>NC_137775.1:100955988-102258114 GCF_963455305.1 Plecotus auritus
GTTCATTCAGCTATTTTATGTCTTTTGATTGGAGCATTTAAGCCATTTACATGTAAAGTGATCATTGATAGTTACATATTTATTGTTCTTTTTTATTCTTTCTTCTTTTTATGAAGACCCTTTAAAATTTATTGTAATACTGATTTGGTGGTAATGAACTTTTAGCTTTTTCTTTTTGGGGAAGCTCTCTATTTCCCCTTCAATTTTAAATTATAGCCTCACTTGGGAGAGTAGTCTGGGTTATAGACTTGCTTTAAATATTTTGTGCCAATCCATTCTGGCCTGAGATGTTTCTGTTGAGAAATCATCTGACAGTCTTATGGAAACTATCTTGTAGGTTACTGTCTTTCTCTGGCTGATTTTAAGATTCTCTCTTTGTCTTTAACCCTTAGCATTTTAACTATGTTGTGTCTTAGTGTGGGCCTCTTTGGGTTCATCTTGTTTGGGACTCTCTGTGCTTCCTGGACTTGTGTGCTTTTTTCCTTCACCAGGGTAGGGGAGTTTTCAGCCATTATATCTTCAAATAAGTCCTCAATACCTTGCTCTCTTTCTTGTTCCTCTGGTACTCCTATGATGTAGGTGTTGTTATGCTTGATGTTGTCCCAGAGGTCCCTTAGGCTGTCCTCTTTTTGAATTTTTTTATTTTTTATTTTTGCTGCTCTTTTTGGGCATTTTCTGCTACCTTGTCTTCCAAATTGGGGATTTGATCCTCTACTTCATTTAACTTTCTTCTAGTGTATGCTTCATTTCAAATATTGTATTATTCATTTCTGATTGGTTCTTTTTTTTATGGTTTCTAGGTTTTCTTTTTGGTTTACTATTTCTTTGTTTAAGTTCTCACTGAGTTCATCCATTCTTCCCCTATGTTCCTTGAGCATCTTTATATGCATTTTTTTTTTAACTCTGTATCTGGTTGTTTGCTTGCTTCCATTTCATTTAGATCTTTTTCTGGAGATTTCTCCTGCTTTTATATTTGGGTCATGTTTTTGTTTCCTCATTTTGGCTGCCTCTCTGTATTTGTTACTGTGTATTTGGTAGATCTGCTATGCCTTGTAGTATTGATATGATGGCCTTACATAGTAGGTACCTTGTGGGGCTCAGTGGGGAAGACTCCTTGATTATCTGGGCTTGGTACTCCAGGAATGTTCCTGGTGTGGTTTATGTGAACCCTCTTGTTGTATTTGAGTCTTTATTGCTGTTGGCTTGTGTGTGGGGTTGCCCTTATGGTTGGCTGACCATGAGGATCGACCCTATATATGAGCTGCTATATGGGGGCTGACCCCACAAAGTAAAATTTGCCTAGGAGGGTCTGGTGCCAGCTCAGATCTCACTTTGGTTGTGCCACTTGTGGAGCTCGGTTGTGGTCTGAATTCCCCAACCTGGTGTTTCAGTTATGCAGCCACCTGGGGGAACCCTGGTGCCAGTCAATATTAAGTGCTCCCTGTGACTGGTCCTGGGCTACCTTTTTGGAGCTACGTTGGGATCCATAGTTTGTGGCTGCCTCTACTGGGCATGGGTGTGCATGGGAGGAACTAAGCTGCACACCAAGGCCACTTCCACCAGCACCAAGCCCAGGGGCCGGTCAGCTAAAGGCCCAAGGCTTCCTGTAACCCTCCTTTGTGTGTTAGCTGCCTGTTAGGTTCAGTCACTGAAAGAGCCTCTGGCAGTAGGAGAGTTGTGTGAGGTAGGTTCTCAGTGAGTCACCAGGTTAGGGTAAGAGGTGTTCACCAGATAAATGCAGATTCAAACTCAGTGTCACTGCTGAGTCTGGGCCTCTCAGCAACAGTCTCCAGGGACACCAAGGCCAGCTGCCAGCCTCTGGGTGCACTCAGACCTTTGTGCTGAGGCGGGGTCTCAGGGAGTCATCAGGGTGAGGCCAGAGTTCATCAGGCCCAAGCAGACCAGAATCTGCCTGTGTGAAGGGAGGGCTCTGGAGCCACACAACTCAGTCTTGCCCAGAGTCTGCCTGGACCTCCTTGAGAGTCCTCCAAAAAATTCTTCACTGCGGGACCAGGCTGGCCACAGCCAGCTCAAAATATTGCAGAGCGACAACTCAGCGGGGCAGAGCCATCAGGAGTTGGGAAGGTGGAGCTATTGGTCCCCCTATGTTGGGTCTAGTGGGTTTTCCCGTACGGGGAGCATGGCACTGCAGCTCAGGCTCAGGGCGGGGCGGTGGGGGGAGGCAGGTGCCACTCCTTTGGTGTACTGCACGGGTGCTCTGCTCTTGCTGGCAGGGCTTCAGCCAACTTTGCTTTGGTGCATGGCGGGGGAGGGGAAATGGCTCCTGCCCCAGAACTTCACAGCTCTGTCTCTCACTCCCCCTGAGTTCACTCTCTAGAGGCCTTTAAGAAAATCTACACCCCAAGCTGAGCAGCAGACTCCTCTGCAGGGTGTGAGCTCGGCAGGGTGTAGTGGTAGGGAGTTGGGGGTAGGGCTAGTGCATTCGTCCAGGCTAATGCAGTACAGAGGGGCTTGCTCCACCCAGGAAAGATGGATTCTGTGGGCGGTGCAGGAGAGGGACTCAGCGCAGGGACCCTGGTGGTTGTCCCTTCAGCTCTCTCCCTAAAGCCACACAACTCAGTCTGTCCTCACATAATTCCAGCCACCTTGATCTGGAATGGAGATGGTTTTAGATACTATTTCTTTAAATAAGGTTTCTGTCCCTTTCTCTCTCATTCTTCTTGAATTTTCATAATGCTGATGTTGCTTCTTTTGATGGTACCCCATAACCATATTAGACTTTTTTTTTTTTATCCTCACCCGAGGATATTTTTCCATTGATTTTTTTAGAGAGAGTGGAGAAAGAGGGGAGGAGACAGAGAGAGAAAGAAACATTGATGTGAGAGAGACACATTAATTGGTTGCTTCCTACATGACCCCAGCCGGGATGTCCCTGGGGATTGAGACTGAAACCAAGGTACATGCCCTTGACTGGAATCGTACCTGGGACCCTTCAGTCCAAGGACTGCTGCTCAATCCATTGAGCAAACAGGCTAGGGCCATAATAGTCTTTCTTTGCTCTTATTCATTTAAATTTCTTTATTTTCCTCTGATTGTATTAGACCTGTCTTTATGTTTACAGATTCTTTCTCCTGCCAGGTTGAGCCTGATATTGAGGCTCTCTATTGCATTCTCTCCCCCATCCCCCATTTCATTCATTGTATTTTTTAGCTGCAGAGTTTTTATTAACTGCTTTTAAAAAATGATTTCCATATCCTTATTGAACTTTTTACTTTGTTGTGTGTTGTTTACCTGAGTTCATTTGATTATATATTTGTGTTCTTTAGACTCTCACAGAGCTTCCTTAAAATAATTATTTTGAAATCATTTTCAGGTAACTTGCATTTTCAGGTCTCTGTATCTTTGGTGTCAGTTACTAGAAAATTATTGTGTTCTTTGGTGATCATGTTTCTTGCTTTTTGCATTTCTGATGGTTTTGTATTGATGTCTGCACATCTGAGGGCACAGTTGGCTGCTCCAGTCTTTTCAGACCAGCTTCAGTGGGGAAAGGCTTTCATGGGAAGGTGGCTGTGCTGGTGCCAGGTGAGTGGGATGCAGCATCTGGGTTCCGTGGAAGCACAGTGGGAAGTCCCCATGCAGGTCTGTCAGCTTAGTTCTACGTCAGCCATTCTGTGGTGGCTGTCTGTGGCCAAGACTTCAGAGGTTTGTGGGTGGCAGTGGCAGGTAGGACTATTGGAATTCTCAGAGGCAAGGGCTGCTGGGCTCTTCCTATTCTCTGTTTTGGTCCGTGGGTGGAAGTTCCAGCCTAGGGATCCCTTTGACATCTACAATGTTGTTCTGTAACTGAGCCAGGCTCCTGGAATCAGGTGGATAAAGAACCACCATGGTTGCTGGGTCCTGGGCACAGGTGTGCATTTTGAGGCAGTGGCACTGGTGTCTAAGGCGTGGAAGTGTGCGAATCTCCCAGAAACTGGGATCTGGGTCTCAGGGCTTTCTGCAGTGACTCTGGCAGCTCAGGGGTGGGGTTGAGTGGGTAACAGCAGCAGCATGGGTTCTGGGATGACACCGTGCAACAGTTGTTTGAACCTAGAGGGCAGGCAGGGTTCAGGATCAGCACAGCCTGGGGGTGGGTCAGACTCCTAATGCTGGCCATGGAGGGACTCACAGGACAGAAGCAACACGAGGTGGTGCCCCCTGAAGCCCTATGTCAGGACAGGCGGGGTGGGGGCTTAGGGCACAGCAGTGCTGCCTACTATGATGGTTGAGAGGCCGCCTAGCACAGTGGGTGGTACTCAGGGCAGAGTAGGCTTCCCCAATAATGGGACAAAGCCATGACCTGGGCCTGGGTGGGCTGCAGAGCAGTGGCAGCTCTGGTCCTGTGTATGGCGAGGTGCGGTGCTATCCTGATCCCAGAGAGTGGGACACTGCAGGGACGGGGTCCCTGAAGGCAGGTCTCGCTTTAGTGACAGCTCCAGCCCTGGGGAGAAACGGGGCAGAGGGACTCCAGGTCGCACAGTCAGACAGGATCAGGACCCGTTTTGCTGAAGACTGTGGGAGACCTCTGCAGTGGAGGCTGCAGATGTCCACAGTGTTGAGGCCAAGTAGGGCTCTCACGCTCTCCTTTCCACGTGGAGTACAATTCCTCTGAGCGATCCCTCCTGGCACCAAGCAGGGGAATGGGGTGACATGACTAGAATGCTTCCTACAGTTTCCTATGTGGCCATCCTTGGTTTTTTAATTCCTCAGATTTTTGCTGCCTTTTAAAAAAAATTGTATTCCAGAACTTTCTCTGAGCTATTTTCATTTGTCTGCAGTTATTTATTATTGTTTTTGTGGGAGAGGCATGAATTGGTACCTCCTCTCCTTCCATCTTTTTTTTTTTTTTTAATCCTTACCTGAGGATATGCTTACTGATTTTCAGAAAGAGAAAAAGGGAGAGAGAGAAACAATGATGTGAGAAACATTGATAGGTTGTTGCTTCCTGTACACACCCCAACCGGGGATCAAACCCACAACCTAGGTATGTGCCCTGACTGGGAATTGAACCCACAACCTTTTGGTGTATGGGATGATGCTCCAACCAACTGAGCCCATTGGCCAGGGCCTTGCCTTCCATCTTACTGATGTCACCCCTCTCAGAGTCTTTAGGTACAAAGTTAAATTATTGATTTTTAAAAATGTTACTTGTTTCTTAGTATAGCTATCTACAGCTATAAAATTTCCTCTAAGAACTGTTTTAGTTGTATCTAATTTAATATTTATTTGTTTAATTAAATATTTAATTGTATTTAATTTAATATTTTTATTCACCCAAAGTATTTTCTGATTTCCTTTTTGATTTCTTACTTGAGTTATTGGTTATTTAGGAATGTGATATTCAACATTTCCCCCTGTTTAATTTACAATTTAATTCCATTTGGGTTTAGAAAACATATGTTTTGCAATATTTCTGTTTTTAAATGTGTTGACGTGTTTTACTGCTTACCACACGGTCCAGCCTGAAGAAAACTCCATGTGCACTTGGGAAGGATGTGCATTTTGTTATGTTGGGTGAAATGTTCTGCAGACACTGGTTAGGTCTGGTTACTTACAGTGTTTTCTAAATCGCCTACTTCTTGGTTAACCATGGGTCTAGTTTTTCCATCCACTATTGAAAATGGAATAGGGAAGTCTTCAACTATCATTGCTTGTCCAATTTTTGGTGTTTTGTTATTAGGTGCATATATGCTTGTAATTGTTATATCTTCCTGAATTTATGGCATCAGGAAGGTATTATAAAAATGTTCTTCTTTGACTTAGTAAGATTTTCCCTTTTAAAGTAAATTTGTTTATTAGTATAGCCTTCTAGTTTTCCTGTGGCTGTTGCTTGCGTGATGTACCTCTTATTCATCCTTTTACTTTTAATCTATTTGCATCTTTGAATATAAAGTGTGTCTCCTATAAACAACATACAGTTGGGTTATTTTCTTTGTCCAGGTTGATCATCTCTGCCTTTGATTGATTATGTAATCCATCCACATTTAAAATTACTATGCTAAGTAAAATAAGCAGTCAGAGAAAGACAAATATCACATAACTCACATATATGTGGAATCTAATGAACAAAACAGGTTCAGAGACATGGATGCATGGAATAGACTGACAGATCTTAGAGGGAAGTGATGTGGTGGGAGGGAGGGACAGGAAGAGATTCATAAAAAATATATATATATGCATAGATGCAGAGCCCATGGACAGACAATAGTATGATGAAGGCCTGGTGTGGGTCAGAGGTCAGGTAGGGGGGGCGAAGATGGAGAGGAATGGGGGATATCTGTAATACTGTAACAGTTATAAAAAAGATTTAAGAGCCATACAACAAAAAAAATGTTATTTTTTATATAGTTGGATTTACATCTGCATTTACTTTTTTTGTTTTCTATGTCTCAGATCTTTTGTTCCTCTATTGCACCTTCACTACACTTTTACATTGAGTAGTTTCTAGTGTAACATTTTAATTAAAAAATATATGATTGGTCCAGGGTTTACCATATATATATTAACTTCAAATAATCAGTTTCAGTATTATGCTAGCTTAATTCTAGTAATATATAAACATGTTATTCCTATAAAGTTCTATTTCCTTTCCCCTCTGTATGTGGTATTGTTGTTATATGTACTGCATGTATTAATATTACAAACACAATATATTTTTGTAATGATTACTTTATCACCTATCATCATTCCCTTAGCCCGTTGTAGCTTTGCTTCCACCCATTTTCTTTGTGTTGTTATTGGCAAATATATTATACATACATTTCTCTATATTATAGACTCCATAGAACATTATATGTATTTATTTTATATGCTTGCTTTTCAAATCAGTTAAGAGGAGAATTGAGAAAAATATGCTTTTATAGTGTCTTTTATAATTACATACTTACCTTTAGTAGTGCTCTTTGTATGATTTCAAATTATCATCTCCAGTTCTTGCTTTCACCCAAGGAACTTCCTCTAGTATATCTTGTAAAGCTAGAAATGTTTTTTGTCTTATGTGAAAGAGTGAAGGTCTTAGTCCATAATTCCATGGTAAGTAGCAAAGAACACTAGCAGTGTATTGGCTAACTTCTGAATTACAATGAGCACAGTTACCCCAAGAATAGTTTCACAAATAATGTCCTGTCCTTACCTGTAAGGGACGCTTGAAAAATAATTCCAAAAGGACTAATATTTTTATTAGTACATTGTTTGGCCATATTGAGAAATTACTTTCCACTGGATAATTAAAAATGTTATTCTAATTTTTGTTGAAGTCAATTTTCAGGCCATTTCCTTCTCCTTCCTGTAATTAATTTCAGTTACTAAAATAATCCATGACAGTGGAATAAAAAATTAAATATTTATAAATATTTATCAAATTCAGAAACCAGTTAGATGTTAACCTGGGGAATTATGTAATTCAAGCCTGTAATTTTAATGAAGTAGAAACTCAAAAGAGTAACTCACTGATCAACATGGAGATTAGTTGCCAAAATTCTGATTTCAGGGCAATGAACACAGTGCTTTTCTTCCATACAATATATATTCACTAACTGAGCTCCAGAGTAATTTATATTGAAAGAAAAAATCGTAAGTTGAGGCATGTGAAGTCTATAAAATGAAGGTGCAGTCAATTTTTATTCCAGATTCTCTTCTGATCTCAGAAAAACTAATAAATTTAATTCCTGGATTCTGGGCTTAGAACTGGATTTGAATTCTAATAATTACAGTCTCTTAAGTCTTAAAGTCACCAATTCTTAGTATCTATCCTACTCACTTAACGAATTGATCAGATATTGACTGAGTGCTAACAGAAATGCAGGTCTGTCATGATTAACTGAGAGCTAATACACCTAGACGCACTGCTTCACTAGAGCAAACTCATCCGTGTGTGATAATCTGACGCCTCAAACTGTCCTGTGACAGTCAGCAGGTGGGTCCTGGTCTTCTCCACAATTTCCATCTCATCCACAGCAGGAACTCACGCATCACCAGCAGGGAAAGCCAGCTTCAGAGCCATTTCCTTCTCTTCAAACTAAGCAGGGACTTCCCTCAGATGCAAAAAAAAAGTATCAGGTATCCTCCCGCCCCGCCCACCTCTAAGTACTTAGATCCTCACTCTCCACTCTGCTTTACCCTATAAAATGTGCTATTTTGGCTCTCCGCATGACATGTTATTTCTTTCCATGAAATTAGGTTGTCAGCTGATCCACTCACCACATACTGGTCATCCTGGCCCTCTTCTACCTTCTCCCCCAGACCTGGGGTCAGATCGGACCTCCTTAGTAGATACATCTGCTGGTGACCAGTGATGCTGCTTTATTTCCATTCCTATTGGTTAAGAGAAACGTAGCTGAAAGGATGGGGATTTCCAGGGATGCTCTTCTTTCTTAAATGCCTCAGTGCAAAAAGCTGGAATGCCTTCCCACAGGGAATTACCCTGAGCCCTAATTAACTGGTGAGGCAGATTCTGGGTTGAGGGCTGAGTCTGTGAAAAGAGAGAAGATAAATTATATTTCGCTGAAGGACTTTTCTTCCCTCTTCAACCGATGATATTTCCTAGCACAATTATGAGACTATTAGTGCTCAGTAAATCCAAACCCTCAGATCTGTCACTTCCTAGCCTTCTAAATACACCGGGTTATCAAAATGACTTAGTGGTTCATTTCTCTTTCTATCTGCAGTTGTACAATTCCTTTGCTTTGTTGGGGTAGTTCCACTCTTTATATCTGTTCCCATTCCTCATGAAAAACTTTTCTCTCATAATAGCCAGGACTCTTCTCCCTGCCTGCATCTTCATCCTTTGTTCTCCTTACTTATCACTGTATTATATTTTCTTTACTCCTTCTGCTCCTTTAATTAACCTGAATTACATCCTCTTTCTTCTGTTTACGAGTCTTACTATCTCACATAAACAGAGAACTGCAGTCTTTAATTTCTAAGGTCCTTAGAGACTTATAAAACATTTTAACAATTTGGCTGACTTTTGAAAGCTAGTAGCTCCACCAATGTATGCTCTCACTGTATGATACTAACACATGTACCGAAGCCCTTGTTACAGTGCATTTCAGCAAGTCACATAGGCTCTGAACTCTCAGGAAACAAGACCTACAGATCCCATTCATCTGAGCAATGCCAGCATTTTGAAGAATGCTTTGCACAATTGTAGCACTAATACATTCTTACTAAGTTTATATTCCCAAAGAAAATATTTTTTTTTTCTTTTTGGAATCAAGATACCATCCCCACATCCCTACTATCACTTCCTAAATGGTGTGAAATGTTATTTTCAGAGTTGTTATAAAGATTAAATGAGATTATTGAAAAATGCCTTATCAGGGCCTAGAATTATTAATTTTGAATTCATTTTCCATCATTATTCCTGCACCTTCTCATGATAACCAGCAGGTGGAGAGATGGCCCTTTATCTCTGTCTGTCTGTCTGTCTCTCCCCCACCCGGGTCTTCTGGATCCTCTCCCCAACCCAGAGATTACTTTTCTACCAGCAGTGACATGCTAGCATCATGGCAACTTCCTTTCCATTTAATCCTGGCCAGGGGCTTTCCAACAATGCCTGAAGAGGAACAGGCACCCTGACTACAGTGCTCTACACCCATTTAAGTCATGCTTGAAAAGCAAAGGGGGTGGCGGGGGTGAGGGGGGGAGTTCCTGGCAATCCATGTAGTCATATCCCGCTTCTTCCCACAAACTCCAGATCTTAGACCTTCCTCTCCCCACATAATTCATAACCCACCCCTACTTCACTTCCTCACAGGATCTTGAAAGCAGACTCCTGCTAGGACGATTGCAGTGGCATTATGTGGTGGACACAGTGATGTTACTTCACCCATCGGGTGATATGTTATGGGCCTCTGTCCAGCAAATTGGCCTGCTTTATCCTAAAATAAGACTCTAGGGGAAGCAATCTGGGATTCAAGGACTGAATCTTTGGATGCTACTCCTGAAAGGAGAAAAGAGATAGTTCTAAAAGGCTCTACATTTTCTTTCCCTTGTCACCCAATAGTGCAAGTTTGTGAAGACAGGACAGTCAGGAATACAGCTCTCTAGGTTCAATGCTATCGAAACGGATGCCTGGCTTACCAACCAGTGTTGTTGTACATTTCAGCTCATCACCTTCCTAAAGCAGTACCTGCCCAGCCTCCATGGCCTTCCCTACAACAGGTCTTCCCTGCCCTCATCCCCTGCTGTTCTTACTCCAGCCAATCTGAGCTTCTCTTACATTAATCCACCCCACCTGGTACTACTCTGAATCATCGTCTTTCTCTGCTTCAAGTCTCACTTCTGCACATGAAGTGTGTCTTTAAGTTTCCTATAAATATTCCAACCTACGTGAATATGTCCTGTTTCTACTACTTTAAAATCATGTTACTTTTAAATGATACACATTTGTATTTTTATTCTAATTTATAATGCCTATATTCACCCTTAATATATTGTTTGTTAATTCAACTGCTATAATGACCATCTGCTCTGAGCCAGGAGTTTCTCCAGGGATAGAGGAGGGTGGTGCACAGAGAACACGGTCCTGACCAGGAAGCATGTGCTCTGCGTGTGTTTCTTTCTTTCCTGGTAGATATTGAGCCTCCTCAGATCCTCGTCTTGGTATTCCCAGCCCTAGCACCCTCTTGAACATAGGCAGTGTTCAACAAGTGTATGCTCTTTGAATTTCACCAGTTATATTCCATGCTTCGGGGCTCACAGGGCACTTAGCATAATGCGTGCCACTCGCAGGTGATCAGGTGAATTTATTATTTAACTGACGTCATTGCATGAAGAGGAAATTAAGGAAGAGCTTCCTCTCTGACTTTGAAGTGATGAGCAGGGAGGTCATCTCTGCAGGCCACTCTCCACTCCCCTCTTGGCATTTGCACCTTTCACTCTCACCTTGATCCAGAGGTAACCTCCCTTTCCCTTCAGTCATTTCCAGAGCATCTGAGGGCGTGCCCTCTGTCATCCATCCTCCTCTTTCCTGAGCAGTGACGAGCCCAGCTCCCGAGAGGCTCCCAGCAGCCGTGTGATGTGCTCCTTGAAGGTCCTTAGGCACTTTCCTGGTACATCCCGGGTGTTCATGGGTATGCCCAACGGTTTCCTACTGTCCCTATTAAAATGTTTTACTCGTGACTTTGCTTTATGACTAGTGAACTTTGTCCTCTAAAAATATATTTTTCTCCTTAAAGGTCATAAAGATATTCTCTAATATTATCTCCTAAAGGCTTGGTTGCACTGCTTTTTACATACAAAAACACAACGTTACTGGAATTAATTCTGTGGATGGTTTGAGATGGGTGTCTCTATAAGAATATCCACCTGATCCAGTGGCATCAGCTGACAAGACCATCTTTCCCTGGCTGCTGAACTGGAAACAACAGATCACAGAAGAGAGCACACTGTGTGGTTCAGTGTACATAATTCTACTAAGCATGCTGAGACGCAAATGTCAGCTTGCGAAGGTACATGGAAAAGCAAGGGGGTGATGGTGTAGGAGTCGGGACAGTGAGTTATCTTGGTGGAAACGGGGGGAGTGTGCAAGGGAAGAGGCATGTATGGGCTGATGGGGTGTTGGCCTAGTGTTCCCTTTCTTGATCTGGGTGGTGGTTCCGTGGATGTTGACATTATAATAATCAATTAATTTGTACTTTAAAATATTTTTATTGATTTCAGAGAGGAAGGGAGAGGGAGAGATAGAAACATCAGTGATGAAAAAACATCATTGATCAGCTGCTCCTGCATTGATCAGCTGTGGGGATTGAGCCCACAGCTCGGGCATGTGCCCTGACTGGGAACCAATCTGTGACCTCCTGGTTCATAGGTCGATGCTCAACCACTGAGCCATGCCGGCCTGGCTAAATTGTACTTTTATGCTTTATGTGTTTTTCTATGGGTGTTCTATGTTACTATAAAGTGTTATAAATGTAGAATATTTAATATCTTGACCAGATCCTAGTAATCAATCTTTATTCAGGACTGCTAAGTGATCAGCATTTTTCCAGGAGCTGGAATGCAGCAGTTAACTGAAAGCATGGCGTGATGCTCCACCCACTGCACGGCTCTGATGAGAAGTGAATGAAATAGACTGGAAGTACAGACTGCCTGGTAGAAAAGAAATGATGACATTAGTGACTTATCCTTCATTTGTCTGTGCATAAACCCAGGACGGCCAGAGCTGGGCTAATGTCTCATTCACAGTCTCCATCTGTTCTATGGCAGCAGCAGCAGGGCGCTACCAGTGTTCACAGCTTTGTATTTGTGCCTTTTAATCATAGCCAGGATTTCCCACATGGGTAAAAATAATCAGGCATCATGTCTCTGTCATTCTGCATGTTTCGCTTTACTCTGCAAATAGTCCTTCTTTACTAACCACCTCCTAATTCATTCCACTAAAGGAAAAGCTCGGTCCTTCATATCAACATCTAGCTTAGTCATTCTGTCTTCCCTGACTTCTACCCAAGACTTTAAATAAGACCTTAAATAAGACCTTCTGCTTTAAATAAGACCTCTGCTCAGAGCTATCTGCTGGAGACAAGTGATGCTGTCTCACTCTTTATCCTCATTGGTTGTAGAAAACAAACAAACTATATCTGAGAATGGATATAGATTTCTAGTAAATCTCTCTCCTTCCTCTTTCTCTCCTTCTCCCCTTTTTCTCCAGAGTTTCAACCAGAAGGAAAGAGCCACACCTAGACTGATAGGAGAATTGCTCATTTGGTGTTACCTTTATTCATCAAAACCCAGTTTTTAATGCACGTCTGGGAACCCAAAAGACACATGGCATTCCTCTCAGCATCCCTATAGGTCTGTTCCCGTTGCCATCACACTAATCTCTATGCCAATCCCTCAGACCCACCTTTGATGGCTGAAGATTTCCCTAGTAAACTTTTTTTCTGCTCCCATTCCCATCTTTCTAAAAGATGTCATTTCTTAACCGATTTTTAATGCCTTTCTTAGTTCAACCTTGTACACCTACTCTGATCTCCTAGATTTCTTTAGGGAAGAATTTCATTTCCTGTCAAACAAGATTCCTGTCTATCTACCATCTCCTGATCTCTCCTCCCTCCCCACACACACATGCTTTGTACTATTTTTCAGCTCCCCAGCTAGTCCCTAACCAACCCAAAACATAACCCTCCCTCTGTTCTAAGTCTTGTTTCCTCTAGAACTCACATCTATACACATGCTTCCCTTTTTTTAAAAAAAAATTTTTTTATTGATTTCAGAGAGGAAAGGAGAGGGAGAGAGATAGAAACATCAATGATGAGAGAATCATTGATTGGCTGCCTCCTGCACGCCCCCCACTGGGGATCGAGCCCGCAACCTGGGCATGTGCCCTTGACTGGAATCGAACCTGGGACCTTTCAGTCCACAGGCCGACGCTCTATCCACTGAGCCAAACCAGCTAGGGCCACATGCTTCCTTTTTGTTGTACATAACAGGTTTGTACTTCATTTTAACCATTTTGTTTCATCTTAAAAGTTAATGTCACCAATGTGTTCTTTTACTGCTTTTTTATAGGTGCTTCTACCGTATTATAGATCTTGTCACCTTGTTTTATATTAATTTTAAATGTCTATCTTCACTGTGGGTTTTAGTTTCTTAAAAAGTAGGATCTAAATCACATATATGGTTGCATCCCCAGCATTAAAAGAATTCTGTGAACATAGAAAGCACTCAATAAATGTTTGATGAATTGAGTATACCTAACTAGATTGCATATGTATGGACATATATGTGTAGTAGGTTTTCAGCTAAAATTTACCAAATGGTGAATAGATAACATCATTGCAGCAAAAGTATAAGAGGGACAGAATTAATAATGTTTTTCTGACTATAAGGATATTAGATTTGTAAATATGTAAAGGGGGACAATCCTTCCCACAAAATTCTTTTTTTCACCAAATTATTGCTTCCTGCTAAGTGGCTCCAACAATTTCTACTATGCAGAAACAGTTAACTATTTCCTTCTGGAAAATGGGAGGATAAGCTGACTAATGACCAAGGATTAACCTGTCATGTCCCTGATACCTGACGCTCCACATTTTATAATTCAACTAGAGGCCCAGTGTATGGATTCGCAATCCAGGACCCCTTGGGGATGTCCCCCTGGCCTGTGGAGATTGGGCCTAAACTGGCAGTAGGACATCCCCCGAGGGATGTAGCAGTGCGCCAAGTGGCAGGTGGCCAGGGAGGAGCCTGAGCTGGGGCCAGGAGCCACTCTGCTCGCGCTCATCCCGGCCACTAGCCTGCTGCAGCTGCTCAGTAGTGCTGCTACAGAGTTGGGAGATGCTCTCGCTGCTGCAACTGCACTCACCATCCGTGAGCCTGGCTTCTGGCTGAGCCATGCTCCCCCTTTTGGAGCACACTGACCACCAGGAGGCAGCTACTGCATTGAGCGTCTGCCCCTGGTGGTCAGTGTGCGTCATAGTGACTGGTCGACCGGTCGTTCCAGTCATTCCGGTCATTCAGTCCTAATGGTCACTTAGGCTTTTATATATATAGACTAGAGACCAGGTGCATGAAATTCATGCACGGGGAGGGAGGTTCCTCAGCCTGGCCTGCACCCTCTCCAATCCAGGACCCCTTTGGGGATGTCCGACTGCTGGTTTAGAACATCCCCCCCTAAACCTGTAGTCGGATGTCCCCTCACAATCCAGGACTGCAGGCTCCTAACTGCTCACCTGCCTGCCTGCCTAATCACCCCTAACCCCTCTGCCTGCCAGCCTGATTGCCCCTAACTGCTCCCCTGATGACCTGATCGCCCCCTAATTGCTCCCCTGCCAACCTGATCACCCCATAACTGCTCCCTTGCCGGCCTGATCGCTCCTAACCACCTCTGCCTCGGCCTCCGCCACCGCGGCTTTGTCCGGAAGGACGTCCGGAATAATGTCCAGAAGGTCATTTGGCTGTCTGGTCTAATTAGCATATTATGCTTTTATTAGTATAGATTAGCAGTCACAAAGGATTTTTGGATGCTCTGCATGTGCTTTCTTTCCTCACTCCTGAATATACCCACATCCTCATTAAAACTGGATCCTGACATTTCATAGGATTAGCTATTTCAGACTCTAAAGCTCCATCTCTCATTCCTCATTGCCCACACCAAGTGCTGGAGTCCATCCAGAGAAAACAGCCTAGCATCAGCCCTGTGTTTATTTGGGGGCCCTGGTCAAGAGCTTTCCTATGGGAATCAATTACTTTGCCCCAATATTTTCTCATTATTTTCACATTATTCATTATCCCCATTCGCTGCTGCTCCTGAGGTATTATGTTGTGTTTTGACTAGACCTTGGTAACCGGGGCCCAGTGCATGGGTGGTGGTCCATTCCCATATCTAATTATCCTTCTGTGATTGACCTGTGCTACATTCGGTGAAGCACGGTCTCTGTCACAGAACACAGTGCTCAGCTTCCCCTAGGTCCCACTCCTTTTCCTCAACATTTACACCCCTCTGCTGCCCATCTCTCTTTTCTATACTTACCTTCTTTTATCTGCCCCAATATTCAGAGTTATCCTGAGGCCTTTCATAAAAAATGCTGTTTTATGTGTTATGAATTTTTATGTATCTGTACATTTAGTTATACACACTGGGGAATAAATGCCCAGTTGCTGCCACTCCCCAGCCTCCCCTTCCCTTTGATGATGATGGTCATTCTCCTGGAGCAGTGAGAGGAGGGCGGTCACCCCGGCTGCTCAGCAGACACGTGTTCAGTCAACACCCAACTTTGAATCCCAAGCCTCCATTTCCGCCTTCAGTACCTCTCACCTGGGCTGTCCATCATCTGAGAGTTTCCTTGCACCCTTGCTTTTTAATAACTTTTGAAATTTTCATGGTTGATGAGCCCTGCATCCACTCTCCCCCCAACCACACCACAGATGATACTCTTTCTTTACATGACTTTATTAAGTCGCCTTTTACATGGATTCTTGGCATTAAAATTAAATCTCAGGAGAAGGAAAACTCAAGTGTGATATTTCCTGGGCGCCATCTTGAACAAAAATATTTTAAAAAAGAATTTGATATATATTGATAAAGTGATTTCCAGAAGAATTGGCCTAAGAGTTCTTGTTTTCATTTCCTAGTTTAGAATTATATACATGTTTGTTTAATAAAGTAGAATTTCTTCATATAATTAAAAAATTTCTATTAAAATTATTGAATTTTTATTATGCTTTCAGCAGGTTACCCGGTTGTAAAGGAAAGCCTATGACTTGTTAGTATTTGCTTGCTCTTTTGCTCCAAGTATCTCTCATTGGCTAGAACTTAACGCTGTTGGGAGTAGTTTGCATACATTCTTGTTTCGTGGTTTTAATGGGACTGACTCCAGAAATTCATGTAATATATTAATTACTCACTAGAAAGAGGGAGAGAGCAGCAGCAATGTAGCCTGTGCCCACATTGTTAAGTGTGATTTGGTGTTGGTACTTTTCAAGTTTTATGTAACAAATAAAGTCAATCTGTTCTATTCTGGAGGACCTGGTAGCTGATATAGTATGAGAATTATACCTATTTTGAGAGAAGAAAACTACATGAAATGAGTCTGACCAAATTATTAGAGATAATTTAAATTTAAAAAATACATACTTGTTAGTTATAGTCTATTTAAAATAATATATTTTTGTTATTTTTCTATTCCATTATATTTAGCAGTCTTAATCTCATCACAAAATCATTCACATTACTTTAAGATTTCTTTTTGGGTATAATATTTTATCTGTTTTTCTCATATTCTTTGAGATCTCCTATGTATCTGTTATATAAATTTTTCAACAAAAAATTTTATATGATCTTATATTTTTAATGTTCACAATGTTTCCTTATAACTTCAATATTCAAATCTTACCAATTTTACTAGTATTTTTATTTATTTATTTTATTAACTTTAAGAGATGAATGATTAGTTTACTATTTTCACCTTAATTTTTTAAAAAATAAATTAATTTAAAACTATGAATTTATATTAAACCTTTGGTGGGATGAGAAAACACATTTTAAATGTAAAACATAATTTTATGTAAGGCTGTCCATTTAATTATTCATTAAATATCTAACTAGTCAAATTTTGGGAAATGTTTTTTTCTCGTATAAATTCTGTTATACATTCTCAGTACATTTAAAAATCAGGATCAAAGAACATGTATACATTCTGTTTTGTAATGTATTAAGGTGTTTGTTGTTGTTTAATATTACATTTTATGAAAACTGGGGGGAGGGGGGGGCGGGGGCGCTTATCTTCCTGCCTGCAGGAACACTATGTCATAGATATTGCATTATTCTACATTTCATTTTATATTCAAACTAGAGGCCCGGTGCATTTACACAGTGGAATACTACTTGGCGGTAAAATAGAAGGAAATCTTACCTTTTGCGACAGCATGGCTGGACCTGGAGAGCGTTATGCCAAGTGTAATAAACCAGCCACAGAAGTAGTTTAAAAAAGAATTTAGATCTTTAGCTTGCCTTTCTCAAAATACAAACAAAACATTTAATTCACGATACTGATCCACTTTCCGTGTTACCCCTTTCCTTCCCCCTGTAGTGTGTATACGATTCATTTCCCAACACCCTCGCAGGACTCCGCGCTGTCCCCACAGCCTCTGTATGACCTCCCTCTGCTAAACGCTCCCGGCGGCCTCTGGAGTTCCAGGCACAGCATCCCTCTGTGTCTCTCATTTTCTGTTGCCAAGTCCGGAAACCTGACTTTCTAAAACTCCTCAGAAGTCAGACAAGGGCGCACGTGGGAGGAGAAACAAGAGGACACTTTCTTTGAAAGACAATCGGATGCCCCAGGCGCCACGGCGATCCCCCTGTAAGGCAGCTGGACAGCGGTGGTGCTGGGCCGTCAGCTGCGGGGTCAGGCCCTGCCGTGCTCTGTGACCTCCAGCTCCAGGCAGCTAGACAAGCCTCAGGCTTCCACACGCCACCGGCTCTTAAAGTATCGCTTGCCAACAAGGAGAAAAAAAAATATTTCTGAACTGATTTCTAGTTTGGCAAGTCAGATTACTTGAGGAAGTAGATAGAACCACAAAAGAAAAGTTACTTTATTCCTCCAAAAGAGTTTAAAAGGGTAATGAGTTTTAAACTTTTTGTATTAAAGTGACCAGTCACAATTATAAAATAAATATTTTGATACTTTTATAGTTTTGTTATGTAACCCTCTACTATTTTATTCTCCAAAGAGCAAGTTATAAGTGATAAATAGGGTTAGTAAGCTTGAAAGATACATATTTACTCACCATTTTTTGAGTAGAGACCATTAGGTAAAAGTAAAAGACTGAAATAATAAAGGCAATGTTATATGTATAAGCTTCTAACTTATGACTGGTATTCGATTGGTTAAAGTCATTTGATCTTTTTACGGGCAATGTCCAGCATTGAGGGAGTGGTCCACAGAGATGTAGAATATGGACAGAGCCCAGCTGGTATTGCTCAGTGCTTGCGTGTCAACCCATAAACCAGGAGGTCACGGTTCCATTCCTGGTCAGGCCACATGCCCAGGCTGTGGGTTCGATCCCCAGTGGGGGGCGTGCAGGAGGCGGCTGATCGATGATTCTTTCTCATCATTGATGTTCCTATCTCTCTCTCCCTCTCCCTGAAATAAAAAATAAAAAGAATGTGGACACAAAATACTATAGCTGAGTGATGTAAATATTTATCTGCAAGTTTGAGAATTCTACACTGTTTCTGTTATTTGGTGATCACTCTAGAAATGACAATATACACCCCTAAGTCCAAAGTGAATTAAAATGTCTACCCAGCTCTTGGATAATATAAGGATCTTGGAATGATCTAACACCTATACTCTCTTTCAAATTTATATATTATTGTTTTGGGGTATTTCATTATACATTACTTTTAAATTCCATAGGATAATCTTAGTATCATTTTATTAGTTGATATACTTTAGAGTGGCCTACATATTTAGCACTGTCTTCATTTTTGTTACTTAATGCATTTTTATTTTTTTAAAAAAAATTCATTGGGGTAACATCGGTTAATGACATTACGTAAATTTTAGGTGCACAACTTTATATACAACTTCTGTATACCCTATTGTGTGCTCAACATCTGAGTCTAATCTCCTTTCTTCACCATATATTTGATCTTGTTTACCCTCTTTGGCCTCCCCCAATTTCCCTGCCCCTCTGGACCACCATTCTGTTGTCTGTGTCTGTGAGTTTATTTGTACTGTTTGTTGACTTTTGTTTTATATAACACAAATGAGTGGAATCATATGGTTCTTCTCCTTTTCCATCTGACTTACTTCACTTAGCATGAAGTGCTAAAGATCTATCCATGTTGTCATAAATGGTAACATTTCATCTGTTTTTATGGCTGAGTAGTATTCCATTGTACATATGTACCATACCGTCTTTATTCAGTCATCACTTAAAGGACATTTAGATTGTTTCCATGTATTGGCTATTGTAAATGATATTGCAATGCACATATTATGAATAAACTAGAGGCCCAGTGCATGAAATTTGTGAGCAGGTATGGTCCATAGGCCTGGCCTGCGATCAGGGCCATCTTATCCCACTGCTGGCAGCTGGCCCTGCCCCCCGCCGCCACCCACCCCTGGTTTCCCATTCGCCATTGGGCGATCGGAGCCTGCTGGCTGTGGGGAGGGACCAAGAGGTCGGCTGTTCCCGCCTGCTCACCGGCCCTGCCCCCACTGTGGGTTACCCTCTGTGTGTGGGGTGACTGGTGGGCAGGGGCCTTGGCCTGGAGCTACCCATGTTCCTTGATGCCCACCCTCAGTTCCCCATTTGCCATTGGGTGATGGGAGCCTGCCAGCTGGGGGAAGTGTGCCTCATAGTGACTGGTCGAGCAGTCATTCTGGTTGTTCTGCCATTAGGGTCAATTTGCATATTACCCTTTTATTATATAGGACTAGAGGCCTGGTGCATGAAGTTCGTGCATGGGGGGGGGTGTCCCTCCACCTGGCCTGCACCGTCTCCAATCTGGGACCCCTCGGGGGATGTCTGACTGGTGGTTGGATCAGGCCTAAACTAGCAGTCAGACATCTCTCTTACAATCCGGGACTGCTGGCTCCTAACCGCTTGCCTGCCTGCCTGCCTGATTGCCCCTAACTGCTTCTGCCTGCCATCCTGATCACCCCCTAACCTCTCCCCTGCCGGCCTGATTGACACCTAACTGCTCCCCTGCCGGCCTGATCGTCCACAACTGCCCTCCCTTGCTGCGACCCATCTCCTCTGCCGGGCCCTGCCTCCACTGTGTGCGTGGCCATCTTGTGATGGACATCTTGTGATGGTCATCTTGTTACAGCCATCTTGTAATGGCCATCTTGTAACGACCATCTTGTGACGATGTGAGGGCATGATGCATGAGTGCGTGATGACCACCTAGGCTATTATTAGTATAGATGTTTTCAGGTAGAGCGCAGATGAGGGAGTGCTGGGTCATATGGTAGCTCTGTTCTTTATTTTTTGAGGAACCTTCATAATGTTTTCCATACTGGTTGCACTAATTAACATTCCCACCAGCAGTGTCTGGAGATTCCCTTTTCTTCACATCCTCTCTAACACTTCTCATCTTATTGAGAATAGCCAATCTAACAGGTGTGAGGTGGTATCTCATTTTAATTTTTATTTCCCTGATAGCTAGTGAAGTTAAGCATCTTTTCATATATCTGTTGGCCATTTGTATGTCTTCTTGGGAGAAGTGTCTGTTTAGGTCCTTTGCCCATTTTTTAATTGGATTGTTTGTTTTACTATTGTTGAGTTGTATGAGTTCTATATATACTTTGGATAGTAATCCCTTATTGGAAATGTTGTTTGCAAATATCTCTCCCACTTAGTTGGTTGCCTTTTTGTTTTGTTGACGGCTTCTTTTGCTGTGCAGAAGGTTTTTAGTTTGATATAATCCCATTCGTTCATTTTTTGTTTTTATTTCCCTTGCCTTTGAGGTAAAATTCATAAATTCCTCTCTTAGACCAAGGTCCACAAGTTTAGCACCTATGCTCTCTCCTATGTTATTTCAGGTCTTACATTCAGGTCTTTGATCCATTTTGAGTTCGTTTTTATTTATGGTGACAAAGAACAGTCTAGTTTCATTCATTTGCATGTGGCTTTCCAATTTCCTCAGCACCATTTATTGAAGAAGCTTTCTTTTCTCCATTGTATGTTTTTGGCTCCTTTGTCAAAAATTATTTGCTGATATATATGTAGGTTTATTTCTGGGCTTTCAATTCTGTTCCATTGGTCTGTGTCTCTTTTTTCCTGCCAAAACAATATTGATTATTGTAGCTTTGTAGTATTTTGAAGTCAGATAATGTGATACCTCTGGCTTACCTCCCCCATCCCCCCCCCCCGCCCCCCTGCACACACTATTGTTTTGGCTATTTGGGGTCTTTTGTTGGGTCCATACAAATTTGAGATTTTAAAATTCTATTTCTGTGAAAAAAGCCACTGAGATTTTGATGGAGATCGCATTAAATCTGTATGTTGCCTTAGGTAATATGGCCATTTTAACAATGTTAATTCTAATCGATGAACAGAGAATATCTTTCCATTTCTTTGTGTCTTCAGTTTCTTTTAACAATGTCTTATAGTTTTCAGTGTACAGTTCTTTCACTTTTAAAAAAATTGTCTTTATTGTTGAAAGCATTACAGATGTCTATTCCCCCCATTCATTCATTTTTTACCTCCTCTACACTACCCCTTCCAGGCCTCCCACACTATTGTCTGTGTCCATGGGTTAGGTCCTTCAGTTAAGTTTATTCCTAGGTATTTTATCCTTTCTCTTACAATTCTAAATGGGATTTTGTTTCCTTCATTGCTCTTTCTGACATTTCATTGTTGATATATAGAAATACAATGGATTCTGGTACATTGATTTTGTATTCTGAAACTTTATTGTACTTGTTTAAAGTAGTCTTTTGGTGGAGTCTTTAGGGTATACTATATGTAGAAAAATGCTGTCTACAATTAGTGAGCATTTTGCTTATTTATTCCTAATTAGGATGCCTTTTATTTTTTCTCTTGCCTGATTGCTCTGGCTAGGACTTCCAGTAGTTTGTTGAATAACAGTGGTGAGAGTGGGCATCCTTGTCTTGTTCCTGATCCTAGAAGAATATCTTTCAGTTTTTCACCATTGAGTATGATATTAGCTCAGAGTTTGTCACATATGGGCTTTATTATGTTGAGGTACTTTCCTTCTATACCATATTATTGAGTGTTCTAACCATAATGAGTGTTTTAGCCTGTCAAAGGCTTTTTCTTCATCTTTTCCTATAATTTTATAATTTTTATCTTTTATTTTATTACTGTGTTGTATCACATTGATTGATTTGCATATGTTGAAACATCCTTGGTCATGATGAATCCCACTTGTTCATAATATGAAATCCTTTCCCCCCATTTTCTTAAAAATAAATATTTTCAGGAGGTTTTCTGTTTGTTTTGTTGCTAATATGGGATCCTTTTAGTGTACTAGTATTATATTGGATTCACTAGTATTTTGTTTCGGGTTTTTGCATCTGTGTTCTTCAGAGATATTGACCTGTGAGTTTTTGGTTGTCGTTGTTTTTCTGCATTGCCTTTGCTTGGTTTTGGTATCAAAGTAACATTGGACTCAGGAGTTAGGAAGTATTCCCTCTTCTTCAATTTTTCAGAAGACTTCGAGATAGGTAATAGTCTTCTTTGAATGTTTGGTAGAATTCACCAGTGAAGCCATCTGGTCCTGGAAATTTCTTTTTTGAGGAGGTTTTTTATTTTGTTTTGTTTTGTTTTAATCCTCACCCAAGGATATTTTTCCATTGATTTTTAGAGAGAGTGAAAGAGAGAGGGAAAGACAGAAACATCAATGTGAGAGAAACATGGATTGGTTGCCTTCCTGCGCGCACTCCAACCAGGGCCCAGGCTGGGGAGGAGCCTGCAACTGAGGTACATTCCCTTGACCAGAATCAAACCCGGGACCCTTCAGTCCACAGGCCAACACTCTGTCCACTGAGATAAACTGGCTAGGGTTTGAGGAGATTTTTGATTATTGTTTCAATTTCCTGACTAATGATCATTCTATTAAGGTTTTCCAATTCATGATTCAGTCTAGGAAAGCTATATATTCCTAAGAATCTTTCCATGTCTTCTAGATTGTTGAATTTGGTGGCTTAACTAGCCTTTTATAGTGTTCGTTCTTATATAATCCTTTCCATTTCTGTGTTGTCCATTGTAGCTTCTTTTCTTTCATTTTTGATTTTATTTATTTGAATCCTTTCTCTTTTTTTTCTTAGCGAGTCTAGCTAGAGGTTTGTCAATTTATTAATCTTCCCAAAGAACTAGCTCCCTGTTTCATTAAATTTTTAACTGTTTTTTTGTTGTCTATTTTATTTTTTCTGCTATAACTTTTATTATTTCCTTTCTTCTAGTGACTTTGGGCTTTGTTTGTTTTTCTTTTTCTAGTTCTTTAACGTGTGGTAGATTGTTTATCTGAAATCTTTCTTATTTCTTGAGGTAGGCTTGTAATTCTGTAAACTTTCCTCTTATTACTGTTATTTTGTATTCCCCAAATTTTGATATGTCGCATTTTCATTTTTATTTGTCTATGTATCTTTTGATCATTCTTTTATTTCTTCTTTGACCCAATTGTTTTTCAGTGGCCTGTTATTTAATCTCCACATATTCATGCTTTTTCCAGCTTTCTTCCTGTAATTAATTTCCAGTTTCATACTGTTTTGGTCAAAAAATATGCTCAGTATCATTTCAATCTTCTTAAATTTATTGGGACTATTTTCATGCCCCAACATATAGTCTATCCTTGAAAATATTCCATATGGACATGAGAAAAATGTATTACATTGTTTTAAAATGGAAAGTTCTATATATATCAATATGCTTCTTTGATTTAATGTGTCATTTAAGGCCAATATTTCCTAATTGAATTTTGTTTGAATGACGTATACATTGCTGTCAATGGCATATGCAGGTTCCATACTGTAATTGTATTTTTGTCAGTTTCTCCCTTTAGGCCTGTTAGTAATTGCTTATTTATCTGATGCTCACACATTGGGTGCATATGTATTTATATTATTTCTTCTTGATAAATTATCCTTCTTGTTATTATAAAATATCCATCTTTGTTTCTTGTTACCATTTTTTATCTTGAAATCTATTTTGCTTGATATAAGTATGGCTACCCCTGCTTTTTCCTGGGTGCCATTTTCTTGGAGAATCATCTTCCACTTCTTTACTTTGAGTCTATATTTTTATTTATAGCTAAAATGGGTCTCCTGAATGCAACATATAGTTAGGTCTTGTTTTTTTTAATCCATTCCTTTACTTTGTGCCTTTTGATTGGTGAATTTATTCCATTTACATTTAGGGTTATTATTGATATACTAGAGGCCCGGTGCACAAATTTGTGCATGGGGTGGGGGGGGGGGCATGGGAGGTTGGCTGGTGGCTCCGAGGAGGGAGCTGGCCCTCACCCCCCCGGGAAAGGGGCCACGTCCACCACCATCCACCCCCAGTTCCCTGTCCCAGCCTGGAGCCCAAAGGCCCTGGTGGGGTCAGGAGAGGAGGAGACTGATCCTGGGTTGGGCATGGAAGGAATGGATGCTGGACGTTGACGCCACCCCACCACCTCAGTTCCCTGCCTCCCCCTCTCCTCCTTCCCTCAATGCCTCGCTGCCACCACAGTGGGCAGGCAGCTCCTGGGGGAGGGAGAGGATGGGAGCTGACTTTGTGTCAAGGGCTGACTTTCAATAGATCGCAGCAAGGGAGCTGCTCTGCTATGTACAAAACCCCGACCCAGAAACAGGTTGTCTATGAATGGCTTAACACCAGGGGCCGATGGGAGCCAGCTGGCCAGGGGAGGGACCGTGGGAGGTTGGCTGGCTGCTGGAGGTTGGCTGTGGGAGTGTGCTGATCACCAGGGGGCAGCTCCTGCATTGAGCATCTGCCCCCTGGTGGTCAGTGTGCATCATAGCAACTGGTCGTTCAGTCATAATGGTCTCTTAGGCTTTTATACATAGAGAGAGATGAGGCCTTACTGCAGCCATTTTATCTTTTGTTTTCTGGTTGCTCTGTATCTCCATTGTGTCTTTTCCCTTGTGTTTCAGTCTGCTCTTTTAGTTTGGTTTCCTATGTTTTTTCCCCTCCATTTCTTCTTTTTTTGTGTTACATGTCTAAGCTCTAGATTTTGTTTTGTGCTCACCATTTTTTTATGTAACAACATTTCATACATAAAATAGTTTACTTCTGGTTGCATCTTATTGTCATGCACCTGTGCAAGTTCAGTCCTTTTCTTCCTCCCTTTTATGTTCTTGTTGTCACAAAATATCTCTTTTTATGCTGTGTATTTTTTTCAAATTTCAGAAGTTACAGTCTTATTTTTAAAAGCTTCCCCCCTTTAATCTTTGTTTTATAATTAAGTGTTTAATATTTTATTTTAAAATAGAGTTGCAATCTCCAGCTTAGGTCTGCTTGCTTGTCATCTTACTCAAAGTTTATACACTTTCCTCTGTTTGTTTCAGGAAGAAGAGCTCCTTTCAACATTTCTTGGAATGCAGGTGTTGTGGTGGAGATTTCCTAGCTTTCCTTTGTCTCGGAAGGGCTTTATTTCTCCTTCATATCTAAAGAAAAACTTTGCTGAGTATATTATTCTATGGCCTAGGACAGCCTTGGGCAAACTACGGCCCGCGGGCCGGATCCGGCTGTTCTATCCGGTTCTCTTGCTCTCCCCTCCGCTCCTTTACTTTGAATTTATATTAGTTCACACAAACACTCCATCCATGCTTTTGTTCCGGCCCTCCGGTCCAGTTTAAGAACCCATTGTGGCCCTCGAGTCAAAAAGTTTACCCACCCCTGGCCTAGGCTGATCTTTCAATATTTTGGATATTTTTTCCACTCTCTCTTGACTTGTAAGGTTTCTGTTGAAAAATCTAATGATGGTCTAATTAAGTTCTTTGTAGGCTATAGTCCCTTTTAACCTGGCTGCCTTGAGAATTCTTTCTCTATCATTAACTTTTGACAGTCTCTATACAAAAGCCTAAGAGACAGTTACAACCGAATGACTGGACAACTGGGACAGCCAGAATGAACGGTCGCTATGATGAGCACTGACCAACAGGAGGCAGATGCTCAATGAGGAGCTGCCCCCTGGTGGTCAGTGTGCTCCCACAGCCAACTTCCCCTGGATGGCCAACCTCCCCTGTTCCCTCCTCCTGGCCGGCAGGCGGCCGGGCTCTGGGCTGGGACAGGGAACCAGTGGCGGTGTGGTGGTGCAGTGGTGAGGGAAGGAGAAGGGGGGAGGCAGGGAACCAGGTGGTGGTGGGGCACTGATGGTGGTGGTGGTGGTGGTGGCATTGGCAGCATCTGGCATCTGTTCCTTCCGCACCTGGCCCAGCAACCATTGCCTCCTCTCCAGACCCTGCCAGGGCCCTTGGGTCCCAGGCTGGGATGGAGAACTGGGGGTCAGTGATGGTGGACATGGCCCCTTTCCCAGGAGGTCCGAGGGCCGGCTCCTGCCTCGGGGCTGGCAGCCAACCTCCCGTGCCCTGTTCCTCCCCCCACCGGTTGTCAGGCCCCAATTGGCTCACAGTCTCACTCCCTATCCTTCCCTCCCAGCTGGCAGGCCTCAATCAGCCCAGCCCTGATTGGCTCTGATTGCCAGCCAGGCCTAGGGACCCCACCTGTGCACGAATTTCATGCACCGGGCCTCTAGTTTTAATATAATGTGTTAAGGAGAAGTTCTTTTTACATTGAGATACTTAGGTGATCTGTTAGCTTCTTGAGTTCAAAGGTCCAGCTCTTTCCAGAGGTTTGGGAAATTCTCATCAGTTATTTGTTTGGTTAGGCTCTCTGTTCCCTTCTCCTTGTAGTATACCACTATTCTTATGTTGCTGTTTCTAGTGGAATCAGATAGTTCTTGCAGAGTTCTCTCATTTTTTAAAACTCTCAGTTCTTTCTTCTTCCACCTGAGTCATTTCTAGATTTTTTATCTTTGATCTCACTAATTCTCTCTTCCACCTGGTATGCTTGTTTCCAATGCTCTTGAATGCATTCTATATCTCAATATTTTTGTGATCTTCAGCTCCAGAATTTCTATCTCGCTATTTTTTATAGTTTTAATATTGTTGGTAAAGTACTCTTTGTGTTTGTTGAATTTATTTCTGAGCTCATTGAACTGTGTTTCTTGGTTTTCTTGTATCTTATTGAGTTTTTTTTCATAACTACAATCTTGAATTCTCTGTCATTAAAATCACAATCTTCCATATATATACGAATGGTCCAGAGTAAGTGGATGCTTGCTGGACACGCTCATAGGTCTAAACTGGAATTACAACTACCATAAAATATAAAAAAACTTCCTGAATAATCAACAGAAGACTTGCTGGAAAGGACCCTGATAACCGAGGACTAAAAGTGGAGATGGCATAGAGACTGGTAGGAGGCGTGGAGGCGAGAAGCCCCCACAGACAGCAGCTAAAGTTCCAAAGAGATAATCTCAGTTGTGGGGTGTTGCCACTGAGAACTCTGGGGTCTAATCCCCAAGCTTACCCACCCACCCCCTCCCCAGCAGAGAGCACAGAACTGATAAGGGTACTCACATAACATCTGGCACTGAAAAGCAGTGGGGTTGCTGTCTGCCTGGAAGAGATGGCTAGAAATTCAGGCACCCGCTTAAAGGGCCAAGCACAAAATTCCCTGTCAAGCCACCACCTTGTGCTCTGGAAAAGAGACAGCAGAGTGGACTGGAGCTGTGCAAGCAGAAGTCAGGATCAGGGGCTCTATGGTTAGAGCTCAGAAGGCAGACACACTAGGTTCCAGTACTGAGTCATTCCCTCATGCTACATAGATCATATTTCTCATGAAAGACAATTGCTATTCAGGCAGCATTGCCTTGGGGGAAGACAGTTGACCCACCCTATTGGAAAACACCTTTCCCCTTATGAGACTGAGAATAACAATTAGCCTCCAGGTAGAAACAATTGCTCCACACTGTTGAAAAAAACAACAAAAAACAACTCTTGCCACACCAGTGCATCATTGCTTGAGGGCAGTTCAAGAGGAATCCTATCAGTCTGTAGGCAGAGGTGGTCTCTGGAGTCTTTATGTCTTTGCCTGATCCAATTAGTCAGAAACAGCATTTGACACTGTCCTGCCCTAGAGATGGAGAGGCATAGCAGATCTACCTAATACATAGTCACAAACCCAAAAAGGCAACCAAAGGGAGGAGACAAAAATAAAACACAACTCCCAAATGAAAGAGCAAGAGAATTCTCCAGAAAAAGAGATAAACAGAGGTAAGAACTTTATTTGATATAGAGTTCATAATAATGATGGTAAAGATGTCAATAGCATGATTAAAGATATAGTAACTGTGAAAACAGAACTAAAGAATGACATAGCATAAATAAAGAACACATTGGATGGAATACACAGCAGATTAAGGGAAGCTGAGGAATGAATCAGTGAATTAGAAGAAAGGGTTGAAAAAATTACTCAATCAGAGAACCAAAAAGAAAAAAAATAATTAAAAAACAGGAGGACAGCTTAAGGGAGCTGTGGGACAACATGAAATGTAACAAAATTAGAACAGCAGCTGTGCCAGAAGTGGCAGAAGGGGAGAAAGGGATAGAGAACATATTTGAAGAAATAATAGCAGAAAACTTCCCTAACCTGATAAAGGAAAATGTCACACAAGTTCAGGAGGCACAGAAAACCCTAAGCAAGAAGAACCCAAAAAGGCCCATAACCAGACACATTATAATTAAAATGATAAAAATTAGACAAAGAGAGAATTTTAAAGATGGCATGAGAAAAGCAAACTGTTACCTACAAAAGAGTTCCCATAAGGCTGACACCTGATTACTCATCAGAAATTCTACAGGCCAGAAGGGAATGGCATGAAGTTCTCAAGGTAATGGAAAGCAAGGATCTGAAACCAAGATTACTATATCCAGCAAGGCTCTCATTCAAAATAGATGGTCAAATAAGCTTCCTAGACAAAAAAAAAACAACTAAAGGAGTACATCACCACCAAGTCATCATTACAAAAATGCTAAAGGGACTGCTGTAATGACAAGAAATATAGAGAGAAACTTAGGTATACAGAATTAAAATGGCAATAAATAAATAATAACCTTAAATATAAATGCATTAAATGCTTCCATCAAAAGACACAGGGAAAAAAACAAAAGACACAGGGTAGATGAATGAATACAAAAACATGACCCAACTATATGCTGTCTACAAGAGACCCACCTCAGAACAAAAGAAATACATGGGATGAGAGTGAAGGGATGGAAAACTATTTTCCACACAAATTGAAAAGAAAAAAAAGCTGGAGTAGCAATACTTATATCTGACAAAATAGACTTCAAAATGAAGGCCATCACAAGAGACAACAAAGGTCACTACATAATGCTAAAGGGATTGATCCAATAAGAGGATTTAACCCTGGTAAACATATATGCACCCAATATAGGAGCACCTAAATATATAAAAATAACTTCTAGAGGAATTTAAGGGAGATTTTTGACAACAATACAGTCATAGAGGGGACTTTAACAGCCCACTGACTTTACTGGATAGATCTTCCAGACAAAAGTTGACAAGGAAACAGTGACTCTAAAGGACACACTGGATCAGATGGATTTCATTGACATTTATAGAACATTTCACCCCAAAACTGCAGAATATACATTCTTCTCAAGTGCACATGGATCATTCACAAAGATAGATCACATATTAGGACCAAAACAAGTCTTTACAAGTTCAAGAAGATTGAAATCATATGAAGCATCATCTCAGATCACAGTGGAATGAAATTAAAAATCAACTACAGTAAAAACACCCAAAAACATTCAAACACATGGAGGCTAAATAGCATGTTATTAAACAACTAGAGGCCTGGTGCACAAAAGTCATGCATGAGGGGTGTGTGTGTCATTCAACCCAGCCTACAACCTTTCCAATCTGGGACCCCTTGAGGGATGTCCAACTGCCTGTTTAGGCCCAATCCAATCCCAGTAGGATTGGGCCTAAACGGGCAGTCAGACATCCCTCTCACAATCTAGGACTGCTGGCTCCCAACTACTCGCCTGCCTGCCTTCCTGATTGCCCCTAACCGCTTCTGCCTGCCAGCCTGATCACCCCCTAGCCACTCCCCTGCCAGCCTGATCGATGCCTAACTGCTCCCCTGCTGGCCTGATTGCCTTTAACTACCCTCCTCTGCCTGCCTGGTCACCCCTAACTGTCCTCCCCTGCAGGCCTGGTCACCCCAACTGCCCTCCCCTGCTGGCCCAGTCACCCCTAACTTCCCTCCCTTGCCAGCCTGGTCACCCCTAGCTGCCTTCCCCTGCCAGACCCATTGTCCCTAACTGCCCTCCCCTGCTGGCCTGGTCACCCCTAACTACCCTTCCCTGCAGGCCTGGTTGCCCGCAACTGCCCTCCCCTGCAGGCCTGATCCCTCCCAACTTCCCTCCCCTGCTGGCCAGATCAACCACAACTGCCCTCCCCTGCTGGCCATCTTGTGGTGGCTATCTTGTGTCCACATGGGGGCGGCCATCTTTGACCACATGGGGGCAGTCATCTTGTGTATTGAGGTGATGGTCAACTTGCATATTACCTTTTTATTATATAGGATGAATGGGTTACCAATGAGATCAAGAAAGAAATCAAACACTTCCTGGAAAAAAAATGAAAATGAACACATAACAACCCAAAATCACAGGGACACAGCAAAAGCAGTCCTGAGATGGAAGTTCATAGCACTAAAGGCCTACCTCAAAAAACTAGGAACATTAACAATAAACTATTTAACCTTACAACTTAAAGCACTAGAAAGAGAACAACCAGAAAAGCCCAGAGTATGTAGAAGGAAGGAAATGATAAAGATTAGAGCAGAAATAAATGACATAGAGACTAAAAAAATACAAAAAATCAATGAAACTGAAAGATAGTTCTTTGAAAGGATAAACAAGATTGATGAACCATGAGCCACACTCATCAAGAAACAGAGAGAGGACCCAAATAAATAAAATCAGAAATGAAGACAGAGAAGTAACCACTGACACTGCTGAATACAAAGGATTGTAAGAAAATTATATGCCAACAAGCTGGACAATGTGGATGTAATGGACAAATTCCTAGAAAAATACAATCTTCCAAAATGGGATCAGGAAGAGGCAAAAAACATGAACAGGCCATTAACAACTGATGAAATAAAAGCAGTAATATAAAAAACTCCCAGCAAACAAAAGCCCGGGTCTGGATGGCTTCACAGGGGAGGTTTACCAAACACTCAAAGAAAAACTAACACCTATACTCCTCAAACTATTCCAAAAATTCAAGAGGAAGAAACACTTCCAAGCACTTTTTATGAGGCCAGCATTATCCTAATTCCAAAATCAGAAAAGGACACTACAAAAAAAGAGAACTACAGGTCAATATTTCTGATGAACCTAAATGCTAAAATCCTCAGCAAAATATTAGCAAATCGGATCCAGCAATATATTAAAAAGGTCATACACCATGACCAAGTGGGATTTATTCCAGGGATGCAAGGCTGGTACAATATTACCAATTCAATAAATGTGATACAGCACATAAACAAAAGGAAAGGCAAAAATCACATGATCATATCAACAGAGGTGGCAAAAGCATTCGACAAAATTCAACACCCATTTTGATTGAAACTCTCAGCAAAGTAAGAATAGAGGGAACATGTCTCAACATGATAAAGGCCATATATGACAAACCTACAAGTGAAAATCATACTCATTGGGTAAAAAATTAACCATTTTCCCCAAGAACAGGAACAAGACAAGTATGTCTACTTTCACCACTCGCATTCAACATAGTACTGGAAATCCTAGCCACAGCGATCAGACAAGAAGAAGAAATAAAAGGCATCCAAATTGGAAAGGAGGAAGTAAAACTCTCATTATTCACAGATGACATGATATTGTACATAGAAAACCCTAAAGACTCCACTAAAAAAACTACTAGATTTAATAAATGAATTTGGCAACATAGCATGCTGGAAGCCAGTTCCAGAATGTCAGCAGGGCTGAATCATCTGGAAATGGCTGAGGGCATTTCCCCAAACCTGAAAAGGATGCATTAAATGATTGCTTGCTGCCAGACAGCTAAGGGCATTTTTATCTACATGTTATTGCCTCCTACTGGTCAAACACCTGAATAGCTGTAGGCAATTTCCCCCAATCTGACAATGGATTGTGTATATGAAACCCTACACTTTGATGTGGATATCTCCACCTTGCCTTAGGACAATTTGTGTTAATAAATAGCAAGGGGTCCTGAGACAAGGAGAACTTAGTTCCTTTAGCTAAGTCTTCTCTGAGTCCCCATAATGCCTTTCAAAATTATGTTTTGTCTCTGGACTCTTACGTTATTTACACACAGCACCTTCTCCAGACACCTGAACCCTTCTAGATGCTGGATCAAAAACCCTGGTGTTAATTGGTGCTCGAGACAAGGATGGAAATTTGGAGAAGTATTTGCCTGAGTGGATAAAACAGCACCATTAATGGTGGAAAGATTAACTGTGCGTAAAGCCCATGTCAGCTTCGGAAGCCTGCGGGGGGGGGGGGGGGGGGGGGGAGGGGGGGGTGTGAGGGCGGGGGGGGGGGGGAGATGCAGGCTGGTTCTAGCAACAAGATTGGTATTTCCATAATAAAAAGTAGTTTATTTCAATAATAATGGAATGTGTTCAAAAGTTAACATTAAAGCTGCCAAGAAAATCTAAGTAAACTATCTCTGTTACAAAAATTTGACAAAGAAAATGCCTTAAAATAATTATAATTGACTCTAGAATCTAAAAATTGTTGAAACATAAATAAATAATATATTAATTATAAAAATCTAAGTAGCTCAGGTGAAGACTGGCTACGCCCTTTGTTAATTAAGAAGGCTGGGTTCCCAGTGCAATCTCTAAGAAAGGAATGTGACAATTTTGCATTTGAATACCTACAAGTTTGCTGCTTGACTTCCCCAGCAGAAAAAATATGGTCATTTTAAAGTCAAGTGGCTTGGCCCTTGCCAGACCTGTTTTGCCAGACTCAAACGTGGTTTTCCAGAGCCATTGGCAACTTAAAACTTCAAAGTTTACTAAATCAAATGATAAAAATACTTATATCTAAGTATTTTGAAATGACAAAATGTTAAAATATTAATCTACGTGTGCCTCGTAAAAATCTAGAGGACAGAATTGAATCTGTTAATTAATTAATTATACCTTGTATTTTTGAAATTTATTCTTAAAAATACAAAGGTGTTACTAATCGAGAAATGCTAAATATTTGACTTGCCAGCTCTAAAAGCTTAAGGTTCAAATTAAATTGGGAGAAATTATATAGTTGTGGTAACTAAATGCCTAAAGCAGTGGTTGGCAAACTCATTAGTCAACAGAGCCAAATATCAACAGTACAACGATTGAAATTTCTTTTGAGAGCCAAATTTTTTAAACTTAAACTTCTAACGCCACTTCTTCAAAATAGACTCGCCCAGGCTGTGGTATTTTGTGCAAGAGCCACACTCAAGGGGCCAAAGAGCTGCATGTGGCTTGCGAGCCGCAGTTTGCCGACCACGGGCCTAAAGTATAGAAATTTATTTTTGTGAAAATAATTTTTGTGTTTTCTCTGGAAAAATTAGGAATTCAAAATATATTGCTTATTGGGTCTAATTAAATAAGAAGGATTAGTTCTGTGATCTCAACCACATTTTTAATATAAAAACCAGTTTAAATTTAATTGATATCTATTAAGATAATTATAAAAGGCATATAATCTTTAAATCATATAGATATATATTTGATGATTTTTCCAAGCTAAATTTCAAGGCTTTAACCCAGGGATAACTTTATAACTTTGGAGCATTTCACAGACCCTGAAATGTTTTCAAAGAATTTGTTCTCTCTTCTTAAAGGAAATATTTTGAATTTAGCCAATTTAATATACTTGAAATCACATGGAAAGCTTAATCAAATAAAAATTAATATATATATTTTACTTATATACATATATTTTAAATGTTATAAAGTTTTGGCCTCTAAGGAAGGGCAAAACAAGTTATAAAATATTTCTTAAATACAGCCAAATTTTTCAGCAACAGAAATTTAAAAGACAAAAAGCCCATAGCCGCTTGCATTTTAATTAGACTGGAGGTGGGGCAGCGTTTGTGCTTTGTGAATCAGATGTATAAGTTTACTAAATTTACTTGCTTTACTTTTTTAATAAAGATGCCTACTTAAATTACTTAATAAATTAGCTTTTTAAAATATAATCAAGATCTCATATAAATTAAGTTATATGAAAAGCCAATATTTTTATAAGAAATTGAATCCTAGTAAAGTCTAAGAAAATTACTGAGACTTCCCATAATCCCTCTGTATATGCAAATAAGCCAAAGGGGATACTCTTTAAAAATATAATTCTAAGCTTAATAAAAAGGAGAAATTTTAAAATTTTGAAATCTCTTCCACTAATATTTACAGGGTAAACTAAAGATTGTTGTTAAAATACTAAATCTGATCCTTACTAGTAGTCACCATGAACGTAAGGGAAGTCATTTAATGTGAATACATGGCCTGGCAAAATTGGCCCACATAAAAAACACACACAATCATGTTTGTTACATTTGTTGCTTGGTGTAGAAAAGAAAGACAAAGATTTTTTTTTTTAAATTGAAACTCTCTAAGTGTGGCTTAAAAATTACTCTGGAAGGGAATAAAATAAGGTTTCCTTCAAATGTCTGGAAAACTGTAATTATTAGTCAACTAGAGGCCCATTGCTTCCTGCGGTGGTCTGCTTCCCTCCCTTCTCCTTCCCTCTCTTCTCCCCAGCCCTTCTTGCTTGCTTCTCTGCAGCTTCGCTCCCTTCTGCAGCGCTTGGCTTCCTTCTACGCTGTCTTCAGTCTTAGCTCTGCGCAGGGATATGCAAATTAACTGCCATCTTGGCTGGGTTAATTTGCATACTCACTCCTGATTGGCTGGTGGGCGTGGCTTGTGGGCGTAGCAGAGACATGGTCAATTTGCATGTTTCTCTTTTATTAGATAGGATGCATTAGGCCTCAAAAAGAAAAGTAAATAATCTGTATTTTTGCCTCCATGACAAAGCTAATGTGAAATTACTTAAAGACTAATAGAAATTTAATTAATGTCATTTACTGTCCACAGCCAAGGACAAGTAAAATTAAAAAATAAACCTTATTTCAGATTAATTTAAATTGGCTAATTGAAACTGTTCCTGAAGTATTAACTAATTTTTACTGATGTTTCATCTCATAGTAAAAATGTGCTTACCATGCAATGAATCCAGAGCAGTCATATTTCTACACAGAAAATTAAAATTAAAAGTTAGCAAGACTGCATTACAAAATTTTCAAAAACCTCCTAATATTTAAATGCAAAAGGGGGGGTAGTGGAATAATTCCCTGTAAGTAAATTACATCAAGAAATTTTTTACTTTGAAAATTATTTTTCATTTGCAATGCTGATAACAAGACACCCATAAAAACACACATGCTGTCAAAATAAGCCAAAGGAAAATGATGTGGGCAAAAAATAAAAAGGATCCCAAGTCTAATTTATAGAAAATATTCCTTTATTAACCTTTGGTCGAGGATATGTTTGTATATTTCCAGAAAACTCCTCCAAGCCCCTGTGGATTCCTACAACAACAGATCCCAGAGAGGAACTGGCCAGATTGCTCAAGCCACAAAATAAGCAGTGGCCCCCACGAAACAAGAGGAGAAACAGTCCAGAAATGAAGATAGTGAAGATGCCTTGCCATACTAGCAGTCAGCAGCTGTGCGTCACTGCAGGTTGCCCAGGACCAAACTAGAGAAGGTCGGATTTGCATTGCCACCGTTTGTCCACCATCCAGAACTGAAATATCATTGCTGGCATGTACACATAAGGAACTGTTGGACATTGAAATTGGGACTCCAAAAACTGTTGGCCCAGAAAGAAACTGACTGCAGACTAATTCCTTTAATGCCTGGCAGAAATTTAAAGGGACTTGATAGAACTTTATCTTTTCCATTTAAAAATTTACATTCTTGTTAAATTTATAAAATCAAAAAGGGTGAGATGCTGGAAACCAGTTCCAGAATGTCAGCAGGGCTGAATCATCTGGAAATGGCTGAGGGCATTTCCCCAAACCTGAAAAGGATGCATTAAATGATTGCTTGCTGCCAGACAGCTAAGGGCATTTTTATCTACATGTTATTGCCTCCTACTGGTCAAACACCTGAACAGCTGTTGGCAATTTCCCCCAATCTGACAATGGATTGTGTATATGAAACCCTATACTTTGATGTGTATATCTTCACCTTGCCTTAGGACAATTTGTGTTAATAAATAGCAAGGTGTCCTGAGACAAGGAGAACTTAGTTCTTTTAGCTAAGTCTTCTCTGAGTCCCCATAATGCCTTTCAAAATTATGTTTCGTCTCTTATTTAATTTATGCAGAGCACCTTCTCCAGACTCCTGAACCCTTCTAGATGCTGGATCAAGAACCCAGGCATTAGTAGCAGTATACAAAATCAACACCAAAAAATTGATGGCTTTTTTATACACCAATGATGAATTCTTAGAAAGAGAAACTAAATAAACAATCTCATTTACCATTACACCAAAAATTAAGATACTTAGGAATAAACATAACCAAGAAGGCAAAAGACCTGTACTCAGAAAACTATAGGACATTGAAAAAAGAGATAGAGGAAGATATAAACAAGTGAAAGAATATACCATGTTCATGGATTGGTAGAATCAACATCATTAAAAATGTCCATACTACCCAAGGCAATCTACAAATTCAATGCAATCCCTAATAAAATACCAACAGTATATTCCACAGATCTAGAAAAAACACTCCAAAAACTTATATGGAATTATAAAAGACACTGAATAGCTGCAGCAATCTTGAGAGAGAGAAAAAAAGTAGGAGGAATCACAATACCAGATTTCAAGTTATACTATAAAGCTACAGTAATAAAAACAGCCTAGTACTGGCACAAGAACAGGCATTTAGATCAATGGAGCAGAACACAGACCCCAGAAATGGAGTCAAGCCAGTACACTCAATTAATATTTGACAAAGGAGGCAAGAGCATACAATGGAGTCAAGACAGTCTCTTCAATAAATGTTGTGGGAAAATTGGACAGATACATGCAAAAAAAACCTAGACTATCAACTTACACCATACACAAGAATAAACTCAAAATGGAAAAACAAAAGACTTAAATGTAAGTCGTGAAACCATAAAAATCCTAGAAGAAACCATAGGCAGCAAAATCTCAGATATCTCTCATAGCAATATGTGAATGGATATAATGGAAAATAAACAAGTGGAATCCTATCTAATAAAAGAGAAACATGCAAATTGACTGTACCTCCGCTATGCCCACCAGCCAATCAGAGTGAGTATGCAAATTAACCCAACTAAGATGGTGGCAGCCACGGAACCGGAGTGAGCAGGAGGCTTGGGTTGCCCCCGGAGATGGAGGCAGCCAAGCTTCCCGCCTGCCCTGGCCAGCCCTGGCTTCTGCTCAAGGCTACAAAGTTTCAATTATAGAAGATACATAAATCCCCCCAAAAATGGCTGCCACCACGGAGCAAGCAGAAGGCTTGGCTCCGCTCCAGGCTACAAAGTTTCAATTGTAGAAGATAAATAAACCCCAGATACCAGGGCCTCTGCTTGAGTCGCCAGGGGGCATGGCAGGCCTGCAAACCACCACAGGCCCCTTTCCCAGGCTGCCTCATGCCCCAAGGGAACCCCCACCCTGATCCGGGACACCCTTCAGGGCAAACCAGCTGGCCCCCACCTGTGCACCAGGCCTCTATCCTATCTAATAAAAGAGTATTATGCAGATTGACCATCACTCCAACACACAAGGTGGCTGCCCCCATGTGGTCAAAGATCCTGCCCCCATGTGGACACAAGATGGCCACCACAAGATGGCCAGCAAGGGAGGGCAGTTGTGAGGGACCAGGCCTGCAAGGGAGGGCAGTTGGGGGCAATCAAGCCTGCAGGGGAGGGCAGTTAGGGTGACCAGGCCGGCAGAGGAGGGAAGTTGGGAATGACCAGGCCTGCAGGGAAGGGCAGTTGGGGGGACCCAAGCCTGCAGGGGAGAACAGTTGGGGAGGATCAAGCCTGCAGGGGAGAGCAGTTAGGGGTGATGAGGCTAGCAGGGGAGGGCAGTTTGGGGGGACCAGGCTGGCAGAGGAGGGCAGTTAGGGGCAATCGGGCTGGCAGGGGAGCAGTTAAGCATCAGTCAGGCTAGCAGGGGAGTGGCTAGAGGGTGATCAGGCTGACAGGCAGAAGCAGTTAGGGATAATCAGGAAGGCAGGAAGGTGAGGAGTTGGGAGCCAGCAGTCCTGGATTGTGAGAGGGATGTCCAATAGGATTGGGCCAAAACGGGCTGTTGGACATTCCTCAAGGGGTCCCAGATTGGAGAGGGTGCAGGCTGGGCTGAGGGACACACCCTTCCATGCACGAATTTCATGCACCGGGCCTCTAGTATCAAAATAAAAAGCTTCTGCACAGCAAAAGAAACATCAACGAAATGAAAAGGGAGCCCACTGTATGGGAGAACATATTTGGCAATGACACATCTGATAAAGGGTTAATATCCAAAATACATAAGGAACTCATACAACTTAACAAAAGGAAGACAAACAATCCAATTAAAAAATGGGCAAAGACCTAAATAAACACTTCCCCAAAGTGGACATACAGATGCCAAGAGACATGAAAAAATGCTCAAAGTCACTGATCATCAGAGAGATGCAAATTAAAATGAGAATGAGGTATCACCTCACACCTGTCAGAATGGCTACCCTCAACAAATCCACAAATGACAAGTGCTGGTGAGGATGTGGAGAAAAGGGAACCCTAATGCACTGCTGGTGGGAATGAAGACTGGTGCAGCCATTATGGAAAACAGTATGGAGTTTTCTCAAAAAATTAAATATGGAACTACCATTTGACCCAGTAATCCTACTTCTAGGAATATATTCTAATAAACCTTAAACACCACTCAGAAAGAATGTATACACCCCTATGTTCATAGCAGCACAATTTATAATAGTTAAGATCTGGAAACAGCTCAAGTGCTCATCAGTAAATGAGTGGATAAAAAAGCCATGGTACATTTATACCATGGAATAGTATGCAGCAGTAAAAAAGAAGAATCTCTTACCCTATGAGACAGCATGGAGGGACCTGGAGAGTATCATGTTAAGCAAAATAAGTCAGAGAAAGACAAGTATCACATGATCTCACTCATATATTGAATCTAAGTAACAAAATAAACTGATGAACGGAGTGGATCTAGAGATATGGAAGCATGGAACAGTGTGTGGAATCTCGGAGGGGAGGAGGGGAAGGGTGGATAGGAAGGAGAATATCAACCAAGGAGTTTGTATGCATATATACATAATCCATGGTCACAGACAATGGGGTGGTGAGGGCCTGGGGCAGAGGGTGGGGGTGGGCTGGAGGGGGCCAATGGGGGGAAATGGCATATGTGATACTTTCAACAATAAAGAATTATTTTAAAATATGAAATAAAAGTTATAAATCCCCACTTTTAAAAAAATTCACAATCTTCTATGCCTTGAATTTGGTGTCTGGAGACTTTTTCTTATTCCTTCTGAGCCACCTTGTTACCTTGGTTATTTATGGTACTTGATGGATGGTTTCATTGCCTGGGCATGTAAAGTAGTAAACTTTTCCCTGTTAGGTACTGTTTTGTTCTTAACCATTCAGCAGGTGGATGAATAGAGCTTTATTTTGTTTTCTAATAGACTAGAGGCCCAGTGCACAAAATTCGTGCATCGTGGGCGGGCGGGGGGGGGGGGGTCCCTCAGCCTGGCCTGCATCCTCTCACATTCTGGGACCCCTGGGGGGATGTTGAGCCTAAACTGGCAGATGGACATCCCTTTCGCAATCCGGGACGCTGCATGCACCAGTGACCATACTTTTCATGCAGGTGAAAGGCATCTTGCTGTTGTATGGGCAGCTACATTTTTTGCCCTGATTATAAAAAGTAGTACATAACATGATCCTTCTGAGGCAGTAGTACCATTTTCCCCATCTTATGGGTGGAAAAACTGAAGCAGAGAGAAGTTAAGTAATTGGCTTTGTCACAGTTATAAGTGTCAGAATCAGGGCTGATCACAAAATGTGCAAGCCAGAGTCCATGCATGTCATCGCTGCATCATCCTGTTTTTTCAGTGTTAGAGTAGCCTTGCCAGGTTTTAATTTTTAAATCTAAGAGACTGTTCCCAATATATAGGGAAGGGTCCCTAGGTCTGGCCGGTTATCAGGGCCATCTGTAGGGTGACTGGCGGGTGGGGTGATTGGGGGGCCTCCCCACTGGCACCCACCTTGGCTGGTGTCCTGGTGCTGCCTGCTGGCTGGCCCCGCTCCTCCTCCCCACCAATCGCTGCCACCAGTCACCTCCTGACAGGGGGAAGCTCCTGCATTGAGCGTCTGCCCCCTGGTAGTCAGTGCACATCATAGCAACTACTCGTTCCACCTTTTGGTTGATTTGCATATTAGGGTTTTATTATATAGGATAGTGCTATAGGGCAAGTTCTTGTTTTCTTTTCCCTGAACTACTGGGATCTCAGTAACATGATGTCACCTTGGCCCTGGAAAATGCCCTGAATTCTCTGAGGTGGTGGGCTTTGCCTGTGTTCAAGTCACCTCCTTCTCAGGGTACCACCAGGTGGAATGTGCCAGGTAATAGGGCTTCAGGCTAGTGAGTTTCTGGTGTTGCCTTCTTATTGGCAGAGGTTGCCAGCCCCACTCTGCTATTTTAGGCATCTCTCCTGTCTCCACAAGCTTGTGCCTCTGCAATGGGGGTGCACGGTGGGGGAGGTGAGGAGGGGAGAGCTCACAAACCTGTGGCTTTGCCTTCTAGCTAATAATGGTTGCCATTCCTTTGTAACTGTCACACTGTTGTACTGTGTCCACCCTGTCACTGGGTTTAACCTAAATGGGTGCAGGCTGCAAAGGCCAGAATGTGGCTTCTGATCCTCCCATCCTGTGGCTGCTGTTTGAGGGCTGCAGCCTGACTCCCCTTCCCCCCCAAATTCTACAGTGTGAGCCCCAGACTGCACCTCTGGCCCTAGTCTCTGTCGTTGGGTTATGTTTTCACTTTCATTTGCCTCAGCATCTTTGGCTTTCTTCCTTGGTCTCATTGTTAACCATTCATTGTTTAATATCATGTTTGTGGGGTTTTTTTGCTTTAATTTATTTTTAAATTTTTAAATTATGGTTTTCTTTTAGTATTATTTTGTATTGCTTTCAGGTATACAGCATAGTGATTAAACAACCATATACTTTACTAAGTGTTCCCCTGTTATTTCCAGTACCCATCTGGCATCATACATAGTTATTACAATATTAACTATACACTCTGTTGCACTTTACGTACATGACTATTCTGTAACTACCAATTGTGCTTCTTAATCCTTTAATCTCTTTTATCCAGATCCCCAGCCCCCCTCCCATCTGGCAATCACCAGCCCAGTCTCTAAGTCTGTTTCAATTTTGATTGTTCATTTATTTTGTTTTGTTTAGATTACACATATAAGAGAAATCCTATGGTATTTGTCTTTCTCTGACTTACTAGTATTTTACTGAGCATAATACACTCTAGGTCCAAAATATTTCATTTTTTATGGTCTAGTAATAGTCCATGATTATATATATATATATATATATATATATATATATATATATATATATCCACTGTTTTTATATTATATATATATATATATATCCACTGTTTTTATATAATATATATATATATATATATATATATATATATATATATATATCCACTGTTTTTATCCACCCATCTACTGACGGACATTTGGGTTGCTTCCATAGTTTGGCTACTTTAAATAATGCTGCAGTGAACATAGGGCACAGATATTCTTTCAAATTAGTGTTTTGGGTTTCTTCAGATATATACCCAGAAGTGGAATCACTGGGTCATAGGCAGTTCCATTTTTAATTTTTTGAGGAGCCATCACACTGTTTTCCATAGTGGTGGCACCAATTTGCAATTCCAACAACAGTGCAAGCGGGTTCGCTTTTCTCTACATCCTTGCCAACACTGGTTGCTGGTTGATTTATTGGTGAAAGCAATTCTGACAGGTGTGATGTGATCTCATTGTGGTTTTAATTTGCATTTATCTGATGATTAGTGTCATTGAGCATCTTTTCATATGTCTATTGGCAATCTGTGTGTCCTCTTTGGAGAAATGTCTATTCAGGTTCTTAGACTATCTTTTTATTTTTTTATTATTATTATTGTTGTTGTTGTTGTTTGTTAATCCTCACCTGAGTATTATTTTAAGTGTTTAGAGAGAGTAGAAGGGAAGGAAGGAGGATGAAAGAGAAAGAGAGACAGAGAGAGAGAGAGAGAGAGAGACATCGATGTGAAAGAGACACATTGATTGGTTACCTCCCACACATGCCCCAACTGGGGCCAGGGATCAAAACTGCAACCCAGGTACGTGCCCTTGACCAGGAATTGAATCCCAGACCCCGCAGTGCATGGGCTGATGCTCTAACCAGGCGTCCTCAAACTACGGCCCGCAGGCCACATACGGCCCAACGGGTGCCGCTGCCTGTCCTGCTTAGCAGCTGACTCGTCCCGGGCCCACAGTGCGCATAGGAATTTGTTCATAGTTGTTTTTTTTTAACTATAGTCTGGCCCTCCAACGGTCTGAGGGACAGTGAACTGGCCCCCTGTTTAAAAAGTTTGAGGACCCCTGCAGCACTGAGCAACACCAGTCAGGGCATGGCCTATTTTTAAAAATTGTATTGTGTTTTTTGGTGTTGAGTTTAATGAGTTTTTAAAATAAATTTTGGATATTAACTCCTTATCAAATGTATTATTGGTGACTATTCTCATTTTGTAGAATGTCATTTTGTTTTGTTGATGTTTCCTTTGCTATGTAAAAATGGTATTGTTGAAAGTCTTACATAGATCCCGTTTTTCCCCCATTAACCTCTTCTTCTCTGCTCCCATCCCACATCCAGGTCCTCACCATTGTCTGTGGCCATGGGTTATGCATATATGCATACAAGTCAATTGATTGATTTCTTCCCACCCACCCTCCCCTGCCTTCCCTCTGAGATTCTGCAGTTTGTTCTATGCTTCTATGTCTCTGGATCTATTTTGTTCATCAATTTATTTTGTTGATTAGATTCCACATATGAGTGAGATCATGTGATACTTATCTTTCTCTGACTGGCTTATTTCACTTAGCACAATGCTCTCCAGGTCCATCCATGTGGCTGCAAATGGTAAGAATTCTTTCTTTTTTATAGCAGCATAGTATTCCATTGTGTAGATGTACCATAGGTTTTGATCCAGTCATCTGCTAACGAGCACCTAGCCTGTTTCCAAATCTTAGCTATTGTAAATTGTGCTGCTATGAACATAGGGGTGCATATATCCTCTCTGATTGGTGTTTCTAGTTTCTTAAGATATATTCCTAGGAGTGGGATTACTGGGTCAAATGTGAGTTCCATTTTCAGTTTTTTGAGGAAACTCCATACTGTTCTCCACAGTGGCTGCACCAGTCTGCATTTCCACCAGCAGTGCACGAGGGTTCCTTTTTCTCCGCATCCTCACCAACACTTGTCCTTTGTTGATTTGTTGATGATAGCCATTCTGACAGGTGTGAGATGGTATCGCATTGTCGTTTTGATTTGCATCTCTCGGATAATTAGTGACTTTGAGCATGTTTTCATGTGTCTCTTGGCCTTCCTTCTGTCTTCTTTCGAAAGATTCTATTTAGGTCCGTTGCCCATTTTTTTTATTGGATCATTTATCTTCCTTTTATTAAGTTGTATAAGCTGCCTGTAGATGTTGAAGATTAAACCTTTATCAGTGATAACATTTGCAAATATGTTCTCCCATACAGTGGGGTTTCTTGTTGTTTTGTTGATGGTTTCTTTTGCTGTGCAAAAGCTTTTTATTTTGATGTAGTCCCATTTGTTTATTTTCTCTTTAGTTTCCATTGCCCTAGGGGCAGTATCAGTGAAGAAGTTCTTTCGGCATATGTCTGAGATTTTGCTGCCTGTGGATTCCCCTAGTATTTTTATGGTTTCCCGTCTTATGTTTAAGTCCTGTATCCATTTTGAGTTTATTTTTGTGTATGGTGTAAGTTGGTGGTCTAATTTCATTTTTTTGCATGTATCTGTCCAATTTTCCCAACACCGTTTATTGAAGAGACTGTCTTAACTCCATTGTATGTTCATGCCTCCTTTGTCAAATATTAATTGTGCATAGTGGTTTGGGTCGATATCTGGATTCTCTATTCTATTCCATTGATCTATATGTCTGTTCTAATGCCAGTACCAGGCTGTTTTGAGAACAGTGGCTTTGTAATACAGCTTGAAATCTGGTATCGAGATCCCTCCTACTTTATTCTTCTTACTCAGGATTGCTGTGGCTATTCGTGGTCTTTTTTTATTCCAGATGCATTTTTGGAGAGTTCTGTCTAGGTCTGTGAAATATACCATTGGTATTTTAATGGGGAGTGCATTGAATCTATAGACTGCTTTGGGTAGTATGGACATTTTAATGATGTTGATTCTCCCAATCCATGAACATTGTATGTTCTTCCATCTATTTACATCTTCCTCTATCTCTTTTTTCAGTGTCCTGTAGTTTTCCGCATATAGGTCTTTTACCTCCTTGGTTAAGTTTATTCCTAGGTATCTTAATTTTTTTGGTGCGATGGTAAATGGGATTGCTTTTTTAGTCTCTCTTTCTGTAAGTTCACTATTGGTGTATAGAAATGCCATAGATTTCTTGGCATTAATTTTGTATCCTGTTACATTGCTGAATTCATTTATTAAGTCTAATAGTTTTTTGATGGAGTCTTTTGGTTTTTTTACGTACAATATCATGTCATCTGCAAATAAGGACAGCTTTACTTCTTCTTTTCCAATTTGGATGCCTTTTATTTCTTCTTCTTGTCAAATTGCAATGGCTAATACTTCCAGTACTATGTCGAACAGGAGTGGTGAGAGTGGGCATCCCTGTCTTGTTCCTGTTCTTAGGGGAAATGGTTTTAGTTTTGCCCTTTGAGTATGATGTTAGCTGTGGGTTTATCATATATAGCTTTTATTATGTTGAGGTATGATCCTTGTATTCCCACCTTGTTGAGAGTTTTTATCAAGAAACGGTATAGGATTTTGTCAAATGCTTTTTCTGCATCAATTGATGTGACTACGTGATTTTTATCTCTCAATTTGTTTATGTGATGTATCACGTTAATTGATTTGTGGATATTGTACCATCCTTGCATTCCTGGGATAAATCCTACTTGGTCATGGCGTATGATCTTTCTGATGTACTGCTGGATCCGATTTGCTAGAATTTTGTGAGGATTTTGGCATCTACATTCATGAGGGATATTGGCCTGTAATTCTCCTTCATTGTGTTGTCTTTATCTGGTTTTGGTATTAGGGTGATGCTGGCTTCATAGAAGGAGCTTGGAAGTGTTCCTTCCTCTTGAATTTTTGGAATAGTCTGAGGAGGAGAGGTTTTAGTTCTTCCTTGAATGTTTGGTAAAACTCTCCTGTGAAGCCATCTGGCCCTGGGCTTTTGTTTGCCGGAAGCTTTTTGATGACTGCTTCAATTTCTTCCATAGTTACTGGCATATTGAGCTGTTTAGATTCTTCCTGATTGAGTTTTGGAAGGTTATATTTTTCTAGGAATGTGTCCATTTCCTCCAGATTGTCCAGTTTGTTGGAATAGAGTTGTTCATAGTATTTTTTAACAATCCTTTGTATTTCAGCGGGATCTGTTGTTATTTCACCTCTTTCATTTTTGATTTTGTTTATTTGGGTCCTCTCTCTTTGCTTCTTGGTGAGCCTGACTAGAGGTTTATCAATTTGTTTATCGTTTCAAAGAACCAGCTCTTGGTTTTGTTGATCTTTTGTATTGTTTGTTATAATGGTTTATAGTATAGTTTGATATCCAATATTGTGATCCCTCTAGCTTTGTTCTTCTTTCTCAAGATTGCTGCCATTATTTGAGGTCTTTTATGATTCCATATAAGTTTTTGGAGTGTTTGTTCTAGATCTGTGAAATATGTCATTGGTATTTTAGTAGGGATTGCATTGAATCTGTAGATTGCTTTGGGTAGTATGGACATTTTAATAATGCTGATTCTACCAATCCATGAACATGGTATATTCTTTCACTTGTTTATATCTTCCTCTATCTCTTTTTTTAATGTCCTATAGTTTTCTGAGTACAGGTCTTTTGCTTCCTTGGTTAAGTTTATTTCTAAGTATCTTAATTTTTTGTAGCAATGGTAAATGGGGTTGCTTTTTGAATTTCTCTTTCTGTGAGTTCATTATTGCTGTATAGAAATGCCATTGATTTCTGCATATTAATTTTGTATCCTGCTATGTTTCTGAATTAATTTATTAAATCGAATAGTTTTTTGGTAGAGTCTTTAGAGTTTTCTATGTACAATATCATGTCATCTGTGAATAATCAGTGTTTTACTTCTTCCTTTCCAAATTGGATGCCTTTTATTTCTTCTTCTTGTATGATTGCTATGGCTAGGACTTCCAGTACATATTGAACATGAGTGGTGAAAACAGGCATCCTGTTTTGTTCCTGTTCTTAGGGAAAATGATTTTAGTTTTTGCCCATTGAGTATGATGTTGTCTATATGTTTGTCATATAAGGCCTTTATTATGTTGAGGTATGACCCCTCTATTCCCACTTTGCTGAGAGTTTTTATCAAAAAAGAGTGTAGGATTTTGTCGATGCTTTTTCTGCATCAATTGATATGCTCATGTGATTTTTGTCTTGCAATCTGTTTATGTGCTGTATCACATTTATTGATGTGCGAATATTGTATCAGCCTTGCATTACCAGAATAAATTCCATTTGGTCATGGTATATGATCTTTTTAATGTAATACTTGATCTGCTTTGCTAAAATTTTGTTGAAGATTTTAGCGTCTATGTATCATAAAACAGTGCTGTATTTGTCAAATGCTATTTTCTACATCTATTGATATAATCATATTATTTTTATCCTTTATTTTGTTTATGTGGTGTATCATGTTATTTGATTTGTGGATATTGTATCAACTTTGCATGAGAGAAATAAATCTCCCTTGATCATGGTGTATGATCTTTTTAATGTATTACTGAATTTGTTTTGCTAAGAGTTTGTGGGGTTATTTGCATCTATGTTTAACACTGGTGGTCTTGATCCGGCATCTAGAAGGGTTCAGCAATCTGGAGAAGGGACTGTGCATAAATTAATAAAGAGTCCAGAGATGAAACATAATTTTAAAAGGCATTGGGGATGGGGGGTGGGGCAGAGGAGCTTGGCTAAAGAAACCAAGTTCTCTTCGTCTCAGGACCCCTTGCTTTTTATTAACACAATTTTTCCTAAGGTGAGGTGGAGACATACACTTCCAAGGGTAGGGTTCTGTACAGAAGCATTGTCAGATTGGGGAATTACCTCTGGCTGTTTAGGTGTTTGGCGAGGAGGAGGCAATAACATGTAGATTAAGATGCCCTGAGCTGTCTGGCAGCAAGCAATCATTTTATGCATCCCTTTCAGGTTTGGGAAAATGCCTTTAGCTATTCCCAGCAGGTGATAACATATGTGACTCAGACCTTGTTGAGTCTCCAAGTTCCATCAACCTTCTGATGAAACTCTTACAATTATGACATGCTGGAATTGGCTTCCGACATATGTTTGTCAGGGATATTGGCCTATAATTTTCTTTCTTTGTGAGGCCTTTATCTGGTTTTAGAATTAGGATAGTGCTGGCTTTGTAAATTCAGCTTGGGATTCTTCCCTCTGCTTGCATCTTTTTGAGTAGTTTTAGAAGGATAGGTGTTCGGGTTTTTTGTTTGTTTGTTTTTAATGTTAGGCAAAATTGGTCTGTGAAGCCACTCAGTTCAGCACTTTTGTTTGCTCTAATTTTTATTTTATTTTTGCTTTGAGTCCATTAGTTTTCATTGGTCTTTTCAGATTTTCTGTTTCTTTTTTGTCTTATAAAGTCCCATTTTTAAAAAAAATATTTTTTTATTGATTTCATATAGGAAGGAAGAGAAAGAGAGATATAGAAACAACAATGATGAGAGAGAATCATTGATCAGCTGCCTTGTGCATGCCCCTCACTGGGGATTAAGCTATTAACCTGGGCATGTGCCCTGACAGGGAATTGAACTGTGACCTCCCGGTTCATAGATCAATTCTCAACCACTGAGCAACACTGACCAGGCTTCTGTTTCTTTTTGATTCCCTTTTGGAAGATTGCAGATTTTAGAAAATTATCAATTTTTTAATTAAATTTTTTTTCACTTACAGTTTACATTCAATAATATTTTATATTAGTTTCAGGTGTATCACATATTTCTTAGGTAATCATATACTTTACAAAGTAATCCCGTTGATATTTCCAGTACTTGGCTGGCACTATATGCAGTCACTAATGTATTATCCTATCTAATAAAAGAGTACTATGCAAATTAACCATCACTCTGCTACACCCACAAGCCATGCCCACAAGCCACACCTACCAGCCAATCAGGAGCGAATATATAAATAAACCCAACCAAGATGGCTACGGCCACAGAGAGCAGGAGGGAGGCTTGGGTTTCCCTGGCAATGGAGGAAGCCAAGCTTTCCACCTGCCCTTGCCGGCCTAGGCCTCCACTCAAGGCTACAAAGTTTCAATGATAGAAGATACATAAATCCAAACAGAAATGGCGGCAGCCACGGAGCTGGAAAGAGCAGGAGGCTAGGGTTGCCTGCAGCGATGGAGGAAGCCAAGCTTCTGCAGCCCTGGCCGGCCCAGGCCTCCGCTTAAGGCTACAAAGTTTCAATTATAGAAGTTACATGAATCCCAACAGAAATGACTGCGGCCACGGAGCAAGCAGAAGGCTTGGCTCCGCTCCAGGCTACAAAGTTTCAATTGTAGAAGATAAATAAACCCCAGATACCAGGGCCTCTGCTTGGGTCACCAGGGGGCGTGGCCAGCCTGCAAAGCACCACAGGCCCCTTGCCCAGGCCACCCCACCCTGATCCGGGACACCCTTCAGGGCAAACCAGCTGGCCCCCACCCGTGCACCAGGCCTCTATCCTATCTAATAAAAGAGTAATATGCAGATTGACCATCACTCCAACATACAAGATGGCTGCCCCCATGTGGTCAAAGATCCTGCCCCCATGTGGTTAAAGATGGCTGCCCCCATGTGGACACAAGATGGCCACCACAAGATGGCCAGCAAGGGAGGGCAGTTGGGAGGGACCAGGCCTGCAAGGGAGGGCAGTTGTGGGTGATCAGGCCAGCGAGGGAGGGCAGTTGGGAGGGACTAGGCCTGCAAGGGAGGGCAGTTAGGGGTGACCAAGCTGGCAGAGGAGGGAAGTTGGGGGTGACCAGGCCTGCAGGGAAAGGTAGTTGGGAGGGACCCAGGCCTGCAGGGGAGGGCAGTTGGGGGAAAACAGGCTGGCAGGGGAGCAGTTAGGCATCAATCAAGCTGGCAAGGGAGTGGTTAGGGAGTGATCAGGCTGGCAGGCAGAAGTGGTTAGGGGCAATCAAGAAGGCAGGCAGGCAAGCAGTTGGGAGCCAGCAGTCTGAATTGTGAGAGGGATGTCCGACTGCCTGTTTAAGCCTGATCAGTGCCATCAGCAGGTGTGAGTGGCGGCTACTGGCCCTGATCACTCCTGAGGGCTTCTCCACCTACCCCTGCTCCTGAGGGGCAATTGGGGCAGCATCCACTGCTCACACCCACTGACAGCACCTGCCCCGCTCGCACTCCCTGCAGGCACTGGCCCCAATCACTCTGCGCCATCAGCAGGTGCGATCGGGGCCGGTTCCATCAGCACATGGGAGCAGTAGTGGCAGGAGCAGAGCTGCCGGAAGACAGGGGACCAGGCGCCATGGCGGAAGGGGCTGGCTGGGGGCATGGTGGATGGGCCAAGACCCACCTCTATGCCCACCACAGCCTCGTGGCCCACAGTTCCTTTCAAGGTGCACAAATTCATGCACTGGGCCCCTAGTTGACTATATTTCCTATGCTATACTTTACATCCATATAACTATTTTGTAACTACCAATCTGTACAAAACCTTCACCTTTTTTACCCAGTCCCTGAACTTCCCTTTCTTCTGGCAACCACCAGTCAATTATTTTCTTGATTGTCCAATTTGTTGGCATATATTTGTTTATAATATTTTATTACCATCTTTTGTATTTCTATAATGTTAGTTGTTACCGATCTTTTATTTCTGATTTTTTTCCCCTTGGGTCCTCTCTCTTTCTTTCTTGATGAGTCTGGACAAAAGTTTATCAATCTTGTTTATGTCTTCATTGAATGTTTGTATTTTTTTAGATTTTATTTTGTTTATTTCCACTCTGATTTTTGTTACTTCCTTCTTTCTACTCAATTTGGACTTTGTTGTTCTTTTTATAGTTTCTTTAGTTTGTAGTGTTTTCATTTTCATTTGTATCAAACCTTTTGATTTCTTCGTGGATCTCAATGTTAACCCATTCATTGCTTAGTGAACATATTATTTAGCCTTCATGAGTTTGTGTGGTTTTCTTCCTTTTTCTTGTAAGTAATTTCTTGTTTCATTCCATTATGGCCAGAGAATATCTTTGATGTGATTTAAATTTTTGAAAAAATTTTGAGACTTGTTTTGTGTCCTAACATGTTGTGTATCCTAGAAAATGTTCCATGTGCACCTGAAAAGAATGTGTATTCTGCTTCTTTGATGTGGAATGTTCTGAAAAAAACAATTAAGACTATCTGTTCTACTATGTCACTTTAGGCCTCTGTTTCTTTGTTGATTTTCTGCCTGGAAGATCTCTCCATTAATGTCAATGGTGTGTTAAAATTCCCTACTATGATTGTCTTATTGTTGATCTCTCCCTTTATATTCATCAAGATTTATTTCATATATTTGGGTGCTTCTGTTGTTGGGTGCATAAGTGTTTACAAAGGTTATATCCTCTGGTTGGATTGATCTCTTTATAATTATGTAATGTCCTTTTTTATCTCTTATCATAGCACTCAAAGCCCGATGCAAGAGTAGGCCTTCCTTCCCCTGGCTGCCGGCACCGGCTTCCCTCTGGCACCTGGGACCGGGCTTCACTCCAGCCGCCATTAGGCACCCAGGACCCAGGCGGCTTCGCTCCAGCTCCGGCTTGTCCGGAAGGACGTCCAGTCTAATTAGCATATTACCTTTTATTACTATAGATTTGATTTAAAGACTATTTTATATGATGTAAGTATTGCTACCCCAGCTTTTTTTCCTTTACATTAGCATGAAATCTTTTTTCATTCCTTTACTTTCAGTCTGTGTGTGTCTTTCATTCTGAGGTGGGTCTGTTGTAGATAGCATATGTGTGAGTCTTGTTTTCTTATCTATTCTGCTACCATATGTTTTTTGATTGGATCATTTAAGCCAAATATTTACATTTAAAGTGATTACTGATAGGTACATATTTATTTCCACTTTATTTTTTATACCTATGTTCCTTTTTTTTCTTTCATCTTAAAAAGAAGTCCTAATATTTCTTGTAATCCTGGTGGCTTTAATGAACTCCTTTAGTTTTTTCTTGTCTGGGGCACTCTATATTTCTTCTTCAATTTTAAATGATAGCCTTCCTAAGTAGAACTGTTTTGGTTGTAGGCTCTTGCTTTAACTCACTTTGAATATTTCATGCCAATCCCTTTTGATCTGAAATGTTTCTGTTGAGAAATCAATTGACAGTCTTATGGAAGCTCCCTTGTAGGTAACTGTCTTTTTCTTTCCACTTTTAACTTTTGGCATTTTAATTATGATGTGTTTTAGTATAGGCCTCTTTGGGTTCATCTTGCTTGGGACTCTCTGTGCTTCCTGGACTCGTGTGTCTTTTTCCTTCATCAAATTAGGGAAGTGTTCTGTCATTATTTCTTCAAATAGGTTCTTAATCCATTGCTTTCTCTCTTCTCCTCTTTAGTACCCCTATGATGCAGATGTTTTCATACTTCATCTGTCCCAGAGGTCCCTATACTCCTCACTTAGAAAAAAATTTTTTGCCTATCTAATTGGTTGTTTTCTGTTGCCTTGTCTTTGAAATCACCGATTCAAACCTTGGCTTCATTTAACTTACTATTGATTCCTTCTAGTATGTTCTTCATTTTAGATATTGTATTCTTCATTTATGACTCTATTTTATGGTTTCTTTGTCCTCTTCTTATGCCTACTGTCTTTTTATTAAGCTCTCACTGTGTTTATCCATTCTTCCTCTAGGTTCCTTGAGCATTCTTATAACCATAGTTTTCAACTCTATATCTGTTGGAATGCTTGCCTCCATTTTACTTTGTTCTTTTTTGTTTTTGTTTTTCCTGTTCTTTTATTTGGGGGCATGCTTTTTGTCTTACCGTTTTGGCTGCCTCTCTGTGTTTGTTTCTGTGTATTAGGAAGGTCTGCTATGTCTCAGTCTTGGTAAAGTGGACTTACATTGTAGGTTTCCAGTGGGGCTAAGTAGCACAGTCTCCCTTATCACATGAGGAAGGTGCTCCAGGAATGTCCCTTGTGTGGGTAATGTAGCCCTGTTGTAGTCTTGATTATTGTTGGCCCCTCTATGTGTGGGGTTAACCCTCAGCCTGGCTGTCTGTGAGGATCGACCCTGACCACAGTGTACAAGCTGCTATGCTGGTGCTGACCACATGAAACACAACTTGCCTCAACAGGGTGTGATGCCTGATGAGATCTCTCTTTGGATGGGATGCTTGTGGAGCTAATTGTGTCCTGCTCTGGAATATGGTCTGAAGTCCCCCATCCGATGTGTTGGTTTGGGGGCCTCTTGGGTCGGACTCTGATAAAGGTCAATGTCAGATACTGCCTGTGACTGGCCCTGGGCTACTTGCCTGGAGCTACAAAGTGATCCAGTCTGTGTCTGCCTGTGCTGGGCCTGGATATGCACTGGAGGGTCAAAGGTGTATAACAAGTTCTCACAGCACTGAGCCCAGGGGCAGCTCAGCAAAAGGCCCAGGGCACCCTGAGATGTGCATGCCTGCTGGTTGTCCATTAGGCTCAGACACTGAAAGGTCTGGCTGTACACCAGTTAAGTGAGGCAGGTGCTCAGTGAGTTACCAGGTAGGGGAGATGGTGGTCACTGGGTTAATACTGATGTAAATTCAGTGTTAGTGCTGGGTCTGAGACCATTTGGCAAAAGTCTCAGGGTACACCAGGGTCAGCTGCCACCCACCTGGGGTCTGCAGACATTTGTGGTGGGGCAGGGTCTCAGGGAGATGTCAGGGTGTGACCAGTAGGGTTCATCAGGCTAAAACAGGTTAAGATTGGAGGGAGGGCTTTGCACAAGAATGGTGGCGCCTGTAAAGAGTTTTTCAAGAAAGACTATAAGGCAGGCCCAGGCTTGCTGTCATCAGCAGATTCTTCCATCAAGTGTGGGCTTGGCAGGGTGAGGTCTTAAGGAATCAGCAAGGTTAGGCTAGTGCATCTCCCCAGGCTAATGGCATGTGGAGTGCAGTGCTCGACCCAGGAAAGATGATGTTTGTGGGCAGTGTGGGAGAGGACTCAGCATAGGAACATTGGTAGCTGTCCTTCCAGCCCCCTCCCTAAGGCCACACAACCCAACCTCTCCCTGTATCACTCCAGTTTCCTCCAGAGCCCAAGGTGAATACCTGGGCACAAGATGGTTTGTGCTGGCCCTTTAAGAAGATGCCTGTGTTTCCAGCTGTCTCTTATCTCAACTAGGGCGATGGAATCCCTAGTGATTTCCACAGCCGGATATTCTATAGGCTCCTCTTGCCTGCCCTGGTGCTCTGGGCTGGGGATCCCAATACAGGATTCAGACCCCATCGCTCCTCTGGGGAGACCCCTGCAGCTGAGCTATCTTTCTGGATTCTCAACTGCTGACCTTGGATAAAGGGCATTTCTGGTCCTCCTACTAGTCAGGAGGTGCTTTGTCTCTATATCGTTAGTTATAAGACTTTGATTCAGCTAGTCTTCAGATGGTTATTTATGTTGATTGTCTTATAATTTAGTTGTAATTTTGATATGGTCCTGAGAGGAGGTGAGTGTAACTTCCACCTACACTGCTGCCATATGAATCTTCTACTGAGGCTTGTTTTGTGACCGAATTTGTTATCTATCCTGGAGAATGTTTCATGTGTACTTGAAGAAATTGTGTATTGTTCAGTTTGGGCGTAAAATGTCCTAAAAAAACATCTATTAAGTTAACCTAGCCTACTGTGACCTTTAAGGTCATTATTTTCTTATTAATTTTCTGTCTGATTGAGCTCTATTGATGTGAGTGAGTTACTAAAATCCCCTACTATTATTGTATTCCTGCAGAATTCTTCCTCTGTGTCTATTAGTAATTGCTTTATATATTTAGATGCTCCTGTGTTGGGTGTGTAGGTATTTGCAATTATCATATCTTCTTCTTGGATTGCCCCCTTTATAATTATGTACTGTTCTTTGTCTTTTCTTACTTTTTTTTGGTTTTAAAGTCTGTTTAGTCTTATATGAATACTGATACCCCAGCTTTCATTTCATTTCTATTTGCATGGACTGTCTTCATCCTTTCACTTTTGATCTATATGTGTCTTGATTTATTTTTTTGAAGTGAGTCTCTTGTAAGCAGCATATAAATGGGTCATGTTTTTAAATCCATTCATTGTATATATTTTTATTGGAGCATTTCATCTATTTACATCTAAAATAATTATTAATAAATACTCACTTATTATCATTTTGTTGTTTTTTTTTGGTTGCTTTAATAGTTCTCTGTTCCTTTCTTTTTTTCGGGATCTCTTCCCTGTGGTTTGCTGCTTTTCTTTACAGTTTTTGGTTTGGCTTTTTTTTTTGTTTGATTGTTTGACTAGGTTAACTTCATAGATTTTTTTAGGACATTTTAAGCCTCTTTATTCTGTGCATATGTTTTAGGGGGTTTTGGTTTGTAATTAGCATGAAATTTATGTATATCATTATGTATAGTAGTCTAATTTTACCTGATAGGTATTTAAGTTCAAATATATCCTACAAGGACTACAATTTTACTCCCCCTTCCATACTTTGTTATTGATGTTATGTTTTAGGTCTTTTTGTGTTGTGTGTGAGTTGAATTTCATACTTTTTTCTTTTGACCTTCAGGCTAGCTTTTTAAATGTCTGATCAACTGTATTTATTAAATATTTGGCTTTATCTGTAACATATTTTCCTTCTTCATTTCTGATTACGGCCTTTCCTTTTATGCTTATAAAACACTCTTTAACACTTTTTGTAAAGCTGTTTTAATGGAGATGAACTCCTTTAGTTTTTGCTTGTCTGGAAACTCTATCTCTGCTTCAAATTAAATAATAACCTTGTGGGTAAGTTATTCTAGGTTGTAGGTTCCTTTCTTGTGGCATTTTAAAGATTCCCTGAACTCCCTTCTCTCTGTAAAATTGATGCAGAGAAAGCAGCTGGTGGCTTTATGGAGTTTCTTTGTATATAAATCATTGTTTTCCTCTTGCTCCTCAGAGAATTCCTCAGACCCTGGAGGGCTCCCATGGCTCCCAGCCTTCTCTATATGGTCTCTCCTTTGTTGAATCGAAGGTAGTTTGTGAAGAAGTGGTCTCTGTGTAGGCTTTAGGTGCCAAGCAGCTTTGGGAAGCCAGGTGGAGCTGAGCAGGCATTCACAGTGCTGGGGGCATGGCGACTGGGCTGGAGCAGTATCTGCCAGGGAGGCAGGATGTCTGGGAATGCACCCAGGTGATTTTGCAGGTAGGCCACAGCACCCAAATAAAGCCCCGCCTGCCTTAACAAAGCAGCGGGGGACAGAAAGCATGGTGCTCATCAGCTCCCTTGGCCCAGAGAGTGCCCAAAGCTCCAGGGGGGTTGTTGGGGCGGGGGTGAGGTTGCTTCTGCATTTCCCAGCACTCTCAGTTCAGTCCCTGTCTCTTGTTTGTTGTTCAGAGCCATTCATTCAGCTCTCAGTTGTCTTACAGGAGTAATTGCTCTCTCTCTCTCTCTTTCTCTCTCTCTCTCTCTCATGAGCTCATGAGAGGTGGTGAGTTCAGCATCCTGTTACATGACCACCACCTTGGACCTCTCTCCATAATGATTTGATATTTGTATATATTGTGAAACGACCACTACAGTACATCTGGTTAATATCTATACCACATGTAGTTACAAAATTTATATTCCTGTGATGAGAACTTTTAAGATCTACTATCTTAGCTGTACATCACATTCCATGACGTGTTTATTTCTTAGCTGCAAGTTTGTACCTCTTGACCATCTTCCTCCACTTCACCCCCTCAATGGCAGTCATTTCGCTGCAGCATGGTCAGTATCCTGTCACTAGACAGATGCCGGCACGTGGAGGACTGCGCGTCAGAACTGGGGCATGAGAATTAACATGCAACTTCAATGGACAGCTGTTCTTTCAAGTCCACTGAGGATCTGAGAGGTACATGTATGTTAGTATAACGTGTACTGATGAGCTAACATAGAACTAGATGCTCTAAATCACACGATGATATCAAAGGATGTACTTCCTAGTTTCCCATCAAGTTCCATTTCCTGACCACTCTATAATAATTCCATTAGCAAAGCCTTCTTCTACCTTTTCTTAGAATAAAGCAAGAGAAGTTGACTGAATAAGAGGACATGCCCCTAAGAAAATGGGAAAATCCTAATGGGGACAGGAGTAAAGACCTGAATGCTTTTCACATGAAATACCAGCTATTCCAACACAGAGCTGCTGGGCCACAGGCTGGCTTTGAGTCCTTCCTCAGTCCCCCAGCCGCTTGCACACTCTGGTTTGGACAGGTGGACTGATCACATTGGTGCGTTAAGTGCTGTCCAAAGGCCCTTTCCCTCCACTTCACATAGATCGCCTCTTCCAGCCCCTTTCTCCAAGTGTGTTCCGGAGGTGCCCTGAGCTCAGTGACAGCACCAGGAGATAAACCTGAAAATCTTTCACTCGGGTTAAATTATTGAACAACTTTCCATTTCCTTCAGTCAGTGACATCCCCCCCTGTAAAGAGTCACCGATTATACCAGCCTTGGGCAAACTACGGCCCACGGGCCGGATCTGGCTGTTCTATCCGGTTCTCTTGCTCTCCCCTCCGCTCCTTTACTTTGAATTTATATTAGTTCACACAAACACTCCATCCATGCTTTTGTTCTGGCCCTCCGGTCCAGTTTAAGAACCCATTGTGGCCCTCGAGTCAAAAAGTTTGCCCACCCCTGGATTATACTCTCCAATCAACAGCTACAAGCCTGTCAGGTCATCAGTTACTAGGGAAGCTGTTCCTTGCAGTGACCCCAGAATCACAGCCTTTCCCAGGATTGAAACACCTGAAAGATCACAATGGCTTTAACTGTGAGAGGTTAAGTCATTTTCCCAAATCTGCAACACTATGTTGTGGTGCAAAAGGACAAAATGAAGGCCTCCTAACTTGCAGTCACCTCCCTCACCCTCAGCTCCCAGCACACTCACTCATCCAATTGTCTAAACAGCTCTGTCTGCAGTGAGAGAGACGAATGCTCCTGAAAGTCTCCAACTTGTGTGCTCATCACTGACCAGCACAGAGCTGGCTCACAATAGGGCCCAATGCAGTGTTTCTGCTAGCACGGGATCAAACCTTTAAGCAGGGGTCCTCAAACTTTTTAAACGGGGGGCCAGTTCACTGTCCCTCAGACCGTTGGAGGGCCGGACTATAGTTAAAAAAAAACAAACTATGAACAAATTCCTATGCGCACTGTGGGCCTGGGACGAATCGGCTGCTAAGCAGGACAGGCAGCGGCACCCGGCGGGCCGGATAAATGTCCTCGGCGGGCCGTATGTGGCCCGCGGGCCGTAGTTTGAGGACGCCTGCTTTAAAGCACTAAGTTAAAACAGTTTATTTAATGCAGGAAATTCTAAGTTTCAGAAGAGGCCCTTCATACTGAATCTCTGACCAGCAACTGGTGATGCTATTCATCTCTGATGCTGATTGGTTCTCAGTACTGAGATTACCCAATCAAAGAACAAAGAAATGAGTTCCCTAGTTGGTATTATTGGGGGTGTGGGTGGAGAAGGGCCACAGCCCTCACTGAGTGAGACCGGCCTGCTCCCTGCCGCTGTCCTCTCTGAGCTCCAGCATGGTGTGCCTGCAGTTCCCCGGAGGCTCCTGGATGGCCGCTCTGACGGTGATGCTGATGGCACTGAGCCCTCCCCTGGCTCGGGCCAGGGACACACCACGTAAGTGCACCTTGGGGGTGAGCTGTTGTGGGGTGAGGAAGAAAGGAAATTAGCTTTGTCACCGTGTCCAGGCCATGGCCATTAGAAAATGGTGGCATATTCTTCAGTGGCCATCTACCTTTATCACATGGATCCCGATTCTTTCCACCGCAAAAGGGGCTGGTGCTCACCACTACGAGATGTGCAAGGGGCTCCATATATCTAAGCCGTTCTTCTCATCTCGCCTCCAGTAAACCCTCCCCAGCCTCATGTCCCATTCCATCGGGGTCTTGAGAGGACTGAGAAATAATGATTTCAGACTTATTCCCACCGAGTGTTCCATTTATTGTATTGAGTTATCCCCAAAGGCAAGTTTCTCTGACATTTTATGGGAGCCAAAAGGAATTAGAGGGTCTCTCTTTGAAGATCCTGTGTTATGGCCTCAACAGAATCTGCGATGTTGGCACCTCTCCCTACTATGTGAGGTGTATTAAAGGGCTTCCCCCACCATCTCCTTTCCTTTCTCCCTGAACTCCAAGGTTTATAAGGCCTATGTCCATGTAAAGGAGGTTCTCCAACAGAAGTGGGGTTAGTGCTCTCTCTTCCTCCTGTGTAAAATCCCTGGGAGCTGAAGCAGAGATTCTTAGTACTTGGAATGATCCTACAGATGAGGGGCATTTATGGGGGTGGTCTTTGAAGTCTTAAAGAACTTAAGGCATCTTCTGAACACCTGGCCAGGTTAGTGCTCATTATGGATCTATGTTGAAACTTTCTATTCTATCAGTTTCTCATATATCCATCCTTCTCTGGCCTGAGCCCAAAGGTCTGGACTCAACTAATAGAGATAAATTGATTGAAATTCTGTGTTTTTAAGTTAAAAATAGTCAAATGTTAGCAATTTCATATGTTCAAATTATACACCTTAAGCAGGAGTAGAGAGAGTGTGTAAGCATCCCATGGGGCTGAAAGTCAATAACCAAGTCAAGGGAACTCAAGGGGCCTCCTGGAGCCTTGGCCCCAATGCCACAGGTCCATTCATCGTGCCCTCTGTTTCCCTTAATTAGCCGTGTTTGGTTGCCTCTACTTCCAGGTGCTCCCTATTCTTTCCCCAGCTATGTCATCACCATTCCTGAGATCCCAAAGTTCACACAGACCCTCAGGCCTGGAACAGATCCATGGACAAGATAAAATGTAGTGATATTTTCCCTCTTTCCTGTGATGTTTCTTCCAACTAGTAGGAGGAGAAACAGGAAGAGTCTCTGAATTTCCTACAGGAAGCAGAGGGAACATAATGTGTTATCTGAATAAAAGAGTGTAGGAGCTTGTGCCCTGCTGCTTTCCAGGGTCCCCACAATGATCAAGGCCCAGAACTTGGGTTCATCATTACAGATATTTACCCGAGTGACTACTACATACCAGGCTTTGTTCTAGACTCAGAGAAGCCTATTTGAATATGATAGAAAGTCCCCTTTTACCATGGAACTTAGCTAATGTTAGGGGAGAAAGACAATAACCTATAACATTTAAGAAAGAAAAAATTCAGAGAACAATAATTGCTCTGAAAAAAACACACACAACACCACGGTTACAGAATAGAATAGATTCACCTGATGTCACTTCAAGTAGTTAGGAAGCTCTCCCTGAGGAAGTGACATGGAGAGACATTTGAGACCTGGATGATAAGAGAAGCCACCCTGTGAAGATCTAGGGGACAAGTGTCCCCGGGAGAGGAACAGGGAGAGGCCACAGTGTGGGAACGTGTTTGCCATGTTTAAGGGGCAGGAAGAAGGCTAGCGTGGCTGCAGCACACGAGCAAGTTCTTCATAGGAAGAGGCTGGAGAAGACGGGAGACAAATCATATTGGGCCCTGATGGTGGGGTAAGAAGTTTGAATTTTACCTGAAGAGACATGTGAACTGCTGGAGGGTTACAAGGAGAGTCCACGAATACTTATTTAAAAACAACAATCCCAGCTACCAGGTGGAGATTGGATTGCAGGGTTCACAAGAGGAGTTGGGGGGCCTTGACCAGCATGGAAGAGCGCCCAGGTGACGTGCTTGGGCTTCCGTTAGTGTGTGTGGCAAAGGCAGCGGGAAAGGGGAAGTGAGCAGATCGGGGTAGATATTTCCATGACTTGTTATGGATGAAATGGGGGAGGAGTAAAAATCCCTAAAGATTTTATATTCAACTAGTGACCTGGTGCATGAAATTTGTGCACATTAAAAGGGGATTAATTAGAGGAAATAATTTAATATTGCTGTTTGCCCTTTCTCTACAATAGAAGTGTCAGAGATGAAAGAAAACTAGTAAAATGTATTTGAAAACCTTCCTCCTGTCAGAGTCTGGGGCCCACCACAGGACCCAGAGTCAAGTCCCTGCTCACCCACATGTACCTCAAAATTGCATGAGACCCAGACCTGACCGCCCTTCCCCCATTGGGCTAGATCCAGACCCAGCCAGTCCCACCCTTGTCAAGCCCTGCCAGGCAGGGAGCATAGCCTCAAATCCCCTGGCCCAGCGCCAGGACAGGGGGGCATGGCCTGAGGTCCCCCAGCCCAGATGGGGTGGGGGGCATGCCTTGAGGTCCCCCGTCGAGCCCTGCTGGGTGGAGGCATGGCCTAAGGACCCCTGTCAAGCCCAGCCAGGCAGGGGGGCACAGCCTCAGGTCCCCTGGCCTGGTGCTGGGGCGGGGGATGCGGCCTGAGGTCCCCTGTCAAGCCCCGCTGGGCGGGGGGTGTGGTTTGAGGTCCTCTGGCCTGGCGCTGGGGCGGGGGGGGGGAGCAGCCTGAGGGCCCCTAGCCCAGCACCAGGATGGGAAGCACACCTTGAGATCCCTTGTCAAGCCCTGCCAGGTGGGGGACATGACCTGAGGTCCCCTGTCAAGCCCCATGGGGGTAGGGGAGGGCATAGCCTCAGGTCCCTGCTGATTGCTCATTAAGGCTCCTTATGGGAACTTGGCCTCAGCTGTGGGTGCAGTCATCTTTGTGATGGAGTGATGGTCAATTAGCATATCCCCTCTTTATTAGATAGGATAATTTGAATAAACTTGGAGCTGTTTACTGAGATGGGAAGGACTGTGTAAGAAGTAATTTGAAGGGGGTGGTTAGGAAGAAAGGTTTTGTGTAAGTTTGAAATGATTTTTTGACATTTGTGTTGAGCTGTTAAGAGGTCAGTTGAACACAGGAGCCTCAAGTTTGGGGCTGGCCAGGGCTGGAGGTGTTTGTGTTGGTGTCATTGACACATGTTCTGTGTTAAACTCCAGGGAAGTGGAGAATATCAGACAGAGAGAGAGAGAGAGAGAGAGAGAGAGAGAGAGAGAGAGAGGGAAGAAGAGGAGAGAAGAGAAGAGAAGAGAAGAGAAGAGAAGAGAAAGAAGAAGAAGAAGAAGAGGAGGAGGAGGAGGTGGGGGAGGAGAAGGAGGAAAAAGAAGTCAAGGGCCAAGCCCAGAGGACCAAGGGCCAATGAGTCAGCAGAGGAGACTGAGAAGGGGTGCAGTGTGTTGAGGAAAACCAAGAGAAGGTGATGCAGGCAGGGCACTGAGGGGAAGTAGATTTTTCCAGAAGGAGGGAGTGGCCAGGTGTGGTGAGAACCACTAGGAGGCAGGGAAGTGAGAACATGCAGAGCAGTGAGCACTGGGTTTGGTGGAGGTGAGGTTCGCAGTCAGTGGAGTGTATGAGATGGAACCTGATTGGACCGTTTGAAGAGAGAACAGGAGCTGAAGACGTGAGGGATGATTACAGTGACTCTGAGCAGCGACCTCTGGGAGACTGTGCACTGGGCTCAGGGAGTCAGCTGGACCTAAAGCATAAGAACAAAGGAGCCTGAAGGGAAGCTGAGGGATGGGAGAACCAGAGATGCTCAGTCATCAGCAAGGAGCCACTGGAGTGACCTTGAAGGCAGAGGTGACTGGTTATGAAAGCAACTAATTCCACAGCCACTGTTTACTAGTGACCCAGAGCAGGCAGTCACCACCTGGTGATGAGGGTGGAGTCATGGACAAGACAAATCTGGTCCCTCCTGCATGGAGCACCGTCACGTTGGGCAGTTACTATGCACTGTTACGGAGCGAACGCGAGTGAACGACCACCGGAGCCCAGACCAAATTAAAATTCAGGGAGCCTTTATTAGCCGGCCGGCGACTACTCTGCCTTTCTCCATGCGGGGAGTCCAGAGAGCAGCCCTGACCCTGTGTGCAGGACCGCGTTTAAGCACATTTACCATATCTTGTTTTTGCAGAGCAAGCAATTTAAGACAAAACAGTTTTTCTTAAGTAATGTCAGGGTCATGTTATTGATGACCATGTTATTTACAGGGTCATCCTGTTCTTCAGAAAGCTGACAGTGTTCTATCTTGCAAGGCTGTTTTGTGAGGTGCAGCTGGGATTCAAGGCTAAGTCAACTAGGAGGAAGCATGCTCAAAGATTTCTACTCTCTAACATGCACCAGGCCTACATGTGAGTGTGTGACTCTCATAACCACCCTGTCTTACCTGCAGCAATTACAGCTGTAATGACCCATGGAATCTGATTCAGAGTTTAAGCAACTTACCCAGAGTCACAAGGTTAGTTGTAGAACCAGGTAACACAGTCTAGATCTCAGAATCTAGGAAGTTCCTCTCTTCTACGTCAGCATAGTCCTTTCATATTTGGTGCATGTACATCCCATTATATACAGAAACCAAGGTTTCTGTCCTTGTATTCAAAATGGTATTTCATGATAAAATGAATAAAAGACAACTGCCAAATGGTGATGGAGATATTATTTTATCTAGGAAGTTAAGTGATAGAAAATTGCATTCCTAAGGATTATAAAATTAAAAATAGCAAGCTATTTACTGAGTGCTTATATGATCAGCACTAGGAAGAATCACTATTTAATTCCACACTTACAATATCCTGTGAGGAATACAGTATCATTTAATCTATTTTAGAGGTAAAGAACAAGGCCCATGGGTGTTACCATCTGACCCAGCAGAAGAGCTAATGTTCTAATGTAGATTCCTAATGCTAGAACCTGGGCTTCTACCCGCACTGGTGAACAGTGGCCTGGCTGGGTCTGACTTGCTGCTGAGATTTCTGATGTTCCCATGTGCCAGCGTGTGTCTCAGGCTTGGGGGCAGCAGGGGCAAGGGCTGCTGGTTCCAATATAAAGGAGGAATTTACATCCATTTTGCATTTACAACTTGAAAAGTTCCATATGGGTTCACACTAGGCCGTGAGCACGTGAGAAACACAAAGAAGTTTAAGTCCACCCCTCTGCCTCAGATTCCATCAGCGGGTGGGCTTGTGTTGCCAAAGGAAATAGAGGATGCCCGATTAAAGCTGAATTTCAGAGAAAAAGCAATTACTTATCTGAAATCCAAATGTGCTGGGAATCGTGTATTTGTATTTGCTTTATCTGGCGGCCTTTAAGTTGGGCCCATGAGCATGGCCTGATAGTGCTAACCACACAGGCTGCAGTGAACAGCAACTCACACGTGTTTATTTTCAACCTTCTCATGTGTCAGGAAGGCGCTAGAGAATTTGTGAAAAGTTAGACAGACCAAGTCTGACCAGAGTGCCCTCCCCTCTGCCATCATTTCTACATGAAGGTCTCCATCTAAAGCTGGGACCTGCTCCTTTTTGTAATCTGTCTATGTGAGGGTGTCATCTTAGCTGCTCCCCTTCTGAGGGACCTGCCTATAGAAATGAGAGCCACATCGGCCAAGGCTGGTAAGCTGATGCCTCCTGGTATTATTGGGAGCAGGAGGCAGTTAGAACGTGAATTGGTTGGGACTTTGAATGGGAATCAAATGGCCATGGCTGTAGCTTCTGCTATAGACAAGCAGTGGGCCAGTGGCAGAGAGATTGAGAAAGAGATGATGTGGAGGATAAATGGTGACTTGGTGATTGGGTAGCAAGGCAAAGAAACAGGTATCTTGGTTCTGAACAAATTTATTTTGCTAAAAAAATTACTCTGCACTGGAACCAGATTTTTAAAATATATACATTTCATATAGTGCAAGATTTTCAACAGATATATTGGTAGAACTTCCTATGTAATTCTCAGCTGCTGCATAATCAACAGTGTTTTTTTCACTCCAGATTTTTCAGACAGTTCACCACCCCTTCTCTCCCTTCCTACCCCAGGGACATATGCCATATTAAAGCCATGTTTGGCTGTCACAGGGTGGGGGTGGAGCGGGGGGTTTCTCTGACAACTGGTGGGATGCCGTGTGCAGCCCACTGTGTACAGAACACCCGCCCCACCCACACAGAATTATCTGGTCCAGAGGTCAATAGTGCTGAGGTGGAGAACACTGCTGGACACCGGCTGTTCCTGAAAATTCTAGACTCACGCTTTATACACACGCACCTTCCAATGCAGCTCTTCATGGCTTATTAAGAAAAAACTAGACAGTTGTACAAATTCACCACTTTCTTGTTGAATCCATTCAATCACTTGAAGTTTAAAACCTTCATTGTTATTATTGCCTTAATGTTTGTCAAAATGAGTTCTGTCACTGCATCTCTGCTGACCGTCCACGTCTCTCCTTTACGAGTCATGCATCGTGGTGAGCCCCTGTACTCAGGAAGTGCCTCACATTTCTGCAGTGACTCTCTCCACACCAGCGATGGTGTCAGAGCTTCCATTCATCACCTGGCTTTCACCACGGGTGTGTTCCGGTTCTCTGCGCCTCCTGGGTTGGACATGCAGGAAAGAGCTGGCGCCCTATTGGGATTAGGGTGTAACCCCCTGAACTCATCAGTATTTTCCCTTACATGGAGCAAACGGCCCCCCTCCCTCACCCCCAGGCTCTCAGCACCCCGGACTCCTCCAGGCTCCTGTCCCCTCCCTCTCACTGTCTGGGCTCAGAGCCGGTTCTCTGGTTTCCAGGAGGCCATGGGTTCCCTCGGGCTTTGCAGGTGGCAGTGCCTTCCCCTGAAATGTGCCTCCCTCCCCGCCACACACACAACCTTCAGGCCACATCCTGTCACTCAGAGGCCACTGGCCCCGCCCTGATGGAACTTGGGTCCTGCTGTCCCTGCTCCAGAGGCCCCTTTCCTGACATCTCCCTCCTGTGTGAATGCGCCTGTGGTTGGCTGTGCCCCACACTTTGGTGAATTCTAAGCTCCAGGGCGGAGGGCGATGCCCGGTTTCCTTCCTGGGTCCCGGGGCAGCTGGGACCTGGCACGAGGTCCCCTGCCCAGGTGGTGACAGGAGGAGGCGGGTGTGGGGAACGGGAAAGGCTGTGGGTGAGGGGGGGCGTCTAGGAGGAGGCGGTGATGGCACAAGTCCTCGCCCAGCCTGCAGCCCGGAGCCCCGCGGGGAAGCCCAGTGGGTCCCCAGTGGCTGAGGGTCCCAGGGGTCTCCCTGCCCCTCGGCCATCCTCCAGCCCCAGAAGAGAGGGATCCCCGGGTACTGGCAGTGGGGGTGCGGGAATCCTGTGTCCCCACCGCCAGGGCTCCCCGCACTGGGCGGCGTCGCCATCTTCTCTCACCAGCGTGACGGGTCGTTCCTGTCCCCGCAGCACATTTCCTGTATCAGGTTAAGTTCGAGTGTCTTTTCTCCAATGGGACGGAGCGGGTGCGGCTCCTGGCCAGAGACATCTACAACGGGCAGGAGGACGTGCGCTTCGACAGCGACGTGGGGGAGTACCGCGCGCTGACCGAGCTGGGGCGGCCGGACGAGAAGGACTGGAACAGCCAGAAGGACTTCCTGGAGCAGATGCGGGCCGCGGTGGACACGTACTGCAGACACAACTACGGGGTGTTGGATAGATTCCTGGTGCCTCGGCAAAGTGAGCGCGGGCCGGGGGGCGGGCGGGAAGGAGTGGTGGCCTGGGAGGGGGTGCACACAGGGCTGTGAGGAGCACCCCTGAGGGGCCTGAGGGCGGCTGTGGGGACCGTGAGGTCCTGTCCTGTGTAGGGGCGTTTCCGGGGGTGCCCAGTCCTGTCCAGTCGGGGGAGGGTTTGGGAAGCAACGGGGAGGGAGGGAGGTGTGAGGTGTGAGGAGGGAGTCGGTCTGTCTTGGCCAACCCCCCTGACCCCGAGCCCTGGAATAGGGGTGCTTGGTGCGCAAGCCTTTCCCTGGGCGGAGGGTCAGGCTGGGTGTGAGGGGCGGGGCCTCCGATGACCTCTGGCCTTTCTGAGCTCCTTTAGGTCTGAGTGTCTTGCTCCCCTTAGTGCACCTGTGTTTACATAGGGGGAGTGATGGTGAGCCAGGTTTCACGTTGTGATTTTGTTACTTAACACACTGATGTTTCATCTACACAGTGCTGACAGTATTTAAGTAATTACATGTTAACTTTCTAGAGTTGTGGTAGTTTACTTACATTCTATTTTGTTAAATATTTTTACATTACTGTCAAATCTCAGTTGAAAATTTTTTATTTTAAATTCATCCTTTGATTTCTAAGGTTCTTGAACATTTTTCACGGACGTGTTGGCTACTGGCTGTTCCTGCTCTAGGAATGGCCTATTGTCCGTCATCCCTGGGGTCCGGGCCTTTTCTTGGTGATTTTCCCGGTTCTCTAGGCAGCAAGAGGGACACTTTGCTGACATGGATTCAGCATTTTCTCCAGCTCCTGCCTTGTGTTTTGATTCTGCTTTATTACTTTCCATGTTTAAATATCTTTAAGGTAATGAAATGTACTGCAGAGTGGTTAGCAATGATTTACCAACAATCTTAAAACTATCCTTTTGGGGTACAGTAAAAATGTTTTCCCCAAGTTTCTTCTCCTCTGCCTCCTCCTCCCCGTCCTCCTCCTCCTCTTCTTCCTACTCTTCATCCTCCTCCACCTCCTCCTCCTCTTCCTCCTCCAAAACTGTATTTATTAAGCATGGCCTCAGGCAGGAAGTACATACATTATTGAGTCCCAGCCCCTGCCCTGAGCTCAAATGTCAGATTGAAGAGAGAGACAATTATAAAAGGACAGGAATCCCATTAACAGGTCGGCTTCTGTGAGAAGGAGCGGGTTGCTCAGTGAGCATCCCTATAAGTGTTATAATGGGTACCTGCCCTGCTCCTCCCTCTCCCTCAGGACTCAGCCCCGGAGCTAGGGAATCACCCTCTTTCCTGCTTCCAGGGGAACCATCTCTGTGTTCCAGGTGTGATCGCATTCCCAGGACTTCACACCCTGAGTCCCATCTTCCCCAAGCCGTTCCCCAGTTTCTCCCCACTGTTTTCCTTGTATTTTCTTTCCATCCTATATAATAAAAGCCCAGATACCATAAGCATAATGACCGGAATGACCGCTTGACCAGTCGCTATGGGGTGCATTGATCACCTCTCAGTCCCTCCCCCCGGGCTTACAGGCTCCAATTGCAGCATGGTGAACAGGGAACCACGGGGAACCAGGGTGGGTGGCAGTGGGGTCGTAGTGGGGACTGACAAGCAGGTGGAACGGCCCTCTTGATCCCCCCTGCCCGCTGCCCCCTTCCCTCTGACCCACAGCATGGCGAATGGGGAACCATGGCGAACCAGGGTGGGTGGTGGTGGAGCAGGACTTGGGACTGGCGAGCGGGCAGAAGATGGCCCTCATCGCAGGCTAGGCCTAGGGACCCTACCCACACACAGTTTCATGCGTTGGGCCTCTACTATATAATAAACAGCTGACATAGAGTGATGGCTTGGTTCCAGTCGCTGTTGTACATATTTTAGGCCCACTGATCCTCATGTGTCCTGAAGCGGTAAGTTAGTATTATCACCCCTTTGTAGGTGAGAAGCTGAGCAGAGAGGATCTCCCAGCATCACCAGTCAGAGGCACAGCCCGGATGTGACCCAGGCAGCCCAGCTCCAGAAATCACACTTTAACTCACACACTCTGTGCCTTGCAAAGATCTATAAACACTTCCATTCAACAATGAGTAACTGTTTCAAGTGAAAAATCCCCCAAATTTCCTCAACATCTCTCAAATCCAGAGGCCCGGGCTGTAGGCAGAGATTCAAGGCCCATGGCACTACCCCCTGCGGGGCCACAGGCTGGGTTTGAGGGGGGCCTGCCTGGGCCTGGAGCTGGGGCTGGAGACAAGGCCAAAAGGGAGCAACAAGGGGCCTGCCTGTCTGCTCACGTCTCCCTCTGCCTTCTCTGTCCCAGCTGAGCCCACAGTGACCGTGTACCCTGCCAAGACCCAGCGCCTGCAGCACCACAACCTCCTGGTCTGCTCCGTGAACGGCTTCTATCCGGGCCACATTGAGGTCCGCTGGCTGCGGGACGGCCGGGAAGAGGAGGCCGGGGTGGTGTCCACGGGCCTGATCCGGAACGGGGACTGGACCTTCCAGATCCTGGTGATGCTGGAAACAGTGCCCCAGAGCGGGGAGGTCTACACCTGCCAAGTGTGGCACCCCAGCAGCACCAGCCCCGTCACCATGGAATGGAGTGAGACGCCTTCTGACCTGCCCTGCCTTCCCGTCCCCCCCCCACCCCGGGGCCTTTGCTTGTCCCTGAGGGCCAGGGTCCCCTCTCCCCACACCCCGTTTTCCTTTGCTCGTGTCTGTCCTTCAGCACAGGCCACAGGGCAGCCCCGATCGCTTCTGTGGACACCAATAGCCCTGGGAGGCGCCATTCCTGCCCTGCTTTCAATTCCCCACCCTCTCCCCGTCATGGTGCCCCTTGGCCCTGGGCACCGTCCCCTGTCGGCTGGGCGGGTGCTTCTGCCTGCGCTCAGCTGCCCACTGTGATCTGGGAGGAGGCGCGTCCTCCACAGCGTGGGGACCCTCCTGCCACGGGAAAGTCCCTCTGCTCTGCGTCTGCAGCTCTGTGACCCGGGCCAAGTATGAGGGTCACCGAGCCCCGGGCTCCGCAGCCATCAGAGGCCGAAGCAGTGGCCTTGGGTCGGGAGTGAGGGCACCTGAGGCCAGTGCCTGGGCCTTGTACCTGCTCCATGTGACCTCAGTCTCTTTCCCGGAAATGGCTATTGTTCTGCTTCCTCTAGGGCACACCCCCCCACACACACACCCAGCTCTCCATCCCAGGGTCTCCATTAGAGAAGTTGCTTTGGGCTAAACCCACTGAAACCAGCCTCTCCTCCCAGGGGCCCAGTCTGGATCCGCACAGAGCAAGGTGCTGAGTGGAGCCGGGGGCTTCGTGCTGGGGCTGCTCTTCCTCGGGGCGGGGCTGCTCATCTCCTTCAGGGCGCAGAAAGGTAAGGCGCCTGCTGGCAGCCAGGCCCCGAGACGGTGGGGGGAACGGGGGCTTTGCTGGGTGAGCTCTGGGGATGGCAGCGCCGTAGAGGCCTCTCTTTCCCTGTTGGTCTCACGTGTCCGGGAAACGCAGAATCACTAGCTCCCGGTCCTTAGGGTGGAGACATGAGGAATTAGGGCTCTGGGGGTTAGAGATGGGTTAACATGTGCAGAGATTTGGGTGCAGATCCTGGGGTACATGGAGGAGCAGGCCCTGCGGTCCCTAAAAGGACACTGGATGTGACAGCTTCGGGGCCACTGCTCTCAGCTTCTGCTCTCGGCTCTGCTCTGGTGTCAGCGGGTGGGGGTGCTGCTAGAGAAGCTCAGGTGGCCTGGGCGGGGACCCTGTGTTTGGGTCACACTTACCTTCATATCTTTAAGTAGCATCTTCCTTCTCTTCCCAGGACACTCTGGACTTCAGCCAGCAGGTAACGCTCTTTAATCCTCTCTTAGGGACGCCTTCGGTTTCCCTAGAACAGAAGGAGCAGGGGGCCAGCCAGGGGACAGATGGCAGGGAGCCTGGTGTGGCTCTGGCCCCGCCCACACTGCAGCGCCTCCTCCCGCCTGGTGAGAGGCAGCTCTAAAGCAGCTCTGCCTCCTGTGGCCTCAGAGCCTTTCTTCTCACTTGGGAGCCACAGCAGGAGGCCTGGGAGGGCAGCGCCCCTGCTGGCTGGGCCTGGGAACTGCACTGTCCTCTGTCTGCAGGGCTCCTGAGCTGAGGTGGCCATGGCGACTCGGGCAGGAGAGAACCTTCTGTCCCGCCCCTTCGCAGCCTGAAGAGGTTTCCTGCTGGGCTCTCACTCCATGAGGAGAGCCGCCTCGGGCTCTGGCTGGGTCCTGGCTCCTGACCCCGCAGCAGCTCCTCCCTGCTGGTTCCCCCCGCCCTGGACCTGGAGGCCCCAGTGTTGCCTGCAGAGCCTTAGCTCCATCCCTCCCTGACCTTTTGTGTTCAACCCTCGCTGTCTGCTGTGCACCTTAGCTCACCTCTGCCCCCATTTCTTAATAAAATATTCCTCAATTAAATATGGAGTGAAATCATCTGCCTCACACAGCTTCAAGGGCAGGAAGTAGAAAGAAATGAGAAAGAGAGGATCTCATCACAACACAACAATAATTTTCACTTGTTTTCCTGAATTCTGGTCATATGGGCATCTGGAAGGTTTCCTTGTTCCCATCCAGCTTTTCATGAGTTTTCAATCCTGTAATTCAGCCTGGCTTCCTGAGCCAGGAGAGAGTCTGCAATGGACCTGAACACGGTGGTCTCCTACGTTGGTGTTTCTCAAAGACAAGCACACAGGTTCCTTTCCCCAGGGGATACAGAGAGGGGACAGCAAGTAAAAGAAATGCAGGCCACTTGTAAGGATGCCATGCCTTTACAGTTTCTTAAAAACACACACACAACTTTTATTGATTTCAGAGAGGAAGGGAGAGGGAGAGAGAGATAGGAGAGAGAATCATTGATTGGCGGCCTCCTGCATGACCCCTAATGGGGATCGAGCCCACCCCCTGGGCATGTGCCCTGACAAGGAATCGAACCCTGACCACCTGGTCCATAGGTCAATGCCAACCACTGAGCCACACCAGCTGAGACACAGTTTCTATAATCCTGTTCTTTTCTCTGATTTTTTAAAAGAAGGTACCTAAACCTGATACCTTTTGAAGTCCCCTTTTACAGTATTAGTCTATTGATGGCTTCTATACCTCAGTCTTTTGTGTCTCAAGAAAATGTGTGCTGTGCTGACTCTGGCTTGAGGTGCACCTTTCCCATGAGTCGGTCCCCAAGGCCCTCAGGACAGAGCGGCAACTCTAGTGGGAAAGGTGGGCTTCTGAGGCCTCCAACTTGTGTGACAAACTCCCTGTCTGTCACAGGAACCCTGTGTGGACCTTATCTGAGCATCAACCAGGGCCGCTGCTGGGCACCCAGGGGAGCGTGTGGATCCCTGATGTGCCACCAGCATGCAATCCTCTGCACTGGAGGGAACGTGAGAGACCTCCTGTGGGGTGGCCTCCCAATGCGTGTGAGCAAGGAGCAGCAGAGCTTGCACAGTACACACGAATGTTTTAAATAAAATAGAGGAGAATAGGAATACAGAGACATACTTATGCTCTCTCTTTATAAATAGAAACAATAGAGAATTTTAAAAACTGATTGCCTGTGGGGCTAAATGAGAGCTGATGGGGACAAGGATAAAAGCTAGACTTTTGTTAAGATATTTAATAATTTTATCTTGAGAAACATTAAAATATATATAACTAGAGGCCTGATGCACGAAATTTGTGCAAGACTAGGCCTTTCTTCCTCCGGCTGCTGGCACTGCTTCCCTCTGGCACCCGGGACACAGGCTTCTCTCTGGCCACCGGCAGGCACCCAGGACCCCGGCTCCCCCTGCAGCCCCTGCTTTGTCTGGAAGGTCATCTGGAAGGATGTCTGGCCTAATTAGCATATTATGCTTTTATTACTATAGATTTAAAGTTTAAATTAAAGTTTTTAAAAATTACATAAAAACATAAGCAAACTAACAATTGAAATAAACTTGACAAAAATATACAATTAAGAATCAAAACTTTTTGATCCTTGCACAGAACATTGTGAAACTATAACTGTAAACCAGTAGATAGTTCTACATTCCATCAACTTTAATAATATAAAGGAGTTGGACAGGTTTCAGGGAAAGGCACCTGATGTGGCTAGAAGATGATGGGTTCTGCGCTTGTGTTTCACCTGAATAGTCAGTTTCAACGTGAATCTAAAACCTAAAGAGTAAATAACTGACTGAGATGTATATTCAATTTCTCTACTATCAGAGATAGTTATTTCATTTTCAAGCAAATTTAAGGATTATGCCTATTTTAATTACATTGTGGATTAGTTGTGTGAAATGGGTTATCATCGTGCTAGAGTTTAACAAGCTACTAGTAACATCTGCAATATGTGCAGTTGAGATAAATTCTATTTAAACCCAGGGTTCAACTTTACTCTTGCTTTGATCTCAGATGAGGTGAGTTGTCTCATTTTATTTTAGACCCGTGGTGTGAAATTATAAGGTGGAATGGAAGTATATTTTGATGAAGATGCTTTCTGCTGCTAGTAGAAAATCCAAGCTCATTAGCTTTATTTTTCTTACACTTATTATTGTACATGGAAGGTGGAGCCAGGGTGAGGCATCTCCCGAGTTGGTCAGTTCATGAGGCCAATGGCATCGCCAGTGAACCTGGACTTGGCATCTCACCCTCTATTGCACGTCAGCGCCCCTGAGACAGCAGGATGCCTGAGGCAGCTTTAGGCCTCGTACTCTTTCACAACAACTTCCAAAGGCGGGAAAACAGAGTGGTTTCTCTTATGTGCTTTTTAAGGAGTAACTAAACTTCCCCAGAGTCCCCCCTCCCTGTGCACCTACTTCCCCCACATGGGGAGGACCCTGGAATTACAGCCATAGACTCACCCTTTGTGGGCCTGGGGGAAAAAGGAGCAAAACCATATATTTTAGAAAGAAAGAAATGGTATATGAGGTAGGGAGGAATGGTTTTAGGGTACAGAAACTATAGCTGCTGCACTATCAGATTGCTTGCAGTTTAAATTATTTCCTCAGAAATGATGATAGATTCTTAATGGGCAGTATCAATTCAAGATTATGAGTTTCTCTAAAAAAAAATTGAGTACTAAATCTCAGCCATATACCTAATTATGAAAAACAAACATATGAACAAGCAAGAGGATTAATTTGCTTTTAGAACTTACTAGGTTGATACTTAATTTTATGAGAAAATATATAATTTCCGCAGAAAATTTTGAAAAAAAGACACATAAATAATGACTAGGTTTACAAGATGCTGAAACCTGTTATACATTTTTTTTTTTTTTGGTAAGAACTTTTTTCATTGATTAATTATTAGTTAATTACACCAGTAAAACAGAGTCCTGAATTAGATCCCGGAGGTTTAGTTTAAAGTAGAGAGGTTCAAGTTTTTGGTAAGATGAATTCCAAACTCAGTCCTTTCAACAAAATGGATCCCTGATGAGTAAGAATCAAAACATAAAAAGAAAGTAAAATATTAGTAAAATAAGGGCAATTGTTCCCATTACTATCATCATCATTGTTATAATTATGTTTGAGGATAAAACTGATGGGAGTGTATAATATTATAACTACTTCAGAAAATACTTGGGCAATTTCTTAAGAAGTTAAACACACATTTACCATATGACCCAGCAATTCCTTTTCTTGGAATCTACCCAAGAGAAATGAAAGCATATATACCCACAAATATATGTGTGCAAATGTTCATAGCAGCCTTAGTCCTAATAGCCCTAAACTGGAAAGAATCCAAATATCCATTAGTTGGTGAATGGATGAAAAAAATGTACTATCTATACTAATGAAAGGGTAATATGCACATTGGTCACAACGCCCTCACAGTAATAATCGAACAGCAGGCTGTGTGGGGTGACCAGGCTGGCAGGGGGGGTTAGCGAGGGACGACCAAGCGACTGACCAGCAGGCTGTGTGGGGCAACCAGGCTGGCAGGGGAGGGCAGTTGGGGGCAACCAGGCATGTGGGGGAGGATAGTTGGGGGTGACCAGGCCTGCACAAGAGGGCAGTTAGGGGTAACCGGGCTGGCAGGGGAGGGCAGTTAGGGGCAACCGGGCTGGCAGGGGAGTACATTTTGGGGCGACCAGGTTGGCAGGGGAGGGCAGTTTGGGGTGACTGGGCTGGCAGGGATGGGGGTTTGGGGGCGACCGAGCCTGCAGGGGAGGGCAGTTAGACGCAACTGGGCTGGCAGGGGAAGGTAGTTAGGGACAAATGGTCCAGCAGGGGAGGGTAATTAGGGGCAACCTGGCCAGCAGGGTAGGGCAGTTGGGGGTTACCGGGCCAGCAGGGGAGGGGAGGTAGGGGCGATCGGGCCAGCAGGAGAGGGTAGTTGGGGACAATCAGGCCAGCAGGGGAGTGGTTAGCAGGTGATCAGGCTGGCAGGCAGGCGAGCGGTTGGGAGCCAGCAGTCCCGGATTGTGAGAGGGACTAAACCGGCAGGGATTGGGCCTAAACTGGCAGTCGAACATCCCCTGAGGGGTCCCAGATTGGAGAGGGTGCTGGCTGGGCTGAGGGACACCCCCCCCCACAGTGCACTAATTTCGTGCACCGGGCCTCTAGTATGGAATAAAAAAAGACCCCAAATAGCTACAAAGTTGAACAATTCACAATACCAGATATCAAGCTATATTACAAAGCCACTGTTCTCAAAACTGCCTGGTACAAAACAGAGAACAGAACAGAGAACCCAGAAATCAACCCAAGCCACTATGCTCAATTAACATTTGACAAAGGAGGCAAGAGCATACAATGGAGTCAAGACAGTGTCTTCAATAAATGGTGTTGGGAAAATTGGACAGATACATGCAAAAAAATGAAACTTGACCACCAACTTATACCATACACAAGAAAATACTCAAAATAGATAAAAGACTCAAATGTAAGATGAGAAACCTAAAAAAATCTTAGAAGAATCCATAGGCAGCAAAATATCAGACATATCTCATAGCAATATCTTTACCAATACATCTTCTAGGACAATGGAAACTAAGGAGAAAATAAACAATGGGACTACATCAAAATAAAAACTTCTGCACAGCAAAAGAAATCATCAACAAAACAACAAGAAAGCCCACTGCATGGAAGAACATATTTGCCAATGTTATCACTGATAAGGGTTTAATCTCCAAAATTTACAGGACTCATACAACTTAACAAAAGGAAGACAAACAATCCAATCAAAAAATGGGCAAAGAACCTAAATAGACACTTCTCCAAAGTGGGCATACAGATGGCTAAGAGGCATATGAAAAAAATGCTTAAAGTCACTAATCACCCGAGAGATGAAAATCAAAACCGCAATACAGTGTCACTGGTAGAGGGGGAGGGCATGTGATAAGAATAGAACCACAGTTGTCTGATGATATTCACCTTACTAATTATAGATGAGAAGTTTTCTTATAGGCCCTGGAAACTGGAGGATGAAACAGGCCTGTAAAAGATGAGACACCTCAGAGGCCACACACATCAGAGCCCAGCTGGGCCCATGACTCAAAGAAAAGAAAAACATTTTGAGAACAGACCTATGACACGTTTTGACTTGTTTGCTGCACCTGAACCCTGACCTTGACCCCTTCCAGGAGTTTTCTTCAGGAATGCTGACCACTCTCTGGTCCCAGGAATGGGCTGAACTATTTGTAACATCATAGAAGATTAACCACCTTGTTATCAGACTTAGTGCTTCTGAAGGCCGGACTGCAGACTCTACCCTCCCCTGTCCGTGTTAGATCTGTGGCTCGCAGCTGCACCTACCTATCTTCTCCCTTGTGTGTATATAATCAGCCAACTGGCAAGGGGGGTCAGGGCAGATCTTTGTGGGTGACCAACTACTCTCCCATACTGCCAGCATTAGTGGAATAAATGCTCATATATGATTCAACCCTGTCTCTGCTTAATTTGGCTCAAGTAGTGACAGGTGGCCTCAGACCCTTTGGTTGTCTGGTTACAATCAACTCACACCTGTCAGAATGGCTATCATCAGCAAATCAACAAACGACAAGTGCTGGCAAGGATGTGAAGAAAAGGGAACCCTCGTGCACTGCTGGTGGGAATGCAGACTGGTGCAGCCACTGTGGAAAACAGTATGGAGTTTCCTCAAAAAACTAAAAATGGAGCTCCCATTTGACCCAGTAATCCCACTTCTAGGAATATATCCCAAGAAACCAGAAACACCAATCAGAGAGGATATATGCACCCCTATGTTCATAGCAGCACAATTTACAATAGCTAAGATTTGGAAACTGCCTAAGTGCCCATCAGTAGATGAGTGGATTGGAAAACTGTGGTACATCTACACAATGGAATACTATGCTGCTGTAAAAAAAAAAAAAAAAAAAAGGACTCTTACCATTTGCAACAACTTGGCTGGACGTGGAGAGCATTATGCTAAGCAAAATAAGCCAGTCCGAGAAAGATGAATATCACATGATCCCACTTATTTGTGGAATATAATGAACAAGAGTGGGTTTTTGGTGGCAGGTTGAGAATGAGGAGGAATCTGGGCTGTGTGTGGGAGTTTCCCTGAGGCTCCCCAGTCCAGAGCACCAGAGCCAAGAACTGCAGCCCATGTAACACTGCTGTGAAAGGCTGTGGTGGGGCTTCCTGCTGCTGGGGAGACTGGAGCCAGTTGGAGATAAAGCCACAGGTTTTTTTGTTTTGTTTTTTAGTCCAGAGCACAGGATTTTCTTTTGCAGATACTCGCCCGAGGCTTTGGTGGAGGGAGGGCAGTGCAGGCTGGAGTTGCCTGAGGAGATGATGGGGAGGAAGCACTGGGCATGAGGCCTGCCATGGTATCCCCACCTCAAAACAAATCTCTGAACTGTCGTTTTTCTTCAAAGGCGCAGACCCCTCCCTGAAGCCACAGCTCAGGAAAAGGCAAATAGCTTGCCCTAGGGCAGTGGTGGGCAAACCGCGGCTCGCGAGCCACATGCAGCTCTTTGGCACGCCACTTCTTCAAAATAGACTCGTCCAGGCCGAAAACCGACTTCTGCGCATGGGCCACGAAGTTTCAATCACACCGTATGTGCGTGCCCGCATGTGGTATTTTGTGGAAGAGCCACACTCAAGGGGCCAAAGAGCCGCGGTTTGCCGACCACTGCCCTAGGGGATACACCAGCCACACCCTCAGGAAGCCTGCTTGCCACCCTGCATTTCCACCCCTGCAGAGGATACAGCACCCAAGCCGAAGGCTACTGATTTGAGTAGTATCAGTGAGTGCCAGTGACTGGCTTGGGGTGGGGCCAGCAGCCCCACTGTCCCAGGAGCCTGACTGGGACAGCTCTCCTCACGGGAGAGCTGATAGAAACTCCTGGTTTCCAGCAGATTCCACTGGACTGCACTTAGGTTCTCTGCCCAGCTGAGACGGAATATTCTGGGACTCTCTCAGAGGAGTAGCGCTGGGATGAGGAAACACACCCACCACTTTGCAGAAATCTGAATGCCACCTGACCCTCATGGGAGACCCAGAGGCCTTATACTCCTGATTCTGCCTAAAGCCCTTTCAGAAACAGCCTTTTCAGACTGAGATTGGCAGCTGCTGGCAAGTGCAAGTGAAAGCTGGTGGAAGCAGACCCTGGGGAAGTTTGCTGACCTGTCCCTGGGCCCCATGCTGTTAACAAACTGGCCTTAGAGGGCAGTTTGGCCCTTTCCATGTGCAGCCAAGTCCTATAGAGACAGACACAGACTGTGGGTCACTTTGTTACAGAAAACCAGAGAAAAACCAAGCAATACTTAGAGAGATGGAGTTACGTTTTCCAGAGGAAAATGTCTCTCAAATTCTGGGCCCCAACATGGAAGAACTTTCCCAATTTTAATGTATTTACTTTCTTTGTCTTCCAAATATGGGGTGTTTTCTTTGCAAGTTCTTAAAGAGCTCCTATGTGCTGGGGCCTTGAGACCTCAACCAAAGGCCTGGCCTGGTGCCAGCACTGATAATTTCATCCGGGGAAGATTTAATGCCTCTCTGAAGTGGAAGTAGTCTTATTTTCCTTATTATTTAAACAAGCAAGCATTTACAGAAGCCAAATAGCAGGGTTAAAATTTCAAACAGCTGTTTTTATATAAGATGGATGCTTCATTCCCCACTGGTTTTAAGTACATGAGTCAAATCATTGACTCTCAGTCATTGTCTGGGAGGGAGTTATATTTACCTCTGAGGACTATAATCTTAATTTTCTGCCTAATAAAGTTAGTGGTCCTGCTTATAAGATAAGGGCCTGGAATGAGGGCCAGGATTAATCTTTAGAGAGTCCAAAAAGTCCTGGACTCTCTATTTTGCTTGGGCTGTCTTAAGCTGGGTCTGATGAAGCCACATTGGGATTCTGTCAACCTTGACTGCCATGGAGGTGGTCCTTACCAGGTACGAGTCAGTCCTTGGGTGGCAAATTTCTTTACCCAAACAGAGTCATCAGGGTGGAAGGGATGAACCAGATAAGAAGTTGGTACAGGCAGAGCATCTTGGACGTGCTTCTGGATTGCTTCCTGGGTAGACTGTAAAGCCTGTAAGAACTTGTGTAAAGACTGGTTATGGATTTCAGCTTTTCTAGATTGGGTAGGTCAGGGTCTGGAAGAGTCACTAGAATCTGTAGAGGCCCCACTGGTTTTAGGGAAGCCTCCTGGGCTGCTTCATCTGTGTCCCGGTTCCCTCTTGCTTCTGTGGAGTCCCCTTAGCTTGTAAATAGCACTATGTACATGAGCCATTGTAAATGCTTACCTGCTATCAGTATAAATTGTTACTGATTTTTCTTTTGTCCACCGGAGAGCCTGAAACTGGGTGACTCGAGTGTTTGACATCCAGCGCTCCAGTGTGTTCCAGAGTAAAGCCTCAAACTCATGTGGGGCAGTTAGGATTGGTTCCTGCCCTAGGGTTAACTTATTTGCTTGATAAGCATGGCTGTGGCTGCTACAGCCTGGATGCAAGTAGGTCACTCAAGTGCAAAGGGGTCAAGTCTTTTAGAGAAATAGGCTACTGGCCTTTTCTAGGGGCTGAGACTTTGGGTGAATACCTCTTTAGCTATGCCCCTTGTCTCACATACATAGAGATGGAAATACCTGGTTACATCTGGTAGCACTAGTTGGCCCATCGTCCTTGCTCTGCTCATGTCTGTCTAACTGCCTAATATATTACCTCAAGGATCCTGGCTCTGAATTCTTTTAGGGAAAATAGATGTTGAATTTCTTCTGTAGCTGCTTCATGCTGAGGAGGGATGGAATTTTCTCTCAGAGCCAAGAGATCCTTGCTGTCTGTCAGAGGGACTATGAGGCCTGGGCACAGAAGGAGGTGGGCTTGTGACCTGGCAGAGACAAACTGTAACAAATGGTACGATGGAAGGGGAAGAAAACACTTCAGTTTTAATAACCTCAATTGAAATAGAATTTTTCTCCTCAAAATTACCTCTATGTTTATCAAAAGAGCCAGATAAAGACTAATTTATCTATTGTATTTAATTTGGCCTGATTGTTTGCATAAACACAACAAGAATGGTAACTGACTACCTTTGCTGGAATTTCATGATTGAATCTTAGTGTGCCCTGTAGGGCCAGGAAGCCAAGCCATCCAGCTGCCGTCAGGCCTGCCTGCAGTATATGCTGAGTTAGGTGAATCCCTCACCTGCAGTGACTCCACCTAGGCCCACGCCCTAGGTTTTAAGGCCCATCTCAGTAGCCCTCCTACTCATCACGGCCTAGAGTGTGTGGGATTCCACAGGGACGCAGAGTCGTCCTTATTGCTCCCCTCTACTCTGACCAACCGCCAGTGATGGTAGGGCATGGTCCTGACGCTCCAGTGCCAGCCATTTTCAGGGCTCCCAAGCAGGACACCAGGCTTTTTCCTTGGCACTCTTACTGGCTTCAGGTCTTCAGAGTTCAGACAGGGCTCTTTAAAACATGACACTCCAGTCAAAGTTTCCGGTCAATAAAACCACTATTAGAAACCGGTCTTATTGAATTTATGCAAAGAAATGTATTGCCATGATTTATTAAGCATTGCCAAATTTCAGAGGAATTGTATAAGGAGAAAAATATACTGACCTGCTTTAAGATCTTCTGATTTTCCTGTCAGTCCTTTCTATGGATTCTTCAGAGTAATATAACTGTCTTCAAATGACAAGGAGAAATTCAAAATGTGTCTATATTCAAGTAGACAGTCACAGCTGTCCCTGTAGTAGGGTTCCCCCTACTTGACTTGACCTTAAAATTTCATATGGTCTCTGGGAGGGGTGACATGCCCTCTCAGAAAGGACTAAGGGAGATTTATTCCTTTACAGGGTCTCACATGTCACAGGACCTCACGGGGTCTGTAATTCCTGTAACAAAGGGCTGGTACTCACCACTTCCCTCTGTTCCACACAGGACTTCCCCAGTTTCCTAAAGTTGAGGTTTGTGCCACCCTGACATGGGCATGGCCACACAGGCCTGCAAGGCAGTAATATTGGCACTGCAGCCACTTATGACAGCTAAATCTTCTGCTACTAAACATGACACATGGTAGGGCTATATAAACATCTTAGGGAGGTGACTAAAGTGTATTCTTGACCTTCCCACACAAAGCAAAATTGTCCTTGTCTTTCTGGAGTCATGTCCATGAAGACGCAGGCATCATCTAAGTCTATTACACAGTTTTCTGCAGGCCACTGTCAGGGCTGTGCATGGTGGCCAGTTCTTCTTTCTAGCCACAAACACAGCCTGTCTAATTTCCCTAAATTTTATTCTGGCACGGGAGAAAGTTGTTTTGCTGTAAACAGGCACTTAACCCCTACATAACTGGGCTTGGACATCTGCCTAGAAAGCCGTAATCTGTAAATTTAACATGTGGCCTTAGGTCCTTCCTACCCAACAGGGTCTCTGCCATCCCTCAGTCAGACTCCTCCTCTCTTGGAGAATCTCAAAGTCCTGAAGGCTTCCCGGTCCAGGGAGAGTGCCTTTCCTTTGCTCTTTGACTTTAAGCTGCCAGTCCAAAACAGCAGAGTTGCGGTTAGAAACAGCTTTGCATATTGCGAAATGCTTCTGTGGCAGTGGCTTGGGTATTAGGCCCCTTGTCTTCCCGCCAGTCCCCTTTGTGGCAGAGCAGCGACCAGGCCTCTCCCAAGGGAGTGCACTGGAAGGGAATCTCAGCCCCTCCTCTTCCAGCAGCAACAGGTACTGAACCCTTTCAATACATTTGCAAACAGGGAGCTTTCACTAGCTCTATCTGCTGCTTTTACAGATCCCGGGCCTGCTGCTCTATTCCTGGGGCTGCAGGAAGGCCAGTAGCAGTCACTAGCTCTGGTTTAACTGCTGCAGCCAGCAAGCCAAAGGCCTAAGTCTTGTATTGCTTGTTGTAAACCACTCATTACTCACTGGGCAGCAGCGGGGCAGCTCTAGTGTCAGGTAAATGTCTGCTGTCCCCCGCTTTTCTTGCTGCTGAGGCTTCTTCCAGGGCCACTGCAGGCAGCTCGGGCATCCAGCCCCCCTTCTTTTACGTGGCTCTCAGGGTTGACTGCCTAGCAACCAGTCTTAAATCACCAGGGCAGCTGTGGGCTTCAGCTCTGTTTCTCCTCCGCTTGGCTCCTGGGAGTTTAGTTTTTTTTTTTTTTAATATATTAGAATTCTTTATTCTTAGAAACCTCAATCCTTTAATGATTATCAAAAGTGGTCAGCTTTTTTAGATTAATATTTATGAATTTCAAGTATATTGTATTGGTCTAATTTAGTATTGGAAGGGTTAAAAAAGAATACGTTGGAGCAGAGAAAGATTAATAGTACTTGCAGAAAACTTGTGACCTTGAATCTAGTGAAGTTTTGATAAGACACCTGGACCAGACCCCTACGCCAGCAGAGCAGTCTGCAGCCAGTAAAAATCAACAGAAGCCTATCACTCCCTGCTTCATAATTAACTGTTGACACCCCCCCTCCCCCTTTCTGCATTAACCATTCTGTCCTGAAACAAGGCAAATTGTCTGAGATCCTGTATATTTGGGCTTTTTACATTTAAGGATACTTTTTTTCTTTCCGTAACCGTTGTTTTCCCTCATAGATTTTTCCTATTTACTCTAAGCCCCTAGAGCAGGGGTCCTCAAACTTTTTAAACAGGGGGCCAGTTCACTGTCCCTCAGACCATTGGAGGGCCGGACTATAGTTTAAAAGAAAAACTATGAACAAATTCCTATGCGCACTGCGGCCCCGGGACGAGTCAGCTGCTGAGCAGGACAGGCAGCGGCACCTGGCGGGCCGGATAAATGTCCTCGGTGGGCCGCATGTGGCCTGCGGGCCGTAGTTTGAGGACCCCTGCCCTAGAGTATCTTAAATCATCCTCCTTTATCACTCTTGATTTCTCCGACCATTCCCGTTCCCCAGTCCAGTTGCTTGTCTCCCTTTCCTATTGTGAGTCAGAGGAAGACAATTCCTACAGAGGGGAGAAATAGAAACAGTGGGAGTTTCAGAGAAAACTACAGACTACCGCTGTAGTAGTCCTCCCGGTTCAATTCTGCTAAATCAGCAGAGCGGCACCTCCCGGAGGCCTATCCGGCTCCCCCGGGCCTCAAACCTGGCCCATTCACCAGAGGCCAAAAGGCCAAGCACAGTTGTTTCCGGCTCAGGGAACCATTAATGTTACAGAAAACAGGAGAAGAACCAAGCAATACTTAGAGAGATGGAGTTACATTTATTACACGCGGGTCCAGAGGAAAATGTCTCTCAAATTCTAGGCCCCAACATGGAGGAACTTTCCCAATTTATATGTTTTTACCTTCTTTGTCTCCCAAATATGGGGTGTTTCCAGCCCCCTTTGCAAGTTCTTAAAGAGCCCCTATGTGCTGGGGCCTTGAGACCTCAACCAAAGGCCTGGCCTGGCGCCAGCACTGATAATTTCATCCAGGGAAGGTTTAATGGCCTCTCTGAAGTGGGAATAGTCTTATTTTCCTTATTATTTAAGCAAGCAAGCATTTACAGAAGCCAAATAGCAGGGTTAAAATTTCAAACAGCAGTTTTTATATAAAATGGATGCTTCAACTTGGAGCTTTAAACCGGTTGCTGAGAGCCAAGTGTGGACAGCTTCTGACAGGGGCTCGCACCAAAGTACCTTCCAGGAGGCACAGAAATGGCAGACAAAACAGTCAGCCACAGTCAATGTAAAAGCAGAGATGAACTTTACTTCACTTTTTGTTGTTTTTTAAAAAATTAACTTCTTTATTTTCCTTGATTATTGCTTTGTTATTATTCTTTCTCTCTTTTATCTTTCATACCTTCAATTTTCCTCTTTCCTTTTCTTACTGTTTTTTCTCTTCTTTCTCCTGTTTTCTCTTCTTTTTTCCTTTTCTTATTATTTGTCTTATTTTTCCTTTTCTTTTTCCCTTTTCATAATTTTTTCTTCCTCTTTTCTTTTATACCATTTCCCTTCCCCTATTCTTTATTCTTATTTTCTTTTTTTCTATTCTGTCCTTTCATATTCCTTTTTTCCTCCTCATATTTTTTCTTTATCATTATTGTTCTCTTTTTTCTTTCCTAGTTCTATTTTCTTTTGTGGTTGCTTTTGTGGTTGTAGTAGGGGGTCTTTTGTCTGTTTTTGTTTTATTTCTTGTTTTGTTCAGTCAGGACCTATACAACAGCTCACATAACATACTCTGGGGTGAGCCTCATAGTCAGCCAGCCTGAGAGAAGACATGATCAGGATAACAATCAAGACCAAATTACAATGGTATCACAACCAACTGAGCCACTCGACCAGGGCGAGGTCAAAAATTTAAATGTAAAATATAAAAATTTTAGAGAAAACATAGGAAACCTTTGGGACCTAGGGTTTGGTAAGGACTTTTTAGACGTGACACTGAAGCATAATCCATAAAAGGAAAACATCAGTAAATTGGGGCTTTATCAAAATTAAAAATGTTCTGCAAAAATTCTGTTAAGAGGATGAAAAGATAACCTATAGGCAGAGAAAAATATTTGCACTCCCCAAATATTACAAAGGGCATGCATCTAGAATATATAAAGGCCTCTCCTAACTGCACACTAAAAACACCCAATGTCAAAATGGGCGTAAGACACCCCAGCAGAGGATACCCAGACGGCAGATGAGCACACACGGAATGATGTTAACAGCAGCAGCCATGAGAGAAATGCAAAATGAGAACATGATGATGATGCACCATGGTGAAAACAGCCAAAACATAAAGTGCTGACAGTGCACAATGCTGGTGAGAAACGGAATCTTCATGACTGAGGGTGGGAACATAGAACAGTGCAACTCCTCTGGAAAAAGAGTTTGTCAGTTTCTTCAAAAACGAAACATACACTTCCCACACAACCCAGTCATCACACTTCAGTACATTAATGCCAGAGACATGGAAACTCACGTTCACACAGTAATGTTACACGAATGGTCACAGAAGCTTTATTTATAACAGCCCCAGAGGAGAAACAGCAGCGGCACCCTTCAGGAGGTGGACAGACACGCTGTGGTGCAGCCATACTGTGGGACACTACTCAGCAGTAAAAGGGAACCAACTGTCCATACTTGCAACAATTTGGATCGCTCTGGAGGGCGTTATGCAAAGTGAGATAAGCCAGACTCAGAAAGTCACACACTGTCTGATTCCATTTACCTGACGCTCTCAAACTCACAAAATTATAGAGATGGAGAGCAGATCAGTGGAAGTCAGATGTTAGGTGATGATGTCTGGAGGGAAATGGTTGTAACTCTGAAGGGAGGCGTGAGGGAGAGCTCTGTGGTAAAAGAACAGTTCTATGCTTGACTGTGGCCGTGGTTACACAAATCTAAAACGTGATCAAACAAAGCAATAGAACTGTAGGCACACAATGTACCAATATCAGTTTCCTGGTTTCGATACTGTACTATAGTTTCTTAAAATATAACCATTTGGGGAAATAGTGAAAGGGTACACAGCATCTCTACATACCGTCTTTTCAACTTCCTGTGAATCTATAACTAGTTCAAATAAAAAGTTTTTAAAAATTAGCTTTCTAGCTAAAATTCAGAACTCTCAAAATACCAAATATTAGCAAGGGACTCATTCATTTGTGCTGGGAATGCAAAGTGGTACAGTCACTTTGCAAGATACTGGTGGCTTCTTATGAAGCTGAACAGACCTTTACCATTGATCCAGCGTCACAGTCTCAGGGATTCACTCAAATGAGTTGAAAACTTTGTCCACACAAAACCCCGCACATAAATGTTTATAGCAACTTCATTTACAATGACCAAGTTTTGAAGTAACAAAAATGTCATTCAGTAGATGAATGGATAATAAGCTGTGGTACATTGACACAATTAAGTATTAGGTAGTGATAAAAAGAAATGTTTTAAGCTATGAAAAAACATGGAGAAACCTTAAATACATATTGCTAAGTGAGAGGATTATCTCTCTACTCCACCCCATCTTCTCCTCACACTTTCTCACCTCTATTAGCAGAGGCCAAACCCTACGTGTGGAGACCCACTCTACAGAAGATCCAGATGTTTCATTGACTTGGATGCTCAAGAACCAAAACCAAATTCTGAACTGGTTGCTTGGTAGAGATCTCCCAACAAACCTTCCTCTAGAGCAGTGGTTCTCAACCTTTCTAATGCCGCGACCCTTTAATACAGTTCCTCATGTTGTGGTGACCCCCAACCATAAAATTATTTTCGTTGCTACTTCATAACTGTAATTTTGCTACTGTTAATGAGTTGTAATGTAAATATCTGTATTTTCCGATGGTCTTAGGCTCTACAGCAGCGGTTCTCTGAGAACCGCTAGCAGGGTCGTCTAAGACCATCGAAAAACACAGATATTTACATTACGATTCATAACAGTAGCAAAATTACAGTTATGAAGTAGCAATGAAAATAATTTTATGGTTGTGGGTCACCACAACATGAGGAACTGTATTAAAGGGTCGCGGCATTAGAAAGCTTGAGAACCACTGCTCTAGAGTTTTCCAGATGAGGACTGGACCCCAGCAACTGGATTACTTACAGAACCTCTGAATGAGACCACATTCTAATGAACCTGGGTATTAATTACAGAGGATGAAGGGATCACATATATTCCCCAGCCCCTGTGAAGAACTGACTCAGACACCAAAAACTCCACCTAGACTCAGCCAATAGTTTATTGTATTTAGAAAAACCACAATTACAGTTTGAAAGCAGGAAATATACAGGAGATGTTTTCATAGCAAAGAAAGGATCTCATGGCCTATTGCAGGGGCATCGCATGCTGATAGTAAAAAGGATAATGGGAAATGGAGGGAAAACAGACATAGAAAGGGGCAATGGACAGGGCAGCCCAACTAGATCCTGGAATATGGAGAGACTGAGACGGCAGCACCACTCTTAGACTGACTTAGGGCTGAAAGTGCCGAAGAGTGGTTGTCCTCGCTGAGGTGAACGAATGGAGAAGTGCCAGGTTTGTAAAGATGTTAAAGCAGAAATCTCTTCACTGATCTCCTCCCAAAGTAAGGCCATTCCCTGTAGGAGGTACACATAGTTTTTAAAGAGTTTAAGATGAATATTTGAGCACTTACCTTCAGATTCCTTCCCTTCTCCCTTAATCCTTTGGCTATAAAAAGGTGTCTTAATATTCATCTGACCTCTAGTAAATACAGCTTTTCCAACATGAATGGCATGAATGAGCAAACCATACTTTACCTTCTCTTAGAACCCTGATACCACTTTTCAGATCGGAGGAGCAAACACAGACATTAGCATTCATACAGTAAGTCCACACTGACCCCAAAAGAGCCAAGCTGTGGAAATGCTTTTTCCTGATGGCCTGCCTCAGAAAATGTAAGCCAGGAAGTGCCCAAATCTTGAAGCTAACTTTCCTAGACCACTGGACCTCATATTCTAACATTAAACAGTAGTCTCAGGTCTGGAGATAATTCCCAAGACTGAATGTCTAGGTCAGGGGTAGGGACCGTCTGGCCCGTGGGCTATGCAAGGTCCACAAAATCATTTGGTCTGGCCCTGCCAAGGCATTAGGGGTGAGTTAATTAAATGTTTGACCAAATATAGCAGGCTAATTTTTAAGTTGATATTTTGTATGGCTTGCGGATGATGTTTTAAATATCCAAATGGCCAACATTGAAGCTTTGGGATATCAGACAATGCCCATGTCTGCTTCTGTCCTAGCAAAGGTAAGTCAAGATCTATGACTTTCCCCATCCTTTCCCCTAAAGGCATCACATGTTCTTTTCCCCACTCTATTTCCTTTTCTTGATAACCCCACACATCTTCCTCTGAACACACCAAACCTACCAGCAAGTGCCTCACAGCGGCCCTCGGCGTTCAGCGGCATGGCCCTTGCGCACGCCCTTGATGATGAGGACGGTCCCAACAATGATGCCCACCAGACCCACAACCAGGCCCAGGCCACACACCACATTCTCTGTTGTCTCTGGGAGGGGGGTTTGTGCTTCAAACTCTGGGGAAATATAAAACAAAGTACAGAGGTAATGAATGTGGTACTAAGTCAAAACAATAGTTATTAATCAAACAAAAAAAGGAAGATACAATGATGCATTATGGGAATTACAAGTTAGAGAGCAAGGAACACTGGATAATGGGAGAAGACAAGACCAGGAATTATAGCAGTTGTTATGAAATAGTGCGGTGACTTTGAGTCCCAAAGGACCAGACACATGCATCACAGAAGGAAACACAAAAAGTAAAGGAGGTTGAAGGATGGTCCATACCCCAGTGCTTGGTAAGAGGCTCCTCCAAACCCCAGTGCTCCACCTTGCAGTCATAGACGTCCTCATTTGAGGGCAGGAAGGGGAGATAGTAGAACTTGCGGAAAAGGTGGTCCTGCCTGGGCAGGAAGACTGTCTCTGACACTCCGGTTGTGACAGGTTTCCCATTTTGAAACCACGTGACGTTGACCACAGGTGGGGAGAACTTGTCAATGAAACAGATGAGGATATTGGGCTCTCCCGGTTCCACAGGTTTGTTCGGGAACACAGTCATCTCTGGAGGTACTGGGGGACACATGACAGAAATTAGCCTCCTTGCTTAGGCTTGGCCTCTCCCTCTCTTTCTAAAACTGAAAATAAGTTGATATTGTGCCCTGAGAATCTATGCCACAGACTCAAATACCTATCTCTGACACGTTCACCCATAAACTGTAACCACTATTGAGGTATAAGGTATCCAAGGACTTCGTTCTTGGCTCCCCAAGCATAGATTCAGGGCAATAACTTTTTGAATGACAGTGGATGACACAGACAAGATGTGAGATCATCAGGAAATGAAAAGCCCCATGAAGTTGTTGGGCCTGTAGCATGAGAATTTAGGGCTTGATATGGCAAGGTTAGGCCCCTGGAAGGGGAAGTCATTCACAATACTATAACAAAAAGAGCTGAAGCATCTATTTTAAAGCTACGATCCCCACACCTAGGAGTGCAGCAGGGAGAAGTACCATTGGTGTTCGCGGTGTGATTGGAGCGCTTTATCATAGTGTCCAGGTTGGCTTTGTCCACAGCGATATTAGCCAGTGCACCCTGAGCCTCAAAGCTGGCAAAATTGCCAAATTCTTTAAGCCGCCAGACCGTCTCCTTCTTTTGCATATCCACGTGGAAGATCTCATCACCATCAAAGTCAAACATGAACTCGCCTGATGAGTCAGGGACCATGAAGAACTCGGCCTGGATGATCACATGATCCTCTGAAAAGGTAGAAAAGGAAGTTAGGGTTGGAACAAGCCAAGAGAGATGAGGAACTCAGGCTGTGAGACACACATGTGGGCGGGGGCAGTGCAAGGGGTAGGCTAAGAGGAGTGAAGGAGTGATGGAGAGTAGGATGAGTGGGAAGATGAGGCTGGGTGAAGCATATTGGTGTTGAACAGAGATTGGAGGGAGAAATTAAAGGGCATGTTAGACAGGGTGGACTGAAGGAAATGGACTGAAAAGCCTGAGTCTTGTGAAGCTGTGCGTTGCCTCCAGGTCACTAGCTGAGGAATGATCCCACTTTAGAAATCCAGCAGCAGCTCCTAAAAGTTTGGGTTCTGAACTCTAAAATCAAATTAAATTTTGAATTCTTATTCAGCTACTTACTTACCTAGTGATCTTGAGCAGATTATTTCACCTCCTTACATGCAAATTTTTAAATTATTTTCTTTTATGGTTTTGTTTCTTCCATGGGTTTGTTTTTAATTGAAATCAGACAAGTTAAGTACATGGAGTGGCCAGAATATTATGATCTCTGAACGCATAATAATCTGGCCACTCAGTGTGTGTGTGTGTGTGTGTGTGTGTGTGTGTGTGTGTATATATATATATATATATATATATATATATATATATATATATATATATATATTAGAGGCCTGGTGCATGAATTTGTGCATGGGTGGGGTCCAGCCCGCCTGGTCAGGGGGAGGGGACATGGGCGGTAGGCCAGTCTGCCTGCTGGTCGAACTCCTGGTCGAGGGGACAATTTGCATATTAGCCTTTTATTATATAGGATATACACTGAGTGGCCAGATTATTATGCGTTCAGAGATCATAATAATCTGGCCACTCAGTGTAATTTCTTAATATATCATCAGGCCTATAACAAGCACTTTAGGGTTAGAAACTGGTTTGTATTTAGAGACTAGCCAGGGGTGGGCAAACTTTTTGACTCGAGGGCCACAATGGGTTCTTAAACTGGACTGGAGGGCCGGAACAAAAGCATGGATGGAGTGTTTATGTGAACTAATATAAATTCAAAGTAAAGGAGCGGAGGGGAGAGCAAGCGAACCCTCCGCTCTTTCTGCTCTGCGGGCCGGATAGAACAGCCGAACGGGCCGGATCCGGCCCGCGGGCCGTAGTTTGCCCACGGCTGGACTAGACCCATGGAAAATAACACTGGGGCCTGAGGTACCTAGGAAATTAAGATTGAGACCTTGTAGAGCACCCACTTTCCTGGACCCACACCTACACCATGGCTACTCTGAGGGAAGAATTACATTTGGCAATGAACCCTTATGTCTCAAAGATCCTTATATTGAGACTGTCATTATGGGGTCTATTCATATGGTTGATACTAAGCCTAATTTATACCAAGGGCATAATCAATTTGAAATAAGAAAGTTAAAATTGGAGAGTATGCAGCTTTCATGGTGTATGTAGAGGAGAGAGGGATTTTAAAGTCTGACTGTGTATAAGTAAAGCCAGAGATTTATTTACCATTTGCAGCTATGTATTCACGTGTACACACACACACACACACACACACACACACACACACACATTCTAGTTGCCCCTTCCCAACCTAAGGGAAGAGCCTCTCTCTTTCCAGATATGTATCCCTATGTATGGCTCTTTCTGGGCAATAGAAACCTACAGTTGCCATCATGGATATTGGAGCTGGTATATTCCTTTATTCCAGTGTGCTTGCCACCCTCTGCAGTGGTTGCCTGGGTGAAAGGTATTTCTTCTCAATACATCTTCACTACAGCACAATGTCCGCTCAGGAGACGGCAGAGAACATCAGCTCTTCACCTCCTTACTCATTTTCTACTCTCTTGGGAAAATCGCTAAGTAGCAGTGATCAAAGATCATTGTAAGATTCAATAAGGAGGGCCTGTCACTGTCCCAGGGGCAGTAAGTTAAATGCAGCTCATATCGGCACACCTGTCCTCCCCCTCCCTTGGGAAGACTGTTACCTTTCGGTGACTTTCCTTTCTAGTGATCTTCCACAAAATGTCATTGCTCAAAATATTCTGACAGGACCCACATGCCAAAAAACAACTACCAGGTGTCCAGCTAAGAACCTCTCACATTTTCTCATTTAATCCTCACAGTATTGTGTGAGGTTTTCAATTTTACTAATTTTCTAGAAAGATAAATTAAAGCCTAGAGAGGCAGCTTGCTAATGCCTTCCAGACAAGATTTCTTCCTCAAGTTTGCCTTACCTCAAAGAAATATACAACTCAGTTTTGCTCTTCTAAGCTAAATTTGACTTTCTTAAAGTTGTGGTGAGAAGAGAACTCTTCCATCTTCAATGTACTATACTTTCAGATTTAGACCCACAGAATACCTATAAAACATTTCTTTCACTTCAAATAGCGTCTTTCCACAATTCACAATGCTCTCAGAGCTTGTTCTTTCCAGTTATGATTCTCTCAGCACTTACCTTTGATAGCCCAGGATTCCTGAAGGCACACCAGGACAACTGTGATGAAAAATCCTAACACTGGGTCTCCAATTATGGCCATTTTCTTCTTGGGTGCTTTGATGAAGGTCAGCAGAGCTCAAGAGTGGAGCTGAACAGATAGGAGTAAAACAGGGGGAATGTAGTGTGAAATAGTGTCGGATTGATTAAAATTCAAATCAGTTGAGCTGCAGCCAATCACCACAGTGTTTTAAGAGGACACATCTGTTGCTAAGGAAAGAACTTTTGTAAAGGGTCTGGGAAAGGAGATAGATAAAAGATAAAGTTCTTAAACAAATGAACACAAAACAACAAAAAATAAGTTTTTGAGAATGTTAGGCAATCACTCACACTTTCCATCCTAATCCAAGTTCTAGAAAGGGATATACCTGAAGCACATAGTGAGAATATAATCAATGAAAAGCCTAAAGTGAGAGTTAGTGGCAGATCACGCATCTGTGCTGTGACAGCTGGGGAGCTTACTAGTTTCTTAGTATTTTAAGAGACAACAAATCATCTAAAAAGTAGGTAAATTATCAGGCTAAGAAGAATCCCCAAATCTTACAATATTGGAGGACAACTTTACTTAAGGAGCTCCTTCTTCTCCTTCTTCTTCTCCTCCTCCTTCTCCTCCTCCTCTTCCTCCTCCTCCTCCTCCTCCTCCTCCTCCTCCTCCTTCTTCTCCTTCTTCTTCTCCTTCTTCTTCTCCTTCTTCTCCTCCTCCTCCTCCTCCTCCTCCTCCTCCTCCTCCTCCTCCTCCTCCTCCTCCTCCTCCTTCTTCTTCTTCTCCTCCTCCTCCTCCTCCTCCTCCTCCAGCTCCTCTTCCTCCTCCTCCTCCTCCTCCTCCTCCTCCAGCTCCTCTTCCCCCTCCTTCTTCTTCTTCTCCTTCTTCTTGTTTGTTAATCCTTATTGGAGGATATTTTTCCATTGATTTTTAGAGAGAGTGGAAGAGAGAGGGAAAGACAGAGTGAAACATCGATGTGAGAGAAACACATTGATTGGTTGTCTCCTGCACAAGCCTCGACCAGGGCCTGGTCCAGGGAGGATCCTGCAACCAAGGTGTGTGCCCTTGACCAGAATTGAACCCGGGGCCCTTTGGTCTGCAGGTCAACACTCTATCCACTGAGCCAAACTGGCTAGGGTTTAAGGAGCTTCTTATTGCTTCAGGCTTCTCCTTCAGTGTCCTAGACTCCAAGATGGCCAGCTCCTCAAGAGTTAGAATCCCTGGCACTGTACTATCCTTAGGGAACTCTGAAGGAGAAACTGAGTTTCAACACTCCCCAAAATGGAGAGGGTGGAAATGGTAATGGTTGCTGAAAACAGTGAACTATTAAGGGGCTACGTTTTACCAATCCTTACCATCTTACATATGGCCAGAGATGGAGTAGACTGTGGGGGACACACCTCACTTGAGGACTTGGGTTGGTGAGTAGGCTGAAGTAGATTGGGCAGAGCTAATTTTACTGGGAGTGATGGAGATGAGCTGCAGGAGGGCTTTGCCATTACTTCCTCATGTCATAAGGTTATGGAAGTTCAGATCCAAAGACTTAATTTTGATGTTTTCTATTAAGAATACTGAAAGTCAAGGCACATTGACCTTCATGTGTTTAAAAACGTAGTGCAATACAAAAGAAAATGAAACCACACATAGAAAGGGCTGGAATCCAGAGACCTTCAATGAAGAGAGACCTGTAGATGAGGCAGCCCTTCAGATGGTGAGCTCCCTGTTTAATATCAGTTATGATACATATGCTCAGGGTGGACTTTCCCACTGCTGTGCTGAGGCCTTACCCTGCCCTGCAGCTGCCTCACAAATCATGGGGACACCCACCCCATACACAAGGATGGTCTGATCATATCCAAGGGCTTTGGAGGTTCTCTGACACTGACTTCTAGGTCACTTGGAGGAGACCCACAGCACAGCTCTGTCCTGTGACTGTTAAGGACTACACTTCCTGGAGGCGGGGGAATGGGTTGGAGGAGAGCTGCAGTGTCTGTCTGCTAAGAGCGGATCCTGTGATTCAGGCTTTGCCATCTTCTCTTTTGGAGGGAAAACCAACTGTGATTTTTCTGTGTCTGTCCTTTGCTGCCCTCATGCCTCATTCTTATAAGTAGCTCAATAAATACTAGAATATGGTCATCTCAGAGACATCTTACAGAAAAACATTTTACATGTCACAATAGCACCTTCAACCCGAGGTGTTGCTCGGCAACTTATGATACTGCTTGGTCTAAAGCACTGATTGGTTCTCCTCCTGAGATTACTAAATCTGGGAGATTTTGCAAAAGACTTTCGGTTCCCTCTCTCTGCGATGGTGGAGAAGTTCCTAGCTGGACACTGCTCAGGGTTCCCTGTCCCCTCCGATGTGATTGAGGAAGTTTCTGAGGCTCTTGGGGTCTTCTTGGTGCATGGATGGTGAGGAGCCCCTGTACTCAGAGTTCAGTCAGGAAATAGAAACCCCGTAGACACCCCCCAGGACGTTTGCTGCAGTTCTGCCCTATTTCAGGAAGTTTACCTTAACACTGCTAGGTGTTCCGGAGGAGCACAGTCAGCACAGACCCCCAACGCAGAGAGGTCAGAGGTCAGAGGCCTGTGGGAACCACTGCGGACATCTAGCTCCTCAAGAAGGGAAGGAATGTTGCTAGAACCAGGAGACTTGCCAAGACTCCTGTCTGGGAAGCCTTTGTGTCCACGCATGAGAGGGCCCCAGCCCAGCTGCCACCCCCAAACATCACAGCAGCGTGTCCATTGAAACCTGGGGGCAAGGAGGGACCAAGAAATGCCGAGTCCTAAGTCTGTTTCCCATAGCATGGGCAAGACCATAGAGGGGAATGAGAATTAAAAAAAAAAAAAAAAAAAAAGACTTAAATGCAAATACTATATCCACCGTAGTTCACTCTGGCTCCCGCACAGCAATAAACCTAGAACCCGAGAAAATATGATGTGGGTTACAGGTCAGGCCTGAGAAATGAGAACTTTCACACGGGAAAGTCTGGGCCCTTCATGTTTGTGCGGCTGGAATTCTGAGAGCCTCCAGCCCCTTCTTTTTGCTCCCTGCCCTGCCCTTTCCTCTCCAGCACTAAGAACCTTGCTGCTTCTCCTGCCGAGGCATCCGGAGGAGCTGCGGAGTTTGATATGGGCTTTTCTTTCCCAAACCCCCATGTAGGACTTTCCTTGTTCTGTATCTTTTCTCCTCCGATCCTGACAGGAGGCAGAAGCTAGTCGGCTGAAATAAGTCGCTAGCAGATTTCAACAAATGTGCTGGGGTGGAGGGTTATTGGGCCTTCCTAACGTGTCCTGTGTGGGTAAGGGCCGCATGATGGTTGGGCTCACCTCCAGCTGAGAGGATGACAGCCTGAGAGCCTGATTCATCCTCTCTTCACCTCCACCTGAGACCCAGCACTTTGAAGGCCCGAGTTCCCTCTGCGCAGACCCCAGGGGTTAAAATCGCCTTTCTTTGCTTGGGTAGTTTTTGTACATACACATATATACATATATTTACATGTTTTTATATATACAAACACAAACACACACTTTTATGTTTGCTGTGTGTGTGCACGCACGTGAGGGTTTGGAAACTTTGAATCCACATCCCAGAGTACCTGTCTACCAGCCCATCACAGGTTCCATCACTACAACCTGAGCACCAAGGGGCACAAGCTTAGCTTACTGACCCAGAGACTGTGAAGGGAAGGATTAATTTGAAAAATCACGGAAGGAGCCTAAGAGCTGCTGCCTTCAATAGCCTCCCCCATGGCCAATCAACAGTCTGAGTCACTCTCTCGCTCAGCACCTCCTCCTGTTCTTTCCACATTCGGCAACTTGAGAGCTACTTGCAACTTCCTTTGTCATCGTGCCACTCAGAAGCCAGCATGCACAGAGGAACAGAGGGCATGCCGTGCAGAACTGCTTTTATCTTTTGAAAACATGCCTGCGCTCACCAGTGAGTCTTCTTTCACTCTCCCAGGACTAGGGAATGACTTCAGTCACTGTCCATGGAAGACACAGTCCAGAAACCGCACCCTTAAATGTGGCACTCTATCACGAGGCCTGCGCTGCGGGGTCTCATCCGGGTCGGAATGCTTTTGTGGAATACAGATGGGTTTCATAAGTACACCTATGTGTGTATGGTACTCGGAGAAGGAGAACTGGAAAAGTCTATTTCAATCAATCAAATTATATAATTCTTGTTTACTCATCAATTTTTAAATTAAATGCTATTTGATCACACTCTATTTTTTTTTAAAATATATTTTATTGATATTTCACAGAGAGGAAGGGAGAGGGACAGAGAGCCAGAAACATCGATGAGAGAGAAACATCGATCAGCTGCCTCCTGCACATCCCCCACTGGGGATGTGCCCGCAACCAAGGCACATGCCCTTGACCGGAATCGAACCCGGGACCCCCCAGTCCGCAGGCCGACGCTCTATCCACTGAGCCAAACCGGTTTCGGCAACACACTCTATTTTTAAGGCATTGTTTTGTTGTATTTTAGAAAACCTGAAGCATACGAATGTCACCGGTGGGTTGGATAAGCACTTAATGAAATTTTTGATTGAGCTGAAATTCATGTGTCTACTATTGCCCTTTCCAGATTCTCACTGGGGAGCTATTTCCCTGTCATTAAATAGGACTTGTAGCATACCACAGGGAGTGTGCTCCATTTTAATTAACAGAATATCCTCTAATTCACTTGCACCAATATATCTTAATTCAGCAACTAGGTTATTTAGTACTGTGAAACAAAAGCCCCAGTTTAATTGAAGATGAATAATTTTTCCCCCTTGCTAGAGAGTTTTAAAGGCAGGAGTGAGTTGGGTGTTTCTTCTTCTGCATGTTCCAGCTGGGGTGGATATAGAGAAAGGGAGGGAGGAGAAAAGGTGGGCAATGTCTGTGGGAATAAAATGTGTGTATGCTCCGGGCCCGCTGGTGTTCAAAGCAGAGCTTTGCTCTTGTGTGAGCTTTTGTAGGCTCTTCAAATTCCCTCAGGGCCTAAACCCAGGATGTAGGAAATGCTAAAACATCGTCTGTGCCCACAAACTGTAGGTGTGTAGAGCATTCCAACACAGCCACCCTTTCCAGCATCTGCCACCCTGCCTCTAGGTCTCCTGATGGGCATCAGGAGCAAAGTTCATTGTTTGCAACCACCCGACTCTAAGGCAGCTAAAGCAAACTCGTGGGTGCCCTAGAAACAATGTCACTAAGGCAAGTAAGTTAGTCTCTTCCCACATGCGTTGGGGGTAGAGGTAGAATTAAAAGTAAAGAGCAGATCTGTCCAAAGATATCACAAACCTGCCTTCTATACCTTCTGAACACCCTTTAGTCAGTGGAGAGAGAATAAGAACTTTTTCCCATTTGTAAATTCTGCAAAAGATGTAAGTCCATAGACGTATCTGTATTAATAGCCCTTTAGGTGAAACTGAGGGGAAAAAAATACACATTAGACAAACATTATATATTAAAAGTATAAGTCACATTATATTACAGTGAAAGAGTGAACATAGAGCTAGCACTTAAGCTGTTTCTTAATCCAGTTTCCTCCAAGGATTAAGCTATAACTCGGTTTTCTTAGACTAAGCGTTACACAGGGGTCTTCATTAGGAATAGATCTGACTTTCTTTCAAACCATTTTAAAGCTACCTGTGCTTTGTTCCAAGAGTAAGATTGGTATTCAAGGCATCAATCTATTGTGTTCTTTCAAAGCATTCAGCATTACAGTGACGAACTTCCAAGTTACTAAAATTCATCTACTCGTGTGGGGAAGGTGCCACATAAACTGCACAGTGTTGAAGATCATTCTTTCAGAGGAAAGTAGTAGGCTTTAAAAAAGTACTTTTCCATTAATTTCAGAGAGAGGAAGGGAGAGGGAGAGAGACAGAAACATCAATAATGAGAGCGAATCATAGATCCTCTGCCCCCTGCCTGCCCCATACAGGGGACTGAGCCTGCAACCAGGCATGTGCCCTGACCAAGAATGGAACCATGATCTCCTGGTTCATGGATTGACGTTAAACCACTGAGCAACACTAGCCGGGCATACCTTTGCTTTAGTCAGGAGGACTTTAGGGGCTGGAGTCTGAAGAACTGACCATGCCCCGACCCGCGTGCGGTGGTTCCTGCCAGCACTCTCTGGGTCTATGCAGCATTATTGAAATGTTTATCCCTTGAGCGAGAGCTCTGCTCATTTCCGAAGATTATTAAAAATGTCTATACGGCCCTCTTTTACACTTACTCTGTACTAGTGGGTATAATTGAGGGCGAGAAACTGAAAAGTTGAAGATGGTTTATTTAATGTATTTGGTTAGTAATCAGGGCTAAGGAGCTGGGTGCTAAACATACAAACCACACGTAGCAGAGAAGCTAAGAAGACAAGAAGCATGCAGATGAGAAGAAATGTGAAGGATAAAACACTAGACCCACTAGCTGACTGGCTTAGGATGAGGAAAGTGGTAGAAAATAAATTAAAAAGTACTTAAATAGTTAAGGTTTTAAGTCTGCATGTCCTGACTGAAGAAGTTTACAAAGACACAGAGGTCAGGCCTCTTGCAGCACTGACTCACTGCATGGGGCCCGCGCAGGGGTGAGAGGGTAGTTTGTTGCTTGGTTACAGCAGAGCGGGGAGCACGAGTGGAGGAACGCCATCTAGAGAGCAGATAGGGTAATGCATGAGGAGTGGTCAAGGCAATAAGATGTTTCAGGAAAACCAAGAGTGATGACGTAGAATAACAACGTATTTGGGATTTCTGAGGTGACTTTTGAACTTTGAAACTTTTAAGGTGGAAATAAAGGTGAGAAATAGGCCAGGGGATTGTAATTAGTTTTACTAAAATTCTTGTTTTTGGTGCATTCTTTCTCCCTCACCAATTAAACATACTGCTAATAACAGGTATCACAGTAAATCTTACTATTTAATTTGCTAGATAATAATTGCATTTCCTTATTCTGAGAAACCTGAATTTAAAAGAAATCTAGTCCTTTGGTCAGGGTTTGAAAGTGGGAACAGTGGTATTCTAAACCTAGTTTCTAACTCTGTGGCAGTAACAGGTGGAGTCCAAGAATGAGTCCATTCCAAACACGAAAACCCCTTCAACCACAAATCAGCCTCAGGCATGGCTGACAGTTGTCTTATTAAATGTGCTTATAGGTAAACATTTCAAAGGCTCTCAGGAGCCATCTCTTTCCTGGTTTTTCTAACACATAGTAAAAGTGGGACTAGGCCTCCCTCTTCTGGTCAATAGGATTGAATTCTTTTACTATGTATTTATTTCTAGTTTTATTTTTTCAGTTACAGTTGACATACAGTATTATATTAGCTTCAGGTGTACACTATAATTATTAGACATTTATATATCTCATGAAGTGATCGCCCTGACAGTCTGGTAGCCACCTGACACCATACATAGTTATTACAGTGTGTTGACTATATTCCCTATGTTGTACTCTACATCCTTGTGACTATTTTTGTAACTGCCAATTTGTACTTCTTAATCCCTTCACCATATTCACCCAGCTCCCCACCCCCTCCCATCTGGTAACCACCAATTTATTCACTGTATCTATGACTTTATTTCTGTTTTCTTTGTCAATACATTATGTTGTTTATATTCCACATGTAAGTGAAATCATATGGTATTTGTCTTTCTCTGACTTTTTTAACTAAGCATAATACCCTTTGGATTTATCCATGTTGTTACGAATATCAAGATTTCATTTTTTATGGCTGAGTAATGTTCTATTGTGTATAACTACCACATCATCTTTATCCATTCATCTATTGGTGGACACTTAGGTTGCTTCCATATCCCTGCTATTGTAAATATAATGCTTCAGTGAACATAGGGGTGCATATATATTTTTGAAGTAGTGTTTTGAATTTTTTTGGATAAATACCCAGAAGTGAAATTGCTGGGTTATATGGTAGTTCTACTTTTAATTTTTTGAGGAACCTCCATACTGTTTTCCACAGTGGCTGCACCAATTTACAACCCCACCAAGAGTGCACAAGGGTTCCCTTTACTCCACATCCGTACCCACAATGGTTTGTTGATTTATTAATAACAGCCATTCTGCTGGGCGTGAGGTGATCTCTCAATGTGGTTTTTACTTGCATTTACTTGATGATTAGTGATATTGAGCATCTTTTCATATGTCTGTTGGCCATCTGCATGTCCTCTTTGGAGAAATGTCTGTTCAGGTCCTATGGTAATTTTTAAATTACATTATTTATCTTTTGGTGTTAAATTGTATGAATTTCTTATATATTTTGAATATTAACTCCTTATCAAATGTATCATTGGCAGATTTCTTTTCTATTCAGTAGGCTGTCTCTTCCTTTTGAAGATGGTTTCATTTGCTGCACAATATTTTCAGTTTGATGTAATCTCATTTTTCTTTTGTTTCCCTTGCCTGGAGAGACATAGCCAAAAAAATATTGCTAAGGGTTTACTGCCTATGTTTTCTTCTAGGAGTTTTATGGTTCCAGGTCTGAAATTTAAGTCTTTATTCCATTGTGAGTTTACTTTTGTATATGGTGTAAGAACATATTTTAGTTTCTTTTTATGCATGTATCTATCCATTTTTTTCCAACACCATTTATTGAATAGCCTGTCTTTATCCCATTATATATTCTTGCCTCCACTGTCATAGATTAATTAACCATATAGGCATAGGACTATTTCTGTGCTCTCTATTAGGTTCCATTGATCTACATGTCTGTTTTTATGGCAGTACCTCACTGTTTTGATTGCTGGCAGTAAAGTTCTATATTAGGTAGCATGATACCTCCAACTATGTTATTTTTTTCTTCAAGATTGCTTTGGCTATTTAGGGTTCCATATAAATTTTAGGATTATTTGTAGTCGTGTGGAAAAATGCCATTGGTGTGTTGTTAAGGATGGCACTGTATCTTTTTTTTTCTTCTCTATCTTACTAGGGGCCCAGTACATGAATTTGTGCACCTTGAAAGAAATTGTGGGCAGCGAGGCTGCTGTGGGCACAGTGGCAGGTCTCAGCCCATTCTCTGAGCCCTCTCCTGGCCCCTGCCACCACAGCTCCTGGTCCCATCTGCCGGCAGCCCCACTCCCACCACCACTGCTCCCAATTGGCGTGGAGTGATTGGGGCTGGCACCAGCAGCGGGTGTGAGCAGGGCCAGCACTGGCAGTGGGTGTGAGAGGCGGCTGCCGGCCCCGATCATCCCTCAGGGGGAGGTGGAGAAGCCCTGAGGGGTGATCGCGGTCGGCAGCTGCCGCTCACACCTGCTGATGGTGCTGAGCAATTGGGGCTGGTGACTGGGGCTGGCACTGGGAGCCAGCAGTGGGTGTGAGCAGGGCAGGTGCCAGCAGCAGGTGTGAACACCAGGCAGGACCGCAGCGCACGGGAGCAAAGAATTTTCAGTAACCACCAGAGGCTCGCCCCAATGACAGCGACCAGAGCCATGCCGTGGTTTGGCACCCCCCCCCCTCCCCGCCAACCTGCTCCACTGTCCTGCTGCAGCCGACACCCACCATGTTCCATGCACGCCCCCTGGTGGTCAGCGCACGTCATAGTGACCAGTTGTTCAGTTGTTCTGCTGTTTGGTCTATTTGCATATTAGTTTTTTATTATATAGGATAGTTGTCTGAATATAGGTCTTATACTTCTTTGGTTAAATTTATTTTTTTGTCTTTTGTTTTTTTTGATGCACATTAAGTAAAATTATTTTTTTCAATTTCTCTTTCTAATAGTTTATTATTGGTACATTAAAATATAACTGATTTCTGAATATTAGTTTTGTATCATGCTATTTCACTAAATTAATTTATCATTTCTAACAGTTTTTTGCTGAAATCTTAGGATGATTTTTTAAAATATATATTTTATTGATCTTTTTTTTTTTTTTTTTTTTTTTACAGAGAGGAAGGGAGAGGGATAGAGAGTTAGAAACATCGATGATGAGAGAGAATCGTTGATCAGTGGCCTCCTGCATGCCCCCTTACTGGGGATCGAGCCTGCAACCAAGGTACATGCCCTTGACTGGAGTTGCACTCGGGACCCTTCAGTCTGAGGGCTGACGCTCTATCCACTGAGCCAAACTGGTTAGGGCCTTAGGGTGATTTTCACATAGTATTATGTTATCTGTAAATAATTACAGTTACACGTCTTTCCAATTTGAATGACCTTTTTTCCTTGTCTGCTTAGTGTGGCTAGGACTTCAAGTAGTATGCTGAATAAAAGTGGTGAAAATGGACATTCTTATCTTTTTTTCTGATCTTAAAGAAAAAGATTTCAGCTTTTCACTGTTGAGTATAATGCTAAGCTATGAGTTTGTCACCCCGGAGCTTGCTCACCTAGGCAGGCCAGTCACCCTCTCTCTGATTCTCACACACCAGGCCCTCTCCTGCCCTAAGTCAACCCAGAGCCAGGTACCAGGCACCAGCCACAGCCTCCATGTCCCAACCCACTGGGATTATTCAAACTAGCCACTCCTGAGCTGCTTCCTCTGCCCTCCCTTGCACCCTGTGGAAACCCCCTAATGACTGGCCTGGGCTCTCCCCGCATGCCTGCTCCTGCCCTGACCAAAACCTCCTCCTGCTTCCTCTGAGGCTGTGTGTGGTGTGTGGGTCCTTCTCTCCAGAAAGGGAAGTATGGCATTCACCTCTCCGGGTAGGCCCCTCAATCACCTCCGCAGGTTAAAGTCCCGCAGGTACAAGTGGAATAATTTGCGCAGTGAGCAGGGTGACTCAGCGTGACAGAGATCATGAAGGTGTGGCTCTGGTGATGGGAGTAGTGCCCTGGTAAGAAGAGGAGTCCACACTAGAGCTCACTCTCTCCACCGTGGGAGGCACAGCTGGAAGGTGGCCGTCTGAGGTGAGCAGCAGGCTCTCACCAAGACCCCCACAGGCTGGCGCCTTAGTCTGGGCTTCCCAGCCTTCAGAACTGTGGGAAATCAATGTGTTGTGTACGCCCCCCAGTCCATGATATTTTGTTACAGCAGCTGCCTGAGAAGAGAAAGAACTACTTTGATCCACGACCCCAGGACCCCTAAGGAGCTTCTCAGCTTATTTGAGACTAGAGGCCTGATGCACGAAATTCATGCAAGGGGCTTGGCCCTAGCAGCCAGTGTGGCTTGCCTCAGCTCTCACGGGCCCAGCTTCATCCAGAAGGTTGTCTGGAAGTTTATCTGGCTGTCCAGTCTAATTAGCATATTATGCTTTTATTATTATAAATTGCAGACCACCGGGTCCAGGTGCCTGGGCTTTCTTAGTGCCACTGCCTACTGACATGCTAAGAGTCTCCACTGTAAAATCCAATTGTCACAAACAAAGACTTTCAACGATAAAAAGCTGAGGTAACTATTGCTCTCCTAAATGTAGACCCCAGGCCCCTGAGGAGATTGGAACACCCTAGGACAGGAGGCTACTGATCACAGCAAAGGCCATTCAAGACCACCAGGAGTTTGTCAGGTAAGCATTCAAAGGAAAATAAAATAAAATAAAACAAATGAACAAACAAAAATACACACACAAAAAAAGACCCCAAATAATCAGGGACAGACAGGAGAGAAAGAAAAAGAAGAGGAAAAAGGTTAGCTGTCTAGAAATATGAGCCATTCTAAAAGATTTTGTTTAAGAGAAAAAAGGATGGGCGGGAGGGGCGAGGGGGAAGACCGGTTATGATGCAGACAGATGCCTAGAGCACCAGGTCCCTCTTCCTCTTTTCCTTTATCAGCCAGAGCCTAAGACCTGCACTTCAAGGGAAAAACCCTAAACAGAAAAAAATAAAATAAAACAAGATACATGAGGAGCAAATCAAAGGTAAATAAATTACATATATTCTTATATATGATAAAGTTCCATCATTTAATACAATTGAAAATTTATGCATAAATTTATAAATTTAAAGATTTCCCATAACAAAAAGATAAAGAAGGGCCCTCATTGGCTTTTGTGCCTGTACAACATACAGGCCATTTTTAATTGAGGTATAATTGACATGTAACATTATTTTAGTTTCAGGTGTACAGCATGATTTGTTATTTATATACTAGTAGCCCGGTGCATGAATTCATGCACATTAAAAAGAAATTAATTAGAAGAAATATTTTAATATTGCTATTCACCCTTTCTCTATAATGTAAGTGTCAACCAAATTCACAATCGACAATGACAGATGGAAACACACGTGTGCAATTGGTGCCAGCAAGAGCTTTATATGTATCATGCATGCCCGAGTCAACTTAGCGTATTACATATATATATTAGAGGCCTGGTACACGAATTCATGCACAGGTGGGGTCCCTCAGCCTGGGCGGTGATCAGGGCCGATTGGGGCTGGCCAGGTGGGGGGAGGGACCGCAGGAGGTTGGCCAGCCATGGGGGGTTGGCTGCAGGAACACACTGACCACCAGGGGACAGACTCTCAATGCAGGAGCTGCCCCCTGGTGGTCAGTGAGCATCATAGCAACCGGTCGTTGTAACAGTGCTTAGGCTTTTATATATATAGGTTAGAGGCCCAGTGCATGAAATTAGTGCACTTGGAGGGGGTCCCTCAGCCTGGCCTGCACCCTCTCGTAGTCCAGAAGCCCTCGGGAGAGGCTCCCACCACCACCGCTGCACTCGCCAGCCGTGAGCCCGGCTTCTGGCTGAGCGGTGCTCCCCCGGTGGGAGCGCACTGACCACCAGGGGGCAGCTCCTGCATTGAGCATCTACCCCTTGGTGATCAGTATGTGTCATAGTGACCGGTCACTAATGGTTCAGTCGATCTGCATATTAGCCTTCTATTATATATGATAGAATAAACTTGCTTAATTAGACCTGCTTTCTGATGTAGCTAAACTTTTTCCACCCCAGTGAAGCACCCCAACTTCTCTTTCAGGTAATTGTCAGCAACACAGCAGTAAATATCAACACGAAGCAGATTATTATTGTAGATCATGCAGGGAGAACAAAGGGTAAAATATTGAACTGCAGCAGTGTTTGAATATGTTCTGCACAGTGAGAAAACCTGAAGTCATTTTCAAGGTCCACCATTTCTTACTTCTTTTCAGTCGGGTCAAGTTTCTAAGCTTTCTAAATCTCCATTTTCCAGCTAATGAAAAGAAAATAGTATTCCACCAAGTCTATCTCCCTACTCCAGGACTTCTGTGAGGATCAAATGAGATGCGGCATGGGAAAACACTTCACAGACATTTGGTTAAAGTATAAAATGTTTGCACCTGGCTATAAAGCAAGTCGTGTTCCTGGGCTGAAGAAACTCCAAGGAGGCTATTTGCTAGGGAAAGGAAGCTGGGTGTTGCTGCGTGATGTCATTACCCAGATGAACACTTAGCATATTAGCCTTTTATACATATAGATATTGTGAAGTGATCACCACATTAAGTCTAACTAACATCCATCCCCATACATCATTACAAATTTTTTTCCTATGATAAGGACTTTTGCGATTTACTCTTTCAAATATGCAATATGGTGCTCTTAGCCATAGTCACCATGCTGTACATTATATAACCATGACTTACTTTATAATTAGAAGTATGCACCTTTTGGCCCCCTTCACCCATTTTGCCCACTCCCACCCCCTGCCTCTGGTAACCACCAATCTGTTCTCTTTGAGCTTTGTTATGTGTTTTTTTTGGCAGGCGGAGAGTTAGATTTTACATATAAATGAAATCATATGATGTTTGTCTTTCTCTGTCTGACTTACTTTACTTACTACAATGTCCTCAAATTTCATGCATGTTGTTGTAAATGGTAAGATTTCATTCTTTGTTAGTACTGAATAGTATTCCATTGTATATATGCAACACATTTTTTTTTTATCCATTCATTCATTGATTGGCATTCAGGTTGCTTCTATATCTGGATTATTGTAAATAATGCTGCAATAAACATAGGTTGCATATATCTTTTTATTATTGTTTTTTTTAAATCCTCACCTGAGGAGTGAGGATATTTTTTTCCATTGACCTCCAGAGAGAGTGGAAAGGAGGGGGAGGGGAAGAGAGAGAGAGAGAGAGAGAGAGAGAGAGAGAGAGAGAGAGAGAAGCATTGATGTGAGAGAGAAACATTGATTGGTTGACTCCTGCCTGGGCCGGGGATTGGACCTGAAATCAAGGTATGTGCCCCTGACTGGGAATCGAAACTGAGACCCTTTGCTCTGCAGGCTGATGCTCTAACCACTGAGCTAGGATGGTATCATGTTTTTGGTCTGCATTTCTTTGATGATTAGTGATCTTGAGCATCTTTTAATGTACTTATTGGGCATATGTATCTCTGTTTTAGAAAAATGTCAATTCAGATTCTCTGCCCATTAAAAAAAAATCACAATGTTTGATTTTTTAATTTTGCTAGAGTTGTGTGAGTCCTTTATATATTTTGATATTAACATCTTATCAGCTCTGTGATTTGAAAATACTTTCTCCCATTTAAAGTGGCTTCTTCATTTTGTTGATGACTTTCATTGCTGTACAGGAACATAAATTAATTTTAACATTTGCTAAAATGCACCAATTGACAGAACTCCATGGACTAAATCAATACTAGGGCTCAAAGTATAATTATACAGTGGGATTTCACTCAATTTCAACACTGTACCCTCTCTATTGTTTGGAAGATAATTAAATATAAAATAGAGAAAAAGATTGGTATGCCTCCCTTTAATTGTAGTCTTGCCTAAGTTTCCCATAGTCCTAGTACCCATGGCCCTAAAATATCTCATATTGAACATAGATGCTCTAACATAAGAAATAATAAATTATATTTTTTGCACTTACAAATTAGCTTGATAAAATGGGATCTCATAAACTCCAGGTAATAATTACATGGACCAATTTATATATATGGAACCATCTATATATATAAAAGCCTAAGTGTCCATCCGACCAGTAGCTATGACACACACTGACCACCAGGGGGCAGACGCTCAACACAGGAACTGCCATGACACGCACTTGGCCATTTAAAAATAAATGGCACCACAGACCTGGCACTGACAAACCAACACTCAGCTTCCCCCAAGTGGGACACAGGCCCCGCCACCACCCTGGAGCAACACCCCACCAAATCTTGGCGCCAATGCTGCCAAGACCCCATGGCGCAAAATGCAGCCCCCAGCCCATCCCAGAAACGGTCACTGTGGGCACCAGGTAATGATGTCACATAGCAACACCTGGCTTCCTCTCCCTAGCAACTAGCCTCCTTGCAGTTTCTTCAGCCCAGGAACACGACTTGCTTTATAGCCAGGTGCAAATATTTTGCACTTTAATCAAATGTCTGTGAAGCACTTTCCCATGCCTCATCTCATTTGATCCTCACAGAAGTCCTGGAGTAGGTAGATAGGAGACTTGGTGGAATCCTATTTTCTTTTCATTAGCCGGAAAACAGAGATTTAGAAAGTTTGGAAACTTGACCCAACTGAAAAGAAGTAAGAAATGGTGGACCTTGAAAATGACTTCAGGTTTTCTCACTGTGCAGAATGTAGTCAGACACTGCTGCAGTTAAATATTTTACCCTTTGTTCTCCCTGCATGATCTACAATAATAATCTGCTTCGTGTTGGTATTTACTGCTGTGTTGCTGACAATTACCTGAAAGAGAAGTTGGGGTGCTTCACTGGGGTGGAAAAAGTTTAGCTACATCAGAAAGCAGGTCTAATTAAACAAGTTTATTCTATATCTATCTATAAAAGGCTGACTCACACATGTGCGATACATATAAAGCTCTCGCTGGCTCCAATCACAAGCATGTGTTTCAATCTGTCCTTGTCCATTGTGAATTTGGTTGACACTTCTATTATAGAGAAAGGGCGAATACCGATATTAAAATATTTCTTCTAATTAATTTCCTTTCAATATGCACAAATCCGTGCACCGGGATACTAGTAGTAATATAGTCCTCTGTAAATTAAAACAGGGCCTTCAGGATTACACTTATTATATCAAACCTAATTAATAAAAGGAATGATTAGCCCCACTGCCTCTCCTTTGAAAGACAATTTTCCTTGTTCATAAACTTAGAAAAAATAAAGTGTGCCTCCCGGTGGATGACTGCAGCCTTAATGCTGGAGTTCCCCCATTGAGGCCTCAGACCCAGCCCTGAATGTTAACACTCAGTTAACAACCAGCAGCATTTTGCTGAATAAACTTGGCTAACATGTTCTTTTCAGTGCCTGTTTCAATGGCCTCCCAGCTGCAAGTTGGGCTCCCTCGGAAGGGACACAGCACACCCCCTCCACGCTGCAGGTCACCCACTGGGCAGCTTCACTACGGCACACGGTCTTTGCAGCAAGATCTTAACGGCATCCACTTTTCTCCAGGGCACAGGTGTGACATTACATAACATTCTCCTCCAAAAACTCACTTGGCACTGTCACAGGGCACAACATCCAGCGTCTTTCCCATTATTTGGGTTCTGGTGATGACACTTTCTTCATTCGCAGACTTGACTTCCAGGTGTAAGGCAGCACCTGTTAGTGCCGCAGAGACTCCTTCCCTGAAGAACTTTGGCAACCTCTTCTCAAGCTGCCCGAGGGCTTCCGGTGCAAGAGGCTGCCCTCGTTGGCCTCCCGATATACATCATTGAAACAACAGACAGCCGGCTGTATACCAGACTCCCTGGAAAATACAGGCTCTTATCAACCCTGAGCCTGTGACCCTCTGTACTCAGCTGCCCCTTATGCTCATGGAAGCTACACGTTTGGTCCAGCCACCACGTCCTTCTTAAGACAGGATCGAGCTAGAACTGGGCCCTCAGGTGTATCCCACCTACAGGAAAGGGTGGCTTACTCTGTCCTCAGACCCTTGCCAGATGTCATGATGCCAGAGGTCGCCCCATCCCAGGCCCTTGGCCACCTGGGAAGCCCTTTAACTGGATGAACAGCAGTGAGCGTTCATGAACTATATGAATGGCACTGCTAACCATCAGACATGATGGAGCTCCCTGGAATAGGGCTGATTTCCATCCCTTAGCCAGGATGGCCTTAATAAAGGATGGGACCCAGAGAACATTGAACTTGTCCAGAGTTTAGGCAGTCATATTGGCACTGGATACCCTGGCCAACAAATGGCACCATCTTCACATTTATTACAAACCGTTGGGTCCTTGTCTGAAAATTGGGAAGAACTCTGATAATCTCTTGTTTCACAGATACTCAAAATAAAAATAAAAATCACATATCTCTCCACATATACTAAGACCACAACCTAAGGCCTTACCGAAACACTCCTCATTCCCTTCAGAGTAACTGGCAATAACTAAGGACTCATGCCATTTTCCAAAATACATAATCCTAGGCTCTTGGAAAAGTCATTCAATGGACCATTCATGTCCCTGAGAGGCCCCAGGTAGCCAGTTTAATTGAGATACATAATGGTCTGCTCAGGCAACTCCCTTTCAAATTCTAGACCAACAAATACATCCCTAAATGAGTCTGGGTCTTGCCTATCTTTATAAATTGTTGATCTTACCTCAACCACGGGGGCTGGAGGCCAGACTGAGGATGCAGGCTGCCCTGGGACCCATCAGCCATAACCTGTTCCCTGGGCCAGGTGACTGCTCATCAGATTGAGGGGCCATTTAAGTCCAAACTTCCACCCAACCCAAAAACCTGGCAAAGCAGCTGTTTGTGATTGTTGATCCTGTTACTGGTTCGGTGGTTTACAATCCAGAGGCCCAGACCCTCCAAATAAGCCATTGTTTCAACAAACATGGCAAATGCCCCTCATCATCTCAAGTGTGTACCCCAAGCCCCATTCCCAGACTACATCACCCTGGCTCCACAGCGCACTCCTGGGGGTGACATCACCTCAGGGCAGATCGGCAAGTCCAAGACCCTGGAGATAACTTCACCCCAAAATCCCCAAATGTTTGCCCTAGCAATGCCCACCAACTGCCTCTCTTAAGGCAAAGTCAGACAAAGGACTATTCTGCTTTTCCCGCTTTGGAAGTAGAGAGTCCATTATGTTTCTCTTCCTCTGCCTGCTTAATCCGTAACCCTGCTACCTGTGTCTTTCTAAAATGGAGATTGTTGATTTCCCCACGGGGCACCTGCCTCCTATCAGTCAACCTTCCGCCCCAACCCTTAGAGAGAGGGCCAGGCACTCCCCACTACCTTCTCCTGCTAACTGCCTGCAGTTTTTCACCACTACCTATCACCTTACGCCTCTGACCATGACCACACTACAGCCACTTCTCCCCCTTGGTTACACACAAATGCCACTAATGTTTACATAGACTTATCAGTTCATACCCTCCAATAACACACCTACTGGGCCTGCCACCCTGACCTCAGCATACTTCTAACATTTGCAACTCCACCAAAATATAGCTAAAGACCCTAAACGATTTCAAATATTTTCTTGGCTAATGCCATGTAAATAGAAAACCTGGTTATAGGCTGGCCTTGTTGGGCTCCTTATACCTCTGCTTGCATTTCTCCTTTCTCCTTTCATAATGAAATGTTTTCTGTGCCTTTTGGAGCAACTTATACCCTACACCCTAAAAGCCACCCTGAAGTTTCCTCACATGATGCCAGGTAGCCGCAGAGCAAATGAAACGCACTGCCGGAGGTTACTGCTGGTCCGCCGAGGTACCCAGGCCCACATCCTGGGGCGGCAGCCCCTTCCAGAAGCAAGTCGGCCGCTGTTTTCACTTGCTTCCTGATCCCATGTGAATGCCTCTGGTTGCAGGGACTCGGAAACAGCAGCGTCCGGACTCCAGCCCGTGGGATGCAGAAGAGCACAGACACGAGGGAAACGCATGCAGTGACAAAGGGCAGTATCTTCAGTTCACAATGTTTTGAATAATTACTCACAAATATATTACCCTTTTCTAATTCTTTCTCACAAATTTTATTTTTGTGTGTTGTCCATATATTTAATGGATTTTTAACGATTTTAATTACTTTGATAAATGTTGTGAATGAAAAAGGGACTATGTAATAAATCTGAAAAGCTCAGACCTAAAGTAGCCTCACAGGGTGATGTGACCATGAATTCCTAACTGGGAAGGTCCTGGTGGGGAGTCATGCTCGAGGCTTATCTTTACCATAAGCAAGCCCTGTCCATTGCATTGTGCATCTAGGTTAACACACCTTTTTATTTTTAATTTATTTTTGACACAATTACAGATGTCCCCCATTCCCTGCCCCGCCCCCCCCCATTGCCATCTCCCCCCAGCCCCAGGCCACTCCTCCCCTGGCCCTCACCACACTGTTGTCTGTGTGTCTGTGGCTATGCATATATGTTCTTTAGCCAATCTCTTCACCTTCTTTCACCCAGTCCCCCCTCCCCGCTGACCCCCTGCCAGTCTGTTCCATGCATCCATGCTTCTGGTGCTATTTTGTTGTCAGTTTATTGTGTTCACTAGATTCCACATATAAGTGAGATCATATGGTGTTTGTCTTTCTCTGTCTGACTTATTTCACTTAGCAGTCTAATCTCCATGCTATCAAGGTTGATCCATGCTATCCCCAAAGGCAAGAGTTCTTTCTTTTTTACACCTGCATAGTATTCCATTGTGTAAATGTCCCACAGCAGAGAAAGCTCTTTTCCAGGTCCCTTGGAGGCATAACCACCCTCAAGGGATCACATGATCTTGTTACCTTTAATACCATTTCTAATAAAAGAGTAACATGCTAATTGACTGTACCTTGGCGATACCCACCAGCCAATCAGGAGTGAGTATGCAAATTAACCCAACAAAGATGGTGGGTTGAATTGCATACATGGGCGCCAGTGGCTGGGGGCAGGGCAGGACCCAGGTGTTCCACACCACCCCAGCCACTCTGGGCCTCTGGGCAATGTGGGAAGGTGGAAAGGTGGCTCCGGCCAAAGCGAAGGTGGTGCCAGCAGCCAGCAACCAGGGGAAGGAAGGCCCATTCTTGTATGAATCTTCATGCATCAGGCCTCTAGTTTACTATAAATGTTAACTGTTAACTCTCCTGTACCCACCAATACAAAAGAAGTATGCATTGATCCATTTTACTCTTTAATCATAGAGATTTCCCCTCCTCGATTTCTCTCACCTCCTTAATCTACCATCAATGGATTTCATGTAATAAAATCCATTTACATTCCCTCCTTTATTCCAAATGCATAAAAAGAGCTGCAAAACTCCTATTCTCTGGAGCCTTTTCTCAGTCTGTTGAGATAGTGTTTCTGGGCCTGCCCTCAGGCTCAAATAAACTCTAACAAACTCCTAACATTTTCTATAGTTTTGGACATTCTTACACCAACTATTCTGTATTTAATAGAAACATTAATGCTCTTTATGTTAATTACACTTGGTTTAACATCTGATATAGCAGATCTTAAATGTTATTGATCAGATTTTAGCCTCTGGAGTTAGTGAGCACCACTAGGAATCGTATTCTTGTTTTCCATGTCAGTATAGGATGCCTTAGGTCACAGCACGATAATTCTCCCACAACTAACAACTACAAAAACAATAATCACATTTTAAAATCCCATTTTTAAAGGCATCACTGTTGACATCAGAAATGTCCAAACCTGTAGAGAATTTTAACCAAGTGTTTATTTGAACCAAACTGGTGACATTGGGAGGAAGCAAGATCCGAATGCTCTGAGGACTGACAGTTTTGCTGTCTCTTTTGCAAAGAAAGAAAGATTACAGGAAGGGGAGCTGGACCTCCGTGGGTGCCAGGAATCAGAAGAAGACATGAGTAGCTGTAGGCAGAGAGGAGAGACTTTATTGCAGACACAGGAGCCCTTGCACACACAGCAGCGCACACCGGCTGGTCAGCAACACATCTTTATACCATAAACTCAGACAAAAGAGGCTTCTTGCCAAATAGTGACATCAGTATCTGGGTCATAGAAAGGTACGCCTGCGCAGTGTGTGCTAAAACTGCTGTGTCATTGTCTTTGCACATGAGTATGGCACCTGGGCCTTGAACACCCGGCGTAGTCTGATCATGGTCCCCACAACGCAATAGGAGACTAATGAGCAAAGATGAAAATTTCTTATGTTCAGTCTAAACATCCTCAGTCTTTCAGGACTGGAAAGAGGAAGACTGGGGTCTCCTTGGAAAGCCATGGAGCACGAAGCTTTAGGAACAGGAGGAAACAAGTGGTCTCCCAGCACTGACAGCTCACTCACTGGTCGACAGGAGGGGCCAGCACCTCTCCTCCGCCCAACAGAGGAAGGCGGAGACACGCACTGGTCGGAGAAAACATCATCGGTCCCTCTACATTCGTTTACCTGTAATATTCAGCATATAATAAAAAACTGCCATTGTATAAAGATACATTTGGGTGCTAATCAAATAAAAATAACAAAAAAACAAAAACAGATCAATAGATAATTTTGTTGACATAAGAAATGTCCAAACCTTAGAGAATTTTTATGAGTTTATTTGAGCCAAACAGACAACATTGCCAGAAAACAAGATGTCAAATGCTCTGGAGAATAACAGTTTGCAGTTTCTTTTATGCCTTTGGGATTAAGGAGGGAACATAAGGAAGTTACTTGAAGGTGGGAGAAGGCAAGTGGGGACCAGATTTCTGTACAGTTAACAAGATCATGTGCTCTCTTGAGGGTGATCATTATTCACAGGTGTGCTCACCTAGATGCACAAAGCTATGGACAGATAAATCTTTTACTAAAGAAACGACAGGCCTGGGGTGTGACTGCCCACCGTGACCTGCCCAGCTAGGAATTTATGACCAGATCACCCTGTGTGGTTACTCTGAGGTTGATTTATTACAGAATCCCCCTCCTTTCCCCCCACAATTCTTTTATTGGAATTAGCATAAAAAGGACTTAAATTATTATGATTAATATGTTCAAATAAAAAAGAAATTTGAGAAAATAAAATAGAGTTTCAAAACATAATTGTAATTAAAAACCCATCAAATTGATACTTTGAAAATAAAAAACACACAAATCTCAAATAAAGAGCTCAGTAGGAAGATTAAACAGAGTTGAAGAGAAGATTAGTAAACTGGCAAACAAGCAAAAAACTGCTACCCTAGAATTCTATACACCGAGGAAATGTTCTTCAACTATTAGAATGAACGAAATGGTTTTCAGACAAAAGAAGGACTTGAAAGGGATAAATTAAATTGTCATTTTTATTAAATGATATGATAGTTTTACAAGAAAATCTTTTCAGGAAAACTTTTAGGATTAATAAGCAAATTTAGCTAGGTTACCGTAACCAAGTTCAGTATTGACAATTGTATTGTTTTAATGATCTGTTGATGTGTGATAAACTACCCCCAAATGAGTGGCTTAAAACAGCTATTTTGTTCATGAATCAATCTGGGCAGGGCTCAGTGTGGAGGATTCAGCATCTGCCAAGGTGGCTCAAGGCTGTGACCCCACAGCTGGAGGCTGGGATCAGCTGGAGGCTCACTCACTCGCTCACTCCTGTGGCTGATGCTGGTTACTGACTGACAGGACCTTCCTGGGTTTGGCTGTAAACACAACGGCCTCTATGTCGCTGCCTGGCTTCCTCCCCTGTGGTGGCTCCAAGCATGGGCACACCTAAGAAAACCAAAGTGGAAGCTTCGTTTCCTAAGGCAAGGCCTCAGAGACTAGTACAGCGTCACTTCCACTCTTTCCTATTTGTCAAAAAATCCCAAACGAAAGGGAGATGGATATCGATAACACCTGTGGAAGAATTCGGGAGCAATATCTTAAAACAGCCACAACACGAGTGCTCAGTCTTGTCACCTGACAGAAAACTGGGAGCCCTGCAGTGACACTGGGGAGGCAGGCTGGCTTCTCAGAAAAGCACCTGCAGCCTCGCAGGTTCCCAGTGAGACCCAGCGTAGTGGGTACGACAGGTGGAGGCAAGGAAGCCCCCAGCGTTGTCAGATCTTGTCACCACCACCATTGAGGAGACGCTGAGAGAGGTTGGCCAAGCTCAGGAAGAATAACAGATCTACTTACCATGCAGCCCACATTTCTGAGAGAGAGCGGGAGAGAGAGAGGGAGAATATTGATCAGTTACATCACATTAACTGAGAGGACTTTGAGCTGTGACATGACTGGAGCCATGAGCAGTAGCCCTGGAGATGGAAAGGGGAGAAGGACAGCTCCCCAAGACCATCGGGTAGTGCCCTCTAAACCGACCTGAGCTGATTAGGGTTGAACGAGAGACTCTGGCCCTGGTTTTACTGCCACCACAAGACTGCAGGGGCCCAGAACTGCAGATGAGACTCAGGCAGAGAAACAAATCTTCACCGTCAGATGAGTGGTAAGACTGTGGTGTACACATACAATGGTCACCATTCATCCTTAAAGAAGGAGGAAGTCCTGCTACATATGACAACATGCATGAACTCGTAGGACATGCTAAGTGAAGTAAGTCAAGGAAGGACAAATGCTGCATGATTCCACCTACATGAGTATCTAAAATAGTCGAACCAATAGAGACAGAGAGCAGGAGTGTGGTGTCCAAGGGACGGGGGCGGAGAATGGGAGTTGCTGTTCAATGGGCACAGAGTTTCAGTTCTGTAAGATAAAGTTACAGAGACCTGCTGTGCAGAGTCACGCCTACAGTGCACAATACTGTGTGGCACAGTAAAAGTTGGTTAAGAGGGTAGATCTCATGTTGTGTTCTTATCACAATAACAAAAAATAAATTAACTGGAGGAAGAGGTGGATCAGAACATACAATTGTTACCAGCAAGAGGGTTATTTCAAGTTACCTCACCAATACCGGAGGCCAGAACTACCCTCCCAGAGCTTTTATGACCTGTGTGGGTTTCTGTCCCTTCAAATGTCAGACAGAGAGAGAGAGAGAGAGAGAGAGAGAGAGAGAGAGAGAGAGAGAGACAGGAGAGAGAGAGAGAGAGCACGCTCCGAACTTCAGTGTGTGCTGGCCCTTCCCAGCCTCCCTCCCCAGGGAGCTTCAAGGTCTGGCTTGTATGCAGGGAGCTCCCATCTCGAGCCTGAGAGGGTCCTGAGCACGGACAACAGGCAGAGACCTCGTCTGTCTCTGCAGCCTCGAGCCTGGAGCTCAGCCCTGTGCCCACCAGCTCAAGAAACACCTGTGGGGGACTCTGGAGTGAATCTGAGCCCCCATTTCCTGCTTTCTCACTCCATCCCGGTGTCACTGCCAACATCTAACCTGATTCTAGCAGATGTTCCTCTATTGGGTCCAAGACCTCTCCTTAGCCTGAGTGAGGAATCGCAAACACACCATGGATGGTGGGGACAGCTAGAGACTGTAGCTCACTCAAAAGGATGGAATATTATTTCATCCAGTCCATGGTTCGTGCACATCTCTCCCTCCCTTCCAAGTATGAATGTCGTGGGATTTTTCCTTTTTCTAACTGTTGTACTGGGAGCATTGGGCTAATCTGACTATTCCCCACACGGAAGTCAGAGTCCAATTAGTCTACTCGTATTTTCTGATATTCTCTCCTGTTTATTTGGGGTCCTGTTTTGTCTACCTATATGCCCTTTTTTTTTTAATATATTTTATTGATATTTCACAGAGAGGAAGGGAGAGGGATAGAGAGTTAGAAACATCGATGAGAGAGAAACATCGATCAGCTGCCTCCTGCACACCTCCCACTGGGGATGTGCCCGCAACCAAGGTACATGCCCTTGACCGGAATCGAACCCGGGACCCTTCAGTCCGCAGGCCGACGCTCTATCCACTGAGCCAAACCGGTTTTGGCTACCTATATGCCCTTTTTTTTAAAAAAAAAAAAAAAAAATTGAGGCCTTTGTAAAAGGAAAATATGAGAAACGCTTTGAGACTCCAGATGAGGTCATATTTCTCTAGAGGTGGTTTAGGTTTGCTTCCGGACTTTGTAAAAGGAAAATATGAGAAATGCTTTGAAACTCCAGATGAGGTCATATTTCTCTAGAGGTGGTTTAGGTTTGCTTCCGTGGGGCAGCGAGGCACTGCTGGCCTCAAACCAATGGACTCCAATCAAGATCGAATCAGTTAAAACGTGACCTTCAGTCCCTGTGAGGGGTTGTCTCTTTCTAGCTCATCCTTCATACTAGACGTTCAGGTTTGTACTGAAAGTCCACTTTTTTCCGAAGGGGCCCCTCCTTTTCTGTGAGCCATGCATTTGAAATGTGCCCCTCTGGCCCCTTGGACATGGACATGCCCAGAGGATACATGTTGTGAGTGTTTTTGTGCCACGGGAACTGAGCCACATGAAGAGGAACACAAATCTCAAGAGTCACCTGGAGCTGCCGCAGCTTCCTGTTGGGCTTCCCCTTGAGCCCCGGCTTCCTCCTCCTGTGACGAACAGCACTACGCCCCTCTCCCTGCAGCCGGGACCTGGGAAGCACCCTCTGCTTTGCCTTCATGTTTTCTGGCCTTTGCGGGTTAGGAAGTCATTTGCAGACTCTGTCCCACCTGGTCTTGGCCAATATCTTGCTGCTCTTATTCAAGGGAGTGATGTAGACAGTGGATACGTTGGGGCTGGTTACTTACCTGGATGAGTTTGGATGTAAAGGTGTGTTCGACCTCCACAGGGTTAGCTGGAGACTTGCCCTCCCCACAACCCCCCCAAGTGCTTTCCGGGCTGCCTGTGCCTGACCCAGCAGCCCTAGGTGAGCAGAGGAAACTCAGCCTCCACGTACAATGGGCCCTCGTGCCTGTCCACCTGGCTCTTCAGCCCCCGGCACCTAGCAGGGTTTCCACCTGGATGACTGCTCTAAAGAAGGGAAAACCAGGGACGTAAGAAAGCTGAGGCTATGGATTTGCTTCTAAAAATGGAATAACTGCCTCCCTTAGTGCTGCCTGTGCTCCTGTTGTAAAGGCATCGTCAGAAAATTAAGCATTCAGATTTCTAGCCTTTTCCAAAGGTCCTCCTGTTTGAACAAGCTACCACAAACACTCCCATGCTTCGGCCCCGTCTTTCCTGTTTTATTCACCTGCTCCCTTTTTTACCTGTCAGAGAGGCTTCCCCAGCACCGTTTCTGTTGGACTATTTTCCCAGTCTCGGCTCCATCGTGCTGCTTATCAGTGACACCCACCTTGTCAGTCTCTTCACAACATGTGGGAAAGTAACTGGAATCCAGAGGTATTTCCAGTGTCATCCCACATGCCCCTTCTTGTGCAGACAGATCGGCCATTGAAGATTATCCTGAGGACTCCTCAAACTGAAAATTATCTGAGCCAAAGCTTGTTTGCAAGGACAGTAAATAAAGAAGTTTTGGGAAAATCATGTTAGCTTTATTAACTCTCACATCCTATATATTAAAGAGGTAATATGAAAATTGACCATCACTCCAACACACAAGATGGCCGCCCCCATGTGGTCAAAGATTGTCACTCCCATGTGGTCACAAGATGGCCGCCACAAGATGGCAAGCAGGGGAGGGCAGTTGGGAGGGACAAGACCTGCAGGGGAGGGCAGTTGGGAGGGACAAGACCTGCAAGGGAGGGCAGTTGGGGGCGACCAGGCCTACAGGGGAGGGCAGTTGGGGGGGACCAGGCTGTCAGGGGAGGGCAGTTAGGGGCAACCAGGCTGGCAGGGGAGGGCAGTTAGGGGCAATTGGGCCGGCAGGGGAGCAGTTAGGGTAATCAGGCAGGCAGGCAGGCAGGTGAGCAGTTGGGAGCCAGTAGTCCTGGATTGTGAGAGGGAGGTCCCAGATTGGAGATGGTACAGGATGGGCTGAGGGACACACACACACCCATGCACGAATTTCGTCCACCAAGCCTCTAGTCTATATTAATTAAAGGCCTGTGGCCATAACACCATATCACTGTCACAACCAAATGAGCAGTGGCTCTCGTGGCGGGCAGGGCAGGTGCAAGCTACAGCAGCAGAGAGCTACGAGTGGCGATGGGTGGGGCGGCCAGCTGAGGCAAGTGGAAGCGAGCTACTCGCGCATGATTTTGTGAGAGCTGGGCCTCTAGTATGGTAATAAAATGGTGTGTGTAGTCTGGATTTCAAGACCGACCAAAAACCCATGTTCAGATATGGAAGGTACCACCTCCCAATGCCTCCTTGTCCATTAACAGCTGGAATGTGTAATGCTGGGGAAATCATACATTGTCACCTGCCCCTTCCCCCGCTTTCTTCCATTCTGTACATTCTTTCCTGTCCCTGCTTCACCTTTCATTAAAGGCCTGGTCCAGGTGCACTGGAGGGCGGGGCACGGAGGTGATGAGCAAACACCTGAGGGAGCAGAGATCCTGCACAATCCGGTGTAGGAGGGAGAGAGAAGCCCAGCTTAGCTCGGGAATAACGTGCTACAAACAGGAAACGCCCTGACCCAGTGCTCAGTGGCTGGAGGTCCTCCACTCACCAAAAGGTTCAGGTCCAATTCCCGGTCAGACACACACCCAGGTTTTGGGTTTGTCCCCCATCAGGATGAATATGGAAGGCAACCGATCAATGTTTCTCTCACATCAATGTTTCTCTCTCCCTTCTCTCTTTCTCCTCTCTCTAAAATCAATAAAAACACATGTGCGTGTGCGTGTGCGTGTGCGTGTGCGTGTGTGTGTGTGTGTGTGTGTGTGTGTTTAAGAAGGGTGAATGTTTCCCTTGAGAGGACAGTGACCTCCTTAATAAAAGAGCAGGTTGGCTCTTCCTAAAACCTCCCTCTCTCCCAATTGCCGCCTGTGAGTAAATATCAGATGGAAAGTGTTGTGAGGACCTTACAGGATAAAGTTTTTAGAAACTCTAATCAGACCTCAACCCCACAGGTTACAGTTTGTCCTCCTGCAAAGGACAGAAGAGCTTACAGGTCGCTTCCCAGGCTGGGCCCAGATCCAGCAGTGGCTACTCTCGTGAACTCATGCCGGCAGCCCGGGGAGGCACTGACCCTGAGCACCCACCACCCGGACAGCTGGGGACCCTGAACACCCACCACTTGAACAGCTGGGGACCCTGAGCGCCCACCACCCAGACAGCTGGGGACCCTGAACATCCACCACTCGAACAGCTGGGGACCCTGAGCGCCCACCACCCGGACAGCTGGAGGACCCTGAGCACCCACCAACCGGACAGCTGGGGACCCTGAGCACCCACCACCCGGACAGCTGGAGGACCCTGAGCACCCACCAACCGGACAGCTGGGGACCCTGAGCACCCACCACCCGGAGGGCTGGAGGACCCTGAGCACCCACCACCTGGACAGCTGGGGATCCTGAGCGCACACCACCCGGACAGCTGGGGACCCTGAACACCCACCACCCGGACAGCTGGGGACCCTGAGCACCCACCACCTGGACAGCTGGGGACCCTGAGCACCCACCACCCGGACAGCTGGAGGACCCTGAGCACCCACCAACCGGACAGCTGGGGACCCTGAGCACCCACCACCCGGAGGGCTGGAGGACCCTGAGCACCCACCACCTGGACAGCTGGGGATCCTGAGCGCACACCACCCGGACAGCTGGGGACCCTGAACACCCACCACCCGGACAGCTGGGGACCCTGAGCACCCACCACCTGGACAGCTGGGGATCCTGAGCACCCACCACCCGGACAGCTGGGGACCCTGAACACCCACCACCCGGACAGCTGGGGACCCTGAGCACCCACCACCTGGACAGCTGGGGATCCTGAGCGCCCACCACCCGGACAGCTGGAGGACCCTGAGCACCCACCAACCGGACAGCTGGGGACCCTGAGCACCCACCACCTGGACAGCTGGAGGACCCTGAGCACCCACCACCCGGACAGCTGGGGACCCTGAGCACACACCACCCGGACAGCTGGAGGACCCTGAGCACCCACCACCTGGACAGCTGGGGACCCTGAGCACCCACCACCAGGACAGCTGGAGGACCCTGAGCACCCACCAACCGGACAGCTGGGGACCCTGAGCACACACCACCCGGACAGCTGGAGGACCCTGAGCACCCACCACCTGGACAGCTGGGGACCCTGAGCACCCACCACCAGGACAGCTGGAGGACCCTGAGCACCCACCAACCGGACAGCTGGGGACCCTGAGCACCCACCACCTGGACAGCTGGAGGACCCTGAGCACCCACCACCCAGACAGCTGGAGGACCCTGAGCACCCACCAACCGGACAGCTGGGGACCCTGAGCACCCACCACCTGGACAGCTGGAGGACCCTGAGCACCCACCACCCAGACAGCTGGGGACCCTGAGCACCCACCACCCGGACAGCTGGGGACCCTGAGCACACACCACCCGGACAGCTGGAGGACCCTGAGCACCCACCACCCGGACAGCTGGGGACCCTGAGCACACACCACCAGGACAGCTGGAGGACCCTGAGCACCCACCAACCGGACAGCTGGGGACCCTGAGCACCCACCACCTGGACAGCTGGAGGACCCTGAGCACCCACCACCTGGACAGCTGGAGGACCCTGAGCACCCACCACCCAGACAGCTGGGGACCCTGAGCACACACCACCCGGACACTGGGGACCCTGAGCACCCACCACCTGGACAGCTGGAGGACCCTGAGCACCCACCACCCGGACAGCTGGAGGACCCTGAGCACCCACCACCCGGACAGCTTGAGGACCCTGAGCACCCACCACCTGGACAGCTGGGGACCCTGAGCACCCACCACCTGGACAGCTGGGGAACCGAATCAGAGTTGGGTCACACCGGAAGGGTCTCCACAGGCTTCTCCCCACTCTTTTCCTGGCCACTGGGGCATGACTCGGCCATCAGAGGACAGTGCACACTGAGGGGTAGAGCTCAGACCACGTCAGGGGGCAGCCCTCCCCTGGGCTGAACAGCAGGGATGGGAGAGGGGAGGGGAGGGGCGTGCTGTGGAACAGACAGGAAGCCTCGGCTGGGTGGGAAGAAACAGTGCGGATCTTAAAGAAGTGTGGATTCCTGATCGAAGAGAAAATGGAGGGGCCCCAACATGGCGTTATCACTCTTATTCTAGAGTGAAAACAGCTCGTTTACTTAAGGCTATTCCAAACCCATTTGCTGCCTCTAGAGCCGGCCTTTGTCAGGGCCCTCGCCACCACCCGCCCGACCCGATGCCTTTCTTCAGTGTTTGTTTCCAGACTGAGGCACGGGGACCGTTCTCAGCCCTCAGACAGGTGGCCGCGCCGGGCGCCAACGTGTGGCAGGGCCGCACTCAGGACTGTGGCCCCAGAGCCCAGAGGGTCATCTGCCGGAAGGACATGACTCTGGCGGGGAATTAACTCTTGCTCATGGGCCACCCTCCAGCAATTTCAGCCAACGAAGGTGACCCCTGCAAGCACTGGAAAGGGCAGCTGGTAGTACCCAAGGCCCGTGGCATAAGACAGACCCGCACTGCCCTTCAGAGAAGGGTGCACATGCAGACCTGGAGACACCCCTCCCAGCCCCCGTCACACACACACACACACACACACACACACACATTTTTTAGAATCAGCCCCTGAGTGTCCTTAAGGCGCTACTGCTCTCTGTTGTGGGGTCGAACCCTGGAGTCAGAATAAGACCACCGGAGGCTGCTGATTGATTTAAAAAAGCAGGCAAGGATTTATTGAGCTGGCCAGGACGGCCGCGACAGCACCACACGCAGGTGGAGTCCACCCTCATGACCGCGCCGTTTCAGGTGTAGGCAGTCCTTTTAAAGGTCTAAACCACAAAAATTTTCCTTTGTTCTAAATGAGCCCCCAGCCACATCCTGCTGGACATCGGATTGGAATGTGGACCTATCTTGCAAAAGCAGATTGTACAGAAGCAGAATTGAGCAAAGTTAATAATCTCTGAAAGTCGTCTGCAGTTTCAACTCCTGGAGCTACTGAGTCAGTGGGAATCGATCTCCTGTGGTTCTGGTCCACAGGCACAGGAAATAACCTTTGTGATGTGGGATGGATTTATGTGCTGAGGTAACGACCCTATTGTTTAAGCAAGTAAGTGTGTGCAGAAGCCAGAATAGCAGGGTTAAAATTCAAACAGCAGTTTTTACCCAAGTATGGTTGCTACCATCTTCACTCTCCTCAGACCTGTACATTCACCTTTGCACAGAGTCTCTCCTGCTGGCTCTCTCTGCTGCCCTTGGGACGAACTGCTTTGCTCCCACCAGAATGGGTAACTTAGGCTGATGTACGTGGCTGGGGAACACGGGTCATCTCCACTCTGAAACACGCGTGGCCCCTGCTCCTCTGGGGCATTCTGGAGGCTGTCTTGACGCTCAGTGGCAGGGTGTGCGGCTGCTGCCCCCTCTCCCCCAGAGGAGAGCCAGGAGCTAAGGCACCCCTGGTCCTCATCCAGCAAGGCGTGGCCAACAGGGCCCTCCATCCTTACAGGACTGATCCTCCCCGGGCCCTGCAGCTACCCCTGGGTTCTGGGGAAAGAGGCGGATAGCAGGGGGTCTCCTACGGAAAAGCGAGATGAGGGTGAGGGTCCATGGCACTGGGGCAAGCTGTCCTTCCCTGGACAGGAGCTCTCATAACCCTGGGGTGGTCCCGACCGTGCCCACACGGAGGTGCTGCGCCAGGGCACTCCCTGTGCGTCATGAAGCAGCCAGGCGCTGAGCGGCTCTGCCCCCGGTGCCCCCCTGGGCTGGGCTCAATGGCGCTCCTGCTGCGGTTGGTGAGTCTCTCCCGGCTCCTGTGAAACCACGTCAGGGGTGGGCAAACAGCTCCACGGACCCAGCTGCAGCGTGGGCTCTGCCGTGGACGAGACAGCAAAGCCATCGAGGGCCACGGTCACAGCTGAGAACCGTTCCTGCGTATGTGAGCCCTGCAGGTACGTCTGGAGGCGGAGGGAAGGCCGGCCCGGCCGTGAGGATCAGGCCCTGAAACTGCAGGGCAGCAGCTTCTGCTCAGCTGCCCCTGCCCAGAGACGGTGTCAGCGCAGGGGTTCAGGGAGGGGCCATGTGCTCCCCGGTCCACCATCGGGAAGTCGCCCTGGGGGCACCTGGGCTACTTACCGCGAAGTTATGTGCGAGAGGAAAAGACTGGGGCAGGGCAGGTGTCCCCAAGGAGTGACTGACGGAACAATAGAGTGCACCGCAGTGCAGGCAGGGCGCTGCTAAAGCGAGGACGTGGGAGGGAGGAGAAGCAGAGGGGCCCTAGAACAGCACTCTTGGCTGCTGACACCCAGGGCAGCAGAAGCCGCCACTGGAGGGAGAAGCTGGGCTGGCTCCAGAAGGAACAGTGTGACTTTCCGGGGAGAGCTGCCCAACTTCACCCACCTTTCCTGGGTCCCCTCCCCGTTACCCCTGCTCACTGAGATGTCTCTTCTTGATAAAACCCTCAGAATTGTTCACATCCCTTACTTACCTGGACCAGAGAGCAATCTGTCCATCAGAGCAGGCATGGACGGTCTCCTCCCGTGAGGACATGCCCTCCTCGGTGCCTGTTTATAGGCCTCCTGACTACATCGACCACACACCAGTCATCACGGACCAGGAATTAACTTCCAAGGAGCAGATATCTGGGCGAGGCGTGAGGCTCCCAGGACTGTTGACTCCGGTCAGGCGTGGGCGTGGTCGCCTCCACAAGGTGACTGCGACTGCTACGCTGCTCACACAGCCTGGGCAGCACAGACGTTATCAGAAAGTGACAGTTACCGTGGCCCTAAAGGCCTGCGTCCAGCCAGGAGGAGAGCGCCAGCGTGGAAATAGGCACCTCCAGGAAACGAGGTGGCGGACAGCCCTGACACGCTGCGTAAGCCTGAGAATTAGCTGTAATTTCTGTGAACATGTGTGAAGTTACTTTCCACTCAATTGCTGTTGGTATTTAAGAGACTAAGTCGTTTTCAGTGTCTTGCTGTAGAGTTGTTATGGGCTTCCAACAGTTCCTCTAGGTGTATATTCAAGAGAAGAACACGGTCTTTTAAACCATCTATTTTCAATGTCACTATGCTATGTGACTTGTTTTCCAAAATGATTGTATCCATTACCTTGCCCTCAGCAGTGTATTGGTAGAAACATTCTTCTACATCCTTGCCCACAGTTGCTATGTTTTGACTCTTCAATTACTTTTCCAGTGTCCTCTTGGTAATGAGAGGTTGAGCAACGTTTTATGTATATATGTGTTATTTATGGATCTTTACTGTACAATGTTTCTTCCTGCCTTTATCGCCCCCCCTCCAGCTAAATATACTCCTTTACTAACTGATCTGTAGGAGGCATTCATATAAACTGGATGCCAGTCCTTCTAGGGTTTCATATGTTGCAACTATCTTTACCCAGTGTGCTAAACTTTCACCTGTAGCGAATGATTCCACCCAGCACACAGACTTGCTCTGGCATCTCCTGTCCCCCATCCCAGCTGTGCCAATGGCCCTATATTCCTAATTCGCAGAAAAGTCCTTCCATTGTTGGCTGCTCTTGTCATTTCCATTCTGCCCCATTTTTCCTTGGACCCACACAAATCGGACTGCAGCCCACACCTTCCTCTGAAACCCCTCTTGTCATTGTCATCAGCTTGTTCAGTGCTGCCAAACCCAATGGTCACTTCTAAGGCAGAGTCTTCTCTATCATAGCGGAAGAGTTTCACAGTTATTCCCGACTGCATGACCAACACACAGCCTCCATTTGTCCCTAAGCATCTCTCTCGGGATTCTCCTTACACCAGACGGACGGCCACATCCCAGTCTCCTGTGCCAAGGCCCCTCATCTTCCCAACCGCCACCCGCCCGAGGCGCAGGGCTCACACTGCTTTCCTGTGTGTCTTTATTCCCCAGGGCTCTCTCCTCCATGGCCATAACCCAGTATGATTTTTTGTTAGGTCTCTCTAGCTTACATCACAGAACTGACATGTTGCCTGTCACTCTATAAGGTGACTTGAAACCAGATTTTCAATATTTCTTTTGTTCATTTTCAAAGTAGTTTTGGCTTTTCTAGATACTTTGCATGTTCATATTCATTTTATAATTGTCTATTTCTAAAAACAAACACAAAACAATTGGGGGTGTCAATCAGATTGTGTCAAAGAGAATTGGTATTTGAACAATGTCAGCTCTTCTGAAACCAACACTATGTCTCTCCAGGTATTAAGGGTTTCATTAGTGCCTCTCATCAGTGTTCTGTAGCTTACACTGTAGAGACACCACGCATAGTTTGGCTAAATTCATCTCTAAGTATTTTATTGCTATTGTAATAAAATTACTTTTTTATATGCAGTATTCTGCTGCTAGTATATAGAATTATAACTGTTTTTGTAAACTGCCATTGTTAAATTCACACCTCCTAGACATTTTAATAACTTTCTTAGGGTTTTCTGTGTAAACATAAAAATGTTTTCCAGGCTGCCATGTTTATTCTTTGCCCAAAGGAGGCGGAAATGGTGTGATCTGCTTGGCCCATTTAAAATATCATTTTGAGGTATAACACCTGCTTACTTACAACTTTAAGGTACATTTTAAAAATGGTTTCTCATAAATGAATGAAGCATGTTCCGCAGCAGCAGTTTCCCACTATTCCCGCTCCCATTCCACACAATTGGAAGGAAGAGATGGGAAGTTACTATCTGGGACGCTTTGGGACACAACTCTCAGTTCTCCCCGGTTCAGGGTGAAGTCCGTCTGCGTCCTGGACACCTGGTGCAGGTTCATGGACAGGCACGTTATCTGGTGATCAGATGCGGGACTGCAACAGTCCTCTTGGCGAGGCATCAAGAGAGCCGGGGACTCTGTGTGAACCAAGGAGCGTGGCAGGGTGTACGGGGCGAATGCAGGAGCCTTGGGGCGTTGGGGTGCTTTTCCTTAACCTTCTTCCTCCCTACATTCGAAAGGTTCTCTTACCTCCAATGTGCGACCTGCCGGGCGACCTCTGTGAGTGCATTTCGGGTCCCCAAGAACTGAACTGAGCACCAAGTCCCCAAGAACTGAGCTGATGGCATCACCCGAGTTTCTCTGATTCACAGTGAGAACCCTGATGTCCTCCTACACTAATGTTCTTTTCTTATTTTATTTACCTTCTCTATTGTCTCAGTCTACCTTCTTTCCATGGCTTTCACTCCCAATAGCAAAATCGTATAACTAGGTTGGGATTTTGTGTCATGATTATATTCTCTCAGAACCCTTTTAAGAATATTTTAATGTGAGTTGTGTACATATTACCACTATTTTATTTTTGTTTAATTTATTGGGGTGACATTGGCTAATAAAATTATATAGGTTTCAGGTATACGATTCTGCAATGCATCATCTGCATATTGCATTGTGTGTTCACCAACCCAAGTCAAGTCTCCTTCCATCACCATTTATCCCCCTTTTACCCTCTTCTACTTTCCCCCGCCCCCTTCCTTCTGGAAATCACCATGCTGCTGTCTGTGTTCATGAGTCTTTCATTTTTTTATTTTTACTTAATCCTTTCACCCTTCTCACCCACCCGCCTCCCCTCTGACAGCTGCCAGTCTGTTCTCTGTATCCCTCAGTCTGTCTCCATTCTTAGTTTATTAGATTCCACATATGAGTGGAATCATATGGTACTTGCCTTTCTCTGACTGGCTTATTTCACTTAGCACAATACTCTCCATGTCCATCCATGCTGTCACAAAGGGTAAGTTTCCTTCTTTTTTATGGCTGAGTAGTATCGCTATTTTAAAGCTAAGGACATTGAAGCCCCAGAAATAAACAGACTTATCCAAATAAATCTTGTCCGAATTTATAGCAAAAGTAGAATTAAAATCTCAGACATCCTAAGCTCAGGGCTCCTTTTGTCATTTACTGGCTGAGGGAGTCTTCATGTGGGTCACACATGACAATAGCACTTGGAGGAGGAAACATCTGTGTGAATCACCTTTGGAAGAAAAGTCCTTGAAGGCCAGACTGTGAGTGTGCCTCTGCTGCCCTCTGGTGGCCGTGTAGATGGATGGGTCTCCTGGTGACTGACCACAAACAGAATGCAGACTCCAGATTCCAACACTATGTCCGTCTTCAAGGTGATAGGGAATATGTGCGGTGGGTAGAACATTTTCACAAATCTGGGTTGAAAAAATTCTGCATTTTTCTATAACAGATCCTATTTTTTAAGTCAAGCACTGCAATGTCTTACAGCAGAGGAGTTAATCTAGCAATTTCCAGAAACACTCAGTGGCTTTCACAAGAGTGAATAATTTAAACTCAGCTCCCCCCAGGGTTGTTTCTAAGTCCTGAGTAGAGGTGCAGGGTGGCTGCAGAAGGCTCCCCTCATATTTCCAGCCTTGACTCCCACTTCCTGTCATGGCCACTTTGTGCACCTGATGGTCACTGCCTTGGTGATGACCGTCATATCCCCACCATCTCTCTCTCCTGCTGTATCACTCCGTGCCAGCATTTTAGGCAGCAAACTTCCATTCCAGTCCCTGAGCCTTCCCGGGCCACCTCTTCTTACCGGGGTGTGTGTGGGAGGGGGCTGTGGGGGGTGAGGGGTGAGAGGTGAGGGGTGGAGGGGTGAGGGTGGGGGTGGAGGAGGAGGTGGAGGGGGGGGTGGTTGTTGCCTTCCCTTTGCTGCTGCCCTGCAGCCTTGTGGGGAGGAAAGGCTGTGGGCACTGCTGTCATTCCCGCAACAGAGGGAAGGGGGCGCTGTCCACTCTGGTGAATGGAGACAGACTCGGAAAAGAGACACCCAAGTTTACTTTTTTTCTCTTCTCTTCACACCCCTCACCCTCCACAGGGGAAAGGGTCTTTATCACACTGAAAGGTGGAGGGAACATGCTCACATTAAGAATAGCAACCTCCGGAACAAAACCTTACCTTTTGCGACAGCATGGATGGACCTCGAGGGTATTAAACTACATGAAATAGGTCAGACAGGGAAAGGCAATGCCACATGACTTCACACCTATGTGGAATCTAAGGGGTGAAATAAACAAACAGACTCAGATACAGAGAACAGACTGGTGGTCGCCAGGGGGGAGAGGGCTGAGAGAAAAAGGTGAAGGGATTGAGAGTACAGGTTGGGAGATAAATATAGTCACTGGGTGTGAAGTACAGCATAGGGAATAGAGCCAATAATATTGTAATAGCTAACATGGTGTCAGGTGGGCACTGGAAGTACCAGGGGGCTTACTTTGTGAATTACATGAATGTCTAACCACCTTGCTGCACACCTGAAACTATCCTATCTAATAAAAGAGTAATATGCAAATTAACCACAACTCTGCTACACCCACAAGCCACGCCCACCAGCCAATCAGGAGCAAGTATGCAAATTAACCCAACCAAGATGGCTGCAGCCACGGAGTGAGCAGGAGACTTGGCTTTCCCTGGCAATGGAGGAAGCCAAGCTTTTCGCACACCCTGGCAGGCCCAGGCCTCCACTGAAGGCTACAAAGTTTCAATTATAGAAGATACATAAATCCCAACAAAAATGGCTGTGGCCACAGAGTGAGCAAGAGGCTTGGCTCCACTCCAGGCTACAAAGTTTCAATTATAGAAGATAAATAAATCCCAGATACCAGGGCCTCCGCTTGGGTCACCGGGGGGCATGGCCGGCCTGCAAACCACCACAGGCCCCTTGCCCAGGCTGCCCCATGCCCCAAGGGAACCCCCAGCCTGATCCGGGACACCCTTCAGGGCAAACCAGCTGGCCGCCACCCATGCACCAGGCCTCTATCCTATCTAATAAAAGAGTAATATGCAAATTGACCATCACTCCAACACACAAGATGGCTGCCCCCATTGGACACAAGATGGCCGCCACAAAATGGCCAGGAAGGGAGGGCAGTTGGGAGGGACCAGGCCTGCAAGGGAGGACAGTTGAGGGCTATCAAGCCTGCAGGGGAGGGCAGTTAGGGGTGACCAGGCCTGCAGGGAAGGGCAGTTGGGGGGGTGACCAGGCCTGCAGTGGAGGGCAGTTAGGGAAAAACAGGCTGGCATGGGAGCAGTTAGGCATCAATCAGGCTGGGAGGGGAGTGGTTAGGGGGTGATCAGGCTGGCAGGCAGAAGCGGTTAGGGACAATCAGGAAGGCAGACAGGCAAGCAGTTGGGAGCCAGCAGTCCTGGATTGTGAGAGGGATGTCTGACTGCCAGTTTAGGTGGTATCAGGCCTAAACGGGCAGTCGGACATCCCTTGAGGGGTGCCAGATTGGAGAGGGTACAGGCTGGGCTGAGAGACACACCCCCTCCCGTGCACGAATTTTGTGCACCGGGCCTCTAGTTATAAAATAATACTGTGTGTCAACTGTCATTGAGAAAAAAAAAAAAGAGTGGCCAGCTCATGTTAGATCGCCAAATGTGGGCTGATCACAGCAGGCGAGGGGAGACCTTCAGGAAAAAGGTCAGTTTAAACCTTATCCTCATGTCACATATGCTTGTGTTTTACGCTGAAATGAACCCCGAAAATGAGGTTGTTCTGGGGACTCTTGAATCCCCGAGAATACACCTGCAGACCCAGGGCTACCTCCACGGTGATTCAAGAAAAACTGACTTAAGGGGAAATTCAGCCTGAACAACCCACATACATAAAATGGGCCTACAAGCTCGGTCGCTGTGATTTTGTGCCCAAAGACTGCGCTGAGAAGCCTATGCAGTTTCTTTGGTCGCCATCTGAGGTTGTTAAGCTCTTTATTCCCCAGCAAAAGGGATAAAGAACCGGGTCGGCAGTGAGGCACACAGGGCCTTGCCTGGGCTGTGCTGCTGGAGAAGGCCATTCCTTTCTCCCGCCTCCGCTCTCTCCTCTGCAAGACGAGGGTGGGGTAGCCCATGCTCAGCCCTGCTTCCAGCTCTAACCCTGTGAGTACTTCTTCTGAGACCTTGGCTTGGGCTGGAGGTCCCTGACCTCTGAGAGGCAGAGCGCGGGGTGGAGGCAGACCCGGTGGGAGCTGCTGTGTGGGGCCTGACCCGGTGTCACCGGGCCGCGCCCTGCCCTGGCTTTCGGGGACGGGTGAGCCCAGCTAATGCCATCACTCAGTCTGCAGGAGGAACGAATTCATAATAGACCCAGGCAAAGTCCACGGGCCGAGTTTCAGTTTTCCGAGGTTTGAGGCGGAGGGAGGGACACGCCTCTCCATTGGAATCTGATTTCGCTGGGCCTCGGGCGTGGCTCTCCGGAGTGTGGGCAAGGCAGCATTCATCGCCTCCCAAGCCGGGCCAGGCCGCTCCCCACCCGGCCGCCCACAGCTGTCGCTCCAGCCTTGGTCACCTGCTGCGTGGCCGAAGGAAGCACCTGAGCCCCAGTGAGGAGGGGCCCAGCAGCCGGTTCCGGAGCGGGGCAGACAGGTGAGTGTGCGGACGCAGCGCAGGACAGGGGCAGGGTGGGGGCTAAGACGATGAAGGAGCGGGTCTGGACAGTTGGCATCGGTGGGGACACTGCCGCCTGCCGGAACCCCTCCCACTTGGGTTCACCCTCCGACCCCCTTCACACTCCTCAGAGGACTGCGTGGCCTCCCAGTGCGGCCGGAGCAGGCCGGGTGCGGGAGGGGCGCAGGTCAGCACTCAGAAGCCGGGGGCACCTGGACCCTTTCACACAGGGTGCTTGGGTCTTGAGCCTCGGTGGCCTTGTCTGCCACGTGGATGCAGCGGAACAACGCAGGGACAATCGTCTCCATCGGAGAGGAGGAGCAGGGAGGTTCAGGAAGACCGCGAGGGTCTCCGCTCACAGGAGGAAACCCGCACGCGTGTCAGAGGACCCTTCGCTTTCTCCGTAAACATGTCCTTTGAGCATGTGATACGCTGCTTCCAGTTTTTAGGGTACATAGATATATAAACTCCACTGTGGTGCACTGACTTAATTCTCACTAGCTAGTTACTGCAGTTACTTGGCATTTTGAGAATTTAAGTTTTGAGGTTTGTTTTTTTTTAACAAGAAAACCCCTCATGACGGATGGCGTGGCAGTTGGTAATGTTCTGGGCGTGATGTTCACACTGTGTGCACAGACCTGGGGCTCAGAATTGTCGGCACCTCACGCCTGAGCACAGACCACTCCTCCCTGCCTAACACTCGTGCTTCCGCGGGAGGTAAGTGAAACGGCTTTTCACACTCCGGTGACACAGACAGTACCAGGCCTTCCATATTCCACATCCAGGGCAGCTTCGGGAGGTTCTTGGCCTACATTCAAACGGTAAAATCGAGATGTCAAAAGGCTTCCGCTAAAATGTTATGATTTCAAGTCACAATTTAAATCGGGTTACTAACAAAAAGTGTGCCAGCGACTTCCCGCGCACGGTGGCAGAGGGGCCAGGCCGGGACCTTCCTGGGCGCTGACCGCGGGCGGGCTGCGGGGCTCCTGTGCTCTGTGGGATGGTGGGCAGCACCCCAGCTGCCACCACTGGATGCCTCCTCCCCCTGTGACTCCCAGCATGCCAGCAGACATTGCCAAGCGTCCTCGCAGCTCAAAACTGCCCCCGCCCCACCGAGAACCCTGGCCCCCGGCAGTTTCTCCGGTTCATTCCCGGGCACAGAGCTCCCTCCCGGCACCAGTGAAGGCAGACGCACTTCACAACTTCCGTCCAAGCTTCGCTGATTTGGACAGCTTTTGCTGGAGCGCAGTGTAGCCCCCGCCCCAAGTTAACATAAACGACCTAAAGGGACACAGACCCACAAGCTGGTTTGTAGCAAGTGTGGGTCCTCCCTCCTCAGCCACAGGACCAGCGAGGGTGCGGGGCCTGGCCTTCGGGGAACAGAGGTTTCTGCTTATCTCAGGGCGTCTGGAGGCCTCTGCGAGTTCCTTCCTCCCAGGGGGGCGCCGGTGCCTTCCAAAGCGCCCAGCCTCGTTTTCATGTAAATATTGCAGCGCTCTCAGACCTGGCACTGTGAGTGGGCGCGCAGCAGTTCCCTGAGAGGTTTTGGTGAAAGTGGGCATCGCTTTAAACCCAAGCCGAGTGAGAGTAAAAGTAACTCCCAAAGCGTGTGAGTCACAGGCTCCGGCTCAGGTGGCTGCTGATCCCCGGGGGCCCTGCAGTCTCCCCGACATTAGCTTCCGGCTGACAGCCCCGAGCAGGCTCTTCTGCTCCGAGTGAAGCCGGTCTTTCTTTCAATAAGACACCTGACACACCGGGTAGAGCTGGTCTTCTATTCCTTTCATTCAGAAATCCCCAGTCTTCAAAACGGAAGCTGGGCTCTGTGGGTCCCGAGAACTTTGCAATGGCGGCGAGGCACGGGGCGTGGCTGGCGCCGTGGCCCGTGGGTTGACCAGCCTCTGCCGAGGCTCCTCCCTTTGGTCACTCCGGTGTCTTCACGCCGACCCAGCAAGGCCGCCTGGGCTGTTCCCTAGGTCATCGCTGTGCGGGCACCATTTCCAGACTCTTCCCCACTTTCCAAGGCGGCCTGCCGGGCTCCCCCGGGCGCAGCGCCTCGCTCCTTCCTCCACGCGGCCCCAGCGATGAAGGCCTTTGCAGGAGGCCTGGGAAAACATTTGCCTCCTGCTCTAGGATTTCTGCGTGCTCAGATAGATGGGACTAAGGCGATTTCTTAAAGTAAATATGACTGTCCCTTTAGCCCAGGAAAGCGTTCATTCCCATCAGGAATCTCCCTTCAGGCCTGAGCACAGCTCAGAGGACAGCACAGTGGCAGGGGGCGGGATGGACAATAACCGAGAAGGGAGCCCAGGCCGGTTCCCTGTTTGCTCGCGGAGGCGTTGATGGTGACTCCTCATAGGACCATCGAACCGAACCGATGGGAACCAGGAACCCTGGGAACCAGGGAACCCTGGGAGCCTAGCGCATGGTGCAGGTTGGTGAGGCAGCCTCACTCAGGCGTGGCCGCGCTCTCTCCTGTCTGCTCCAGGGAGGATGGTGGACTTCCCGGGGTACAGCCTGCCGGGCGCGGCCGCCTCCTTCCTCTTCGTGCTGCTCACCATGAAGCAGTCAGGTAGGCCGCCTCGCCCTCCTGCGCACCGGGTGCAGAGTCCACAGCCCAAAGGCTAGGACACTAGGGAGGGTGGGGTCCCGGGACCAAACATCTGGGTTCCAAAAGGGCCTCCACCTCCAGCGCTGCCTTGGACAGCTGCTTGAGCACCTCCTGCCTCAGTTTTACAGGCGCACGGCGCTGAGAAAGGAGGCCCCGGGAGCACCGAGTCAGCCCCGGAGCGCGGGCGAGCGCTCCTCCTCCTCCCGCTCCTCTGTGGATGGCACTTGGGGCTAGAAAAACGCTTTGTAGCAAAAATCAAGTAGCATGAAAACACCTGGAAATAAACAACTAGAAGGAGAGACTTCCAGTAAACGGGCTTGGAAAGCTCAGTAGCTGGATTTTGTTGTCAAAATATTGCACTTCGGAAACGGATTATGAAAATGCAGTGTCAGTGGGTAATGTCCGAGCCCCAGGGAAACGCAGCGGGCAAAGTGGGAAAAGCACCGGCCAGGCCGTTGGAAGGCACAGCTGCCCGGGGCTGCGGGGACTATGCGGGGTAAGCCACCCTGGGCTCTGAGCAAGGCAGGTCCCTCACAGGGAAGCAGCCACCAGGTGGGATGGCAGCTCTGGCTCCAGTGAATTCCATCAACAAGCACACAGGTGACCCCGTGGGTCCTGCAGCGCCCAGTGAGGAGCCTCTGCATGACACTGAGCCACTAAGCGAGGCCTGGCTTCTGCTAAGGGGGTGGGATCTGCACGAAGTCCTACAGCACAGAGGCTGAGAAAAAGCCGCACACATGGCAGAGGACATGATTAAGCATGCCGACTAACACACCGAACTATTAACCTCCTCAATTTGCAGATAACAAGAAAGGAGTCAAACATGACTCAACATTTGATTGGAAGCTTCAAACTCTAGACAAATCACTGCCTTAATCCACCACAAATGTCCTTGTGAAAACTGCCTCTACAACAGCCCCAGGAACGGGAGTCCTGCCTGCTCCAGAGCAAAAGAGAAAAGAAAACACACACACACACACACACACACACACACACACACACACACACAACAGCAACAACCAAAACCTCAGTGTTTGACCCAGGACAAGAACAACTCTGAAAAGTTGAAAAGTCTATTGAATAAAATTCCCTAAATTTTTAAGGGAAGTGATTACAGAGTTAGTCACTTACAATATAAAGTGAAATCATGAACTATAAATCACTATCCTATATAATGAAGAGGTAATATGCAAATTGACCATCACTCCAACACAAGATGGCCGCCCCCATGTGGTCAAAGATGGCTGCCCCCATGTGGACACAAGATGGCCACCACAAGATGGCCAGCAGGGGAGGGCAGTTGGGGGTGACCAGGCCTGCAGGGGAGGACAGTTAGGGGAGACCAGGTCAACAGGGGAGGGCAGTTAGGGGAGACCAGGTCAGCAGGGGAGGGCAGTTTGGGGCAATCGGGCCAGCAGGGGAGCAGTTAGGCATCAATCAGGCTGGCAGGGGAGTGGTTAGGGGCAATCAGGCAGGCAGGCAGGTAAGCGGTTGGAAGGCAGCAGTTCTGGATTGTGAGAGGGATGTCCCAGATTGGAGAGGGTGCAGGCCGGGGTGAGGGACACACCCTCCCCCATGCACAAATTTCGTGCACCGGGCCTCTAGTAAAATATAAAATAATTCAGTAATACAGTTCCCAATTAAAAATGGATTGACACATTAACTTATTTGAGAATGAAAACACCTCAGAGATGAAGGCAGTATTTTAAAGGTGAAGAAATTGAGATTCCAAATCTCAAATCTCACTGAAAATAATGGATTTGCCCCCAAACCACACAGCTGACGACAGATTCGGCGCTGACTCACATTTGTGAGCTGTGTGTTATTTTCAGGGCACAGAATTGTCCCTGTAACAGCCACGTGTGCAAATCGCCAGGCTTGGCTTCTCCAAACACTGAAACCGAAGCCCGCCTCCTCCAGGGCCTCCATTTGGGTAGTAGGGTCTCCCAAAGCAAGCAAGTTAGCTTCCAGTTGGCATTCCCTGGTTCCTCGTCTGCACTCTTTTGTAGAGGACTTCAGAGTGATTGGTCCTGCTCATCGCATCCTGGCCAGGGTCGGGGAAGATGCCCTCCTGACTTGTCAGCTCTTCCCCAAGAGGAGCGCGGAGCACATGGAGGTGAGGTGGTACCGCTCAGAGCCCGGCACGCACGTGCTGTTTGCACACCAGGATGGAGCTGAGGTGAGCGAGATGCAGACGGAGGAGTACCGGGGCCGAGTGGAGTGGGTAGAGGACAACCTGGCCGAGGGAAGTGTGGCTCTGAAGATGCACAACATCCGACCCTCCGACGACGGGCAATACTGGTGCCGTTTCCAAGAGGGGCACTACTGTGGAGAGACCAGTCTGCTGCTCCAAGTGGCAGGTGACTATCTGGGGAAAGACACAGGGTCTCAGAGGGAGGAGTCTGTTGATTTATGGGAAGTTCATGGCCAGTTAAAAAGCTCCCTTTAATCTTCGAGGCACTTCCAATGCCCAGTCCTCCACCCTGATCCATCTGAGGGCAAGTGGTCCTGACGTCTCCAAAACAGGCCCACATGGACAATATCCCCAAATTGAACTGGCCTGGTTTTGACTATTCTTGACAGTTATTTTAAATCCCTGGCATGTGGTCATTAGCAGATTTGCTGAAGATGATTTGTGCCACACAGGCTGATGTGCAAGGGCAAGTTCACCTCTGAGTAAGTCTAGCTGACTGCTTAGCATCCATATCTCAGTGGAACTGGTTGGTCTTTACCCACCACCAATATGCAGGAGCTGAGATGTGAACACCTCTTTCTTTGTGTAATGCCTCCAGCTGGAAGGCTAGTGATGGGGCCACAATGGTTAAGAACTTCGTGCCTTCATGGAGATGATCATATACTGTGTTCACTGTGAATGGCAGGTTCTGTCTGCATGATGCTTCTGTAAAGCAAAGCAGGAAGGAGTCCGGGAGAAGGGGATCATGAAGAAAGGATCTGTCTTTAGGGAGAACAAATATCTGCAAATTAAACTGTCAGATGGTTTGCTGGCAGGAATAACTCCTCCACATGCTGAAGAGAACATCAGGCAAATCCATTTACCTTATCAGCAAAATAGTTCTCTGGACGAAGCAGTATCTGGCTGTTTCCTAACACTCCCCCCTTCTTTTTCTTAAACACTCATAATGTTCAAGATGGTTCAAGATGGATGCAAGAACCATGTGTTCCTGAGATGTGGAGGGGTGCACATCACTAAGGTATTTCACAGTCAGGGACATTTGAAAATAAGCCACACATTTTCCTAGGTTCTCGCTGAAGGAGTGCGTCTCGGTCACCCAGTGAGTGACAGAGACAGTTACCATGTGGGAAAAATACAGTCCCCTTTGTTCGGGTTTGGGAGTTGTGTAGAATAAAGAAAGAATTTCAACATTGTGTAAAACTAGGATTTCACAAAAACATTTTCCCATTGAATGGGATATTTACGTAGATGTGGGAACTCTTCATGGAGCTTCCCATTTTACACACCCAGCTGCCTCAGAGCATCCCAAGATCACAGCCACCAACAGAACAAATGCGGAAGGTCCCCAGGGAGGTGATTTCAGACTTTTTATTAAATAGTCTGTTTAAATTGGAGTCAAGTTATCATCCAACATGTCAGACAGAGTGATACCATTGTAAAGGACATAACATTATATTCTTATTTTCAAGTGTCCTTGATAGAGAGGCCTTGGTATGCATGTCCCACCCCCCCACCACCTCCCCTCACCCCACATCTCAGAAACACATGGATTCTTTCATCCATATTGAATCACCTTGAACACAATAATATTAAGATGGAAAAAGGGGGAGGTTGTGGCTAGGGCAAGTTCATGAATAAGTTATAACACATCTCTGTTTACAGTACTAGAGACATAAGCTGAATGTCACATGTCCTTTTCTCTTACTCTCCTGTCTAGACCCAAAGAAAAATATTGCTTATCTGCAAAAATTTACAGGTCCCACCTGGGGAACAAGTACAGTGGATGGGAACTGCCATTGGGATGGATAGAAGACTTGGGAATGGTTTTTGCTCCCCAGACCCCTAGACGTCTACTCTCTCCTTCCAATGTCGCCGGGATCTCAGTCTCTATGATTTGAGACTGAATGCAGGGGGTATGCTCCCTCTCCACAGGTCTAGGGTCCACCCCGCACATCCACATGGAAGGATCCATGGAAGGTGAGATCCAGCTCGTGTGCACTGCGGAAGGCTGGTTCCCAGAGCCCCGGGTTCACTGGGAAGACTCCAGGGGAGAGAAGCTGCTGACTTTCTCTGAGCATCACATCCCAGATGAAGATGGCTTGTTCCATGTGGAAGCCACGCTCGTGGTCAGGAATGCCTCCACAGAGACTGTGTCCTGCTCCATCCATAACCCTGTCCTCACAGAGGAGAAGGGCACAGTCCTCTCCATCCCAGGTCAGTGCTCTGCCCCTAGGAACAAGATGCTCAGATTAGCAGGAGAGGTTCCAGGGACTGTTGCAGAGTACCAGATTTTTTTAATCAAGAAAATTATCTAGTATTTAATAATTTGTATTGAAAGCTATAAAACATTTATGACTAAAATATATACACTATTTTTTGATTCAGTAGCTATTGCTAATGGTGTTGCAATTATTTCCAAGTTCAAGATTTTATTACTCACAAGTGTGCATGACATTGTAAAGGAAAAAAAATTACATTCTTTCAGCTGAAATGTTTTCTTATGTGATATTGTGCTGGTTACTTCTAGGAACCTGTCATATGCAGATAATCAAAGATGGAGACAATGATTTATACAATAGCATCCTAATTATAGCCTCACTGGTAAATAGCAATAAAAACAACAGCCCAATGAAATCCTATATAATAAAAGCCTAATATGCAAATTGACCATCACTCCAACACATAAGATGGCTGCCCTCATGTGGTCAAAGATGGCCACCCCCATGTGGACCCAAGATGGCTGCCACAAGATGGCCAGCAGGGGAGGGCAGTTAGGGGTGACCGGGCCAGCAGAGGAGGGCAGTTGGGGGTGACCAGGCCTGCAGGGGAGGGCAGTGGGAGGGACAAGGCCTGCAGGGGAGGGCAGTTGGGGGCAACCAGGCCTGCAGGGGAGGGCAGTTGGGAGGGACCAGGCCTGCAGGGGAGGGCAGTTGGGGGTGACCAGGCCAGCAGGGAAGGGCAGTTGGGGGGGACCAGGCCTGCAGGGAAGGGCAGTTGGGGGCAACCAGGCTTACAGTGGAGGGCAGTTGGGGGTGACCAGGCCAGCAGGGGAGGTCAGTTAAGGGCAATCAGGCCAGCAGGGGAGCAGTTAGGTGTCGATCAGGCTGGCAGGGGAGTGGTTAGGGGGTGATCAGGCTGGCAGGCAGAAGCGGTTAGGGGCAATCAGGCAGGCAGGCAGGCAAGTGGTTGGTAGCCAGCAGTCCTGGATTGTGAGAGGGATGTCCGACTGCCCGTTTAGGCCTGATCCGGCCTAAACGGGCAGTCGGACATTCCTTGAGGGGTCCCAGATTGGAGAGGGTGCAGGCTGGGCTGAAGGACACCCCCCTCCCCGCTGTGCACGAATTTCGTGCACCGGGCCTCTAGTTACATTATAACATCAATGAAAAGTAATATTTCCAAAAAATTTTAATGGTTGAAAAAATTTTTCATTATGGACCATTTAATGGTAAAGATTACATCTATCTATTATATATCTATCTATAAATAGGCATCTCCAATCCTGTAAATATTTTTGGGATGTCATATATATTTAGATATAAGGATATAAGGACATCATTATTCTTATTATAAATGAATATAGAAAAAAATTGAAGTAAATGCTATATGTTAATATTAAAATGAGACACACTATGTTTTATCTCTCAGTTTTGAATTATAGGTGATAATTGTCTAGGTCCATATACTTTATACTTTCCATGCATTTATAAAAAGGATATGTATTATGAGGTGGTAGAACTGAGAGCATTTTTATTGTTCAGAGAAAAGGAGAAGCAGCTGAACCATGAGGAAAGAATCAATATTTTTCTACAGTTAATTTCTTTTTTATGAATCTGGATTTCCAGTAAAATGTAGGACTTGCTTTTATTTTTGTGAGATATTTTAACTCCTTTTCCTTAGAACAAATTGCTTACTTAACATCTTCCCATTCTTTTTTCCAGAGAAACTCCAAACTGAGCTTGGTAAGTAGCCGCACGCCCATGGGTGTGGACGAGGCCCGGCGCTGCCTAGAGGGAGCCGGGTGCCCTGGGCCTAGCCTAGCAGGCCCCAGACACCACGTGATCCCCAGGCGGACCTCGGCCCTGGCTCCCCTATGCCACAGTTTGCACCTGCCCCTTGCCCTGGCACTCCTAACCTCATCACCATGGGAGTTGCTTTCCCAGATGCAGCCTGGGACCCTCTGCTGCCTGGGCTGATAATTCTCCATTTTTGTCTGTTTTGTGTTTTTCTTTCTCACTTAATAGTTGGAATGCAGGTATTTTATTGTACCTAAGATAAGTGTTTTAAAAAATAGCCAATTGATATTTGAATGTATTTCGGTTTCTCCTTTACCTCGTTTTTGTCTTCCTCCTTTTTGTGACCACTTCTCCCAGCCCATGACCACAGCCTGCACCTGCCAAAATGCACATGAACTTGTGTCACTCATCTTCTCTTCCATCCACACCCTGCTCTCCTGTCACCCACTACAGGAGTGTATGTGTGTGTGTGTGTGGGGGGGGGTGCACATCAGGTGAGCGTAAGCACACTTCTGTGCCCATGTAGGAGTTTCTGAGGAACATCAGGGTGGCAAACACTCTCCAATATTTCCCAGAGTTTAGTGTGACACTTTGGACTCCAGTGGGCCATAGAGATAAAGGAAAGGGCCTCAGGAAGTTCAAAGGTAACTCCATAATCTGAGGAGAGCTGCACACCTGTGCGCCTCACCTTCCAAGTTGGACCCCTTTCTGTCTGGGGCAACATCTGCTCATGATCAGATGGAAACCTTCCCCAGTAGCGCTTGTCAGTTACAGATCAGAAAGCCAAGCCGGTGTTGGGCAGGTTGGCACTTGTCTCTGTCCTCAGGAAGGTGTTAGGTAAAGTGTCATCCTCTGAGTTATGGGGACCAATGGACATGCTCACTGGCGTCCCAGCACAGAGTACAGCCCGAGGCTGTGTGGTTCCTGAGTTGTCCTGGCCCTGAAACCAGAAGAGAGTGCAGCTCCCCCAGGCTCCCTGGCAGGTGCAGGAGGAGGCCAGGCCCTCCGGTGCCCAGGGTGAGCTGCTGACTGAGGAGGCAGGAGCATCAAGCCGCCTCCTTGTTATCCTCAGGAATTTGGGCTCCGAGGCTAAGGGCGGCTGGCAGACCGAGCTCTTTCTGGAAGTCTGGAGACAGGAACCCCAGCTCCACTGGCTAATAATGTTGTTGGTTTATAAAAATAGTGACTAGTTCTTCAAAATATTAATTATATGCTGGGCACTATGCTAAGTGCTTTACGGGAATTTTTTCCTTATGTTAATTATAAAGTTTAATAGATTTATCCTCATTTTACAGTTGGGAAATAATCTTAGAAACATATGTGGTTTGCTAAAAGCCACAAAAAAATTGTGATGTTTGCTTTCTAATCTATGTCTGACCTATGGGTGCAAGTTCTTAATCATTTATGTGTGATTTAAGTAAAGCGTTGGCCCCTATTTTTCTCAACTCTGAAATGAACATATTGAATTTAATCTCTAATGTGTCAGCTTATAAGAGTGTTGATATGATATGATAAATATGTAGTATAGCCCTGCCTGGTGTTCTCAGTGGTTAGAGCGTCAGCCTCAGGTATATTTGATTCCTGGTCAAGAGCATGTAACTCGGTTGCAGATTTGCTACCCACCCCTGGTTAGGGCCTGTGTAGGAGGCAACCAGTTGATATCTCACATCAATGTCTCTCTCTCTCTCTCTCTCTCTCTCCTTCTCTCCCTATCTCCCCCTGCCCACTTCTTTTTCCCTCCTTTTCATGCTCTGAAAATCAATGGAAAAAATATCCTCAGGTGAGGAATAAAACAAAACAAAACATATATAGTATCCTATATAATAAAAAGGTAATATGCAAATTGACCATCACGCCAACACACAAGATGGCCGCCCACATGTGGTCAAAGATGGCCACCCCCATGTGGACACAAGATGGCCACCACAAGATGGCCAGCAGGGGAGGGCAGTTGTGGGCAATCAGGCCAGCAGGGGAGGGCAGTTGGGGGAGACCAGGCCTGCAGGGGAGGGCAGTTGGGGGCAATCAGACCAGCAGGGGAGGGCAGTTAGGGGTGACTGGGCTGGCAGTTGAGGGCAGTTAGGGGCAACCAGGCCTGCAGGGGAGAGCAGTTAGGGGCAACCAGGCCTGCAGGGGAGGGCAGTTTGGAGTGACCAGGCCAGCAGGGGAGGGCAGTTAGGGGTGACCAGGCCTGCAGGGGAGGATAGTTAGGGATGACCAGGCTGGCAGGGGAGGGCAGTTAGGGGTGACCAGGCCAGCAGGGGAGGGCAGTTGGGGTTGACCAGGCCTGCAGGGGAGGGCAGTTGAGGGTGACCAGGACTGCAGGGGAGGACAGTTAGGGATTACCAGGCCAGCAGGGGAGGGCAGTTGGGGGTGACCAGGCCTGTAGGTGAGGGCAGTTAGGGGCAACCAGGCTTTCAAGGGAGGGCAGTTAGGGGTGACTGGGCCAGCAGGGGAGGGCAGTTGGGGGGCAACCAGGCCTGCAGGGGAGGACAATTAGGGACGACTAGGCCAGCATGAGAGGGCAGTTAGGGGCAATTGGGCCAGCAGGGAAGCAGTTAGGCATTAATCAGGCTGGCAAGGAAGTGGTTAGGGAGTGATCAGGCTGGCAGGCAGAAGCAGATAGGGCAATCAGGCAGGCAAGCAGGCAAGCAGTTGGAAGCCAGCAGTCCTGGATTGTGAGAGGGATGTCCGACTGCCCTCGAGGGGTCCCAGATTGGAGAGGGTGCAGGCTGTGCTGAGGGACACCCACCCCTACACCCCCATGCATGAATTTTGTGCATCAGGCTTCTAGTAGTATAATATAATTGAGCATATCAGGGAATGAGATAGCCCCTTAATTGGATATGCTGATTGAATGAGGATTGTATGTTATGACCATGAGATGGTCAGGTTTATGGGAATCAGTGTGTAAGTCGGTGGGCTTCACACTCCAAAAAGGTTTTAATTTTTTAGTGGATATTCCAAAGGCATTTCAGGAACATGCATCCAATTCTCAAAACTAAAACAAAACAGGAAGTGTGAGCACGGATTGGTTGGGGGGGGGGGCGGGGGGTGGGGGGACTGTGCACACAGCTGTATGGGAAGGTTGTGTAGAGCTGCCCTCAAGCTCTTTCCCTGGTGGAGCATCAGTTCCTGACAGGCCTGCAGGGCTCCGCAGGACTTTAAACTCGATTTTCACTTGGATTCTGGAAGAACAGAAGTTTCATGTATCTATAACACACCTGATTCAACCAAACTTATATTTTGCTTCCTTCAGTTTCCATTAAAATCCGTTTTAATCTTAATTAACCGGTGCCTGGCAGGGTAATCCAGTTTGACATGCACCATGGGCCATGCACTGGGGAAATCCTCAGATGGTAGCAGAGATGAGGAAATGGTCGGTTTTACTGAGTAATTTACTGTCAGACACAGGGGTCGAGAAATAGCAGCAAGCTAATCCCTACATCATTTTTTCATTATAAAAATTGAAAGCATAGTTGGTATACAATCTTATCCTGGTTATATTAGTTTCCAGTGTACAGTATAGTGATTCAACATTTTTATACCTTACACTTGTGATCACCCCACTAATTCTAGTAATTATTTGTTCACTTTTTTGACTCTTACATTTGTTTTCAGCCTTTAATAGATACACATGGAATGGATACATATTTTATATTTCAACAGATACATACTGTTTTAGGTAAAATTGAAGGGCCAGCCAAACCAAATGCTGGAAATAAGTGGGAGTCTAATTTTAGCTAGAATAGAAGGAAATAATCTGAAAATTAGAATTGTGTTGACAGTGAGTTTTCTCGCTAGAGAAGTACCTAGAAGATTTTGAATAATTACATAATGAGGATATTTTTGCCTTTGGTTATGGAGTCCCATTCAGAAGATATGCAAATCTATACCTGTCTTTCTAATATAAATGATCATAACATATGTGGAAGCTTTCCGACCGTTTGATAGGAGAGGATGACTCTCAGTTTAGAATAGAGCAAAGCTGGCGTGGCCACGGCCAGGGAGCTGGAGGTGTAACAGCTCAGATCCAGGGGAGCCTTCAGGGGAAGCCTCCATTCTCCAAGATCAGACTCCGCCTGTGGCTTCATCTTCCTGTTGCATTCTGTATTTTGCCAACTTCCCCAATTCTTAATCTTATTTTTCTCAAAATCATCTGGGGACATTGAACTTGGTGTGTGTTTAGAGCCCCACACATGTGCACCTTGGGCAACTGAAATATGATGGCTGGATCTGACTTCTAAGGTTTAATGAAAGCGAACCAGGAGAAGGTTTCTTCACATTTCATTACTATGATCCACCTGAAACTAGCTTTCATCCCGTCAAGGCGGAGGGTGCTGTTTGCTCCACTGCCCTCAGGCCTCAGTCTGCATGCCTCCACTCACACTGATGATCATCCAAGAGCTTTGCACCAATTATTTTGTTGACTCCAGAACAACCTCATGATTTTGTAGGGATATATTTGTTTTATAGTTTAAGAAACTAAGGCATACGCCAATTAAGAGTTGTTAAGGTCATACAGATTTGAAAGGATAAAGTATTAATTGTATTCTAGAAGTTTTAATTGCAAAATTATCTTATTGGGCTGTAACCTGAATACAATTATAGTTAGGGGCAGGTGAGGGCTTCGCTAGTGAATTTTCAGACTGACACACATGATGGGATGGTTCGGCCTTGAGCAGGACGACCTCTATCCTGATCACACCAAACACCCTCCTCTCCAATGGGTGACCTTGAGCTTTGAGCTCCCCTGGGGTGCTGGTGGGTCCTAAACCCCACCTGAGATATTCTTGCCAATGACAATTATTTTTGCTCCATTTTGAGTCTTTCATTGTGGAGTGTGTTTTTTTTTCTGTTGTATTTAATAGCTTCCTTAAAAGTGATTGGACCTTCCCAGCCCCTTCTTGTCAGAGTGGGAGAAGACATACAGTTAACCTGTTGCCTGTCCCCCGAGGCTAATACACAGAGCATGGAGGTGAGGTGGGTCCGAGCCCGCCGTTACCCTGCTGTTTATGTGTATATGGATGGGGACCAAGTGTCTGCAGAGCAGATGGCAGAATATAGAGGGAGGACAGTGCTGGTGACTGATGCCATCCATGAGGGGAGGCTGACCCTGCAGATACATGATGCCAGGACTTCAGATGATGGGCAGTACCGGTGCCTTTTTGAAAAAGACAGTGTCTACCAGGAGAACACCTTGGATGTGAAGATAGTAGGTAAGGGTTCTAGATAGATGTTTGCTTCTTACTGCTTTAACATGGTAGTTCTGGGAAGTTTCCCCGGCATCCGAAATTTTCTTAATGTCCATTCACTCATCAAATTAATATTGAACCCTCTGATGTGCAGTAACTGCCATAGATACTTAATGTTCACAAACTCAAATGGGCCAGATTTAATTCTTTGGCTACAGAATTTGTACCCTTCTTAGGATCTCCATAAAGTGACCATCCATTTAGTGAAAAGTGAGAATTTTTTCACCATAATTTTACACAGGACTCACTATTTCACAGAATGTTATTAAAATTCTAGGAAGTGTAATGATTCGAAGATTAAACTAGATCCATATATAGACAAAAATAGTAAATATTGACAGAATTGGCAGGCTGGAGGAGGAAAGACAAAATTGTTGCCTGCCTCATAATTTGACACTGTCTATATTTGTGAATGAAAATGGATTTTGCAAGGCTAGCAAATGCCATTGAAGACATAGGCCAACATCTTGGATACTGTACGTGGTTCTTTCGTTGATTTTGTGTCTAAATTAATAAACACATTTAGGGAATATCCACAGGAGCACATGTGAAGTTGAATGGACTCCATCACTTTCTGCCATTGGACATTCATGCAGGGTGTCCCCCCCAAATGTGTACACACTTGAACAGGTGATAGCTCAATTTTGAAAATGAATTGTGTTTTAATAAACACTGCCTTTATAAGTCTTCAAAGTGTGTGTATACCTTTTTTTAGGACACTCTATATTTATAAGATTTTGATCTTGGAAACTATATTCTCTTGCTTATTGACTCACTTCCTGGTCATGCCCTGGTCAAAACAATTTTGTTCTCAGGTAGAGAAGAAAAAATATTGGATTTGAAATTTATTGTATCCTTTAGTAAGTCCTAGGATAATTTTAGAAATACAAAAAAATAAATAAGCCAACAAAGTAAAACGAAAGCAAACCACTCCAGCCAGTCTCACCCCTCAGTGGAGTGTAACCCGTAGGCTTTGCCCTCTCCCCTCCGTCTCTGCCCTCTGTGCTCTCACTGCTCCTATCACCACTTGCCGAGACTGAGGTTTTGTGTCCTGATCCTGCTCCCAGGTCTGGGCTCTTCCCCGAGGATCACCGCGGAGGGACTGGCGGACGGAGAAATGCGCCTCATGTGCTCTTCCGAAGGGTGGTTCCCACAGCCCCGGGTGCAGTGGAGGGACTCGGAAGGGAAGATGGTGCCCTCATTTTCCGAGGTCCTGGCTCAGGGCAGCGATGGGCTGTTCCACGTGGAGGCGTTCCTTCAGGTCACAAACAGCTCTGCTGGGAACGTGACCTGCTCCGTCAGCAACCCCCTTCTCGGAGAGGAGAGAATGGCAACGTTTTTTCTCTCAGGTGGGTGGTTCCAGGTGGTCCTCGCAGCCTTGGGAATAAGTATGAGGCCAACCCAGACGTTTTGTTTTGCTCACGGTGGGTTTTCTTCTGGATTAGAAACTAATTTTCCTTAACAACCCCTTCCTGGCTGTGGGCTGGCCTCTTTATCCTCCCCCCTCACTTTCCCCCTCGCTGTCCATGGATCGTGGTGATGTAGCCGGAAAAGAGAGGGGAGAAATGTGTGTGTGAGTGAATGTTTGTATGTGTATGTGGGGTGTGTGTGTGTGCTTGTATGTGTATGGGTGAGTGTGTATGTTTGTGTATGTGTGTGTGTATGAGATGTGTGTATGTGTGCGAGTGTGTGCACTATGTGAGTGTGTGTGTGTGAATATGTATGTGTGTATGTATGTGAGATGTGTGTATGTGTGTGTGTGCACTATGTGAGTGTGTGTGTTTGTGTGAATATGTGTGTGCGTGAGATGTATGTGTGTGTATGTGTGTGCACTATGTGAGTGTGTGTGTTTGTGAATATGTGTGTGCGTATGTGAGATGTGTGTATGTGTGTGTGTATGTGTGTGCACTATGTGAGATGTGTGTGTGTGCACTATGTGAGTGTGTGTGTGTGTGAATATGTGAGTATGTGTGTATGTATGTGAGATGTGTGTATGTGTGTGCACTATGTGAGTGTGTGTGTTTGTGTGAATATGTGTATGCATATGTGAGATGTGTGTATGTGTGTGAGTGTGTGTATGTGTGTGTACTATGTGAGATGTGTGTGTGTGCACTATGTGAGTGTATGTGTGTGTGTGAATATGAGTATGTGTGTATGTATGTGAGATGTGTGTATGTGTGTGTGTATGTGTGTGCACTATGTGAGTGTGTTTGTGTGAATATGTGAGTGTGTGCGTATGTGAGATGTGTGTATGTGTGTGTACTATGTGAGTGTGTGTGTATGTGTTTGTGTGAATATGTGAGCATGTGTGTGTGTATGTGAGATGTGTGTATGTGTGTGACTGTGTGAGCGTGTGTGTGACTGTCTGTGAGGAGCAAACAATAAAGCAGCCTAAACTTCACGTCTCTCCTCAGCTTCTGCAGGGCAGGGAGGAGCAGCCGACTTCTTCCCTGAGGCCCAGTTGCACCTCCTCTCCAGCTCAGGGGTTGGTCAGATACAGTGGGTGATCTTGACATTTGCCCAGTTTTATGATTTAACTAGGGGCCCAGTGCATGAATTTGTGCATCCTGAAAGGAACTGTGGGCCTCAAGGCTGCAGTGAATACAGGGGCCGGTCTTGGCCCATCCTCTGCGCCCCCACCCGACCCCTCCTGCCTCGGCCCCCAGTCCCCTGTCTGCGGGCAGCCCATTCCCTCCGCCATCCCTCCCATGCACTGATGGCACCAGCCCCGCTCATACCCGCTGATGGCACCTGCCCCAATCGCTCTGTGCCATCAGCAGGTGTGAGCAGCTGCTGCTGTCCTGATCGCCCCTCAGGAGCAGGGGGAGGTGGAAAAGTCCTCAGGGGCAATTGAGGCCGGCAGCCTCTGCTCGCACCCACTGTCTGCACTGAGTGAGCGGGGTTGGCGCCAGGCGCTGTCAGTGAGTGTGAGTGGGGCTGGCGCCTGCAGCAGGTGCAAGTGTCCAGCGGAACTGTGGCATGCAAGAGCAAAAAAGTTTCAGTAACCACCAAAGGCTCGCCCCGATGACAGCCACCAGCACCCTGACTTGGTCTGGTGCCCCCGCTCACCTGCTCCACCATCCTGCCATGGCCGACACCCGCCATATTCTGTGCTCTGCTGCCTGCTGCTGATGACTGCCATGTTCTGCACACACCCCCTGGTGGTCAGCACACGTCACAGTGACCGGTTGTTCAATTGTTCGGTTGTTCTACTGCTCGGTCTATTTGCATATTAGGGTTTTATATATATATAGATAGATGGGATTTTTGGTTTAATTTTAGACTGCAGGATGACTTTTTCATGGAAGACACTGTTTCTCCTGGGACTGCCTGTTGTGGTGGTTGTCGGCCTGATCCAGATGAAGAGCTTTAGTAAAGGTACGTGAGTCAAACAGACTGTGGGCACACTTGGCAGCGGGAACCTTCTCTCTTCAGGAGGCGCCTATGGCAGTCATTCACCGAACAGTCAGTAACTGATGAAACACGAGAGTCCATGACTTACGTTCATGCACTCGGATTGGTGCTGAGTGAGGTCAGAGTTCACAGTGATATAGAAGCAAAAGGATGTAAAGACAATCATCTGTGGCTATGGACATTCCCAAGCGCTCTCATTAGGGGAGAGGAAGAAAAAAGGTGGCAAGGCCAGCCTGGCTTTCCGGGCTGTGAGCTGAGACACAGATCCATTGACAGGAATCTCACTGAGTCTTTCACAATGTGGTGACTTGCTTATTGCTGATGAAAGACTTCTCATGTATTGAGAGGCTATTCTATGTGCCCTAGAAAGTTCTTCCACTTTAAATTTCTTATGTCACTGTAACATTTGCTTGCCTGTTTGTATGTTAATTTCACAAAATTAATATTTTTAATACTTTCATAATATTACTCACTGTCAGATTGGAATTTCTTCCTCTACAGTGAATGAGACACTGGATCCAAATGCAGCTCACCCAGAACTGACCCCTTCGGAGGGAAGGAAGCGTGGGACCCATGGACAGTCATGCAACCAGACGTCCCACAGAGACTTGACAGCGTACTCCGTGCTCCGGGCCAGGAGGGGCTCATGTCAGGGAGGTGGTACTGGGAGGCGAACACTGAGGGCACGACAGGATGGGTCCTAGCTATTGCCAAGGACAATGTGGAGGGAGTCATCTCTGTGTCACCTGAGAACGAGTTCAGGCAGTGGGTGCTATGGACATGAGTCCTGGGCAATGCCCTCTTCTCATGCCTCCTCTCCCTGAAGATGGCCCAGGAGGGGTCAGACTCTCCCTTGAGTGTGCCTGTGGACATCTCTTCTTTTATAACTCGACCAAGCGCCCTATCGTCACCTTCCCCTGTTTTAGTCTCTGAAACTCTATGCCTCCTCTCCATTCTTTGACCCCTAATGTAGGTTCTCCTGACACTGTTCCCTTGGACTCTGGAAACCTAAATTAGATTCCAAGCACCAGCTTGTTTCTTTTTTACCTTCAAGTGGGACTCACGAGACCATCAAGTACCAGATCTAAAGTGCTGTAATCTCTGGCTTCAAATCTGACCTGGTGACTGATCCTTTCAGAGACATAACCATCCCAAATCCTCTGATACCTGCCTACTGATCACAATCTGATATCTGATGACCAAAGACCCTTAGAAAAATCCAATGGGGAATGCAATTTAGCCTAGAGAAGGACATGCAAGAAATGGTCAAGTATTTGATTGGTTTCTTTAACAAGGTGACAATTAATTATCCAAGTAGGGCTGAGAAAATTATAAATACAGTTTAAAAAGAGTAAAAGAAAATACAGCTGAATATACAGAGAAAAACCTATCACTAAGATATAATCTAGAAAATCATACGAAGTGTGGAATCCCACACTTTCTCAGAAAGTTAATAGAAAATGTGGAGTGGAGACAATTTTCAGAAATTCTAGTCCAAGAGAAAATTTAATTATGTATCATGTATATGAAAATGTCTATTTTGTTTTTAGAGAAAAATAAAACACATGTTAAAAATCAGTAATTATAAAATAAACTAGAGGCCTGGCACACGAAATTCATGCATGGGGGGATAAGGAATGGGGGGCTGTGTCCCTAAGTCCAGCCTGCACCCTCTGCAATCTGGGACCCCTCGAGGGATGCCCGACTTCCCCCTCACAGTCAGACATCCCTCTCACAATCCAGGACTGCTGGCTTCCAACCGCTTGCCTGCCTGCCTGCCTGCCTGATTGCCCCTAACTGCTTCTGCCTGCCAGCCTGATCACTCCCTAACCACTCTCCTGCCAGCCTGATTGACACCTAACTGCTCCCCTGCCGGCCCAATTGCCCCTAACTCCCCTCCCCTGAAATCCTGGTCACACCCAACTGCCCTCCCCTGCAGGCATCATTGACCTCAACTACCCTCCCCTGGAGGCCTGGCCTACCCAACTGCCCTCCCCTGCTGGCCTGATCATGCCCAACTGCCCTCCCCTGCAGGCCTGGTCGCCCCCAACTGCCCTTCCCTGTAGGCCTGGTCCCCCCCAACTGCTCTCCCATGCTGGCCAGGTCCCCCCAAACTGCCCTCCCCTGCAGGCCTGGTCCCCCCACCAACTGTCCTACCCTGCAGGCCTGGTCCCATCCAACCGCCCTCCCCTGCAGGCCTGGTTTCTGCCAACTGCCCTCCCCTGCAGGCCTGGTCACCCCCAACTGCCCTCCCCTGGAGGCCAGGTCCCCCTAACTGCCCTCCCCTGCTGGCTTGATTGCACCCAACTGCCCTCCCCTGCTGGCCTGATCATGCCCAACTGCCCTCCCCTGCTGACCTGATCGCGTGCAACTGCCCTCCCCTGCAGGCCTGGTCCCCCGCAACTGCTCTCCCATGCTGGCCAGGTCCCCCCAAACTGCCCTCCCCTGCAGGCCTGGTCCCCCCACCAACTGTTCTACCCTGCAGGCCTGGTCCCATCCAACCGCCCTCCCCTGCAGGCCTGGTTTCTGCCAACTGCCCTCCCCTGCAGGCCTGGTCACCCCCAACTGCCCTCCCCTGGAGGCCAGGTCCCCCTAACTGCCCTCCCCTGTGGCTTGATTGCACCCAACTGCCCTCCCCTGCTGGCCTGATTGCACCCAACTGCCCTCCCCTCCAGGTCTGGTCCCCCCAACTGTCCTCCCCTGGAGGTCTGGTCACCCCCAACTTCCCTCCTCTGCCGGCCCGGTCACCCCTAACTGCCCTCCCCTGCAGGCCTGATTACCCCCAACTGCCCTCCCTTGCCATCCTGGTCCCTCCCAACTTCCCTCCCGGGCTGGCCATCTTGTGGAGGCCATCTAGTGTCCACATGGGGGCGGACTTCTTTGACCACATGGGGGCGGCCAACTTGTGTGTTGGAGTGATGGTCAATATGCATATTACCCTTTTATTAGATAGGATAAACAGAAGCAATAAATGTAACACAGTAAGAATATTTTAAGGTCATAATAAATTAAAGAAGAGAGTTACATGAAGAAGAAGAAATAATGTGAAAAAAAATGTCTTGGAAAAGTCTTAACATCTTCTGAGGTGAGAATGGGGAATATCTGCAAACAACACTGCTGCTTCCCAGGTTGGCAATCATCATAGAGTTTTGCTGTTCTGTGAAGGTCATTCATCTACAGCATTCTGGAGGTTCTTTCCAGTCATGATATTCTTTTTCTGTTTAAACTCATAACTTTGTGTTTGAAACTATGTTAATTCTTCCACAATTATGGACACATTTATTTTATTTAGTTTTAAAAATTTGTTAATTGAGGTAAAATACACATGCCATAAAGTTTATCATTTTGACCATTTTAAAGTACACAATTCAGTGATATTTATACTTTCATAATATCATGCAACCATCATCATTATCTAGTTCCAGAATATTTTCAATATTCCAAAAGGAAACTCCATACCCATTAAGCAGGCACTACACATTTTTCCCTCTCCCCAGCCCCAGGCCACTGCTAATCTACTTGGTCCTGATGTATTTACCTATTCTCAATATTTTATGTAAATAAAACCATGAAACATATGGATATTTTTGTGTCTGGCTTTTTATACTCAGTACTAGAGGCCCGGTGCATGAAATTTGTGCATGGGGGGGGTTGTCCCTCAGCCCAGCCTGCACCCTCTCCAATCTGGGACCCTGAGAGGGATGTCCGACTGCCCATTTAGGCCCAATCCCACCTAAACGGGCAGTCGGACATCCCTCTCACAATCCAGGACTGCTGGCTCCCAACTGCTCGCCTGCCTGCCTTCCTGATTGCCCCTAACCGCTTCTGCCTGCCAGCCTGATCACCCCCTAACCACTCCCCTGCCAGCCTGATTGATGCCTAACTGCTCCCTGCCAGCCTGTTTGCCACTAACTGCCTTCCCCTGCAGACCTGGTCACCCCTAACTGCCCTCCCCTGCAGGCCTGGTCACCCCTAACTGCCCTCCCCTGCAGGCCTGGTCTGCACCAACTGCTCTCCCCTGCAGGCCTGGGTCCCCCCCAACTGCCCTTCCCTGCAGACCCAGTCACCCTCAACTTCCCTCCTCTGCTGGCCGAGTCACCCCTAACTGCCCTCCCCAGCAGGCTTGATCGCCCCAACTGCCCTCCCTTGCAGGCCATCTTGTGGTGGCCATCTTGTGTCCACATGGGGGCAGTCATCTTTGACCACATGGGGGCAGCCATCTTCTGTGTTGGAGTGATGTTCAATCTGCATATTACTCTTTTATTAGATAGGATAGAGGCCTGGTGCATAGGTGGCGGCCAGCTGGTTTGCCCTGAAGGGTGTCCCGGATCAGGCTGGGGGTTCCCTTGGGGCGTGGGGCAGCCTGGGCGAGGGGCCTGTGGTGGTTTGCAGGCTGGCCATGCCCCCCGGCAGCCCAAGCAGAGGCCCTGGGATCTGGGATTTATTTATCTTCTACAATTGAAACCTTGTAGCCTGGAGTGGAGCCAAGCCTTCTGCTCGCTCCATGGTGGCAGCCATTTCTCTTAGGATTTATGTATCTTCTATAATTGAAACTTTGTAGCTGTGAGCAGAGGCCAAAGCAGGCCAGGGCTGCAGAAGCTTGGCTTCCTCTATTGCCATGGGCAACCCTAGCCTCCTGCTCTCTCCAGCTCCGTGGCTGCCGCCATTTCTGTTGGGATTTATTTACCTTCTATAATTGAAACTTTGTAGCCTGGAGTGGGCGGGCCAGGGTGTGCAGAAAGCTTGGCTTCCTCCATCGCCAGGGAAACCCAAGCCTCCCTCCTGCTCTCTCCATGGCAGACAGCCATCTTGGTTGGGTTAATTTGCATACTCGCTCCTGATTGGCTGGTGGGCGTGGCTTGTAGGTGTGGCTTGTGGGTGTAGCAGAGTGATGGTTAATTTGCATATTACTCTTTTATTAGATAGGATAATGTTTTCAAAGTTTGTCCATGTTGTAGTATGTAGCAGTACTTCATTCTTTTTTAGAGCTGTTTGAGGTTCACAGCACAATTGAGTGGAAAATCCAGAGTATTTCCATATTCCTCCTCTCTCCCCCCATAGCTTCCTTTATTATTAATGTCTTGCATTGGTGTGGCTTATTTGTTACAATAGATGAACGAATATTGATGCATTATTTTCAACTAGAGCTCACAGTTTACATTGGGGTTCACTTTTAGTGTTGTATGTTCCATGGAGTTTTACAAATTATTTACGCATTTTTGATACATTAATATGCCCCTCTATGCCCTTTAAATTTTTAATATAAATTTAGTGATACATTTAGTAGTAAACAAATTTAGTAGTAAATAGGTCAGCTTTGCCTTAAAATATTTTTGACTTTACTCTATTTTGATTTACTGTAACTGAAAATTTTTTATTTAAGATCTTGAGGTTAACTGTCTTCTTTATTTTTTGTTTTTATTTTTTTACTGTAGCCTTTCTTCCTAATCAAACTAGCTCTTTGCTTGTTAGTCTTGTGTCCTTGTGCAGATCCTATATATAAGTACATATATTCCTTAAGACAATTTCATGAAAATATGTTTTTTTATCAGTCAAAATTTTTACTAGCTAAAGAACATATTTTTTTCATTAGCTCCCCAAATTAGGGATTAATTTACAATCTCACTTCCAGTTCCAATTAAAAAACCCATAGGAAAGGAGAATGATTAGTGGCTTGGGTAAAATGCCACAATTGGTGAGTCACTCAAGGATCTTGATGCATAGATGGTTGTAGTCATATAAAGCATGGCAACTCTCAGAATAGATGTAGAGATTGGATGAATCTTAGTTTCAAGGAGAGGACTGGAGGAAACAGAGAAACTAAATTTGTTAACCTCCCTGAAGGACTTTTTCCTTATTTGTCAGTAAACTATAAGTTCCATTACGGCAGAAATATTTTTCTTTTTTATATGTCCTCACAACCTAGAAAAGTACCATCAATTGGTTGATCAATAAGCATTTGTGGGATGCATGAATAGATTTATAAGTAGGATATTTATTGAGTCCTTATTTGTAGAATGCACTCTGCTAGGCCCTAGAGGTAAAATGCTTAATAAGATATAATTTCTGCCCTACACTTTTTTTATTCTATTGAAGCTTCTTTGTCTTTTCAACGTCTTATCGTACCTTTATAAATTTTACTCAGAATGGGATTTCCAGAGTAGTTTAGCAATAAAGAATTAAATTGATGGAGTAAGACTGAATTCAAGCTCATTACTTTGCCAGAAACCATAGGCTACTTGGCAACCCTTCACTGCTTGTTTTTTGCCCACACTAGAGATGAGGATGCTGTGGGTTATGTCATCCCTGACATTTCTACAACTGATTCTAAAGAACATCAATCCTCACATTTTCTTTCATTGCCCACCTCCAACCTATGCTGCCCAATCTCTAAGCTTAAAGGACAAAAGCTCTTTAAAATGAGTGGAGAAGTGAAAAGTGGAAGAATCATGTTGTAGAACAAAGTATGCATTTAGTTCCAGTGGGAGAGACACTAAAAACTCATTTGAGAACCTCATGTTGAATATCCTAAATTTAGAACAAAAGAAAAATATCCTAAACTGAACCCATTATCCTTCCTGCTCTATATCATAGTTCCAATCTCATTTTTCTTCTGTTTTGTTGTGATCCCATGTGTAGGGTTTTCATATATGGGAATATTCTTCTTGGGTTCAAATATCGCGTCCAGCATGGCCAGTGGTGAACCTGAGGAGGGGTGGTGAAGGATTAAAGAAAACATACAAGAGAATATAGTTGGGGCCAGGTGGATCACTGTGCCTGGATAAGGACACAGTGACCCCACTGTAAGCCGAATCTTTATTTTATAGTCAGATCACACAAAGCAAAACAAGGGAGTGGTCAAGATGTTTACAATATTCTTGCAAGTTTCAATCTGCTTCTTTCCTGTTGTTTCAATTCTCTGAACTCTATCAAGCTTTGTTTTGGCAGCACTTGCTGCACCTCCCGCAGCCCACATCCCTCAGCTACCTAGGACTGCAAGGTCAGACTATAAGGTCACGTTTACATACAACCACAGCCTTTGGCTATAATTGTGCTGGGAGAGCTTTGCCCTCCAAGCTGAGACTTGTATGTGGCTTTGCCACAAGAGGTCCATGTCCTCTCATCAGTCTGGGGCTTGAACCTGTCTAAACACTATAGTCGCTCTCCACAACTTAGTGTGCCAGGGAATTTTTGCTAAGGCGATGCATCTTCCAAGAGAGATTTTTAAAGAACTGTCAATCATGTAGAAAAAGCTAAGTAGATCTCTTCTGTCACCAGGAAGAGAAAGCTCACTTAAAAGGAGAAGCTCATATTTTACATCCTTGAAGACACAAGCTTGGTGATGTTAGAGAAGACTTAGCTGCATTAAGGCAAAGGAAACCTCAACAGTGGGAAGGACATGGTCAGTGAAGAAAACAGGCAGTGTTGTCAACCTTCTCCATGAAGGCTGCAGATGTTTCTTCATATCTATTTGACTAGTTTTATTTTTTACTCTGAAAACATAAACTGCAACATTAATTCCTTTCTCATTCACATATTCCCAGCGGACAAAAGTCTGGACTTACTGACCAGTGAGAACGTGTCTATATATATAAAAGCCTAAGCAGCCGAACGACCAAACAACGGGTCTACTGGTTGCTATGATGTGCACTGACCACCAGGGGACAGACGCTCAATGCAGGAGCTGCCCCCCGGTGGTCAGTGTGCTCCCACAATGGGAGCGCCACTCAGCTGACTGATGGGTGCCAGACACCGGGCTCATGGCTGGCAAGCACAGCTGCAGCAACAAGAGCTTCTCCTGCCTCCACCGCAGTGCTATCAAGCAGCAGTGGCAGCAGGTGCAGCCGGGCCAGGAGGAGTGGGAGCAGTGCCTGGCCCAGGCTCAGGCTCCTCCCCGGCCACCTGCTGCTTCACGCACTACTACATCCCTTGGGGGATGTTGGACTGCCAGTTTTGGGCCTGCAGGGATCCAGCTGAAAACAGCAGTCCAACATTTCCTGAGGGGTCCTGGATTGAGAGAGGGCACCGGCCAGGCTGAGGGGTACCACCTGTGTATGAATCCGTGCACTAGGCCTCTAGTTAGCAAATAAAAGGCTTACCTCAAGAAGGCTTGGTCTCCCACTGGAAAGGTTTTACCATCCTTTCCACCTCATGGAAGACTCCAGGTTTATAAGTCGATGGTCACGGAGGCAAGGACAAGCTGAGCTATTAACTTTCAAAATATTTGAACGATTTCTGTGTATTTCCACCAACAGCAACATGTACTGAGAATCACTCAACTGTTGACCCTTCCCTTTAGACACCACCCCTCCTCCACATTTGATAACACAAACAATAAGAATAGAAAATTTCTCTGTAAATGTAGTTTTAAAAATATTTTAAAATAAATATTTATTGTTGAAAATATTACATATGTCCTTTTTTTCGCCCATTGCCCTCTCCCAACTCCCTCACCACTAAGCCTTCACCACCCACTGTCTGTGTCTAAGGGTTATGCATATGAGTTCATTGGTTGATCTCTTCCCCACTCCAATCTCCTGTGCCTTCCAACTGAGGTTTGACAGTCTGTTTGATGTTCCTATGTCTCTGGGTCTATTTCTGTTCATCAGTTTATGTTGTTCATTAGATTCCACATATGAGTGAGATAATGTGATATTTATCTTTCTCTGACTGGCTTATTTTGCTTAGCATAATGCTCTCTAGGTCTGTCCATGCTGTTGCAAATGGTAAGAGTTCTTTCTTTTTTATAGCTGCATAGTATTCCATTGTATGGTATTTATTTCAATACACACTGAGCAACAGAATGGAAGAGATACCATGCATTTGTTTTCAGTTTTCTGTGACATATGGTTACTGCTCATAAAGAGACTACATTGCCCCAAAGGTAACACTGGAGGAAATTCTCCCAACCATTTTCCAGTTGCCCCATTCCTCTTTCTGCCTCCCCCTCTTTGAAAGGGCTGAAATGTTAACCTACTGAAAATGGGCTGCTCTCCACACAGCGACAGCTTTCTCACCCATAAGAGCTTTGAGTGGAGGCAGCTCAGAATACCTAAGGGACTGACACTTCATTTCTTATCGAGGTAACAGAGTTAGATTCTTGGGGGACACCCATATCAGAACTCCTTGAGTGAGTCACAGAGGTCTTTGGAGAAGAATCAGAACAATTTTCAGTGTGATCTGAAGCTAAGCAGATGGCCACAGATGTGCCAGGACCCTGAAGGCTAAAGTAAGGACGGAGGATCCTACAGAATTTGACTCTAGTAAAGGAATAGATGTAAGATCCATCAACCACGTTATAAAAGGACACATCCCCAGCCTCCAAGTCCAGGAACACTCCTATCATGTGGGGGCACTGCCTCAGTGACAGAGACTCTGGCTGGGAAGTGAGAACCCTGATTTCCTATTCTTTATATGCCACCACCCAGAAATTCTTTTCTGGACTTTCTACAAACCACCCCACTCTCTTCACTGTATCTAAGCAGACACCCAGCGCCCATCTGGTTCCAGGTCCACCTTCTGTTCCCACATTTACTTCTGCCTCCCAGTAATGTCTCCCTGTGGTAAAGCAACTCTGGCCCAGAACACTGAAGGTGTCCTCTAGCTCCTGCTGTGTGGGGCCATCATTGTTCTGAGAAACATTTTCTATTGAAGAAACATGTGTTCTACTCTGAGATAAGATGAATTTGGTATGAGCTGTGTCTGGATCCAGAGTAACAGCCACTGCAGGTATGAAAAAAAAAAAAAAGTCATTCCACAATCAAGACTGGTTGGTTTTAGGAAAGATTCAAATACAGGAAAAGGGGCGTGTTGGAAAAGAAGAGGGAGAGCAATGGAAGAGTGGGTAAACCATTATGTTCTATCCATATCTATTCATAGGAGACACGTGGTGTATAGATCACAGAAGGTCAGGGTTGACAGGACCTTGGGAAGCTACCTATTCCCCACAGGCAGACGCTGTTTGGGAAGAGGGCTGTCTCATCTGAAAGCCTAGGATTGGGTATTGCAGGATGGAGTCTCTCCAATTTCCTTCAGATGCTGGCTGTTTGCTCTTAATAATTAAGTTCTGCTATATTTCAGTCACACTGTACCTATTTGCATTTAAGCTTCTTTGGCATCCTTTTTCTGTGGGCTTATGAAATAACTCAGTTATCCTTCTCACACACACTTATTATATTTCTAATGGTTGAAATCCCAGGCTCTTTAGTCTGAAAGCCCCAAATTGCGACAATCACTCCATCTGTAGGAGCTTTGAAGTTGGCGAAACTACTTTGCTTCTCTTAGCCTCACTTTGCCCTCATGACAATGAACGTAATTCTGATCCCTCGGCATAGGACTATGGTGAGAAAGAAATGAGATAATGTGTAGAGTTTAATACTGTCTTGCTCATGATGAGCCCTTGGTAAATGTTAGCTTCCAGTAGTTCTAGTAACACTAATACTGGACATTAAGAGTAGCAGTAGCACTAGTAGTAAGAACCTGCTTCTTGTCAAACCCAACATTTTCAATAATTAAAGTTTTTCTAAGAATTTATGTGGGATATTATGTGTTCGGAGGATTATGTTAACTAGAAAATGGGTGTGGATACAGGGATATGCAGAGTAAAGCAGCATGCTCTACACATTGACAGTCAACTCTAACTCTGGAAGGACTCTGAGGCCAGGGCCATTATGCACTTGCACTGAGTAGCAACAAGCTGTGCTCTGTCTCAGATGGTTACATAGCAGACTTCCTTCCAGCTCAACTACTCTTTCAATGTTGTTCACATGAATAAATCTACCCTGTCACTGAAGTCTCAGATTGGACATCATTTCTTCATGGCAGTATCTTTTTCTTTTCCATTTTTTTCTGGTGTTTTTTTTTTAATTTTTTTTTATTACGGTATTATATGTGTACATATCTTACCATTGCTCCCCCCACACCACTCCCATACATGCCCTCACCCCCCAATTTTTTGCATCCGTTGGTTATTCTTATATGCATGCATGTAAGTCCTTCGGTTGATCTCTTATTTCCCCCACCTCTCCCTAACCTTCCCGCTGTAATTTGACAGACTGTTTGATGCTTTACTGCCTCTGTATCTATCTTTTTGTTCATCAGTTTATAATGTTTTTTATTATCCACAAATGAGTGAGATCATGTGGTATTTTTCTTTCATTGACTGGCTTATTTCACTTAGCATAATGTTCTCTAATTCCATCCAGGTTGCTGCAAATGGTAAGAATTCCTTATTTTTTATGGCAGCATAGTATTCCATTGTGTAGATGTACCATAGTTTTCTGATCCAGTCATCTGCAGACGGGCACCTAGGCTGTTACCAAATCTTAGCTATTGTAAATTGTGCTGCTATGAACATAGGGGTGCATATATCCTTTCTGATTGGTGTTTCTAGTTTCTTAGGATATATTCCTAGGAGTGGGATTACTGGGTCAAACAGGAGTTCCATTTTCAGCTATTTGAGGAAACTCCATACTGTTCTCCACAGTGGCTGCACCAGTCTGCATTCCCACCAGCAGTGCATGAGGGTTCCTTTTTCTCCACATACTCGCCAACACTTGTCGTTTGTTGATTGGTTGATGATAGCCATTCTGACAGGTGTGAGATGGTATCGCATTGTTGTTTTGATTTGCATATTTCGGATAATTAGTGACTTTGAGCATGTTTTCATGTGTCTCTTGGCCTTCCTTCTGTCTTCTTTCGAAAAGGTTCTATTTAGGTCCGTTGCCCATTTTTTTATTGGATCATTTATCTTCCTTTTATTAAGTTGTATAAGCTGCCTATAGATGTTGGAGATTAAACCTTTATCAGTGATAACATTTGCAAATACATTCTCCCATACAGTGGGGTTTCTTGTTGTTTTGTTGATGGCTTCTTTTGCTGTGCAAAAGCTTTTTATTTTGATGTAGTCCCATTTGTTTATTTTCTCTTTGGCTTCCATTGCCCTAGGGGCAGTATCAGTGAAGAAGTTCTTTCGGCATATGTCTGACATTTTGCTGCCTGTGGATTCCTCTAATATTTTTATGGTTTCCCATCTTATGTTTAAGTCCTTTATCCATTTTGAGTTTATTTTTGTGTATGGTGTAAGTTGGTGATCTAGTTTCATTTTTTTTTTGCATGTATCTGTCCAATTTTCCCAACACCATTTATTGAAAAGACTATCTTGACTCCATTGTATGTTCATGCCTCCTTTGTCAAATATTAATTGACCATAGTGGTTTGGGTCGATATCTGGATTCTCTATTCTATTCCATTGGTCTATATGTCTGTTCTTGTGCCAATACCAGGCTGTTTTGAGAACAGTGGCTTTGTAATACAGCTTGAAATCTGGTATTGAGATCCCTCCTACTTTATTCTTCTTTCTCAGGATTGCTGTGGCTATTCGGGGTCTATTTTTATTCCAGATGAATTTTTGGAGAGTTCTTTCTAGGTCTGTGAAATATGCTGTTGGTATTTTAATGGGGAGTGCATTGAATCTATAGATTGCTTTGGGTAGTATGGACATTTTAATGATGTTGATTCTACCAATCTATGAACATGGTACGTTCTTCCATCTGTTTATGTCTTCCTCTATCTCTTTTTTCAGTGTCCTGTAGTTTTCCACGTATATGTCTTTCACCTCCTTGGTTAAGTTTATTCCTAGTTATCTTAATTTTTTTGGTGCGATGGTAAATGGGATTGCTTTCTTAGTCATTCTTTCTGTAAGTTCACTATTGGTGTATAGAAATGCCATAGATTTCTTGGCGTTAATTTTGTATCCTGCTACATTGCCGAATTTATTTATTAAGTCTGTTAGTTTTTTGATGGAGTCTTTCAGGTTTTTTATGTACAATATCATGTCATCTGCAAATAAGGACAGCTTTACTTCTTCTTTTTCAATTTGGATGATTTTTATTTCTTCTTCTTGTCTAATTGCAATGGCTAATACTTCCAGTACTATGTTGAACAGGAGTGGTGAGAGTGGGCATCCCTGTCTTGTTCCTGTTCTTAGGGGAAATGGTTTTAGTTTTTGCCCATTGAGTATGATGTTAGCTGTGGGTTTATCATATATAGCTTTTATTATGTTGAGGTATGATCCTTCTATTCCCACCTTGTTGAGAGTTTTTATCAAGAAAGGGTGTTGGATTTTGTCAAATGCTTTTTCTGCATCAATTGATGTGACTATGTGATTTTTATCTCTCAATTTGTTTATGTAATGTACCACGTTAATTGATTTGCAGATATTGTACCATCCTTGCATTCCTGGGATAAATCCTTCTTGGTCATGGTGTATGATCTTTCTGATGTATTGCTGGATCTGATTTGCTAGAATTTCGTTGAGGATTTTGGCATCTACGTTCATGAGGGATATTGGCCTGTAATTCTCTTTCATTGTGTTGTCTTTATCTGGTTTTGGTATTAGTGTGATGCTGGCTTCATAGAAGGAGCTTGGAAGTGTTCCTTCCTCTTGAATTTTTTGGAATAGTCTGAGGAGGATAGGTTTTAGTTCTTCCTGGAATGTTTGATAAAACTCTCCTGTGAAGCCATCTGGCCCCGAGCTTTTGTTTGCCTGAAGCTTTTTGATGACTGCTTCAATTTCTTCCATAGTTACTGGCATATTGAGCTGTTTAGATTCTGCCTGATTGAGTTTTGGAAGGTTATATTTTTCTAGGAATATGTCCATTTCCTCCAGGTTGTCCAGTTTGTTGGAATAGAGTTGTTCATAGTATTTTTTAACAATCCTTTGTATTTTGGCGGGATCTGTTGTTATTTCACCTCTTTCATTTCTTTTTTTTTTTAATATATTTTATTGATATTTCACAGAGAGGAAGGGAGAGGGATAGAGAGCTAGAAACATCGATGAGAGAGAAACATCGATCATCTGCCTTCTGCACACCTCCCACTGGGGATGTGCCCACAACCAAGGTACATGCCCTTGTCCGGAATCGAACCTGGGACCTTTCAGTCCACAGGCCGACGCTCTATCCACTGAGCCAAACCGGTTTCAGCTCACCTCTTTCATTTCTGATTTTGTTTATTTGGGTCCTCTCTCTTTGCTTCTTGGTGAGCCTGGCTAGAGGTTCATCAATCTTGTTTATCCTTTCAAGGAACCAGCTCTTGGTTTTGTTGATCTTTAGTATTGTTTTTTTTTTTTTTTTTTTTTTTTTTTGGTCTCTATGTCGTTTATCTCCGCTCTGATGTTTATTATTTCCTTCCTTCTGCTTACACTGGGCTTTTCTTGTTGCTCCTTTTCTAACTCTTTGAGTTGTTGGGTTAGGTAATTTATTACCATTGTTTCTTGTTTTTTGCAGTATGCTTGTAGAGCTATGAACTTCCCTCTCAAGACTGCTTTCGCTGTGTCCCATAGATTTTGGATTGTTGTGTTTTCATTGTCATTTGTTGCCATGATGTTTTTGATTTCTTCCTTGATCTCTCTGGTAACCCAGTCATTGTTTAATAGCATGCTGTTTAGTCTCCTTGTGTTTGATTTCTTTGGATTGCTTTATTGTAGTTGATTTCCAGTTTTATGCCACTGTGGTCTGAGAAGATGCTTGATATGATTTCTATCTTCTCGAATTTGAAGAGACTTTGCCTATTTCCCAACATATGGTCTATCTTTGAAAAAGACCCATGTGCACTTGAGAAGAATGTATATTCTGTGGCTTTGGGGTGAAATGTTCCGAAGATGTCAATTAATTCCATCTGGTCTAGTGAGTCATTCAGGATTGATGTTTCTTTGCTGATTTTTTGTTTAGAGGATTTGTCCAATGGTGATAGTGGGGTATTAAAGTCTTCTTCTATGATTGTATTGCTGTCAATCTCTCCCTTGATATCCTCCAGGAGATTTTTTATGTATTTGGGTGCTCCTGTATTGGGTGCATATATGTTTACCAGAGTTATTTCTTCTTGTTGGATTGCTTCCTTTAGTATTATGAAGTGGTCTTCCTTATCTCTTGTTATGTCCTTCACTTTGAGATCTAATTTGTCATATATAAGTATTGCTACCCCAGCTTTTTTTTTAATTTCCATTCACCTGGAAGACCTTTATCCATCCTTTCACCCTCAGTCTTTGTGCGTCTTTTTTTCTGAGGTGGGTTTGTTGTAGACAGCAGATATATGGGTCTTGTTTTCTTGTCCAATCTGTTACCCTATGTCTTTTGATTGGGGGGCATTTAATCCATTTACATTTAAAGTTATTATTGATAGGTACTTATTTGTCGCCATTTTTATTCTTTACCCCTGTATTCCTTCTTCGCTTCCTATTTCTTTTTTTTAATAGCAGACCCTTCGGCATTTCTTGCATTGCTGGTTTGGTGGTAATAAACTCCCTTAGTCCTTTTTTGTCTGTGAAGCTCCTGATTTCACCTTCAATTTTGATTGATAGCCTTGCTGGGTACAGTATTCTTGGATTCAGACCCTTCCTTTGCATGACTTTGTATATTTCATTCCATTCCCTTCTGGCCTGATGAGTTTCTGTTGAGAAATCAGTTGCTAGTCTGATGGGGGTTCCTTTGTAGGTAACTTTCTGTCTCTCTCTTGCCGCTTTTAAGATTTTTATTTTGTCATTGGTGTTTGCCAATTTAATTATAATGTGCCTTGGCATCGGTCTTTTGGGGTTCATTTTGCTTGGGACTCTGTGATCTTCTTGGATTTGTGTGGGTTTTTTCTTCCCTATATCAGGGAAGTTTTCTGTCATTATTTCTTCAAATAGGTTTTCTATTCCTTGCTCAGTTTCCTCTCCTTCTGGAACCCCTATTATGAGGATGTTGTTTTGTTTCGTGTTGTTCCCTTAGGCTCTCCTCCTGCTTTTTAATTTTTTTTCCTAGAAGCTGTTCTACTTGGGTATTTTTTCCTACCTTGTCTTCTAGCTCACTGATGCGGTCCTCTGCTTCTTCTAGTCTACTCTTGATGCTTTCTATTGAGTTCTTTACAGCAGCGATGTCATTTTTCATTTCTTCTTGGTTCTTCTTCATTTCCTCTTGGTTCTTGCTCATATTGTCGAATTTGTCTTCCATTCTTTTCAGGCACCTTATGACCATTTCTCTGAATTCTTTCTCTGACAGGTTGCTTGCCTCATTTCATTTACTTCCTTTTCTGGTGATGCCTGCTTTTCTTTCATATGCGGGCTGTTTCTTTCTCTCCCCATGGTCTCTCTTCTCCAGGTGTCTGGTTATGTAGTTCTCTCTCTCCTTATCCCAGGCAAAATCTGACCTTTCCGTGGTAGAGTGTAGTGCTCCTCTGAATCTGAGTGTTTGTGTCAATTGGGGACCGGTGCTCTGGGGTTCGCAGCTGTTCAGTGGGTGTCGCAGTTGTAGAATTTCAGGCTTCTGATAACATCCCCTTTTCTCTTCAAGATGGCACGGTCTCCATGTCTGACCCGGTGGCTCCGGGAGGGCCCCTTTAGCATTTCTTGTATTCCTGGCTTTGTAGTGATAAACTTTCTTAGCCTTTTTTTGTCTGAAAAGCTTTTGATTTGCCCTTCAATTTTCATTGACAGTCTTGTTGGATAGCACATTATTGGATTCAGTCCTTGCTTTGCATTAAGTTGTATACCTCCTTCCATTCCCTTCTAGCTTGATGTGTTTCTGTTTATAAATCCTCTGATAATCTGATGGGGCATCCTCTGTAGGTAACTCTCTGTCTCTCTCTCTTGCAGCCTTTAAGATTCTCTCTTTGTCGTTAACATTTGCCATTGTAATTATGGCATGTCTTTGTGTGGGTCTTTTGGGATTCATCTTGCTTGGGACTCTCTGTACTTGTGTAACTTTTTTCTTTCTTCCCCATATCCAGGAAGTTTTCTGTTATTATTTCTTCAAATAAATTTTCTAATCCTTGCTGTTCTTCTTGTCCTTCTGGCAGCCTTATTATACTTACGTTACTTCATTTCGTGTTGTCCCAAAGCTCCCTTAAGCTATCCTCCTGCTTTTCAATTTTTTTTCTTGAATTGCTGTTCAGATTGGGCTTGTTTCTCCACCTTATCTTCTAACTCATTTATTTGATCCTCTGCTTCATCTAGTCTACTGTTTAAACCTTCCATGGTGTTTTTTATTGTAGCTATATCACTTTTGATTTCTTCCTGATTTTTGGATAGGTTGTTCATTTTGTCATCCACTGGTGTATGAACTGTATGATCATTACTCTGAATTCTTTTTCTGTCATGTTGCATGCTTCTGTTTCACTAATTTTCTTTCTTGGTGACTCCTCATTTTCTTTCCTGTGGGAATTGTGTCATCTCCCCATTCTGACTATCGCCAGAAGGTTCAAACATCGAGTTGCGTGGGCCTGGGCCATGTGCAGTGGGAGTTTCGCACCACTCGAGTGTCACTGAAAAGCTCCAACACCATGACATGTGGTTGCGGTGGGTTGGTGGGTGCCATGCTTGCCCAGGATCAGAGTCACGGTGCTCAGTACAGTCTCATGTGCAAACCTAGAATCAGGGAACCCGCCTGTGCCACACTGAAACAGAGACCCCACTGGCAGGTGCCAAAAATCAGAGTCCCCTAGTGCTTGCCAGGAGTCAGAGTTCCCCTGAGTCCACACCAAGAATCGAGTATCAGAGTCTCTGTTGCTTGGTGCAGCTTCTCGCTGAGAATCAGGGTCCCTGTGTGTGCATGCACCAAGAATTGGAGTCACTGGCTCTTAGTGTGAATGCACTGGGAATCAGGGATCCCAAGCGCACACGATGAGAAACAGAATCAAGTCACTGGTGCTCAGTGCTGCCTCTTGCCCAGAGAATCAGGGTCCCAGTCAGCTTGGGGGACCAGGTTGCACAGTAGCACTGTGTTGGCAGGAGGTCCATTCCTGCGCTGTGGAAAACAGACTTCCATGTGCGCTTGCCCAGAATCAAAGTCAGGTGGCACTGCCACCCTACATGGGCATGTGGTTTGGTCACCCGATTGTGTTGCGGGGAACAGATTCCCAGTGTCCGCATGCTCCCAGGCTCAAATTCCTGTAGCGGTACTGTGGCCCTGTGTGAGGGGCGGATCTAGCAGTTCCTATGGTGCTGCCGCAAGCCTGCGGGGAGGGGGATGGGCTCTGTGACTCATAGAATTCTGTGGCCAGAATGTCTGGATTCTTGGTGTCTGTAGGTCTGCAACTGTGGTTGCAGGTATCTGTCCCCAGTGGCTGATGAGTCTCAGTTTGTATCTGAGACCAGACTGGGTGGTGCTCAGGCCAGGATCCTAGACTCAAGCAGCTCTGTTTTTCAAGATGATGTGGTCTCTGTGCCTGCGCTGGCCACCCCCGGAGTGTCTGCGGTGGCAACGGGGCTCAGCCGTCTAAGCCTGCCCAGTTTGGCAGCCCCTTAGAAGACCTTCAGGATCTAACTGTCCCTAGCTCATACACACACGCAACACACACATCCACACACTCCTCTATAGCTCCCTCACTCTCTCACACTCTCTTCCTCCCTACCTTCCGGCCAGTCGCCATCTTCAGAATCCTCTACCATTTCAAAGTCCCAAAGCTATGACTATTTTGATAACCAAGAATACCCTACATCAACTCAATCTCAAAGAAAATGTAATCCTGCCTTTCTTGGTGACAAAATTTCATAAAGAACAAAAATAGCAATAGACCTCTGGATAAAGATATTCATAAAATTACAGTTAAAATATGGTGTTCCCTTAATGTTCAATTAAAAATGAGATACAAAGCAAGAGTACATAAAGTATAATGCTCCTAGGAGAATTCATTGTGATTTATACTTTTGTTATTATAAACTTTATTTTATAGAAAAGTTTTAGATTTACAGAAAAGTGGAAAAGATAGCAAAGAGAGTTTCCTTATATCCTTCACTGCTTTCTCATTATTCATATCTTACAGTAGTGTGGTTTATTTGTCACAAGTAATGAACTAATATTGATACCTTATTGGTAACCAAGAGTCCAGAGTTCATTCAGAATTTTTGTTTTTAAAAATGATGTATTTATATATATTATTTAAGTACTAGAGGCCCGGTGCATGAAATTCATGCACAGGGGAGGAGGGTTGTCCCTCAGTCCAGCCTGCACCCTCTCCTATCTGGGACCCCTCGAGGGATGTCCAACTGCCCATTTAGGCCCAATCCTGGTGGAACTGTGCCTAAACAGGCAGTCGGACATCCCTCTCACAATCCAGGACTGCTGGCTCCTAATGACTCACCTGCCTGCCTGCCTGATTGCCCCTAACCACTTCTGCCTGCCAACCTGATCACCCCCTAACCACTCCCCTGCCAGCCTGATCGACGCTTAACTGCTACCGTGCTGGCCAGATTGCCCCTAACTGTCCTCCCCTGCAGGCCTGGTCGACCCCAACTGCCCTCCTCTGCTGGCCTTGTCACCCCTAACTGCCCTCCCTTGCTGGCCTGATCGCCCAAAACTGCCCTCCCCTGCTGGCTATCTTGTGGTGGCTATCTTGTGACCACATTGGGGTGGCCATCTTGTGACCACGGGGGGCAGCCATCTTGTGACCACATGGGCGTGGCCATCTTGTGCGAGGGCATGATGGTCAATTTGCATATTACCTCTTTATTATATAAGATTATGCCATTGTGATCTGAGAAGATGCTTGATATTATTTCAATCTTCTTGAATTTGGAGAGACTTTACCTGTGTCCTAATATGTGGTCTATCTTTGAAAATGTCCCATGTGCACTTGAATGTACATTCAGTAGCTTTGGGGTGAAATGTTCTGAAGATGTCAATTAAGTCCATCTGATCTAGTGAGTCATTTAGGATTGATGTTTCTTTGTTGATATTTTGTCTAAAGGATTTATCCAGTGATGTCAATGGGGTATTAAAGTCCCCTACTAGGATTGTATTGCTGTCAATCTCTCCCTTGATATCTTTCAGAAGTTTTTTTATGTGTTTGGGTGCTCCTATATTGGGTGCCTATATGTTTGCCAGAGTTATATCCTCTTGTTGTAACAATCCCATTAGTATTATGAAGTGGCCTTCCTTATCTCTTGTTATGGCCTTTACTTTGAGATTTATTTTGTCAGATATAAGTATTGCTACCCCAGCTTCTTTTCATTTCCATTTGCCTGAAAGTTATTTTTCTATCACTTCACTTTCTGTCTGTGTGAGTCCCTTGTTCTGAGGTGGGTCTCTTGTAGATAGCATATATGTGGTTTATGTTTTCTTATCCATTCAGCCTCTCTATGTATTTTGATTGGAGCATTTAATCCATTTACATTTAAGGTTATTATTGATAGCTACTTTCTTGTAGCCATTTTTATTCCTTGTGCCTGTGTTCCTTCATCCTGTTCTATTTCTTCTTTTTATAACAGTCCCTTTAGCATTTCTTGCATTGTTGGCTTGGTAGTAATAAACTCTACTAGCCTTTTTTTATTTGTGAAGCTCCTGATTTCCCCTTCAATTTTGAATGATAGCCTTGCAGGATAGAGTATTCTTGGATTCAGTCCATTTTTTTACATCACTTTGTATACTTCATTCCATTCCCGTCTGGCCTGATATGTGTCTGTTGAGAAATCATTTGATAATCTAATGGGAGACTCCCTTGTAGGTAACTCTCTGTCTCTCTCTTGAAGACTTTGTCATTAATATTTGCCATTGTAATTACAACATGTCTTGGTGTGGATCTCTTTGGGTTCATCTTGTTTGGGACTCTCTATGCTTGTGTGACTTTTTTCTTCCCCAAATCAGGGAAGTTTTCTGTCATTATTCTTCAAATAAGTTTTCTAATCCTTGCTCCTCTTCTTGTCATTCTGGCACCCCTATTATACGTATGTTACTTCGTTTCATGTTTTTCCAAAGCTCCCTTAGTCTCTCCTCCTGCTTTCTAAGTTTTTGTCTAAAATTGCTATTCAGATTGGGTGTGTTTTACTCCACTGTCTTCCAATTCACTAATTCGGCCCTCCACTTCTTCTAGTCTACTGTTGAAACCTTCCATTGTGTTTTTATTTTCAGTGTATCATTTTTTATTTCCCCTTGATTCTTACATATGTTGATGATTTTCCCATCCAGCCAGTTTAGAAAATGTATGACCCTTAAGCTGAATTCTTTTTCTGACATATTGCATGCCTCCATTTCATTTAGTTCCTTTTCTGGTGACTCCTTTCTTTGGGGGTTGTTTCTTGGTCTCCCCATTTTTGGTCTCACCAAAGGGTCTGGGCTCTGAGTCATATGGGGCCTGTGGCTGCAGCTGTGGGCTTGGCAGGAGGGTCGTGCTCTCCAAGAATCCCTGGAGGGTCAGGCACTAGGGTTCACAGGGCCTGTGTCTTTTCTTACTGCTACACAGTATTCCATCGTATAAATATTCTACAATTATTTGTCAGTGTTACTGTGCATGAGCATTGGGGTTATATCCATTGTTATGTTCTTATCAATAAAGTGCTGTGAATGTTCATGTGTGTATCTTTTGTAAGCATATGCACCAGCTTTTGTTGTGTGTTAATCTGGCAGTGGAGTTGATGTGTTTTAGCTAGACTGTGTTTAGTTTTAGTAGATATTACTGAACAGTTTTCAAAAGTGGCTATAATAATTTGCACCCTACAGGCAGTCTATAGGAGTTCTTGTTGCATTTACATTCTAAATATACCTCAATTGTTTGTTTACAAGGTAGTGCTTAGAGGTCATGGAGTTAAAGATGATCAACTTCATTCATCATTAATTTATTTAACTGCCAACCTTAACTATATTACTGTACCTATTGATGCATAACAAATTACACCCAAATTTAGCAGCTCAAGACAACAAACATTTATTAACCCACACAGTGTCTGAAGAAAGGAATTTAGGAGTGGCTTAGACAGGTGGATCTAGTTTAAGGTCTCTCTCGAGATTGCAGTCAACCTGTTGACCATGGTTGTAGTCATTTGAAGGCTTCTCTGGTGCTAAAGATGTGCTGCCAAATTGTCTTACTCACAGGTTGTTGGCAGAAAGCCTCAATTCCTTGCCATGTGGTCTTTCTCAAGTGGCTACTTATGGCAAGAGAGGTAAGATGGTTAGCAACATTAATAACCTGCTACTTTAATTCTCCTTTGCAATGTAACCTAACATACTCATAGATTCTGGGAATTAGCACATGGACATCTTGTAGGTGGGTGGTAATTTGCTTACCTCTATCTATATATCACTCTATGTACCAATCTATATATCAAACTATCTATGATCTTACCATTTCTATAAAGGTTTCCAGTCCACCTGCATCGTTCGAACACTGAGAACTGAGAAAAAGATGCTTGGATCCTGTGCCACATTCACTGATAAATGTCCACTCAGTATTCACAGGAGTCTGTTAGGTTTCAGTACTTCCATTCATTTTTAGAATGTTCAGATTAAATATGATTAAGTATGATTCAGATTAAATATGATTCCTCTTACAAATTAACACCATTAGATGCTGTTGCCAATTCCTGAATGTTGCCTCCACCTGCCTTATGACTATTTTTGTATAGTGGGCAAATAATAAATTTCTCCATTATTCTTTTCACTTTTACACTCATCATCAATATGTTATAAAAATGCCACAAATGCACCCTTGCTTAATATTTCAAAAATTGTAGGAATAAATTAACCATAAAAGGTTACTGAACAAAGATGTCTGGATTATATAATCAGTAGCCTTTAAGATTTAGTCAACAGGGATTAAACAACATATTTTTATTGTTGATAGTGTGATTATGGGATTGGAGATTTTTATTTTCAGTTTTAGAAATGATTAAAGAGAACACTGTATTCTTGTAAAAAGACCAGAGAAACATGAGGGATGTGTCAGAGGCAGAATACTCCAGATTTATTGAGTTATCAGTACCCTGGGAATATTAACAATTTTATAGCAGGAGGCTTTAAAGGGAGATCAAGTGATAGAAATGGAATGCAAACACTTCAATTTCATGACAGGTTGGTGTCACTTTCTAAAAACAAAATCATAAATGCTGGGGGGACAGCTAAATGCAATTTATAAAATTTTCTAATCCCCCCTCTCCCCACATTGCCTCACAGTCAATCATTCCTCTAGACCAGTGGTTCCCAATCTGGGGCACCCCCCCACAGGGGGGTAGTTTGATTTTTAAGGGGGGCGATTTGAGAATGAGTTATTAACAGTGAATTTTTGCATGTCTTATTGTTCTAGGGGCCTCATATGTAGTATATAAATATATATTGTAACATATTTATGCATTTCAGTCCTCTGTTATATATTTTTAAACTTTATTTGCAATTTTTCATATCACTTCATTATTTTTTTAACAATTTCTTAGTGATTTCTTCCTCAGTACTTCAACTGTCCCTTCATTCTTTTATTTTTCTCTTTCATAGATGCCATGTTCTATGGAAACTTGTTTAGACCAAGTTAGTGGCCTTTTAAGTTTTCTCCACATGAATAGGAGTTCACTTTTTGAATAAGAATTATATGACATGGGGTGGGGGGTATCAGGATTTTAGAGATGCTTAGGTGGGGCATGGCCAAAAAAAGGTTGGGACCCCTAGCTGCTTTGGCTCAGTGGTAGAACATTGGCATGTGGACTGAAGGGTTCCAGGTTTAATTCTGGCCAAGGGCGCATGCCCAGTTTGTGGGCTTGAACCCCAGTAGGGGGCATGCAGGAGGCAGCCGATCAATGATTCTCTCTCATCATTGATGTTTCTATCTCTCTCTCCCTCTCCCTTCCTCTCTGAAATAAATAAAAAAATATATATTATTTTTTTAAAAAGGTTGGCAACCACTGCTTTAGACTTAATTTCCTTTTTTTTTTTTTTGGTAGAGAGAAAGAGAAAAAACATCCATGTGAGTGAGAAACATTGATTGGCTGCTCCCCCATCCCCATATGCTCCTCAACCCCAACTTAGGATCGAACCCACAACCCGGGTATGTGCCCTGGCATGAATTAAACCTACCACCTTTGGGTGCATGGGACAATGCTCCAATCAACTGAGCCACACTGGCCAGGGCAAGGCTGAGTCTTTTAAAGTGCCCTGTGATCTGAACCCAGGTCCCTTGTACCTGTAGAGGGCCGACTGGGAAGGCACATGGGCATTTCTTTAAATTATTGTCAGCTGAGTCCGAGGCGACTCCCCAAGAAGGCGGAGAGTGTTATCAGCTTGGCCTTCATATCAGCCCAGGTGTTGGCCTAGCGGACTTTGATATGTAAATCCAGGCAAGCACCAGGAATGCTAGGGCCTACTCAAGAATGCAAATAAGCTCCTTTGATCCTAAGTTTTGGTGATACTTCCTGGTATTTGGGGGTATAAAATAAATGCGCTGCGTGGGCTCCGGGGGTCCCTGCCTCTCCATCAGAGAGGATGGCGTCCCACCTGGCTCCCAGCTTTGTTTCTATCTTTCTATCTGGTCTCTTTCTTTCTTTTATTTCTTAATCCCCAGCTCCTCCACTCAGAATCAGACCCATTCCTTTTCCGTGCTGGACGCGGAAAAGAGAGAATACCTACAGCACCAAAGTAAGCAATGAGGTGATATTTATAGTAAATTGGACTCTCGCATCATTTGGGAGATGTGGATCAGACCGACACTGCACTAAAGCGAACCTGTGGCTCTCCAACGTGCAAACAATGAGACTGTGTCACGGTGCCCATGATGCCAGCCCCAGGATGCATTGCATATGGTTTGGTGTTCAGTATGAACACACAGTTACTTTGTCATTAGTATATAGTCCAGGTCTCTCTATCCCAACAGATTACTGTAGAACTGTGAACAGCATTTGTGATAGGACATAAATTAGGGGTTTTCTATGACAAAACAGAGAAGAAGTACTGTTCTGGAGGTGGAACTTTATTTCTCCTTGTTAGAATCCTGTTCGCCCAAAAAGCAAGCCTTGAAGGATGAGTGGTTTTGATAGGAGTTCCAAGGAAAATTATCTTTGGAGGGTGTAGGCTTTTGCTTTAGGCCAGCCAATTCATAAGGAGACTTCCTCTCTTTAGATTCTGTCTCTTAAGTACATAAAACCAATAAGAGATTTACCATAAAATGGGAAGATGAGGCTTGGATAGTATATTGGGTTCAAATATTGGACTGTAGGAAACTGTTTTAGAAGAAGTGATGGCACTTTGTGGGTGCGTGACTTGGCTGCCTAATGCCTGAGGGCTGCACTTGGTTGGCCCCACAACATACCGGAGCTCCAAAGCCAGAAATCAAAATAGAAGTCTAGTCCTAAAGTCAGGGTGGTAGGAGCAGACATGAGGATAGTCCATGGGAAAGCATAGAGATAAGAAGGCAGGAATTGTGAAAGAGATAAGGAAGTCAGATGTTTTCAAGGTGATCAGTAGTAAGGGATTTCAGAAATGTAACCTAATTTTTTCCAAAATTCCTCTGAAAGAAACAAAAAATGATTAATGTCAAGTTCCTGGGAAAGAATCACAAACAGAATTCAAATTTACTAATAAATTAATGTTTAATATTAACATTACCAGATTTCAGATGAAAGCACACACATGCACACACAAACACATATGTAAACAGAAGGCCACATACATGCACATACACATGGTTGCACAAAGAAACAAACACACATGCACACACTCTGCCATGCACAGACATGCACACATACCCCCACACAAACCCCACCATACACACACACACACACACACACACACATACACACACACACACGCACACACAATGGGGGGTCAGAGCTCACTATATTGCCCAGAGACATTTCACAGTAATAAAAAGGAGGAAAATGGAATTAATTTACTGAAATAACATGCAGTTAAAAATATTATTTTTGGCAGTTAATTGTGAATATATTCTTGATCTATTTAAAAATTTATATTCCTGATATTTAGTTTGTTAGCTTTAGTGTGATCATTGGCTACTTTTAAATATATGGGTCAATCTCATTATTGTGGCGTTACACTGGATAAAGTGGCCACAAACACTGGGGAAGGGGATATTGAAATAAAGTTCCTCTAGGCAATACAGGGTCAGGTTGCTGGTGCCTGTGTTCACAATGTTCTTGCCCTACAATTAACTTCCAAGCTTACTGCAGGTGAGAAGATGGTCAAGGGAAGTAGAATAATAGGTCTCAAGACTAAACTTGACTACAGGATGTTTATGTGAGTGTTCAAAAGTCCAATAGAAGAAAAAATAAATCAGAAAATTTCAGGACCCATCCCTTCTCTTAAGAATTAGGATATTATTGTGTGCACAGTAATGGACATGCCTATCCTGGGGACCTGCTGGAGTGCCCAAGTTAAAGAAAGTTTTCTAGAAGATATCTTAAATGAAAACAAGCACAATTTCTTAACCTTATCTTGTTCATCTCACCAGTCTTTAAATGAAATGGTAGTCACCATCTGGAAGGTAGGAAAAAAATTAAGAATATGTAGCAAGTGCTATTCATCACTTTGAATATTTCTTGTCACTCCCTTCTGGCCTGCAAAGTTTCTGTTGAGAAGTCAGCTGACAATCATATGGGCACTCCCTTGTAGGTAACTAACTGCTTTTCTCTTGCTGCTTTTAATATTCTCTCTTTGTCTTTTACCTTTGGCATTTTAATTATGATGTGTCTTGGTATGGGCCTCTTTGAATTCCCCTTGTTTGGGACTCTCTGTGCTTTCTGGACTTGCAAGTCTATTTCTTTCACCAGGTAGGGCAAGTTTTCTGTCATTATTTCTTCAAATAGTTTTTCAATATCTTTGTCTCTCTCTTCTCCTTCTGGCATTCCAAAATGCGAATGTTGGTATGCTTGAAGTTGTCTCAGAGGCTCCTTACACTATCTTCATATTTCTGAATTCTTTTTGCTCTTCTGATTGGTTGTTTTTTTCCTTCCTCATATTCCAGATCACTGATTTGATTCTTGGACTCCTCTACTTTACTGTTGATTCCATGTAATTTATTTTTTATTTCAGTTAGTGTATGCTTAATTTCTGACTGGTCCTTTTTCATGTCTTTGATGTTCTCACTAAGGTCCTTGAAATTCTAAGTCCCTTGACACTCTCATTAAGATTTTTGAGCAAGCTTAAATCATTGTTTTGAATTCTATACCTAGTAGGTTTTTACAGCCTGGAGTTGCAGGGACTTCTCTTCCCAGCTTTGGAATGCTCAGCTGGGGATCTGGTGTGGGGATGGGACCCCTTCCTCCTCACAGGAGGCCTTCACAGACATGATATTTCACCTGATTTTTTTTAAAAAACACCAAATGTGGGTGTGATACCAGTCTGTTCTGCACTTCCATCCCTCCTGCCAGTCTCAATGAGTTTTCTTCTTTACTTCTCTAGTGGTAGGACTTCCATTCAGCCAGATTTCAGGCAGTTCTGAATGATGGTTGTTCTGTATTTTAGCTGTAATTTTGATGTTGTTGTGGGAGGCAGTGAGTACTGGTGTTTACCTACACAGCCATCTTTGTTCTCCATCAGGGTTACATTTTTGAGGATTTTATTTATATTTTAAAATATGTTCTTTTTTTTTGTCATTTTAAATAGATGTTACTTGACCTATAGAACATTATATGTAATAGATACTGAATATTTGTTTAATGAACAATATGAAGGTTAAAGTAATCTGTGGGTTCATGTGCATTATGCATAGTACTAGAGGCCCGGTGCACAGATTCGTCCTCTGGGGAGGGGGAGTCCCTCAGCCTGGCCTGTGCCCTCTCACAATCCAGGGCCCCTCCAGGGATGTAGCAGTGCACCAAGCAGCAGGTGGCCAGGGAGGAGCCTGAGCCGGGGCCAGGCACCGCACTGCTCACACTCATCCTGGCCCCCTGTGTCTGCTGCCACTGCTTTGTAGCACTGCTGCGGAGTCAGGAGAGGCTCCCGCCACCGCAATTGTGCTCACCCATCATAAGCCCAGCTTCTCACTGACCTACACTCCCCCTGTGGGAGTTCATTGACCACCAGAGGCAGCTCCTGCATTAAGCATCTTCCCCCTGGTGGTCAGTGCACATCATAGCGCCTGGTCAACCAGTAGTTCCAGTCGTTCCAGTAGTTCAGTTGTAACAGTCACTTAGGCTTTTATATATATACTAGAGGCCCAGTACACAAAATTCATGCACGGTGGTGGGGGGGGGGGTCCACTTCAGCCTAGCCTGAACCCTCTCCAATATGGGACTGCTGCTGGCTCCTAATTGCTCACCTGCTTGCCTGCCTGGTCACCCCTAACTGCCCCCCTGCTGGCCTAATCACCCCTCACTGCCTCTGCTGCTGGCCAGATCACCCCCAGCTGCCTGGTCACCCCTAACTGCCCCCCTGCCGGCCTAATCACCCCTCACTGCCTCTGCTGCTGGCCAGGTCACCCCCACTGTGTCAGCCTGATTGCCCCTAACTGCCCCCCTGCCATCCTGGTTGCCCCTAACTGCTCCCCGCTGCTGGCCAGGTCACTCCCAACTGCCCCCTCCCTGCCAGGCTGGTCACTCCTAACTGCCCCCCCCCACAGGTCTAGTCACCCCTTACTGCCCCCCTGCCGGCCTGGTCACCCCAACTGCCCCCCCTGGTGGTTTGGTCACCCCCAACTACCCTCCGCCGCCAGCCTGGTTGCCCCTCATGGTCCCCCCGCTGGCCTGGTCCCCCTGATGCAGCCTGCTGCTCAATCATTTGGTCATCCCTCCTGCCGGCCTGGTTGCCCAACACAGCCTGCTTGTTCAGTCGTTTGGTCATCCCTCACCAACCCCCCTGCTGGCCTGGTCGCCCCACACAGCCTGCTTGTTCAGTCATTTGATTGTCTCTCACTAACCCCCCTGCTGGCCTGGTCATTGGCAGCCATCTTGTGATTGTGTGAGGGTTAATTTGCATATTACCTCTTTATTATATACGATAGATGTAGTAGTATAATCTACCAAAATATTAACTGTTGTAGCCTAGTGATCCAGTATGAATGGAAACTTTCCAAAGGCAGCTCTCGTCTCAGGGCATCCTCATTTCCCAGCGATACTTTCCTGCAACTCTCCAGACAACGTTGGCCTATGTAGGCAAAACATAATGACAAGAGGGAAAGAAGACTATATAAATATCCCTCTGTCATATCTCCATATCTTTACTTACACATTTATCTACTATGTTTATGATTCAAAAAGACAAAGCAAATACACTGAAAACATGGAAAACATTGGAAAATTTAAATATAAAAAAGAAATAAGTTGTACATAATATCACAGTGAGAGATAACTATTATTACTAATCTAATGTATTTTATGGTTTTAGATTAATTTATACGTCAACTTATTTGAACTTCTTTTTTCATGTAAAATCATACCATGTGCTTTTCCCATGTCTTTAAAAAATCTATAAAATATGTTTTCCTGGTTGTGTAATATATTTAGATATATAATCATTTATTAATAATCCGTGTTTTTAACCTCTTCCAAAGATGCTGCTTTCTGACCACAACCTAAAATACACACCATGATTCTATGTTATTCAAAGCAGAACAATTACAGGGGTCCTCAAACTACGGCCCGCGGGCCACATGCGGCCCGCTGAGGACATTTATCCGGCCCGCCGGGTGCTGCTGCCTGTCCTGCTTAGCAGCCGACTCGTCCCGGGCCTGCAGTACGCATAGGAATTGTTCATAGTTTTTTGTTTTTTTTTAAACTATAGTCCGGCCCTCCAACAATCTGAGGGACAGTGAACTGGCCCCCTGTTTAAAAAGTTTGAGGACCCCTGAAAAGTGTCACATTTCAGTTATCCTATACTAGAAACAGAGGTAGTGATTTTACCTCACATATCAACCATATCTTTTATATCCTGTATTTCTGATGCTTTATGCCTTGCTGACCCTAGAAGGATTGCTCCTCGCAAGTTAGCCAAGTCCTAGAGATAGTAAACAATTCATCCACACATGTGCTTTTCCAATACAAACCTATCAGTCCAGAACCCACACTCCCAGCCACCCTTTTGTCAGGGTCTCACATTCTAGGGTACTATCCACCTGCCCTAACCACATAAGGCCAGGTACCAGAAAAACTGGGATAGTCCCCATGTCCCAGAGCCCACTGAAATTGTTCAAATCAGCCAATCCTATGCCTGTTTACCCTGCCACTCCCAATTCTTTCCATAGAAACCACAATAAAGGCTCCTGCCCACAGTTTCTCCCTCTCCCTCTGCCTCCTGACCAACTCAGGTATTTCCCCATGGGGTCCCCGGTAGATGGCGTGCCCTTCCTTCTTGGGAATGGTAACATACTGTCCTTTGATGACAATCTTCTTCAGATCTGTTGGTGTTAGTATACCTCATATTTTCTATTATTGCACTACACTTAAAAACATGGCGATGTTCTGGCTCAGTCATCTTATCCACATGTTATAGTGCAGAATTCTCTAGTCTCAAGTGATAACAGCTTTAAGAATTTGAGCAAATCCAAAGGTGTTTGTTTTTTTTTATGTATGGCCCCTGCTTGGATGGTGTTGCTCAGTGGTTAGAGTGTCATCCCATGCACTGATCAATGTTCCTTCCTCTCTCTCTCTCTCTCTCTCTCTCTCTCTCTCTCTCTCTCTCTTTCTATCTCCTTCTTCCTTACTCTCTCTAGAGTCAATGAAAAAAACATCCTCAGGCAAGGGTTAAAAAAAAAAAAGCATGGCCTAAACGTAAGGTTTCCTAGCCTATCCCAATGGAGTAGAGAAATTTTCTGCTTTTAAAAATAAAATAAGAGTCTTGCTCTTGCCCAAAAAGTTGCTATATGGCTGTATATGAAGAGTATTTAAATTATATGGACCTCGCATCAATCAACAATACATAATGTATGTACTTTAGATACTGGTTAGTAATATTAACATTACATTTCCTCTCCTTATCCAAATGCCTAAATGAAAGGACAAGAACGCCTTTAATCTGTAAGCCTTGATTATAGTCAGAGGTAAACAAAGGGGATGCTTGCTATTCATTACTCTACAATTCTTAAACTGTAACCTCAATCAAGTCAAATCAATTGAAAGTTACATATCTGAACTCTTTCACATTATTTCTTTTTCCTTACTCACAGTTTAGAATTCCTATTGTGCGTGATGAGTTTTATAAAATGTCCTCCGCCCCTACTGGAAATGTAGAGAGGGTCCATACATAGTTTTGCTAACACATACACTATATCATATTGTGGACAATTAGATATTTTTAGCAAAAGGATGTATTAGTCAGGATCCTCCAGAGAAATAGAATTATAAGGTATATATAAGATAATAAATTAAATAGATTTATTTAAGGGAATTGGCTCACACACTGTGGGCATCTGGCAATTCTGAAATCTGTAGGGTGGGCCAGCAAATTCATGTAAGAGTTGATATTACTACAGTCTTGGGTTCAAAATCCACAGGGCAGGCCAAGGTGGCCAGAAACTAAGGCAGAGTTTCTTTGATACAGTTTTAAGAAATACTATTTTTTCCTTGAAAAATCTCAGTCTTTGCTGTTGAGACTTACAACTGATTAAAGGAACCCCACACAGATTATGGAAAGTAGCCTGCTGTACTTAAAGTGTTGTGATTGTAAATGTTTACCACATTTAAAAAAAATCTTTCACAGAAACATCTAGACAGGTGTTATAACCTAGCCAAGTTGACACATAAAACTAGCCATCACAAGGGTAGTTAGTTTTATTGGTTTATTTTGAGTTTGCGTTCAGATTTTATGATGATAGTAGTAGCTATGAGTGTACTATCATAGAATTACCATGTTTCCTCCATTCAAATTTTGCTGTCAGTTTACATTTATTCTATAATTGGAGAGTTACAATTCAGAAACCAGGCTGAGGTACTAGTCTGCTTTATAAAATGTTATGTAATTAAGTCCTAGTGATTCTATTATGATGTACTATTACTCAAAATTATATAATTAGTCATTATAATTGACTATTGGACTTATGATGGTTCTAATCACTTTGTAGTATAATAAGAATGAAACTGTGTCAATTGATGAGTCTTCACTGAAATAAATTGTGGGGTGATTGTTGAAATACTAGTAATTTAAATTTATATGTGTAAAAAATTTAAATGACTCCTCCATCATCAACCTAGAGCATAAAATAGACTAAGTAAGGATTTCAACTATCAAAGTTGATTTTAGAAATTAAGGTAGTCCCAAGCTGCCCAGACCTGGAAGGTGATGCATCCTGAAATTGGAGGATAACACTGTCTCCCTGAGGCTGACTACTTAGCCTGAAAAATGCCATCATGGATAGTCAGCCTCCAAGACTGAAATGAAGTGTGGCTTTGTGAATACTGTGGGATTTAGAGTCAGAAACTGCCATTTGTTGGCTGGGTGAGTTCAGGTGGCTCAGTCTTGAAGGTTTTCATTGTGAAGGTTATTCAGAATTAAATGAGTTTGTACTTGTAAAGTACCTATTACAGAGCCTGATAGCTTATAGACACTCAATAGAAAGGAAAAGCTATTACTCCCCTGTTCTCCACACTGGCTATGAAACCCCGTCCACTGGCTCATTCTTCCTATCACCACAAACCTCTGACTTTCCCTTACTATCTAACCCCAACAACTCGGTTTACCCTTCATTTACTGTTTACTCTTAATATAAATATAGAAATTTGTCTCATTTTTAATCATCAAACATTTATTAAGTGCCTGTTCTATAGGAATTCTCAGTCACAAGCATTACAAAGTTGAATGAAACACAAGCTCTGCTCTCACAATCTCTGGAAAATTAAAAATTATTCCAGAGCCCAGATAGAGTAAATGTAAGGTCCTCCAAAGTATTCTGAAATCTTTCCAGAGTCTTGGACCTCCTCTTACTTTCCTCTTGCCTCTCTGAAGTTCTAATTCTTTGTTATGACACAAATTCTGGAACCTTCATAGGCCACACTTCTATAGCCTGCTCAGGTCTGATCAACCTGAGGCATACAATTCCTCTGTGACTCTCTGCACCCATCTACAAGGGCTTTCCCCACATCCAAGTTCATACTGCTCAGAAACAGTGAGGTTGGGGTATTAGTTTTATCTTGACCTCCCTCTGACAAAGAAATCCAGATGACACAGACCCCATCGAAGACAATACCTGGAAAATGGCAGTCTTGGGTATGGACTGACTCCCTGCGGCCTCCTCAACACTATTGGTTCAGGAGTTTTCTCTTTGGGGACCATAACACAACTGTTTTACCTTTCTTGCCTGCTCTCTTTCAAGTTCTCTTCTTTCACTCTTATTGATTCCTCTGGGAACCTGAGTCAACTCAGCTTGATTTCTCCTTCGGTTTATGAAATTTGAGCTGCTCAGAGAAAATAACTATCCTTCAGAGCAACAGAAAAATTCCTTAGCCTATTATCTCATTTCCTATAATATTGCTCACTTTATAATCTGCTCAATTCATCTTCTTATTTTCCACATAAATGGAGATTATTTCTATAGCTAGAGCATCTCACACATCAGTCAAAGGGAGTACTATTTTCCAGAGGTTTGATCTGAGTATACCACCTGGTTATCTCTTCTTTCCCTAAGGATCATTCCACATCAGTTACAAAATTATGTCTTGCATGATAAAGGCCAAATTGATTATTTGCTGTTCATTTGGTGGTCCATGATGAGTATATTTTTAAAGGTTGATTTGGCAGGAGATTTTTCTCACAAGACCTAATACCTAAAAGATCCAGTAGACATTTGCCTAATCTGCCTCAATTGGAGGTGTGTCATTACATCTTGAGGTGAATTCACCTACTGATTTTCTGCAGTAGCCTAAATCTTGGTGTAACTAATTTTCTTACCTTTCAGAGTTCAGTTTTTTTCAGCAATTTTTGCTGTCACAGGCATATTTATTGTTGGTTCATTTGTTCATTCACTCATTCACTCACTCACTCACTCCTCCCTTCCTTCTTCACTTCCTTTCTCTCTATTTTAGCATGTAGTTCTTCTATATGTATATTTGTAAATGTTATACATATAACTAGTGTACTAATATATGCTTTAAAATGGAAAATCTAAAAATTTTATAGCTAATAAATCTAAAATTACATAAAATTGCATAGTTTTCTATTTAAATTTTAAATCTAAAATTACATAAAAATAAAAACAGTATGTTTTCACACACTCCAGAGGATTGCTTTGCATACCTATAATTCTCTCTAACTTTCTCCCGCTTGCAAGAGTAAGGAGCTCAGTTGTGGAGGAAATCTTTCATACTCTAAACTAAGGTTACACAGCATCCAAGGTTCTCAGTATCTCAGCAAAAAAACCTTCATAAAGGCTAAGAAATGGCCAGGTGAAGAAATGTGAGGAGGGTAAGATGAGAAAGATAAAGGAAAAAAGGAGGTGAGGTAACAGATGGAGGGTGTCTATCTGGTGACAACAGTAAGAGGTGACCAGAAGTCTCTGATAGTGAATGAGCCTAAATACAGGTGAGTTTTTGTTTCAGAAATAACTTTGGCTGTCATCCTGACTCTACTGGGACTTGCTATTCTGGCTATTTTGTTAACAAGATGGACACGACGCAAGCAAAACGGTGAGTAACAATGAGTCAAAATGGAGATTCCCTGTGAAAGTCATAAAAGGAGGGATGACAAGATGTAGTCTGAGTTCATTTCTACTTATCAGATAGCTAGAGACTTTGCCAATATTCTGGAAATTAATTTCAATACATGAATCAACAAATCTCTGACCTATTAGTGATATACCCACCTTTTTTAACTCCCAAAGCTCACATTAATAATAATGTCAACTAAAAACATCAAATTGAGTTTAACAATATTAATAAGAAGAATACTCTAAAAAAAAATTATCTGAGCTCCAAGGGAAATTACCTGAGGAGAAAAATGGGAAAGAAGACACTGTGCTAGTAGACATCACTAGCTAGTATTTTAGTTATTTAAAATTGGGGAGATAATAAGAACAGACAAATATAGAATAGTACTTGTCAAGGAAACAGAGGTGGGCCTCATAAAGGCAATGACCTATTTCTAGGCCATGAGGTCTCTCCAGCATTTTTCTTAATATCTTTCTTACTTCCTTCTAGTCAGCTGCATCCCTCTCTAGTTCTCATCCTCAGTCCCATGGTCCCTCGGAGACTAAGTGGTGTGGAAGGATAGGAAGCACAGGGCTGGTTAGAGACAATGAAAGGAGGTAATGCATTGAATCAAAAGGCTACCTTGAGAGAAATGAAGTTTAGAGTGAGGAGAGTTGGGACAGGAGAAATAACCTCTCTTACAAGTAGCCAACAGATCTATTTTTGCTTAATTCTTCCACAGAAATGGATATCTCAAGATACAATTCAGAACAAAGTAAGTACTTATGCCAATGAGAAAAAGAAAGATAGTAAACATTTATGGAATTTTCATAAGTCAGTGACCAAATCTGTGTTGTTTACCATTGTATTGGCAGCTCTAAGTTACTGGGAGAAATCCACCAGATACTTCTATGCAGCAACTGGTTTGGACAGAATGAGTTAGTAGTGGAGGTCTGCATAATTCTGATGCTCTCTTCAGATGCCTATGGTCTGAGAGCAGCAACAGAGACATCAAGCTATGGAAATAGCTGACTCCTCAGCCAATGAGGCAGAAAGTCTAAATTTCATAGCTACGAGGGCCTCGGCAATGTGGCCTGGGAGAAGAATCTAATGTAGCTAGAAATAATAAGAGCGAGCACAACTAAGGTCATTATGATTGATAAGGAGCACCAAGTTCAAGAGGTGAAGCAGGATTTCCATGGCACTGTCCAGTGAGATGCCCAAGTTGCACAAAGATAACCCAGAAATAGTAAGACAAGGAAAAGAGGAGCTAGGTGCTGGTGTGCCAAGAAGGAAAAGCAACTTAGAAGCCCCTTCTGATTATTATTTAGCCTAGCTAAAATGAAACTGTTGACTGGCATGGTCACTTGTCATCATCTACTCCTGCTACTTATGCAGTCTCTAGTTCCTACAAAGTGAATTAATTTCCATCATTATTCACTACCAGGAGTTTATGTCTACCTTAGCTCTCAGACTCTTAAAGACCCAATAATTTTCAAGAAGCAAAATCATGAAATTCTTTCTCCTTTGTTCTCCAGGTGCCAGTCTTCTGGACTATGAGGATGGTAGAGGTAAGTAGATTAGAAACCACTAGAGAATTGATGGAGGAATATGTTCATTAGAGAACAAAGTAAAGGCATCTCCCTTTGAGCATGGTTTGTTAGGTCAGCACATCTTGTGGTCTTAGAATATCCAACCGCCAATCAATTTTTCTATACATGTATATATGCATGAAAGATTTATGCATTTCTTCAGAAGACGCAAATATGTCCCCTTGTTAAGAGCATTGAAAGAATTATTTCCAGTCCTAGCTGCTTTGGCTCAGTGGATAGAGTGTCGGCCTTCAGACTGAAGGGTTCCAGGTTCAATTCCAGTCAAGGGCATGTACCTCTGTTGCAGGCTTCTCCCCAGCCTGGGCCCTGGACAGGGCATGTGCAGGAGGCAACCAATCCATGTGTGTCTCTCACATCAATGTTTCCCTCTGTCTTTCCCTCTCTCTTCCACTCTCTCAAAATGGATGGAAAAATATCCTCAGGTGAGAATTAACAAACAAACAAAAAAAAAAAGAATTCTTTCCAGCTCTTTTTTATCCCAAGATCTTGAAAGGTTAAGGAACCTGTCCCAAACAATTCCTGGTTGTGTAAAATAGGAATAAACTACATAATTCACGAGTTGTCATGAAGATTGAATAGCATACATTAAAAGATACTTTGTAAGCTATAAAGTACAATATAAGAGGTGAGCACAACTTATATTATTATCTCCATTTTAGAAGATACAATTGATGCTCAAAGGTTAAGAGGTTTAGCCAAATTCATGGAAAAGGAAGTTGTCGTCTAGGGAACCCAGGTTTGTGGACCTGAGTCCAATACTCATATTCTTACACCATACTATACCCACTTGATTTAAGACAAAAATTTGTATACTGAATAAAAGTATACTGTATTTCAGTATTTCTTCTTAACAATAGAGTTATACTCTGACCCTCAAATCAGGACATGTGGTCTGGAACGAGTAAAGAATAATGATAAAGATTATGTTAAATAAGACATCCAGAAATCTGATGGTTCTAAGGAGATTCCAAGGCACACTCTACTTTTTTGTAGGGACACACACACACACACACACACACACACACACACACACACACACCAAGCATATAGACTCGTATCTCCCAGAGAAAAGAACAGAGGCAGCTTGTGTACTCTGTTTGCTGTCCATACCTCACACATGGTCTCTTGATCCATTAATCTTCTTACCTCTGATTCAACTGTCCTGACAAACCAGAATGAGGAGCAAAGGACAATGGCATCCCCTCTTTCTTTTCTGAAATGGATTCCAAAGAAAATGAGAATATCTGAGAAAGTAGAAAAATCTCTGCACAGTTAGCTTTAGACTAATGATGAAACATTTCTTGATAGGCTGTAGTAAACTTAATCTAGTATTTTTCCCACAAAGATTTTTTTCTCTAAGAGATCTGAAGGAGGAAGAGGTAAACATTTACACCTAATGAGAATATAATGTAGACATAGTGGTCAAGGTAGGTCTCATTTTTTCCATCTTGTCTTTTAGGACTCCGACATTCATATTCGACAGAAAGTGGTAAATAAGCTAGATACCACGTTGATAAGAAATTAATAAAGGAATCTGTTTATGAGAAATTAAGAATCTTATGTTTTTCCTCAATCCTCTAGACACTTCATATGAAGATCTACGTAAGTATATTTAGAGATTATGGTGAAATTCAAGGAAAATTAATGTTTTCCTGTGATAACATTAGGGGCTGTAAAACCTACCCGGATAAAACACAAGAAACCAAGAACAGTATAGAAATTCTGAGAAGTGTTGAGAAACATCCATTTTCATACAATGAGGCAACTTTCCCCCAGAGCTACCAAGTTCCTCTCCTATCTACCTTCTAATCCGTTAACAAAAGAAATCTGAGTACTCAAATGTAATTCAATGTTCCAGAGTTCAAAAATGCTAACAATTTGGCATGCCTTTCTTAATACAAATGTTAAGAAGTGGAGGAATAAATCCCTGAAAATATTACATAGGGAATAACATACGCATTGAAATTCTAAGGGCACAAAGAAATGCTGGTATTTTCTACTATTGTCACTTATATCTCATGTTTCTTGAGAAACAACCTCCTCATTGGAACATCATATTTAACCAAGAAGCAACCCAAATGTGAGGAATTGAAGGATACACAGATAAGTGAAGTAAAACTCTGCACACTGGGGAAGGAAGAGAATTAGCATGCACTTGGTACCTACCATGTGCTAGTTACTCTGGTGGGCATAAATTTTATTTTATTTTATATCTATAAACAGCCCTAGCCCTGCCAACCATACAAGTATGAAGAATCCCAAAAGTCCCCTATGGTTAACCAAAGCTTCTACTAGCTTATCCGTTACTTTGGTGTGAATTAGAGAGGAGTTCTTCCACAATATAGATGCATCCCCACACCAGAGACGCCAGTAGGGATTTCAGTCCCCATATCCCTTTGTGCAACGAACAACCTATACAATCATCATACAATAGTCTTGAAGATGTATGAGAGGCATTTCAGTCTTAACATGTCCAAAATCCAAGTCCTGATTTCTACTACACACAGGTAATGGCACCTGTATCCACCCAATTGCTCAGGCCATCTACCTTCGAATCATCCCTCACTCTTCTCATCTAATCCACCAGCAAATGCCATCCTTGATACTTTTTAATCACATCCCAAATTAGACCACTTTTGGGCATGATGACAATCTTAACTGAAGCCCCAACATCTCTTGCCTGAACTACAACTGCCTGCTAACTGGTTTCCATGTTTCTATTCTTGCCTTCTTACTACCTAGTCTCCTCACCAGTCAGGGTGAACCTTAATGAGCAGTTCTTAAATAATCAATTCCCTATAGATTGTTACCCCTAATTTATACAAGAGAAGCATATGTATGAAAAATGTTAGTGACTGGCCCAGTGCCATAGGGCCAGGTTGAGTCATTTCCAAGTGACTCAACCCGGGTATGAACATAGAATTGTCTGACTTCAAATTTCATGTCATTAGTTTATTCTTACACAATTTAGTAACAATTATTAATTTCCTGGTTACAGCTCTTCAGTTTACAGTCTGCAATCTTAGCTCCTTTCCATTCCAGGCTACCCTTGCATTCTTAGCAAAAACGTGCATTGGTAAACATTTTATAGTTGTCTGAATAAGCCATAATTTAAAATTCATAAAACCAAATCACAATTTATTTCTCTGACTTTCCAGTCACCTCTAAATCTCAGCCATCCTAAATCTCTCAGTTGCCAATCTCTGCTAGTCTTTCAGACACCATTTCTTGACATAGAAATATAAATTTGCTCATCAACTTGAGATGATGGAATTCTCTGACAGGGAAATATTAGGTCAGATCATTATATTAGTTTAGGCACATTAAATTTAGTACTTAAATCTTAGTGAATTTAGTTTAATTTAAACACGACACATATATTAAAGTTGCTAAGGTAATTCAAAACTTTTTAAATGCACTGAATTTATTTTTAATGTTAATTTTTATAGCAACCATAAGTACAGCACATGAAAGTATTCATCATCTCTTAATATTTATTTTTACACTTTAATGAACATATGACTAGTTTTCTGGAATTTGCTTTGTCCTCAGATCTTTTAGAAAGTCTGTTTCCATGACGTCACAAAGAAACAAATTTTAGGTCACAGGACATTCAGGCAATCACCATAAATATATGCATATGTATTCATTATAATTTGCTGTACCTTAATTGAACTGAAATTCTCAATCAGCTAAGTAAATATTTTGCCCTCTTTCTCCTACATGGCCTCAATTTATGTTATAACTAACACTAGAGGCCTGGTGCATGAAATTCGTGCACTCGGAGTGGGGGGGTCCCTCAGTCTGGCCTGTGCCCTCTCACAGTCCAGGAGCCCTCGGGGGATGGGCGGGCCATCAGTCGGACATCCTTAGCACTGCCGCGGAGGCAGAGAGGCTCCCGCCACCACCACTGTGCTCACCAACCATGAGCTCGGCTTCTGACTGAGCGGTGCTCCCCCTGTGGGAGTGCACTGACCACCAGGGAGCAGCTCCTGCGTTGAGCAGTATCGGGCCAAAACCGGCTCTCCAACATCCCCTGAGGGGTCCCAGATTGTGAGAGGGCACAGGCCAGGCTGAGGGACCCCAACAGTGCACAAACAGGGTTGGGGAGGGACACAGGAGGTTGGCCAGCTGCAGAGGGTCCGCGGGAGGGGTCCAGGGCATGTCCGGCCCATCTCGCTCAGTCCCAATCAGCTGGACCCCAGCAGCAAGCTAACCGACCAGTCAGAGCTTCTGCCCCCTGGTAGCCAGTGCATGTCATAGCGAGCGGTTGAGCAGCCGTAGCATATCATTAGCATATTACGCTTTGCTTGGTTGAATGTATGACCGGACACTAAGCATATTAGGCTTTTATTATATAGGATACTCTTCTGTTGCAGGGCTTTCTTATATAGGTTACCATTTCTTCTCATTACTTGTTTACCTTAGTTAACCGTTGCTGCTTTTTCATGTCATTTGACTCATAAATTAAGCCCTAAGGAAATTGTGCCTCCAGTTTCTTACCTATTTGTATATTTGAGATTGTTGATTGTAATCCTCTGTAATAGTATCAAAACTACAGAAATACAGGGTGTCCCAAAAATATATATACACTTTAGCAACTGACAGCTCAATTTTGAAAATGAAATGTATTTTAATAAACATGGCCTTAAATTTATACAAAATGTGTGTATATGTTTTGGGGACATCCTATAGATAAAAATGGACTCATAGATACAGAGAACAATAGATTGATGGCTGCCAGAGGGGAGAGGGGTTGGGGTCCTGGGTGAAAGAGATGAAGGGGTTAAGAAGTACAAATTGGCAGTTACAGAATAATCACAGGTTGTAAAGTATAGCATAGGGAATATAGTCAATAATATTATAATAACTAAGTATGGTGCCAGGTGGGTAGTTGAAATAAGGGATCACTTTGTAAAGTATATGATTATCTAACCAATATGCTGTACACCTGACACTGATACAAACTAATATTGAATGTAAACTATAATTTAAAATTAGCTACAGAAATAGAAAATCCAAACTGATTTTTGTTTTGTTTATGGTTTAGAGGGATCCAGAGGAGGTTGTAGTAAGCATTCTCTTGTTTCTCAACAAAAATGTACTTCCCATTAGTAAAATTTCTTTAGATTTTAAATGCTTTGAGGAAAAAAAACCCTATCAGTTCATGTAAATACTAAGAGAGAGATAAAGTTTCCTGGCCGCACTAGTTTAGGATGGTCTATCAGTAACAAACAAGTTTCCAAATTGATTGAGAGTAAAGGGAAAAAATAGGGAAAATAATGAGTGAAAAGGGGAAGTGATAGGGATTAGGGGGAAGAAGAGAAAAAGAAACAAGAAGGAAAAAGGGAACGGATGAGGACAGAGAAAAATGTAAGCCATGAAGTTTCACAGGAATAGCATCTGTCAACTAAAAGATGAAACCCTTTATAGGGATTGAACAGATGAGCGATAGCTGGTGGGGGTGACCTCCAGTCCCACCACCAGGTCAGGGATCTCCCTGGGCCAGGGCTCATTTTCTGAAAGGAGGTTACAATGATTGAAGCTGATACATTAAGGTTAGCCATCCAGATTCTGATAATTCACTTAATGTTTCTGTGTGTGTGTGTAGCACCATCAGCCAACTCCTCAGGTAAGTTTTTGTGCTTTTCTTTCAATTCTACTGTCTTCTGGTTTGCAAGCCCTGTAGTTTCTGTATTTGTTTTTCTTTCTCTTAAAGAAGCTATAGATATAAAATACAAAAATAATTAACACATAAATTCACACTCTAGATTTGATAAATGATATTTTATCATATTTCTCAAGTGGCAGATAAAGCAGAAATTTTTGTCCACAAACCTAGATCCAATCTACTCTCCTAAAGACTTATGAATGTATTAAATTCTTTTAAGCTTATTTTCATATGTTTATATAATCTCTATGTATTACTGAATAATATATAGTATTGTTTTGTATGTATTCTTTTAAAAATTTCACTAAAATGGCATCATTCTGAAAGTATCATTGCAACTTGCTCCCCCTCCCAAAAAAAACCACCATTGTAATATTGAGATATATAGAAATGCAGGTTATGCATCTTAATTGTTGAAAATTTTTCCAACTTATGAATATACAATATTTATTCTATTCTTTCCCCTACTGCTGCATTCTCAATGTTTCCAATTTCTGCTATCGTAAATAATGCTGCAAAAATGTCCTTAAGTAAGTGGGAAACAGCTTAACTGGGGTATACACCCTGAAGTGGGATTCATGGGTCTCATTGTGCCTGAACATTTATGTAATTTAGCACATTTTAACTTACTAGCTATTGGCTAATTGAGCTCCTCGGTAGTTACACAGGAGGCACACTAAAATGTGTGGAAGTTTCCCGTTACCTGGCATCTATAACAACCCTAGGTTTGGTCATCCTTTCACATTATTGCCACTATGATGAGCATAAAATGTTTTCATTTTCATTTTCACTCTTAAAATTGAGCATCTTCTCATATGTTTACTAGCTAATTCGGCTGCACTTTATACAAATTGGAAACCCCCTGCTGAAGCAGTTATGTAGTAATGGTTTGCTGCAAAAAAGGATTTTTCAAATAAAGAGGAAAAGGGAGAAAGAAAATTGAGAAGAGAGAGGAGGAGAAAGAGGAAGAGGCAGGATCAGAAGTAGAAGAAAGATAGAGGCAAAAAAGTTTCCATGGACTGAGAAATTAGTGATACCCAAAACATTGTTAGGCTCTTACTGAAAGAAATTGAAAAATGGGTTGCATAGATCTTACAACTCTACCCTACCACCAGAGTATTTCTGAGAAAATGTACAACATTTGAAGTGTATCCCCCAAAAGCAACCCATAAGTGGCTGTCCATCCACCTGCCACATTGCATTGCAACTGACACTAGAAAATGAATGTGACCCTTGCTGCCCTCTCCACACCCTCTTCCTAATGCAGTTGCTGCAACCGACATTCTCCCTGGAAACTCAGATCTCATTCTCATTTTGTTTCCTTTCAGCACCGTCTCGAGCAAGTGTTGGTAAGTGCCTTACTTTCCATCAATTGTACTGACACTTAGCCCCATTTAATCCCGTGGACATTTTCCTAAATGGCCCAGACTTCTTTGCTGAGGCACAGCCAAAGCCTTAACTTTACGTTTCTTTAATTTCTTTTTTCTAAATAACCCAGACACCTCAGTAATTAACCAGAAGTACAGGAAGTAATGAAACTTTCTAGTGGCTGACCATGATGACATGTCAGCAGGAAATAGGAAACATTCCCAGTCTTGTAATGCTGGGGAAACAGGGAAGAAGGAAGAGAGCAAGGAGCTAGTGAGAAAGATGAGACACGGGATGTGATGCAGTCTGAGAGAAGTGGTCTTACTGCCTTCTGAGAATTCTGAAGCTTTGTATGGCGGAGCGGTGCAGGAAGCTTCCCTGGACGTGTCCCCACGTCTGGCTGGTGCCAGACGTCTGATTCCTACCTCCTTGTGCTGGAACCATACTGGGGATTGGTGCTCCCGGGTTTCCCTAAATTGATACTCCCAAAACAAACAAACCAACATGTAGCTTTTGAGCCGGACAACCACATAAACTTTTAGATGTGTGTCTCTTTTTAAGAGAACAATGGGCTGAGGTCCTTTTCTAGTCCCAATTTCTATTCTGATTTGTGTGTCACAGGCCTGGGATGGTACCCTACCTGCCCAGCTCTTGTCCCTCATCCTCTTCCTTCCCCATCATTGAACATTTATCTGAAATTAATGAAAATTTTAGAAACTGAAAAACCTACTTATTAAGAACAAAGAGAGGCCCTGGCCTGTGTGGCTCATTTGGCTGGAGCTTTGTCCCATTCACCAAAAGGCTGAGGGTTCAATCCTCGTCAGGGTACATACCCATGTTGCAGGTTTGCTCCCCCATCAGAGCACATATGGGAGGCAACCAATTGATATTTCTGTCTCACACTGGTGTTTCTCTCTCCTCTCTCTCCTCTCCTCCCCCTCTCTCTAAAATCAATAAAAACATATTCTCAGGTGAGGATTAAAAATTTTAAAAAATAAAAAGGATAAAGAGAGGATTAAAATGGTTTTAGCTGGTCATGATGGTCCCAGCAAAATAATTATACCTTCTTTGAGAGATAAAACAAAAGAAGAAAGAGGGTTGTGAAGAGGGCAGGAAATGGAAGTAAAAGACGGGGGGGGGGGGGGGGAATTAAAGAAGGCCATGTTTATTGAATCCATATTTAAAGGAATTACAGATGAGAAAATTGAAGTTGAAGGACATTATTTAACTTGCCCTAGGGCAGTGGTCAGCAAACTCATTAGTCAACAGAGCCAAATATCAACAGTACAACAACTGAAATTTCTTTTGAGAGCCAAATTTTTTAAACTTAAACTATATAGGTAGGTACATTGTTATTAACTTAATTAGGGTACTCCTAAGCTGGCCTTTGCTAAAAACTCAAGGGGCCAAAGAGCTGCATGTGGCTCACGAGCCGCAGTTTGCCAACCACTGCCCTAGGGGACTTAGCTAATAAAGGTAAAACTGAGGTTCTAAATTCAGTCTTTGGATGCCAAATCCTGTGCTTATCCAACTATCCCCAGGACACCATGAAACATATTGAATTTTCAATTCAAAGTACCTTTTTGAAATAAAAGATTTCAAGGAATTTGGGATATTATGCATATGTAAAAAAAATATTCCATTTTTAAAATGTAATTTGAAAATTAAAAAGTGTAAATTAACTAAATTTCAAAATTATTTTGCTAGTCCAATACTGTGACATAATCCAATCCTACAAATAAGGTTGTTTTATGTTTTATTTTATATATATCATAAAGGGTGCCCTTGGAAAATATCAAGCTCAATATTTTACTACTTTTATAATCAAATCAGGTTTTATTCAGTTTTGCTTTGTTTTCATCCAATTAAATCATCAAAAGGATAATTTACTATAGAAACAAAGTAAAACAATAAACTCACATCTTTAATTTCTCCTGCACTATTTCCAGGCTCTGTTATATATGGATATGGGATCAAAAATTAGCCATTGTTCAGAGGGCTGCAAGAGACAGTATTTCAAAGGACAGTTGGGCTTATTTTTAAAAAGGTGGTGAAGAGAACAGCATGGTGTGTTGAGAGTAAGGAGGGATGGAAAGAAAATCAGAGTAAGAGTTATACCAATCATTATGATACTAAAATGAGAATCACCCTCTGATGATGAAGAAGGTAGAGTGTTTAGCTGAAAGTTGCAAGGGGCCACCAGGGAGCTATTTACTCCTGAAGTTCAATAGGATGTGTAGTCCTGCCAAATGAGGGCAGCCCTCTTGTGAGATCAACCTCACCAGCAGCTCACGGGACTGTGGTGAGTTGGGAAAGCGGCTCCCAAACCAGGAGCTCAAAGGGCTTAATCCTATTATTTCTTTGAAAATCTCAAGCCAGCAGAGTGCCCAAGGCAGAGGAAGCTGTGGTCCATCCCTCCTAAGGGACACATAGATAAAAACTGCAATTTAAAACAATAATATAATAATGAATAAATATATTTGGTATGTGTGCCATGCTGTCCCAGGTGCTCTACATCTTCATAGAACTCTAATGAAGTAGACATAAATCCTCCATGTAAAATAAACAAACTTAGGGACCAAAAAGTTAAGGAATTGTGCAGGCTCACACAGCTAGTAAGTAGAGAAACTGAGATTCAAATCCAAGCATTCTAACATCTGGTCACTCACATTACTTAATGAGAATTAGAGTCCCCTTTCTAAAAAGAGTTCAGTGAGAACCGTATGCTTTTTAAAACAAGACTTTGATGAATTTTAATTTTTATTCTTCAGTGTCAACTCCAGGAATCATATTTAAGTTTCTTTCCTATTTCTCAGTTTAGGAAATAGAAAGGAGTAAATGGGTAAAAAGAAAGGAGTACATAGGGTGACTAAAGAAAGTTTAAGCTAGTCCAAGTCATCCAAGTTCCCATAAAAGCTTCAACTTTGCAAAGGCTGAAACGCAAGAGGAAATGGCCTCCATATCATCACCAGTCCTCCGTCTCTCTGGGCCATTTGCACAGCCAAAGCACAGGATCCTTAAACATCAGAGACCAAATCATGCCACAGGTGGCATCAAGGATTTGGAGCTCCCTGGAGGGGAGTGTAAGGGCTTCTTTCTAATGTCTCTCTTCAAAGGGGGATTAACTTGAGTGCCTTTTAGCAGCAGCCCTCATGAATGTACCTGCGTGTCCATTTAGCACAGCCCACAAGGGGACTGAGTAATGCCTGGCTGTTCTTCTACCATCAACCCTGGGTGTCTGGGATCCTTGTTCTGCCTGTCTGCTCTCTTCTAGGCAGGCCCTCAGTTTAGAATGCCAGCCCTTTTGCTCCCCCACGATCCTAGATTTTATCAGATAAGGCTGAAAGGCCCAGAAATATAGGACTTCAGTTTGTGAATTTAGACTAAGTCAATCATTAAAAGTTGAGCTGAAAAGAGTATTGTTAAACTTGTCATTTTAGAGATTAGTTAAATAAGGTCCCAAAAGATGGTGGAAATTATCAAACTTCACTAGCAACTTAACACCAACACAAGGCAACTAAGAAAATGCTCAACCTTCTCTGCTGAATACTGAGGTGCGTTTCATAGTAGTTTGCATATTACTATTATTTCTCATGATTAATATCATTAAAACTCCCAGGTCTTCCCTATAATTTTACATCATTTTCCAAGAGAAGCACTACAGAAATTAATAAAAAGAACAGTAAAATTAGGAGAATCAATATGTAGGAAAAAGTAAATTACTATTTAAAGGAATATTTTAGAAAGAATAGAAAGAGGAGAAAATTGTTTGGGGTATAGAAGAAAAGTACACTGAGCGTAGACTCAGAATGTTGGAGGCTAAAACTGCCTACAGTAGTGTCCTGCCTTATCCATGGGGGATACATTCCAAGACCCCCAGTGGATGCCTGAAACTGCAGATAGTACCGAACCTTATGAAGACTATGTTTTCTTGCTCTACATACCTAGAATAAGTTTACAGCTTCTCTTTGGCATAGCCAAATTGCCAGCATCACTGCTCTTGCACTTGGTGGCCATTATGAAATAAAATGAGAGTTACTTTGAACACGAGCACTGTGATACCTCCACAGTCAATCCGATAACCCAGCCAGCTACTAAGTGACTGACAGGCAGGGAGTGTCTACAGCATGGTACATTAGACAAAGGGATGATGCATATCCCAGGGGCACAGGGCAAGACAGGGCAAGACAGGGCAAAATTTCATCACACTACACAGAACAGCGTGCAATTTAAAACATCTATATTTATTTCTGGAAGTTTCCATTTGGTATTTATAACTGCAATTGACTGCAGGTAACTGAAACCATGGACAGTGAAAACATGAATGAGGGGGGAATATTGTATGATTTTAGCATCCACAGGCCTAGGGCTTCTCCCCTCTCAGCCTCGGTTTTCATTTATACTGGTAAATTTGAACCTTTCTAACATTCCTTTTCTCTGATTCTTGAAGCAATTCCATTATGGAGAGGAGACTTTCAAAATGAAGAGAAAGGAAAGAGAGAAGGGAATGGAAAATACGGGAAATGGATGAAATCTGGATATTGGAAGTATAGTAAACCTGAATACTCTGCAGAAAACTTTCACTCCTGGCTAGAGTCCAAGGGGGAAGAGAACTCCACACCAGCAGGTGTGCTAACCTATGTGCCCGCTGGGCAGTGGAGAGCCTAATGCATCCTGGGGCACATTTCTGGAAAGACTCTTGGAACATGGGTGGATTATTGAAAGCATTAATTCTAGACTGATTTAAATATTTCTAATTGTTCCTTAGCGTTACTGCGAGGATCTGTGTTTTTCTTCTTGTTGCAAAGTCTGGTATTGTAGGGCTCCTGCAGTAGGCAGAAGACGCCTCCCTATCCAACCTGCTCCCTGCGTGTCAGAGTGACAGGGCTTGAGGCTCATGTTCTCGACCTTCTCCTTCATTACTTACCTTACCCATATCATGATCACCTGTCTCACTTTTTCCTCTAGAACAATTAAACACCGATGTTATTTTCAAGCAAATGCCTCCACTCATGCTTTTGACCTCATCTCCCCATCCCACTTACCTCTTCAGCAGTCATAGCTTCTCCCTTCTATCTACATTTTCTTCATCCATTAACTCCTCCTTGAAGTACAGAGATCTGATTTTCTTCCACCCCAAAGAGACTTCCCTTGACTTTGTGTCTCTACCTATATTCCACCCACAAAGGAGGAAATTATGCTGTCCACTTTGGCAGTGGGCTTGATAAAAAGTTGTCTTTCACCCTTGTTATGGGATTCATGCATTATTTCTCCAAGAACTGAGAATAGGACAATAAAACCTCCTAAAAGCCACTTGTAACATGTTTGTTAGTTGAAGTGTTTCAGGTACACAGAGGGACTGTTGCCTAGCAGTGATGCACTCAGCGCTGCAGCCAAGCTGCCCCGAGCTGCATCCAGCTCCCTCCCTACTGATTCTTTGAATTTAGACAAGTTATTTGAACTCTCATTTAGGTATTAAATCAGTTACATAACTAATTTCAATAACCAGTTGAAAAATTAGACAACTGGGCACAGTAGTGAGGGAAATTAGAAGAAATAAATGGAGAAGGGGGAAATCGAGGTGATAAACCTTAAATCAGTGTCCATTTATTGTCTAAGAAAAATGAACACAATTTCTAAAGGAAGAGAAGATTTGAGAAATGAGGGACAGAAAAGTGAGGAAATAAAATAAAATGACCCCAAAATATAACAAAATTTTAGAAAACAAATAGTCCTGGTTGGACACCTTTTTTTCCTTCTGAGTTATGTGCGTGTAGTAAAATTTTTCACATTGAATACTATAGTTTGGTCATATTTTCAACTAGCAAAATTGCTTCTTGTTCAAAGATGGAATTATGCATATTGCTATTTCATTATTTTCTCTAAAAAAAAAATACCACCACTTAAATGTGCTTCCCAACCTACACATGTTTGTGAATCTTAAGCTTTAATTAAATGTGATCCAACAAGACACTTATCCTTACATTAATGAAAATATGTGATTCATTTGGCCAATCCCAACTCAGGCCATAGCCTGTGTGATGCCAATCTCACTGCCCTGTAGTTCAAGTATGCAGGGTGCTCACTTAGATCCTAGCCTTCCTCAAAGCAGAGCTCCCAGATTACCAACTCTCTAACCCAATGCCACCTGTACAGGTGCTTTGGCTAGAATAGCATTATTTTTTAACTTTTTTTTACTTTATTTTTATTGTTTATACTATTAAAGATGTCCCCATCACCCACCTTTGGCCTACCTCTCACCCTCCCTCAAGCCCCCTTCCCTCTGATCATCACCATACTATTGTATGTGTCTATAGGTTATGCATATATGGTCTTTGGCTAATTCCTTCATCTTCTTTCATCCTGTCCACCTTCCCCCATCCCCTCTGAGATCTGTCAGTCTGTTCCATGTATCCATGCCTCTGTTTCTATTTTGTCTGTCAGTTTACTTTGTTCATTAGATTCCACATGTAAGTGAGGTCATATGGCATTTGTCTTTTACTGACTGGCTTATTCCACATAGCATAATAATCTCTGGGTCCATCCATGCTGTCACAGAAAGGTAAGATTTCTTTCTTTTTTATGGCCACATAGTATTCCATTGCAAAAATGTACCACAGCTTTTTTTAAAAAAAATATATTTTATTGATTTGTTACAGAGAGGAAGGAAGAGGGATAGAGAGTTAGAAACATCGATGGGAGAGAAACATCAATCAGCTGCCTCTTGCACACCTCCTACTGGGGATGTGCCCACAACCAAGGTACATGCCCTTGACTGGAATCGAACCTGGGACCCTTCAGTCCGCAGGCCGACGCTGTATCCACTGAGCCAAACCGGTTAGGGCACCACAGCTTTTTTATATACCTCTACTGAGGGGAACTTAGGCTGTTACCAGATTTTAGCTATTATAAGTAATGCTGCTATGAATATAGGGATGCATATATTCTTGTTGATTGATGTTTTGGGATTCTTAGGAAATATTCTCAGAAGTGAGAAGACTGAGTCAGTGAGATAGTTCTGTTTTTAATATTTTCAGGAAATCCCAAACTGTTTCCCATAGTGGCTGCAACAGTCAGCATTCCCACCAACAGTGCATTAGGATTCCCTTTTCTCCACACTTGTTGTTGGTAGCCGTTCTGCAAAGTGGGAGGTGATAATCGCATTGTAGTTTTAATTTGTATCTCTCTGTTGATTAGTGATGTTGAACATTTTTCATGTCTTTGGCCATCTGCATGTCTTCTTTGGAGAAGTATCTATTCAGTTCCTTTGTCCATTTTTTAATTGGGTTATTTGTCTTCCTGGTGTTGAGTTAAGTTCTTTATATATTTGGAGTTAACCCCTTATCAGATGTATCATTGGCAAATATGTTCTCCATACAGTGAGTTCCTTTTTTCATTTTGTTGATGGTTTCTTTTGCTATACAGAATCTTGTTCATTTGATGTAGTCCCATTTATTTAGTTTTTACTTTATTTTCATTGCCGTAGGGCACATATCACCAAAAATGTTGCTATGAGACATGTCTAAGATTTTACTGCCTTTGTTTTCTTCTAGGTTTCTTAAGGTTTCACAACTTTTAAGTATTTTATCCATTTTGAGTTTATTTTGTGTATGGTATAAGTCGGTGGTCTAGTTTCATATTTTTGCTTGTATCTGTCCAATTTTCCCAATACTATTTATTGAAGAGACTGTCTTTACCCCATTATATGTTCTTGGCTCCCCTGTCAAATATTAATTGGCCTTGTAGGTGTGGGTTGATTTCTGGGCTCTCTGTTCTGTCCTAAATCTATATGCCTGTTCTTATGCCAGGACTAGGCTGTTTTGATCACAATGGCTTTGTAGAATAGATTGATATCAGTTATTGTGAAACTCCAACTTTGTTCTTCTTTCTCAAGATTGCTGAGGTTATTTGAAGTTTTTTTTTTTTTGGTTCCATATAAATTTTTGGAATACTTTTTATAGATATGTAAACATGCCATTGGTATTTTAATAGGAATTATATTGAATCTACAGATTGCACAGGGTAGTATGGGCATTTTAATGATGTTAACTCTTCTAATCCATGAACACAGAATATGCCTCCACTTATTTGTATCTTCCTCAGTTTCTTTCCTCAATGTCCTATAGTTTTCTGAGTACAGGTGTTTTACCTCCTTGATTAAGTTTATTCCTAAGTACCTTATTTTTTGTTGCAATACTAAATGAATTTTCTTAGTTCTTTTTTTCTTATACTTCATTATTGGTGTATAAAAATGCTACTCATTTCTGGGTATTAATTTTGTATCCTGCTACTTTGCCAAATCCATGTATTAGCTCTAGTCACTTTTTGATGGAGTCTGTAGGTTTTCCTATGTACAATACATCATGTCATCTGTGAATAATGGCAGTTTTACTTCCTCCTTTCCAATTTCAATGCCTTTTATTTCTTCTTGTCTGATCACTGTGGCTAGTATTTCCAGTACTATGTTGAATAATAGTGGTGAAAGTGACTTTGCTGTCTTGTTCTTAATCTTAGGGAAATACTTTTAGTGTTTGTCCATTGAGTATGATACTAGCTGTAGGTTTTTTATATGTGGCCTTTCTTATATTGAAGTATGATCCCTTTAGTCCTACTTTGTTGAGAGTGTTTAACATAAATGGGTGCCAGATTTTATCAAATATTTTTTTCTGCATCAATTGTTATGACCATGTTATTTTTATCTATCATTTTGTTTATCACATTTATTTTGATGTATCACATTTATTGATTTGTGAATATTGTACCAACCTTGCATCTCTAAGATAAAATCCACTTGATAATGGTATGTAATCTTTAATGTATTGCTGGATCTGGCTTGCTGATATTTTGTTGAGGATTTTAGCATTTATGTTCATCAGGGATTTTAGCCTATAATTTTCTTTCTTTGAAGTGTCTTTATCTGCTTTTGGAATTAGAATAACGATGGGGTTGTAAAAAAAGGGGGGGGAGGGTTGGAAGTGTTGCCTCCTCCTGAATTTTTTGGAATAGTTTGAAGAATATAGGTGTTAGTTCTTCTTTGAATGTCTTAAAATTTGCCTGTGAAGCTGTCCTGCTCAGGACTTTTATTTGTCAGGAGATTTTTTTTTTCAAATTTTTATTAAGGTATTATATGTGTACATATCTTACCATTGCCCCCCCCACCACACTCCCATACCTGCCCTCACCCCCCAATGTTTTGCATCCGTTGGTTACTCTTATATGCATGTATACAAGTCCTTCAGTTGATCTCTTATTTCCCCCACCTCTCCCTAACCTTACCGCTGTAATTAGACACTCTGTTTGATGCTTTACTGCCTCTGTAACTATCTTTTGGTTCATCAGTTTATAATGTTTTTCATTATCCCTAAATGAGTGAGATCATGTGGTATTTTTCTTTCATTGACTGGCTTATTTCACTTAGCATAATGTTCTCTAATTCCATCCAGGTGTCTACAAATGGTAGTAATTCCTTCTTTTTTATGGCAGCATAGTATTCCATTGTGTAGATGTACCATAGTTTTCTGATCCAGTCATCTGCTGACGGGCACGTAGGCTGTTTCCAAATCTTAGCTATTGTAAATTGTGCTGCTATGAACATAGGGGTGCATATATCCTTTCTGATTGGTGTTTCTGGTTTCTTAGGATATATTCCTAGGAGTGGGATTACTGGGTCAAATGGGAGTTCCATTTTCAGTTTTTGGAGGAAACTCCATACTGTTCTCCACAGTGGCTGCACCAGTCTGCATTCCCACCAGCAGTGCACGAGGGTTCCTTTTTCTCCGCATCCTCGCCAACACTTGTCGTTAGTTGATTTGTTGATGATAGCCATTCTGACAGGTGTGAGATGGTATCGCATTGTCGTTTTGATTTGCATCTCTCGGATAATAAGTGATTTTGAGCATGTTTTCATGTGTCTCTTGGCCTTCCTTCTGTCTTCTTTTGAAAAGATTCTATTTAGGTCCGTTGCCCATTTTTTTATTGGATCATTTATCTTCCTTTTATTAAGTTGTATAAGCTGCCTGTAGATGTTGGAAATTAAACCTTTATCAGTGATACCATTTGCAAATATGTTCTCCCATACAGTGGGGTTTCTTGTTGTTTTGTTGATGGTTTCTTTTGCTGTGCAAAAGCTTTTTATTTTCATGTAGTCCCATTTGTTTATTTTCTCTTTGGCTTCCATTGCCCTAGGGGCAGTATCACAGAAAAAGTTCTTTTGGCATATGTCTGAGATTTTGCTGCCTGTGGATTCCTCTAGTATTTTTATGGTTTCCCGTCTTATATTTAAGTCCTGTATCCATTTTGAGTTTATTTTTGTGTATGGTGTAAGTTGGTGATCTAGTTTCATTTTTTTGCATGTATCTGTCCAATTTTCCCAACACCATTTATTGAAGAGACTGTCTTGACTCCATTGTATGCTCATGCCTCCTTTGTCAAATATTAATTGCACATATTGGTTTGGGTCAATATCTGGATTCTCTATTCTATTCTATTGATCTATATGTCTGTTCTTGTGCCAGTACCAGGCTGTTTTGAGGACAGTGGCTTTGTAATACAGCTTGAAATCTGGTATTGAGATCCCTCCTACTTTATTCTTCTTTCTCAGGATTGCTGTGGCTATTCGGGGTCTTTTTTTATTCCAGATGAATTTTTGGAGAGTTCTTTCTAGGTCTGTGAAATATGCTGTTGGTATTTTAATGGGGAGTGCATTGAATCTATAGATTGCTTTGGGTAGTATGGACATTTTAATGATGTTGATTTTACCAATCCATGAACATGGTATGTTCTTCCATCTGTTTACATCTTCCTCTATCTCTTTTTTCAGTGTCCTGTAGTTTTCCGCATATAGGTCTTTTACCTCCTTGGTTAGGTTTATTCCTAAGTATCTTAATTTTTTTGGTGCGATGGAAAATGGGATTGCTTTTTTAGTCTCTCTTTCTGTAAGTTCACTGTTGGTGTATAGAAATGCCATAGATTTCTTGGCGTTAATTTTGTATCCTGCTACCTTGCCGAATTCATTTATTAAGGCTGTTAGTTTTTTGATAGAGTCTTTCGGGTTTTTTATGTACAATATCATGTCATCTGCAAATAAGGACAGCTTTACTTCTTCTTTTCCAATTTGGATGCCTTTTATTTCTTCTTCTTGTCTAATTGCAATGGCTAATACTTCCAGTACTATGTCAAACAGGAGTGGTGAGAGTGGGCATCCCTGTCTTGTTCCTGTTCTTAGGGGAAATGGTTTTAGTTTTTGCCCATTGAGTATGATGTTAGCTGTGGGTTTATCATATATAGCTTTTATTATGTTGAGGTATGATCCTTCAATTCCCACCTTGTTGAGAGTTTTTATCAAGAAAGGGTGTTGGATTTTGTCAAATGCTTTTTCTGCATCAATTGATATGACTATGTGATTTTTATCTCTCAATTTGTTTATGTGATGTATCACATTTATTGATTTTCGGATATTGAACCATCCTTGCATTCCTGGGATAAACCCTACTTGGTCATGGTGTATGATCTTTCTGATGTACTGCTGGATCCGATTTGCTAGAATTTTGTTGAGGATTTTGGCATCTACATTCATGAGGGATATTGGCCTGTAATTCTCTTTCATTGTGTTGTCTTTATCTGGTTTTGGTATTAGGGTGATGCTGGCTTCATAGAAGGAGCTTGGAAGTGTTCCTTCCTCTTGAATTTTTTGGAATAGTCTGTGGAGGATAGGTTTTATTCTTCCTTGAATGTTTGGTAAAACTCTCCTGTGAAGCCGTCTGGCCCCGGGCTTTTGTTTGCCAGAAGCTCTTTGATGACTGCTTCAATTTCTTCCATAGTTACTGGTATATTGAGCTGTTTAGATTCTTCCTGATTGAGTTTTGGAAGGTTATATTTTTCTAGGAATATGTCCATTTCCTCCAGGCTGTCCAGTTTGTTGGAATAGTGTTGTTCGTAGTATTTTTTAACAATCCTTTGTATTTCGGCGGGATCTGTTGTTATTTCACCTCTTTCATTTCTGATTTTGTTTATTTGGGTCCTCTCTCTTTGCTTCTTGGTGAGCCTGGCTAGAGGTTCATCAATCTTGTTTATCCTTTCAAAGAACCAGCTCTTGGTTTTGTTGATCTTTTGTATTGTTTCTTTGGTCTCTATGTCGTTTATCTGTGCTCTGATCTTTATTATTTCCTTCCTTCTGCTTACACTGGGCTTTTCTTGTTGCTCTTTTTCTAACTCTTTGAGTTGTTGGGTTAGGTAATTTATTACCCCTGTTTCTTGTTTTTTGCAGTAGGCTTGTAGAGCTATGAACTTCCCTCTCAAGACTGCTTTCGCTGTGTCCCATAGATTTTGGATTGTAGTGTTTTCATTGTCATTTGTTGTCATGATGTTTTTTATTTCTTCTTTGATCTCTCTGGTAACCCAGTCATGGTTTAATAGCATGCTGTTTAGTCTCCTTGTGTTTGATTTCTTTGGGTTGTTTTTATTGTAGTTGATTTCCAGTTTTATGCCACTGTGGTCTGAGAAGATGCTTGATATGATTTCTGTCTTCTTGAATTTGAAGAGACTTTGCCTATGTCCCAACATATGGTCTATCTTTGAAAATGACCCATGTGCACTTGAGAAGAATGTATATACTGTGGCTTTGGGGTGAAATGTTCTGAAGATGTCAATTAATTCCATCTGGTCTAGTGAGTCATTTAGGATTGATGTTTCTTTGCTGATTTTTTGTTTAGAGGATTTGTCCAATGGTGATAGTGGGGTATTAAAGTCTCCTACTATGATTGTATTGCTGTCAATCTCTCCCTTGATATCCTCCAGGAGTTTTTTTATGTATTTGGGTGCTCCTGTATTGGGTGCATATATGTTTACCAGAGTTATTTCTTCTTGTTGGATTGCTCCCTTTAGTATTATGAAGTGGCCTTCCTTATCTCTTGTTATGTCCTTCAGTTTGAGATCTAATTTGTCAGATATAAGTATTGCTACCCCAGCTTTTTTTTCCGTTCCATTTGCCTGGAAAACCTTTTTCCATCCCTTCACCCTCAGTCTGTGTGCGTCTTTTTTTCTGAGGTGGGTTTCTTGTAGACAGCAGATATATGGGTCATGTTTTCTTATCCAATCCATTACCCTATGTCTTTTGATTGGGGCATTTAATCCGTTTACATTTAAAGTTATTATTGATAGGTACTTATTTGTCGCCATTCCTATTCTTTACACCTGTGTTCCTTCTTCGCTTCCTATTTCTTTTTTTTTTTTTTTACAGCAGACCCTTTAGCATTTCTTGCATTGCTGGTTTGGTGGTAATAAATTCCCTTAGTCCTTTTTTGTCTGTGAAGCTCCTGATTTCACCTTCAATTTTGATTGACAGCCTTGCTGGGTACAGTATTCTTGGATTCAGACCCTTCCTTTGCATGACTTTGTATATTTCATTCCATTCCCTTCTGGCCTGATGAGTTTCTGTTGAGATCAGTTGCTAGTCTGATGGGGGTTCCTTTGTATGTAACTTTCTGTCTCTCTCTGGCCACTTTTAAGATTCTTACTTTGTCGTTGGTGTTTGCCAATTTAATTATAATGTGCCTTGGCGTCGGTCTTTTGGGGTTCATTTTGCTTGGGACTCTGTGAGCTTCTTGGATTTGTGTGGGTTTTTTCTTCTCTATATCAGGGAAATTTTCTGTCATTATTTCTTCAAATAGGTTTTCTATTCCTTGCTCAGCTTCCTTTCCTTCTGGAACCCCTATTATGCGGATGTTGTTTTGTTTCATGTTGTCCCAAAGTTCCCTTAGGCTCTCCTCCTGCCTTTTAATTTTTTTTTCTAGAAGTTGCTCTACTTGGGTATTTTTTCCCATCTTGTCTTCTAGCTCACTGATGCGGTCCTCTGCTTCTTCTAGTCTACTCTTGATGCTTTCTATTGAGTTCTTTACAGCAGCGATGTCATTTTTCATTTCTTCTTGGTTCTTCTTCATTTCCTCTTGGTTCTTGCTCATATTGTCGAATTTGTCTTCCATTCTTTTCAGCCACCTTATGACCATTTCTCTGAATTCTTTTTCTGGAAGGTTGCTTGCTTCCATTTCGTTTACTTCCTTTTCTGGTGATGCCTGCTTTTCTTTTATATGCGGGCTGTGTCTTTGTCTCCCCATGGTCTCTCTTCTCCGGGTGTCTGGTTATGTAGTTCTCTCTCTCCTGCGTCGATTTAAAGGCACAAAATACAGCACTACCAGGTACAACACACAAGGCACTGAACAGAAATGTATTCACAATATTAATAACCTCCAATAAAGGTGACCACCAGAGAAAAGCAAATTAGGGGATAGTAGAGAAAGAAGAAGAGGAAAAAGAAAGAAAGAAGAAGAAGAAAAAAAGGGGTGTCAAAATGAAATTGGGAAAAGGGAAAAAAAGAAGAAAAAAAAGTAAGAGAGACAAGAAAGAGACTAAGAGAGAAAGGGAAACAGACTATATATATTGGGGATAAAACTCCAATAGAACAATCACTTATCCCAGCAAATGCCAGCTACAAGTACCTGGGGATTAATACAAACTACAACACCAACTAATATTGAGTGAGGCAAGGGAAAACAGAAGCACTAAACAAACAAAAAAATAAACAAAAGAAGAATAAGCAAAACAATCTCACAAAAAAGCATAAAAATTCGATATAATCTACATTCAAGCGAACAACAACAAAAGGGCAGAGAGAAAAACAATTTTTTGGATAGTTAAGACAGCGAAGAGGTGTGTATGGACTTGGAGCAGGGGATTGGGGATTAGATATATAAGTAGGGTGAAATTTTAAAAGGGGGTAAACAGAAAGAATAGGGAAAATCTAAAGCAGGAAAGGGGTAAGATAAACAGGACACTGGAAAGGGAAAAGTGAGGAAGAGAGTGATGGCATAAAGGTAGATTTGAGATAGAGTAAAATGATGCTAAAGGAATGATAAAAATAGAATGTAGAACATTAATCCCAAAACAAAATGAAGAGAAAATAAAATGACACTTAAAAAAAAAAAAAGATAAAATAGCAGTAGTAATAATACGGATTGAAAATAAAAATGTAATAATTAAAAAGGTAAAATCAAGTGAGGAAAAAAATTAGTTTCTTGAGTAAAAGATGCAAAAAATGAAAATAAAAAATAAAAATAAAATGTGGAGTAGTGAAGGTCATTCACTTCCTCTGTTGTTCTGTTTGGCACGCCTGTTTCTCAGTCCGGACAGTATTGCAGTTCCCTGCGTTCCACTGCTCTTCAGTGATGTAAGCCAGTCCTGATTTTAAGCAGGCGGTGTGTCTTAATTCGTATTCCTTTATTTTTGATTACACAAGAGTCAATTTGTGATTCAGCCCCTGGGTGGCAGTGTTTCTGGATTGACTTCCGGGTTTATCTATGGCCTCTCTAGGGAGTGTTAGAGCCTTCTTTCCCTGTGGCACTCACTACCGGTTTGTGGGAGTGGGCTGCCTCAGAGCTGGCTCTCCGATGGTCACTCCCCGCTCCGATCCCCAGGTTCCAGAAAAACAACTTTCCCCTGCAGTCTCCCAGGGTGTCCCCAACTGGGTGAACCTATGAATTGGGCTTAGTAATCAGAAGCAAGAATTTCAAGAGGAAAAAGCCCAAGTGTGCGCACTCCGTGGCTGCGCGTAAGTCTAGCACACCCCTGAAATTCTTAGGGTGTCCCTGCACTTCAGATCAAAATGGGTTGCTTTTTAGAGAGCCCTTCTGTTAGCAGCTCTGAGGACCCCCTTCCACATTCACAGATCACGCCAGCCCCAGCAGCCACCGATTTTTCTAGGCACAGACTTCCCTGGTCCTCCAGCTCCCGCAAAACGCGCGTTCCTCTCTCGCGCTGGGACCAGAGACCTCACCTTATCCTAGGCGAAATCTGACCTTTCCGTGGTGGAGTGTAGAGCTCCTCTGAACCCGTGTGTTTGCGCCAATTGGGGAGCGTTGTTCTGGGGCTCGCAGCTGTTCTGTGGGTGCCGCAGTTGTGGATTCTCAGGCTTCCGATAAGCTCCACTTTCCGGTTCCAGATGGCGGCGACTCCGCGTCCAAGCCCTCAGCTCCGGGAGGGGACCCAGCCGCAGTGGGAGCTGCCAGGTCAGGGGAACCCCGTCTAGCAGTCTCCCACCTTCTTCTGGAGTTCAGCTGTCCCCCAACTTGCCAACAAACACTCCTAGTGCGACCCTCAGCTGTTCTTTCTTTCTGCTCCGGGACAAGGCTCGGAACACGTCGTTTATTCTGCCGCCATTTTTCTCTCTCCGAGATTTTTTTTTTTTATTACTACTCTAATATCATTAATTCTTAACAGTCTATTCAGTTTTTCTGATTCTTCCTGATTCAGTTGTGGAAGATTGTATGTTTCTAGGAATTTGTCCATTTTGCCCAGGTTTTCCAATTTGTTGGCATATAGTTGTTCATAGTATCTTCTTACAACCCTCTGCATTTCTGTGATGTTAATTGTTACTTCAACTCTTTCATTTCTGATTTTATTTTATTTGGGTCTTCTCTCTTTGCTTCTTGATGAGTCTGGCTAAAAGTTCATCAATTTTGTTTATCTTTTCAAAGCTCCTAGTTTAAGTGATCTTTTGTATTGTAGTATATTTGTTTTTAGTCTCTTTGTCACTTATTTCCATTCTGATCTTATTATTTCCTTCTCTGTACTCTGGGGTTTACTTGTTGTTTTCTAACTAATTGTTTTAGTCATTGGGTTAGTTTATTAGAGATTTTTCTTGTTTCTTGAAGGAGGTATGTAATGCTATGAACTTCCCTCTCAGACTGCTTTTGCTGTGTCCCATAGATTTTGTGTTGTTACGTGTTTATTTGTTTCCAGGAAGTTTTTAATTTCTTCCTTGATCTCATTGTTAACCCATTCATTGTTTAATAACATGCTATTTAGCTTATTATGTGTTTGAATGTTTTGAATTTATTTATTATAGTTGATTTATAGTTTCATGTCATTGAGATTCGAGAAGATGCTTGGTATGATTTAAATCCTCTTGAATTTGTTAATACCTCTTTTGTGGCCTTACATGTGTCTGTCTTTGAGAATGTTCTATGCGTACTTAAGAAGAATGTATAGTCTGCTGCTTTGGGATGAAATGTTTTGTAAATATCAATTAAATTTATGCAATCTATGTGTCATTTAAGGTTGCTGTGCCTTTGTGGATTCTTTGTCTAGAAGATCTTTCCATTGTTGAGAGTAGGGTTTTAAAATCCCATGCTATGACTGTATTACTGTCTCTTCCTTAAAGCCCACCAAGATTTTCTTTATATGTATAGGTGCTTCTATATTGGGTGCATATATGTTTACAAGTGTTATATCCTCTTCTTGGATCAATCTCTTTAGTATTATGTAGAGACCTTATTTGCCTCATGTTATGGCCTTCACTTTGAGGTCTATTTTGTCAGATATAAGTATTGCTACTCTGACTTTTTTGTTTGTTTCCATTTGCATGGAATATTTTTTTGCCATAACTTCACTTTCAGTCTGTGTATATCTTTTGTTCTGTCTTTTGTATGTCTCTTGTTTTCTTATTCATTCAGCTACACTATGTCTTTTTTTTATTATTGTTTGAAGTCTTACAAATAGTAGTACATATGTCTCTTTCCCCCCCACCATTGACCTCCCCCCCGGCCTCCCCTACCCCCCAGTACATGCCTTTACCTGCCCCCCCCCGCAGTGTCTTGTATCCATTGGTTATGCTTATATGCATGCGTACAAGTCCTTCACTTGATCTCTTACAGCCACCTCCCCCCCAACCTCCCCTGCCTTCCCGCTGTAGTTTGACAGTCTGTTCAATGCTTCTTTGCCTCTGTATCTATTTTTTCCCCATTTCTTTCCTTTAAAAAATCTTGCCTCTGCAGACTAGAAATAAACATATAAGAACAAAAAATGTTTGAGTCCCAATTTCTATGTCCAACAGTTCTGAGTCCCTGTTTCAATGTCAAACAGTTCCTTATGTGTACATGTCAGCAATGATATCTGGATGGTGGGCACATGGTGGCAATGCAGGTCCGACCCTCTCTGGTTTGGTCCTAGGCAACCTGCTGTGACGCACAGCTGCTGACTGCTAGCCTGGCAAGGCGTTGTCAGCATCTCCCATCTCTGGACTGTTTCTCCTCTTGTCTTCGTGGTTGGAGCAGACCTGTCAATTCCTCTCTGTTGCAGGAATTCACATGGTCTTGGAGTTGTTTTCTGAAAATATACAAACATATTCTCGACCAAAAGTTAATAAAGGAATCTTTTCTATATAATTGATTTGGGATCCTTTTTATTTTTGCCCAAACGATTTTCCTTTGTCTTATTTAGACATCATGTGTGTTTTTCATGGGTGTCTTGCTGTTAGCATTACAAATGAAAATTAATTTTGTAAAGTAAAAATTTTCTAGATGTAATTTACTTATGGGATATTTTTCCTTACATGATGTTACCCTACTATTCCCCCTTTTTTTGATTAATGGAGGCTTTTGGAAATTTCATAATGCAGTCTTGATAACTTTAAATTTTAATTTTTTGCACAAAAATATGACTGCTTTAGTTTCATTGCATGTTCAGGAATTTTACCATGAGATGAACTACCAATAGAAATTTTAGTTACCACTTTAGGAACAGCTTTTTGTCCAGTACAATTAAATTTTCTTGAATATTCACTTATTTCAATTAGCCTATTTAAATTAATCTGAAAACTTGATTATTATTTTACTGTCAAATTTAATACTCTACCAACAATCTTAGTTTACCCTGTAAATATTAGTGGAAAGGATTATTTGCATTCTTGAGTAGGCTTTGAGCATTCCTAGTGCTAGGCTGGATTTAGATATAGGGCAGCTGCTGTCGGCCAAGTCTCTGTCTGTTACCTGGGTCCCAATCTGAGCTGGGCCAAGTCACTGTCTGTCACCTGTGTCCCAATCAGAGCTGGGTGTGGGAAGCAAAGCAGCCATGGGGGCAGGAGACCTCCCTCAGATGGGGTGAGGGTTCAGGCCCCTGCAAAGTTGGAGGGGGTGAGGGTCTGTGCCCCACCTCTGTTGACCCCCAGGTTCTCTCCTGATGGCCCCTCTGCGACTGTGCCTGTCTTAGGTTGTTCCTTCCCTGAGGAATCTTACCCGTCTCTGGCTAACCAGTCATCCTCCGGGCCAAGCAGGGTGATGTGAGGTTCATTTCTGTCTCCTTGGTAGCCTATGCCCCCATGGCCTCCACGCCCAGCACCTGCCTTGGAATCCCCTGGCCTGCTGGCGGGGCCCCAGAACTGATCACATATCTCGGGGAACTCAGGTTTCTTCTCCAGGGAGGGCCCAGCTCACACGATTGGGCGAGAGACAGATCCATGGTACCAGCCACCACGAGGCTTCAAGCTCAGCATGAACAGAAAGCTCAGGCAACAACTGAGAGCAATTGGATTGTGAGAAGAGGGTCCCTCTTGGCACAAAAGGCAAGAGGGGCCAATATAGAACGCTCAAGTGCCTTCCTTCCCAGCGCCTTAATTCCTTATGAAAGGGATTAAATCCTTTCACGTCCTTTTTTAAAAAATTGCTGCCAAACATTCAAAGAATAAGTTTGTAAGTTTGTTTGGGATAATTGTACAATATGCTGTTGTAAAATATCTAAAATTATAATGACATTGTAGAATAATATCATGTAAGGATATTCTTTGCTCTAGACCATGGCAATTCAATTTCAAACTGGCTGTCAATTTATTTTTGTAACTTTATATAAACTTTGTCAGGGAGGCAAAAACACAAATTACTTACTTTAGTTCAAGAGGCCAAATATATTGACTTTCAATTACAATCCTTACAACTTTTGAAGGAAACTTCTCTTCGTTTACTTCCAAAATAATTTTCGGGCTACAGAGAGTTTCATTTAAAAATCTTTGTCACATGAAACAATTTCTCTTAAGGTTATGGTGACCACTAGTATGGATTAGATTTAATATTTTATTTATTTATTTATATATATTTTTTAAATTTTTTTAAATTGTTATTTTTTACATATGTGTCCTTGTTCCCCCATAGCCCCCCACTCCCCACTTATGCCCCACCCCCTTGTTGTCTGTGTCCATTGATTAGGCTCATATGCATGCACACAAGTCCCTTGGTTGATCTCTCCACCTTACCCCCACCCTCCCCTACCTTCCCTGAGGTATGACGTGCTGTTCGACGTTTCTCAGTCTCTGGATCTGTTCTTGTTCATCAGTCTATGCCGTTCCTTATATTCCACAAATGAGATCATGTGATATTTATCTTTCTCTGCCTGGCTTATTTCACTTAGCATAATGCTCTCCATCTGCATCCATGTTGTTGCAAATGGTGGGAACTCCTTTTTTACCGCAGCGTAGTATTCCATTGTGTAGATGTACCACAATTTTTTAATTCACTCATCTGCTGATGGGCACTTAGGCTGTTTCCAAATCTTAGCTATGGTGAATTGTGCTGCTATGAACATAGGGGTGCATATATCCTTTCTGATTTGTGTTTCTAGTTTCTTAGGATATATTCCTAGAAGTGGGATCACTGGGTCAAATGGGGATCACTGGGTCATTTTTAGTTTTTTGAGGAAACTCCATACTGTTCTCCACAGTGGCTGCACCAGTCTGCATTCCCACCAGCAGTGCACGAGGGTTCCTTTTTCTCCACATCCTCGCCAGCACTTGTCATTTGTTGATTTGTTGATAATAGCCATTCTGACAGGTGTGAGATGGTACCGCATTGTTGTTTTGACTTGCATCTCTCTCAGATGATTAGTGACTTTGAGCAGGTTTTCATATGTCTCTTGGCCTTCCTTCTGTCTTCTTTCGAAAAGTGTCTATTTAGATCAGTTGCCCATTTTTTGATTGGGTTGTTTATCTTCTTTTTCTTAAGCTGCATGAGTTCCCTGTAAATGTCGGAGGTTAAACCCTTATCGTTGATATCATTGGCAAATATGTTCTCCCATGCAGTGGGCTTTCTTGTTGTTTTGTTGATGGTTTCCTTTGCTGTGCAAAAGCTTTTTATTTTCATGTAGTCCCATTTGTTTATTTTCTCTTTAGTTTCCATTGCCCTAGGGGCAGTATCAGTGAAGAAGTTCTTTCGGCATATGTCTGAGATTTTTCTGCCTGTGGATTCCTCTAGTATTTTTATGGTTTCCCGTCTTATGTTTAAGTCCTTTATCCATTTTGAGTTTATTTTTGTGTATGGTGTAAGTTGGTGATCTAGTTTCATTTTTTTGCATGTATCTGTCCAATTTTCCCAACACCATTTGTTGAAGAGACTGTCTTGACTCCATTGTATGTTCGTGCCTCCTTTGTCAAATATTATTTGAGCATAGTGATTTTGGTCAATTTCTGGGTTCTCTATTCTATTCCATTGATCTATATGTCTGTTCTTGTGTCAGTACCAGGCTGTTTTAAGAACAGTGGCTTTGTAATACAGCTTGATATCTGGTATTGAGATCCCAGCTACTTTGTTCTTCTTTCTCAGGATTGCTGCAGCTATTCGGGGTCTTTTTTTATTCCAGGTAAATTTTTGGAAAGTTCGTTCTAGGTCTGTGAAATATGTCATTGATATTTTAATGGGAAGTGCATTGAATTTATAGATTGCTTTGGGTAGTATGTACATTTTGATGATGTTGATTCTACCAATCCATGAATATGGTATGTTCTTCCATCTGTTTATGTCTTCCTCTATCTCTTTTTTCACTGTCGTGTAGTTTTCCAGGTATAGGTCTTTTACCTCCTTGGTTAAGTTTATTCCTAGGTATCTTAATTGTTTTGGTGCGATGGTAAATGGGATTGCTTTTTTAGTCTCTCTTTCTGTAAGTTCATTATTGGTGTATAGAAATGCCATAGATTTCTTGGCATTAATTTTGTATCCTGCTACATTGCCGAATTCATTTATTAAGTCTAGTAATTTTTTGATGGAGTCTTTAGGGTTTTCTATGTACAGTATCATGTCATCTGTGAATAAGGACAGTTTTACTTCTTCTTTTCCAATTTGGATGCCTTTTATTTCTTCTTCTTGTCTGATCGCAATGGCTAGTACTTCCAGCACTATATTGAACAGGAGTGGTGAGAGTGGGCATCCCTGTCTTGTTCCTGTTCTTAGGGGAAATGGTTTTAGTTTTTGCCCATTTAGTATGATGTTGGCTATGGGTTTGTCATATATGGCTTTTATTATGTTCAGGTATGATCCTTCTATTCCCACCTTGCTGAGAGTTTTTATCAAGAAAGGGTGTTGGATTTTGTCAAATGCTTTTTCTGCATCAATTGATACGACTATGTGGTTTTTATCTCTCAATTTGTTTATGTGATGTATCATGTTTATTGATTTGCGGATATTGTACCATCCTTGCATTCCTGGGATAAAGCCTACCTGGTCATGGTGTATGATCTTTCTGATGTACTGCTGGATTCGATTTGCTAGAATTTTGTTGAGGATTTTGGCATCTATGTTCATGAGGGATATTGGCCTGTAATTCTCTTTCATTGTGTTGTCTTTATCTGGTTTTGGTATTAGGGTGATGCTGGCTTCATAGAATGAGCTTGGAAGTGTTCCTTCCTCTTGAATTTTCTGGAATAGTCTGAGGAGGATAGGTTTTAGTTCTTCTTTGAATGTTTGGTAAAACTCCCCTGTGAAGCTGTCTAGCCCCGGGTTTTTGTTTGCTGGAAGCTCTTTGATTACTGCTTCAATTTCTTCCATAGTTATCAGCCTATTCAGATTTTTAGAATCTTCCTGAATAAGTTTTGGAGGGTTGTATTTTTCTAAGAATGTGTCCATTTTTTCCAGGTTGTCTAGTTTGTTAGAATAGAGTTGTTCATAGTACTTTTTAACAATCCTTTGTATTTCTGTGGGGTCTGTTGTTATTTTACCTCTTTCATTTCTGATTTTGTTTATTTGGGTCCTCTCTCTTTGCTTCTTGGTGAGCCTGGCTAGAGGTTCATCAATCTTGTTTATCCTTTCGAAGAACCAGCTCTTGGTTTCATTGATCTTTTGTATTATTTTTTGGTTTCTATGTCATTCATTTCTGCTCTGATCTTTATTATGTCCTTCCTTCTGCCCACTGTGGGCTTTTCTTGTTGCTCTCTTTCTAATTCTTTGAGTTGTTGAGTTAGATGATTTATTAGCATTTTTTCTTGTTTGTTTTTTGAGGTAGGCATGTAGAGCTATAAACTTCCCTCTCAGGACTGCTTTCATTGTGTCCCATAGCATTTGCATTGTTGTGTTTTTATTGTCATTATCTCCAGGATGTTTTTAATTTCTTCTTTGATCTCATTGATCACCCAATCATTGTTTGATAGCATGCTATTCAGCTTCCAAGTGTTTGAATTTTTTGGAATGTTTTTATTATAGTTTATTTCTAATATTATGCCATTGTGGTCTGAGAAAATGCTTGATATGATTTCAATCTTTTTGATTTTGGGGAGACTTTGCTTGTGACCCAATATGTAGTCTATTTTTGAAAATGTCCCATGTGCACTTGAGAAGAACGTATATCCCGTGGCTTTGGGGTGAAATGCTCTGAAGATGTCAATTAGGTCCATTTGATCTAGTGCATCATTTAGAATTGCTGTTTATTTGCTGATTTTTTGTCTAGAGGATTTATCCAGTGATGTCAGTGGTGTATTAAAGTCTCCTACTATGATTATATTGTTGTCGATCTCTCCCTTATATCTTCCATGAGTTTTTTTATGTATTTGGGTGCTCCTGCATTGGGTGCATATATGTTTACCAGAGTTATATCTTCTTGTTGAATTGCTCCCTTTAGTATTATGTAGTGGCCTTCCTTATCTCTTGTTATGGCCTTTACTTTGAGGTCTATTTTATCAGATATAAGTATCACAACCCCAGCTTTTTTCTCATTTCCATTTGCCTGAAAAATGTTTTTCCATCCCTTCACTCTCAGTCTGTGTGAATCCTTTGCTCTGAGGTGGGTCTCTTATAGACTGCAAATATATGGGTCATGTTTTCTTATCCATTCAGCTACCCTATGTCTTTTGATTGGTGCATTTAATCCATTTACGTTTAATGTTATTATTGACAAGTACATGTTTGTTGTCATATTTTTCCTTAGTGTTTGTGTTTCTTTTTGCCTTTCTCTTTCTTCTTTTTACAGCAGTCCCTTTAGCATTTCTTGCATTGCTGGCTTGGTAGTGATAAACTCTCTTAGCCCTTTTTTGTCTATGAAGCTCCTAATTCCACCTTCAATTTTGAATGATAGCCTTGCTGGGTATAGTATTCTTGGATTCAGACCCTTGCTTTGCATCACTTTGTATATTTCATTCCATTCCCTTCTGGCCTGGTGTGTTTCTGTTGAGAAATCAGTTGATATTCTAATAGGAGATCCCTTGCAGGTAACTTTCTGTCTCTCTCTGGCAGCCTTTAAGATTCTTACTTTGTCGTTAGTGTTTGCCAATTTAATTATGATGTGTCTTGGTGTCGGTCTTTTGGGGTTCAACTTGTTTGGGACTCTATGTACTTCTTGGACTTGAATAGTTTTTTTCTTGCCAATATCAGGGAAGTTTTCTGTCATTATTTCTCCAAACAGGTTTTCTATTCCTTGCTTCTCTTCCTCTCCTTCTGGTATCCCTATTATTCGAATATTTTTTCATTTTGTCTTGTCCCAAAGCTCCCTTAGGCTCTCCTCTTGCTTTTTAAGTCTTCTTTCCAGTTGCTGCTGTGTTTGTGCATTTTTTCCTACCTTGTCTTCTAATTCGCTGATGCAGTCCTCAGCCTCTTCTAGTCTACTGTTTAAACCTTCCAATGTGTTCTTTATTGCAGCTATGTTGTTCTTCATCTACTCTTGGTTTCTTTTCATGTTAGTGACATTCTTATTCAGCTCCTTATAGTTCTCATTGAGTTGTGTGTATTTGTCATTGAGTTGTGTGTATTTGTCATCCATCCGTTTAAACATCCTTATAACCATTACTATGAATTCTTTCTCTGTTAAGCTGCTAGCCTCAATTTCATTTAACTCCCTTTCTGATGATTTCTCTTTTTCTTTCCTTTGGGAGTTGCTTTTTTGTCTCCCCATGTTTTCCTGTAATGTTTTAATTGTAGATCCAATTGCTTTGCTACCCAGGTTCTTTTGGTGATGGTGCTACTGGTGTAATCTCTCAGTTCTCCTGGGCTTGGTAATCTAGTGTAGCTCCCTACTTGAGCTATTTGGGTTCTCTTGATGTAGGCCTGCGAGCTTGAGAGGCACAACTGTGGTGTCTAGAAGTCAGCAGCTGTGGAGGGGAGTATCCCAATTTTTGCTGTCTTGCACCCTTAATTGAAATCATGCGTGCCAAGTGGGGACTCATAGTGGCACCAAGGAACTGTCTGTCAGGGTGATGTGGCTCAGGGGGCCTGCACTCTGGAAAGGTGTGACTGTGGTACCCAGAGTTCTGCAGTTATGGGGTGGGCAGATTCAGCTTTCGCTGCTGCACCTGTGGTGGATAGGCGCCTACTCCCAGTGGTGGCTCACAGGAGCACCCATGGTAAGTTGCCAGCGAGGCACACTGAAGCACTCTGAAGGGCCCTGGCAGTGTAGCCGTGTAATTGAGGTGCCTACCTTCTAAAGATTTCTCTTTAGGGCAGATCCTATGGCCTCAGGGAGTATTCAGATTCCATGGTGCTATTCAGCGTGGGATCTGGGTGTGGCTATATTGGTTGCCTGCAGACTGGAGGGAGGGGCTATCTCTCAGGAGAAAATGGCCACCGGGGCTTAGATATGACTCAGCACCAGACTCGCTTTCACCTCTCCTGGACCGTCCACTGCCTACTCTCCCCAGATTCCACAACCCCACCCCCTCTTCTGCACCTCAGGCACAGGTAAGTGTCTATATCTGAAAGGTCCTACAAACTAGGTTCAGTGGAGAAAGGCGCAGGCCCCAGCGCGAGGAGGGACTGCATCTCTGCAAGTTCCTTTCTTGCCAGCACTGTGTGGTCCGGCAGTTCTTCAGGGCTGCCTTTGAGCTCAGATCCCAAATCCAGACTCCAAGGTCTAAAATCCACTACCTCCCGCAGTCCCGTGGACCCTCTTTTTTTTTTTTTTTCAGTCAGACACTTTGCCTGTCCTCAGGGACGTGGCTTGGCGCCGTGTAGTTTCTCCCTGACCTTCTGGGTACAGAGGTCCGGCAGATTCTACTGCCTAGATCTTTGATTTTACCTTTATCGGGGGGATCTCTGCCCTTCCAGGCTGCAAACTGTCTCACCAGCTGCGCCTCCTTCACCAATTCGGGCTGGATTCCACTCGTTTCAGCTGCTGCCTCTATTTGCTCCGGGACAAGGCTCAGGACACGTTCATCTATTCCACCGCCATTTTTCTGGTTTCTACACTATGTCTTTTGATTGGAGTATTTAATCCAGTTACATTTAAAGTACTTATTGCCATTTTTTCTTTATAACCATGTTCCTCTCTATATATATTTATTCTTTTTTATATATTTTTATTGATTTCAGAAAAGGGAGAGGGAGAGGGAGATAGAAACATCAATTATAAGAGAGAATCATTGATTGGCTGCTTACTGCACAGCCCCCACTGGAGTTCAAACCCACAATCCAGGCATGTGCCCTGACTGGGAATTGAACTGTGACCTCCTGATTCATAGGTCGACGCTCAACCACCAAGTTACACTGACAGGGCTATGTTTATCTTTTTTTTAAAAGCAGTCCCCTTAACATTGCTTGCAATACTGGTTTGGTAGAAATGAACTTCTTTAGACTTTTTTGTCTAAAATATTCTTTACTTCCCCTTCAATTTTAAATGATAACATTGCTGGATAGAGTATCTATTTTTCATCACTTTGAATACTTCATGCCAATCCCTCTGGCATTAAGTGTTTCTGTTGAAAAATCAGCTGACAGCTTTATGAGAACTCCCTTGTAGGTAACAAAGTGTCTCTTTCTTGCTGCATTTAAGATTCTCTCTTTGTCTTTAAATTTTAATTATGATGCGTCTTAGTGTGGATCTCTTTGGGTTCATCTTGATTGGGACTGTATGCTTCCTGAGCTTGTGTGACTTTTTCCTTTACCAGGTTAGGGAAGTTTTCTATTCTTATTTCAGCAAACAGGTTCTCTATCCATTGCCCACTCTCTTCTGCTGGTATCCCTATCATGCGGCTATTGTTATGCTTGATGTTGTCCCAAAAGGTCCCTTAGACTTTCCTCATTTCTTTTCATTCTCTTTTCTTTTTCATGCTCTGCTTGGGTGCTTACTGTTATCTTGTCTTCTAATTCACTGATTCAGTCCTCTGCTTCATCTTAACTAATGTTAATTTCTTCTAGTGTATTCTTCATTTTAGATATTGTATTTATCATTTCTGACTGGTTCCTTTTTATGGTTTCAATGTCCTTTTTAATACTTACTATCTCTGTGTTTATGTTCTCACTAAGATCATCCATTCTTCCCCTAAGATCCTTGAGCATCCTTATAATCATTGTTTTAAACTCTGCATCTGGTATTTTGGTTGCTTTCATTTCATCAATTTCATTTAATTCTTTTTCTGGGGATTTCTCCTGTTTTTTTATTTGGAGTACTTCTCTTTGTCTCCCCTCTTTTTTCTGTGTATTTGTAAACCTGCTGTGACTCCTATTCTTGTTACGATGATTTTATGATGAAGGTGTCTCGTTGGGCTCAGTAGCACAACCTTCCAGATCACCTGTGCTTCAGGAATATTTCTTGTGGGTTCTGTGTACCCCCTTTTGTAGTTGAGTCTTGAATGCTATTGGCCTTTTTGTGGGTGGAGTTAACCTTTCAGGCTGGGTGACTATAAAGTTAAACCTGGAGACACTATTCTGGGAAGATCCATGAAGTTGGGTTGTTCCAAACAAGGTCTTGTGCCAGATGGAATCCCCCTTTGGATGTGCTGTTTGTGTGGCTGGTTGGGTCGAATTCTGGTATGGTCTGATGGGGTTCAGGTAGATTTTGTGTGTAGCTGGCCTTGGACTACCTGCCTATAGCTGCCAATCTGTTCACTGTTTAGGTCTGCATCTATTGAATGTTAAGGTGCATGGGAGGGGCCAGCCGGTGCAAACAGGTCAGCTTTTTTCAGCTTAAAGCTGGGGGCAGATCTGTAAAAGGACCAAGGCTCCCTGGAGTCTGCCTCCACTTTTCAGCTACTCTGCCTCGCCCTGAGGTTGCCTGGTCTTCCTCCAGAGCCTTTCAAAGAGAAGCTGTAGGTTAAGCCAAGCTAACCAAGATAGGGCTAGGGGTTCTCTACTTGGGGATCATGCAGTCAGGCACTCAATGAGGGGAAAGTAGCCCCTCCTTCAAAACCAAACACTTCAGTCTCTGCCAGAGTCTCCAACCCTATTTCCCCCTAGGGGAGCTTGCTGAAGGTTCAGGTTGGGTACAGCAAGCCATCCCTCTTCAGAAGCAAGCTCAGAGACCCTCGGCTCAGGGGGATAAATCAAGAGTCTCCCTTTGGGGATGATGCTGCCCAGCCTGCAGGAGGGGTCTAAGCACTTCGACCCGATCTCAGGCAATACTCTCTGAGATTCTCACACTTTGAATGTCCCCACTCCAAGCCACTCTCTCTTCTTCCCATAGAACTGCACCCAGTGGTTCTTGACAGGGCTGATCTAAACTGTATGCCATTTGGGGGGTGCCCACAACCCTGTAGGAGAGGGGTGGGCACTTCTTCTCCTTCCGCAGGTAGTGCTGGCTGAATTTGCAGGGAAGCTTGGCTATGCCTCCCCAAAATGTGACCCAACAGCCCAGCACTCGCCCATCTGGCTTCTGAACAGAAGCCTCCCTAGAAGACAGTTTGAAATCACAGTTCTGCATGGCTCCCCACCCCACTACCCCCCGCCACCAAACCAAGTAGGTCAGGGTTGAAATTCAGCCTTGCATGGCACTCTGGTCCCTTATGAGGTTGGTCTCAGCAGAGCAGAGCCAAACATCCCAGCTCTTCATGGGCTCTGAACCCAGCAGGACTGGCTGAAAGCCCCAGCCCTGCACAGCTCCTCTGAGCTGTCAAACCCAGCAGAGTGGGGAAGGCCAAGCTGCTCAACCGATGGGGGAAGGAGCACTGGCTATGCACTTGAGGTGAGGGAAACGAGTCCTCTTTCCCACGTAACACAGTTTAGTCACTGTCTGGGTCTCCACCAAAAGCCCTCCCAGAAAATAGAGGGCCCCTTAAAGTCACTGCTGGTGTAACCAACAGACCCATCTGCAGGACCCAAGTACAGCAGCATGGCCTCACCAGCAGTTGGAGTCCAGATCGTGAACTCCCCAGGCTGTAACAATAAGAGTCTTCATACCTGACAGGGTGCAGTCACAGTCTCACAGGTGAACTGAATCCCCACTGATTCTCATCACCAGATGCTATGCAGACTCCTCTTCCCGTCTCTGTTGCTCTGGGTTTGGGATCCCCACATGGGGTTGCAAACCACACTCCTAGGAGGAGGAGGTTCCACAGCCGTGATATCCACTGCCTCTGCTGCACCTGAGTGAGGGGGCTATCCCTTTCCGTGTCCTCATCCTTCTTACCAGTCTCTATGTGGTTTCTTCTGTACTCCTTGGTTATATTTCAGATCATCTGCCTTCAATTGGTTTTCCAGGTTTATTGCTCCATAGTTTAATGGTAAATCCAGTTTGGGGTTGGGAGCAAGTGGCCCATCTCGGAATCCCTCATGTTTCTTTTCTTTTTTCCCCCTTCATTATTATTTTAAAGTAGTTTCAGGTGTACAGCACAGTGATTAGACATTTATATAATTTACGAAGTGATTTCCCATAAATGTAGAACACACCTGGCACCATACATAGTTATTACAATATTATTGACTCTATTCTCTGTGCTTTACTTTACATCCCCAGGACTATTTTGTAACTGCCAATTGTACTTCTTACTCCCTTCACCCTTTTCACCCAGCCCCCGACCCATCTCTCTAGTTAGTTCTTTGTACCTATGAGTCTGTTTCTGTTTTATTTGTCCACTTATACTGTTCTTTAGATTCCACCTATAAGTGAAATCATATGGTCTTTGTCTTTCTCTGGCTGACTTTTTCACCTAGCGTAATACCCTCAAGGCCCATCAATAGACAACTGGATAATGAAGATGTGGTACATACAGATATGAAGTGGGCAACTTTTCAAATGGCCAATATCCCCACTATATTGATAAATCCTCCCTTATAACAGACAAATTCCCAATTCATGAGACCTGCTGGACCCCCACAAAGACAACCAGTATTTCTTTCCAGTATGGAAAACGTGGTACTCTCTAAGAGAACTGCTTCTGACATCTTCATTAGACAGAATATCCAAAAATACACAATAGAATTTTGGCAAGATATTCAAGTCTTTAAGTTTTTTACTTGCTTCTCCACTCAGAAAATCAATAAGTGGATACCTTTGACCATCCTGCTTATTTGTCTTCAGCTGAGCAAGGCCACAAAACTCTCAGTTCAAAAATTTCCTTTGTCCTCATTATTCTGTATTGCTTTAGGCCGGAAATACTAAATACATGATGTGGTCCACCTATGCCCAGGCTTTCCCCATGGCAGACTTCAGTAATTGATAATAGTTCTCTTTCCTGTTTAGCCCACAGGCAATCTAATATTCTTCTCATCTCCTAGGACCTGCTACTAATTCAACACAAGTAGCACATAACTCATATATATTTGCCATTCCTAATATTGGTTAATATTACTAAATCTTAAAAACCTTAAATATATGAGAGCTGTCTTTTCTACATTATCTCTATTTGATCGTAGGAATGCTGTATATTACTTCTGTTTATACCACATAGGAAAACTGACATCTCATTTTAAGTACTAAGGTAGATCTTATCACTTCTGTAAAAAGCTACAATTTCCCTCAAAACACAACAAAATAAAAATTAAAAGAGCCATAAATACACAGGTAACAACTGCATGTAATTATTTTAAGAGACATCAATTGCCAAGTTTTTAACTCACACAAAGCTTTCCTACTAGATATGATTTTTTTTTAATAATGCTTCAGCACTTACAGAAATTTCAACAAAGAGAACTAAAACCACATAAAGAGCAAAGAGTTGAGGAGGTAAAAGAGGAAAGAGTGGTGAGGAAAGGAGAAAGGAGAAAGAATTTCAGTGAAAATCATCAGAAAAGAAAAATGAAAGACCAAAATAGGTTTTAAGAGTGCCAGTCATAATTTCACACACATGCAAAACCTTTGAAATTCCATGGAAAAATTAATTCATTTCATAAATAAACTTCCTTCAATACAGAGGTTTTTGAGTTAAGATTAGTTATTATGGAGGCAGAAACAACAGTCAGACCACTGACAAAGTCACTGGAATTTCAAAGGGCATAATAAAGTCTCAAGGTGACTAAGGAATACACACACATACACACACACACAAAATTTTTTTTAAAGAGTAAAATCACACAGATTAACAAACCAAAAAGAAAATTTTTTCATGAAATGCAGCATTCAGAACTTTCCAAATGACAATCCTAAATAATAAAGAGGTAATATGCAAATTGACCATCATTCCAACACACAAGATGGCCGCCCCCATGTGGCAAAGATGGCCACCCCCATGTGGACACAAGATGGCTGCCACAAGATGGCCAGCAGGGGAGGGCAGCTGTGGGTGATCAGGCCAGCAGGGGAGGGCAGTTGGGAGGGACCAGGCCTGCAAGGGAGGGCAGTTGGGGGCGACTAGGCCAGCAGAGGAGAGCAATTAGGGGCAACCAGGCCTGCAGGGAGGGCAGTTGGGGGCGACTAGGCCTGCAGGGAAGGGCAGTTGGGGGTGACCAGGCCAGCAGGGGAGGGAAGTTAGGGGTGACCAAGCCAGCAGGGGAGGGCAGTTAGGGGCAATCGGGCCAGCAGGGGAGGGCAGTTAGGGGCAACCAGGATGACAAGGGAGGGCAGTTAGGGGTGACCAGGATGACAAGGGAGGGCAGTTAGGGGTGACCGGGCCAGCAGGGGAGGGCAGTTAGGGGTGACCAGGTTGGCAGGGGAGGGCAGTTAGAGGCAATCGGGCTAGCAGGGGGGTAGTTGGGGGGTGATCAGGCTGACAGGCAGAAGCGGTTAGGGGCAATCAGGCAGGCAGGCAGGCATGCAGTTGGGAGCCAGCAGTCCTGGATTGTGAGAGGGATGTCCGACTGCCCGTTTAGGCCCGATCCCACCTAAACGAGCAGTCAGACATCTCTCGAGGGGTCCCAGATTGGAGAGGGTGCAGGCTGGGCTGAGGGACACAACCCCCATTCACAAATTTCGTGTACCAGGCCTCTAGTAAGGAATAAAAGAAAGAAACAGAGATGGTAGGAGAAAAGTTAAATGAAGCAGAATGCCTCCAATGCAGTGAACACTTACTACTTTGCAGAAGTTTTATAAATCCTGTGCAGCCACTGACTATTTCTCTCCATACCATTTCTCATAGAACTTCTCAGTTTTCCTGTCCATTAGGCTTCATTTTTCACTGCAGCCCTGCAGTATAAGCCAAACAGGAGATACCATTTCCATTTTAAAGATTAGGAAAATAGTATTTCACAGGTTTAGAAACTTACCCAGTCATAGAGCTAGAGAGGAGCAAAGCTAAGACTCAGGTCTTCAACATCAAGAGGATTTGTGACCTGGGAGAGGGGAATGGGATTGCATACACTCCATGCCCTCTGAAAATTTAAATCAAACTAGTATTTGTCAACTTTCTTTTCTTTCCTTTTTGGTTTAAGCAGCAAACATTTATTTTTCTCAGTTCTTGTCAATTTTCATTATAGGTGATACAAAAAGCTTAAAAGCAACTCCAGGACTTTTTTGTAAGTTTCCCCTATTTCTCAACCCAGTTCTTTTTAATCTTCTACAGAGTACCAACTACTGGGGTGCTGGGGGAAGGGGTTAAGGAGGCTCATAAAGATTGAGGAAAGGAGGACCACACTCACTATTTTACTGTTCTCCTTTCACTTACCAGTGTAGGAAATTGAGGCTGATTCTATCTAGTATTCCCTAAGTAACTGATGATTTTCTTATTTAGCAAAGTGGAAACTCTGCTAATAAAAATAATAATTAATTAATTAATTAATTACAAGGTAAGGGAAAAATCCTGAGGTTGGATGGAGTTGTTTATCGAAAACAAACAGAAACTAAGAAGGATTTGATAGCAAGAACATAGTAAAAATTGAAAACCAAAAAACTAATTGCAGGCTCTCTGATCTCATCAGTCTCCTAAAGAAAAAGGGGAGCAATGCAGACTTATCTTTTGTTAGGTCCATGCCAACAGGAGCCAGGCCAAAAGATGTGAGAGTTTAAGAAATTTTATTACATTCTCTCACAGCGGTCTAAGATTGGAAACTGGAATCTGTTAGTCAAGTCTTGCAAAACCTGAAATGAGAATAATAGGAACACCACAGAAAGGTTGAGAGCCCCAAGCAGGGGGCAATGGAAAAGTACTGAGTGCAGGGGAAAGGTAGAGAATATGCCTAAATTCCAGACTCTTTTTCTTTTTTTATAAGCTGGGGTTCATGTAAACTGGGGCTTTTCTAAGCTGGGGTTGATGAGGGAGGCCAATCTCATTCTTCTGTAACTTCTTCATGCTTAGATGGGATGTAGAGATGTCCCTAATAAGTTGATGATTGAGGGAGAGGATGGTATCTAGCGTAGGTCTGGAATAGCATCACTTCCCCTATGGATCTATTGGCAATTGCCTGAATGTGGTTTTGGAAGAAAGGGTTCTTAGGATGCACAGGCCAAAGATGAGTGCCAGGAAGAGCTTTAGAAGGGTCTGATAGAGGTATAAGCCAGGAGGCCCAGTTTAGATTCTGTAGCCAGGTGCCCCAGGATTCTGAAAGTTGTTGTTGGACTTTTAAGGCCCTATAAGCTAATTTATTAGCCCCTTCCATTACCTAGGAAATTGAGAAGGGCATGGATGTGTAGTTGGGAGGGAATTAGAGAAGGACTGCATAACAGAAGATCATCGACATATTGAAGGAGGGTGCTGGGAATTAAGTCGAGGTGTTGGAGATCTGAGGCTAGGGCCTGACCAAATAGGTGAGGACTGTCCCTAAATCCTTGTGGCAGGACAGTCCAGATTAGCTGCTGTGATGTATTGGTGTTGGGATCTGTCCATGTGAAAGAAATAGGTTTTGGGAGTCTTTACCCAAAATTTAGAATGTATGAGGCCGTGGGAGGGGAGTTGATGGCAGTTAGATTGTAACTGTGAGTTGCAACTCTGCCATGGGAAATAGCTAGCACAGGAAAGAGGTTGACCTGAACAGAACTGGGAGTTGTCAGTTGTTGGGAAGGTTGCTGATATGGTAGGCCAGCCTGAGAAGAACAGGTTTTGAGAAGTGGGCTGTTTGGTAACTGTATAGCTTGCCCAGCACTTGAAAGAGGGTTGATAAGAACTCCTTCTTTTTTACTGCAGCGTAGTATTCCATTGTGTAGTTCAAGAGTAAAATTTCATAGGTGTTGATCAAGAAGTCCCATATGACAAGGTCCACCAGTAAGAGGTCTAAGGGGGCAGCTTTAGGGCTGGGGGTGGGTGTCAGGAGGAGGCTGAGGCTGACAAGTGGGAAGAAGGTTCAAGGGAACTTAGGGTGATAAGATGCAATAAATTTTGAGAGAATATTCCTCCCTAGGATAGGGGTCAGGCACCAAGATAGGATGAGAAAAGAGTGGGTAAAACGAGTGTTTAGTAAGATGCAGTGTAGAAGTGAGGGAGCTAATGGCTGTGAGACTAATCTATCCCATAATAGAGACTAAGGAGGGGACAAGGGTCCCAGTAAATTCAGGGAGGGTAGCATAAGTGGTCCCAGTGTCAATTAAAAAGGAGATCAGCTGACCTGTCACCACAATCATTACCTGAGGCTCTGTTCTGGTGATGGAAGTCTGTGGGGCCTTGTCAGGGCCTGGGCAGTATAAGTCTTTGGTGGCCAGTCCTAGGAGGTCTGGGAGCTCTTAACTGGATCCAGAGGGTAGTCTTGCTGGACTGGCCAAGGTCCGACCTGGAGGGGCCAGACTACAGTCTGCTTTCCAGTGGCTTTCCCTTCCGCACCTCAGGTGGGGCTCTCAGGTTTGGGCAGGACTTGGCCCAGTGTCCTTCCTTGTTGCATTTGAAGCATCGGCCTGGAAGAGGCTTAGCCCCTGACTGACCCTTGGTTGGAGGACAGGCACTCTGTATGGGGTTTGTGGGAACAGTGGCTGGGAGCTGAAAGGCCTTCTTCTGGGCCTCAGCCTTGGACTGATCTCTCCTTTGTTTTTGGATTTGGGTCTCCTCGTTTTTATTACTAAAGACCTTGAAGGCCAGGTTAACGAGGTCTTTTCGAGGGGTTTGTGGACCTGTGTCTACTTTTCGGAGTTTGCAGCATATGTCGGGGGCTGATTGGGATGTAAAATGGGTGTTCAGAAGAAGGGCTCCCTCAGGGGAGGTGGGGTCTAAGATAGTAAATTCCTGTAAGACCTCCGTGAGGCAGGAGAGGAAGAGAGCTGGGTTTTCGTCAGGGCCCCAAGTGATTTCATTAAGTTGGCCATAGTTGACTGCCTTATGGGCAGCCTTTATTATGAGAGGCAGGGAGGAGGAGGGAGCAGGCCCCACTGGCTTGCCAGCCACTTGGGTTCAAAATCACCACATTCTTTCCTTACAAGGGGAGGGGCTGTATTCCTCCCTGTAGCTTCTGAAAGGCATGGCTGCAGCTGAGGGCTAGAGTGAAAGTGTAGCGTTGAAGATGCCCATTCACCCCAGTGATCACACAGGTTTTGGAAGAAAGAGGCCTTGGTGAGAGAGTAAGCAGCCCCTATGTCTAAAAAAAATTTAATTGTCTTACCTGTCACACTGAGGGCCAGCCTTGGCTCCATCCCTTCAATGGTGATGCCCTTAGTGGGGGCTGACAGGAGTGCTGGGCTCCATCAGTTCAAGGTCATTGTGTGGGTAGGCTCTGGTCCTGGGGACCTTCCAGCCCCTGGGACAGTCCCTCTTCCAGTGGCTAAACTTGTGGCAGAGGAAGCAACGCCCTTGAGGAGACACATGGCTTCAAACTGAGCCATTTGTTTCTATGGGATGGCTTTCTTGCTCTTCCTCTGGTGTTAAAAACACTGGAAGTTATTTCTACCAGTTGCTCAGTGGGAATCTGGGGTCCTAAGGCTAGTTTTTGGTAACTTTTTCCTGAGGCCTGAGGCTGTCTATTGGATAAAATGTAACCCAAAATTTCTCTGCCTTTAACAGACCCAAATCATTTCTTTATCATGCTTTCCATGTATACCTTTCCTTAGAGGGGGCATGCTAAGGTTTGGGTGATAATGAGCTCTGCTCCTGGTATTGGTGGGACTGTTAGGCAAGTGCCTGCAGTTCTGCAAACAAGTGTCTGCAGTCTTGTAGCTGCTGCTTCCTGAAAAAGGAGGGGAAGGGGGAGGAAAGCAGGCTGTTCTGCCTTTGTGAGAGGCAAGCAGTTTGCCAGGACTGTGAGGAAAGTTTTCCTTAAATCCCTATCTTGGTAAAGGGGCTATAAACATTTGCAAAACAAATTTAATTGGAGAGCAGTGCTACAATTTAGAGATTCATTTATAGGCCAGAATTAATGGTATTGGGGCTAAGCTGTATTACAAAAGAAAATCAATCTGTCTTTTTAAAAAGTTTGAGGGTACATTTTCCTAATTATTCAAGAGTCAAATATTGTGGTTTTCTATTTGAAAGAGAAGAGAGGAGACTGCAGGAGAGAATGGTCAGTAAGAGAGGAGCAGTAGGTCTTGGAACCAAATGATCAGCTCGGTCAAAGAGAGTTCCACACCGAGGAAGGTTCAGAGTGAAAAAGGAGAATTTGGTAAGCTGTCAGTCCTGACAGAGAGAAGGGCGACTGTGGAGAAGGAAGGCAGCCTGGATATAGGGAATCTCCCAGCACTTCCCGGTGCCCTGGTAACAGTTGTCTAAGTCACTGAGGTATGGAAATTGAAAGTGTCGTTTTTATATCAGACAGACTCATTGTTCAGTTCATATTGGGGCCAAGCCGTGTTGCAGTAGAAAATGAGCCATCTGGGTCTGATGTTTGCTGTGAGGTTGAGGCGGTTAAGATTCCGTAAGAGGCAACCCAAAGGGGTGCTGGTTCCCCATAATGGGTTGGTGCGGTGGGGAGGAGAGAGGTGAGTGAGAAGCCCATCCTGGAGGTGAGAGGTCCCAAGGGAAGGCGTCCCAACCATCGGACAAGCACCAGAGAGAAGAGGAAGGCTGACTGCTATGATAGGGCGGGTAGCCAGGGACCTGGCAGGGAAGAGTGGAACCGCTGGCCCCGTGCATGGGGACTTTTATGAGGCAAAAGCCCACAAATCAGAGGGTCAAGGAAGTGACTCTTACCAGAAATTCGAATGGCGGTGGGTCTGGAGAAGCCTGTGCTGGGAGTGGGTGTCCCATGGGCTCCCTCGGTGTATCCCAGGTTTCAGCACCAAAATATTAGGTCTGCAGCACCAGCAGTCACTGTGAGAGTTTAAGAAATTGTATTACATTCTTTCTCAGCGGGCTGAGACCAGGGTGTGGTGTCAGCAAGCAAGAGTAGGGAGAGCAAGATATTTGTACCTCCTAGGCAGGTCAGAGTAGCCTGCCAGACCAGGTGCAGGTGGGGCTGGAAACTGGAACCCATTAGTCATGTCTTGCAAAACCTGAAACGAGAATCATAGGAAAGCCGCAGGGAGGGCGAGAGCCCCACGCAGGGGTAACGGAGCAGTAGGAGCGCAGGGGAAGGAGAGAACATGCCTTACACCTCTCGCTGCCCGCCTGCCAATGTAGTAGGTGTGAATGTTTGATGTGTGCGCACACCCTCCCTCTGCTCCCTCTGACTTACCTGTTTGTGTTTGTGTTGCAGCCAGCACTGCAGGAGCCATAAGTAAGTACTTTTCTGCACTTCCATTCGCACGTGCTCTGCTCCGCTACACGTCCGGATGAGAGAGTTCTATTCCCAGATGTTTTTATTTCCCTGCACAAACACTCAGCTCCCTTCCCCTTCTTTATTCCCGTTGTTACCTTAGTAGCTGGGGCCTCTGTGAGGAAGTACTATGCTTTTAATTTTCTCAACATCTTGAGATTGAACAGTAAAAGTAAATGCTAAGAATAAGTGTTAGAAATGTCAGAAGGCTTCCTGCTGAAAATCCCAGCAACACTCCGAGGAAGAGGGCAGTAAGCCCCGCCCCCTGACTGAGCGTCCCCAGCTGTCAGGGATGGGTGTGTGGAATGCACGTGCCCTGCTGTGAATGAGTAAGTCTGAAAGACCTATCCTGGCAGCATTTTAAGTGACATCACAACCAACATCTCTGGCAGAAGCACTGGAAGGAAATAGAGGGGAGGTGGGTGGGGCGGACTAGATGAAAGAAGGTGAAGAGAATAGCCAGTGGGCACAGACAACCATGTGGTGAGGTCCAGAGGGAGGGGGTGGGGGCTGGATAGAGGTAGGCAAAGGGGGAAAAATCAGGGACATCTGTAATAGTGTCAACAATATCAATAAAATTAAAAGAAAAAAAGAGAGTGATGGATGAGTGAGAGGCAGTGGATCTAGAAAAGAAAGCCAGTGGAACATGGAAATGTATATGTACTCTGAGATGTTACCAGGCCTCTGTGGCCTTGCTGCTTAAAGTAGGCCCAAAAATCAGCATGGGCATCAATCACCTTGGAGTTTGTTAGAAATGCAGAATCTCAGCCTAACAGCCATGCTCAGAGCTACTGAACCAGAATCTGCATGTTAACAAGATCCATGTGGGTCTAGTGCCTCCATCCCTTCACCCACTAACCATCCCTACGAATGTCTGGAGTCCATTTAGCAGTTTCCATCCCTTCTTATACTAAGACACTCAGGCCAAGTCACTCTGTTGAATAAGGGAGCCAAGGTCACCCACCCTCAGGAGACAGAAATCCCCACTGCCTGCTTCAGAAGAGGATATCGAGTTTTCATAAGCATGTTCCAATGAGCCCAGCTGGGAGAAGGGCAGCAGCCTGTGTAATCTGCAGAGACGCAAACAGACACCCACCCACCAGGGAAGGATGGCCACCCACTGCACCCCGCAGCTCCCCTGTCAGATCACAGTAGCCACTGTGGTCCCCCAGGGTGAGGATGAAAGAAGAAACCTTATTTGCTCCTCGAGTGGAATTTTGCTCCTGTTGCCTACATTTCTGATGTTTTCCCAAAAATAATTGCAATGCATACTGTATTCTCCTATGCCAAAGAACCATTCTAATTGTCTTGTTTTTGTCCTGTTTTAGCTGGAGCTATTGGACCCATAAGTGAGTTCCTTTATTGTTTCTTAATTCTGACACACTTGGGTCTTCTGTGGGATATGGAGCCATCTCCTCACTCTAGATGTTTCCTTTTCTATAGCTGTAGGCTTTTCCATTCATGCCTCTTGGTTACAGTTGAATCTCCTGAAACCTCCTGTTGCCCAAATATTCAGAAAAAAAAAAAAGTAAAAAGCCCTGAATTGTCACTGAGCTTAAGACAAGGGAGAGCCATATAATTTTATTTAAAATAATTACCAAGATAATCAAAACAGCTGTTTCTTGGCTTTTTCTAAGCTGGGGGAAGGTCAAGAACAGGTCATTCTAGGAAAAGGCAAAAGAATAAAACATAATAAAGACAAAGGAGGCAGTGGTGATGAAAAAAGAGATAAACTGACATGTTACCCCACCCTAAAAAATCTCTACCCTCTGAGACAGCTGCAGGGTGGACAGGGAAGAGAGGAGGGTTGGAAGTGAAGAAGAGCTGACAACCTTCAGTCTGACTCCTCACTTACTATGAACAGTGAGTGACGTGACCTGGTGGGAGGGTTATGGTTTTCACACTACAGGTGCTGCAGTAATAGTTCTCCTTCTGCTTGAGTTGTTTCACAGATTCTTTAAAGAGAATATTGGTGGCATGAGAATTCTGTTAATATAAAATCGCACTGATTTTTCTCCTCTTGTATTTCAGTGCAATTTTCAGCGCCTATTCGTAAGTATCAATTTTTCCCCCTTCTGGTTCCTTTGATTTCTGATCTGCAAGGTCTTAAGGACTGACCTATCTATTTTATGTACCACATTTCTCAACTCCCTTGGCATTCCTATGACACAGTTTAACGGGATCTCTGCATTGTGTAGAGAGAAGGCAAAGCCCATGGGCCAACCTAAGAAAATAGAAAGAAGAGGACCCTCCTTGCACTCGTAATGCTCTCTCAGCAAGGAGGGTCCACTTTTCAAATAAAAAGTCACTAATGGAATGGGGGCGGGGGAGGGGAGGCACGGGAAGAAAAAAAATGTAAGAAAAGAAGAGGTATTACAAATTAGTGTGGAATGAATCTTTTTCACTCCTCTTAAATGTTTTACCATCATTGAAAAACAGGGGAGACCTCTATTCCTGTAGGTCCCCTACACTGTGCACCATGGCGCCTGTCCGAGGACTGCAGTACAAGCAACCCTCAATCTCCCTCAGATTTCCATTTTGACATCCCCTCCAGAGTGAGTGTTAGGGGTGGGTATTTCCTTCACAGTGGTGAAGCATGCTGACCTGTCTATCTCCCTCCCTCTCCCTCTCTGGTTCCTCAGCTGGAGCGACAGGACCTATAAGTAAGTTCACTGATTCTCTACTGTGGGACATTTTAATTTCCAGCAGTGTTGTAGGGATCCTTCCCTGATTTCATGTTGGGATTTCCAGGCTTTGAGGTCCACATTTTCTTGGCTTTTTGGTATCTTTCTACCTAGCATTTCAGTAAGTCATTAATGAGCCTGTGAATGTATACCCACTGCTAAACATAAACTGTAGAGTGGAAGATGAGCCCTTTTAGAAGGTTTCCAGTGCCTTATCAATATTACGCAAAGGGCTTTTAAAAACAGTGAGATAGACATAAGTGAAATAATGAGAGAAAGGAAGAAAATTAAGTTTAAATGGAGAGGGGTTCCTTTTCAATCCTCTACAAGGGTTTAAATGGACTAAATGTATGGCCTCTCCCTAGTACCTTTGCTACTTATCCTCTTAGTGGCCCATCAGAAGAGGAGGACCTTATATGTATGAGATTGCCTAAAGAGTCAACACCCCCATTACCCAAATGCAGCACACCCCAGAGCCTTAAAGCACCTACTGATTTGTTTTACTTCGCTTCTCTTCTCTTTTCTTCTATTTATTTATTTTAGAGCTCACTCAGAAAACCATTGGTAAGTCACCTAAGTCTCAGCTATGCCTGTTGATCTTTTACAATGCTTAGAATGTCATTCTATTTTTATTTCAATGATTCATGCCCACAGACTCTGGTATCGAGTGGTTCCACTGCCTCATTCTCCTACCCAGAATTCTGAGAGCTTGGATTTTCCCAAGTTCCACATTTAAAAAAATATTCACTCTGAAGCTGAAATACAAACTGAAAAAAAGACCCCCATGGGATGGTCCTTTCTGAGCCATTATCACTTAAGTATATAATCTAGCTCTTTAGAGCCAATCTACACTAATAAAAGAGTAACATACTAATTGACCGTACCTTCGTGACGCCCACCAGCCAATCAGGAGTGAGTATTCAAATTAACCCAACAAAGATGGAAGGTTAATTTGCACACACAGGTGCTGAGCGCCATGGCGATAATGCAAGTGTCCCACACCACCCCAGCCACTCAGGGCAGCATGGGAAGGTGGAAAGGCGGGCTCTGGGCCAGAGCAGAAAGGTGGCTCCAGCCAGAGTGAAGGCGGTGCTGGCAGCCAGGGGAAGGAAGGCCCATTCTTGCACAAATCTTCATGCACTGGGCCTCTAGTATATAATAAAGATTTGGAATACAGCACATAAACTTCTTGCTTTCTGTGCAAATAATTGTTATTATTAGATTATCTTCATTTTGTAAAATAACGAAAACTTTAAGTTACTTTTCATTTCTAATTGCTCTGACAATTTCTCTCTAAGACAGTTAGAATCTATCTTCACCAATTCCTAGCAACTTGCCCTAATGCATTTTTCCATGGAAACATTACAAGTAATGGTTAGGTTCCAAGATGAGATTGACCATATTACATGTTTATAAAGTAACAGCAAACAATTACAGCTTCACACACTCAATTATAGTATTCCTAAAAAAAATTAAGAATTTTTTAATTATAAAAGTAAAGAAATATTATTTGAGGTCCCCCTATAGTCATCTGACAGAGTAAATATGAGTCCTGTATTTATACCTACCATATTCTTTGAGTGACTTTTATAATGTCTTACAATTTTTCTAACTCTCAAATTATTGGATCTACAAACATTCCACAGGTAGTGGGAGAAGGAGTTATATACTCATCTTTAGAAATGAGGAAACTGAGGCTCAGGAATCATTTCTCAAAACAATAGGGATAGGGGTGGCTAGTTAATAACAAAGCTAGAATTGAAGTTTCCCTGACTCATAGTTGAGTTCCTTCCACTTCCATTTTGGGTGTTATAAAGGTTTATTAGCAAAGAATAAAATGAACTTCAAATGTTAGAATTCAGGGAACAAAATGGCTTATGGGTAAAGGAAGTCAGAGAAAGTGCAATACAAAGTATAAAAGAGAATGAAGATATGAGTTAAGGAAAACATCAAGTGAAAAAATTGGAAGGCAAGATTAAGTAAATTGGCAGATGTGAGAAAAAAAAGAGTAAATGAATGTAAATTAAGCTGAGAAAAAGAGGAAAGGAGGATACAAAGAGTCACAAATTAAGAGTGGAAAAGGGGAATAAAATATATAGAGCCATCAAAGACACAAAATAAAATTTGAAATGATTATCTGTCCAAAGATTTAGTGGCTCACACCAAAGGGCAGGAATCCTAGAAGTTCTAATCCAGGATCACGGGCACTTTTTTATAGAGACAATCAAAGCAAATATTAAATTACTTTTTCAAAATACCTAAATTTCTAGCTTAACCACAGCTAAGAGCCCAGGATATTCAGAACTGGTAAGCTATCTTCTAGTTTTGGGGGGAATGGTTTGTGGGTCAGAACCAGAATATTTCCCATGATTAGTGCCATGCATTGAGGAGCTGTGGAGAAGGAGCTGTGGAGAATAAAGATGCTGCAATGCCCACTTGGAGGAGGGGTGGTTTTAAATTCAACTAACCGTGCAGACTCAGAAGATTATCATAGCCCACACCTGGCACCAGACTACTCGTAGGACCCAAGGCACACTTTCCAGCAGGGCGGCACCAGCCATACCTCTGGGGTGGGAGTAGTCCCCCCAGTGGTCTCTACAAGTGTCCACAGAGCCAGCCAGGAACTATTCTCTTTGGCCTCCATTGGCTCAGGACTGGAGCTGCCCTGGCTTAGAAGCTCCAGGAGCCAAATTTCCTGTAAGAACTCCATATACATAACCTGCATGGATCTCAGAAACATGCCCAAATACATGGTCACTACATTCAGGGAAGCCAAAGGTATGGCTTTCTAACAGGAATTAATAGTTCTCTCAGTTCATGTGCAATTTACCAACCAAGAATCATTCTTAAGTAAAAGCAATGTTGTCAAATAATACAGCAGACTTACAATCTCTATCAGGTCACCAGGGGATCAGTGCTAGAAAATCAACTGAAGGCCAAATTCTCATCAAAAACTGAGGTTTTATTGACTCTTTGCCCACAGACACTAAAGCTAAGCAAAGCAACAGTCAGATGGAAGCTGTAAGAAGAGCTTCCCTCCTACCCGAATGCCTATCCTGGAACATATTAGTTGGTCAGAAATAAAAATGTTAGTGCAAGGGCAGTCCTTTGAAAAAGCAGTGTCTTCTACTGTTACTGACAGGAACGAAAAGTGTAGAGCTTCAATTTTTCCTAATGTCTTCTAGGTTGACAGGATGCTAGAGAAACCCTCACTTCAGGCTGAAATATTTCAGAATATGCTAAGTGCCCCTATACTTAACATAGCTGGATTAGTTCTCATTACAGATACCACTTCCTCTCCCCTACTCTACCTGCCGAAGCCCCACCCTAGAATAAAACTAATGAAAAATGTATTCTTCATCCTAACACCCATACTAAATATGCCAATTTCAATTTCTTTTCAGTGCAATCTCCAGGACCTATTGGTAAGTCACCTGTATATATGTCAGCTCATATGTATCACTCAAATTCCTAATAGATAGCATAACATTTTCCTAATAGGGATTATAGTGCTTTGTCAACAATCATTACAAGAACCTTCCAAAACAAAGATGCAATAGAGAGAATCTGGGAGAGGGTGTAAGAAATGAACAAGAAGACAAAAGAAGGATGGCTGAGAGTGAAACAAAAGTGATATGAAGAAAAAATAGTGAAGAAGATGAAGGGAAAGGAATACAACTAAGATTTCTCCTCAGACACTTCTAATGAAAGGCAAGAATTAAGTGGTTTTCCTTGAGTCTCCTAGAGCAGTGGTCGGCAAACTCATTAGTCAACAGAACCAAATATCAACAGTACAACGATTGAAATTTCTTTTGAGAGCCAAATTTTTTAAACTTAAACTTCTTCCAACGCCACTTCAAAATAGACTCGCCCAGGCTGTGGTATTTTGTGCAAGAGCCACACTCAAGGGGCCAAAGAGCCGCATGTGGCTCGCGAGCCGCAGTTTGCTGACCACAGTCCTAGAGGAAAGTCCGAGTCTTATGGAAAGGTTAGTACAGCAGAATTAAACAGATTTAATCTAGAAATTGGGATTTAGTAATTCCCAGGAAACCGTTTTCACTACTCTCTTATTGAAAACATCAGTGGTGCATGTGTTTTCATGTTCAACAACCACAATATGTTTGTTTCTATTTTTAGTGCAATATGCTGGATCCAGTGGTAAGTCCCTCGTCTATTTTTTCTTCTGGTGTTCATTGATCTTCTTCAGTGTCTAGAGGGCCTGTTTCCTGTCCTTAACATATCTATGGCCATAAGAATACTGGTATTCAACATGTTTTCATCCTTCCAAGTTTCCACCTGATGAAAATTCTCCAGGGTTATTTTTTTTTAAGAAAAAAAGTAATAAAATTCCCCTAGTAATGGTGATGATAGCTTCTACAACAATATAGAACTCTCTAAAATAATAAGGGTAAGCCTGGCCGGCGTGGCTCAGTGGCTGAGCATCGACCTATGAACCAGGAGGTCAAGGTTCAATTTCTGGTCAGGGCACATGCCCGGGTTGTGGGCTCGATCCCCAGTGTGGGGCATGTAGGAGGCAGCCAATCAATGATTCTCTCTACCATTGATGTTTCTATCTTTCTCTCCCCTTCCCTTCCACTCTGAATAAGTAAAAATTAATAATAATAATAATGGTAGCTTTTCAGTTCTGACGTGCTTTATAGCTTATTAAGGACCTACTCAAAGAAAATGGAGATAATATAGAGAAAATGAAGGCAAATTTTAAAAATAAATATAAAAGAGGGAAAAGACAATCAATTTGAATATTCTTCCCAGTTTCTCGGGGGAAGTCTACCTGTAAATACTACTCAGGGCCTAGTCTATCCTGAGTTACCCAAGGCCTTCCTTTTTCCTCATGTCCTAGCCTGCCCTCTCCTCTCACCCCAAACATGTGTACACACACACACACACACACACACACACACAGCGTCAGAAAACAGGCTATGACAGGGAGGCTGCAGTTACAGGATTTGGCAGAAGCATCAGGCAACTACAAAACAGGAGCGGAACAGATGAAGAGGAAGTTCACTCTGTGACTAGCCGGGCAAAGACAATGCCAAAATCTAGTGTCAAAACCAACCCCCCAAGTCCTAGGAAATTCTGAGTCTGGACATTAAGTGACAGCGACAGCATTCCAAAATTTAAGCTAAACAGGAGGAAATTATAAGAAGGCAAGTCAGAGGTATGCAAACATTTCTTTACCAGCTGAGCTCCTCCTGTGAATCAGAAACTGTGCCAGGCACTGGGCATAAAGTCATGAATTAGAGAGAGAAAGGTGCGATTAACCTCTGGTGCCAAGGAGTGTACAGTCCTCCGAGAGGTCTTAGAAACATGAACTCAAAGTGTGGAGAGGGCAAGCAGTCTCCAATACAATCACCCTCTGACACCAAAGCTGATGGTGCTCCCTAAATGCTGGTCCTAAATACCCCGCTTGTTGTCAGCGATAAGAGCCATCAGTCACCGACTAGTCCCCTCCATCGAGGCTGCCTCTTTCAGTCTCCTTGGGAGGCCTCATAATTCCTATAGGGAGAATACGTAAGCCAGCTCACCTCAGAGGGTCTCACTGTAGCTAAAGTGGGGGTCTCTTCTGGCCCAAAGTTCCCTAATAACCACCATGTGCCAGAAAATCTATATGGGTATGTGGGTTCCCTCTTCCTACTTTTCCTCCTTGCTTAACTCCTTCTCCTCTATGTGTAAGCACTTCCAAAATAAATAATGTAAACATGAAAATATACTGCTACATTTGTTTCTTCCTGGCTTCCCCCTAAATCACAAGGCGTTTGAAGAAAGTGCAAAATGCATTGATTTTTCTTGATTAACAAAAATGAGTGCTCCAAATGGGACTCACAGAGGAGTAAGAATAACATGTTCGATGAGTTAAAAGCTTAGGTAGGAAACTGAGGTGAGTGGAAATGGAGTGACAGAAGTACATTAGAGTAATGGGATGGGCCTCATGGCCATCTCCTGCCGCAGACCAGAAGGAATGAGGATGCCAGGCATGAGGATGGGTGCTTATGCCCAGACACGGGAGCTGCGGGCAGGTTTTAGAGCTCACTGCATCCGCTCTGCAGTTACCCTTTCTAAACCCATTGCGGGAGAACTGACAACTCTTGGTTCTACACACACTAATTTCTCCCTTCTTTTTTCCTTCCATTTTCATATCAGCTGAAACTTCAGATATGACCAGTAAGTTCCATGCCTATTCTTATATGATAGTTCCATTCAGCTTCCTACAGGGTCTGGAATACTTCGTGTCTTAAGGGTATAGAAATTCATGTTTCCTCTTCCACTCTCCAGCTGCCCCCACTAAGGAATGAATAAATTGGGGGATATATATCCAAAGTTTCTTGTGGCTTTTCAACAAGAGAGGGAGGATATTTGCATTACTGAATGAAAGCTTGGGTGGAATAGCAGAATTAGGGAGAGGTGAAGGCAACAGAGTTTAACTTACTAATAGCATATAAGGTTTTTTTAATTACCAGTCAGTCCTTCACACAGGGAAGAGATACATCATCTCACTGTCCTGCAGCCTCTCAGACTAGGCAGGAGGCAGACCCCACCATGGCCTGATGGCAGCCGCCTTCCCAGCCCCTGCACTGCAGCACCTGCAGGGATTTGCTGCTCCCCCGACGGCCATTTCTGACCTCCCTCCCAGAAAAGCAGGGAAACTGGCTCCTCTTTCAGCAGCCTTTCCATACTGATTTCTCTCTTTGTTTTTCAGCTACAGAATCCTCCTGTAAGTGTGACTCTCTCTCTCCATGACGGAACTCATCTGTCTCCAGCAGTATCTGACAGACCTTGAACCAAAGTTCACCTATCATATTGGGAACTGTAGTAGTTTTAAGCTACTATTTCCTCGACCCCTTATGTTTCCATTACTCAGAATTCCACTAGGTTACTAAGAAGTTTCTAGAATATTCACTGACTCACATACAAATTAAAAAGCAGAGAATCTTTCTCCATGGTTCTACGGATTCTCAATTAGTGACTTTCCATACAGAAGGAAAACAAATCAATGAAAGTAAGAGGTATAGATAAGATTTCTGCTTTCCAGCTGAGTCGCCCACACAAGTGATTCGTAAATTGTCCATTTGCTTCTCAGCGATGTCTATTGGAACTTGATTCCAGCCAGAAACTTGAAACTCCTATTTTCTTAGCCTTTTGATTCCCCATTAACCAGCATGTCCCCAGCTGATTATAAGTTTTTTGGAAAGTTCAAATGCCTGTAATCAGAAAAACTTTTCAAGCAGTTATATCACTAAGAAATGTACTAATGGGAAAAAAGAATAGTCCAATAAGTAAGAGGGGGTAATAAGAAATCTCTCTGCTTGTGTTTCAGCGGGAGCAACTCCTCACAAAACCCGTAAGTCTGTGTGTTTGTTTGATTCTCTGCTGCAGAGCCCCGTTGGTCTCCGGCGGGGCCAAGAGTCTCTGGCCATATTGAGATGGGGAGGGAGTGAAGTCCATCTTGGCCTCTTGCTATCTCATTGTCAAAATCCCTCTGGGTTATTAATGATGTATTTGAAAGTTCTAACACTATTGATTTAGATAAATATGAGAGGGAGAAATGTGCTTAGTCATAAAGACCATCAATAACAGATTGTCTACAGAAAAGAGAAATAAATGGTAGGAGAGAAAGGAGAAGATAAAAAGTTTCTAAAACAGTTCTTCCTTTGAACTTCCTGCCTTACCAGGTCTGTTCTTCCACATTTGGATTCTAAGATGTCTGAGAAAAATTTCCCTGAGTATATAGGGGTTTCAGGGAACATTTCGATATCTTGCTTTCATATTACCAATAATTCTCTCAGCTTCTTCATAATTTTATGGAAAAGATCAGACTCCATAGTTTACATAAAAAATCAAGAACAGAGGGGGCCCTAGCCAGTTTGGCTCAGTGGATAGAGCATCGCCCTGCGGACTGAAAGGTCCCAGGTTCGATTCTGGTCAAGGGCATGTACCTTGGTTGTGGGCACATCCCCAGTAGGAGGTGTGCAGGAGGCAGCTGATCGATGTTTTTCTCTCATCGATGTTTCTAACTCTCTATCCCTCTCCCTTCCTCTCTGTAAAAAAATCAATAAAATATATATTTTTTTAAAAAGAACAGAGGAAAAGGTTTCCCAGCAGTTTAGAATGACCTGTTACAAGGGACTTCACACACTGAAAAACAAATTGAACAGGGACGGAAGGAAAAGGAGATAATTTTCTCTGTTGTGTGTTCCAGATGAATCAACTCCACATGCCATGGGTACGTCTTTCCCTGGTTCCTCCACTGTGGCTCCTGTAACCTGGGCTTTGCAGGCCAGCGCTGGGGTTTCTGAGCATGAGATACACACTTCCTTAAGCACCTAGCTTCCCATTATCAAAATTCCACGACATTACTAATTATTTTTTGGAAATTTCAAAAGCTGCTGGCTTACATTAAAAGTAAATAAAACCAAAGGGGACAGTTTCCCTGTGGTTATAATGACCTACTGAGAGAATTCTGCAAATAGAAGGAAAAATAGTGAGAAAGAAAAGGGTTATAAAGATGTTTCAGCTGCTCCACCTTCAATGCCCGGTGGTAACTGCAGTCTGCTTTCCCACTGTTTTCTGTTCTTCTTTGGTTCTCTACAAGGCCAAGCACCTGGCCTGCTCATTGCTAACGCTTGTGCAGCAACCTGAGACCCACAGCTCTGTTTCCTTTGCCTGCTGCTCATCCAGCTTTCTCTTCTGTGAAGTAAACTTACATTTACTTAATATATATTTACATGTCCTGTGTGTCATAGGTGCTTTAATTACGTTATCCCATTTCATCTCCTTTCCCTTTTTATTGAATTTGTTAGGATGACATTGGTTAACAAAATTATACAGGTTCCAGGTGTACAATCCCACAACACATCATCTATACCAGCCATGGGCAAACTACGGGCCGGATCCGGCCTGTTCGGCTGTTCTATCCGGCCCGCGGAGCCAAAAGAGAGGAGGGTTCTCTTGCTCTCCCCTCTGCTCCTTTACTTTGAATTTATATTAGTTCACACAAACACTCCATCCATGCTTTTGTTCCAGCCCTCCGGTCTAGTTTAAGAACCCATTGTGGCCCTCGAGTCAAAAAGTTTGCCCACCCCTGATCTATACACTGTATTGTGTGTTCACCACCCAAAGTGAAGTCTCTGTCCATCACCATTTATCCCCCCATACCATCCTCCACCTCCTTCCACCCTCCCCCACCCCTTCCCAGCAATCACACACTGTTATCCATGTCCATGAGTTTCTTTCTCCTTTTTTTTTTGTGCTCATTCTCTCCCCCTACTACTCCACTGACAGCTGTCTATTTAATCTTTTTTTTGGGGGGGGGGGGGTAGTGGGGGGTGAGGGGGAAAAATTGGCTGAAAGACTTTGTTCAACATTTTTATATACATTTTTGACATTCCATTACTTCCTGCTGGAATTAGCATTGTCCTCTTCAATGAACCACTAACTGAACAGCCTAAAAAGCATGACTGAATCATACAGCACTTCTAATCTGTGAAACCCATTCAGAATGTTAGCACAAAATAGAAATATGATGGGTCTATTTCATCTTTAGAGTAACTCCACTGACCTCTTTGTAAGTGCTACGAAACTGAGGCCACATGCCTGCCTGAGAATACACAGTCACAGAAGCATAATCTGAACAAAAGAGCTGTGTCACTATCAAGCTGCTCCCCTAGACCAGTGGTCGGCAAACTCATTAGTCAACAGAGTCAAATATCAACAGTACAACGACTGAAATTTCTTTTGAGAGCCAAGTTTTTTAAACTCAAACAACTTCTAATGCCACTTCTTCAAAATAGACTTGCCCAGGCCATGGTATCTTGTGGAAGAGCCACACTCAAGGGGCCAAAGAGCCGCATGTGGCTCACGAGCCGAGGTTTGCCGACCACTGCCCTATACAAATAAATAATCCTGTTACACTTGTTTCTTTCCATCAAGGATCTAACAATATCTAATTTGTTTTTTCAGGTCTACCCCCAGCACCCATAAGTAAGTACTACATCTGCCTCTCTCTTTGTTTCTCTTTGGCCGTCAAAGTCGGACGGACTTAGTTCTGTTAAAGTGATATGAGTTTCTCATTGCTCTCTTGCTTCCTTATGACCCAGCTTCCCCTACATTGCAGATAATATAAGAGAATACGGATTAAAAGAAGGACTAAGCTAACATTGGTCAACAAAAAAAACTGAAGAATATTTTTAAAACTGGTGGCTCTGCGCATGAATCCGTGTGCTAGTAGCTCACTGCCGCTTGCCTCAGCTGGCCACCCCACCCACCGCCGCTGTAGCTTTCAGCTGCACGTAGCTCGCTGCCCTGCCCTCCTGGTGATTGGTCATTACATGTCATGGCGTAGCGACCATTTGCATATTACCTCTTTATTATATAGGATCATAGAGGAGATGGAATGTTTGAGAGAGAGACAAGAAGTCCAAAAATGATATTTAAATGGAGAGAGGCCTTTGAGTGTTACAGTGCTATTCAAAGGAAACAGAAAGATCCAGTGGTCTTTGCCTGAGACTATACCCAAAGTTGTTCAGGTCCAATAAATAAAGAGGCCTTTTAAGGAAACCCTGTTGGCTTCTTCATGACATCATCACTGCTTAATTGTATACCTAAGTTTGCATTGAACACTTTGGGACACTTTCTTCGTATGCCCACCCAAGTCCTCCCCTCACAGATGCCCATAGACTATATTAGACATACTGTTTTTTCTGTTTAAGAAAAATTACATGGATTTCTTTTGCTTATTTTTTAGCGATTTCACAGAGAACATCAAGTAAGTTCTTTATTTATCAGCTTGTCATATGTGGGACTTTTTCTGAGCTTTGATGTTTCTATGTCTAAGTACACAAGAGAGTGAGACTCATGTTTCTCATATTTGTTCTCATCCACCTTACCCAAAGGCCTCTAGATTAGAATTGCAAGACAATCTCTTTGATTCATAACTGTAAGATTTACCATTATTTCAGTTCTTAACTCAGTTTCTCAGGTAACAGACACCAAAAATGAAAATATTTAAACCAGATCAAGCACTGACCAGGTGATATTGAATACATAACTCAGGAAGTCACTTTCACACTGTGCACTAATTTTCCGTAATTCAAATCTCATATGTATGTTACAAATGATTTTTATGCCATCCCACTATTCCCTGGGGTTTCCCAGATTGAAATTAAATCACATTAATATTAAAACACTAAGTTCCTATCCAGGTTAAAATTTCAGCATCAACAGAGCCCAGGCAGGTAATGGAAATGAGTGAGATGAGTCACATCCACTAGGAACTGTGCAGATCCGTCTAAAGGGCAGCTGCCACTCAGCTCCAGTCAATCTCTCCATGCAAGAATGCAGATCTAGAGTTGTCACATCTCTCTTAATCCTGACTTTAGATAAAATTTCCCAATGTTTAAGACATGATGGACATCTTGATCACTCTCACAGATTACAAACATATTCATATACATCCACCCCACACTTCCATCTATAAACATGCTGAATATATTTTATAATATTATCTTTTTAATAATTTCAATAATGTTAGGACACAGGGGTTGGTATTTGAAAAGGAAGAATTGGAACTGTTAACTCAAAATGATTTAGTGTCCTTCTGAAGTCCCCATCTACACATTCTTTTTGAGTCTTAAGCTAGGAAGTTGATTAGCCAAATATTCCCTACACAGATGAAAATGCTTAGTCTACTGAGTCAATGATACAAACCCAAAGGTGAGGTTGAAAACCTCAGACATCCACATTTAGGCATATGCCCCATAATTGGGAACAGAGACCAAGGCCTACTTGATGTCAGCATCGGGATTATTGGTCCTGCAGATAGAAATCGTAATCCAGAATCTAAAGTGAATAAATAGTGTTCTTTTTCAGTGGAGGCATCAGAAAGAATGGGCAGGCAAGGAGATGTGAAAATCTAAGACGCAAGGGATTAGGAGGAGGAAAAGGGCATGCCAAGGGAAGTAGGAAATATGCCACCTGACTTGGCTGTTAACTTTTTAATTAAAAACTAGAGGCCTGGTGCATGAAATTCGTACACTCTGGGGGGTCCCTCAGCCCAGCCTGCGGCCTCTTGCAGTCCGGGAGCTCTCAGGGGATGTCTGACTGCTGTGGAGGCGGGAGATGCTCCCGCCGCCACCACTGCGCTCACCAGCTGAGAGCCCAACTTCTGGCTGAGTGGCGCTTCCCTGTGGGAGTGGTTGACCACCAGGGTGCAGCTTCTGTATTGAGTGTCTTCCCCCTGGTGGTTAGTATGCGTCATAGCAACTGGTCATTCTGCCATTCGATCTATTTGCATATTAGCCTTTTATTATATAGGATACCCAGGCAAGCTTAAGCATAAAAGGGGAGATTAGAATGACTTCCAAGGGACATAAACTGAATAGTAATACATTGTGAGGAGAAGCTGAAGATAATCCCCTTAGCAAGAATCGTGAGCAATGAGGGCAGAGGGAGCAACTGCACCCCAGAGACAGAGTTAGAATTTCAACATCTGACAAGACAGCACCAAAGTCTCAGGACTCAACAGAGTGAGAGCTGGAACTGAGCATCCCTGAGTGAAGCAAGGAGCAGAAAATACACTGCCTGTCCAGGGAGAGGAACCAAAATATCTCCACCCATCTGCCCCAGACCTGGAAGCAAGGCCAGCTGCATGGGTAAAGACCTAATTCTGACGAGGAGCAAAGCCCTGCTGGGAGTGTGCTATCCATGCAGTGTGGGTACCCCAAGTCAAATGGGTGAGCTCTGGTTTGGTGATGGTGAGTCCCAGTAGCTGGGGCAGTAGCAACCATGAAATGCCCCACAACCCAGATTAATATGATAAAACATCCCACAACGATAACTCCCAAGGAATAAGAGACTTCTAAAAAATTATTAAATGTATGAGGAAATCCAGCACCTTATGACTGACACATCACAATCCCCAACAAACTGGAGGATTCCAACCCATAGGAATGCAGCTGTAGCAATCTGAAGAGCATTAAAGTGAGAAACCTGAAACCTTCAAACATATTAATGCATTTACTAGATATATATTGTTCCAGGCCAGGCATTATCTGGGCACTGAGAATACAGCAGGGAAAAAGACAAAGCCCCTGCATGAAAGGAGGTGGCATTTGGAAATGAAACCAGGCAAATAATAGCAAACCAATACATAGTAGATGTCAGGTAGATAAATGCCATGAAGAAATGTAAGTTGGGTAACTGACTAGACCAGCCGTGGGCAAACTACGGCCTGCGGGCTGGATCCGGCCCGTTCGGCTGTTCTATCTGGCCCGCGGAGCCGAAAGAGCAGAGGGTTCTCTTGCTCTCCCTGCGTTCCTTTACTTTGAATTTATATTAGTTCACACAAACACTCCATCCATGCTTTTGTTCCGGCCCTCCTGTCCAGTTTAAGAACCCATTGTGGCCCTCTAGTCAAAAAGTTTGCCCACCCCTGGCACTAGACAGAGAAAGGTGGGACAGAGAGGGGATAAAGAGAGCTCCAGACAAGAGGTGCAAGTCCATGGGGCCTGCTGTGGGGAGCACATTCCAACCTGGCTAGAATGCAGAGAGGGAGGTAGAGCCATAGATCATGAAGTCAGAGAGACAGGTGCCAGGTTATGTGGCCCTTGAAGTACTTGGTAAAAATGCAAGGTGTGTGATGAGAGCCCATTGCATGGTTTCAATGGGGAGTCATAAAGTCTGCTTTACAAGTTTAGAAGACCTTTCTGGCTACTATATGGAAGATTAACTGGGGTGGGAGTGACAAGGGAAGGAGGCTCAAGAGAAGAGGGAGGAACACCAGTTAGGAGGACTGGAATTCTAAAAATACCAGTTACAGGTGAGTGTGGTCAAAAGTAGAGTCATCGTAGAGGAGGTCACAGGGCCTGCTGTTGGATTGAATGTGGGTTTAACAGAAAAAGACCCACAAGTTATCCCTAGGTTTGGGGCCTAAACAACTGAAAGAATGGGGTTATTTACTGAACTAGGTGAGACGGGGAAAAGAGCAGGTTTAGAGGAAGCAGTCTTGAGTTAAATTTAGCATCTGTTAGGTTTGAGATGCCTTGGCCATCCATGACTACTTTATTAAATAGTCTGCACTTAGTAGTAGGTTATAAGCATGTTCTCTGACATGTTCTTTTTCCATTCTGTAATATCTTAGGTACAACCCATAATTATCTAGTCACTTTAATAAAAATAAGGCAATCTTAGGCCCACTAATCAGAATAGGAAGGAAGTAGAATCTGCTTCTCAATCCTGCCCACCCTCCTTGTGGCTATTGTTCCCACTGAGCTGAGGCTGAGGAATGGATTTTACTTAATTGAGCATGTAGGTCCTTTTCTCTAGGATATGAGAATGACTGTTTCCACATCATCAAGAGCAGGCACCCAAATGCCTTGTAGAACACATGCTTGAGTTCTTGGAAGGAATCTGCAAGAACTTGGCCAATGCTGAGGGTTCCAATGCATTGATTCCTGATGGGGGAGGATTGACTGAGTCTGGCCTATCCCAGAGCCATCAACTCCCTCCCCACAGTATACCTCATAGCCTCACCTACTGCTGAGGGGCCATCACCAAGTAGGCCACTGACGAGTGCAGTAATAAAATACTATAAAAACTATATGCCAACAAATTGGAAAACCTGGGCAAAATGGACAAATTCCTAGAAACATTCAATCTTCCAAAATTCAATAAGGAAGAATCATAAAACCTGAATAGACTGATTACAACTAATGAAATTGAAAAGATAATTATAAAAAAAAAAAAAAAACTCCCAGCAAACAAAAGTCCTGGACCAGATGGCTTCACAGGCAAATTCTAAAAAATTCAAGAGAAGAGAAGATTCCCAAGCTCTTTTTACTAGGCCAGTATTATCCTAATTCCAAAACCAGATAAAGACACTACAAAGAAAGAAAATTACAGGCCAATATCCCTGATGAAAACTCTCAGCAAAGTGGGAATAGGGAGATCATACCTCAACATAATAAAGGCCATATCTGACAAACCTACAGCCAAATAATACTCAATGGGCAAAAACTAAAACCATTTCTCTTAAGATCAAGAACAAGACAGGGATGTCCACTTTTATCACTTTATTCTACATAGTACGTGAAGTCCCAGCCACAGGAATCAGACAACAAGAAGAAATAAAAGACGTCAAAATTGGAAAGGAGAAAGTAAAACTCTCTTTATTCACAGATGACATGATATTGTACATAGAAAACCCTAAAAACTCCACCAAAAAAACCTACTAGATCTAATAAATGAATTCAGCAAATTAGTCAGATACAAAATTAATATCCAGAAATTAGTGGCTTACTATAAACTAATAATGAACTCTCAGAAAGAGAAAGTAAGAAAACAATCCCACTTACTATTGCAACCGAAAATAAGGTACCTGGTAATAAACTTAACCAAGGAGATAAAAAACCTATACTTGGAAAACTATAGGACACTGAAGAAAGAGATAGAGAAAGATACAAACATGTGGAAGCATATACCATGTTCATGGATTGGGAAAATTAACATCATTAAAATGTCCATACTACCCAAAGCAATCTATAGATTCAATACAATTCCTATTAAAATATCAATGGCATATTTCACAGATCTAGAACAAATATTCCAAAAATGTATATGGATCCAAAAAATGTCTTGAATAGCCTCAGCAATCTTAAGAAGAACAAAGTTGGCAGTATAACAATACTGACATCAAACTATACTACAAATCTATTGTAATTAAAACAGTCTGGTACAGTCACAGAACAGGCATATACATCAATGGAACAGAAGAGAAAGCCCAGAAATAAACCCATGTCTTTTCTTTCTTAATTTTATTTTTTTAATTAAATCTTTATTCAGATTATTACAATTGTTTCTCCTTTTTCCCCGATAGCCCCCCTCCACCTGGTTCCCACCCCACCTTCTGCCCTTACCTCCCCCCCCACTGTCCTCATCCATAGGTGTATGATTTTTGTCCAGTCTCTTCCTAAACCCCCCCATACCCCTTTCCCCCTGAGAATTATCAGTCCACTCCCTTTCTATGCCCCTGATTCTATTATATTCACCAGATTATTCTGTTCCTCAGGTTTTTAATTCACTTGATTTTTAGGTTCACTTGTTGATGGATATGTATTTGTTGTTCATAATTTTTATCTTTACTTTTTTCTTCTTCCTCTTCTTTAAGAATACCTTTCAGCATTTCATATAGTACTGGTTTGGCGGTGATGAACTCCTTTAGCCTTTTCTTATCTGTGAAGCTCTTTATCTGCACTTCAATTCTGAATGATAGCTTTGCTGGGTAGAGTAATCTTGGTTGTAGGTTCTTGCTATTCATCACTTTGAATATTTCTTGCCACTCCCGTGTGGCCTGCATAGTTTCTGTTGAGAAATCAGTTGACAATCATATGGGTGCTCCCTTGTAGGTAATTAACTGTTTTTCTCTTGCTGCTTTTAATATTCTCTCTTTGTCTTTTGCTCTTGGCATTTTAATTATGATGTGTCTTGGTGTGGTCCTCTTTGGATTCCTTTTGGTTGGGGTTCTGTGCACTTCCTGGACTTGTAAGTCTATTTCTTTCACCAGGTGGGGGAAGTTTTCGGTCATTATTTCTTCAAATAGGTTTTCAGTATCTTGCTCTCTCTCTTCTTCTGGCACCCCCATAATTCTGATGTTGGTACACTTGAAGTTGTCCCAGAGGCTTCTTACACTACCTTCAACTTTTTGGATTTTTTTTTCTTTTTGCTTTTTCGGTTGAGTGTTTTTTGCTTCTTTGTATTTCAAATCTTTGACTTGATTCTTGTGTTCCTCTAGTCTGTTGTTGGGTCTCTATATAATATTTTTTATTTCAGTCAGTGTATGTTTAATTTCTAGTTGGTCCTTTTTCATATATTCGGGGGTCTCATTATATTTATTGGCCTTTTCTAGGATATTCTTGAAAAGCCTTATAACCGTGGTTTTGAATTCTATATCCAGTCGTTTGTTTTCCTCCATTTCTTTTGTTTGTGATCTGTTTCTTTGTCGCTGCATTTTCACTGCTTCCCTGAGTTGGTAGGGGAGCTTTGTGTGCTAGGTTTCCTATATGACCCAGTGAGTCAGCCTCCCCAGTTAACCTGAGGTGGATACTCTTGGTGCACCCCTTTGTGGACTGTGTGTACAGCCTTTTGTAGTTAAGTCTTGATTGTTGTTGGTATCACTGGGAGGAATTGACCTCCAGGCCAGTTGGCTGTGAGGATCAGCTGTGTCTATGCTGGGAGAAGTTCGGTGCTGGAGACAGCCTTATAGGATTAGACTTGCCAAATTGCAAAAGCCTCTGTGCTCAGCTTGGATGGGGTGGAGTCTCAGGGCGGAGCAGACAGTCTTGGCTTCCCGTCAGCCTTGCCCTTGCGCGCGCGCACCTCCAGACCTCTGCCTTCCCCGGCTCCCGAGTCTCCGCCCGAGAGTCCAGATTCCCCCAGCAAGAGCGTGGGTCCCCAGGGGCTCGCCTGGAACTGGGGTTCAGTACAGTCAGAACTGGGGCTCAGTGCAGTCAGGAGCTTCCGACTCCCTTCCACTAGGGAAAGCCTGTGGCAACCTCCGCAATCTTTGTGAGCACTGGCGCGCACGCCTCCAGACCTCTGCCTTCCCCAGCTCCCGAGCCTCCACCCGAGAGTCCAGATTCCCCCCAGTAAGAGCGTGGGTCCTCAAGGGCTTGCCTGGAACTGGGGTTCAGTGCAGTCAGAACTGGGGTTCAGTGCAGTCAGGAGCTTCCGACTCCCTTCTGCTAGGGAAAGCCTGTGGCAACCTCCGCCGTCTTTGTGCACACTGGCACGTGCGCCTCCAGACCCCTGCCCGCTGGGGCTCCCCCGGGGCTCCCCCGGGTCTCCGAGTCTCCGGGTGCCTTACTCTCTACCTGACAGTCCAGACTCCCCCTGTATGAGCCTGGATCCACGGGGTTTCGCCCGGAACTGGGGTTCAGTGCAGTTGGGGGCTTCCTTCCCCCTCCCGCCAGAGAAAGTCAGCCAGGCTCTCAGCTGCCCTTCCTCTCTGCGCGCACAAAGACCCTTTGCCATACCTCCAATTCTCTGTGAGCTTTTCTCTTTCCTTCTAGTTGTAGAATTTCCACTCAGCCAGCTTTCCTGTGGTTCTGGATGGTGTCCGTTCTGTCTTTTAGTTGTAGCTTTGAAATTGTTGTGCAAAGCAGCAGTTTAGGTGCTTACCTAAGCTGCCATCTTGGTTTCTCCAAACCCATGTCTTTATAGTCAATTAATATTCAACAAAGGAAGCAGGAGTATACAATGGAGTAAAAGTCTTTTTAATAAATAGTGTTGAGAAAACTGGACAGGTACATGCAAAAAAATGAAACTAGAACACCAATTTAGACTATACACAAGAATAAACTCATAATGGATTAAAAACTTAAATGTAAGTCATAAAATCATAAAAATTCTAGAAGAAAACATAGGCAATATAATCTCAGACATCTTGTGTAGCAATATTTTTACCAATATATCTGCTAAGGAAAGGGAAAAATAAACAAATGGAACTACATCAAACTAGAAAGTTTCTGCATAGCAAATGAAAACATCAACAAAATAAAAAGGGAACCCACTGTATGGGAGAACATATTAGTTAATGATAAGGGGTTAATTTCCAAAATATATAAAGAACATATACAACTCAACACCAGGAAGACAAGCAATCCAATTAAAAAATGGGCAAAGGCCCTAACCGGTTTGGCTCAGTGGATAGAGGGTCTGTCGGCCTGCGGATTAAAGGGTCCCAGGTTCGATTCTGGTCAAGGGCATGAACCTTGGTTGCGGGCATATCCCCAGTAGGGGGTGTGCAGGAGGCAGCTGATCAATGTTTCTCTCTCATCGATGTTTCTAACTCTCTATCCCTCTTCCTTCCTCTCTGTAAAAAAATCAATAAAATATATTTTAAAAATAAAAATAAATAAATAAATAAATAAATAAATAAATAAATAAATAAATAATTGGCAAAGAATCTGGATATACACTTCTCTAATGAAACCACACAGATGGCCAATAGGCATATGATAAAATACTCAACATCGCTAATCACCAGAGAGATGCAAATTAAAACTACATTGAGGTATCACCTCATACCTGCCAGAATGGCTACTATCAATAAGTCAACAAACAACATGTGATAGTAAAGATGCAGAGTAAAGGGATCCCTAGTGCAATGTTGGTGGGAATGCAAAATGATGCACCCACTATAGAAAACAGTATGGAGTTTCTTCAAAAAATTAAAAATGGAACTGCCTTTTAACTCAGCCTTTCCACTTCTGAGAATATATCCAACAATCACGAAACACCTATCAGAAAGAATATATGCACTTCTATGTTCATAGCAGTGTGATTGACAATAGCCAAGATCTGGAAACAGCCCAAGTGCCCATCTGTAGATGAGTATATAAAAAATCTGTGATACATCTATACAATGGGATACTATGCAGCTGTAAAAAAGAAAGAACTCTTACCATTTGCAACAGCATGAATGGAACTAGAGAGCATTATGCTAAGCAAAGTAAGCCAGTCAGAGAAAGATAAATATCACATGATCTCACTCATATGTGGAATCTAATGAGCAACATAAACTAATGAACAAAATAGACCCAGAGACATGGAGACATCGATCAGACTGTCAAACCTCAGAGGGAATGCAGGAGAGGGGTAAGGGGAGGTCAACCAATGAACACATGTGCGTATGTGCATAATCCATGTACACAGATGGTAGGGTGGTGAGGGATTGGGGAGAAGGGGGTTGGAGAGAGAAATGGGGGGAAAGGACATATGTAATACTTTCAACAATAAAGAATTATTTTTTTAAAGCTGTGGTATATTCACACAATGGAATACTATGTAGTTATAAAACAGAAGGAACTTTTACCCTTTGCAACAACATAGATGGACCTGGAGAGTTTTATGCTATGTGGAATGTCAGTGAAAGACAAAAACCATATGATCTCACTTGTATGTGGAATCTAATGGACATAATAAATTGAGAAACAAAATAGAACCAGAAGTATGGATACATGGAACAGATTGACAGAGGTCAGAGGGAGGGGCAGGTGGGTTGCAGTGGATGAAAGAGAGTAGCCAAAGAACATATACACATACCCCTTGGATGCAAACAACAGCAATGAAGACCAGGGGAGGTGCGTAGGGAGCTAGGTGGAGGTGGGCCAAGGTGGGGAAAATGAAGGACATCTGTAATAGTGTCAACAACTTTAAAAATAAATAGGAGGTGGTTAAGGAGAAAAATAAAAGTTAGAACGGTAGGCATCTAATATGGTATATAGCATATGGTAGAGCTAATATAACAGGAAAGGGTAGCAAAGACTGGAGTTCTTATAGGTTGTTGCTTCCCTCATGGGAAGTAAAAAAAAAGACTAACCATTTAAAAACTTAAGAAAATAACATATATTCATGGTAGTTTGGGAAAACAATAGGCAGATATAAAAAAAGAACAAAGCTGAATCTGTTTGTTTTTTTGTACGTTTGTTTGTTTGTTTGGGGTTTTTATAAATCTTTATTCTTGAGAGTATTACAATGGCCCTCTTCTTCCCCTCATTACCCTCCTCCACCCAGTTCCAGCCCCACCCAAGGCCTTCACCACCCTATTGTCTATGTTCATAGGTAATGCATATAAGACCTTTGTTTAATCTCTTCCCACACCCTCCCACCTTCCTACCCTCTGGGAATCACCAGTCTGTTCCATTTCCATACCTTTGATTCTATTTTATTCACCAGTTTATTCTGTTCATTAGATTTCTTATTCATTTATTTTGATTTTTAGATTCAGTTGTTGATAGATATGTATTTATTGCCTCTTCTTCTTCTCCTTCTTCTTCTTCTTCTTCTTCTTCTTCTTCTTCTTCTTCTTCTTCTTCTTCTCCTCCTCCTCCTTCTTCTTCTTCTTCTTCTTCTTCTTCTTCTTCTTCTTCTTCTTCTTCTTCTTCTTCTTCTAGAATACCCTTCAACATTTCATGTAATACTAGTTTGGTGGTGATGAACTCCTTTACCTTTTTCTTATCTGTGAAGCTCTTTATCTGACTTTCAATTCTGAATGATAGCTTTGCTGGGTAGAATAATCTTGGTTGTGGGTCCTTGCTGTTCATCAGTTTGACAATTTCTTATGACTCCTTTCTGGCCTGCATATTTTCTGTTGAGAAATCAGCTGATAGTTGTATGTGTGCTCCCTTGTAGGTAACTAACTGCTTTTCTCTTGCTGCTTTTAAGATTCTCTCTTTGTCTTTGGTCCTTGGCATTTTAATTATGATGTGTCTTGGTGTGGGCCTCTTTGGGTTCCTCTTGTTTGGGATTCTCTGTGCTTCCTGGACCTGTAAGTCTATCTCTTTCACCAGGTGGGGAAGTTTTCTGTCATTATTTCTTCAAATAGGTTTTCAATATATTGCTCTCCTCTCTTTTCTTCTGCCATCCCCATGATGCAAATGTTGGTATGCTTGAAGTTGTCCCAGACGCTCCTTATACTATCTTTCATGATTTGGATTCTTTTTGTTTTTGCTCTTCTGATTGGGTGTTTTTTGATTCCTTATATTCCAAATCTTTGATTTGATTCTCAGAATCCTCAACTCTACTGTTGAATCCCTGCAAATTATTCTTTATTTCAGCTAGTGTATGTTTAATTTATGATTGGTCCTTTTCCTTTTTTTTTTTTTTTTTTTTTTTCATTCTCACTAAGATCCTTGAGAGTTTTAATAAGGCCTTTGGAGGTCTCATGAAGATTCTTGAATAACCTTATAACCATGGTTTTGAACTCTATATCTAGTAGTTTGATTTCTTTCCTTTGTGACATGATTCTTTATCTCCTCGTTTGGCTGCTTCCCTATGTTTGTTTCTATGTATTGGGTAGAGCTGCTATGTCTCCTTGAGTTGGTAGAGTGGCCTTGTGTCGTAGGTGTCCTATAGGGCCCAGTGGCTCAGCCTCCCCAATTACCTGAGCTAGATACTCTAGGTGTGCCCCTTTGTGGGCTGTGAGCACTGTCTTGTTGTAGTTGAGACTTGATTGCTATTGGTATCACTAGGAGGAGTTGACCTCCAGCATAATTGGCTGGGAGGACCAATTGAGACTACAGTGGGAGAGCTGCTATGCAGGAGACACCCCTATGGAGCAGGACTTGCTTCAATGTTGCTTCAATGGGGCTCTGGTGCACACTGAGTCTGACCCTTAAGTGTGTTGCTTATGAATGTGTAGAGTTGTAATCTGCTATGGTCTGAAGCTGTCCACAGGTGCACTGGCTCTGGGGTCTCCAGGTAGGTGCAAAGTCAGCCACTGCCTAGGGCTACAGAGAGATCTGCAGATTCCTCGTATTTGTAAGTGCCCAGATGAGGCCCAGCTATGAAGCAAGGCAGTCTGGTGCTAGGGCAGGGTCTTGGGCCTTTTATTGATAGCTTTGGGGCTCCCTGACCCAGCTGCAGCTTGTTTGGGCGTTTTTAGCAACTTCTGAAGCCTGAGCAAGGACAGGCCATTCCTATGCAAAAGCTGCTACACACAGGTTGGGTGGGATTGCAAATTGAATGGGGTGGGGTCTCAGGGAATCACCAGGGCAGTGCAAACAGAAATGGCTGCTGGTCAGCCCTGCAATGGGGGAGGTCCCAGCATAAAAACAATGATCCCTGCGAGCACCTCCATCTAGGAGAAAGCCACCCCAAATTCATGCCCTGATGCCAGACAATCCAGTTCTTCCTGTATGTGTCTGGGTCTCCGAGAGCCTTGCCCTTGTGCTGGAGCTCAGAGGAAGTGGGACCTTGTAATTTCAATTCATGTGCCAGCCCTTTAAGAAGATTAGCTGGGTCTCCAGCAGCCTCCATGTCACAAGCTCCAATCCCTGATGATTTTTACAGCCTGTAGTTATGAGGATCTCTTGTCCCTGATCTGGGAGCCTGAGTTGGGGGGGATCTGGTGTAGGGTTGGGACCCCTTGTTCCTCCAGGGGCCTCTACAGAGAGGATCTCCTTCTCAATTAAAAAAGTGGTACATGTGGGTGCCAGTTCAGCCCATTCAGTGCCTCTGACCCTTCTACCAGTCTCAGTGTGCTTTCTTCTTTATTTCTTTAGTTGTAGGATTTCCATTCAGCCAGCTTTCAGGCCATTCTGGATGATGGTTGTTCCGTATTTTAGTTGTAATTTTATTGTAGCTGTAGAAGGTAAAAGTACAGGTGTTTGTTGGTTCTCACAAAGCTGAATCTTAGAAATAAAAAATAGTTACTGAAATTGAAACAACAAATAATTACATAATATATTAAAATGGTGGAAATATGATATATAAGTAATACTTAAGTATTATACTAATCATAGTTAAAATGAGTGAATTGGAAGATAGAACTGAGGAAATACCTCAGAATTGAACACAGACATGAAGAGCTGGAAAATATGAAACAGAGTAAAGCCATGGTTGAACAAAATGAGAAGGTCAAGTGAAATAGGAATTCCAGAAGGGAGAATTCAGATAATATGCCAAGTAATAATTTAAGAGATAATGATTGAAAATGTTCCAGAAAAAAAAAAAAAAAGAGACTTAGCTCCTCAAATGATCAAAAGCGAGGCCTAGAATTTGATAACTTTAAAATACACACACAGAGGTATACATGCCGGCCAAGACAAATATTGCACTGACAGAGATAAAAAGAAAATCATAAAGACCACCAGAGAAGCAGATTATTTAAACGAATCATGTTATACTCGACTATTCATTGGTAATAATAATGTTCCAGAATTCAATAGAACAATATCATCAAAGAATGGATGGAAAATTACTATAAATCTATATGAGTCAACCAGCCAAATTATAATTTATGAATGAAGGAAAATGAAGCCATTTTCCCTATATTCAAGAACTTAGAAGTTACTAACAGCTGATTCTCAGTGAAAGAATTATTTCAGTGAAAATAAGAACTCAAGATAAATTGGCAAAACATGATGTTCCATTTATAACCTGAATATAAAGAGAAGAAAAGAAGAAAAAGAAGCAGGAGGAAAGGGGGAAGGAGAAGAAAGTGAAGGAGGAGAAATGTATTAGTGTGTTTTAAAATCAATAGACCTAAAGCATTAGAAAAATAACTTAGACACAAGGTTGGTGACTATGGATGAAGACAATTTGACAGAAGGACAGAAGTACTTAATTTTACACTTTGTTAAAAAAAATGTATATACTAGTGACTATGTACACTAAAAAATAAAAGTTAGCTGTTAATATAATAGAAATGAAACAGATATATTCTAAACCCATAGGGAAGAAATAAAAGGAATACAGAAAACTTTATTAATCCAAAAGAATGAAAGGAAAAAAAAGATAGAAAAAAAATGTTTAAGTGAGGTAGCAGAGAAAAGTTTAAATGTTCGTTAACACAATACAATAAATACAGTAATGAGTTAGACTAATATTAAAAACTAGACCAATCAGAAAGAATATATGCACCCCTATGTTCATAGCAACTTTATTTACAATAGCTAAGATTTGGAAACAGCCCAAGTGCTCATCAGTAGATGAATGGATAAAAAAGCTGTGGGACATTTACACAACAAAATATTATGCAGCTGTAAAACAGGGATCTCTTTTACCCTTTGGGACAGCATGGATGGACAGCATGGAGAATATTATGCTAAGTGAACTAAGCCAGTCTGTGAAAGACAAATATCACATGATCTCACTTATTTGTGGAATCTAATGAACAAAATGAATTGGCCAGTAAAATAAGGAACCCAAGTGCCCAACAATAGATGAGCAGATAAAAAAGTTGTGGTACATATATACAATGGAATATTACTTGGCCATAAAAAGAATAAAATCTTACCATTTGTAACTGCCTGGATGGACTGAGAGGATATTGCACTGAGTGAAATAAGTCAGACATATTATTGTTTCACTTATATGTGGAACCTAAAGAGCAAACTAAATGAACAAAGTACAAACAGATTCATAAATACAGAAACCAGACTGATGGTTGCCAGAGGAATGGGGCAAAATCAATTTCCCAAAGACAGAGCCTTGTAATATGACAAAATTAACTCAAAACAGTTGGAGGATTCAACAAATAACCATAGGTCAATTGAGTATCTTTATAGAACAACAACAAAAAAGATGTTCTACCTCACACATTTCCTAGGAAAAAAACATATTAGCCCTAGCTGTTTTGGCTCAGTGGATAGAGTGTCAGCCCATGGACTGAAGGCTCCCAGGTTCTATTTTGGTCAAGAGCACGTATCTTGGTTGCAGACTCCACCCTGGCCCAGGCCCTGGTCAGGGCTCATTTAGGAGACAAACAATCAATGTGTTTCTCTCACATCAATATTTCTCTCTGTCTCTCCCCACTTCCATTTTCTCTAAAAATCAATGGAAAAATATTCTTGGGTGAGGATTAACAACAACAACAAAAAAGACAAGAGGCAGTCAGACTGAGAAAATTTTTGCAGTATGAATAATTATCAATGTTATCAGCATTAAAAATATATATAAAATCCCACAATCAGTAAGAAAAAATAAATTAAGTGGGATAAAAATAAACTTCACAAAATAGGGAAGATTTATGTCTGATAAACATAAGAAACATTTAATGATAAAAATACAATATAGAAATGAGATACTACTTTTCTCAAAATATATTGGCCAACACTTTAAAGCCTGATAAAATCAATTATTTATTGGGATGTGTGGTAAAGTAGAACTGTCATTCTCTGAAAAGCAATTTGTCAGTATCTAAACTAAATATGCACATACCCATGAATTCTACTTCTCATTATAAACACTAGAGAAAAGTTTTAACTATGATCATAAGAAGACATGTAGGTGTTTTTGTGACATTTTAGCAAGAAAAAACCAAAAAATAAATTAATGTACACCCATAAAAGAGACCTATACAGCCATTTTAAATGAATAATAACTTTGTGTGTCTATGTGTATAATAAAAGAAACTTCTCAAAATATAGTGTTGAATGAAACAAGCCAGATGCAAAATACAGGGTGGGGCAAAAGTAGGTGTACAGTTGTTCATAAGGAAAATAATACAAGAATAATAATACAATAATAATAATAAAAGAATAAAGTCTATTTTGCATACTCACTGCTGGAAACTTACTTTGCCCCATCCTGTATTTTCAGATATAAAATAATATTAAAGATGACACATGCAAATTAAAGAAAAAATATATTTAAACCTACAATATTGCTTAGGAATCCACACATTTATTAAATTGCTTTTAAAAGTTCTTGGGTGCACATTGAACTCATAATAGTAGTTGCCTCCAAAGAGCAAAGGGAAGGAAATGAACCTGGTATTGGCAATTCAAAGGGATTTTAGCCATCTCTGCAATATCTTTTTTCTTAGAAGAAACTGGCAACAAATATGACCAATGTTACATTACAGATAGTACGACTATTGATTCCTGAGATGTTGCTATGTGAGTGTTTTTAATATCTCAAAATGAAAGCAAAGCAAATAAAACAAATATACTGGCCTAAGGAAGTAGGTTGTCATGGCAGATTTGGCTGTGGATCACCAGTGTGTCCTCCGCAAAAGACCCAGCCTCTCTTACAATGCATCTGTCCCTTCAAGCCCTGGGGATCTCTAAGGCAGTGAGCACACATCCTCACCCTAGTCTATCAGAGCAAGCCTTCTCTGGTTTCCTTTATTTTAATCACTGTCCATGAGGCTATTTGAAGGAACCCCTCTTACTTCTGTGCAGCCTCTGATGCTGACAAAGCCACTGATCCAAGAGGAATGAGGACTTCCTTCTCCACACTGAGCCCCAAAAAGCACAGCTTGAGTTCAGTTCCATCGCATATTTCAATAAAGTCGCTTCCTAGTGGTATTTGAACAAGCGCGCATACACACACTTATACACTGAATGAACATTTTTTAACCTTAGTCCAACCCAAATTCATTCTTACAATAGTTTCCTTCTGGGTAGGTTTTCTCATTCTTACATGGAGCAGTTTGATTACTCGGAGCTATAGTGTATCCATTATTTCCTTTCAAATCTTACTTTCCATATTATCCCTGCTTTGCTTTTTTGTATCTGGCCTTTTCCAGGATTTCCCGGAACAAAACAATAAGCTGCCCCAAATATTTATTCATTATTTCTCCTCTTACAAGCAGGAAATTCTTTATAACTTTGAAATTAGTATTCCTAGCCTCATCAAGTTTTCAAAACCTTACAGCTAAAATTCTGCCAGCACTTAGGAACAAAATGCCATGTGGTCACCCCTCCCCAGCAGTCTCTTTTGTTCAGTCGTGCAGGGCGTGGCAGGGATCACGTCCTGTCTGCAGATGCCCCTGCCTGTTTCCCTGTAAACACAAAATCTTCCTGACCAGTGGTGCCTGGGAGCACAGGGAGAGGAAGAGTGCTCTGCTGCGGCCACGGTCGGAGAATTTCTTCACTGACTGAGCGCACACTAAGTGCCGGTCTCAGAGACCATGCTAAGTGTGCGATTAATAGGGAACAGAGAACCTGCTCTCGGACCAGGGAGTGACAACGTGGACAAATCTAAAACGTTGGTGGAGATTAGAAGAGAAAAATGGCAAAGGAGGGCCAAGAAAGTAGCTCCACTGAAACAGGTGGGGGAGGTGACATACTTCCTGTCGTGACGGATTCGGAGACCTGGATGGGAAAGGTAAGAGGCGCTCCATCACTAGCTGTGCACCTTCCTTCGGCAAGTCCCGAGGCAGTGTAGTCCCCGCCTAATCCCCTTCTGCCCACTGTTGTTCAGTGTGTGATGCTCATCCTGAAAGACATCAGTGGAAATGTGTTTCTGTTTCATCAGACAACCACACTAATTTTGTTTGCCTTTCTTATTTGAAGCAAGACCTGGGATATCTAAAGGTAAGTCCCATGTTGCTCTCAATTCTATTGCTATCTTCGGCTTTGGTGGTTCCTAGAAGCCCCTTTGCGCCCTGTTTTTAGTGTGAATGTACCAAGACAAGATTTATATTTCTGACTCTATGGCTTATTAATTTTTTTCAGCATTCCTCTCCCTCCAGCTTCTTATTTCCCTATTCCTATTTTCAGTAGCTGGCTCCATTTCAGCTATCAATGTCATTTGGAGGCTATATTGAAATTAATTGGTACTAATTGTGGTACTAAAATAATAAATAATATGTATTACAATGTACCAGGCACTGTGCTCAGAGCTTACATAAATATGCATTATATCAGATAAGGATTGTTATTCCTATTACACAGAGAAGGAAATAGTGAGACTAGGTAACTTGCCCATGATCCCACAATTATGAGAGCAGAGGCTGGGATTCAGATTCAGGTCTATTCACCTGAGTCTAAATTCAAGCAGTGTCCCTGTCCCAGTCAGATGGTGAGAAATATGGCCAACCAGCCCTCAAATATTTATGCTTGCAGGAAAAAGAAAAACATTTCTAAAATTAACCTAAAGAGCAGTAATTAGCAAACAAGAATCATAATGATCATAATAAACCAGCACAATAATTCCAAATAAGTAATAAAAAAGGAAGAATAATAAGAAAAAGACAATAAAGTCTTACCAATCAATGATGTTTATCTATTTTGTTAGTTTATATTGTTCATTAGATTCTACATCTAAGTGTATTCATATGGTACTTGTCTTTCTCTGACTGACTTATTTCACTGAGTATACTACTCTCCTGTCAATGATTTTTGAAAGTTTGAATTAGCAGACAGAAGTCAAAAAGAAGGAATAGCTTGAGTGGAGTATCTGAAGACATTTATTCCCCCACTATAACTGATTCTAAATAGAGTTTGTTGGTTTCTCAAAGTCCTCTTTCTAAGACTTCCAGTATAAAACATTTGATAAGTAATCCTGTTCCTTATCCAGAAATCTCTCATTCATGTATTTATTTCATTTGTTTTTCACAGTAAAACAAGAGCAGCCACGTAAGTTCAATAGATATTCATCAATTCTGGGGTTGATTGCTGTAGTGATTGTATCCTTTTATGAACTTGCAAGATCTTGACATTCAATTTTTTCAATCTTTTTTGTTTTTATATTTAATAACTTCCTCTAAAGTTACTGGTGAATATTTTAGAAAGTAAAAATCACACTAATGGGAAATCAAATAATGAGATGACTAAAGGTGACCTGAAATTAGAAATAATGCTTTGAACATTTTTTTGTAAATTGCCATCTATGAAAAAATATGCTAGCTGTTAATATTTTTGTTATTCGAGTTTATAAATGCTTTTGGTAGGAAATAGACATGTAGGAGACAACAGAAATAGAATTAAATTGGCAAAGTTAAAGTAATTGACATTGTATTTTTTTTAATACATTTACTGAGGGCCTACTGTGTGCCAGGCACTGGGAATACAGCAAAGACCAAAACGGAAGACACGCTCAGAGCTTACACGGGGAGTTACACATTTCTGACATGTTTCTCATCCACAGAGGTTGAGGAGAATAGGAAGAAAAAGTAGTTCATCTATCCCACTTCTAGAAATGGAGCTGTTGTGTCTGAAAAATATGTTTGTTAGTACTTGAGAATATATGTCTGTCTTCACTCCATGAATGCTATCAATGAAAGCCACGTTCGCTGTGTCCACTTTAACGATGCCTAAGAAATTCACTTTCTACCTGATATTTCTGTTATGCACCCACTATGGGCTTTTTCCTAAACATGGCTGTTTTTGTTTCAAAGGAAAGATTGACACTTTTATTTCTTATACCCTTTCCCCAAAATTCTGCTAGAATATTTATTACTTTATACAAAGCATAGACCACAAAGATTATTGGGGGGCAAATGATTGATTTTTTCCTAGTAAGTTAAAATGTCCCACTAAAAACAAACAAGATTTTACAGGTTTATAAGCACTCGTGGTAAGGACAGAGTAGAGATGACTGAGGAGGAGCAGAAAGAGTGAAGCTCCGCTCACTTCCGGCTGTGCTGGCACTGCTGGCCTTCACTCATCTGGCACACACGTCAACCACTTCTCCCCTCTCAGATTACTAACTAGCACCTGAAAAATGGAACTGATGAACAGAAATAATTATGAGTGGGATGAAAATCTCCTAGGACTGGTCCTATTAACTTTTCAACAAAATATAAGGTAGAGATGACAAGGAAAAACTTGTGAAAGTTAGCAATGAGAAAAGGGAGTAGAATGAAAATAGCAGCAAAATTTAAAGGAAATGAGGTTTTTCCAACTCTGTGGTATTTCAATTTCCGAGAGAAGCTGGATGATAAAAGGGAAGTAACGTACCTCCCTCCCACCCTTTCAAAGTGACTATACTGCTAGAAAAGAGAGACTAAATAGCTCAGGTAAAAGGCTTTGGAGTTGGCTCATCCTTTTCATTCCAGAAATTCCTTTCTGGAAACAGTATCAGTAAGAATTCTATTATCAATGTAAATTCTGTTTTCAGTGTCAACCCACGCTAATAATTTGTTTGGATTCTAGCACATGCAGCAGTTCCTATCAGTAAGTTCCTTTTTCTTTCTTAAATCTGGTACAAACTGGGAATCCCAAAAAAGTGGAGAAACTTTTTTCTAATTCTGACCAATTCCATTAATTGTTTTTACTTATAAATATTCCCTGTCCCTCTTACGTGGCAACTTGATGAGTTATTAATTATTCAATAGAAATAATAAACATCTGATTAAAAGACTAAGTTTAAAAGAAATACTTTGTGTCCTAAAAAAATGTCAAATAGCTTTTAATAACAAGCTTTTCATTCTGCAAAAAAGAAAGATATATAGGGTGGGATATAACAAATGTGGAGATGCCAACAGGAATAGAGGAAGATATGTGTGGTGTGGGAAGAGGAAAGAGGTCACCTGCAATTAGCATTCAAATTTGTAATTGTTTAAAAATGAAAATCCTCCATAGTAGGTAAGACAGAAAGAGAGTGACCTGGGCACATGTGCACTAGCTCTCTGTGCCTTTCTCCACATTGAAATACACTGAAGCCCGTCCCATCAGACTGGGGCTCTTCCTTCACCACAAAACCAATGCTAACCACTCTGGTTCCACCCTGGAAATCTTCCCGGGGGAGGTCTGGTGTCCTCCAAAGCTCTTTCTGTTAGTGCCTTGGAAAGAATAAGAAAGGGAAGTATATATAAATCCTTTATCCAAAAACTCTGCTAATATGTTTTTATTTCATGTTGTTCTGCCAGTTACAACAATACCTATTGGTAAGTTGTTATTCATCTATTTCCTAATCCCAGTGTCCTTTAGACATTTTCCCTGATGGAGAGGATTTCATGCTCACATTGTCCAGCTCCTGGACAATTATATTATATAGTACACGTATTATTATATATTGCACTTACTATATAGTACACTCAAGTTACTAAAGAATTCAGAAACTATAATATGGCCAGTGAGTGGCAACAAAAAATTTGAATAAAAAACAGAAAATTAAGACCCTGACGTAGTATTTTTTACCTAGTGAAGAGAAAAATTTAAATATAATAAGCAATGCTTTGCTAAAACTTATACATTCGTACATCACTGATGCTGCTTAAATTAATCTAACCCTTTCAGAAAGGAAATTTGCAGTATGTTGCAAAATACATAGAATATAGTATCCTTTAAATTTATAATTCCATTCCAGAGATGTGCCCTTAGGAACAATTAAATATGGAATAAAACAATTTTCATGATGTCAGTTGGTTGGGGAAAAGCCTGGCCTGTGTGGCTCAGTGGTTGAGGGCAGACCTATGAACCAGGAGCTCCCACACACAAAGCGAAAGGGCCGGTGCATTGCTAATCAACGAGAACTGACTGCATAATTCGGAAAGATAACAACTGGTTTTGTTTTCTTTTTCAGCACTCGCTCCAGTAGCAGCTGGTAAGTTCATTGTCTGTCTCCGTTTCCTCTGGTCCCGTTACATGTGGGTTCCTTTGTTTGCACTGACACTTTTGACATCTGACAACACTGAACCCAGAGAGTCAGGTTCCTTTCCATGACTTTTCCTCCATGTTTTCTCGTACTTCAAGCTGCAGTTGTTTGGGATTAGGGTGCTGGGAGGTTGGTTTCTTTCTAATTTTGGTTTTGGTAAGTCAGAGGCCCATAGGAACAGGAATCAATGTGTCAAGAACAGAGAAAAAAAGTTGTTCATTTGTTTAGAGAATTAGGCTGTGGAAGAGAAACAAAAGGACACAATGCTGGCAAATAGTGGGGGTCAGAAGACAGGAAAGACCAAGGAAATAACACACAGAAATTTATAGAAATTTATATTTCAATCTGAAGCTACAGGGTCACAAAATAAAATTCCAAAACATAAAAGGTGAGAAAATAAAATGAGAAGATATGAGTATAAGAAGGGACAGACTGCACAATGTAAACAAGGGAAACACTAAAACAGAGTGGAAGACAAAAGAGGTTGACCTTTGCCCTCTCCGTAAAGTTTATCCGATGTCAACCTGGACCTTCACTGTTGCTCAGAGAGTAAGGGCTAGGAGCAGCACTTAGAAAGCCTTTTCTGACTTCTTCTCCCTGAATAAATTGAGTTGGTACTTGCCTTTAATAATGCTCAGGCAAACAACAAACCTTTGTGTTTCCATTTTAAAAAATACTATTGGTCTAAATGTACCAATTAAAAACCAAAAATTAATAAAACACAACATCAAAGCAGAACTAAATAAATTAAAAGACATTTCATGCTAATGGATAGGAAGACTCAAAATTGTCATGATGTCATTTTTTCCCAATGTGGCCTGGCCACAACATCCTTAGATAACCAGAGCCATTGGCTGGAAAACGGCCTTTTGATTTACAAATCCTAACTGATCTGGACAATTTCATTCGGCATAATAGCAAGTGGTCCGAGGCTCCACATGTCCAGGCCTTCTGGACACTTCGATCTTGTCCTTCCCTCTGTCAGTCCATCACCTCTTTCCAGATCCTACTTCTCAAGGAAAAGCCTCCTAAAACTCAATCCCCTCCGGTAATTAATACACACCAGCCGATGACCCCCCTCCCCCAATAATGTTACTTCCTCTGACCCTGCGGACTACTCTATAGCCCCTCTTCGCCTTCTTCTCCTTCCTCAACCTCACCCTCTGCCCCCTCCACTTCTCCACTTCTTGTTAAGCCCCCATCTCAACCCATCCTCTATCCTCCTGTGCCCTCTAAGGACCCTGCACCAACTCAAACCTCCAGGCCATATCCCCACCCCCCCCCCATACTCAGTCTTGGGGTCCCCTCCCCCTGAGACCAAAGCTCCCTCCCCTTAGGGTCTGTATCCCCTACGGGAGGTTGCAGGACGACAAGGCATCATGAGGGTCCATATCCCATTTTCCTTCTCAGATCTCGCACAAATAGAAAAGAGATTAGGCTCCTTCTCGGATGATGCAACCAAATTTACAAAAGAATTTAAATACTTAACTCAAAAAGGGGGGCCCTGTGGCTTAGCTGGTCAAAGCGCCTGTCTAGTAAATACTTAACTCAAACTATGGTCTGACTTCTCAAGCTGTCTATACTGTTCTCACTTCCACAACCACTCCTGAGGAAAAGGATCGCATCTGGGCAGCTGCTACGGCTCACGAGACAAATTATTCTCTGAAAATCCAGACGAATTTAGGGGAATGCAAGGCACAAATGCAATTCCAACAGCCGAGCCAGGCTGGGACTATCAGGAGCTCCCCCCTACCTCCCTCCACCCCCTCATAAGAAGAGGATGGCACATTTCCTCACTTGTCTTTTAGAGGGAATGCAAAAGGCAGGATTTAAAGCCATCAACTATGACAAAGTCTCAGAAATCACCCAAATGTCCTCTGCTGACTGTCAATTATATTAATATCACATAAAGTACACCTCAGAGCAAAAATTCACCAGGGACATTACATAATTATTCAAAGAACAATCAACACACCAAGTAGATACAGAAATCTCAAATGTGTATGTCCCAAACAACAGAGTTTCAAAATTCATTGGAGAGAAAACTGATAAAACTGAAGAGAGAAATAGAAAAACTCAAAATTAAAGCTGGTGAACTCAACATCCTATTCTCAGCAATTGATAGAACATGAAAGAGGTGAATTAATTAGCTATGCAGATATCTGAGGGGAGAATATTTCAAGCAAAGAGGACAACAAGTAAACCACTCTGGCGTAGAAATATTTTCAGACTGTTTGAGGGGAAGCAAGTGAGGCTGGAGCAGAATGAAAAATAAGGTGAAGAGAAGCTATCAGAGTTATAGGGAATTTTGACCTGTCATGTTTTTATTTATTTTCCCTTGAGCATGTTATCCACTTATAAATAAAACATTTCTTTTACATTAAAAAAAAACACACAAAAGAGTTATGGGGGACAGCGTTCCTGGGGTCTTCCTTTAAAAGTTGCTGTAATGACTTCGACTGGTCAAGCAAGGTATGGCCAGTCACTGGTGGGTCTTAAGCAGGGGAGTGACCTGGTCAGACAGGAAGTGTAAGAGGTGGCTGCTGGGCTACAGACCTCTGGGAGTGCCCCAATCAAGGACCTCCTGCCAGCCTACGGACACTCTCCAAAGCCAGAGAGGTGTTAAGCCATATCTCCCCCAACTCTGCTAAAAGCTCCTGTGTGTTCCCAAGTGCAGCCCCCAGAGCCAGGTCTTGGAGGAAATACCACAAATTAGTTATAGCGTCACCTTCTAGTATCAAAAAAAAAAAAATAATAATAATAGGTTTCTTTTTTTTTAATCTTTATTATTTAAAGTATTACATATGTCTCCATTTTTCCCATTGACCCTTTCTAGCCTGCCCCTGCCACAGGCAAAAAAAAAAAAAAAAGTTTCTAATTGCCAACCTAAATTGTAAGAAACAAAGTAAATATAAATTCTTAACTAGGATGTGTTTGCTACTTCAAATGCAAAAGCAGAAGCACATATCATTAAACACTATGTAAAATAAAGTAAATAAGTATCACAAAAAAAGAGAATAATAATTTTTCAGCAACCAAACTCTGAGGCACAAAATATTACATTCTACCTCATAAAGAATTTCTGTTATAAAGAAATTTAATGAGCTAGAAGAAAATTCAGAAAACCAATTCCATGAACTCAGGAATGAAATTAATGAACAGATGAAGTTATTTATCTAAGAAACTGAAATTATAAAGAAGAACCGAATAAATTCTAGGGCTGAAAAAGTCATAAATAAGATGAAGGAAGCAATAGAGTGTATACTAGTATGTGGCAAGGCAAGCCAAATGGAAGAAAGAATAAATGACTTGGAGGATAGGAATATAAAAATAATTCAGTTACAAAGGTATAGCAAACAGATTTTTTAAAAGTGAAGAAATTCCACAAAAACCAGATTCTATCAAAAATGTGAATATAAGAATAATTGGTGTGCCAGAAGAAGATAGGGATATGGGAACAGAGAGTTTAAAGAAATAATAGCTGAGAACTTCCCAAACCCTGGGAAGGAATTAGACATATAAATCCATGAAGCTAATAGGACATCCTATTACCTCAATGCAAAAAGACTTTCCAAGACATATTGCAATGAAACCATCAAAAGCCAATGATAAAGAAATAATCTCTCACAGACAGCAAAGAAAAAAAGAAGTAACCTACAAAGTAACCATTAAGCTAGCAGCAGATTTCTCAACAGAAACTCTATAAACCAGGAGAAAGTGAAATGTATATTCAAATACTTGAAAGATAAAAGTTGCCAGCCTAGAATACTTTCCAGCAGTTATCTTTCAAATATGAATGAAAAAATAAAAGCTTTCCCAGAAAAACAAGATTTAAGGAAATTTACCAACACTAGACCTGCCTTACAAGAAATGGTGAGAGGAATTCTTCAAGCTCAAATAAAAAGACACTAAGCAGCAACATAAAAACATATGAAGAAGCCATCTTTCTCAGGCAGAGCACACACCTCCATGTGGCATCAGGTGAAGGTGGGGAGAGCAATAGTCCGGCCCTCTGGGATCCCTCTTGCCCCACCCTGTGAAGCTTATACTTGCTGAGGAGTAAAGCCCGAGGCTCTTTCACTGACTGAGCCTAACAGGCAACTTGCAGGGGAAGGAGGAGGTGGATCTCCAGGTGCTTTGAGATTTTGGGGACCTGCCCCCGGGCCCAGTGCTAGTAAAAGCCAGCCTTGGTGCACAGCTTGGTTCTGGACACATGCACCAGGCCCAGCAGAGGTGGTCATAATATGTGGATCACTGATAGTTCCAAAAGGTTGCCAGAGCTAGTCACAGACAGCACCTGCCATTAGCCTGTTTCAGAGTCACACCAAGAGGCCCAGACCAATAAACTCAGTGGCCAGCTTCAGACAACAGATCAGGATCCAATAAGTTTCTCAAGCAGCACATCCAAAGGGGGATCTCAACAGGCACCAAAGCCTGCTGAGGTGAATTCTGCTTTATATGCTCAGCACCTGCACAGCAGCTTGCATGCCATGTTGCAGGTTGAGCCTCACAGTCAGCCAGCTTTAGAGTCAATCCCATGCACAAAATAGCAATCAAGACTCAATTACAAAAGGAGGGCCAACATAACCCACACAAGGAACACTCCTAAAGCACCCAGAACAGGTGATCAGGGAGACTGTGCCAAAAGACACCTTATTACATAAGACCACCCTAGCAAGACTGGGAGTCTTAGCAGATCTACCTAATACATAAAAACAAACACAAAGATGCAGCCAAAGGGGAGAGACAAAGAAAGAGGCCCAAATGACAGAACAGGAGAAATCTCCAGAAAAAAAGAGCTAAATTAAGTGGAGGCAAGCAATTTATCAGCTATAGAGTTCAAAGTAATGATTATAAGGAGGCTCAGTAATTTGTAAAAGGATATATAAACCATAAAAGAGGGACAATAGAAATGAAGAATGAAATATCTGAAATCAAGAATACACTGGAAGGAATAAACGGGTTGGATGAAGCAGAGGATCAAATCAACTATTTGGAAGACAGGGTAGAAAAAACACCAATCAGAGCAGCAAAAAATAAAATGAATAAGATAGTTTAAGGGACCTTGGGGACAACATGAAGTGCAACAATATCCATATCAGAGGGGTACCAGAACAAGAAGAGAGAGCAAGGGATCGAGAACCAATTTAACCAGGTGAAGGAAAAAGACACACAGGTCCAAGAAGCATAGAGAGTCCCAAACAAGATGGACCCAAAGAGGCCCATACCAAGACACATCATAATTAAAATGGCAAAGTTTAAAGACAAAGATAAAATCATAAGTCACAAGAGAAAGGCAGTTAGTTACCTACAGGGCAGCTCCCATAAAGCTGTCAGTTGATTGCTCAATAGAAACATTTCAGGCCAGAAGGGACTGGCATTAAATGTTGAAACAAATGAAAAGCAAAGACCTACAAAAAAGGCTACTTTACCCAGCAAGTCTATCATTTAATATTGAAGGAGAAATAAAGAGCTTCCCAGACAAGACAAAGCTAAAGGAGTTTGTTACCACCAAACCAGTATTGTAAAAAATGTCAAAGGGCTTGTAAAGAGGAGGAGGAGGAGGAGGAGGAATAAAAATAAAATGGCAATAAATACTTATCCTATCTAATAAAAGAGTAATATGCAAATTAACCATCACTCCGCTACACCCACAAGCCACACCCACAAGCCAATCAGGAGCGAATATGCAAATAAGCCCAACCAAGATGGCTACGGCCACAGAGAGCAGGAGGGAGGCTTGGGTTTCCCTGGAAATGGAGGAAGCCAAGCTTTCCGCCCGCCCTTGCTGGCCTAGGCCTCCACTCAAGGCTACAAAGTTTCAATGATAGAAGATACATAAACCCAAACAGAAATGGCGGCAGCCATGGAGCTGGAAAGAGCAGGAGGCTAGGGTTGCCCCAGGCGATGGAGGAAGCCAAGCTTTCCATACACCCTGGCCGGCCCAGGCTTCGCTTAAGGCTACAAAGTTTCAATTATAGAAGATACATAAATCCCAATAGAAATGGCTGCCACCACGAGCAAGCAGAAGGCTTGGCTCCGCTCCAGGCTACAAATTTTCAATTGTAAAAGATAAATAAACCCCAGGTACCAGGGCCTCCACTTGGGTTGCCAGGGGGTGTGGCCGGCCTGCAAACCACCACAGGCCCCTCGCCCAGGCCCCCCCAAGCCCCAAGGGAACCCCCACCCTGATCCGGGACACCCTTCAGAGCAAACCAGCTGGCCCCCACCCATGCACCAGGCCTCTATCCTATCTAATAAAAGAGTAATATGCAGATTGACCATCACTCCAACACACAAGATGGCTGCCCCCATGTGGTCAAAGATCCTGCCCCCATGTGGACACAAGATGGTTGCCACAAGATGGCCAGCAAGGGAGGGCAGTTGGGAGAGACCAGGCCTGCAAGGGAGGGCAGTTGGGGGCGATCAAGCCTGCAGGGGAGGGTAGTTAGGGGTGACCAAGCTGGCAGAGGAGGGAAGTTGGAGGCAACCAGGCCTGCAGGGAAAGGCAGTTGAGAGGGACCCAGGCCTGCAGGGGAGGGCAGTTGGGGGGGACCAGGCCTGAAGGGGAGGGCAGTTAGGGGTGACCAGGCCTGCAGGGGAGGGCAGTTAGGGGTGACCAGGCCTGCAGGGGAGGGCAGTTAGGGGAAAACAGGCTGGCAGGCGAGCAGTTAGGCATCAATCAGGCTGGCAGGGGAGTGGTTAGGGGGTGATCAGGCTGGCAGGCAGAAGTGGTTAGGGGCAATCAGGAAGGCAGGCAGGCGAGCAGTTGGGAGCCAGCAGTCCTGGATTGTGAGAGGGATGTCGACTGCCTGTTTAGGCCCAAAACAGGCAGTCCGACATCCCTCGAGGGGTCCCAGTTTGGAGAGGGTGCAGGCTGGGCTGAGGGACACACACCTCTAGTGTATCAATAATTACCTTAAATGTAAATGGCTTAAATACTCCAATCAAATGGCATAGGGTAGCTGAATGGATAAGAAAACAACTCCCTTATATATGCTGTCTGCAAGAGACCCACCTCAGAGGAGATGGGAAAGGTATTTCATGCAAATGGAATTTTTTTTAAAAGCTGGGTGACAATAATTATTATATCTGACAAAATAGACTTTAAAGCCAAGGCTATAGTAAAAGACAAAGAAGGACACTACATAATGATAAAGGGAGCAATCAACAAGAGAATATAATCCTTGTAAACATGTATGCACCTAACATAGGAGCACCTAAACATGTAAAGCAAATCTTTGTGGACGAAAAGGGAGAAGTTGACAGTAATACAGTCATAGTAGGGGATTTCAACACCCCATTGACATCAATGGATAGATCTTCCAGACAGAAATCAACAAGGAGACAGTGTCTTTACATGACACACCAGATTCAAAAGATTTAATTGATATATTTATAGCATTTCACCCAAAAGCAGCAGAATATACATTCTCTTCAAGTGCACCTGGAACATTTTCTAGGATAGACCACATGTTGGGACACAAAACAAGTCTCAATAAATGTAAGAAGAGCCTTGTCTGGTGAATTCAGTTTATTGGAGCATCGTCCCACACACTAAAAGGATGTAGGTTCAATTCCCAGTCAGGGCACATACCTGTGGGTTCTAATCCTCTTCAGGATGCATATGGGAAGCAATCTATCAATGTTTCACACATCAAAGTTTCTCTCCCTTCCCCTCTTTCTAAGATTAGTGAACATAACCTCAGATGAAGATTAAAAAATAGCCTGGCCAGTGTGGCTCAATTGGTTGGAGCGTCATGCAGTGCACCAAAAGGTGGGGGGTTCAATTTCCAGTCAGGGCAAATACCAGGTGGGGGGGTTCAATTCCCAGTCAGGGCAAATACCACGGTTGCAGGTTCGATTCAATCCTCAGTCAGGGTGCATGCAGATGCAATTGATCAATGTTTCTCTCTCACATTGATGTTTCTCTCTCTCTCTTTCTCCTGTCAAGTTGAATAAATAAATAAATATAAATCAATGTAAGAAGACTGAAATTATATCAAGTATCTCTGACCATAATTGTATGAAACTAGAAATAAATTGCAAGAAGAAAACTGGAAAACACCCAAAGACCTGTAGGCTAAATAATAGAGTACTAAAAACTAAACGGGTTAACAACAAAATCAAGGAAGAAGTTAAAGACTACCTTAAACAAATGAAAATGAGAACACAACAACCAAAAATCCATGGGACACAAAGAAAGCAGTTCTAAGAGGGAAATTCATAGCATTCCAGGCATATCTCAAAAAACAAGAAAAAGCTTCCCCCAAAAATCTAACTTTATACTTAAAGGAACTTGTAAAAAAACAACAAAGTCCAAAGTGAATACAAAGCAGGAAATAATATCAGAGCAGAAATAAACAAAAAAAAGTCTAACAAAACAATAAAAAAGATCAATGAAACCTTTAACCAGCTTATTAGGAAAAACAGAGAGGACTCAAATAAATAAAATCAGAAATGAAAGATAAGAAGTAAAACTGACAAAAGAAATTCAAGGATTGTAAGAAAATATTATGAACAACTATACAACAACAAATTGAACAATCTGAACAAAATGGATAAATTCCTAGAAACATATAATCTTCCAAAACTGATTCAAAAAGAATCAGAGAATCTGAATAGACAGATTATAATTAGTAAAATTTAAGCAGTAATAAAAAAAAAAAAAACTCCCAAAAAAACAATAGTCCTGGACTAGATGGCTTAGCAGGTGAATTTTACCAAATATTCAGAGAAGAAATAAACACCTACCCTTCTCAAACTCTGCCAAAATATTCAAGAGAAGGGAAGACTCCAAAGCTCATTTCACAAGGCTAACATTATCCTAATTCCAAAATCAGATAAAGATACTACAAAGAAAGAGAATTATAGACCAAGATACCCGATGAACATAGATTCTGAAATCCTCAACAAAATATTAGCAAATGGATCCAAGAATATATTAAAAAGATCATATAACATGACCAAGTGGGACTTATTTGGGGGTGCAAGGCTGGTACAATATCCACAAACTAATAAATGTGATACATTACATTAAAAAATCACATGATCATATCAATAGATGCAAAAAAAAGGCATTTAATAAAATCCAACACCCATTTTTTTATTTTTTTTAAACTCTCAACAAAGTGGTAATAGAGGGATCATATCTCAACCTATTAAAGGCCATATATGGCAAACCTACATACTCAAAGGGCAAAAACTAAAGCCATTTCACCTAAAAACTGGAGCAAGACAAGGTTGTCCACTTTCACCATTTGTATTCAACATAGTACTGGTAGTACTAGCCTCAGTGATCAGACAAGAAGAAAAAATAAAAGGCATCCAAATTAGAAAGGAAGTTATAAAACTGCCATTATTTTCAGATGACATGATATTGTACATAGAAAACCCAAAAGACTCCACAAAAAAACTGCCAAATTTAATAAAGGATTTTGGCAATGTAGCAGGGTACAAAATTAATACCCAGAAATTGTTGGCATTTTTATACACCAATAATGAACACTCAGAAAGAGAAGCTAGAAAAATAATCCCATTTACCATTAAAATAAAAATTTTTTAAGATACTTAGAAATAAACTTAACTAAGGAGGTAGAAGACCTGTACTCAGAAAAATATAGAAAATTGACAAAAGAAGTAGAAGAGGATATAAAGAAGTGGAAGAATATATCGTGTTCATAGATTGGTAGAATTTACATCATTTAAATGTCCATACTACCCAAAGCAATATAGATTCAATGCAATCCCTATTAAAATACTAAAGGCATACTTCACAGATCTAGAACAAACACTCCAAAAATTTATATGGAACCAGAAAAAGACCATGATTAGCTGCAGCAATCCTGAGAAAGAAGAACAAAGTTGGAGAGATCATAAGACCAGATATTAAGCTATATTACAAAGCCACTATAATGAAACAGCCTGTTACTGGCACAGAAACAGACAAATAGATCAATGGAACAAAACAGAGAACACAGATATCAACCCAAGCCATTATGCTCAATTAATCTTTGATAAAGGAGGCAAGAGCATACAATAGAATAAAGACAGTCTCTTCAATAAATGGTGCTGGGATAATTGGACAGCTACATGTGAAAAAATGAAACTAGACCATCAACTTACATCATACACAAGAATAAACTAAAAATGGATAAAAGATTTAAATGTAAGTTGTGAAACCATAAAACTCCTTGAAGAAAACACAGTCAGCAATATATTAGACATCTTATGTAGCAAAATTTTCACTGATACAATGCCCAGTGCAAGAGAAACAAAGGAAAAAAAATAAAAATAAATAGGACTACATCAAAATAAGAGCTTCCGCACAGCAAAAGAAATCAGCGTCAAAATTAAAAGGGAAACCACTGTGTGGGAGAACATATTTTCCAATAATACACCTGATAAGGGGTTAATATCCAAAATATATAGAGTACTCATACAAATCAACAAAAAGAAAACAAATAACCCAATTTAAAAAAATGGGCAGAAGACCTAAATAGACACTTCTACAAAGTGGACATACAGAAGGCCAAGAGACATATGGGAAAATGGTTAACATCACTAATCATCAGAGAGATGCAAATTAAAATGACAATGAGGTATCACCTTACACCTATCAGAATGGCTGCCATCAATAAATCAATAAACAACAAGTGCTGGTGAGAATGTGGAGAAAAAGGAACCTTAATACACTGCTGGTGGGAATCAGACTGGTACAGCCACTACGGAAATCAGTGTGGAGTTTCCTCAAAAAATTAAAAATGAAACTGCCATTTGACCTTATGATACCAATCCTAGGAATATATCCTAAGAAGACTGAAACACCAACCAGAAAGAACATATGCACTCCTATGTTCATAGCAGGGCTATTTATAATAGCTAAGATCTGGAAACTGCCCAAGTGCTCATTAGTAAATGAGTGGGTAAAAAAAGCTGTGGTGCATCTACACCATGGGATACTAGGCATCAATAAAAAGAAGTATCTCTTACCCTTTGAGACATCATGGAGGAACCTGGAGAGTATTATACTAAGCAAAATAAGTCAGTCAGAGAAAGACAAGTATCACATGATCTCATTCATATGTGGAATCTAAAGAAAATAAACTATGAACAAATTGGTTCAGAGACATAGAAGCGTAGAACAGACTATCTAATCTCAGAGGGAAGGTGGGGATGGGTGGGTGGATGGGAAGAAATCAACCATAACCCATGGACACAGACAGTAGTGTGGTGAAGGCATGGGACAGGGGTAGATTAGAAGGGGTCAATGGGAGTAGGGGGAAGGGGACATAAGTAATACTTTCAACAATAAAGTTTAAAAAAAAGAACTACAAATTGGCAGTTACAAAATAGTCACAGAGATGTAAATTACAGCATAGGGAATCCTATATAATAAAAGGGTAGTATGCAAATTGACCATCACTCCAACACACAAGATGGCCGCCCCCATGTGGTCAAAGATCCTGCCCCCATGTGGACACAAGATGGCTGCCACAAGATGGCCAGCAGGGGTGGGCAGTTGTGGGCAATCAGGCCAGCAGGGGAGGGCAGTTAAGAGGGACCAGACCTGCAAGGGAGGGCAGTTGGGGGCAATCAGGCCTGCAGAGGAGGGCAGTTAGGGGTGACCAGGCCTGCAGGGGAGGGCAGTTGGGGGGAACCAGGCCTGCAGGGGAGGGCAGTTGGGGGGAACCAGGCCTGCAGGGGAGGGCAGTTGTGGGGGACCAGGCCTGCAGGGGAGGGCAGTTGGGGAGGACCGGGCCAGCAGGGGATGACAGTTGGGGTTGACAGGGCCGGCAGGGGAGGGCAGTTGGGGCGGGGGTTCCAGGCCTGCATGGGAGGGCAGTTGGGGGAAACCAGGCCTGCAGGGAAGGGCAATTGGGAGCAACCAGGCCTGCAAGGGAGGGCAGTTAGGAGTTGATCAGGCTGGCAGGGGAGTGGTTAGGGGGTGATCAGGCTGGCAGGCAAAAGCGGTTAGGGGCAATCAGGCAGGCAGGCAGGCGAGCAGTTGGGAGCCAGAAGTCCTGGATTGTGAGAGGAATGTCCATTTAAGCCAAATCCCACTGGTATCAGGCCTAAATGGGCAGTCAGACATCCCTCGAGGGGTCCCAGATTGGAGAGGGTGCAGGCTGGGCTGAGGGAAACATCCCCCCGTGCACAAGTTTCATGCACCAGGCCTCTAGTATAGTCAATAATCCTATCTAATAAAAGAGTAATATACAAATTAACCGTCACTCTACGACAAAAATGGCGGCACCCATTGCCACAAGAAGGCAGCCTCCAGTCCTCTCAGCCCCCCGGAGTCTCCCAGTATCAGGAAGGGCTGCCTCTGAGAGCTGGCAGAGTAAGCGACCTGGTGAAATGCTGCCCAGAGGCCCTCCTGACCCTTTATAAAAAACAAAAACAAATTCACTCCCCACGGTGTGATCCCCTCCCAGCAGTGGCAGCCTGGGGTCTCAACCTCTGAGTCACACCAGCCAGGCAGATATGGAGGAATCTTAAATGTTTTTTTTTAAATATATATATTTTATTGATTTTTTACACAGAGGAAGGAAAAGGGATAGACAGCTAGAAACATCTATAAGAGAGAAACATCGATCAGCTGCCTCCTGCACACTCCCCACTGGGTATGTGCCCCCAACCAAGGTACATGCCCATGACCAAAATCGAACCTGGGACCCTTGAGTCTGCAGGCCAATGCTCCATCCACTGAGCCAAACCAGTTAGGGCTGTCCAATATGTTAAAGAAAAAACCCTATCTAATAAAGAGGGAATATGCAGGGGAGGGCATTTGGGGGTGACCGGGTTGTCAGGGGAGGGCAGTTGGGGACGATCGGGCTGGCAGGGGAGCAGTTAGGTGTTGATCAGGCTGGCAGGGGAGTGGTTAGAGTTGATCAGGCTGGCAGGGAGAAGCAGTTAGGAGCAATCAGGCAGGCAGGTGAACAGTTGGGAGCCAGCAGTCCCAGATTGTGAAAGGGATGTTCGACTGCCTGTTTAGGCCCAATCCCCCAAGGGGTCCCAGATTGGAGAGGGTGCAGGTTGGGCTAAGGGAATTTCGTGCACTGGGAATTTCGTGCACTGGGCCTCTAGTATTACAATAACTATGTATGGTGCTGGATGGGTACTTGAAATATCAGGGGAGTCACTTTGTAAAATATATGATTGTCTGATGACTGTGCTGTAAACATGAAACTAATACAACATAATATTGAATGTAAACTATAATTTAAAAATAAATTTTAAAAAATAAAAAATAAATAAAGGTCATATATGACAAATGCACAGCCACCATTATACTCAATAAGCAAAAATTACAAGTGTTCCCCTTAAGAATGGAAACAAACAGAAAAATTATTTGCTATTCAATATAGTATTGGAGGTCCTAGCCACAGTAATTAGACAGAAAAAAGAAATAAAAGGCATCCAAATTAGAAAGGAAGAAGTAACTGCATGTCATGCAGATGACATGATACTGTATATAGAGAATCCTAAAGATTCCACCAGAAAAAAACTACTAGAACTGATAGATGAATTCAGTAAAGTAGCAGGATATTAAATAAATATTCAGAAATCAGTTGCATTTTTATACACCAACTAGAAGCCTGATGCATGAAGATTCATGCTAAAATGGGCTTTCCTTTCCCTGGCTGCTGGCACCACCTTTCCACTCTGGCTCAGCCCCTTTCCACTCCAGCCCCGCCTTCCCATGCTGCCCAGAGGCCCTGAGAGACCGGGGGTGGGGCAGAATGCATGTGTTATTGCCATGGCAAAGACACAAGCGTCCCGCCCCCATCACTCAGCACCTGTGTATGCAAATTAACCTCCATCTTTGTTCTGTTAATTTGCATATCACTCCTGATTGGCTGGTGGCATAGCGGAAGTACGGTCAACTTACATGTTTGTCTATCATTAGGTAAGATAATAAACTATCAGAAATGGAAACTAAGAAAACAATGCCATTCACAACTACTTCAGAAAGAATATAAAAATAGGAATAAATTAAACCAAGGATGTAAAAGACCTGTACCTAGAAAATTTTAAGACACTGAAGGAGGAAATTGAAGAAGATACAAATAAGTGGAAGCATATACCATGTTCCTTGAAAGGAAGAATTAACGTTGTTAAAATGTCTATACTATCCAAAGCAATCTACAGATTCAATGCAATTCCTATCAAGATATCAATCACGTATTTCACAGAACTAGAACAAATACTCTAAAAATGTTTATGGAACCACAAAAGACCCCAAATAGCAACAGCCATCTTGAGAAGGAAGAACAAAGGTGGAGCAATAAAGCTACCTAATAGCAAACTATACTACAAGGCCATAGTTATCAAAACAGCATGGTGCTGGCATTAAAAACAGACACATAGACCATTGGAACAGAATAGAGTGCCCAGAATTAACCCTCCACATATATGGTCAACAAATATTGGAGAGGGAGCAAAACCACCCAAGGGGAAAGGATACTCTCTTCAACAAGAGGTGCTGGAGAAACTGGATAAATACATTCAGAACAATGAAGTTGAACCCCTATCTTTAACCACTCACGAAAGTTAATTCAAAATAGATCAAAGATTTTAAAATAAAACCTGATACCAAAAAACTTCTAGAAGAAATGTAGATCTTGGCATTGTTTTTCTGGATATGACATAAAAGAATATTGAAACAAATGTATCCATGCACTAGATAAAATCATCTTGTGTACCATCCAGTATGCCCAGCACATTTTGCAAAACTATCCTGAAATGGCCCCCATCAGTATTTATTGAGCCTACCAACAGTATCTAGAAGACCACAAAGGAATTTTTCCATCAAGTATTTGCCATAATTTGTTCATAGGTAGAATCAGTTGAATAAAATCTTTCCTTCTAACCTTTACGCCCCATGTAAATTAGCATGTATCTTCCCTTTATCTCTCTTAAGAGCCCAGGGTCTTCTATTATTGGACTACAAGCCTGTTTTCTGAATTTTATTCCATAAGATTAGAGGCCATTTGAAGTTGGATTCATATCAAAAGCTAAAATTCCAGCAAGTTTCTTGTTGTTATCATTGTATTGTTGTTACTGAAAGGAAGGCTTTTTTAATTTTTATTATTTTGGTTTTGGTTTTTAGGAAACATGCACTCTATTAGTGTTTATTATTTTGGTTTTGGTTTTTAGGAAACATGCACTCTATTAGTGTTTATTTGTCAGAATAGGCATCTTGGCTAAAAGGTGAATTAAATAGGCATATAATTCCTACTTGCTTGGAATTTAGAGTCTAGTGGGAAAGACAGACAACTAACCAATGGCAACAATTAAAAAACCTACCATAGCACCAAGAATAAACTCAAGATTTGGGAGGACAAATTTGGGAAGGGTAGAAAATATTTATTGAGTGCTAGTGTATGCCAGGTCCATATTCTAAATATATACATAAATTTTATTTTTGTTTTCTTTGAATTGATTCCCTAAACCTGTGAAGAGGCCTATCATCTTAAAAAAAAAAGCACAAACAATAAAAGCAAACACAGATAAGTGGGACTATATCAAACTTAAGAGCTTCTGCATAGCAAAAGAAATAACAAAATGAAAGGCAACCTTCAGAATAGGAGAAATTTTTTACAAACTAATTTCAGATAAAGGATTAATATTGATTTTACTCATATGTGGAATTTAATGAACAAATTGAACTACAAAGAAAAATAGAGACAGAGTCACAGATAAAGAATAAACAGACACCTCTGGTGGAGGGGTGGTGGTGTTGGGGTGGAGGGTGGAGGAATTGAGCAAAAAAGAGAGAACTCATGAACATGGACAAAAGTGTGGTGATTGTGGGGGGACAGAAGGGCCAAGGGAGGTGGATGAGGGAATAGAGGGGATAAATGGTGACAGAAAAAATTAATAGCATAGAACAGAACAGGAATAGAATAGAATAGAATAGAATAGAATAGAATAGAATAGAATAGAATAGAATAGAATAGAATAGAACAGAATAGCTCATACAACTCAATATCAAAAAACAATCCAATTTAAAAATGGGAAGAGGAACTGAAGAGAAATTTTGCCAAAGATATCCAAGTGGACAACAGGTACATGAAAAGATTTCAACATCGCTAATCATCAGGGAAATGCAAATCCAACCACAATGAATTATCACCTCACATGGGTTAGAATGGCTATTGTCAAGAACACAGAGATAAGTGTTGAAGAGATGTGCAGAAAAGGGAACTCTTATACACTGTGGGTGGAAATGTAAATTAGTTCAGCCACTAAGGAAAACAATATTGAGGCTCCTCAATAATTAAAAATAGAACTACCAGAATCTTCACAACCTGGACCCAGCACCAGGCTCCCACCAAGAAGGGGTGTGAGAAGAAGGGCTTTTCGGCATCAACAAGGTAGTGACCAGAGAACACACTATCAACACTCACAAGCTCATCCATGGAGTGGGTTTCAAGAAGCGTGCCCCTCAGGAACTCAGAGAGATCTGGAAATTTGCCATGAAGGAGATGGAGAACTCCAGATGTGTGCATTGACACCAAGCTCAACAAGGCTGTCTCAGCCAAAGGAATAAGGAATGTCCCTTATATATCTGGGTGTGGTAGTCCAGAACATGTAATGAGGATGAAGATTCACTAAACAAAGTCTATATGTTGGCTACCACTTTCAAAAATCTATAGTTAATGCTGATAGTTGAACAAAGTTATAAAACTACAACAACAACAAAACAAACAAAAAAACACCAGAAAACAGGTTCTCCAAATGGTACAGCAATTTCCAGTTACACCAAAGAAAGGCCTTGGGGAGGGATCAGCAGTTGGGAAGGAGAGGGTTATTGGGGGGCGGGGAGGGAGAACATTTGTAAAGCTTTCAACAATAAAGTTAGATTTTTTAAAAAGGAAATGAAAATGGGATATTAAAGAGGTGTATGCACTCCTTTGCTTATTATAGCATTATTCATAATAGCCAAAATATGGAGACAACCTAAATGTCTATATCAACTGATGAATGGATCAATTAGATGTGCCATATATACACAATGGAATATTATTCAGCCATGCGAAAGGAGGACATCTGCAATTTGTAACAACATAAATGAACCTTGAGCATATTATGTTAAACTAGAGGGAGGCCTGGTGCACAAAATTCATGCACTGGGGGGAGGGGTGTCCCTCAGACCAGCCTGTACCCTCTTCAATCTGGAACCCCTCAGGGGATGTCTGACTTCCAGTTTAGGCCCAATCCCAATCCCTAAACCGGCAATTGGACATCCCTCTCACAGTCTGGGACTGCTGGCTTCCAACTGCTCGCCTGCCTGCCAGCCTGATCACCCCCTAACCACTCCCCTGCCAGCCTGATTGATGCCTAACTGCTCCCCTGCTGGCCCAATCGCCCCCAACTACCCTCCCCTGCTGGCTTGGTCGCCCCTAACTGCCCTCCCCTGCCAGCCTGGTTGCCCCCAACTGCCCTCTCCTGCAAGCCTGGTCACCCCCAACTGCCCTCCCCTGCTGGCCTGGTCACCCCTAACTACCCTTCCCTGCTGGCCATCTTGTGGTGGACATCTTTGACCACATGGGGGTGGTCATCTTGTGCGAAGGTGTGAGGGTCAATTTGCATATTACCACTTTATTATATAGGACTAGAGGCCCGGTGCATGGATTGTGCACCAGTGGGGTCCCTCAGCCTGGCCTGTGCCCTCTTACAATCCAGGACCCCTCGGGGGATGTCAGACTGCCAGTTTCAGCCCCATCCCTCCAGGCCAGATCAAGGGACCCCACCTGTGCACAAATCTGTGCTCCAGGCCTCTAGTATGCATATAAGATCTTTGTTTAATCTCTTCCCGCCCTCCCCTCTCCCCACTTCCCTCTGAGATTCATCAGTCTGTTCCATGTTTTCCTGCCTGTGTGTTGAGCATCTGCCCCCTGGTGGTCAGTGTGCATCATGGTTACTGGTCAAACAGTCAAACAGTCAGTCAAACACTTGGCCAGTTGCTTAGGCTTTTATATATATAGATGAACAAGACAGACAGAGGGAGACAAGTACTGTATGGTATCATTTACATGTGAAATCTAATAAAGTCAAACTTATAAAAACAGAAAGTTCCAGAGGTTAGGGGATGTGAGATAGGACAGATGTTGCTCAAAAGTACAGGCTTGCAGTGAGTCATAAATAAGACCTAGAAGTTTAATGCACAGTATAGTAAGTGTAGACAACAATATTGTATTATAATCATCAAACTTGCTAAGATACTAAAACGTATGATTCCAACCACAAAAAGAAAGGATCATTATGTAACATGATCCCTATACTGGCAATCATATTACAATATGTAAATGTGTCAAGTTAATGTGCTGTACACCTTAAATGTACAAATACATTTCAATAAAAAATTGTTTAAAGAAAGCAGCTAATTACAAATTCTTTTTAAACTACAACAGAACAAGAGCAGTGGACGTTTCCCACATTTAAATAAATGGAACTTAGATGCATGACACAGATACTACCCAGTGCAGAGGCCTATGGGATGGAAAATATAGGAAAGCCCAATATCTACTGATGTGTTTGTCTTTATCTCTTTCAGTTGACGAATCGGGAAAAATCAGTAAGTTTGGATCATTTCCTTACCTTACCTATTTCTGTATCCAGGACCTTTGAGATTTTGTTTCCAAATTTTTTGTATTCCACATTCTTCTGACTTAGTCTATGTTTCTTAAATGATATTCTCATACTTTGATTCTCTCTTATCTGTGTTTATTTTATAACAAAATAGAATGGTCTTGTATTTGATTTGGGTTATTTACTACCAAAGAAGATTGTTGGCATATATTCCCATCAAGTCTACCACAAGACAGCCTGTTTTCCTTGTGCTATAATCTGGCAATCAATAATTTGTACTAAAAAAGAAAATACTCTAAAACTGATATAAAGAGTAGGTGTTGGGCCAAAACCGGTTTGGCTCAGTGGATAGAGCGTCAGCCTGCGGACTGGGGGGTCCCAGGTTCGATTCCGGTCAAGGGCATGTAACTTGGTTGCGGGCACATCCCCAGTGGGAGGTGTGCAAGAGGCAACTGATCGATGTTTCTCTCTCATCGATGTTTCTGACTGTCTGTCCCTCTTCCTTCCTCTCTGTAAAAAATCAATAAAATATATTTAAAAAAAAAAAAAAAAAAAAAGAATAGGTGTCGGGCCCTAACTGGTTTTGCTCAGTGGATAGAGCATCAGCCTGCAGACTGAAGGGTCCCAGGTTCGATTCTGGTCAAGGGCATGTACCTTGGTTGCAGGCACATCCCCAGTAGTGGGTGTGCAGGAGGCAGCTGATCGATGTTTCTCTCTCATCGATGTTTCTAACTCTCTATCCCTCTCCCTTTCTCTCTGTAAAAAATCAATACAATATATTTAAAAAAAAAAAAAAAAAGAATAGGTGTCGGTCATCTACTGATGGGCACGTGGGCTGTTTCCAGACTTAGCTATTGTAAATTGTGCTGCTATGAACATAGGGGTGCCTATATTCTTTCTGATTGGTTTTCAGGTTTCTTAGGACATATTCCTAGTGGTACATTTACACAATGGAATATTATGCAGCAGTAAAAAAGTAGGATCTCTTACCCTTTGAGGCAGCATGGAGGGATCTGGAGAGTATGTTAAGTGACATAAGCCAGTCAAAGAAAGAGAAGTATCATGTGATCTCACTTATATGTAGAATCTAATGAACAAAAACTGATGAACAAAATAGATTCCAAGACATAGAAGCATAGAACGGACTGTCAAATCTCAAAGGGGGGGGAGGAGGGGAAGATATTAACCAAAGAACTTGTATGCATATATGGACACAGACAATAGGGTGGTAAAGGCCGGCAGGGGTGGGTGCAGCAGGTAGCAGGTGCAGTCTAGAAGGAGTCAATAGGGGACAGAAGGGGACATTTGTAATACTTTCAACAATAAAGATTAATAAAACATATAAATTAGCTATGGATATAAAAAAAGAATGGGTGTCAGGACAAGACACAATTTTGATAATTGACCAACAACACACATTTCAAATTGATCTGAAGGAGAATGGGGGGAAAAAACTGACTTGTGAAAAACAATGAAAGCAGGAAATTACAATGGGAAGGTAGGAAATTAGTAAAACAGATATTGCTTATCAAGGATTCAGTCCCACACACTAACTAAATGACACCCTAAAGATCACCTTCGCTGTGGAGGAGGATGTGGAGCGTGGGCCAGCAGCACTCCTGGGCTGAAATTACTGGAGGATTCCACATCCCCTGCTGGTCCTGCAGAACATTTACCTACAAAGGGTATCGTTAGAACTGGGTTCTCCTTGAGTTAGAAAATTCCCACTAATCTTTCTTTTGTGTTTTATTTTTAGCATTATCTCCTGTGGGTAAGTTCCTTATCTATTCTTGTGACATTTTACATTGTTTATAGTTATTTTCTGGCCTGGCTGCTTCTACTCCCAAAATACATTCTTGTGCTTCTAAGGCCATTTTAAATGTCCCCATTCTCCAAAATGAAGCAATACTTTAGATAACTATTTTTGGAGAGATTGCTATAGAGGAGATGAAGTTCATACAAAAGAGTGGCATAATCTCTGGCCATCTTCCTGGCTCTGGAAGAGTCTCCTCACTGACTCCCAGCAAAACACAATGAAAGAAAGATTGGTTCTGAATTCCATTAGTTCCTCGCTGGTAATTTAAAACTCTCTTTCAGCTGTAAGTAAAGGCCTACTATATCATCTTATTAGAAAAAATAGTTCAGGACAAAATCTTATCTATTTTCTATTGCCTCTAAGTAACTTTACTTTGAGGGATAATAGGTATTGAACACCTACTATATACTGTGAACTGTGCTAGGCATTTTCAAACCCTGTAAGTATCTCTTATTCTTACCACGGCCCTGCTTGGTAGCTATTATTATCCCCAACTTTACAGATCAGGAAACTGGCTCAGACATTTACCTGAGGTTAAAGAGTTGGTAAAAAGCAGGATGCAAACATAGGGCTTCCTGTCCCAAAGTGAACACACCTTCTACCTCTACATATTGCATCTTATATGGAACCACAAATGCCTCTGTTGTGATTACTCCTGAAACCTTATCTATAAAGCAAATATTTGTAAATACAAATATGCATCTACTAGAGAAGCTGTAAGTTAAATGTACACAAAAGGTTAAAAATAAAAGACATCCATGTAAATTGATGCTTGGCTTTTAACTGTTTTCTAAATTCAAATTTCTCTATGTCAGGATTATTTAATGTAGGCTCCGCTCTTCAAGGAAATCAATCATATTAAACGAAAGAAAAAAGTAATTTTTAAAACTGTAAACATATCATAAGAAGCAAGACTGAAATGTAGTGAGATACACTCAAGCATCTCAAACATTCTAACCACTGACAAACACAAAACATGTTCCTTATTCAAACCTCACTCTTCTTCCTCAGTTTCCACCGGAACTAGGGTTGGCTTGTGGTTGGGGGAGAGGCCGTGAGTTGGGAGAGATGGGCATTCAGGGCAGTCATGAGGCACCTGCTCCCTAAGAGCCCTCCCCACATGGGGAAGGTGATAAGACTGTTCATGTCCCTTAAAAAGGAAGGGGGCGATGAGAAAGGCTCACAGGCCAAGTCCCTTCCTAGAAATGAATTAGTTCTTAGTAAATGTTTTTTAATTGCCAGAAATACAATCATTTTAACTTTCCCATTTCTTTACTTTAAAAGATATATTGTTATTGACAGTATTTCAAACATGTTCTTCCCAGTTAATATATTTAATAAAAGAGGGTTAAGGTTTAATTCCTTTATTCAAAGACAGATTTATGACAAATCAGCCCATCAGACTTCATCATCTCTCGAGTTGAGTCCCTTATTTTCTCTCCTCTATATTCAGCTAATAAGTATGTGACCTTTTTAAATGTTGGTTTATGGCCTGAGAACTAGGATGATTCATCTCTCAAATCTTCTACAGTCCCGATCTGATTGTATTCTCCTGGCAGGCACTGGATTAAGAACCAAATCATATTAGTTTACTAATGAAGCCCCTGGTCTATTTTCTACACTATTTAAGAATCATACAATTAGAATTATAAAATGTGATAGTTATTTCTTGATATCTTTCAGCTTTAACAAAACTTATGCAATTAAAATATTTTTTCAATTTAAACTTTTTAATCAGCCTGAATACATTACGATTAAATCTTTCAATTTTATTAGAATTTTGTTGTATAAGCTACCACCTGCTATGAATGGACACTTAGCCAGGATTTTCAAAGATTTGCATTATGGAGCTTATGAGGACCAAGGGGAAGGAAAGGTTGATGCACCGTCTAAAAAATCTGGAAGAAGGGAAAGAGGAATTTAGGATTTGGTGGAATGATGATTTGTGCCTTCCTTCTGTAATACAAAGTTGAAATAAAATGAACCTCACTTTATGGGATAGCTAGATTCCTAAAAAATAAATCCCCAGCAAATCTAATTTCTGTTCATTTAGTTTGAGATCGAAAACATGTACCTTCCATTGAATTCATAAAGTTAGAAGCTTTGGTGGAAAAATACACTCTCTCCACTCCACACCACACCCAAACACAATGTGTCCACTGGTGATACTGACAGATAGCAAGATATCCTGGGCTGTTTTTCTCAGTACAGAAGGACTAGGGATATGGTACCACTGACTTCCATTGGAAAATTGGAAATGAGTTTGTCTAAAATAAAATATCTAGTTTCCATATCTTAATGAACAAGAACTAGTGAGGAAAATACACCAAAAAAAAAAGTTCAGAAAGCATTAATGCAGAGTTTCAAACATAATTTTTATTTTGGTGTCAGAAGTTTAAAATGTCAAACAGAAAACACTGAACTATGACATCCATTTTGATTCATAGTTACCTCCTTACCTAATACAGGTGTGTCTCACTTTTTACTACTAATAAAATACAGTTCTATATACACTGAGTGGCCAGATTATTATGATCTCTGAATGCATAATAATCTGGCCACTCAGTGTATATCCTATATAATAAAAAGCTAATATGCAAATTGTCCCCTCAACCAGGAGTTCGACCAGCAGGCAGGCCGGCCAACCGCCCATGTCCCCTCCCTGTGGCCAGGCTGGCCGGACCCCACCCATGCACAAATTAATGCACCAGGCTTCATATATATATACACACACACACACATACATATACTGAGTGGCCAGATTATTATGCGTTCAGAGATCATAATAATCTGGCCACTCAGAGTATGTCAATTTTTCAAACAACAAACTCTAAATGTACCAAAAAGCTTTTAATATTTAAAAAGTCAAATAATTAGTTATTATGCAAGAAGTCTTCCTGTAATGTAATATATCATTCCTCTAAATTATTTGGTGGGAACTAAGAATAACTCGTCTTAATAGTTCAGAGAAGGTTTTTGCCTGTACTGTCTCATTTGGTTGTAGTAATATCCAATATTTATTGACTACTTACTATGTTCCATGCGCTATACTGAGTGCTTTACTTGGATGATATTATTTAATCCTCACAACACTTTTGTGAAGTAGTTGCTACTATTGCTCCCATTTTACAGATAAGAAAGTAAAGTTTGCAAAAGGTCACCCAGCTAGTTAGATATGAAGCCAAGATTTGAACTAGTCTGACTCTAAAGGCCATCCTCCTTAAACTATCCATCTAGAAAACTTAACTTTACAAAGTGGGCAGAGCAAACAAAGTAAATATGAGATGTGAGTCTGTGCGGGTTAACTGACTTACCTAAGAAAACCCTGCTGGCAGGAATACTAAACCCAGGAGTGTTCTGACTCAGCTTTCAAATTCAGAATTCTTTCTACTATATTAATATTAAATGTTAGTTTTTTTCAAAGCAAGACACACCTCTGCTCCTTAGTATGAATCCACACAATTCTCCTTGTTAGCACAGATTTTGTTTTTCTTAATTCAGACAATCAAATTGCTAAAAAATAATAATAAAATTTTAAAAGCTAGCTAACAAGTTCAGTCATTTTAGGTAACATATAAATAAGACATAGCAGAGCTGATTTGCCTACACATAATAAAAGGGACCTTTTTTTTTGCAAAGTGATTTAGCCAGTATTGCAAGAAACAGTCTAGTAGTTAGTAGTGGTTAAAAACTGAACTCTGGAGTCTAACTACTCGGTTCAAATCCTAGCTCCACCACCTGCTAATTTTGTGACCATATTCACATTTATTTAAACTTTCTGTGCCTCAGTTTCTTTATCTGTAAAATGGGTGTAATAATAGTATTTACCCTAAATGGTCATTGTGAGAATTACATAAGTTAATGTGTATAAAGTGCTCAGAACAGTGAGTGCCTGGTATGTGGTGAGCACTTAATTAATATCAACTAGCACTATTATTACTTTTGCACAGTGAGATGAGCTTTTATTTAATATGGAAAGTATATTTTGAATTTCCTTTTTCTATTTTAAGAAACAATATTGCTTCTTTCCACAATTGTTTCTTTAGAAACAATTAATATAATTAAATTATATTTCTTTTCAGAATACATCCTTCTTTGGCTATTATTCAGCATTATTCATTTGCTAGAACATACTGAACAAATGTCAGCTCGCTTTTACTACATTTTACTTTATCTTTCATTAATCTTCCAATTTATCAAAAGAGTCTGGAATGTTATCAACACTTAATATCATTTCATGTGTAGCATTCCACCATTTTATATTTTCAGGAAAAACTCAAGTTATCTCCAGTCTGTCAGTTTTAAGACACACACAAAAAAGAAAGAAAGAAAAGAAACCAGTATCAGGGGGGAAAGTAGGAATAGAGAGAAAGTACTTATCTGAATTGTGCACTTTTGTTGTGTGCTCAGTTATATTTCCAGGTTACATGGATGGAGAACTTGCAAAAAAATCAGATCCCAGAGCCTCGATTCTAAAAAGTGGAGGCACTGCAAAGTCTAAGAGTAGCAAAGAAGAAAACAAGGAAGCACTAAAGAAGGAAATCTCATTCCCAGATTCTGATGAGTCCTTGGTGCACGAAACAGAGTCAGAAAGAAAAGCAAAAGACACTGATTTGGACACAGGGAAGATAGGCATGGAGGCCGAGGTAAAGGAGAGTGACATGGGAATGCCAAAAAGAGAGGAAGCCCAAGTAAAGGAGAGAGAGGCCAGAATACCACCAGGGCAAGCATCCCAAGTAAAGGAGAGCGAGGTGGAAATACCTCAAGGACAAGCATCCCAAGTAAAGGAGAACGAGGTGGAAATACCACCAGGGCAAGCATCTCAAGAAAAGGAGAGCGAGGTGGAAATACCACAAGGTCAAGCATCTCAAGAAAAGGAGAACGAGGTGGAAATACCACCAGGGCAAGTATCCCAAGTAAAGGAGAGTGAGGCCAAAACACCAAAAGGACCAAAATCTAAAGTAAAGGAGAGTGAGGCCAAAACACCAAAAGGACCAAAATCTAACGTACAGAAGAGTGTGTCCGAAATACCACAAGGACCAGAATCTCAAGTGAAGGAGAGTGAGGCCAAAACACCAAAAGGACCAAAAGCGAAAGTAAAGAAGAGTGAGGGTGGGACACCACAAGGACAAAAATCTCAAGAAAAAACTGCGAGTTCTGAAGCTAAAGGAAACCAGGTCAAAGAAAAGGAAGATGCAGGAAAGACTAAAGATACAAAAGAAACTAATGCCAAAAACAAGAAAAGTGGTGAAGGAAAGGACCAAGTTAAAGGAAAGAAAGAACCACAAGTCAAGCGTAAAAAGGCAGAAGCAAAGAAGGAGATAGGCGATTAAATGAAGGAAGTACAATAAAAGCAGGGGGAGTGAAGATAAATGAAAGGAAAGCCCGTAAGACAACTGGTTATTATGGATCCTATCGCCCAGATCCAAGTCATATCCCAGCCATTGCTTAAATGGATTATAGTTATAAAATGCTTATGATCTATATATCTGCAGAGTTTCTACTCTTTAAAAGTTTCACCATTTTTAGACCTCTCAGCCACAAACCTGTTTCCAACCTTTTTATAAGTTGATACTTATATTACTTAGTCAAGAAAGCCTGAATACTTTCTGAAATAAAACATTTTTATTAAATACATGTATAATATTTTTTGACAAATATTATATTTGTGATAGCCTAACCAACCAACCAAAAATTTTCATGGTGGGCCTAGTGTTTGCAAGGCACTGTTCTAGCAATAAGGGATATATGGAAAAAATGTCAGAGTCCCTGCAATTAAATTGCTTGTAGCATATATAGTGACATAATATGACAATTTAAAAAAAATAGACTGAAGTGTCAGAATGTAGTTTAGATGGACAATATAATAAAAGTTATCAACTTCTTGGTACAAGAAGGTAAGATTATCTTTGTGGGGAAGGGAATGATGGTATATGACATGTCTCAAAAGATGGATAAGATGTTGCTATGCTGATGATGTAAAAAGAGCAAAAAACAAGGCAAAGGGATTAAAGCTGCTGGCCCTGCTCCAGGGGAAGAAGGCAACGGAATTGTTGCAGCAGGTTTATGGGAAGTATTCTGGGGTATAATTTTGAAAAGGAGGGTTAAAAGGAGATTTTGAAAGGATTTGCAACACAAGCTTGGAATTTGTATTATGCTCATCAGGCAAATGGAAGCTTTCTGAGGTATTTGTGAAGGAGAGTCGAGTAAATAAGGTTGCATTGCTAAAATGATAATTTTATGATTGTGCAAAAGAGAGTGAAAAGGAAAAACATCATAGGCAGTAAATCTAGTTAAGAGGTGCTTAGAATAATAAGTGGTGGAAAGAGAATAAACAGAAGGATGAGATGTGAGATTTTTTTCAATGAAGAATCACTACTTCATGATGACTGACTACATATGAGTAAGGGGGGAAAATTTATGACTCCATAACTTTAGAAACTAGCTGACAGAAAATCAATAACAAACTAGGAGCTAGTTTGTAGGACAGGGAGGGAACAACAAATTGAGTTTGAAGGGGCAAGCAATAATATTTATCATTCAAGAGAGATCTGGAGTCAGTCCAAAGGAGGTAACAATTGAAGGCCTAAGAGTAGGAGCTCCCCAAAGGAGCAAGAACAGAGCTAGCAGTAGAGCTAGTGCAGGTGCAAGAACTACACCTGTGATATGTAGGAGGCTGGAGGAGAAAACTGACTAAGACAGGAAGATACAAGGAAAATCTGCACAATGAATGAGTTGCAAAAAGAAAGGATGGTTATAGGATAGCCGAGACTTCAAGGAGAATAAGGACTGAAAGACACCATTGCAGGGGCTATTTGTAGATAGCTGACGAAGTTGTAAAGAGCACTTTCCAAAGACAGGTAGTGAGGAGGTTTTTAGGAATTTTATTTTTATACTATTCACTCTGTGCTGGTTAGTCCTTACTCTGAATATTATATTCATTTTTGTCATGGGATATGGATAAACGAAAGTACCTTCAGATGACAGATTATGATGGTAAGGGACCCAAATCATTTCAAGAGAGTAGGAAGTTCCACAGTTTCACCTGGGGGAGAAAAACATACAAGGAGACAATAATTACTTTCAAAAATATGAATGTCCATCATGGATTAGAATATTTTGTATGGCTCCAAGGAAATAACACCAATGAATGAAAGGTTCAAGGTAACAGCTTTCTGTCTCAACATAAGGGAAGTGTTTAAGACTGGAAGAGATTAAGACTGTGTGGCTCAGTGTTTGAGCATAGACCTAAGAACCAAGAGGTCCCAGGTTCAATTCACAGTCATCGCACATGCCCAGGTTTCGGGCTCAATCTCTAGTAAGGGTCATGCAGGAGGCAGCTGGTCAATGTCCCTCATCGATGTTTCTGTCTCTCTCTTCCTCTCGCTCTTCCTCTCTCCCTAAATCAATAAGAGACTGCATGATCTTTGGTGGATGTGTTACAGAAGAGATTCTTAGGAATCAGCTGAGTGGTTGGAATAGATTATTTTATGAGTCTATAATTTAGAGTATAAAATTATTTTGGACTCACCAGATGTCCTCCAAGGAACCTTTCCAAACTAATCTAATATGCTAGAATTCTTTAGAGAGGTTTGGCAAGAGAGCCCATACTTTAGTCCCTGCCCAACATATAAAATGTTTCATAAATGGCTCATTCTAAGTAACTACATGCTGAAGAGAGCAGCTCCACAGCTTCTAGAACAATTCAAACCATTATGTGGATCCCTACCACGTGCTCACAGCCCAGCCTCAGGGGAAGCCTAAGTTCATTTTAGAGATCACAAGTGAACCACATAGATTTAGCAAGACTGCATTGCAAATAAGGGGGGGCAGGATAAAAATATGGAACATGACGTTTTTATATTGTAAATTACTTCCACAACTCTGGAACATTCACACTTAGAGACTTTACCAGCCTTAGTTGACTTATCTTTCCTATGTATTATGCTATTATCAGGGGGAAATGTCACAAGAAGGCTTTTCATATAGTTAAAAATATTCAGGTTTTTATGAGCCGTAGGTCACTTTTCCATAGCTCTCTTTGGGTCACCTGCCTGCTAGCTAGTAGGTTTCAGAAGGCTATGAGAAATTCAGCTTCTCTCAGATTTCTGTTCAGAAGCAGGGGCCCTGTCAAAAGCAACTAACAAAAAACAATAGTCCAGCTCAGGTGACTCCATATCTGAATGCATATCCCATTGAACCAAAGATTCAAAAGAGATGAATCCATAGACATGTCTCTGTATCACCTCTATAATGTCTAACTTGCAGTAAAAACATCTCCATGCTCATTAGGTCATTGAAGGCGAGTTAAGTCATGAGTAGGAATTCCAACTGTGAGAACTGTGTGAACCATTTAATAGCCACCAAAACCAAAGATTCAAGAATGGAAATATAAAAGGCCTCCAGAAGAATGAAAGAATAAGGGTGAACTACCAAAATTACACCATGTTTAGCAAATGATGCAAATATTAAGAAAATAAGTACATGTACTTTCTTTTTTCCCATTTTTTTATTAAGGTGTTATATGTGTACATATCTTACCATTGCCCCCCTCCCACCCTACTACCATACATGCCCTCACCCCACAGTGTTTTGCGTCCATTGGTTATGCTTATATGCATGCATACAAGTCCTTCGGTTGATCTCTTATCTCCCCCACATCTCCCTAACCTTCCTGCTGTATTTTGACAGTCTGTTTGATGCTCTATTGCCTCTGTATCTATCTTTTTGTTCATCAGTTTATAATGTTCTTTATTATCCACAAATGAGTGAGATCATGTCGTATTTTTATTTCATTGACTGGCTTATTTCACTAGCATAATGCTCTCCAGTTCCATCCAGGTTGCTGCAAATGGTAAGAATTCCTTATTTTTTGTGGCAGCATAGTATTCCATTGTGTAGATGTACCACAGTTTTCTGATCCAGTCATCTGCTGATGGGCACCTAGGCTGTTTCCAAATCTTAGCTATTATAAATTGTGCTGCTGTGAACATAGGGGTGCATATATCCTTTCTGATTGGTGTTCTAGTTTCTTAGGATATATTCCTAGGAGTGGGATCACTGGGTCAAATGGGAGTTCCATTTTCAGTTTTTGGAGGAAACTCCATACTGTTCTCCACAGTGGCTGCACCAGTCTGCATTCCCACCAGCAGTGCACGAGGGTTCCTTTTTCTCCTAATCCTCGCCAACACTTGTCGTTTGTTGATTTGTTGATGATAGCCATTCTGATAGGTGTGAGATGGTACCACATTGTCGTTTTGATTTGCATCTCTCGGATAATTAGACTTTGAGCATGTTTTCATGTGTCTCTTGGCCTTCCTTCTGTCTTCTTTTGAAAAGATTCTATTTAGGTCTGTTGCCCATTTTTTTAAGGGATCATTTATCTTCCTTTTATTAAGTTGTATAAGCTGCCTGTAGATGTAGGAGATTAAACCTTTATCAGTGATAACATTTGCAAATATGTTCTCCCATATGGTGGGCTTTCTTGTTGTTTTGTTGATGGATTCTTTTGCTGTGAAAAAGCTTTTTATTGTGATGTAGTCCCATTTGTTTATTTTCTCTTTAGCTTCCATTGCCCTAGGGGCAGTATCAGTGAAAAAGTTCTTTTGGCATATGTCTGAGATTTCTCGGCCTGTGGATTCCTCTAGTATTTTTATGGTTTCCCGTCTTATGTTTAAGTCCTTTATCCATTTTGAGTTTATTTTTGTGTATGGTGTAAGTTGGTGATCTAGTTTCATTTTTTTGCATGTATCTGTCCAATTTTCCCAAAACCATTTATTGAAGAGACTGTCTTGACTCCATTGTATGCTTATGCCTCCTTTGTCAAATATTAATTGTGTGTATTGGTTTGGGTCGATATCTGGATTCTCTATTCTATTCCATTGATCTATATGTCTGTTCTTATGCCAGTACCAGGCTGTTTTGAGGACAGTGGCTTTGTAATACAGCTTGAAATCTGGTATTGAGATCCCACCTACTTTATTCTTCTTTCTCAGGATTGCTATGACTATTAGGGGTCTTTTTTTATTCCAGATGAATTGTTGGAGAGTTCTTTCTAGGTCTGTGAAATATGCCATTGGTATTTTAATGGGGAGTACATTGAATCTATAGATTGCTTTGGGTAGTATGGACATTTTAATGATGTTGATTCTACCAATCCATGAACATGGTATGTTCTTCCATCTGTTTACGTCTTCCTCTATCTTTTTGTTCAGTGTCCTGTAGTTTTCCACGTATAGGTCTTTTACCTCCTTGGTTAAGTTTATTCCTAGGTATCTTAATTTTTTTGGTGCGATGGTAAATGGGATTGCTTTATTAGTCTCTCTTTCTGTAAGTTCACTATTGGTGTATAGAAATGCCATAGCTTTCTTGGCATTAATTTTGTATCCTGCTACATTGCCGAATTCATTTATTAAGTCTATCAGTTTTTGATGGAGTCTTTCGGGTTTTTTATGTACAATATCATGTCATCTGCAAATAAGGACAGCTTTACTCCTTCTTTTCCAATTTGTATGCCTTTTATTTCTTCTTCTTGTCTAATTGCAATGGCTAATACTCCCAGTACTATGTTGAACAGGAGTGGTGAGAGTGGGCATCCCTGTCTTGTTCCTGTTCTTAGGGGAAATGGTTTTAGTTTTTGCCCATTGAGTATGATGTTGGCTGTGGGTTTATCATATATGGCTTTTATTATGTTGAGGTATGATCCTTCTATTCCCACCTTGTTGAGAGTTTTTATCAAGAAAAGGTGTTGGATTTTGTCAAATGCTTTTTCTGCATCAATTGATATGACTATGTGATTTTTATCTCTTAATTTGTTAGTGTGATGTATCACATTTATTGATTTGCGGATATTGAACCATCCTTGCATTCCTGGGATAAATCCTACTTGGTCATGGTGTATGATCTTTCTGATGTACTGCTGGATCCGATTTGCTAGAATTTTGTTGATGTTTTTGGCATCTATGTTCATGAGGGATATTGGCCTGTAATTCTCTTTCATTGTGTTGTCTTTATCTGGTTTTGGTATTAGGGTGATGCTGGTTTCATAGAAGGAGCTTGGAAGTGTTCCTTCCTCTTGAATTTTTTGGAATAGTCTGAGGAGGATAGGTTTTAGTTCTTCCTTGAATGTTTGGTAAAACTCCCCTGTGAAGTCGTCTGGCCCCGGGCTTTTGTTTGCCGGAAGCTTTTTAATGACTGCTTCAATTTCTTCCATAGTTATTGGCCTATTGAGATGTTTAGATTCTTCCTGATTGAGTTTTGGAAGGTTATATTTTTCTAGGAATATGTCCATTTCCTCCAGGTTGTCCAGTTTGTTGGAATAGAGTTGTTCATAGTATTTTTTAACAATCCTTTGTATTTCTGTGGGGTCTGTTGTTATTTCTCCGCTTTCATTTCTGATTTTGTTTATTTGGGTCCTCTCTCTTTGCTTCTTGGTGAGCCTGGCTAGAGGTTCATCAATCTTGTTTATCCTTTCAAAGAACCAGCTCTTGGTTTTGTTGATCTTTTGTACTCTTTTTTTTTTTTTTTTTTTTTTTTTTTTTTTTTTTTTTGTCTCAATGTCATTTATCTCCGCTCTGATCTTTATTATTTCCTTCCTTCTGCTTACACTGGGCTTTTCTTGTTGCTCTCTTTCTAACTCTTTGAGTTGTAGGGTTAGGTAATTTATTACCATTTTTTCTTCTTTTTTGCAATAGACTTGTAGAGCTATGAACTTCCCTCTCAAGACTGCTTTCGCTGTGTCCCATAGATTTTGGATTGTTGTGTTTTCATTGTCATTGTTGCCATGATGTTTTTTATTTCTTCTTTGATCTCTTTGGTAACCCAGTCATTGTTTAATAGCATGCTGTTTAGTCTCCATGTGTTTGATTTTTTTGGATTGTTTTTATTGTAGTTGATTTCCAGTTTTATGCCACTGTGATCTGTGAAGATGCTTGATATGATTTCTATCTTCTTGAATTTGAAGAGACTTTGCCTATGACCCAACATATGGTCTATCTTTGAAAATGACCCATGTGCACTTGAGAAGAATGTATATTCTGTGGCTTTGGGGTGAAATGTTCTGAAGATGTCAATTAATTCCATCTGGTCTAGTGAGTCATTTAGGATTGATGTTTCTTTGCTGATTTTTTGTTTAGAGGATTTGCCCAATGGTGATAGTGGGGTATTAGAGTCTCCTACTATGATTGTATTGCTGTCAATCTCTCCCTTGATGTCCTCCAGGAGTTTTTTTTATGTATTTGGGTGCTCCTGTATTGGGTGCGTATATGTTTACCAGAGTTATTTCTTCTTGTTGGATTGCTCCCTTTAGTATTATGAAGTGGCCTTCCTTATCTCTTGTTATGTCCTTCACTTTGAGATCTAATTTGTTAGATATAAGTATTGCTATCCCAGCTTTTTTTCATTTCCATTCGCCTGGAAGACCTTTTTCCATCCCTTCACCCTTAGTCTGTGTGCGTCTTTTTTTCTGAGGTGGCTTTCTTGTAGACAGCAGATATATGGGTCTTATTTTCTTATCCAATCCGTTACCCTATGTCTTTTGATTGGGGCATTTAATCCATTTACATTTAAAGTTACTATTGATAGGTACTTATTTGTCGCCATTTTTATTCTTTACCCCTGTGTTCCTTCTTCACTTCCTATTTCTTTTTTTACAGCAGACCCTTTAGCATTTCTTGCATTGCTGGTTTGGTGGTAATAAACTCCCTTAGTCCTTTTTTGTCTGTGAAGCTTCTGATTTCACCTTCAATTTTGATTGATAGCCTTGCTGGGTACAGTATTCTAGGATTCAGACCCTTCCTTTGCATGACTTTGTATATTTCATTCCATTCCCTTCTGGCCTGATGATTTTCTGTTGAGAAATCAGTTGCTAGTCTGATGGGGGTTCCTTTGTATGTAACTTTCTGTCTCTCTCTGGCCGCTTTTAAGATTCTTACTTTGTCGTTCGTGTTTGCCAATCCTATCTAATAAAAGAGTAATATGCAAATTCACCGCACCTCTGCTACACCCACCAGCCATGCCCACCAGCCACGGCCACCAGCCAATCAGGAGGGAATATGCAAATAAACCCAACCAAGATGGCTGCAACCACAGAGAGCAGGAGGGAGGCTTGGGTTTCCCTGGCAATGGAGGAAGCCAAGCTTTCCGCCTGCCCTTGCTGGCCCAGGCCTCCACTCAATGCTACAAAGTTTCAATTATAGAAGATAAATAAAGCCCAACAGAAATGGTGGCAACCACAGAGCTGGAGAGAGCAGGAGGCTAGAGTTGCCCATGGCGATGGAGGAAGCCAAGCTTCTGCAGCCCTGGCCTCCTTTGGCCTCTGCTCACAGCTACAAAGTTTCAATTATAGAAGATACATAAATCCCAACAGAAAGGCTGCCACCATGGAGCAAGCAGAATGCTTGGCTCCACTCCAGGCTACAAGGTTTCAATTGTAGAAGATAAATAAATCCCAGATCCCAGGGCCTCTGCTTGGATTGCCGGGGGGCATGGCCAGCCTGCAAACCACCACAGGCCCCTCGCCCAGGCTGCCTCATGCCCCAAGAGAACCCCCATCCTGATCCGGGACACCCTTCAGGGCAAACCAGCTGGCCGCCACCCATGCACCAGGCCTCTATCCTATCTAATAAAAGAGTAATATGCAGATTGACCATCACTTCAACACAGAAGATGGCTGCCCCCATGTGGTCAAAGATGACTGCCCCCATGTGGACACAAGATGGCCACCACAAGATGGCCTGCAAGGGAGTGCAGTTGTGGGCAATCAAGCCTGTTGGGGAGGGCAGTTAGGGGTGACCTGGCCAACAGAGGAGGGAAGTTGGGGGTGACTGGGTCTGCAGGGAAGGGCAGTTGGGGGGTACCAGGCCTGCAGGGGAGGGCAGTTAGGGGTGACCAGGCCAGCAGAGGAGGGAAGTTTGGGGCAAACAGGCTGGCAGGGGAGCAGTTAGGCATCAATCAGGCTGGCAGGAGAGTGGTTAAGGGGTGATCAGGCTGGCAGGCAGAAGTGGTTTGGGGCAATGAGGAAGGCAAGCAGGTGAGCATTTGGGAGCCAGCAGTCCTGGATTGTGAGAGGGATGTCCTACTGCCTGTTTAGGCCCCATCCCACTGGGATCATGCCTAAACGAGCATTCGGACATCTCTCGAGGGGTCCCAGATTGGAGAGGGTGCAGGCTGCGCTGAGGGACAGCCTCCCCCGTGCACAAATTTCGTGCTCCGGGCCTCTAGTTTAATTATAATGTGCCTTGGAGTCGGTCTTTTGGGGTTCATTTTGCTTGGGACTCTCTGAGTTTCTTGGATTTGTGTGGGTTTTTTCTTCCCTATATCAAGGAAGTTTTCTGTCATTATTTCTTCAAACAGGTTTTCTATTCCTTGCTCAGTTTCCTCTCCTTCTGGAACCCTTATTATTTGCATGTTGTTTTGTTTTGTGTTGTCCCAAAGTTCCCTTAGGCTCTCCTCTTGCTTTTTAATTTTTTTTTTTTCTAGAAGCTGCTCTACTTGGGTATTTTTTTCCCACCTTGTCTTCTAGCTCACTGATGCAGTCCTCTGCTTCTTCTAGTCTACTCTTGATGCTTTCTACTGAGTTCTTTACAGCAGCGATGTCATTTTTCATTTCTTCTTGGTTCTTCTTCATTTCCTCTTGGTTCTTGCTCATATTGTCGAATTTGTCTTCCATTCTTTTCAGCCACCTTATGACCATTTCTCTGAATTCTTTTTCTGGAAGGTTGCTTGCCTCCATTTCGTTTACTTCCTTTTCTGGTGATGCCTGCTTTTCTTTCATATGCGGGCTGTTTCTTGTCTCCCCATGGTCTCTCTTCTCTGGATGTCTGGTTATGTAGTTCTCTGTCTCCTTATCCGAGGCGAAATCTGACCTTTCCATGGTGGAGTGTAGAGCTCCTCTGAATCTGCATGTTTGCGCCAATTGGGGATCGGTGTTCTGGGGTTCACAGCTGTTTGGTGGGTGCCGCAGTTGTAGATTTTCAGGCTTCCGATAACATCCACTTTCCCCTTCAAGATGGTGCGGACTCCGTGTCCATGCCGGTGGCTCTGGGAGGGAACCCAGGAGCAGTGGGGGCTGCCCGATCAGGGGAACCCTGTCCTGCAGTCCCCCACCTTTTCCTGGAGTATAGCTGTCCCTTAACTCACCAACACACACTCCCCATGCGACCCTCAGCTGTTCTTTCTTTCTGTTCCAGGACAAGGCTTGGGACACGTCTGTCTATTCCACTGCCATTTTTTCCTCCCTCTAAGTATATGTACTTTCAACAGAGTTTAGATATAAAGGTAGAAATGTAGAACTTAACAGAAAACTAATGACAAAAAATTTTAATTTACAGATAAACTAATACAAATGTCAAATACCCTGTTCACAAAACAAATAGAAACATACATCAAAAACTTCAAGTTGGTTGCTAAGAAAGTAGACCTTAAAAAAATCTCATTACAAGGGAAAAAAAAGAAAATTTGTAACTATGGGAGGTGATGAATGCTAACTAAACTTGTGATAATCATTTCACCATATGCACATATAGGGTGTCCCAAAAATGTATACACACACTTTGAATAATTATAAAGGCAGTGTTAATTAAAATATATTTCATTTTCAAAATTGAGCTATCAGCTGTTAAAGTATGTATACATTTTTTGGGACACCCTATATATCATTATATTTTTGCACCTTAAACTTATACACTGCTATGTGTCAGTTATATCAATAAGCCTGGAGAAGGGGAAAATCAAGTCTTACACCTTAAATATATATGATTTTTGTCAATTATATAGGAAATATGGAAAGAAAAAAAGAATGAGTGGAAACCTCACCATTAGTTACTTTATGTTTAGGAGAATAGCATAAGGAAATAAAAGCAGGAAAGTGAGTTAAAAGATGAATAAGAAATGCAAAGATATTAGGAAATCAGCAATTTATATAAAATCAGTGTGACTGCTATTAATTAAAAAATATTTTTAAATGGAAAATAGATTTCCTAGCCTAGAATTGCATTAAAAATGTGATCCCTCATTGCCTCAAAAAATCTCTCACCCCAGGTTATAACTGATGTACCTAAGAAGTAAATGCAGGGAGTTGGTAAAAAGGAAAAAGGATAGAATTTAAAAACAGGATCCAAAGAGATAAAAGGATAAACTGAAAAGTTGATTAGACTATTCAGTTTTATATTTAATGAAATTCCATTACTCTCCCTCTTTAAAACAGTTAAGAATAGAAAGAACAACCAATGTCCCTACTCTGTACCTGGAAGGTTTTTTTTATTATTATTGATTAAGGTATTACATATGTGTCCTTATCACCCCATTGCCTCCCCACCCCCCACCCCCACTCATGCCCTCATCCCCCTGGTGTCTGTGTCCATTGGTTAGGCTTATATGCATGCCTACAAGTCCTTTGGTTGATCTCTCCCCCTTACCACCACCCAAGAAATATAAGCCTATTTTTCTAGTGTTTAAGGAATAAAGATACTTTTATTCATCATCATCCAGAAACCTGAGCATCTGCCAAGACTGGGAAGTCAAATCTAAGGATTCCACATTATAGATTATACACTCTGTAACCCAGGTCTCAAAAATATTTTGTTTAAATCTTTATTAAATTACTCTTCAAAAATTAAAAATTCACAATGTCAACTTATCAATGTTAACTTCCTATGAATCCTATCTTAAATCCATGCTACATAAACACATATGCAAATGGGTCAAACTACATACATTATTCTGCAAGTTGATTTCTTCGGGTAACAGTACATCCTGTAAATCGCTACTACAAGTCGGCAGACGTCACTCTAAAGCATCATTGTCAAGGCACAGCACCCATTAGTGTGGATGAATTACTGCTTATTCATTTCCTCAGAGATGGACATTTGACTTGTCTCCAGGATTTTGCCTTCGGCACATGGTACAATTGCCGGATGGTGCTGTAATAAACACCTTTGTACATGATAAGAATTTTATTTCTCTAGGGTGGATTTTCAAAAGCAGAGTTGCCAGTCAAAGGAGATGTGTATTTTCAATGTTAATAGGTATTACCCAATCACTTTCCCAAAAATTTCTGAAAATTCACATTCTGACCAGAAAGTCTGAGTTTGACTTTCCACACTATCTCACTGACACTGTAAACAGTAGCTATTTCAAATTTTTATCTATTTAATGAGAAAAAATGGCATCTAACTTTTGGTTTAATTGCTTTCCTGACTACCAGTGAGAAAGAGTATTTTTTCATAGGCTTTATTAAGCTTTTGGACTACCTTTTCTGTGAATTACTCATTTTTTTAACTGGTAGTTTGTCCTTTTCTTATTGTTTATAGGTGCTTTATTTTTTACATTAATGTCTTATCTGCCATTTTTGTTGAAAAATGTTTTCCCAATCTGCTAGTTTTTTCTCTGTATCAATTCATTCATTTCCCCTACAGTTTTATCTTGAATCTGACTTACCTCCTTCATCAGGTCATCCAAGCCACCACCATATCCCACCTGTACTGCTGTGGTAGCCTCCAAACTAAACTTCTTTTTTTTTTTTTTTAATAAAGAACCTGAATCATTAAGGATAGGTTAAATTACAGGGAGCATCCTTCAGCTTAACAAGATAGACATGTACTATTTCCAAAATGTTTTCATCCAAATAAACATGAGTCTTTTTATTGCACACATCAAACACTTACCTGACAAGCTGTGATCGATTGTAGCAAAACAGATCCTCATACTCTGCTTGTGAGATGTAAATTGATGCAGCTTTTATGGATATTATCAATAGCTCTAGAAATTTTAAAGGGGATATTCTTTGGCCCAGTAAATCCACTTTAAAAAAGTTACCTTGCAGAGGAGAAACCAAGATGGCGGCATAGGTAAACACCTAAACTGCTGCCTCGCACAACAATTTCAAAACTACAACTAAAAGACAGAACGGACACCATCCAGAACCACAGGAAAGCTGGCTGAGTGGAAATTCTACAACTAGAAGGAAAGAGAAAAGCTCACAGAGAATTGGAGGTACGGCAAAGGGGCTTTGTGCGCTCAGAGAGGAAGGGCGGCTGAGAGCCTGGCTGACTTTCTCTGGAGGAAGGGGGAAGGAAGCCTCCGACCGCACTGAACCCCAGTTCTGACTGCACTGAACCCCAGTTCTGGGCTAACCCCTGGGGACCCACGCTCTTACGGGGGGAGTCTGGACTCTCGGGCAGAGACTCGAGCTGGGAAAGGCAGAAGTCTGAAGGCGCGCGTGTGCCAGTGCGCACAAAGGCTGCGGAGGTAGCCACAGGCTTTCCCTAGTGTAAGGGAGTCAGAGGATCCTGACTGCACAGAGCCCCAGTTCTGACTGCAGTGAACCCCAGTTCTGGGCGAACCCCTGGGGACCCACGCTCTTGTGGGGGGAGTCTGGACTCTCGGGCGGAGACTCGAGCTGGGGAAGGCGGAGGACTGAAAGTGCGCACGCGCGCGCGCGCCAGTCTGCACAAAGGCTGCGGAAGTTGCTACAGGCTTTCCCTAGTGGAAGGGAGTCAGAGGATTCTGACTGCACTGAGCCCCAGTTCTGACTGCAGTGAACCCCAGTTCCAGGCGAGCCCCTGGGGACCACGCTCTTGTGGGGGGAGTCTGGACTCTCGGGCGGAGACTCGGGAGCCGGGGAAGGCGGAGGACTGAAAGTGCGCGCGCGCGCGCGCGCGCCAGTGCGCACAAAGGCTGCGGAAGTTGCCACAGGCTTTCCTTAGTGGAAGGGAGTCAGAGGATTCTGACTGCACTGAGCCCCAGTTCTGACTGCAGTGAACCCCAGTTCCAGGCGAGCCCCTGAGGACCCACGCTCTTGTGGGGGGAGTCTGGACTCTCAGGCGGAGACTCGAGCTGGGGAAGGCAGAGGACTGAAAGCGCACATGCGCGCAAGGGCAAGGCTGACAGGAAGCCAAGACTGAGACTCCACCCCATCCAAGCTGAGCACAGAGGCTATTGCAATTTGGCAAGTCTAATCCTATAAGGCTGTCTCCAGCACCGAACTTCTCCCAGCATAGACACAGCTGATCCTTACAGCCAACTGGCCCGGAGGTCAATTCTTCCCAGTGATACCAACAACAATAAAGACTTAATTACAACAAGGCTGTACACACAGTCCACAAAGGGGTGCACCAAGAGTGTCCACCTCAGGTTAACTGGGGAAGCAGACCCACTGGGCCATATTGGAAACTTAGCACAAATATCTATCTTACCAACTCAGGGAATCAGTGAAAAAGCGGGGTCAAAGAATCAGATCACAAACGAAAGAAATGGAGGAAAACAAACGACTGGATATAGAATTCAAAACCACGGTTATAAGACTTTTTAAGAATATCCTAGAAAAGGCCGATAAATATAACGAGACCCTCGAAGATATGAAAAAGGACCAACTAGAAATTAAACATACACTGACTGAAATAAAAAATATTATACAGAGACCCAGAAACAGAATAGAGGAACACAAGAATCAAGTCAAAGAATTGAAATACAAAGAAGCAAAAAACACTCAACCGAAAAAGCAAAAAGCAAAAAAAAAAATCCAAAAAGTTGAAGATAATGTAAGAAGACTCTGGGACAACTTCAAGCGTACCAACATCAGAATTATGGGGGTGCCAGAAGAAGAGAGAGAGCAAGATACTGAAAACCTATTTGAAGAAATAATGACCGAAAACTTCCCCCACCTGGTGAAAGAAATAGACTTACAAGTCCAGGAAGCCCACAGAACCCCAAACAAAAGGAATCCAAAGAGGACCACACCAAGACACATCATAATTAAAATGCCAAGAGCAAAAGACAAAGAGAGAATATTAAAAGCAGCAAGAGAAAAACAGTTAATTACCTACAAGGGAGCACCCATACGACTGTCAGCTGACTTCTCAACAGAAACTATGCAGGCCAGACGGGAGTGGCAAGAAATTTTCAATGTGATGAATAGCAAGAACCTACAACCAAGATTACTCTACCCAGCAAAGCTATCATTCAGAATTGAAGGGCAGATAAAGAGCTTCACAGATAAGAAAAAGCTGAAGGAGTTCATCACCACCAAACCAGTATTATATGAAATGCTGAAAGGTATTCTTAAAGAAGAGGAAGAAGAAAAACGTAAAGAGAAAAATTATGAACAACAAATACATATCTATCAACAAGCGAACCTAAAAATCAAGTGAATTAAAAACCTGAGGAACAGAATAATCTGGTGAATATAATAGAATCAGGGGCATAGAAAGGGAGTGGACTGATAATTCTCAGGGGGAAAGGGGTATGGGGGGTTCATGAAGAGAATGGACAAAAATCATACACCTATGGATGAGGACAGTGGGGGGGAGGTAAGGGCAGAAGGTGGGGTGGGAAATGGGTGGAGGGGAGCTATGGGGGGAAAAAGGAGAAATAATTGTAATAATCTGAATAAAGATTTATTTAAAAAAATAAAAAAGTAAAAAAAATAAAAATAAAAATAAACAAAAAAAAAGTTACCTTGCAGATACACAGGGTGTCCCCCCAAAATGTATACACACTTTGAATAATTATAAAGGCACAAACTGAGCTCCTTGATACCACCCTCTCCTACAGTCAGAATCATACCTTTAAAATGTCAGTCAGATCATGTTACTTCTCTCAAGACCCTCCAAAGGCTTTCCAGTCCTCAATGTAAAAATCCAAAGTTCTCATGGGCTTGGAGGCCTTACAGGCCCCAGCTCTGGTTCCCCTCCACCTGGCCTGCCCCTCTTCCCTCCCTCTCTGTCCCTCCCACGGTAGCCACCTCATTCCTCACAGCTGCCAACCACAATCCTAATTCAGAATGGGCCTGGAACCCTCTCCCTCAAATATTCACATAACTCATTCCCACAATTCTTTAACATGTCGGCTAAAATATGACCACCCTAACTAAAACAGTACACGCCATTCTCTATCCCTTTGTCCTGATTTATTTTCTTCCCAGCATTTATCACCACTTCCCATTACATATCTATTGGATTGTTTATTGACTTGGTGACCCACCAGAATGTAAGCTCTAAGGGGCCTGTGTTCACTGCTGAGGCTCCAGAGCTTAGAAAGGGTCTCACTCATAGGAGATGCTCAACAAAAATTTGTGAAATAAAATAAAGGTACCTGTTACTATACAAAAAAGTGTTGCATTTAGTCAAATACGTCTGCCTTATCCTTGATAACTTCTGGGCTTTCAAAAGTGTCTCCACTATTACTGTGATACATATATTGAGTTTTTTTTCTCTAAAACTTTTCTCTTTCATCCTTATTTAATTTATATGGAGTGAACTAGGGGCTTCAATTTCTTTTCTTGCAGATAGAGATCAAATTTATCAGCAGCAGCATTTGTATAATAAGCCATCCTTTTTCCATTATATCACACATTCTCAATGGGAGCGATGTTGCATTCCAACAGGCAAAAATCAGTTCTTGAGGATAAAGAAACCATATTCTCTTTATCTATAAATCACAAATATTCATAAAGTACATAAGCAGATATATTGTATTTGTGGTATTAAAATTTTATTAGAGAAATGAAGATAAAAATATCCTTAGAGAGGTGATAATAAAAAAATTTCCAATACTGCGCTGCTTTGATTAAACAGGGTTTATAGAAAGTTTGACTATCTAGTAGAAACGTCCTATTCTACTCTTCTTTTTTCATTATTTTCTTGCCTCTTTTGGACATATATCCTGCCATGGGAACTACAAAATAATTTGCCTGACTCCCTCCAAATAAATGTAACATTCTGACTGAACATGAGTTTAACTTATATAAGTATTGGAGACATTTTATATTATTTTTAATATTATTTATTATTTAAGTCACCACCTAGAAATATATGAATCTTCATTGGTTTCAGTCTGGATTTTGGTCCTTTCACAACACTTTATACTTATCTTCTTGTTAGTTCTTGTTATATTTATTCCTGGGTACTCCGTTTTGTTATAACCGTGAATGTGATTTTTTAAATTTTCTTTCTATTTAGTCTTAAGCAGTATAGAGAAAAGATATTAACTTTGCATATTTATCTTGATTCATATGCCTCACCAGACTTTTATATTAATATGAATCATTTTTAACTATTAGGAGGTTTTCTAATATACTTCTGTAAATACAGAAAATTCTACTTTACACAACTTACATTTATACATTTTGAACATGTGCTGTTAGGTGTATATAAGCTCCAGATTTTTCTTGAAGAACCATTTATTTTATTAATATTGAATGAAATATTATCCTAATAATGCTTTCTGATTTAAATTCTACTTTAATTAATAGTTTTATTTTGGTTACTATTTTCCCTTACTATGTCTTTTTCTATTATTTCACTTTTCAGATTCCAATTTATCATGGGAATAGAAAATAACTGGATTATTTCCCCAATAGAGCATATGTCTTTTATAGTTTTAGTCATCTACATTTGTGATAATTACTGATGTATTTGATTTTTGTTAGAACTGGGAATTTTGCATCTTAAACCTTCAGAATCATGTTTTTCATCGACTTTGAAAAATTCATAGATATTATCTGTTTGAATTTTGCTCTTCATGTTTTCTATGTTCTTCTGGAATTCATATTAAATTGATCTTGAACTTTCTCATCCTAATCTCTATTTCTGTTAACCTTGCTTTCACATTTTTTAAATCTCTCTGCAATATTTTATTGGTAGTTTTCTCAGTTTAGTCATTTTCTCTTCAGTGTCCAATGTTCTGATTAGCCTATTGAGTTTTTAGTCCATTACTAATACTTCTCACTTCCAGAAGTTCTGTTTGATCCTCCTAGTTTCTTGTTGGGATTTTAAGTTTTTATTCTTTTGTTAATCACTTTAGGGTTTCTTGATAATTGTTCTATAGTAGGATAAGCAAACTTTTTCTGTAAAGTGCCAGGAAACAAATATTTTCAGTTTTGCATGCTATACATTCTCTTGCCATACATTGTCATGCCATACATTGTAACAATTCAACTCTATTATTATAGTGCAAACATACTCATAGGCAATACACAAACCATTGGGCATGCCTGAATTTTGCCTCTGGTGAACTGCATTTAACCCGCGGATTAGAGTTTGTAAACCATGCTCTGTACTCTTACAGCCCCAAAGTACTAAGCATTCCTTCTAATTCTAGTTTACTGTCAACAATTTTGTCAAATGCTGTTTCTACATCTATTGAGAGTACCGTATAATTTTTCTCCTTTTAGTATTGAGAATTACATTGATTGATTCTTAACTGCCGCACCAACTTTACATTCCTAGGTCACAGTATATTAAACTTTTCATATATTGCTGGATTCAGAAATGCTAATGTTTTATTAAGGATTCTTGCATCCACATTCATGAGGGATATTGGTCTATAGTTTTTTCTTCCTGTAATAAGCCTTTGTTTGGTTTTGGTAAAGTAAGGAAGTTTTCACTCCTCCTCTATTTTTCTATTCAGTTTCTGTAGAATTGGTATTATTTCTTCTTCAAATGTGTAATAGAATTCACAGTGAATCCATGTAGGCCTGGAGTTTTCTTTGTAGGAATGCTTCCAGTTGCAAATGTAATTTGAATCAGGACTATAGAGGTACTCAATTAGCTCTATATATTGATTGACCCAGTTTAATAATTTGCATCTTTCAAGGAATATGTCCATTTCACTTCAGTTGTCAGGTTTATTGACCAAAAGTTGCTCATAATATCCCTCTTTCTGTAGTATCTGTAGTGATCACCTCTTTTTTCATTCTTGATATTGGTAACTTATGTCATCTACTCTTTTCTTAATAATCTAACTCTAGAGGTTTATCAATTTCATTAATAGCTTTTGATTACATTGCTTTTTTTCATTAATCTCTGCTCTTTTGTTAAGCCTTCCTTTCTGTTTGTTTTGAGCATATTTGCTAGCTTCCTATGTTGGAAAATTTAATTATTAGTTTTTACCTTATTCTTTGATAATATAAAATTTAAGGTTGTAAATGTCCTTCTTGACACTGTTTTAGCTGCATGTCACAAATTCTGATATGCTATGTTTTCATTTCTATTTAGTTTTAAATAATTTCTAATATCTCTATAATTTCTTTAAGAATTAAAGATTTATGGGTTCCAAATATTTTGAATTTTTTTCTCAGACATGTTTCTGTTGTTAATTAATAATTTAATTCTCTTGTTACAGAACTTGTATAATTTCAATCTTTTTAATTTACTGAGACATATGTTATGGCCAAAAATATAGCCAATCTTAGCCAATTTTCCAAATGTACTTTAAAGGAATGTGTATTCTTCTGTTGTTAGGTAGCTTTGCCATAAATATCAATTATGGTTCAGTTGATTGATAGGGCTGTTCTTATCTTCCGTATAATTACTGATTTTCTGCTTACTTGTTCTATCAGTTAGTGATAAAGGAGTATTGAAATCTTCCATCTTAATTTTTAATTTGTTTATTTCTTCTTTCAGTTGTGTTAGTTTGTGATATATGTTTTATAATTTGTTACTAGTACATAAACATCTGAGATTATGTCTTCTTCATATTTTACCACTCTTAAGTGCCCCTGTTTAACTCAGGAAAATATTCCTTGTTTCGATGTCACTTTGTCTGATATAAATAGTGTCACTCTAGCTTTCTTATGATTCATTTTTGAATGGTATACCTTTTAATCTAATCTAATCTAACCCTTCTAATCTGCATCTTTAAAATTAATTTTTAGGGCCTGTCCTGGTTTAGCTAGTGAATAGAGCATCAGCCCAAGGACTGAAAGGTCCCAGGTTCAATGCCAGGCAAGGGCATACTTCAGTTGCAGGCATGATCCCCGGCCCCAGTCAGGGTACCTGTGGGAGGCAACAAATCAATGTGTCTCTCTCACATCAATATTTCTCTCTCTCTCTCTGACTCTCCCCCTCCCTTCCACTCTCTCTAAAAAAAAAATCAATGGGAAAAATATCCTCAGGTTAAGACTAACACTAATTTTTTTTTTTAATTTTTAGGGAGTATATAGTTGATCTTGCTTTTTTCTAACCCAGTCTTAAACCTGTTTCAACTAGAGTGTTTATGCCATCTGTATATGATGTGATTATTAACATGGCTGGATTTATGTCTACTATTTTACTATTTGCTTTCTATTTACCCCATTTGCTTTTAGACTCTTTGCTCCTTTTTTTCTGCTTCCTTTCAGATTAATTAGGTACTTTGATGTTTACATTGTATCTCAACTATTGGTTTACTAGTTATCTCTTTTTCTTGGTGTTTTTATAGGGTTTAATGTGTGTGTGTGTGTGTCTAACTTAATATGATCTACCTTCAAATAATAATATACCACTTCATATATAATGTGAGAATCTTAAGATACATTTCTGTTTCCTACTCCTGTCCTTTGTGATATTTTTATTGCATATTTCACTCTACATATGCTTTAAATCCTATCATACATTACTACTGTTTTGTGTTAGTCGGTTAGCACCAATAATGCAAAAAGGGACTGCTTTAAGAAGAAATAGAGAGAGGAACATAAAGAAAAAAATGGCAATAAATAAGTACCTTTCAATAATAACCTTAAATATAAATGGATTAAATGCTCCCATCAAAAGACATAGAGTAGCTGAACGGATAAGAAAACATGACCCACATATATGCTGTCTACAAGAGACCCATGTGGGAAGAAAAGACTCACACAGGCTGAAAGTGAAGTAATAGAAAAAAATATTCCATGCAAATGGGGAAAAATCTGGGTGGCAAACTTATACTGGCAAAATAGACTTCAAAATAAAAGCCATAACAAGAGACAAAGAAGGTCACTACATAATACTAAAAAAAATCAACAAGAAGATATGACCCTTGTAAACATATATGCACCCAATATAGAAGCACCTAAATTTATAAAGAAAATCTTGGTGAGCTTTAAGAGAGAGATTAACAGCAATACAGTCATAGGAGAACATTTTAACACCTCACTGTCATCAAAGGATAGATCTTCCAAACAAAAAATCAACAACAACAACAAAAAAACAGTAACCTTAAGTGACACACTAAATCAAATGGACTTAATATCTACAAAACTTTTATACCAAAGCAGCACAATATACATTCTTCTCTAACATTCCCAAAGATAGAACACATGTTAGAACCCAAAATAAGTCTTAAAATATTCAAGAAAATTGAAATCACATCAAGCATCTTCTCAGATCACAATGGCATGAAACTAGAAATCAACTACAATGAAAGCACATGTTAGAACACAAAATAAGTCTTAAAATATTCAAGAAAATTGAAATCACATTAAGCATCTTCTCAGATCACAATGGCATGAAACTAGAAATCAACTACAATAAAAGCACTCAAAAACATTCAAACACATGGAGGCTAAATAGCATGTTATTAAACAATTAATTAGTTAACAGTGAAATCAAGAAAGAAATAAAAAATTTCTGGAAACAAATGAACATGAACACACAGCAATCCAAAATCTATGGGACACAGCAAAAGCAATTCTGAGGGGGAAGTTCGTTGCATTACAGGCCTACCTCAAGAAACAAGAAAAATCTCAAAAAATCTAATCCTACAATGAAAACGAGAAAAGAAAATAAAGCCCAGAGTAAGTGGGAGGGAAATAATAAGGATCAATGTGGAAATAAACAAAATAGAGTCTAAAAAGCAATACAAAAGATTGATGAAATCAATAGCTGGTTCTTTGAAAAGATAAGCAAGATTCACAAATCTTTAACCAGACTCATCAAGAAAAAAAAGAGAGAACCAAAATAAATAAAATCAGAAATGAAAGAGGAGATGTAACCACTGACATCACAGAAATCCAAAGGATTGTAAAAAAAAAAAAAAAAAATACTATGAACACCTATATGCTAAGCAAATAGACAACCTGGGCAAAATGGATAAATACCTAGGAACATACGATCTTCCAAACTTAATCAGAAAGAATCAGAAATTCTGAATAGAGCTATTACAACTAATGAAATTGACACAGTAATCAAAAGGCTCTTAGCAAACAGAAATCCCAGACTGGATAGCTTCACAGGCAAATTTTACCAAACATTCAAAGAACTAACACCTATCCTTCTTAAACTATTCCAAAAAATTCAAGAGAGGAACACTTCCACGCTCTCTTTAAGAGGCCATCATTATCTTAATTTCAAAAGCAGATAAAAACTCTACAAAGAAAGAAAATTATAGGCCAATATTCTGATGAACATAGATGCTGAAATCCTCAAAAAATATTAGAAAACTGATCCAGCAATACATTAAAAAGATCATACACTATGGTCAAGTGGGATTTATCCTGGGGATGCAAGATGGTACAATATTCACAAATCAATAAACGCAATACATCACAAAAACAAAATGAAAGTTAAAAATCACATGATCATATCAATAGATGCAGAAAAAGCATTTGATAGAATCCAGCACCCATTTTTTATAAAAACTCCCAACAAAGTGGAAATAGAGAAATCATATTTCAACATAATAAAGTCCATATATAAAAAACCTACATCATACTCAATGGACAAAAGCTACAAGGGTTTCCCTTAAGATCAGAAACAACACAGGGATGTCCACTGTCACCACTCTTATTCAGCACAGTACTGAAAGTCCTAGCCACAGCAATCAGAAAAGAAAAAGAAATAAAAGGCACCCAAATTGGAAAGGAAGAAGTAAAACTGTCATTATTTGCAGATGACATGATATCTTATCTAATAAAGAGTAATATGCAAATTGACCATCACTCCAACACACAAGATGGCTGCCCCCATGTGGTCAAAGATGGCTGCCCCCATGTGGACACAAGATGGCCACCACAAGATGGCCAGCAGGGGAGGGCAGTTGGGAGGGACCAGGCCTGCAAGGGAGGGCAGTTGTGGGCGATCAGGCCAGCAGAGGAGGGCAGTTAGGGGTGACCAGGACTGCAGGGAAGGGCAGTTAGGGGTGACCAGGCCTGCAGGGGAGGGCAGTTAGGGGCAAACAGGCTGGCAGGGGAGCAGTTAGGCATCAATCAAGCTGGCAGGGGAGTGGTTAGGGGGTGATCAGGCTGGCAGGCAGAAGTGGTTAGGGGTAATCAGAAAGGCAGGCAGGTGAGCAATTGGGAGCCAGCAGTCCTGGATTGTGAGAGGGATGTCCGACTGCCTGTTTAGGCCCGATCCCAATAGAACCCTCGAGGGTCCCAGATTAGAGAGGGTGCAGGCTGGGCTGAGGGACACACACCCCTGTGCACGAATTTCGTGCACTGGGCCTCTAGTTGTACATAGAAAATTCTAAAGACTCCACCAAAAAACCTATTAGATCTAATAAATGAATTCAGCAAAGTAATGGGATATAAAATTAATATTCAGAAATCTGTGGCATTTTTATACACCAATAATGAGCTATCAGAAAGAGAAACAAAGCAAACAATTCCATTTACTATTGCAACAACCAAAAAAGTAGGTACCTAGGAATACATTTAGCCAAGGAGGCAAAAGACTTGTATTCAGAACACTACAGGACACTGAAGAAAGAAACTGAGAAAGATACAAATAAGTGGAAGCATATAGCATGTTTATGGATTGAAATAATTAACATCCTTAAAATGGTCATACTACCCTAAGCAATCTATAGGTTCAATGCAATTCTTATTAAATACCAATGGCATATTTTACGGATCTGGTACAAATATTCCAAAATTTATATGGAACCCAAAACAACCCCAAATAGCCTCAGCAATCTTGAGAAAGAAGAACAAAGTTGGAGGAATCACAATACCTGATATCAAAGTACACTACAAGGCCATTTTAATGAAAATTGTCTGGTACTGGCATAAGAATAGGGATATAGATCAATGGAACAAAACACACTTGACAAAGGCAGCAAGTGCATACAATGGAGTAAAGACAGTCTCTTCAATAAATGGCATTGGGAAATTGGATAGCTACATGCAAAAAAAAAAAAAAAATGAAGTTAGACCACCAACTTACACCATACACAAGAATAAACTCAAAATGGATAAAAGACTTAAATGTTGATCATGAAACCATAAGAAACCTGGAAGAAAATATAGGCAGTAAAATCTCAGACATCTCATGTAGCAGAATTTTTGCCAATGTATCTCATAGGCCAATGGAAACAAAAGAAAAAATAAACAAATGGGACTACATCAAATTGAAAAGCTTGTGTACAGCAAAGGAAAACAGCAGCAAAATGAAAAGGGAACCCACTGTATGGTAGAACATATTCGCCAATGATACATCTGATAAGGGGTTAATCTCCAAAATATATAATACAACTCAACACCAGGAAGACAATCCAATTTAAAAATGGGCACAGGACCTGAATAGACACTTCTCCAAAGAGGGTATTCAGATGGCCAATAAGCATATGAAAAGATGCCATCATCACTAATCATCAGAGAGATGTAAATTCAAACCACAATAGATATCAGTACCCACCTGCCAGATGGGCTACCATCAATAAGTGAACAATCCACAAGTGCGGGCGAGGATGTGGAGAAAATGGAACCCTTGTGCATTGTTGGTGGGAACATAGACTGGTGCAGCTACTGCGGAAAACAGTATGGAGTTTCCTAAAAATATTAAAAGTGGAACCAATGGACACAGACAACAGGGGGGTGAGGGCATGAATGAGGGGGGTTAATGGGGGGAGTAATGGGGGAATAAGGACACATATGTAACACCTTAATCAGTAAAGAAATTTTTTAAAAATAAATAAATGGAACTTCCTTCTGACCCAGCAATCCCATTTCTGGGAATATATCCTAGGAATCCCAAAACATCAATCGGAAAGAATGTATGCACCCCTATGTTCATAGCAGAATTATTTACAATAGCCAAGATTTGGAAACAGCCCAAGTGCTCATCAGTAGATGAATGGATAAAAAAGCTGTGGTACATTTACACAATGGAACATTATGCGGCCATAAAAAAGAAGGAAATCTTACCTTTTCTGCAGAATGTATGGACCTAGAGAATATTGTGCTAAGTGAAATGAGCCAGTCAGTGAAAGGCAAATACTATATAATCTCATTTATTTGTGTAATCAAATGAACAAAATAAACTAACTAATGGACAAAATAGAATCAGAGCCATGGATACATGGAACAGACTGGCAGCTGGCAGCAGGGACGGGGAGGAGGCACTGGTTGAAAGAAGGTGAAGAGATTAGCCAAAGAACATATATGCCTAACCCATGGACACAGACAACAGTGTGGTGATGGCCAGAGTCAGGAGTGGGGTGGGGTGGGGGGAGTGGCAAGAAATGGGTGGAGCAGGTCAAAGGATATTGGGGGGAAATAGGGACATATGTAATAGTGTAAACAACAAAAATAGTTTAAAAAAATTTTAAATAGTCAATTATTTTAATGAGAAAACAAAAGACATTTTACGTACAAATATATTCACCATTTCTGGAGCTCTCTTTCTCCTGTGTGAGCCCAATTTACATCTGTTGTGATTTTTTCTGGCTTTATAATTTATTTTAATATTTTCTGTATGAAAGTCTGCTAGAGACAAATCCCCTCAGCTTTTATCTCAGAAAAAATAATCCATTTCACCTTCAGTTTTGAAAGATATTTTTTCTGAAAATAGAATTCTAGGTGGACTTTTTCTCAACAGTTTAAAGATGCTGTTCCATTGTCTTCTGGCTTAAAGAGTTTCTGATAAGATGTCTATGACAATATTTACTTTGTTCTTCTGTATGAAATTTGACTTTTTCCACTGGTTGCTTTAAAGATTTTCTGTTTATTGCTGGATTTCAACAATGTGGTGTGTATTGGTATGGCTTCCTTCATATTCCTTCTGCTTGGGGATTTATGGAGCTTCTTGGATCTGTGGGTTATAATTTTTCTCAACTTAAAAAATTTCTTGGCTACTATTTCTTTTTATTTACTTGTTTATTTATTTTACAAATATTTGATTCTTTATTAGTGTACATGTCACCACAATAGGCTTATATTGGTAATACAGGAATAAATAAAATAACTACAATTAATTCAAACAAAGCAAATGAGATTAAAAAGCCCTGATCAAATGAAATACTTAATATTTTCAGTTGAAAAACTGTAAAAGTTACATACCTAATAGCCCTAGGAATGTCCAATATCAATTATTGGGGGTGGGGGAATGAGTGATTCACAGTCACAAGAAATTATTTTAATATTAGTATGTATTGTTCCTTTTATAGACAAACATTTATAAGATACACTGATTTCTACCTCATGTAAAAGAAAGTAGGAAACTAAAAGTTAGCTGCATTTACCTAAACACAGCACTGACTTGCCACAGGTAACCTGCTCCAAAAGATTCAATTCTGTGGGCAGGCCATGGGGCTGAATGCATGGCTGTGTTAACAATTTTTAAAAAGGCATATATTTCCAGAAGTATGTTAAAATCCACAAGTATCAGTTCTGTAAATAACAAAAATTATTAGCAAAAATGTTTAGGTTTAGCATTCCCAAATTTTCTAATGCCTTAAGTGTTTTAGATATATGTTCTTTGACCACTTCATTTGGTTACAGTTTTAAACTAGCAAACCATTATCCTAGGAGAAGAGCTAAACTAAACTATAACACTGCACAAACTTCCCAAGGTAACCTGAAAATCTAAAAAGTGATTCCAATTATTCTAATTAACATTGGAGACACTAAAAGAATCAATGACTCAAGAAACATTTTGAAATTACTCAATTTTCTTTTATCGTTTTCTCCCCAAACTATTCACATAAACTTAAGATCCAAACTACCTAAGAATATGTCTTCAAAGTAGGCTTTTCACTAAAGCATTTTGATCAGAAGACATAGCTTTAATGCTTCTATTATATAATTCTAACCTAAAATCACAACCCTTGGTTTGAGAACATCAAATTCAATTTTATAACAATTGGTAAAGCTACAAACAAAAAATAAGTCATGGTGAAATGTGCAGCAGCCACAGCTACGAGAACAGAGAATAATTTTTTTTCCAGAAAGACTCTATGAAAATATAAAGCCCAAAGTGAGTGACAACAGAAGTCCACATATAAATGTTGTTTTAAAATAGAAAGCTTACATAACTAATGGACACAGAAACTAGGGGGATGAGGGCATGTGTCAGGGAGGGGAGAGGAGGGGAATTGGGGGGAGGTCAATAGGGAAAAAAGGAGACATATGTTCTACTCTTTGTAATACTTTAAACAATAAAAAAATAGAATGCTTACAGAAGGCCAAGAGACATATGAAAACATGCTCAAAGACACTAATCATCCAAGAGATGCAAATCAAAATGACAATGCGGTACCATCTCACACCTGTCAGAATGGCTATCATCAACAAATCAACAAAACGATGTGCTGGTGAGGATGCGGAGAAAAAGGAACCCTCATGCACTGCTGGTGGGATTGCAGACTGGGGCAGCCACTGTGGAAAACAGTATGGTGTTTCCTCAAAGAATTGAAAATGAAACTTCCATTTGACCCAGTGATCCCACTTCTAGAAATATATCCCAAGAAACTAGAAACACCATTCAGGCAGGATATATGCACCCCTATGTTCATAGTGGCACAATTCACCAAACCTAAGATTTGGAAACAGCCTAAGTGCCCATCAGCAGATGAATGGATTAGAAAACTGTGGTACATCTACACAATAGAATACTACATGGCTGTAAAAAAAAAGAAAGAACTCTTACCATTTGCAACAGCATGGATGGAACTGGAGAGCATTATGCTAAGCGAAATAAGCCAGCCGGAGAGAGATAAATATCACATGATCTCACTCATTTGTAGAATATAATGAACATCATAAACTGATGAACAAAAATAGATACAGAGACAAAGAAGCATCGAACAGACTGTCCAACTTCAGCAGGAAGGCAGGAGAGGGTGGGGGTGGGGGTAAGTGATCAACCAAAGGACTTGTATGCATGCATATATAATAATAAAAGCGTAGTATGCTAATTAGACCAGACAGCCGAACAACCTTCCAAGGGCCGAGGGCAGCCGCCATGGCTGTGAGGACCGAGCCCCTTGCACTAATTTCGTGCATCAGGCCTCTAGTATAAACATAACCAATGGGCACAGACACTAGGGGATTGAGGGCATGTGCCGGGGGTGAGGGGGTTAGGGGGAGGTCAATGGGGGAAAAAGGAGACATATGTACTATTATTTGTAATACTTTAAACAATAAAATAAATAAATAAAATAAAAATAGAATGCTTTCCAAAGCTTCTCATGAGTTGTTAATGTAGAGTCAGAGTCAGAGTTAAGACCTTATAAATTAAGGGTAAGTTATACAGAACTATGCTGCTTTACAAACCTTCAACAATGTTCAACTGATATACATAACTTACAGCCAGCCACAGGAGTTCTTAATGCCCATCACATCATCTCTCAGTCCCGGCTGTCTATGTTTCATAGTTTTGCTACTTGAAGTACCAAGAAGCCTTTGCAGGGGAAGAGTTCCACTCTTCCCATGATCCCCTAAAGAGCAGGTAACGAAATATAAAACTAAACAAGATTTGTGCTTGATAGCCTAACATATAAAATTGCACTGCAGTATTCGTAGTGACTGCTTATAAACGTAGTCATCATAAAGCCCCTAAAGCAGATCCTGTTTTACAAAAGAAACGCAGATTGTCTCAAGTAAAAATACAGTGCAGGCTGCCAAAAAGCTCTTGGTTGCATGAGGAGGTGCAATGAGGAGAACTTCAGAAACCGTGAACGTGTTCCCCAAACTTTGAACACCAGGTAAGCATGAATCGCACGGCGGCGGCAGGATGCTTTTCTAGTGGCTGGCACTATAAAGCTAACCTTAAGAAAGAAAAAAGGCAGAAAGTGTGAGCAACAAATGGTGTAACCAAATCATTGCAAATGGAGACTAGCAATACGCAGTGAGGAAGGTGACGGTCCACTCCATTCTGGTAAGATGCCATCTGTACATATTACGTTCTTTGTAGGAAGTGGGACTCCCAGATCTGCATGGGGTGACTGGGAGAGCAGATGAAAGGCGGGCCTCTGTGTGCGTATCCAGTGCTGAAGGCCTTCCTAGAATGAGTGAACAACGTTAGGGCTTGTGGAGAAAGGTTTCTACTGGAACGTAAGAGGTTTTGATGGCTCTCTTCCCTGCAAAGGCCGTGGGTAGCAATTTTTCTACAAACTTGCCTGTGTCATTCAGAACGAAACAGTGGAATTCCACAGCACAGCTCAAGAGGAACCCCATCTGCTTATGTGGCAACAGAGTTTTGCTTAGTTGCTAAATCTGCAGTTGCCTCCTCAATGACCATTTCAAATGACTGTACTTCATTTACATCTGAGCCAGGGGCCAAATCAGGCGCACCTCTCTCACCAGGAGCGTCACTGAGTTTTCTGCTTGCAAGTTGGCTCAAAGCATTCAACATGGTGATATATCCACAAAAATACTACAAGTCCACCTTGTTCCTTAATTTTTCCAGTGCTTTTTGAACACCCATATGGACATGAGTAACTCTCCTTGTAGCTCTGTCTCATCAAATGGAAATGGTATGTGAACAGTTTCTCCTGTCCTGTGGAAACCATGTCCCTGAATCAAAACCCAAAGGTGTTAAAGCATCAGTCAACATTGTGAGCACATTTACCCCAGGATCATGACCCCAAATGCTATTAATAACCGATCAGAACCCTGGAAAATATCTGGCAGCTTTCGAAGTCTTGTACCTTTGGACAGCAAAAGAGATGGTGGTCCCTGCTCAGCAATATGGTAAATGTACAGTTTAAACCAGACAGAGCTGACTTCTGGGATAGCTGGTCCAAAATGCTGAGGAGGGCAGCTGCTGACAGGCCAAATTTCATTGGTGAGAGGAGCCATGAAACAAGTGTGTGATTTTTGTTTAGAACTCTGCTGCAAGTGGCAGGGTCCAAACCCAGAGGGTTTCACAGCGTAAGAAGGAAACCATAATTGGGCTGGGCTGGCTGTGCAGTTTGTGCAAATAGGTCTTTATTGTGATGAAGAAACAGTATCGTGTTTCTCAGAGTGAGTGCATGGTCAAATATCTCTGTGCTTCTCAGAGTGAGTGCATGGTCAAATATCTCTGTGCTTCTCCTTCGCCAGTGCTCCGAACCGTTCCCAGTTCTGTAAGAAAGCTGTCCAGAGACTAATCTGAGAGTGCCAACTTTGAACATGTGACTGCATGACTTTTCAAGTTTGGTGAAAGATTTCCCATCATTAAAAAGGCGGTGAGAGTTGAGCCAAACAGAAATGCTTCATATATAAACTTAAACTGCTTACACTGGCTGCATTGGCTGGATCCTCTTGACTGTATCAGTGTCGGTAGCTGACGGCACTTCCTGTACAAGACTCCTGCTCTCCCCACTGTCCCAGGACAGGAGATCTAAAGTACCCTTTAATCTGTTTATAGAAGGAACATTTCTCCAAGATGAGTGAAGTTGATCCAAATGTATTACTTGTCCCTTCTATGGGCAAAGCCCAATCGGCAATACATTGAAAGAGCATTCTTAACCCGGGATAAGTCTCTCTCAAGGACATTTGCAAGTTCTGCATCATTAGAATGCTCATCTATTGAAACAAATACCTTATAGAGCAGAGTTTCAAAATAATGACCTTGCACTCAATTCGTTACAAAACCTTCAAGAGGAGGAACTGCTATACAACTGTTATCAGATATTGGTACATCCAGATAAATAAATCCTTTGTTATATAAACTATGTACCTCATTGTAATCTAGTGATCCAGAGAGCTGAGGGCCTGCATTGATGATCTTATCAATAGCGCATTTCTCAGGCGAAGTGCATATCTTTATGTCCTCTTCCGAGATATATCCAGCCTGCACTACCCACCACGCCTCTGTGGCAATTTCCACCGGCTTTACTGGTAGAAGATCACGGGCTGTTTTCCTTCTGAAAAATTTTTTTGATGTTCTACACCAAGCATGTCAAACTAAAAGGCTAACACGAGCCAAATAAACAAGTTGTAAGTCTATGTGGGCCACAAAAAAAAAAAAAAAAGCTTCAATTTTCATAGAAACGTAGGTTTATTTCAGTAGGGACATGCTGAATACAAAGGGTTGAAATACGCAAGTCATTGTTAACATAAAATAATAGAACATTTTAATAAAAATTAATATTTTTTCTTGAACATTAACTTACCAGACACCGAGTAACTGCACAAATTAATAAGCATAATGTAAATAAACCTATTTTTCTTGTTCTCGGAAGTGAAATATTTCCTGTTGCGCACACCAAACGAGTCAGCACAAGACTAATGACATGGCGATGGCTGCTAAAATATTCGCTGCTAATATTAGTGGAGAGAAATGGTGCACCTGCGCGTAAGGCGCGTAAGGCTCGTAAGGCGCGAAAATGAATGCAACATGATTATAGTCATCAGTCATTAGCGAATGTTGTAGTTCGTTATTAATAATTATGTATAACAGGATATTGTAAAAATTAAGTTATGACATTTTTATTAAAACCTTTCTTACATACATATATTGGCTGGGCCGCAAAAATATTCGTTGTGGACCGCAAGTTTGACATGTTCGGTCTACACTGATTCATCAGATCGATGTACTGGTTTCTTCCTATGCCAAGAAGCCTTAGACAGCAGCAGTAAAACTGGGCAGAGAATCAGAACTTTTCTCACTGTTCGTAATGTCCTCCATAACCCCAGTATAACATGAAAATGGTGTTGTCCTCAGGCCCTTTCCCATAATATCTGATAAATGGTAAGGGTACAGCACGAGATGGTCTTAACTATACTTTAGTAGGTCCTCATCATAGTTTCTGCGTTCATCTTTCTTGACATGTTTAACTAAGTTATTTCTATATCATAACTGATTGCGGGTGCTGTACAGGACAACCTGCTTTTCATATTCCCTCTGTGAATGTCAAAGACTCTGCCTCACATTGGCCAGCAACTTGCTCCAGGGGTAGTTGTGGAGAATCTGGAACTCCACGTCTATGTTCATGGTGCCCTGATCCCTGGCTGGGCCCACACTCACACCGCCCATGGCCCACACAGCCCCATAGCCAGGACCATGGAGCCCGGGAGCAGCAGGGACAGGCACAGGGAAGCCTTGGCAGCTTCAAGTTTCTTCCTAGTTTCACCCACCGGAAAAAATCTTGGCTACTATATCTTTAAGTACTAGAGGTCCAGTGCATGACATTCGTGCACTGGGGGTGGGGTCCCTCAGCCCGCCCTGTGCCCTTTTGCAGTCCAGGAGCCCTCCAGGAATGTCCGACATCCTTAACACTGCCGCAGAGGCGGGCCGCTGTGCTCACCAGCCCTTTGCCCGGCTTGTGGCTGAGTGTTGCTCCCCCTGTGGGAGCACGGGAGCACACTGACCACCAGGGGACAGCTCCTGCATTGAGCATCTGCCCCCTGGTGGTCAGTGCACATCATAGTGACCAGTCGTTCTGCCATTTGGTCAATTTGCATATTACCCTTTTATTATACAGGATTTTTTCTGTCTCCATCTCCATTCCCTCTCATTTCTGTTATTCTGGAATTACAATTCTAGAACTATACAACAGTTAGACTGTTCAATGCTGTCCAACTGTTCTTTTTTCTCTCTGTGCTTTATTTACCTAATAACTATTGTGATGTCTTTAAGTTCACTGATCTTTTGTTCTGCTGTGACTAATTGCTGTTAACCCTGTTCAGTTTTTTATTTCATATATATTTGTCACTATTATTTACATTAGTTCCATTCTACATTAGTTCAATTTCCTCACAATGTTCCCATTTTTCTCTAAATGTTTGAACATTACTGTAATTGGTGTTTTAACATCTTTTTCAGTAATTGAATCTCTATAATTTCTGAATCTGTTCCTACTGATTTTTCTCCTGGTTGTGGGTCATATTTTCTGTATTTTGTCTAGTAAATATTGATTGAATGTTGAACAATATATGTCTTCCATTATTGCCTGGATTTTGTTTGTTCCTTTAAAGAAAGTAGGCTTTGTTTTTGCAAGTGGTATGGGACAGCTGAGTTTGATCCTGATAGTTTAACCTCACTACTAACAATATCATTCTGGGTCTCTACAGAATGCTCTGGGAGATCGAAAACTCTCTGTTCTGGCAAATGGAACTCAAATCTTCCTATTCTAGTGTGAGCTCTAGGAACCATTCCACTCATAATTCCCCAGTCACTTTTAGCCTCATAGAGTTTTGCCCTATACATGTCTCAGTATTTAGCTAAGATTCAAGGGACTTCCATGCATATTTTTGGAGCTCTGTTTCTGCATAGATCTCTTCCCTCTGGAACTTTATCCTGCAACTTCCAGGTCAGGAAGTCTCCCCAAACCCTGATTTCAAACTCAGCAAGACTTCCATGCTTTACTTGATACCTCCTTTCCTTGCTTTATAGTCAACAATGTGCCTTCAGTAATAAAATTTGGAATCCCAAGGCTTTCTTTGTTTCACGACTCTCAGAAATCACAGCTCTATGCTGCCTATTGTTCAACGTCTGAAAACAGTTTTTGTATCTATTTTGTTCAGTTTTACTAGCTGTTTACTGTGGGAATGAAAATCCATTCTCTTGCCCCATTTCTGGCTAAAAGCAGAAATCTTTCATTATGCATTTCTATGATTGCTACATTTTTTATATGCTTGATAGCTATTTAGACAGCCTCTTTTTAAAAGTACCAGTTCAAGGTCCTAGAGGGGATAAAAGGTGATAAAATATTAAATTAAATTAACTTTTTTTTAAGTACCAGTTCAAGCATCTTGACCATTGTTAATGGGTTGTCTATCTTTTCCTTATTGATTGTGGGTTTTCTTTTTATAGCTAATTAAATCACCTCTATGTGATGTATGTGTTTTCTCCAACTCTCTGGCTTATATTTTCATTCAACTTTTTAAAGTTTATATTGAACTTATTGGGGTGGCATTGGTTAATAAAATTATATAGGTTTCAAGTACCAGTATACAATTCTATAATGTGTCATCTGTATATTTTATTGTGTGTTCAGCACCCAAAGTCAAATCTTCTGTCACAATTTATCTCTCCTTAACCTTCTTCTACCTCCCTCAATCCCCTTTCCCTCTGGTAATCATCATACTATTGTCTGTGTCTGTACATTTGGGGTGGTTTTTTTTTTTTTTGTTTAATCACTTTACCTTTTTCACCCAGCCCCCCATTACCCTCCCCTCTGACCTCTGTCAGTCTGTTCCATGTATTCATGCCTCTATTTCTATTTTGTTCATTAGTTTATTTTGTTCACTGGAATTCCACATATAAGTGAAATCATATGGTATTTGTCTTTCTCTGACTGGCTTATTTCACTTAGTATAATACCCTCAGGGTCTCTCCATGTTGTCGCAAAATGTAGTATTTACTTCTTTTTCTTTTACAGCTGAGTAATATCACAGCTGTTTTACCCACTTATCTACTGATGGGCACTTGAGCTTTTGATGAGTACAAGTTCTTAATTATAGTGTGACCCCAATCATGTGTTTCTCTGATTATTAATGCTTTTATGTTCTATTTTGGAAATTACTTCCTACCATCAGGGCATGAAAATATTCTCTTATACTATATTCTATTGGTCTCATGAGCATCAGTTAGAACTTTATACCAATGGATGGAAATTCAGCACTTTCATTAAATGAAGGTTGATGAAGAAAGTATCCAGTTCATTGATCTGCACCATTTCCTCTTCCCCTATCATGAAAACTTTATTAAAATTGTCCATTTCCAATATTTTCCTGAAACAGCACATAAGAATTGTGTGCACTTTGAAAGTGTGCCTGATTTTTTTATTCTATCTGACTAATGAATTTTAACCTTGGCTGGGTATAGGTTTATTGGATTATAAGGCTATTTTCTCAATTACCAATATAAATGTTATTCTAACACCTTAATACTTCAAGTGTTGCTGATAAGAAATCAGATGATTCTTATACTCTCCATCACACATAGACTATTGGTTTTGACTAGAAGCCTTTAAAATTATACCTTTATCTTTGGAATTGAATAATTTTACCAAGGTATGACTAGCACTCAGTCAGCCCTTTCAATCTATAATCTTGGGTCTTTCTTCAGTTCAGGAAATGTTCATTTATTATTTCATCTGTTCTTTTATACCCTTCTGGGTCTCCCAGTATTCTCTTTTTCATCACAAAAATTGCTTTGTATTTAATTTATTGGGATGACACTGCTGAACAAAATTATACGGGTTTCAGGTACACATCTTTTGTACACTGGATTGTGCATTCACCACTCCAAGTCAAGTCTCCATCCATCACCATTTATTCCCCCCACCACCATACCCTACTTCACTTCCCCTATCCCACCCCACCTGGCAGTCACCACACTGTTGTCTGTGTCCATCCTAGTATTCTCTTGTTTGATCAACTAGATCTAACCCCAAAGTTTATTTTCCTTTGTGTTTCTATTCTTAATGTTTTACCTTTTTGAGAGCTTTCTTCCACTCAATTTCCCAAGTTATTAATTCATTATTCAGTAATAACCATTACCATTTTCAATTTTCTAATTGAATTTTTTTATTTTTAAATTTATTTATTTATTTTAGGTTCACAGAAAAATTGAATGGACAGTAAAGAGTGTCAGTATATCCTCTGCTTCCACACTTGCATAGCTTCCCCCTGATCGACATTCTGCACCAGAATGGTACATGTGTTACAATCAATTAACCTACATTGACTTATCAATAGCTCCCAAAACTCATAGTTTTACATTAAGGTTCACTCTTGGTGGTGTACATTCTATGGGTTTTGACAAACGTATAACATGTATTCACCATTACAGTACAGTATCACACAAAATAGTTTTGTTGCCCTAGAAAAACTCTGTGCTTTACCTATTCATCCCTCCTTCCCCACAACCTCTGATAACCACTGATAGTTTTAATGTCTCCAAAGTTTGCCTTTACAGAATATCATATATTGAAATCATATAGTGTGGAGTCTTTTCAAATTGACTTCTTTTATGCAGTAATATGCACTTACATTTCCCCCTTGTCTTCATTACTTGATAGCTCTTTTTTCTAGTTTTATTTAGATAAAATTGATGTACAGCACATATATCTTTAAGGTTTGAAGCATAATGATTTTATTTGCATATATTGTGAAGTAGTTACCTTAGTAAGTTTAGTTCACAACCTTCATCTCAAAAAGATGCAAAAAGAAAAAGAAATTGTTTTCCTGCAATAGGAAATCTTGGGATCTACTTTTTAAACAACTTTCAAATGTCATACAGCAGTATTAACTATAGTCATCATGTATATTACATCCCCAGTATTCATTTATTTTATTACTGGAAGTTTGTAACTTTTGACCACCTTCATTCAATTCCCCTACCCCCTAACCACAAATCTAATCTCTTTCTCTATGAGTTTGGGGTTTTTTAGATTCCACATATAGAGATTACATAGTATTTGTCTTTGTCTGACTTATTTCACTTAGCATAATGCCCTCAAGGTCCAACCATGTTGTTACAAATGACAAGATTTCCTTTGTAATGGTTGAATAATATTCAATAGTGTGTGTGTGTGTGTGTGTGTGTGTGTGTGTGTGAATTCTTCTTTATCCATTCAGCTATTGAGGGACATATAGGTTGTTTCCATCTGTTGGCTGTTAACAGATAATGTTGATATGAACATGGGGGTGTAGATACATTGTCATTTTCATTTCCTTTGGATATATTTCCAGAAGTAGAATTGCTGAATCATATGGCAGTTCTATTCTTAATACTTTGAGTCTTAGTAAAATGTATGTTTTTTCCCATTTATTCTAGGCTTTCCAGTTTGTTGGTGCACAGTTGTTCATAGGGGCTTCTTATGATCCTTTGTATTTCTGTGGTATTAGATGTAATGTTTACTCTTTCATTTATAATTTTGTTGATTTGCATCCTCTTTCTTTTTTTCCTTGGTTAATCTAGCTAAAGATTTGTAGATTTTCAAAGAACCAACTCTTAGTTTGTTAATCTTTTCTATTATTTTCCTGTTTTCTATTCAATTTAGTTCTGCTCTAATGTTTATTATTTTCTTTCTTCTGCTAACTCTGAGCTCAGTTTGTTCTTCTTTTTATTCTTGAGAATTGAAATCATAGCTCATATTCTTTCAGTGCTGTATAATATTTCATTGTCTGGATGTACCAGTTTATTTATCCATTCACCTCTGAAGGACACCTTGGTTGTTTCCAAGTTTTGGCAACTATGAATAATGCTGCTATAAACATCCACGTGCAAATTTTTGTGTGGACATGTTTTTAACTCCTTTGGGTAAATACCAAGGAGCTTGATTGCTGGAGCATATGGTAAGAGTATGTTTAGTTTTGTAAGAAACTAACAATCTCTCTTCCAAAGTTGCTGTACCATTTACATTTCTACCAGCAATGAATGAGAGCTCTACATCCTCACACTTGATGTCAGCGTTTTGGGCTATGCTAAAAAGTATTAGTGATATTTTATTGTTGTTTTAATTGACATTTCTCTGATGATATTCGATGTGGAGTATCTATTCATATGTTTATTTGCCACTTATTTATCTTCTTTGGTGAGGTGTCAAGATTTTTTGTCCATTTTTAATTGGGTTGTTCCTTTTCTTATTGTTGTTTAAAAAATTATTTGTATATTTTTAGTAGCAGGTCTTTATCAGATTTGTCTTTTTCCACTATGTAGTTTCTCTTCTCATTTTTTTGTTATTTTTCACAAAACAAAAGTGTTTTTTTTAATTTTAATAAAGTTCAGTTTATCAATTATTTCTTTCATGAATCCTATCTTTGGTGTGTTACATCTAAAATGTCATCACCAAACTCATGCTAAATTCAAATATTTTGTTAGATTTATTTTGACTCCCTTTTAAAAAAAATTGTTATCTAAGATTTTCATAAGTTCTACTTTACTAGAAAACATATTTTAGACATTCAACTTGGTTTTCCTCCATCTGGTTTTTGAGTGAAATATCTTTCTTTCTTTGCTTGTTCAGGATAATTTGCCTTAAGTCATCAGATTAACTATTAAACTCAAGGATTTCTCAGTCATTGACAATCACTATCGCTTGGAATTCTTGTCAGTGCTGGCTCATATTTGCCATTTGTATACAAAATGGAAAATCTTTGTTCTTATACTGAGATACAATAAGAAAGGATCCTTGCTTCTGGGTCTCCCCACCCCCACCCCCCCAACCAGTTTTTTCCTAACTGTAAGAAGTGAGAGAAATTTGTCCCAGCAAGATAGGCAGGAACAAGAATACTCTCCCAGGAATGCAAATGAATAGAAAAGAATAGCCTTTCCCAAGGGGGTTTACAGTTTTCACATGCTGAGCTTCCTCAAAGAACCAGGAAATCCTGGTGATTTCCCCAGGCTTCAAGAGGAAAGAAGTCCTCACCTCTAGTCTACCATAGCCTCACGGAGAATGGTATTCCTACTGTTTCTCCCTAAAGATCTCTCTAGAACCACCAGCTGCGGAGGAAAGGACGGGAATCATGAAGTACTTGCTGCATGTCACTGTCCTTTATACTCAAGTACAATAAGCATTTGCTAAAAGTGCTGGAGAGCAGCAGAACAGAGCCCACTAACCACAATCCAGCACGTCTAGTCCCTTCGTCCTCTGGGTATCAGGCCTAGGGAACAATAACCCACACCCAGACTCCCAGGCAATTCATTTCATTTCTCTAGCTGAACAAATAGGTAATTGGCAGTCTTAAATTTTCCTAGAGCTCCTGTTCCTCAGATAAGAGCTCCTATGCATCCCTTCTTTTAGGTAAGAAGCAGGCTCAACAAGTAGGGAGGAATGGACTTCCTTTGGATAAAGTAGTGTTTTGAATGATGGGCAACCAAGAGAGTGAGACATAGGGACTGGAGGCTCTGTGGCAGTCTGGGGACCCACATAAAATACCCATAAGCAAGTGACATGATGTGATGTTGTGGAAAGAACTGAATTTAAAATTGAGGAACTTGTTTCTTGTCTGATTTTTTACTCTTCTTCGATTAATTATTTAGGAATGTCAGTTAAGCTCTCTGAGCCTTAATTCTCTACTCTTTAAAATCTCTAAGACTTAAAACAAAGGTGTCACAAGTGAAAAATAAAGATGATGTATCATAGATCGTACCCTTGAATCCTTTATAATTTAATTAACCAATGTCACCCTAATAAATTTAATTTAAAAAATAAGGACATCTGTAATAATGTCAATAATAAATTTAAATTTTAAAAAAGGTGGCTTGTATTAGAAAATAATCAATGCTTATACTCTACAACTCTACCTGTTTATACTTTATTATTTTTCTCAGAAAATAGGATTTTTTAAAAATAATAGAATTCCCTTTGTAAATAGAAGATGTCATTATCTGTGCATGGAACAAATGGTAGAAGGTTTGGTCTTTAATATACAAGAAGAGAGTGAAATTGCTAACCGATCAGAGGGTATTGTGGCAACCTGAAGCCAACATGGCTGAGTAGTAATAGAGCAAGAGGAGGGGCAGAACCCATGCAAGGAAAGGTGTCTATACTCTCATTCACAAAGGAAGCTCTTTCTCAGTGACAAACAGGTCTGACATGAGCAACTAAATAGTAACAAAACAAGAATGGGAAAATAAGCCAGCAGCCTCCCCAGAGCATAAGCAACCTGGATACACAAAGGAGATTATTCCTCAATATTACTACAGAGACAAAGCATAAGAGTGAACACAATTTACAATGCAAGCATTAAAACTTCTTGATTTGGAAAGAGAAAAAAATGGCGGCAGAATAGACAGACGTGTTCAGAGCCTTGACCCGGAGCAGAAAGAAAGAACAGCTGAGGGTCGCACGAGGAGTGTTTGTTGGCAAGTTGGGGGACAGCTGAACTCCAGAAGAAGGTGGGGGACTGCTAGATGGGGTTCCCCTGACCTGGCAGCCCCCGCTGCAGCTGGGTCCCCTCCCAGAGCTGCGGGATTGGACGCGGAGTCTGCGCCATCTTGAACCGGAAAGTGGAGCTTATCGGAAGCCTAAGAATCCACAACTGCGGCACCCACGGAACAGCTGCGAGCCCCAGAACAATGCTCCCCAATTGGCGCAAACACATGGGTTCAGAGGAGCTCTACACTCCACCACGGAAAGGTCAGATTTCGCCTGGGATAAGAAGAGAGGGAACTACATAACCAGACACCCAGAGAAGAGAGACCATGGGGAGACAAAGAAACAGCCCGCATATGAAAGAAAAGCAAGCATCACCAAAAAAGGAAGTAAACGAAATGGAGGCAAGCAACCTTCCAGAAAAAGAATTCAGAGAAAAGGTCATAAGGTGGCTGAAAAGAATGGAAGACAAATTCGACAATATGAGCAAGAACCAAGAGGAAATGAAGAAGAACCAAGAAGAAATGAAAAATGACATCGCTGTTGTAAAGAACTCAATAGAAAGCATCAAGAGTAGACTAGAAGAAGCAGAGGACCGCATCAGTGAACTAGAAGACAAGATGGGAAAAAATACCTAAGTAGAGCAACTTCTAGAAAAAAAAAAATTAAAAGGCAGGAGGAGAGCCTAAGGGAACTTTGGGAAAAAACAACATCTGCATAATAGGTGTTCCAGAAGGAAAGGAAGCTGAGCAAGGAATAGAAAACCTCTTTGAAGAAATAATGACAGAAAATTTCCCTGATATAGGGAAGAAAAAACCCACGCAAATCCAAGAAGCTCAGAGTCCCAAGCAAAATGAACCCCAAAAGAGCGACACCAAGGCACATTATAATTAAATTGGCAAACACCAACGACAAAGTAAGAATCTTAAAAGCGGCAAGAGAGAGACAGAAAGTTACATACAAAGGAACCCCCATCAGACTAGCAACTGATTTCTCAACAGAAACTCATCAGGCCAGAAGGGAATGGAATGAAATATACAAAGTCATGCAAAGGAAGGGTCTGAATCCAAGAATACTGTACCCAGCAAGGCTATCAATCAAAATTGAAGGTGAAATCAAAAGCTTCACAGACAAAAAAGGACTAAGGGAATTTATTACCACCAAACCAGCAATGCAAGAAATGCTAAAGGGTCTGCTGTAAGAAAAAAAGAAATAGGAAGCGAAGAAGAAACACAGGGGTAAAGAATAGGAATGGCGACAAATAAGTACCTATCAATAATAACTTTAAATGTAAATGGATTAAATGCCCCAATCAAAAGACATAGGGTAACGGATTGGATAAGAAAACACGACCCATATATCTTCTGTCTACAAGAAACCCACCTCAGAAAAAAAGACGCACACAGACTGAGGGTGAAGGGATGGAAAAAGGTTTTCCAGGCAAATGGAACTGAAAAAGAAAGCTGGGGTAGCAATACTTATATCTGACAAATTAGATCTCAAAGTTAAGGTCATAACAAGAGATAAGGACGACCACTTCATAATACTAAAGGGAGCAATCCAACAAGAAGAAATAACTCTGGTAAACATATATGCACCCAATACAGGAGTACCCAAATACATAAAAAATCTCCTGGAGGATATCAAGGGAGAGATTGACAGCAATACAATCATAGTAGGAGACTTTAATACCACACTATCACCATTGGACAAATCCTCTAAACAAAAAATCAGCAAAGAAACATCAATCCTAAATGACTCACTAGACCAGATGGAATTAATTGACATCTTCAGAACATTTCACCCAAAAGCCACAGAATATACATTCTTCTAAAGTGCACATGGGTCATTTTCAAAGATAGACCATATGTTGGGACATAGGCAAAGTTTCTTCAAATTCAAGAAGATAGAAATCATATCAAGCATCTTCTCAGACCACAGTGGCATAAAACTGGAAATCAACTACAATAAAAACAACCCAAAGAAATCAAACACATGGAGACTAAACAGCATGCTATTAAACCATGACTGGGTTACCAGAGAGATCAAAGAAGAAATAAAAAACATCCTGGCAACAAATAACAATGAAAATACAACAATCTAAAATCTATGGGACACAGCGAAAGCAGTCTTGAGAGGGAAGTTTATAGCTCTACAAGCCTACTGCAAAAAACAAGAAACAGGGGTAATAAATTACCTAACCCAACAACTCAAAGAGTTAGAAAAAGAGCAACAAAAAAAGCCCAGTGTAAGCAGAAGGAAGGAAATAATAAAGATCAGAGCGGAGATAAACGACATAGAGACAAAAGAAACAATACAAAAGATCAACAAAACCACGAGCTAGTTCTTTGAAAGGATAAACAAGATTGATGAACCTCTAGCCAGGCTCACCAAGAAGCAAAGACAGAGGACCCAAATAAACAAAATCAGAAATGAAAGAGGATTGTTAAAAAATACTACGAACAACTCTATTCCAACAAACTGGACAACCTGGAGGAAATGGACATATTCCTAGAAAAATATAACCTTCCAAAACTCAATCAGGAAGAATCTAAACAGCTCAATATGCCAGTAACTATGGAAGAAATTGAAGCAGTCATCAAAAAGCTTCTGGCAAACAAAAGCCCGGGGCCAGATGGCTTCACAGGAGAGTTTTACCAAACATTCAAGGAAGAACTAGAACCTATCCTCCTCAGACTATTCGAAAAAATTCAAGAGGAAGGAACACTTCCAAACTCCTTCTATGAAGCCAGCATCACCCTAATACCAAAACCAGATAAAGACAACACAATGAAGGAGAATTACAGGCCAATATCCCTCATGAATGTAGATGCCAAAATCCTCAACAAAATTCTAGCAAATTGGATCCAGCAGTACATCAGAAAGATCATACACCATGACCAAGTAGGCTTTATCCCAGGAATGCAAGGATGGTACAATATCCGCAAATCAATAAATGTGATACATCACATAAACAAATTGAGAGATAAAAATCACATAGTCATATCAATTGATGCAGAAAAAGCATTTGACAAAATCCAACACCCTTTCTTGATAAAAACTCTCAACAAGGTGGGAATTGAAGGATCATACCTCAACATAATAAAAGCTATATATGATAAACCCACAGCTAACATCATACTCAATGGGCAAAAACTAAAACCATTTCCCCTAAGAACAGGAACAAGACAGGGATGCCCACTCTCACCACTCCTGTTTGACATAGTACTGGAAGTATTAGCCATTGCAATTAGACAAGAAGAAGAAATAAAAGGCATCCAAATTGGGAAAGAAGAAGTAAAGCTGTCCTTATTTGCAGATGACATGATATTGTACATAAAAAACCCGAAAGACTCCATCAAAAAACTAATAGACTTAATAAATGAATTCGGCAATGTAGCAGGATACAAAATTAACGCCAAGAAATCTATGGCATTTCTATACACCAACAGTGAACTTACAGAAATAGAGACTAAAAAAGCAATCCCATTTTCCATCGCACCAAAAAAATTAAGATACTTAGGAATAAACCTAACCAAGGAGGTAAAAGACCTATACACGGGAAACTACAGGACACTGAAAAAAGAGATAGAGGAAGATGTAAACAGATGGAAGAACATACCATGTTCATGGATTGGTAGAATCAACATCATTAAAATGTCCATACTACCTAAAGCAATCTATAGATTCAATGCACTCCCCATTAAAATACCAATGGCATATTTCACAGACCTAGAAAGAACTCTCCAAAAATTCATCTGGAATAAAAAAAGACCCCGAATAGCCACAGCAATCCTGAGAAAGAAGAATAAAGTAGGAGGTATCTCAATACCAGATTTCAAGCTGTATTACAAAGCCACTGTCCTCAAAACAGCCTGGTACTGGCACAAGAACAGACATATAGATCAATGGAATAGAATAGAGAATCCAGATATAGACCCAAACCAATACGCACAATTAATATTTAACAAAGGAGGCATGAGCATACAATGGAGTCAAGACACTCTCTTCAATAAATGGTGTTGGGAAAATTGGACAGATACATGCAAAAAAATGAAACTAGATCACCAACTTACACCATACACAAAAATAAACTCAAAATGGATACAGGACTTAAATATAAGATGGGAAACCATAAAAATACTAGAGGAATCCACAGGCAGCAAAATCTCAGACATATGCCAAAAGAACTTTTTCACTGATACTGCCCCTAGGGCAATGGAAGCCAAAGAGAAAATAAACAAATGGGACTACATCAAAATAAAAAGCTTTTGCACAGCAAAAGAAACCATCAACAAAACAACAAGAAACGCCACTGTATGGGAGAACATATTTGCAAATGTTATTACTGATAAAGGTTTAATCTCCAACATCTACAGGCAGCTTATACAACTTAATAAAAGGAAGATAAATGATCCAATAAAAAAATGGGCAACTGACCTAAATAGAATCTTTTCGAAAGAAGACAGAAGGAAGGCCAAGAGACACATGAAAACATGCTCAAAGACACTAATTTGATGCAAATCAAAACGACAATGCGATACCATCTCACACCTGTCAGAATGGCTATCATCAACAAATCAACAAACGACAAGTGCTGGCGAGGATTAGGAGAAAAATAAACCCTCATGCACTGCTGGTGGGAATGCAGACTGGTGCAGCCACTGTGGAGAACAGTATGGAGTTTCCTCAATAAACTGAAAATGGAACTCCCATTTGACCCAGTAATCCTACTCCTAGGAATATATCCTAAGAAACTAGAAACACCAATCAGAAAGGATATATGCACCCCTATGTTCATAGCAGCACAATTTACAATAGCTAAGATTTGGAAACAGCCTAGGTGCCCATCAGCAGATGACTGGATCAGAAAACTGTGGTACATCTACACAATGGAATACTATGCTGCCATAAAAAAGAAGGAATTACTACCATTTGTAGGCACCTGGATGGAATTAGAGAACATTATGCTAAGTGAAATAAGCCAGTCAATGAAAGAAAAATACCACATGATCTCACTCATTTGGGGATAATGAAAAACATTATAAACTGATGAACAAAAAGATAGATACAGAGGCAGTAAAGCATCAAACAGACTGTCAAATTACAGCGGTAAGGTTAGGGAGAGGTGGGGGAAATAAGAGATCAACCGAAGGACTCGTATGCATGCATATAAGAGTAACCAACGGATGCAAAACATTGGGGGATGAGGGCATGTATGGGAGTGGGGTGGGGTGGGGCAATGGTAAGATATGTACACATATAATACCTTAATAAAAAAAAAAAGCCAAAAAAAAAAAAAACTTCTTGATTTGGTTCTCTACTGGAGTATGATAGCCCCTTTTACACAGGTTTACAGTGGTGAACCAGTAAGCAAACACTTAGAAAATGTACAGTGCCATCAGCATCCTGCTATAAAAAAAAAGTAGAAGATACATACATCCTCACATGCAATATCTATATAATAAAAGCCTAAGCAATCATTATGGCGGAACAACCAGAATGACCGGTTGCTATGATATGCACTGACCACCAGGGAGCAGACACTCAACACAGGAGCTGCCCCCTGGTGGTCAGTGCGCTCCCACAGGGGGAGCACTGCTCAGCCAGAAGCCAGGCTCATGGCTGGCAAGCACAGCGGCGGTGGTGGGAGCCTCTCCCATCTCCGTGGCAGCACTAAGGAGCAGCGAGCCGAGTGAGTGGTAAGGAGCAGCAAGCAGGCAGGTGGTAAGAAGTGAGGGGTCCTGGACTGCAAGAGGGTGCAGGCTGGGCTGAGGGACCCCCACCACCTAGTGCACGAATTTCATGCACCAAGCCCCTACTATCATTAAAATATGTAAAACTTAAGTAAATTCTAGCTTTTTTACAAGAGTGCAGGAAAGAGGGAAACTAGTAAAAGCTAAAAGAAAATTCATTGAAGATGGAGTTAAAAATAATAGAACTAAGAAATTCTGTGGTGACTCAGATAAAGGATTTGTTGTTATTAATCAACAGGGAATTGATTCATTTTCTTCAAATGCTCTTGCAAAAGGAGGCATGCTAACTGTACACAGAGCTAAACAGAGAAATATGGAAAGGCTGACGCTTGCTTGCAGTGGGGTAGCTCTAAATTCTTTTGATGACTTAAGTCCTGATTGATTGGGACATGCAGGGCTTTTCTATGAGCATACATTTGGGAAAAGGAAAGTTCACCTTTATTGAGAAATGTAGCAATCCTCAGTCTGTCACATTAATGGTCAAAGGGCCAAATGAGCACCCACTCACTGAAATCAAAGGTGCAGTACAAGAGGCTTGAGGGCTGTTAAAAATGCTATTGATGGATGTGTAGTTCCAGGTCCTGGTACAGTGGAAGTGGCAATGGCAGAAGCCCTAATTAAATATTAGCCCATTGTAAAGAGCAGGGCTCGCCCTAGCCAGTTTGGGTCCCAGGTTTGATTCCGGTCAAGGGAACATACCTGGGCTGCAGGCTCGTGTTAGAGACACCAATCTATATGTCTCTCTCACATGGATGTTTCTCTCTGTCTCTCCCCCTCCTTTCCACTGTCTCTAAAAATCAATGGAAAAATATCCTTGGGTAAGGATTAACAAAAAAATTATACATAGATAGATGATGATAGATGATAGATAGATAGATAGATAGATAGATAGATAGATAGATAGATAGATGATAGGTAGATGATAGATAGATAGATAGATAGATAGATAGATAGATAGATAGATGATAGATAGATAGATTGATGATAGGTAGATGATAGATAGATAGATAGATAGATAGATAGATAGATAGATAGATAGATAGATAGATATGATAGATAGATAGCCCAACTTGGAGTTCAAGCATTTGCTGGTTCTCATTTGCTCATTATTCCCAAGGTTCTAGCTCAGAATTCTGGTTTTGACCTCCAGGCAACACTAGTTAAAGTTCAAGCAGAAATTCAGAATCAAGTCAACTTGTGGGGGTGGACTTGAACACAGATGAGCCAGTGGTAGCAGCAGAAGTAGGCATTGGGGTAATATTCTGTAAAGAAACTGCTTCTTCAGGCCTGCACTGTGGTTGCCACCAACATTCTCCTGGCCGATGAGATCATGAGAGCTGGAGTGTCTTCTCTAAAAGGTTGAATTGAAGCTTCCCTATGTTACCTGGATAATGAAGACGCCCGAGTGAGCCTCAGAATACAGCTATGGAATTTTTGTCCTAGCTTCAAATGATTTTCAAAGGAATTTTCATTTCCCATATGAAGAAAGGCAGGAACACTGGCACCTATTCAAATTCCAAATTCTGAAGTTATAATTACAGTATTTTTCACTGCACTCAGTGTACACATTAAAGCTGGCCCTTTTCACCCAGTGCACAGGACCTTTTGCTTTAGCTTCAGATATAAAAATACATGTTAGAAAAGCATGCTATCTACCTTATTAAATATTCCTTAAAAACAAAAAACATACATAGTGCCTTGATAAACTAACATTTTTTCATTTCTGCAGTTTTAATAAAGCTATATGTCTGAATTTTCTTAATTAGAAATTAGCAATAATTTTGATAGACTAGGAAACTCTACTTTTGCATTTTCTACAGAGGAAGGATTTTGGAAACAGGGCTTATTTTAAAGTATAATTTTTCAACGTATATTCAACAAATATTAATGAATATCTACTGTATACTAGGTGTACCGGTTAATAATGCGGATTTTGTAATCAAAGAAAACACGATAATTTCAAGAGAAACATCAAAAGTGCTTTATTCAGCCAAAACCGGTTTGGCTCAGTGGATAGAGCGTCAGCCTGCGGACTGAAAGGTCCCAGGTTCGATTCCGGTCAAGGGCATGTAACTTGGTTGCGGGCACATCCCCAGTAGGAGGTGTGCAGGAGGCAGCTGATCGATGTTTCTCTCTCATCGATGTTTCTGACTATCTATCCCTCTTCCTTCCTCTCTGTAAAAAATCAATAAAATATATTTAAAGAAAAAAAAGTGCTTTATTCAAAGTAATGTCCACCACTAGCCATATTTCAGGTAATTTGTGGATACCGTCCCAATAGAATTTTTCTTGTTTTGAGGCAAACCATTCAGAGACCCAATTTTCCACTTCTTCGTACGTTTTGAAGTGCTGCTCAGAAAGTGCATGTGCCATCGATGGGAACAAGTGGTCGTCTGAAGGAGCAAGGTCTGGTGAATACAGCGGGTGGGTTAATACTTCCCAGGCAAGATCTTTTAACATGTCTTTAACTGGTTTTGAAGTGTGTGGTGGTGCATTATCATGAAGCAAAATTACTTTGCCATGTCTTCTGGCACATTCTGGTCATTTCACAATCAAAGTGTGCTTCAAATTGATTATTTGTTGTTGGTAGTAATCAGTATTAACAAGTTCACCTGGTTTTAGAAACTCATAACACACCACATCTTCCTGATCCCACCAAATGCAGAGCATTGTCTTCTTTCTGAAGCAATTTGGCCTTGCAGTCGATGCTGATGGTTGACCTGGATCAACCCATGATTTTGTGCATTTGGGATTCTCAAAATAAATCCACTTTTCATGGCCAGTCACAATTTGATGCAAAAAAAGATTTTTCTTTCGTGCCATTGAAGCAACATTTTACTGATGACTTTTTTTTTGGCACGAAATTTGACATATTTAAGCATAAAAATATGATGTTAACACCTTCAGCAAATTTGACATATGAAGTTTTGAAGCTTGCTGTCAATACAACAAAATAGCATACATATCAAATTGCATACATATCAACATATGTGTAACTCCATCTCTTGAAAAAAATCCGCATTATTAACTGGTACACCTAAAGATACACTGACACAAAGTTGTTAACATTGTCCTGCCTTTAAGGAACTCAGAAGTAATTTGAAGAAAAATATAAACATAACTACAAATTTAACTACAAATTAATCAACTAATAATCTAATTTATCATATTTCTTTATTAAATCAAATAACCTATGGAGAACAATTGGATTACATTCTAGTATTAAACAGACTTTATTCATTGTGTCTATTAAAAAGAGACTCTCCCTTTTCTTTACAAAGCACATATAGCATTCAACCATCACATAATTCAGAGAAATGAATTCTCTACAAATTAAGAATCCAAATTATTTATCACTGTAATAATGATGCAAGATATAATGCCAATAGCTCCATGGTAACAATTTGAAATGGGTTCAAGTCTGAAGGAAACCACCAAATACCCCAAATTAAGGATTTTATAACCAAAATTAAGATTCTCATAAATATATATATGAGCCCACAACCCTGATTGGGAATCAAACCCTGACCTCCTGGTTCATAGGTTGATGCTCAACCACTGAGCCACACTGGCTGAGCAATATTCTCATAAATATTAACTATGGTCTCTAGTTATTCCACCATGCTTAACTCAATATACTAAGACTAGAGGCCCGGTGCATGAAATTCGTGCACAGGGTGGGGGATCCCTCAGCCCGGCCTGCACCCTCTCCAATCCGGGACCTCTAGGGGGATGTCCAACTGCCTCATGCAATCTGGGACCACTGGCTCCTAACCACTCGCCTGCCTGCCTGCCTGATCATCCCTAACCCCTCTGCCTGCCTGCCTGATCTCCCCTAACCACCTCTGCCTACCTGCCTGATCACCCCTAACTGCTTCACTTCTGGCCTGATCACCCCTAACCGCCTCTGCCTTGCCCCACACTCAGGACCCAGGATTCCCTCCTCTGGCCGGTCGCAGGCACCCAGGACCCGGGTTTCTCCTTCTGGCCAGCTGCAGGCACCCAGGACCTGAGCCGGCTTCACCCAGGCCGGCTGCAGCCACAGGGGACCATGGGCGGGCAGCTTCTCCTAGGCCGCAGCCACAGGAGCCCGGGACCATGGGGTGGGCGGCTTGTCCCTCTCCTGGGCTGCAGGTGCAGGGCAGCCGCTGGTGCCCAGGACCACAGGGCATATGGCTTGTCCCTCTCCCAGGCCACAGCCTGGCTGGTCCCCATTCCTCTCTCGTGAGCTCATTTGTGCCTGGCTGGTCTCCCCAGTGTTGAGTGCCTGAGCCATTTCAGTGTGGTGGCATGAGGGCATGATAATCATTTGCATATTAGCTCTTTATTATATAGGATTATGTGGTGTTACTGACAATCCCACATCAAATGTCCTACATAAATGAGTGGGAACTGTTCCATAACCAATAAAATCTGTTATGTTTTCTTTTTTTGATATAACAAAAAATAAATAGCAAGAGAAGTTGCCCTTGCCTCCCCGGTGTGGTTCAGTGATTGAGTGTTGACCCATGAATCAGGAGTTCACAGTTTGATCTCCGGTCAAGGTTATGGGCTCAATCCCCAGTAGGGAGCATGTAGGAGGCAACCGAATCAATGATTCTCTCTCATCATTTATGTTTCTCTCTCTCTCTCCCTCCCTCTCCTTCTCTCTCTAAAATCAATAAAAATATTTTTTTAAAAACATATTTTAAAAGAAAAAAAATGAAGCTGCCCTAAATCTTTTCTGAAATGGGAATAGTATGAATGCTTACATATACACAAGCATCCTGCTTATGCACACATATAGTGTATATACAGGATGGGGCAAAAGTAAGTACACAGTTGTGAGTATGCAAAACAGAGTTAATAAAGCTATTGTAAGAATCATAACCTACATGTCTTTTTCCATATGAACAACTATAAACCTACTTTTGCCCTACCCTTTATATAAAATCAAACATGGTTTTTAAGTCATAGGAATTAAACCTCTTATGATTACTTATACTGCCTTTTCAACAACAAATGTTCTATCTTTGTAGGGTGAGGATAGGGGTGATGTGTGTAGGTAGTGAGAGTATAAGAAACAAAATAAGATAAAACAGAAGGAAATGGAAATGGAAATACAATATAGTGTAGTGCTTGAACATCTCAGGGGCTGGATTCAAATCCTAGTTTGTTATTAAAGAGAATTATGGGCTTGAATAAATCATAGTCAAGAAGAAATCATAACTTCTTACTCAAAGCAAACCTCAGTCATTTCTTTATTTTGGTAGGCTTTAGGGAAAGGGGAGAATCCATGCAAAAAAACTATTAGAAAATCTTTACCTATTTTACATATCTAGTTTCTTTGTCCATGATAGGGACAGAAGTTAGTATTAATAACTGGATATTATCAAAATCTTGCTGTTCCTATATCTAATTCCCTGTTTTCTCTTGCCCAATAGTTAGCATATCACTTGCTTACTAACAATTGGCAGAAGCATATAAGTACAGTAATTAACAAAATCTATTTTTCTACCATCCATATTTGGTTGAGATGTTCTGATGTGGGCTGCCTAACAAATAGGTGAAAGGGTAAAATATGATTAGAACATGAATACAGCAAGATTTATATGTTCTAATGCCTTAAACCAACACATTAGCACTGTTCTTAAATCACAACAGAAATCCACAAGCTGATTAAATCCACTTAAGCTGACTTTTCCCATGCAATACTATTGGTTCATTGTCTGATGTCCCCCACTGGAAAAATATAAAGAGAAGCCTGTTCTTAATTAAAAACATCAACAAAGAAAATCATATGGTACTTTTATGGCAGAACTTTCTAAACAAAAATAGAAGTTACTTTTCTATTTCTTAGCAGCTTTATAGAAATCTCAATAGCCCTTGAAGTAAAAAGAAAGGAAAGGGAAAACAATGGATACACAGATTTCCCAAACATATGACATTTCTAATACAGAGTCTAAGAACAGCAGATGGAGATGACTCAAGGTTTCAAAACAGTCTACCTTTAAACTAGATCCCCTCGAATGGAGTATCAGAGAAAACTGCATTGGGCTCCTTCTCTTCAGTTTGCATTCTGTGAAAGACTGGGAACCTTCAGCAAGTCCCTGAACTGGTTCTTAACTCTGCTGGACTTCAGTTTATTAATTATCTCTGTTTACTAATGTTATCAGTCCTGCAAGTCATATGCCAAAATAATATTAAAGGAAGATAGTCTTCTTCCCTTAAGCAAGTGATACTTACATACTTACTTGTGCTTATATTTCAGAAAAGGCACCAGAACCCAGCAGTAAGTTCCTGTTCGTTTGTTTCTTATTAGTGATTGGTTTAGTATTCAATCCTGCAAGTCATACACCAAAGTAATATTAAAGACAAATAGTCTTCTTCCCTTAAGCAAATGATACTTATATACTTACTAGTATTTGTGCTTATATTTCAGAAAAGGCACCAGAACCCAGCAGTAAGTTCCTGTTTATTTGTTTCTTTCTTATTTGTGATTGATTTAGTATCCAGTCCTGCAAGTCATACGTCAAAATAATATTAAAGACAAATAGTCTTCTTCCCTTAAGCAAATGATACTTACATACTTATTTGTGCTTATATTTCAGAAAAGGCACCAGAACCCAGCAGTAAGTTCCTGTTTGTTTGTTTGTTTGTTTGTTTCTTATTTGTGATGGATTTAGTATTAATGGTGTGAAAGATTTTTTACTCCTCTGACTGTTAGCACTTTCATGTCCATCATGTTTAAATATGAACCCCAAAATGAGTTCAGGGTGGGTGGGAGAGGTTAGTTCTAGTTTAACAAGGCAATTATTTCAACTCCCTACTAAAATACCACTGTAATAAAAATACAGAAATAGAAAAAAAACATACACACAAAGGGGGGAAAATGGGAGAAGGAAATGAGAGGAATTTATAAGTGCTGAGAAAATTTTGAAAGCAGATAAGTAACCGACTTAGGAGACAGGAGAAACCTGAGTGTGAGCAGTAGAAAAAAGCAAGGAGAATATTAACTGAAAATGTATAACTCTGGGAAAGCTCAAGAATTAAAGACAAAGGTGCAATTAGAAGATGGCCAATTAGAAGTCTTCATCAGAACCCTGGGTACTTCACTCCATCCCTGACAGCCAGGCAAGCAGCCTAATGACTTAATGGAGGTTAAAACTTCTGGACATGATCTACAGTTGAGAGCAGAGGGAGTGGTACTGAAATTCAGCAATTAAATAAAAGGATCTATAATAAGCACAAAAGATCCCAGAATCCTTCTACATAGCTCTTGGTACAATGGCAAGCAGGCATATACTTGCATACTAGGGAAGAAATGTTATGGGGGGGGGGGGAACTCCCCAAAGAAAAAGCATGCATATTTAAAATATTTTAAATGGAGACCCAAACCAAATAAGCAAAACAAAACAAAAAACCTTGCCCACCAATTCACCTTACAATAATGCCACCAATAATATCCATCTCTCCCAATGTATACTTCCAATGAACATTTTTATTCTACATTATTAACTTCAAATGGCAAGTCACTGGTTTCTGACATTTGAGGAAATACCCCATAAGACTAATAAAAGGAAGGTGGACAGAACTCTGAAGACTTAGAGAAAAGGCAAGGAGCAGGAAAAAACTTTTTAATTTATAATAAATATCCACAAATAAGAGAAGAAAGAAGATAAGAAACATCCATAAAATAAGAAGGATCTAAAAACACTTCAGAGGGAGGGGAAATGACGGCGAAGAGGCAAACCTGTCGTGCATCTCCTCCCAGGGCCAGACTGGAAATAAAACTAAGTTGGAGAACATTCTCCTGGAATTACCAGCTGAGGTCCAGCTGAGGCGAAGCCATGTCAAGGAAGGACAGAGAACACCTGGAGACCCGTAGAAGGGGACGAGGTCACAAGAGGAGCTGACCCAGCTCCTGGGGGTGGCAGGCTGGCGGGGGCCGAGACAGGAGGGGGCGCTGGGCCACAGGAGGGTCTGTCCCTCAGAGGATAGAGGCCCAGAACCCAGGATGGGCTGCACAGCCCGGAGCACCAGAGACCCACAGCCCACATAACATCCAGGTTATCCTAGATGATCTGAGTGGACCTAATTCGGTAACTTGAAGGGCCTTAAGAGGATAGCTGAGGCTTCCCTCACAAAGAAGCAATCTCCTGTGCAGTCCCTGATGTGGAGGTGATTCCGTCTGCTAATGCACTAAGATGACTAAGAAAGGATAATAAAAGGCAGCCTGGAAAAATGTTCAAAGGAAACCTCCAAAAGTCAAGAATCAGTAAGAAATAAAATAATTTTAATAGGAAAGCTGGAACAATACATGATTCCACAATAAACATTATTTATATGGTCATGGCATTGCTAACAGCACATTGATTTATCATAAAAATGTGAGTTGGGTTGTTGGAAAATAGGAAGACAGAAAGTGAATTAGGGAAAGGCATAAAAGGTAAATCCTTGTGGCTCACATAGAAAGCCAATGTACATTATCCAAATTTGGGCAATCATGAAATATTATACAGATATTCTATAACTAAATATTAATTCTAGAACCACTTTCAAAGAGTGTAAATAGCCCTAGCCAGTTTGGCTCAGTACATAGAACGTCGGCCTCGGGACTGAAGGGACCCAGGTTCAATTCCGCAATCCCCAGTAGAGGGCATGCAAGAGGCAGCCAATCAATGATTCTCTCTCATCATTGATGTTTCTATCTCTTTCTTCCCTTCTCCCTTCCTCTCTGAAATCAATAAAAATATTTTTTTTTAAAAAAGGGAAATAGGAGGTATCAAGAGATGGATCAGAAAACCGGTGGTTTTATCTACATTAAATAAATTTTAAAATAAGTATATGTACTTTGTTATAAAAAATTAAACCTAAATAATTCATGTAAACTTTGTATTATATAAATTTATTTTAGAGAAATATTAAGGAAAATAAATCTTTTGATAGACAATCAATGCTTTTTTTTTTTTCCTATATCAGCTGTGCCTTCAAAACTTGACAGTAAGTTCCTCTTTTGAATCTCAAATATTCCATGCTTTCATAACCACCTAGAAGGAACTCTTGCATACTTTGGTCATCATCACTTCTGATATCATTTCTAATTTTTTAAATAAGTTGAGAGAATTGGAGAAATAATAATAACATTTTTAAGTTCCTTACATGTTTGTGCTTATTTCTGTAGGGACTACATCAGGAAAGAGAAGTAAGTTCCTTTTCTATCTTATCATTGCTAGTAGACATAGGTATCTATCTGAGGAACTGAAGAAGATTTTGCTCCTTTAGTGATTGTAATAATAGTTTAAATCCCATCATTATAAGAGTTTTGCTGGGGTGCTGAGGTGAAAATGAACACTTAATTTTCCTCCATGTGCTCTTAGAAACACCAACTTGAGAGAAAAGATTTTTTTAGGGCAAAACTATATGGATAAGAATAATAGGAATAAGAAGTCAAAATTTTGAAACAAAATGATTAAAGCTGAAAAGCATATGGATGAGTAACAATTTACCTAATCAATGAATCCTAAGCAAATTCAGGAGGGCTTATCCTAAACAGGAGAGCCAGAGGTCTCAGGATTTCCGGGGACCAGGTAACTATTAGTCAAGCGTGTAAAGGTGGAAATGAAATAGGATGAGTAGCTAACAGTTTGTTCAAAGAAGCTGTAAAAATCATCTCTTCCTTTCCTCTCAGTCAAACTTCTGCTTTGGTCCCACACTGCGATAGAGTAGAAGGAAAATGGCTTATGCTCAAGAGAGGTTGGATCAAAGGAACCCTGGATACAGGAGAAATCAGGGTAACATCTGACAACAAAGGAACAAAGTTAGCGTCTAAATCCTACATTTTTCCATGGACTCATAAACTTCATAAAGTATAAGACTTATGTTTAGAGAAATAAACAACCTCAGAGGGAAGGACTGCTGATTCTTACATTAAGGGTCATCCAGAGGAATCTGACTGGCCCAGATGGCAATTTATACCATTGCACACAAGATCAGGTATTTAAAGTTTCACTTTTTAATATAATGGACTTCCTCCAAGGATCACAAGACATAGTAGGATAGGCTCTAAGCCCAAAAAACAAAAACAAAAATAAATCATCATGCAATCAATAAATAATTGGGGAAACAGAAAATGTAAACATTTGTTGGGAAAGGCATAAAAGTAATTTAAAAATGTACTTAAGCCAAAACCGGTTTGGCTCAGTGGATAGAGCGTCAGCCTGTGGACTGAAAGGTCCCAGGTTCGATTCCGGTCAGGGGCATGTACCTTGGTTGCGGGCACATCCCCAGTGGGAGGTGTGCAAGAGGCAACTGATCGATGTTTCTCTCTCATCGATGTTTCTGACTATCTATCCCTCTTCCTTCCTCTCTGTAAAAAATCAATAAAAATATATTTTAAAAAAAATGTACTTAAGTTGTATCAGAGATAAGATGTTGCACTTATAAATCAAGAGTATGTTGCCGAAACCGGTTTGGCTCAGTGGATAGAGCGTCGGCCTGCGGACTGAAGGGTCCCGGGTTCGATTCCGGTCAAGGGCATGTACCTTGGTTGCGGGCACATCCTCAGTGGGAGGTGTGCAGGAGGCAGCTGATCGATGTCTCTCTCTCATCGATGTTTCTAGCTTTCTATCCCTCTCCCTTCCTTTCTGTGAAATATCAATAAAATATATTAAAAAAAAAAAAGAATGTAAAGGTTCACTTTAAAAAAAAAAAGAGTATGTTGACATTTGGAAGGCACATTCAAGGAAGAAAGAGAGAGAGGATAAATATGTAGAAGTGACATATCAATAATATTTAAAATGGTTGGAAGATGATGTAAACTTTTAGAGAGTCAAATGAATAAAATGAAACAAGATGCAAAATGCTATGTAATAAAACAAAGGAACAGCTCCAAAAGATCTGTTCCACTTTAATTGAAGAGAATATAAGATTTTTTTAATGTGCTGGGAAGGGAAAAGGAGAGACAGGGAGAGACAGATGAGACAGTGTTCCAGGTTTCAGCATAAAGAGTATTAAAATTGAGTCTACCAAGTACGCAGCACAATGAAAGGAAAAGACACCACATGATCTCACTCACTTGTGGATTATAATGAACAACATAAACTGATGAACAAAAACAGATCCAGAGACAGAGAATCATTGATCAGATGCTCAAACCTCAGAGGAAAGGTAGGGGAGGGAGGGGGTAAGGGGGAGAGACCAACCAAAGGACTTGTATGCATGCATATAAGCATAACCAATGGACACAGATACCAGGGGGGTGAGGGCATGAACGGGAGTGGGGTGGGGGTGGGGCCAATGGGAGGATAAGGACACATATGTAATACCTTAATCAATAAAGAAAAAAAGAAAAGACATGCATCAAGGCATAGCATCACATGTATTCAGAACACTACACCTAACGAAAGTTGACAAAGAGGAAATAAGAAATCCTAATAGCATCAGATTTATCAAAAGCAACAGAGGAAATGAGGGGGGAAATGAAAAACTACTCTAAAATTCTGATTAAAGATTTCCAATGGAGAAATCTGTAACTCCTAAAATCCTATCTAGCAAAGTTAAGGTCTGATGACAGTTTTTTCCTAAAGTAAGATTTTCATTTCTCATGCACTCTTCATTCAAAAGTAACTGGAGAATGTGCTCCATAAAACAAAGATGTAAACCAAGGAAGCGGAATTCAAGAAATCCCACAAACATGTCATTTTAGTACAACTCAAACCATGTCTTCCCAATCTGCTGGTGATAAAATCCCACAGTGACTGCTGTTCTGAAGATCAGTTAGCCCAGCTAAAACACTGAGAGTTCCATAAAAGAGGTCTCTGAAAAGGAAAAAAAAATGATATTGATGCCTAGATATGTTTCCACAAACCAAAAGATTATACACTTGAGGTGTCAATTGAGGAGGTGCATTAATGATAATAGTAAAGAAAATTAATAAAATGAAGAATGAAGACATTCATAACTTCTAAGTAAAATAAAAAGATTTAAAAGAAACAAAATCATAGCTACACTCTGACTGCACTTGTCACAATTATGTAAACACTAGAGGCCCGGTGCATGAAAATACATGCACTGGAGGGGGTCCCTCAGCCTGGCCTGCCCCCTCTCACAGTCCGGGAGCCCTCAGGGATGGGAGGCAACCTGGCGATCAGGGGAAGGCAACCCCCCCATCACACCTCTGCTGCTGCCACTGCCAGCAGCGCAAGCCTCAGCCAGCCCTGGTTACCTGAGCCTCAGGTGGCCCTGGGAGGCTAGGCAAGTGCCATCTGAGGCTTGCCTGCGCCTTGGGCCAGCCCTGGGCGGCTGGGGGCTGAGGGCAGGTCCGGCTGCACTGTGCGCCTGCTGCCCCCTGCCCCCCGGCTGGGCTGAGGGGACTGGGCACCACCATCTTGTGGCTATGGGCGCCCCCATCTTTGTGATGGTGTGATGGTCAATTTGCATATTCCCTCTTTATTAGATAGGATTACATTTTTTATAAAAATTGTGATAACAAACATTAAAAAAAAAATTGAAGTGCATGGTACAATGGGTTCAAATAAGAGCTGCATCTCATGTAGGACTTAAGATGTTCCAATTTTCACTCCTGGCATTGGTAAATTTGTCTTTTCTATTTATCTTAGTCTTTCATAAAGAAAACAGCTTTTTTTAATTAGCTGTAATGTTATTTTTATTTCAAAAATTTATAAGCTTATCACATTTCTTCTACCTGTTGGAGGTGTAATTTTCTGTTTATTTTTATAACATTTTCTGATGATTACACTGATGATTGATTTCTCAGACTTTCTTATCTAAACTATGCATTTAAAGCTATAAAATTACCCATCAGCAAGTATTTAATTCCATCTCAATGTTTTAAGTATGAATTTATACTTTCATATGTTTCAAAATATACTATATTAATATGTCTGTTAATTTACTCTGTGATATGAGTTATTTAGAATTTATTGCTTAATTTCAAAAATTTAGGGATTTTTCTACTAATCTTTTCATTATTATTAATTCTAGATTTATTTATGTGTTGAATATACATTCTAAAGATTGTAGTCATTTGTAATTGTTTCAGCTTTATTAAGGTACTAGAGGCCTGGTGCACAAAATTTATGCACGGGGGTGTGTGTCCCTCAGCCCAGCCTGCACCCTCTCCAATCTGGGACCCCTCAAGGGATGTCCGACTGCCCTCTCACAATCCAGGACTGCTGGCTCCCAACTGCTCGCCTGCTTGCCTTCCTGATTGCCCCTAACCACTTCTGCCTGCCAGCCTGATTGATGCCTAACCACTCCCCTGCCAGCCTGATTGATGCCTAACTGCTCCCCTGCCGGCCTGTTTGCCCCTAACTGCCTTCCCCTGTAGGCCTGGTCCCCCCCAACTGCCCTCCCCTGCAGGCCTGGTCACCCCTAACTGCCCTCCCCTGCAGGTCTGGTACCCCCCAACTGCTCTCCCCTGCAGGCCTGGGTCCCCCCCAACTGCCCTTCCCTGCAGGCCCGGTCACCCCCAACTTCCCTCCTCTGCCGGCCTGGTCACCCCTAACTGCCCTCCCCAGCAGGCTTGATCGCCCACAACTGCCCTCCCTTGCAGCCTTGGTCCCTCCCAACTGCCCTCCCTTGCTGGCCATCTTGTGGTGGCCTTCTTGTGTCCACATGGGGGCCCGGATCTTTGACCACATGGGGGCAGCCATCTTGTGTGTTGGAGTGATGGTCAATCTGCATATTACTCTTTTATTAGATAGGATAAAGGCCTGGTGTATGGGTGGGGGCCAGCTGGTTTGCCTTGAAGGGTGTCCCAGATCAGGGTGGGGGTTCCCTTGGGGTGTGGGGCAGCCTGGGTGAGGGGCCTGTGGTGGTTTGCAGGCCGGCTACGCCCTCTGGCAACCCAAGCAGAGGCCCTGGTATCTGGGATTTATTTATCTTCTACAATTGAAACTTTGTAGCCTGGAGTGGAGCCAAGCCTTCTGCTCGCTCCTTGGCGGCAGCCATTTCTCTTGGGATTTATGTATCTTCTATAATTGAAACGTAGCCTTAAGCAGATGCCAAAGCAGGCCAGGGCTGCAGAAGCTTGGCTTCCTCCATTGCCACGGGCAACCCTAGCCTCCTGCTGTCTCCAGCTCCGTGGCTGCCGCCATTTCTGTTGGGCTTTATGTAGCTTCTATAATTGAAACTTTGTAGCATTGAGTGGAGGCCTGGGCTGGCAAGGGCAGGCGGAAAGCTTGGCTTCCTCCATTGCCAGGGAAACCCAAGCCTCCCTCCTGCTCTCTGTGGCTGCAGCCATCTTGGTTGGGTTTATTTGCATATTCCCTCCTGATTGGCTGGTGGGCGTGGCGGGTGGGCGTGGCAGAGGTATGGTCAATTTGCATATTACTCTTTTATTAGATAGGATTACTAACAAAATTTATATATACTTAAGGTATGTAACTTGATATTTTAATATACGTATATATCCTATCTAATAAAAGAGTAACATGCAGCCCTAACCTGTTTGGCTCAGTGGATAGAGCGTCAGCCTTCGGACTCAAGGGTCCCAGGTTCGATTCTGGTCAAGGGCATGTACCTTGGTTGTGGGCACATACCCAGTGGAGGATGTGCAGGAGGCAGGTGATCGATGTTTCACTCTCATTGATGTTTCTAACTCTCTATTCCTCTCCCTTCCTCTCTGTAAAAAACCAATAAAATATATATTTTTTTAAAAAAGAGTAATATGCAAATTAACCATCACTCCGCTACACCCACAAGTCATGCCCACCAGCCAATCAGGAGTGAGTATGCAAATTAACCCAACCAAGATGGCTGTGGCCACGGAGTGAGCAGGAGGCTTGGGTTTCCCCAGCAATGGAGGAAGCCAAGCTTTCTGCACAACCTGGCTGGTCAAGGCCTCCACTCAAGACTACAAATTTTCAATTATAGAAGATAAATAAATCCCAACAAAAATGGCGGCAGCCACAGAGCTAGAGAGAGCAGGAGGCTTGAGTTGCCCCTGGCGATGGAGGAAACCAAGTTTTCACAGCCCTGGCCTACCTTGGCCTCTGCTCAAGGCTAAAAAATTTCAATTATAGAAGATAAATAAATCCCAGATACCAGGGCCTCCACTTGGGTCGCCGGGGGTCTTGGCTGGCCTTCAAACCACCACAGGTTCCTCACCCAGGCCACCCCATGCCCCAAGGGAACCCCCACCCTGATCTGGAACACCCTTCAGGGCAAACCAGCTGTACCCCACCCGTGCACCAGGCCTCTATCCTATCTAATAAAAGAGTAATATGCAAACTGACCATCACTCCAACACACAAGATGGCTGCCCCCATATGGTCAATAATGGCTGCCCCCATGTGGACACAAGATGGCCACCACAAGATGGCCAGCAGGGGAGGGCATTTGGGCGAGACCAGGCCTGCAAGGGAGGGCAGTTGGAGATGATCAAACCTGTAGGGGAGGGCAGTTATGGGTGACCAGGCCAGCAGAGGAGGGAAGTTGGGGGCAACCGGGCCTGCAAGGAAGGGCAGTTGGGGGGGGACCAGGCCTGCAGGGGAAGGAAGTTAGGGGTGACCATGCCTGCAGGGGAGGGCAGTTAGTGGCAAACAGGCTGGCAGGGGAGCAGTTAGGCATCAATCAAGCTGGCAGGGGAGTGGTTAGGGGGTGATCAGGTTGGCAGGCAGAAGCAGTTAGGGGCAATCAGGAAGGCAGCCAGGTGAGCAGTTGGGAGCCAGCAGTCTTGGATTGTGAGAGGGATGTCCGACTGCCCGTTTAGGCCTTATCCCGGTAGGATCAGGCCTAAATGGGCAGTCGGACATCCCTTGAGGGGTCCCAGATTGGAGAGGGTGCAGGCTGGGCTGAGAGATACACACCCCCGTGCACGAATTTCATGCACCGGGCCTCTAGTTCTGAAATAATCAGCACAATCAAGCTAATTAATATAGCCATTACCTCAGATAATACCTTTTTCTGATTAGAACTCTTAAGATTTACTATCTTAGCAAATTGTAAATACACAATGGGGTATTGATAACTGCATCACATTGCTGTACATAAATCTCCAGAACATATTCATCTCCCTAACTGAAACTGAACAATTTGGCCAACATTTCCTCACTTCCCATCGTTATTCTACTTTCTGCTTCTGTGAGTTTTACTTAGATTCCCCATATAAGTATTTATCCTTTTGTGACTGGTTTATTTATCTTTACATAACATTCTCCAGGTTCATCTATATCGTCATCAACAGCATGTCTATCTTTTCTGAGGATAATATTCCATTGTGTATATTTTTATATTGAAACTAGAGGCTCAGTGCATGATATTCATACACGCGGGGAGGTGTCCCTCAGGTCGGCCTGTGCCCTCTCGCAGTCTGGGAGCCTTTGGGGGATGTTCCACCGACAGAGCCAGCAGTCGGACATCCTTAGCACTGCCGGGGAGGCAGGAGAAGTTCCCACTGTGCTTGCCAGCCATGAGCCTGGCTTCTGGCTGAGTGTTGCTCCCCCTGTGGGAGCACACTGACCACCAGGGGGCAGCTCCTGCATTGAGCGTCTGGCCCCTGGTGATCAGTGCACATCATAGCAACCGATCCACTGTTTGGTTGATTTGCATATTAGCCTTTTATTATATAGGACTAGTGGCCCGGTGCACAAAATTTGTGCACGGAGGGGGGGGGGGTGTCCCTCAGCCCTGCCTGCACCATCTTCAATCGGGGACTCCTCGGGGGATGTCCAACTGCCAGTTTAGGCCCAATCCCTGGGATCGGGCCTAAACCAGCAGTCAGACATCCCTCTCACAATCCGGGACTGCTGGCTCCTAACTGCTCACCCACCTGCCTGCCTGATTGCCCCTAACCACTCTGCCTGCTGGCCTGATCACCCCCAATTGCCCCCCCCACGCCAGCCTGCTCGCCCCCAACTGACCCCCACTGACGGCCTGCTTGCCCCCAACTGGCCCCTCCTGCTGGCCTGCTCACCCCCAACTGCCCTCCCCTTTTGGCCCCTAACTGCCTCTACCTCGGCCCCCCACCATGGCTTTGTTCAGAAGAACATCCAGAAGGTCTCTGGGAAGGTCTCCCAGTCTAATTAGCATATTACCCTTTTATTAGTATAGATAGAGACCTGGTGCACAGGTGGGGCCAGCTGGTTTGCCCTGAAGGGTGTCCCAGATCAGGGTAGGGGTTCCCTTGGGGGATGGGGTGGCCTGAGCAAGAGGCCTGTGGTGGTTTGCAGGCCAGCCACACCCCCATGGGGTGAGGGTCCCCTCTGGGGGGGCATGGCCAGCCTGGGTAAGGAGCTGAGGGCCATTTCCAGGCTGGCCACGCTCCCCAGCAGGGACCCTCACCCCAATGGTGGTGTGGCCAGCCTAGTTGAGGGGCTGAGGGCCGTTTTCAGGCCCCTCCCTCGGCGGCCTGCCCTGGCAACCCAAGCCTCCTGCACACCCAGTCCAGCTCTGTGGCTGCCTCCCACAGGCCCCTCCTTTGGTGGCCCTCCCAGGCGGGCGGGAAGCTTGGCTTCCTCCATCACCAGGAGTGACCCAAGCCTCCCACCTGCTCTGGCTGGCTCTGTGGCCACCACCATCTTTGTCCCGCTGATTTGCATACTCACTCCTGATTGGCTTGTGGGTGTCGCGAAGTGACATTCAATTTACATATTTCTCTTTTATTAGTGTAGCTTCTTCAATTCATTTTTAGTTAATTTTTGTGATTGGTGTAAGATAGAGGTCCAATTTTACTTTTCTGCACGTGGCTATCCAGTAGTCCCAATACCACTTGTTGAATAGACTATTCTTTCCCCCCTTTGATAGTTCTTAACGACCTACTTAAATTTTATATTCTATACATGCATAGTAGGGGGTTTTCTGAACTCTTGATTCTGTTCTGCTGGTCTATGTGTCTGTTTTTATGCCAATGGCATACTGTTTTGATTACTATAGCTTCGTAATATACTTTCAAATCAAGAAGTGTGATGCTCCCAGCTCTGTTTTCCTTTCTCAAAATTGCTGTGCCTAATTCAGGGATTGTGTGGTTCCATAAGAATTTAAGATTCCTGGTCAATTTGGTTCAGTGCTTAGAGAATTGTCCCAAGGTCCAAAGGGTCTCAGATTTGATTCCAGGTTAAGGACATTTACCTTGGTCTTGGGTTTTATCCCAGGCCCCCACTGGGGCACATTTGGGAGGCAACCAACCATGTGTCTCTCTCTCCCCCCTTCCTCCTCCCTTCCACTCTGTCTGAAAATAAATGGGGGGGAAATCCTCAGGTAGGATTACAAAAAAAATAAGTTTTCCATGGCCAGTGTTGCTCAATGGTTGAGCATCAGCCTATGAAACAGGAGGTCATAGTTTGATTCCTGGTCAAGTCTCATGCCTGGGTTTCAGCCTCAATCCCCAGTGGGGGGCGTGCAGGAGGTAGCCTATCAATGTTTCCCTCTCATCGGTGTTTCTATCTCTCTACCTCTCTCCTTTCCTCTCTCTAAAAGCAATAAAAATATATTTTTAAAAAGAATTTTGGATTGTTTGTTCTATTCCCATGGGAAAAAAATTCATTGTAATTTTTACAGGGATTGAATTGAATTTATAGATTGCTTTGGTAGTATGGACATTTTAATAACATTAACTCTTCCAACCCATGAACACAGATACCTTTCCATTTGTTCATGTCTTCTATCAATGTCATAGTTTTCAGTGTACAGATCTTTCATCTCCTTGGTTAAATTTATTCCTAAGTATTTTATTGTTGTTCCTGCTCTTGTGACTGAGATTGTTTTGTTTCCTTTTTAGATAGTTCATTGTTAGTGTACAGAAGTGCAAAAGATTTTTGTTTGTTGATTTTGTATTCTCCGACTTTACTGAATTTGTTTATTAATTCAACAGTTTTGGGGTGGAGTCTTTAGAACTTTCTATATTTAAAATAATCTTCTATAATAATAATAAAAGCATAATAAGCTAATTAGACTGGATGTCCTTCCGGATGACCTTCTGGTCAAAGCCAGGCTGTGAGGGAAGCCCAGGTGCCAGGTGCCAGAGGGAAGCCGGTGCTGGCAGCCGGGGGAAGGAAGGCCTACTCTTAACAAATTTCATGCATCAGGCCTCTAGTGTAATATATAAAGAGACAATTTTATTTTTTTTTTATTTGAATGCGCTTTATTTCTTTGTCTTGTATAATTTCTATGGCTAGGACTTTCAGTACTATGTTGAATAACAGTGGTGAGAGTCAGAACCTTTGTCTGGTTTCTGATCTCAAAGGAAATGCTTTCAACCTTTCCCCACTAAAGATGATGCTAGCTGTGAGGTTATCATATATAGTCTTTATTATGTGTATGTTGTATGTATGTTAAACCCAATTTGTCAAGAGTTTTTAACATAAAAGGGTGTTGAATATTGCCAATAGTTTTTTGTGCATTTATTGAGATCATTATTTGATAGTATCTTTTATTCTATTAACAAATACCATATTTATTGATTTGTGTATGTTGAACCATCCTTGCAATCCAGGGATTTATCCCACTTGATCATGGTGTATGATCATTTTAATGTGCTATTGATTAGGATTTTTTGGTCATTTTTGTTTAAATATTTTGTACCTATAGTCATCAGGGATGTTTGCCTATAATTTTCTTTTCTTGTACTGTCCTTATCTAATTTATTCTTTTTTTAATTTTAGAGAGGGAAGAAGAGAGAGAGAAAAGAAAGAGAGAGATACATTGATCAATTGCCTCCAATTGGGGAATGAACCCACAACTTAGGTATGTGCCCTGACCAGGAATTGAACCCATGACCTTCCGATGTATAGGACAACACTCCAATCAACAGAGTCACACTGGCCAGGGCATCCTTATCTGATCTAAGTATCACAGTAATCCTGGCTTCATAAAATAAGTTTGAAAGTGTTTTCTCTTCTTTAATTTTTTGCAAGAGTTGGCATTAATACTTCCTAAAATGTGTGGTAGAATTCACCAGTGAAACCATCTGGTCCTATGATTTTCTGCCTCGCGATGTTTTTGATTATTGATTCAGTGTCTTTCCTTAGGATTGGCCTGTTGAGATTTTCTTCATGATAAGTTTTGGTAGGTTGTATATTTTAAGAACTTACCTATTTCTTCTAGGTTTTCCCATTTGTTGCATATAAATGTTCACATGACTTCTTCTGACTCATTGTATTTCTGTGATATCTGTTGTAATGTCTCCAATTTCATTTATGATTTTACTGATTTGAGTGCTCTCTTTTCTTCTTAGTCTAGATAAAGGTTTGTTAACTTTGGATTTTATTTTGTTTTATTTCATTTATTATATTTTATATTTCTCATTGAATATTTATTGAGGTAACATTGGTTAATAAGATTGTATGGGTTTCAAGTGTACAATTTTATGATACATCATCTGTACTTTTAATTGTGTGCTCACAGCCCAAAGTCAACTCTCCTTCCATCACCATTTATCCCTCTTTAACCTTGTCTGCTTCCCCACACCACTTTCCCTCTAGTAATCACCATTCTGTTGGTTGTGTCTATGAGTTTGGGGTGGGTTTTTTTTTTTTTTTTTTTTTGCTTAATCCTTTCAACTTTTTTACTCAATTCCCCAAACCGCTTCCCCTCTGACACCTGTTAGTCTGTTCTCTGTATCTATGAGTCTGTTTCTATTTTTTGTTTATTTTATTCATTAGATTCTATGTACAAGTGAAATCATATAGTACTTGTCTTTCTCTGACTGGCTTATTTCACTTAGCATGATACTCTCCAGGTCCATCCATGTTCTCATAAAGGATAAGAGATCCTTTTTCTTTTTCTATTTTTTTTTTCATTATTGATTAAGGTATTACATATGTGTCCTTATCCCTCCCCATTGCCTCCCATCCCCCCCCCCACTCATGCCCTCACCCCCCTGGTGCCTATGTCTATTGCATGCATACAAGTCCTTTGGTTGATCTCTCCCCCTTATCCCCACCCTCCCCTATCTTCCTTCTGAGGTTTGACGGTCTGATTGATGCTTCTCTGTCTCTGGATCTGTTTTGTTCATCAGTTTATGTTGTTCACTATATTCCATAAATGAATGAGATCATGAGATATTTATCTTTCTCTGACTGGCTTATTTAGCCTAGCATAATGCTCTCCAGTTCCATCCATGCTGTTGCAAATGGTAAGAGTTCCTTCTTTTTTATAGCGGCATAGTATTCCATTCTGTAGATGTAACAGTTTTTTAATCCACTCATCTGCTGATGGGCACTTAGGCTGTTTCCAAATCTTAGCTATGGTAAATTGTGCCACTATGAACATAGGGGTGCATATATCCTTTCTGATTGGTGTTTCTAGTTTCTTGGGATATGTTCCTAGAAGTGGGATCACTGGGTCAAATGAAGAGATATTTTTTCTAACAGCTACATAGTATTCCATTGTGTAAATATACCATAGCTTTTTTTATCCTCTCATCTACTGATGGACATTTGGGCTGCTTCCAAATCTTGCCTATCCTATATAATAAAAGGCTAATGTGCAAATTGAACGGTGGAACAACCAGTCGCTATGACATACACTGACCACCAGGGGGTAGACACTCAATGCAGGAGCTGCCCCCTGGTGATCAATGTACTCCCACAGGGGGAGCACCGCTCAGCCAGAAGCCGGGCTCATGACTGGCAAGCGCAGCGGTGGTGACAGAGCCTCTCCCACTTCTGCAGCAGCACTAAACATGTCCGACTGCCAGGGAGTGGGCCTAAGCCGTCAGTTGGACATCCCCCGAGGGCTCCTGGACTGTGAGAGGGCGCAGGCCAGGCTGAGGTAACCCCACCCTGAGTGCATGAATTTTGTGCACCAACCACTAGTTTTAAATAATGCTGCAATGAACATAGGGATGCATATATTCTTTCTAATTAGTGTTATTGGTTTCTTTGGATATATTTCCAGATTTGGAATCTCTGGGTCATAAAGCAATTCCATTTTTTATTTTTTGAGGAAACTCCTTACTGTTTCCCACAGTGGCTGCACCAGTGTGCATTCCCACCAACAGTGCATAAAGGTTTCCTTTTCTCCACATGCTTGCCAGCACTTGTTGATTATTGATTTACTAGAGGCCCGGTGCATGAAATTTGTGCATGGGTTGGGGAGTGGGGGGGGCCTCAACCAAGCTTGTGCCCTTTTACAGTCCAGGAGCCCTCAGGGGATGTCTGACTACATTTTTTAAAAATCACCCTGTACTTAATTTTCTTACTAACTCCTCCTTTTAAACTCCCCTCACTCTCACCTTCTGTTTCTTCTTTTTATTTAACTGTTTTCCTGGCCTCACCCCATTTTAGCATCCTTCTCTTTCCTGCTTTCTTTCCTTCCCTCCCTTTGAACCTCCCGTGGCTCCTCTCCCTCCCTCCCTCCTCCCTTCTCTCCCTTCATTCCCCGTGTCTGTCTCCTTCTTATTCCTCCCACCCTCCCCCCCATTCACCTTTCCCTTATGAGCCTGAACCCTGCCTCCCACCCTCCTTCCCTATTATTACTTCCCTGCCCCCCCCCCCCCATGTTCACTGGTTTCTCTTTTAAACCTTCCCCTTTCCTCTCTGGGACCTGCTTCCAGCCCCGCCTGAGCACACTTTGATATTAAAGCTACTGTTCAGAGGGCGTTAACCCCCAGCCCAGGGCCCAGCCCCAGCCAGGCCTTCACCACCACCCCTTCCCCAGCCTCCCCATCACTGTCCTCCTCCCATTCCCTGCCCGGGATGCCCCAACTTCTAGACAACAAAGTACACTTAACGCACCACCAACCTAACCCTGGCCAGTGTTTTAGGGTCCGGCCCTCAGGGATGAAAGCAGTACCCTCCTTAGTGTCCGCCTCTGCCCCAGCTAAGCTGTGCCTCCCCTCCCAGGACAGGGCATCTGGCCCAGCAAGGGTGGCCGAGGCCCATACAGCCCTGGCGCTGCTGCCACAGAGCAGGAGTGCCTCCACCCATAAGGCCTTGAACCGTCCACCCCTCCTTCCCATTGACCCATAGCAGGGGCCACTGCCCTCCTTCTGCATCTGGGTGGGGCTCCCCGCTCTGTGCCACCTACACCCCGCCCTTCACCAGGTGCAGCTGCTCCGCCCCACCATGGTCGCCACCCCCTCTCACAGGAAGCCCCACATTTCCTTCCCTTTTCCATTCCTACATCTTTTTCTTGTTCCCTTTCTGTATTTCTGTTTCTCCTCTTGGCCTGTCTGCATGCAGGCCTGCCTTCCTCTCCTTCTCCTTTCTTATCACCTCCTATTTTATCCTATCCTACCTACCCTGGGCCTCGCAACTGCCTGAGCAGGGGGTGGGGACGCAGCCTGCTGAACGGTCGTTACATCCCAGACAATTTGCATATTCCTCTATTATTAGTATAGATTGATGATATCCATTATGACAGGTGTAAGGTAATATCTCATTGTGATTTTAATTTGCATTTCTCTGATGATTAGTGATATTGAACATCTTTCCCTATGTCTACTGTATGTCCTCTTGGAAAGTGTCTATTCAGGTCTTTTGCTCAGTTTTTAATTGGATTGTTTGTTTATTTGGTTTTGAATTGTCTGAGTTCCTTATGAATTTTGGATATTAACCCCTTATCAGATATATCATTGGTGAATATGTTCTCCCATTCGTTGGGTTCTCTTTTCATTTTGTTAATGGTTTCTTTTGCTGTGCAAAAACCTTTTAGTTTGATGTAGTCCCATTTGTTTATTTTTTCTTTCTTTTTTATTTATTTTTTATAATTTTTATTGTTAAGAGTATTATAGATGTCTCTGTTTTTCCCCCCTTGGTCCCCTCCACCCAGTTCCTGCCCCACCCCAGGTCTTCAAAACCCTACTGTACGTATTCATAGGTAATAAATATCCTATATAATAAAAGGCTAATGTGCAAATCGACCAAACAGCAGAACGACTGGTCGCTATGATGTGCACTGACCACCAGGGGGCAGACACTCAATGCAGGAGCTGCCCCCTGGTGGTCAGTGGGCTCCTACAGCCGGAGCGCCGCTCAGCTGGCTCATGGCTGGAGAGTGCAGTAGCGGTGGCAGGAGCCTCTTCTACCTCGCTGCAGGTGGGCAGTAAGGAGTGAGGGGTTCCGGACTGTGAGAGCCCCAGACTGTCGGGGGATCTGGCCTAAGCCGGCAGGCAGACATCCCCTTAGGGGTCCCAGACTGCGAGAGGGTGCAGGCTGGACTGAGGAACCCCCACCTTCGCCCAGTGCATGAATGTTATGCACCGGGCCTCTAGTATGCATATGAGATCTTTGGTTAGTCTCTTCCCACAACCCCCTGACCCCTTCCCTCTGAGATTCATTAGTCTGTTCCATGTTTCAATGCCTCTGATTCTATTTTATTTATCAGATTATTTTGTTAATTAGATTCCTTATTTATTTATTTTGATTTGTATGTTCAATTGTTGATAGATATATATTTATTGCCTTTTTATTGTTCATATTTTATCTCTTCTTCTTCTTCTTCTTCTTCTTCTTCTTCTCCTCCTCCTCCTCCTCCTCCTCCTCCTCCTCCGCCTCCTTCTTCTTCAGAATACCCTTCAACATTTCATGTAATACTGGTTTGGTGGTGATGAACTTTAGCTTTTTCTTGTCTGTGAAGCTCTTTATCTGACCTTCAATTTTAAATGACAGCTTTTCTGGGTAGGGTAATCCTGGTTGTAAGTCCTTGTTATTCATCACTTTGAATATTTCTTGCCACTTCCTTCTGGCCTGCAAAGTTTCTGTTGAGAAATCAGCTGACAGTTGTATGGCTGCTCCCTTGTAGGTAACTAACAGCTTTTCTCTTGCTATTTTTAAGATTCTCTCTTTGTCTTTTGCCCTTGGCATTTTAATTATGATGTGTCTTGGTGGGTCCTCTTTGGATTTCTCTTGTTTGGGACCCTCTGTGCTTCCTGGACTTATAAGTCTATTTATTTCAACAGGTAGGGGAAGTTTTCTGTCATTAGTTCTTCAAACAGGTTTTCAATATCTTGCTCTCTCTCATCTCCTTCTGGCACTCCCATAATGCGAATGTTGGCATGCTTGAAGCTGTCCAAGGGACTCCTTACACTACCTTCATATTTTTTTATTCTTTTTGCTCTTCTGATTGGGTGATTATTTCCTCAAATTTTAAATCCCTGACTTGATTCTCAGAATCCTCTCCTCTACTGTTGAATCTCTGTAAATTATTCTTTATTTCAGTTAGTGTACGCTTAATTTCTGACAGGTCTTTTTTTATGTCTTTGACATTCTCACTAAGATCCTTAAAAGTCTCACTTGAAGCTCTTAAAGGCCCTTGAATTTCTCATTAAGATCCTTAAGCAATCTTATAACCATTGTTTTGAACTCTGTGTGCAGTAGTTTGCTTGCTTCCATGTCTTTCATTTGTGTCATGTTTCTTTATTTCCTAATTTTGGCTCCTTCCATGTGTTTCTATGTATTAGGTAAAGTTCCTATGTTTCCTGGAATTGGTAGAATGGCCTTGGGTATTAGGTGTCCTGTAAGGCCCAGTGGCTCAGCCTCCCCAGTCACCTGGGTTGAGCACTCTAAGTGTGCCCATGTATGGGCTGTGTGCACAGTCTTGTTGTAGTTGAGCTTTGATTGCTATTGGCATCTGTGGGAGGAATTGACCTCCAGGTCAATTGGATGTGAGGACCAGCTGCATTTACAAAGGAAGAGCTGCTGTGCAAGAGACATCCCTATGGAATAGGACTTGCTTCAGTGGGGCTTTGGTGCTCACTGAGTCTGCCTCTTGACTGTCACTTGCGGATGTGTAGAGTTGTAATCTGGTGTGGTCTGAAGCTATCCACCAAGTACACTGGCTCTGGAGCCTCCCAGGAGGTGCAAAGTGAGCCACTGCCTGAGGCCACCTGGTAGGAGCTACAGATAGATCTACAGATGGCTGCTATTTGTGTTGGACTCAGAAGTGCCCAGGTGAGGCTGAGCTGTGAAGCAAGGCAGGATGGTGCTAGTGCTGGGTCTTGGGCCTTTCCTTTATAGGTTTGAGGCATCTGACACCAGCTGCTGCTTGTTTGAGAGATTTTAGCAAAGTCTGAAGCCTCAGCCAGGACAGGCCATTTATATGGAAAAGCTGCTGCAAACAGCTTAGGTGGAGCTGCAAATTGGATGGGTTATATCTCATGGAATCACCAGTGCAGAGTGAACAGTGACAGAAACTCAGATGTGGCTGAACCCAAGGATCACCTCTCTGATGGAAATTCAGATATGGCTGATCCCTGCAAGCACTTCTGTCTGGGAGAAAGCTGACCCTGGGTTTCTGCCCTGAAACCAGGGCGTCCAGTTCCTCCCCTATGTTCCTGGATTCTCCCAAAGCCACCCTTGAGGGCTGGACCTCAGAGAAAGTGGTATCATTTATGTTTGTGCACAGGTCCTTTAAGAGGAACACCTGGGACTCCAGCAGCCTCTGTGTCACTCAACCACAATCCTGGCTGGTTTTTACAACCCAAAGTTACAGGGACTTCTTTTCCCAGTTCTGGAACCCTGGGCTGGAGGCCTTGAAGATATTCCTCCTGATTTAAAAAAAAAAAAAAAAGGCCACGTGGTTGTCAGACCAGCTTTTTCCATGCCTCTACCCCTCCTACCAATCTCGATGTACTTCTTTACTTCTCTAGTTGTAGGACTTCCATTCAGCAAGATTTTAGGCAGTTCTGAATGATGGTTGTTCTATATTTTAGTTGTAACTTTGATGTGATTGTGGGAGGCAGTGAGTACAAGCATTTGCCTATGCCGCCATTTTGGTTCTCCTCTGGTTATTTATTTTTTCTTCTGTTTTCCTTGCCTGGTGAGGTATAGCAGAAAAAAAATATTGCTATGAGAAATGTCTGAGATGCTACTGCCTATATTTTCTTCTAGGATTTTTATAGTTTCAAGTCTTACATTTAAATCTTTAATCCATTTTGAATTAAGGTTTGTTAATTTTGTTTATCTTTTAAAAGAACTACTCTTAGTTTTGTTGATTTTTTCTATTTTTGGTCTGGTCTCTATTTTCATTTACTTCCACACTGATCCTTATTTTCTTCCTTCTACTATCTTTGGGCTTAGTTTGTTCTTTTTCTAATTCCTTGAAATCTAATTTTCTGTTGTGCATATGAGATCTTTCTTTTCTATTGATGTACTAGCTGTACCCGGCCATGCGTTACTGTGGCTCAGTCTGGTTAAATGGAAAAGAAAGAAAAGAGAAAGCGCATGTTTCTAATATGTTTAATTTCACATTGCTTGTGGGTATACAATATTTTTTATTGTTCCATTGTCTGTGCAGATATAGAGATTGTCTGGTTTGCCGACTCTAGAACACACAACATATAATTGTCCATGTGAGAAGCAATCCGTGTCTAGATCTAAACCGCACAATTCTAAAGATTGGCCCTGAGCTTTGTTGATGGTATTGCACATGCCAATCGAATTGGGAATTGCAATCTCTTAAATTGAAATGGCATATCCGTTGGAATCATAGGAATGCAAGGAATGAGGATATCTTCACCTTTGAAAGGTCCTGTCAAGATTGTTGCTTCTACGACGTTTGCTCATTAATTTTTTTACTGCAAGCCGCGTGCCATTGCAAAGCTTTGGCTGGTTGATATTTCACAACATGATAATTGGCACGCCGATTTTCAATTGCAGTACGTGCGGTGGCATCCCTGGCAGATCTAGTGAATTCAAAAATTCTGTTGGATAATTAACCGCTTCATCTGCTTCCACAACAGTGTCGGCGGACTTGTATGTGACTGCCTTGCTTTGAATGTTAGACTGAATAATATTGTTAAGTTCGTAGACGTCTTTGTTCTTGGCCGCAAGAATAGCTCGTTCACTCAGCCAATCGTGATTCTTATAATTGGTTTGAATATTGGGAAATACTTTTTCAACCAATTCTTCTTTTGACGTCACTAAATTGCAGAAGTTATGAGGCAATGAAATTCGTCCTGAGGTATGATCAACCGGCACCTTTCCGTTCCCAATTTCCAGCAATTGATGTGAGAATATCTCAGCTGATCGATCATTTTGCAGCTGGACACGCATATTTGTAGTTAATTTTAACATCTTTACGTGTCGCCACAAAGTAGAGTATTTCAGGCAAGCATTTATTTCCTCCGCTGGTGTCGATCAAGGCATTACAGGTAATTTGTTTCTTCGCCACTGACTGGATTTATTATCTTTTTTTTTTTAACTTTTTTAAAATATATTTTATTGATATTTTACAGAGAGGAAGGGGGAGGGATAGAGAGCTAGAAACATTGATCAGCTGCCTCCTGCACACCCCCCACTGGGGATATGCCCGCAACCAAGGTACATGCCCTTGACCGGAACCGAACCTGGGACCCTTGAGTCCGCAGGCCGAAGCTCTATCCACTGAGCCAAACCGGTTTCGGCTGGATTTATCATCTTAACGTTGAAGTGATATCCATCAGCACCATCCCAAAAAGATTATTGGATATTGCAGGGCATCGTAGCACCGATGAGTTTCTGCAACTTTTGGTTGGAATTGATGGTTTCTCCGATGAAGAACAATATCTCTAGGTTGCAATTGATCTCCGACTATAACAATTGCCACTTCGTCTATAGTTGGAGCATTGAATCTCCGCACATGTTCTCCAGCAGGCGTTTTGTCAGCACGAATAACAATCTTGTGTGTATCAGATGGCATCATGTCAATTGCTGTTTTGAACAGACGCACTAAATTGTTTTTTTTCGTGACAAAGCTCTTGCAGTTGGGAAACGATGGATCTTTTTGTGCCGGTAGAAATTCCGCAGCGTGCATTCAATTCATCATTGCCATCACCGATGAAATACATTTGTAGGAATTTATGTTGACCATCTGGGAACGGAAACAGGGAGCCGGCTTTGTGATAAATTTGTCCTTTCACTTTGAAAGTTGGCATGAATTGAGCTGTTAGGATTTCTGCGCCGAACGATGTCATTTGGAAGCATGAGTTGTATTTCCTGATGTTAGATAGGAAATTCTTTGATTCGGCGGTATATCCGGCAAGCAAAGTTTTTAATGGCTCTGGCGGTTCTCCAAGTTGAGGCAGTTTAATTTTTCCAGTGGCGCAACACATTCCTTTCGTTTCTCCATTAAATTTCAGAGCCTTGCAATAAGGACACACTTCAGTCATAGTGCCGATGAGAACATGCCGGATCAAACTATAATCATCAGCTGGGTTGTACCGGAATGCAAGGCGACTGTAATCGCGTGATGGTACTGAGCACGGAGTCGTGTTTGACGCTGATCTGCTGTTTCTCGTTGACGTCTTTCAGCCACTCTCAGCCTGTCGCGTTCATTCTGTTGAGAACGAAGCAGATCTGAAGCTGCAGAACGCGATCGCTGTGCTCGCAACCGTGCATCCTCAAGTTCGGCTGCACATCGCTCTGCTGCTTCCTCGGCACGTATTTGAGCCATTCTTTGTCTGTTTCGCTCGTTCGCTGATGCCCGTTCTTCCTCAGTTTGCTTTGCAATTACTCGTCGCACTGCTTCCGCTCCGCGAGTATGACGACCTAAGTTTGATCTTCTGCGAGGCATTATTTGGATACTCACGAAATGAACACTATGGTGAACGACACAGCTCAATTCCAACGCAATGTCACACGAAATAATTAAATCAAAATGAAAATAAATCGAAATCTATGAAAATTCAATTTAACAATGCAATCGGAAACATTGAAATGGAATCGTAAAATATTAAGTATAGCGTGTGTTGCTTTTTTTTTTTTTTTCAAAAAAAGCATGTTTTTACCTGTCACAGGTGTGACATCTATATAATAGTAGGTATAAGGTACATAAAAACACGCGCATATTCGAATGCAACGTTTTGTTAAAATTTCAAAGCAATTGGTGAAGAACTTTCAGAGATTTAAGATTTTGAACAAACGAACATTTACATTTTTATTTATATAGAAGAAGATGAGTTTATACCTATAAACTTTTCTCTTAGAACTGCTTTTGATGCATCCTATAACTTTTGACATATTTTGTTTCCATTTTCATTTGTCTCAAGATATTTTTTATTTCACTTTTGATTTATCATATGTTCAATTGGTTTTTCACCAGTGTGCTGTTTAATTCCATATATTTGTGAATTTTCCAGCTTTCTTTCTGTATAGATTTCTAGTTTTATTTCACTGTAGTCAGAAAAAGGCACTTGTAGTTTTTATCCTCTTGCATTTATGGCCTTGTTTTGTGGCCTAACATAAGATTTATCCTAGAAATTTTTTTATGGGCACATGAATGTATATTCTTCTACTGTTGGATGGTATTTTCTATATATGTCTGTTAGGGGCATTTGGTCTGTATAATGTTGCTTAAATTTTATTTCCTTATTGATTCTCTTGCTATATGATGTATCAAAGGATTATTATAATGCTATGTATTTGCTTTTTAAGTTACATTAGTATTTGATATATTTTGGTGCTTCACTGTTGGGTGCATAAATATTTATAATTCTTGTATCTTCTTGGTAAGTTGTCCCTTTTATCATTATATAATTACCTTCTTTTTCACTTGAGACTATTTTAATTAAAGTCTATTATGTGTGATATAAGAATAGCTCCTACTACTTCCTTTTTTTAGCATTTTTCTTGGAATAACTTTGCATCCTTTCACTCTCAGCCAAGGTGTATCTCTAAAGCTAAAGTGAGTGTCTTTGAGGACACATATTGTTGGATCTTTTTTTTTCTATCAACCATTCTATGTCTTTTGATTTTATAATTTAATCCATTTACATTAATATAATTATTAATAGGTAAGAACTTATTATTTCCATTTTGTTGTTTTCTGAATGTTTTATAAATCTTTTGTCACTTGCTTACTCTCTGTCTTTGATGACTCCGTGGCAGTATGCTTTCACTCCTTTCTCATAATTGTGTAACTACTACAGGTTTTCCATTTGTGGTTACCATGAGGCCTACATAAAATATCTTACAGCTATAATATCTTAATTTAAGCTGATAATAAATTAACTTCAATAGCTTAGAGAAACCCTATACTTTTACTCTCTCCCAATCACATTTTAGGATATTGATGTTACAATTTATATCTTTTTTTATATTATACTAGAGGCCCAGTGCACGAAATTTGTGCATGGGGGAGGTGTGTGTGTCTCTCAGCACAGCCTGCACCCTCTCCAATCTGGGACCCCTCGAAGGATGTCCAACTGCCCGTTTAGGCCTGGTCCTGGTAGGATCGGGACTAAACGGGCAGTTGGACATCCCTCTCACAATCCAGGACTGCTGGCTCCCAACTGCTCGCCTGCCTGCCTTCCTGATTGCCCCTAACTGCTTCTGCCTGCCAGCCTGATCATCCCCTAACTGCTCCCCTCCCAGCCTGATTGATGCCTAACTGCTCTCCTGCCAGCCTGATTGCCCCTAACTGCCCTCCCCTGCAGGTCTGGTCACCCCTAACTGCTCTCCCCTGTGGGCCTGGGTTCCCCCCACAACTGCCCTCCCCTGCAGGCCCGGTCGCCCCCAACTTCCCTCCTCTGCTGGCCTGGTCACCCCTAATTTCCCTCCCCTGCTGGCCTGATTGCTCACAACTGCCCGCCCCTGCAGGCCTGATCCCTCCCAACTGCCCTCCCCTGCTGGCCATCTTGTTGCAGCCATCTTTGACCACATGGGGGCAGCCATCTTGTGTGTTGGAGTGATGGTCAATTTGCATATTACTCTTTTATTAGATAGGATAGAGGCCTGGTACATGGAGAGGGGCCAGCTGGTTTGCCCTGAAGGGTGTCCTGGATCAGGGTGGGGGTTCCCTTGGGGTGTGGGGCAGCCTGGGTGAGGGGCCTGTGGTGGTTTGCAGGCCAGCCACATCCCCCGGCGACCCAAGCGGAGGCCCTGGGACCTGGGATTTATTTATCTTCTATAATTGAAACTTTGTATCCTTCAGCAGAGGCCAGGGCAGGCCAGGAACTTGGCTTCCTCCATTGCCGGGGAACCCAAGCCTCCTGCTTGCTCCGTGGCCACAGCCATTTTTGTTGGGATTTATTTATCTTCTATAATTGAAATTTTGTAGCCTTAAGCAGAGGCCTGGGCTGGCCAGGGTGTGCAGGAAGCTTGGCTTCCTCCATCGCCAGGGAAATCCAAGCATCCTGCTCACTCCATGGCTGCAGCCATTTTTGTTGGGATTTATTTATCTTCTATAATTGAAACTTTGTAGCCTTGAGCGGAGGCCTGGGCTGACCAGGGTGTGCAGGAAGCTTGGCTTCCTCCATTGCCAGGTAAACCCAAGCCTGCTCATTCCGTGGCCATAGCCATCTTGGTTGGGTTAATTTGCATACTCACTCCTGATTGGCTGGTGGGCATGGCTTGTGGATATAGCAGAGGTACAGCACATTTGCATATTACTCTTTTATTAGATGGGATACCCAATAATAAGTGTAGCTATAATTATTTTTTTAATAAATCTTTATTGTTCAGATTATTACAATTGTTTCTCCTTTTTCCCCCCATAGCTCCCCTCCACCCAGTTCCCACCCCTCACCTTCCCGCACTGTCCTCATCCATAGGTGTACAATTTTTGTCCAGTCTCTTCCTGCACCCCTTATACCCCTTTCTCCCTGAGAATTATCAGTCCACTCCCTTTCTATGCCCCTGATTCTATTATATTCACCAGATTATTCTGTTCCTCAGATTTTTAATTCACTTGATTTTTAGGTTCACTTGTTGATAGATATGTATTTGTTGTTCATAATTTTTGTCTTCACTTTTTTCTTCTTCCTCTTCTTAAAGAATACCTTTCAGCATTTCATATAATACTGGTTTGGTGGTGATGAACTCCTTTAGCTTTTTCTTATCTTTGAAGCTCTTTATCTGACCTTCCATTCTGAATGATAACTTTGCTGGGTAGAGTAATCTTGGTTGTAGGTTCTTGCTATTCATCACTTTGAATATTTCTTAATATTTCTTGCCAGTCCCGTCTGGCCTGCGTAGTTTCTGTTGAGAAATCAGCTGACAATTGTATGGGTGCTCCCTTGTAGGTAGTTAACTGTTTTTCTCTTACTGCTTTTAAGATTCTCTCTTTGTCTTTTGCTCTTGGCATTTTAATTATGATGTGTCTTGGTGTGGTCCTCTTTGGATTCCTTTTGTTTGGGGTTCTGTGCGCTTCCTGGACTTGTAAGTCTATTTCTTTCACCAGGTGGGGGAAGTTTTCGCTCATTATTTCTTCAAATAGGTTTTCAGTATCTTGCTCTCTCTCTTCTTCTGGCACCCCCATAATTCTGATGTTGGTACGCTTGAAGTTGTCCCAGAGGCTTCTTACACTATCTTCAACTTTTTGGATTCTTTTTTCTTTTTTTTGCTTTTCTGGTTGAGTGTTTTTTGCTTCTTTGTATTTCAAATCTTTGACTTGATTCTTGCGTTCCTCTAGTCTGCTGTTGGGTCTCCGTATAATATTTTTTATTTCAGTCAGTGTATGTTTAATTTCTAGTTGGTCCTTTTTCATATCTTCGAGGGTCTCATTATATTTATTGGCCTTTTCTAGGATATTCTTGAAGAGCCTTATAACCGTGGTTTTGAATTCTATATCCAGTCGTTTGTTTTCCTCCATTTCTTTTGTTTGTGATCTGTTTTTTTGTCTCTCCATTTTTCACTGCTTTGCTGAGTTGGTAGAGTAGCTTTGTGTGCTAGGTTTCCTATATGACCCAGTGGGTTGGCCTCCCCAGTTAACCTGAGGTGGACACTCTTGGTGCACCCCTTTGTGGACTGTGTGTACAGCCTTGTTGTAGTTAAGTCTTGATTGTTGTTGGTATCACTGGGAAGAATTGACCTCCAGGCCAGTTCGCTGTGAGGATTAGCTGTGTCTACACTGGGAGATTTTCGGTGCTGGAGACAGCCTTATAGGATTAGCCTTGCCAGATTGCAAAAGCCTCTGTTCTCAGCTTGGATGGGGTGGAGTCTCAGGGTGGGGCAGACAGTCTTGGCTTCCCATCAGCCCTGCCCTTGTGCGAGTCTCCAGACCTCCGCCCTCCGCGGTTCCCAAGTTTCCACCCTACAGTCCAGACTTCCCCGGTAAGAGCATGGGTCCCCAGGGGCTCGCCCGGAACTGCGGTTCAGTGCAGTCGGAACTGGGGTTCAGTGCAGTCAGGAGCCCCCGACTCCCTTCCGCCAGGGACAGCCTGTGGTAACCTCCGCAGTCAGTCTTTGTGCACACTCGCGCCTCCAGACCCCTACCGCCGCAGCTCCCCTGAGTCTCCGAGTCTCCGGGTGCCTTTCTCTCTACCTGACAGTCCAAACTCCCCCTGTATGAGCCTGGGTCCACAGGATTTCATCCAGAACTGAGGTTCAGTGCAGTCGGAACTGGGGTTCAGTGCAGTCGGGGGCTTCTTTCCCCCTCCCGCCAGAGAAAGCCAGCCAGGCACTCTGCCACCCTTCCTCTCTGAGCGTGCGTGTCTCCGTACCTCAGCTCTTTGCCGCTCCTTCTCCGTGAGCTTTCCTCTTTCCTTCTAGTTGTAGAATTTCCACTCAGCCAGCTTTCCTGTAATTCTGGATGGTGTCCGTTCTGTCTTTTAGTTGTAGTTTTGAAATTGTTGTGCGAGGCAGCAGTTTAGGTGCTTACCTATGCTGCCATCTGGTTTCTCCCAAGTGTAGCTATAATTATTTGTAGTACTTTTTTAACATTTCAACTAAAGTTATGTGATGTATTTACCACAATTACAATATTATAGAATCTGACTTTGTACATTTCTTAGTGAGTTTTTATTCATTCATATATTTTTGAGGAATCACCAGACTGCTTTCCATAGTGGCTGTACCAGCCTACATTCCCACCAACAGTGAATGAGGGTTTCCTTTTCTGCACAGCCTCTCCAGCACTTATTATTTTTCTTGTTGATAATAGCCATTCAAACAGGTGTGAGGTGGTATCTCATTATAGTTTTCAATTTGCATTTCCCTAATTGCTAGTGAGGTTGAACATCTTTTCATATATCTGTTGGCCATTTGTATATCTTTGTGGGAGAAGTGTCTGTTCAGGTCCTCTGCCCATTTGCAATTAGGTTGCTTGTTTGGTGTTAAGTTTTATGAGTTCTTTATGTATTTTGGATGTTAAACCTTTGTCAGAGCTATTCGGTCAGCTACCTCTTCATTTTGTTGTCAGTTTCTTTTGCTAGTCAGAAGCTTTTTAATTTGATACAGTCCCATTCATTTATTTTTGTCTTTACTTCTCTTACCTTTGGGGTCAAGTTCATAACATGTTCTCTGTGACCAATGTCCATAAGTTTAGTGCCTATGGACCAGCACCTGCACAATACTGACAATGCCGATGGCTGCCTGGAAGTTGGCCTCAGGCACCACAGCCACTTCACCGCCCTAGAAGCTCTACAAGGAAGAAACAATATAAAAGCAGCCACCAGGTGGCTCCTGACAACCAGCATGAATATCAGCAGGACGGATCCGAATCCTGGGCTGGCAAGGTCTTTCCACCACTTGCCCAGAGAGCCATCGCATCCCGACCTTCCCCCCCACCACCCCCTTGGGACGAGCGCCAGACGCTGGGCTCATGGCTGGTGAGGCCACTGCAGTGTCACGAGCCTCTCCCAATCAGGACTGACTGGGCACAAACCAGCGCAGGCACAGCAGGACCAAGATGAGCAGAAGGTGGCGTTGGACTGCCGGTTTCGGCCCAATCCCCGCTGGCCACGCCGAGGGACCCCACCCATGTACGAATTTGTGCACCAGGCCTCTACTGTTGAATAAGAGTGATGAGAGTGTACATCCTTGTCTTGTCCCTGATTTTTGAGGAAAATCTTTCAGCTTTTTACCATCCTATCTAATAAAAGAGTAATATGCAAATTAACCATCACTCCGCTACACCCACAAGCCACGCCCACCAGCCAATCAGGAGCAAATATGCAAATAAACCCAAGCAAGATGGCTACAGCCACAGAGAGCAGAAGGAAGGCTTGGGTTTCCCGGGCAATGGAAGAAGCCAAGCTTTCCGCCTGCCCTTGCCGGCCTAGGCCTCCACTCAAGGCTACAAAGTTTCTTAAATCCAAAGAGAAATGGCAGCAGCCACGGAACTGGAAAGAGCAAGAGGCTAGGGTTGCCCGCGGCGATGGAGGAAGCCAAGCTTCTGCAGACCTGGTCAGCCCAGCCCTCCGCTTAAGGCTACAAAGTTTCAATTATAGAAGATACATGAATCCCAACAGAAATGACTGCGGCCACAGAGCAAGCAGAAGGCTTGGCTCCACTCCAGGCTACAAAGTTTCAATTGTAGAAGATAAATAAACCCCAGATACCAGGGCCTCTGCTTGGGTTGCCAGGTGGTGTGGCCGGCCTGCAAACCACCATAGACCCCTCGCCCAGGCTGCCCCACACCCCAAGGGAACCCCCACCCTGATCCAGGACACCCTTCAGGGCAAACCAGCTGGCCCCCACCCGTGCACCAGGCCTCTATCCTATCTAATTAAAGAGTAATATGCAGATTGACCATCACTCCAACACACAAGATGGCTGCCCCCATGTGGTCAAAGATCCTGCCCCCATGTGGACACAAGATGGCCACCACAAGATGGCCAGCAAAGGAGGGCAGTTGGGAGGGACCAGGACTGCAAGGGAGGGCAGTTGGAGGCGATCAAGCCTGCAGGGGAGGGCAGTTAGGGGTGACCAAGCCAGCAGAAGAGGGAAGTTGGGGGTGACCAGGCCTGCAGGGAAAGCAGTTGGGAGGGACCCAGGCCTGCAGGGGAGAGCAGTTGGGGGGGACCAGGCCTGCAGGGGAGGGCAGTTAGGGGTGACCAGGCCTGCAGGGGAGGGCAGTTGGGGGGAACCCAGGCCTGCAAGGGAGAGCAGTTGGGGGTGACCAGGCTGGCAGGGGAGCAGTTAGGCATCAATCAGATTGGCAGGGGAGTGGTTAGGGGGTGATCAGGCTAGTAGGCAGAAGCAGTTAGGGGCAATCAGGAAGGCAGGCAGGTGAGCAGTTGGGAGCCAGCAGTCCTGGATTGTGAGAGGGATGTCCGACTGCCCGTTGGGATCGGGCCTAAATGGGCAGTCGGACATCCCTCGAGGGGTCCCAGATTGGAGAGGGTGCAGGCTGGGCTGAGGGACACCCCCCCTCCCGCCCCCGTGCACAAATTTCATGCACCAGGCCTTTAGTTGAGTATAATACTGGCTGTGGGTTTGTCATATATGGCCTTTATTATGTTGGGGTATTTTCCTTATATTCTTACTAGAGGCCCAGTGCACAAAATTTGTGCACTCAGGGCGGTCCCTCAGCCCTGCCTGCACCCTTTTGTAGTCTTGGAGCCCTCGGGGGATGTCTGACTGATGGCTTAGGCCTGCTCGCCAGCCATGAGCCCGTCTCAGGGCTTCTGGCTGAGCGGCACTCCCCCTGTGGGAGCACACCGACCACCAGGGGGCAGCTCCTGCATTGAGCATCTGCCCCCTGGTGGTCAGTGCACATCATAGCAACCGGTCATTCCTCTGTTCAGTCAATTTGCATATTAGCCTTTTATTATATAGGATTTTATTGAGTTTTTAAATCATAAATGGATATTATATCTTATCAAATGCCTTTTCTGTATCTATTGATAAGATCATATGATATTTATCCTTTCTTTTGTTAATATGGTTTATTACATTGATTGATTTGCGTATGTTGAACCATCTGGTGCCCCTGCAATGAACCTCACTTGATCATGATGTATTATTTTTTTGCTATATGGTTGTATTGGATTTGCTAGTATTTTGTTTAGGATTTTTGTATCTGTATTCATCGGAGATATTGGCCTATAGCAGTGGTTGGCAAACTGCAGCTCACGAGCCACATGTGGCTCTTTGACCCCTTGAGGGTGGCTCTTCCACAAAATACTACGTGCGGGCGTGCATGTACAGTGCAATTGAAACTTCGTGGCCCATGCACAGAAGTAGGTTTTCGGCTCCCAAAAAATTTTCAATTTTTGTACTGTTGATAAACCACTGGCCTATGGTTTTCTTTTTTTATCTTTCCAGGTTTTGGTATCAGGGTTATGTTGGCCTCATAAATGTGTTAGGAAGTATTGCCTCTTCTTCAATTTTTTGAGAGGATAGTTTTAAATCTTCTTTGAATGTTTGATAGAATTCTCTGGTGAAGCCATCTGAACCTGGACTTTTATTTTGATGGTTGTTTCAATTTCCTCACTGCTGATTGGTCTATTTAGATTTTCCAATTCTTCATGATTTAGTCTGTGCAGATTTATATTTCTAGGAACTTATCCATTTCTTCTAGGTTATTGAATTTGGTGGTATATTGTCTTTCATAGTATTCTAGTATGATTCTTTTTATATCTGCTATGTCTGTGGTGAATTCTCCTCTTTCATTTCTGATTTTCTTTATATGGGTCTTTTCTCTTTTTTCCTTAGTGAGTCTAGCCAGGGGGTTGTCAATTTTATTAATCTTTTCAAAGAACCAGTTCTTTGTTGTGTTATTTTTGTTGTTGTTGTTCTCTGTTTCATTCAATTCTGCTCTAATATTTACTATTTCCTTTCTTCTGCTGACTTTGGGTTGCTTTTCTTCTTCTTTTTCTAGTACTGTAAGATGTGATGTTAGGTTGTTTACTTGAGATTTCTCTTATTTCTTGAGATAGGCCTGTAATGATATAAACTGTGCTCTTATTATTGCTTTTGCTGCATCCCAGAGGTTTTGATATGTCGTATTTTCATTCTCATTTATCTCTATATATCTTTTGATCTCACCTTTTATTTCTTCTTTGACCCAGTCATTTTTTATCAGTATGTTATTTAATCTCCACAGATTTGTGGATTTCTTTACTTCCTTTTTACAGTTGATTTCTAATTTCAGGGCATTATGGTGAGAGAATGTGCTTGGTATAATTTCAATCTTCTTGAATTTTGTTGAGGCTAGTTTTGTGACCCAACATATTGTCTATCCTTGAAAATATTCCATGGGCATTGAGGAAGAATGTATAATCTGATCTTCTGGGATGAAAGGTTCTGTAATTATCAATTATGTCCATTTATATCATTAAAGGTCTACTGTATTATTTAAGGCCAATATTTCTTTATTGATTTTCTTTTTGGTTGATCTGTGTAGAACTGTCAATGGAGTATTAAGGTCCCAACTATGATTGAGTTATTATCTGTTTCTCCCTTTAGTTCTGTGCATACTTGTTTTATATATTTTGGTGCTCCCTGGTTGGGTATATATATATTAAGAAGTGTTATGTTTTCTTGATGTAGTGTCCCCTTTATCATTATAAAGTGTTCCTTCTTTGTCTCTTTTTATTTTTGTTATCTTGAAATCTATTTTGCCAGATATAAGTATGCTTTTCTGTTAATGTTATTTGCTTGGACAATAATTTTCCACCCTTTCACTTTGATTCTACCTTTGTCTTTGCAGTTTAGATGTATTTTTTGAAGGCAGCATATGGTTGTGTTTTGTGTTTTTTATCCAATCTGCTACTCTGTGTCTCTTTATTCATGAATTCAGTCCATTTATATTTAAGATAATTTTTATATATGAGGATTTCCCACAGCCATTTTATCCTTTATTTTCTGGTAGCTTTGTGCCTCCTTTGATTCCAGTAGGTGGCACTGTATCACAAGATTTTTACCTCTGTGAAACCCCAAAGCTGACCTCTGCATGAGACAGTACAGCTGCACTGCTTTGGGGTGGGGTTTGTTTTGCCCTCTCAATAATCGTGACCCCAGACCTCCCTGGGGTGCCCCCCTCCTGCACTCTAACTGAGGATCAGTCACAGAGGGAAATAGCAATTCAGCTGCAATTGCTCTTGGTTTGCAAATAATACGCTCCTCCACCCAACAGCAAGGGTGACAGGATGTGAGTTTGGAGAGTCTGAGGGGTGGCAGGGCTCTGTGGCTCCATTTCTTTGTCTGAAACACCAACCACCTGACAGTGGACAGCCATGGAAGAACCGCCGCACTGTGTCCTTGCCCAGGCATCTTCCTGGCTCTGCCACTGTTCACCCTGCTCACCCTGCTGGAGAGCCCACTGATGCTCTGTTCCTCAAGCTGAAGGAAGTGCTGCTACTGCCGGCTTCCTCCCCTCTCTAGGCTGAGCCATCTGTGAGAGCCTGGCTGCAGGGCCCTGTCTAGCTTTCCTCCCTTCTCACCTCCCTGTTTGTTCCCACTTGCCCACTTTAGATGCTTCAATGTGTGGATATCTCAGGCATGCTTCTATATGGGGCAGGGAATCCGTTGTTAAGTTATAGTCGATCAAGTTGTAAAAGTTTCAGGGGGAGAAACCAACGTATCTCTCACACCACCATTCCTCTGACATCCTGAGCAGCAAATTTTGCGTTGCAAAATTTGCTTATAGTCTTATGGGGGTCAAGGGAACCTTGTATATGATGAGTTGCTTTTTCTTGCTGCTTTCAAAATCTCTTTGCATTTGACTTTTCAAAATGTAAATATAATGTGTCACGGTATGCCTTTTTAGGTTCAAACTATCTGAGGTACTTTGGGCCTTATAAACCTGCATGTCCATTTCACTCCCCATTTTTAGGCAATTTCAGCCATTATTGGTTAAATTGACTGTCCATAACTCTGTTTGTCATCTCCTTCTGAGATAGCCATAATATCCAAGTGGTTTTCCCTGATGGTGTCTGATCAAGTCTGCTGTAAAGCTCCATGATTCTGTGATTTAGTCATATTTTTCAATCTAGGATTTCTATTTTGTTTTTTTATGGTTTCTATTTCCTTGTTGGAATTCTCATTTTGTTCATATAATGTTTCCCTAATTTTGTTGTTGTTTTTTTATTGTAGTTCCCTGAACTTCTTTAAGATTATTCTGCCCATGCCCAGCCAGCATGGCTCAGTAGTTGAGCGTCAGCCTATGAATCAGGAGGTCACAGTTCATTTCCTGGTCAGGGCATATGTCTGGGTTACAGGCTCGATCCCCAATGTGGGGCAAGCAGGAGGCAGCTGATCAATGTTTCTCTCTCATCACTGATGTTTCTCCCTCTCCCTTCCTCTCTGAAATCAATAAAAAATATATTTTTTAAAAAAATATATATATTATCCCACCTGTGTCCTGAAGTTGAGTGTGGGAATGTACTGGCTGGGCTCTGTAGTTGGATAGGCTGGGGCTGGCAGCTGTGTCCTGTGGTTCAATGGGACCACTAGCAGGATGCTGTAATTGCCTGTGGTTGGGCATGGTTGTAAGATGTGTGCCATGGCGGTGCATACCACTGGTTGAAATCCCTTACTGGGCAGGGCTGTGGTTGTGATCTACTATTGCTCCTGGCTGGGTGGGGCCTCAGACTGTCTTCCTTGACCAGATTGTGCCACTGGCTGGACTCCATGTTCAGGCAGGACCATGGACTAGACTTCATGACTGGACAGGGCTTCCAGCTGTGTTCAGCAATTAGACATGGCCCAGGCTGTGCCCCAATGTTAGGTAGAGCTACCAGCTGGGTTTCACAATCAGAAAGCACATTGCCCTTGCTCCACTGTCACTGGCTGGCCTCTCTTTGGGTGGGGCCTCCAGCTGTACCCAGAAGTTGGGTGAGGGGGCATACTGGGAGATTTTCATGCTTGGTGGTTGGATGAAATCACTGCCCAGGCTTCCTGGTTGAGTGGGGCCTCAGGCTATGCTCTATAATGTAGGAGAGCAACTGGCTGGGCTCCTTGCCTGGGTAAAGCCTCAGGCTGTGTTCAGCAATTGGGCAGTGCCATCTTCTAGGCTCCACTGCTGGGTGAGGTTATACCCAACTCCATGCTTTCCAAAGAGTTAGGCCTGGAGGCTGTGCTCAGCAATTAAGATTGAATTTGCTCCTTGCCCAGACAGGGTCATAAAATGGGCTCCATAGCCATAACAAAACATTGACTGGGGATACAAATCAGGCAGAATTGCCAATCAAGCCAGAGGGGGCCACCAGTGTGGCTCTGCAAATGAGCAGAGCAACTGTCTGAGATCTATGCTCAGAAGCCACTGCAAGCAGGATAGCAGTCCATCATGATCTGAGCATTGGTTGCAGTAAGCCCTGACCTTCTTACCCATCCCTATCTATTCCTCAATAATTGATCTTTGCAATTTCCCCCAGTGACCCTCTGTACACCTCCAAGGAAGTGTCTCACGTGGTTGGAAAACTGGTTAATCAACTTGGGTTCTCTCTCATTAGAAAAACCATGGGTCTACAGGGGTCCTCTTGGTGTGGTGCTGTGCCAGCCGGTGGCAGTGAAATCTTACCCTTCTAATGTGTTCATTATTCCATCTCTATTGCCCAGGGAGATGTTTCAGGTTCTAGGATTTCACAATGGTGTCTTGTCTATGAAGAGTTGCTAGTTGGTATTCTTGTGAGAGAGACTAGTGTTGAGAATGACCTATGTCATCATCTTAATTACATTACTCTCTATAAAACTTTATTTTTATCCCTTCAGCCACTCTATGCCTTTTGATTGGGGAGTTTAATCCATTTATATTTAAAGTAATTGTTGATAAGTGAGTCCTTTTACCATTTAATTAACTCTTTTCTGTCTGATTTCCAGTTGTTTTGTACCTCTCTTACTCTCTCATTATATTTCTTTATGACTTTTTTGTACTGATTTGATTTTATGCTTTTTATCTTTGTTTTTTGTGTATCTATTACAGGGGGGATGTGGTTATTTTGAGGCTTGCACAAATCTGTTGTAATTATGAACATTGAGTTCATAATTTTAATTGCATATAGAAACACTACATTTTTACCTCCACACACACTTGTGTTCTTATAATCAGAGTTTACTTCTTTTTATAATGTACATTTATTAACAAATTTTTGTCTTTTAACTTTTGTATCAGAGCTAAAAATAATTTACTCATCACTGTAAATAGTATTCTGTATTTGTCTATATATTTACCTTTACTAGGGAAATTTATGCATTCATACATTTTACCTTTGCCAATTAGCATGGTTTCTTTCTATTTGAAGAATTCCGTTAACCATTTCTGGTAAGGAAGGCCTGGAGTAGTGAATTCCCTCCACTTTTGTTTTTAGAAGAAAGACTTTTTCTCTCTTTCAATTTTTAAAGGATAGTTTTGCTGGAAATAATATTGTTGATTGGCAATTTTATTTTCTTTACGTTTTTTGAATTTATCATCTCACTCTATCCTGCCTTTAAAAGTTTCTGATGAGAAATCCACTGATGATCTTATGGGACTTCCTTTCTATGGAACAAGTTGCTTTTCTCTTGATGTTTTCAAAATTCTTTCTTTGACTTTTGACAATTTGATTATAATGTGTCTTTGTGAAAATCTCTTTATGCTCAATATATTTCAGGTTCTTTGGGCTTCACAGATCTGGAAGTTTATTTCCCTCCTTAGATACATGAAGTTTTCTGGCAAAATTTCTTTAAATAAACTCTCTTTCTCTGCTTCTTCTGGGACTCCCATAATGCATGTATTTCTCTACTTAATAGTAACCCTCTAAGTCCCATAGGCTTTCTTGACTTTTTTTTTTTATCCACTGATTAGATAATTTTAAATTATTTCTTTTAGAGTTTAGCTGATTCTTTCTTCTGCTTGCTGGAGTCAGCTGTTGAAGCTCTCTATTGAATTTTTCAGTTCAGAATTTATATTCTTCAATTCCAGAGTTTTGTTTAATTCTGTTTTGTGGTTTGTATTCCTTTGTTGGACTTCTCATTTTGTTTTGCTATTGTTTTCTTATTTTAAGCCATCTACGTATGCTCCCTTGTAGCTTGCTGAGATTCTTTAACACAATTATGTTGAAATCATTGTCAAGCAATTCATAAAACTCCATTTTTCTTTGGATCAATGACTAGAAATTTATTGTGTTTCTTTTGTGGTATCATATTTCCTTTGTTTTTTTCATGTTCCTTGTAGCCTTGCACTATTGTCTGCACATTTAAAAGAGCAGTCTTCTCTTTTAGATTTTATAGACTGACTTCAATGGAGAAAGACAATCATCTGCTAATTGAATGGGGTGCCCAGTGGCACTGTGTTTGACACCAGGTCCAGGGATGTGCAAGAAAACTGGTTGCAAGGGAACAAGGGGGTGCTTGTTCTAAAGGTGTGCAGTGGCTCCAGGCCCAAGATGCACCAAGTCAGGGGCACAAGTGAGTACATGAGAGAACCAAGGGAATAATTGGTGCCTTCTATTCCAGAGGGGGTTTAACAGCAGCTCCAGCTTCAGAGAAGCATAGTAGTGTGGGCTCGCGGCTGCTCCAGTAGCTGGGATCTGTGTTGGTGAAAACCATGAAGGTCCTCAGCAGTGAAGGCTTTGGGGTTTCTCTTGCTCTTCTTTTCTGCTGCAAGGGGAAGTTAGAGCTGAAAAGATTCTCTTAGTGTTGAGGTGTGCCTTCCTGGGGGATAGGACAACAGGACACCCGCTACATTTTTCTGTGTAACCATCCTTGTTTTTTGTGCTCCATTGGGTTTTGCAGCTTTTAATTGTACTCTGGTGCTCTCCCAGAACTATTTTCATCCCTAAGTAATTGTTGGATTGTTTTTGTAAGAATATGTGTACAAGGACCTCCTAGTCTGTCATCTTGATAACATCACTCCTCATCAATCATTTGAAATTAGTTAAAACTAACTTTCTGGTTTAGCATATGATCAATTTGGGTAAATAACCTTACAGAATTAAAATATATACATAATTTAGAGTGTATTATTCTTGAATAGCCAATTAGGTCAAATGTGTTAATCGTTTTATCCAGTCTTTTCTATCTCATTGACCTTTGTCTGCTTCATCTATAAGTTGATTTTTTAATCATATTAAATTATTTCACTATATTTTTTAATTTATTCTTATTGTTAAAAGTATCATAGATGTCCCCTTTTTTACCCCCATTGACCTCCTCCACCTGCTCCTACCCCATTCAATTTTTTATTTCTTTTTTGTTCTATGGGGAGGGAGATGGAAAGAGAGAGAGAGAGAGAGAGAGAGAGAGAGAGAGAGAGAGAGAGAAGGTAAGGAAAATAGAGTTAAAAATAAAAATAAAAAAGGAGACACATGCAAATTCAGTATTTTATGTCTTGTTGCCTTAACCTTACATACTAATTAAATGTCCCTCTTTAGCTCTTAAATTCTACTTCCCTGAGAGACTTCTTTTAGTTTAGCATTCCAGCATGATATATACAGTATTTATCATCCTAACATTCAATCTCCTGATGTCTTTATATTTAAAGTGTATCTCCAAGCAACATGTATTTTTATTTTATTGTTTCTATCTTTGATATTCAGTTTTATATTTTAATTGAAGCATTTAATTCATTTATATTAAATACATTTGGGTTAAAAACACCACCTAGAGGGTCGGACTGTGGACTGAAGGGTCCCAGGTTCCATTCCGGTCAAGGGCACATGCCCAGGTTGCGGGCTCAATCCCCACTGGGGGGTGTGCAGGAGGCAGCCAATCAATGATTCTCTCTCATTATTGATGTTTCTATCTCTCTCTCCCTTTCCCTCTCACTTCCTCTCTGAAATCAATAAAAATATATTTTTTAAAAATAATAGAAATAAAAAATAAAAACACCACCTCACTAGATGTTACCTAATTGCTCTATCTGTATGTCTCCTTTTATTTTTTGCTTTTTTGGGTAACTTTTTTTATAATTCCATTTTCTTCCTCTTATCATATTAGATATAACTTACTATCTCTTAGTGGTTACTTTGGATATTACAATACTTATGCTTGTTTTTAAAATCTTATAAAAATTGCTATTTTAATATTTCCTAGATAATTTAACAGTTTTAGAATACCACTTCTACCTCTGTTTTTTAAGCTACTGTTACCATGTATTTTTTATTTTTTATTGAGTTATAATTAACAGATAATATCTATAGTGTATATGTTTCAGGTATACAACATAATGATTCGATTTTTGTATATTTTGCAAAACACTCGCCACAGTAAGTCTAAAGAATATCTATCACCATACATTTTTACCAAAACAAATTCTTGTGATTAAAGTATTAACACATATTCTCTTAGCAACTTTCAAATCATTAGCTATAGTTCCCATGCTGTACATTACATCCTCAGAACTTAATTATTTTATAACTAGAGGCCCGATGCATGAAATTCATTCAGGGGCTTGGTCCTCGCAGTCCTGGTCAGCCCTCGCAGCCTCGGCCAGCCCTTGCAGCCCTGGCTTCGTCCGGAAGGTCGTCCGGATAGTCGTTCTGCTGTTTGGTCTAATTAGCATGTTAGCTCTTTATTATATAGGATTAGAAGTTTGTGGCTTTTGATCCCCTTCACACATTTTTCCCACCCCCCACCTCTGGCCACCACCAATCTGTTTCTGCATCTCGGAGCATGCGAGTTGTTATTTAAATTCCACATATAAGTAAAATCATATGGTATTTATCTTTCTATATATAACTAATTACACTCAACATAATGTCCTCAGGTTCATCCATGTTGTTGCAAATGACAAGATTTCATTCTTTTATGGCTGAATAATATTCATGTGTGTGTGTGTGAGTGTGTGTGTGTGTGAGAGAGACATTTTCTTATTGATTCACCCATTAATAAACACTTAGGTTGTTTCCATATCTTCTCTATTATAAATAATGCTGCAGTGAAGATGAGGGTACATATATCCTTCTGAATTAGTGTTTTTGTTTTATTTAGATAAATTACCCAGAAGTGGAATTGCTGGATGATATGGTAGTTCAATTTTTTTTTAGGAACTGCCATACTGTTTTCCATATTTGCTACATCACTTTACATTCCAACCAACAGTGCACAAGCATTCCTTTTGCCACATTCTCACCAACACTTGTTATATCTTGTCTTTTTTTATAACAGCCATTCTAAGTGGTGTGAGGTAATATTTCTTTTGGGTTTTGATTTGCATTTCCCTGATGATTAGTGATGTTGACCATCTTTTCATGTACCTATTGGCCACCTGTATGCCTTCCTTGGGAAAATGTCTATTCACATCCTGGTTTTTTTAAATTGATTTCAGAGAGAGGAAGGAAGAGGGAGAGACAGATAGAAACTTCAATGATAAGAGAGAACCATCTATCAATCGGCTGCCTCCAGCATACCCCTCATAGGGGCTGGAGCCTGCAACCTGGGCATGTGCCCCAACCAGGAATCGAACCATGACATCCAGGTTCATGGGTCAATGCTCAACCACTAAGCCACATTGGCTGGACCCTCCACCCATGTTTAGTCATGGTTTGAATTTTTGATATTGAGTTGTATGAGTTCTTCATGTATTTTGAATATTGACCCCTTATCAAATATATGATTTGCAAATATCTTCTCCCATCCAGTAGACTGCTTCTTTTTGTTGATCATTTCCTTCTCTGTGCAGAAGTTTTTCCATATGATATAGAACCATTTATTTATTTTTGTTTTTAGTTGCCTTTGCTATTAGAGTCAAATCAATGTCATACTTTTCAGTGTACAAGTCATACTTTTCAGTGTACAAGTCTTTCACCTTTTTGGTTAAATTTATTCCTAGGTATTTGATTATTTTTGTGCAATTGTAAGTGGGATTATTTTCTTATAGTTTATTATTAGTGTATAGAAACACAACAGATATTTGTATATTAACATTGTATATTTCACCTTTGATGAATTCATTTATTAGTCTAACAGTTTTTTTGTGGAGTCTATAGGGATATATATATGTATATATATATAATCATCTGAAAATAGTAACAGTTTAACTACTTCCCTTCCATTTTGAATGTCTTTTGTTTCTTTTATGTCTGGCTAGGCCTTCCATTACTATGTTGAGTAAAAGTGGCAAGAATAGGCATCCTTTTCTTTTTTTCTTTTTTTTTAATTTAAATTCCTTATTGTTGAAAATATTACATGAGTCTCCTCAGGCATCCTTTTCTTGATCCTGATCTTAGAGTTGAGATCATTGAGTGTGATAATAGTGTGGTCTTCTCATATAAGTCTTAATTATATTGGAATATGTTCTCTCTATAACCACTTTGTTGAGAGTTATTGTCATAAATGAATGTTAAATTTTCTCAAATGGTTTTTCTGCATCAATCATATAATTTTTATCCTTCATTTTGTGTTATCATGTACTTAAGTCTGCCTTTATTTTAATAACAATGCCTTATTGTTAAGTAAATAATATTTGCTTATATTTACTTTGTATATCTTAATTTCTTCCTAAATTTTTTGTAATATTACTCTTTATTTCCTATAAAAAGGTAATACTATAACATTCTAACATACCTATTTTCCTGGTTTGAAAAACCAACTGTAAAACAAATATTGTTGAGATGGTGAAAGAAATTTGAATATGGGTTGGGTAATATATGATATTACAGAATCATTAAAATCCTTAGGTGTGATCATTACTGATTGTGAAAAAGTATTTCATACATGCACAAAGAAGAAATTTTTTAACTTTAATTTTACACTGTTACAGATGTCTTCATTTTTCCCCCTTTGCCCATCTCCTTCCCTGCATTCACTCGCCCCTTGCCTCCAGCCATCACCACACTGCTGTCTGTGTCTATTAGATTATGCATATATGTCCTTTGCCTACATTTTTATGCTTCAATTAGGAATTTTTTTCTTTTATTCCCTTTAATAACTGCCCAATTCTATCTACCTCCTATTTCTGTAACTACAGTTTCATGTTTATTAGTCTATTTTTCTCTTTCTTACGTCTCCTATACTCTTTTCTGAGGTATCCACTTTTGGGCTGGTTGCCAGCTGGGGCCCCTCTAAGATACTAGAGACTCCTGAGGTTCCTATGCACACTGCCCTCTCACAGGCACTCTCACAACATGGAAGCTCACGTCTTCAAAATCAGCAGAATCTCTCACTTCAATTCCCTGGGACACAGGCATAGGTGATGTAAAATTATCATGAAAGTCGCTATCTTACCACCTTAGCCAAATGCTATGGACTAAAAACAAGTTAGAGTGTCTGTCCTCACTCAAGGGAAGTGCATTACACAAGAGGGCAACTCATTAGGGTTATCTTAAAACATATCTATCACAGTAAGAAAAAAGAGGTGAGATGTTGCGTAGAGGAACAGGAAAACCTAATCCTGAGAGTAAGAAGTCAGTGTATACTATATAAAACTGAAATACAAGAAATTGCATTTTGAGAATGCTATTTTGAAATACTATAATGAATTCCAGAAAGATAAAAACATTACATGTAAATTTCAGAGATTGTCTTTTGGGAGATAAAATTTTATTGTGAATATATTTGGTAGGAAACTAATAATTTTTGCTATAGACCTATACCATGAGTTGATTTTTTAAAATTAGAAAATATGTTACTTTAATAAAACAAATGAACTTTAATAATACATCTAAGTATTTCCATTTTACATTTGACTAAATCAAAAAGGCAATAAGAGAAAACTAGTTTCCTTTTCATAAGCAAATAATAATTTTGTGTTTGTTTTGTTTGTGTTTTAGGTCGGGTTCCAGAATCCATCAGTAAGTTTATTTTGAATTTTTCAAATCTGCTCATTCTGCTTGTTGGAAGTAAGATTTTTTAGTTATTGAAGTTGCAACTTCAAACACTTCTTAATCACTCTAACCTAGATTTGGGAGAGAAATATTCTTCATACTTAATTGTATTTATTTATAGTTTTTATTTATAGTTTTCATAACTACCCACCCTTTCTGTTTCTAATCTTGAGATAATTTTTTATGGAAATTGGGAGGCATTTGAGATTTCTGAATATGACCACTTCTAATTGTATAATCATCAATGAAGATGGTATCAGAACCATGTTAAGGTAACTGAATAAGAGCACAACCTTCTCTTCCCTCCAAAAACTCACTAAAATGACTGAGAAAGAACAACAAAAGACAAAAATCTACAAAAAACACTAAGAAAGAAAAAAAGAAGAAGAATATTGTTATCAATTTACCAATTTTACCAATATACTGATTTAATCATTGATTTATAGTGATTTACCCCAAAAAATGTAATTTGAGTTTGTTAAAAGATAGGTATGAAAGTGAATTGGGGAAGGATAGAAAAGAGGCTAAGCCTAATTGCCCATGTTAGGAAGCCTATGTACATTATCCATATTGCTCTGTAATTTTGAGTTGTCTTTGCCAAATTTTTGTATCAGGGTAATGTTGGCCTCATACAATGAGTTAAGAAGTATCTCCCAGTTCAATTTTTTTGGAAGAGTTTGAGAAGAATAGGTATTAAATCTTGGAACCTTTGGTAGAATATACTAGTGAAGCCATCTGGTTCTGGACTTCTACTTTTGGAGAGGTTTTTCATGACTGTTTCAATTTTGTTACTGTTAATGGGTCTATTTAGATTTTCCATTTCTTCATAATTCAGTCTGGGAAGGTCATATAAGGCCAAGTGTTTGTCCATTTCTGCTAGGTTATCAAATTTGGTGGCGTATAGCCTTTCACAATGTTCTTGTTAAATATGCCTTTGTAATGTTGTGGTGTCTGTTGTACTTCCTCTTGTCTCATCTGTGACGTTGTTCGTCTTCTCTCTTTTTCTTAGTGAGTCTAGCCAGAAGTTTGTCCGTTTTACTTATCTTTTCAAAAACCGGCTCTTTGTTGTATTAAATTTTTCTGTTATTTTCTCTTCTCTGTTTCATTTCATTCTGCTCTAATTTTTATTATTTCCTTCCTTCTAGTGATTTGGAGCTTTGTTTGTTCTTTTTTTCTATTTAGTTACTGTAGAATGCTCTGAACATGTATGAAAGACCACATTATCAAACTTAAAATATTTAGACTACATATCTCCTCTCTCTCCTGGCAGGTTATTGACCCATTTAGAAAGTAAAACCAGTCCTGATGGACATAGAGAGAGTAATGCCCAGATAATACTAAAAAAAAATAGTTCCTAAACAACAAAAGTTAGCATTTCATACATTTCTGTATTCTGTGACAGAAATAAGAATGGAAAGATGGGGGGAGGAGGGAAGGAAGCAATTATGATCGCCAAAACAGTGAGCAGTAGGGATATGTTAAATGTTTTTAGTTTGGTTTACTTAAGTTTTCATTTTGTATTGTTTTTTAAATCTTTATTATTGAAAGCATTACAGATGTCCCCTTTTTTCCCCATTGACCCCTTCTAGCCCACACCCACCCTCCTCCCAGCCCCAGGCCTTCACCACACTATTGTCTGTGGCCATGGGTTATGCATATATGCATACAAGTTCTTTGGTTGATCTCTTCCCACCCACCTCCACCTGCCCTCTGACATTCCAGTCTGTTCCAGGCTTCTGTGTCTCTGGATCTATGTACCCTTATGTTCATAGCAGCCCAATTTACAATAGCTAAGATCTGGAAACAGCCCAAGTGCCCATTAGTAGATGAGTGGATAAAAAAGCTGTGGTGCATATACACCATGGAATACTATGCAGCAATAAAAAGAAGGCTCTCTTACCCTTTGAGACAGCATGGAGGAACCTGGAGAGCATTATGCTAAGTGAAATAAGTCACTCAGAGAAAGACCACATCACATGATCTCACTCATGTGTGGAATCTAATGAACAAAATAAACTGATGAGCTGTAAGGTTTTTTAACTTTGAATTAAGAAATGAGGTGAAAAACTGAAAGAAGCTATAGCCAGACCGGCACCCCTCAAGGTCTGCCAAACTGTATCTTCATAGAAACCAAAGAACTAGAGTTATTCATACATTAAACTCCGAGATGCTGCGTTCAGTACATGTTATTACAACTGAGCAACATTGATGGTGAGGCACTCCCTAAAACAGTACAACTTTCAGATTCTAAGATTACATAAGACTTGGGTACTGATCCAGACAACCTAACCTTATTTATTTGTTTGGCTTGCTTTTAGGCATATCTTCATCATCTCTTGGTAAGTCTTTTTATTCTTAAACTAGAGGACCGGTGCACGGATTCATGCACTGGTGGGGTCCCTCGGCCTGGCCAGCAGGGAGCGGGCCAGAACCGGCTCTCCAACATCCTCCGAGGGGTCCCGGATTGCAAGGGTGGTTCTCGGGTGATGCACCCCGGAATCAGGCTCCCTTCTCTCTGGTTCTGGGTGCATCACCTGAGAACTGTAGCTGCCAAGTCACCGCAGCTCAACAGCTTCTGTATTGATCGTCTGCCCCCTGTTGGTCAGTGTGTGTCATAGCTACCGGTTGGCTGGTCGCTTAGGCTTTTATAGAGAGAGATATGGATTTCTCAGGGCCTTCTGAACAATTTTTTGCATTTTCTATTTTCACTTCTGGATAGATTCAAATTCAGACTCGGTTGTTTCCACCTCTTTTTAAATTTATTTTTTTCAATGACAATTTACATTCAATATTCTGTATTAGTTTCAGGTGTACAGCAAAGTAGTTAGAAAAACATGTACTTTGCAGAGGAGTCCCCGTCTACTTCAAGTACCTACCTGGCCCCATACATATGTATCATGATACTATTGACTAGATTCCCTATGCTGTAATCTACATCTCTGTAACTACCAATTTATGCTGCTTAATCCCTTCACCTTTTCACCCACCCAGCCCTCGAAACCCCCTCCTCTCTGACAGCTATCAGTCTGTTCACCTCTTTTAATTTTACATAGAGAGTATCTCATTAGCTTATTTAGAAATGCTTAGCCACTAAAGAATGTATTAATAAAAAGGAATAAAGAGTAAATCAGGAAGAATTAAAACAAAAATTCAGGACCATGGTTAATTCAAGCAAGAACCTAGGGACTACATCAGAAGTACATCAGCCTGAGAGAACCTCCAAATCTCTCCCCTTGAAGTTACAAGTTGGCCAGCTACAATTCAACAAAGGATTTTCTGCTCAACACATTTGTCTGAGACATCCCCCAAGACATCTGAAGGTGGCCATATCTGAGTGAACAGGAGATCAAGGAGGGGGAGTGACAGAGAGAAGGTGCGCCCAGCCCTGTCCTTACCACAGCCCCTCTGGATGCAATAGTAGTGACGGGCTAAGTGCAGCCCCATGGGGCAGAACAGACTAGAGGGGCAAAGACAGCTATTCGGCCCAAGTGACTGAAACACATTGAATTTGGGCCTAAGGTCAGGGGCAGAGAGAAATGGTGCAAAAAATTGCAGCCCTCCAAAGCCCGCCCTGAACAAAAAATTCCAAAGAACCAGAAATCCACCCACTCTATTGCCCTGGGGCCCACCAGGCAGCAAATCCTCTAGGCATGTCGCAAAAGGGCTAAAAGGAAAACCTTTCCAACCTAAGTGGTCTGTATTCGATGTGGCTAAACCCAGGAGGAGTGCAGAACCACTACCCACTAACGTGCTTTCTCCTCCTCTCCTATATGCACCCCACCCTCCATGCCCACCCATCTGGCAGAGCTTGGTAAAGGCAGGTGGGTGGATTCAGACCAACCCTGTGTGGCTTCTGGCTACAGCACAACGGTGCCAGGGATACACAGGAGACACATAGCCCATTCTTTCCGATCCATGGGAGTGATCCCTAAGACCAAGACAAACCAAGTCATAAAAGGAATGCCCACCTCCTGGGGAATAAGAAGCATTTTCCACAGCCAAGGTGATGACACTGCCCACAGAGATTCCAGAAGCCCCAACAATGCAGGTAAGAGAAATAAAAATGTGTGCCTCATTGCCACCTAGTGGAAAACAAAAGGAAAACCTAAAACTCTTTTTTTAAATACACCTTTCATTTCCACAAATGTCCAAGCCAAGAAATAATCCATCAAGCACAATGTATAATCAAAATAAACAGAGAAACCAGAAAATGTAAAATCTCCAGAAAATGAACTTAAAGACATGGAAATTTGTTATTTAAGTGACAGAGAATTCAAGATTACAGATCGGAAAATCTCAATGTGATTCAAGAAAACCCAGAAAGGAAACTCAATAAACTCAGAAATAAAATCAATGAACAAAAGGAGGATTTCACCAAAGATATGGAAACTATAAAAAAGAAACAGAAATTCTGGAGGTGAAAGACTCAATAAGAGACAAAGAATGAATAAGCGAGATTAAGAAAAAGAGTAGAATAGAAATCTAGAAATGACTCACGTGAAAGAAGAGACAGAATCAATGGTAAGGAAAATAAAAGAACTCCATGAGAGCTATTTGGCTCCATTAGAAAGAGTAATATAAGAAAAAATGAATATACCTGAAGGCAGAGTGGGAGAAAAGGATAGAGAACCTATTCAAAGAAATAATTGATGAAAACGTCCCAAAGCTTTGGAAAGAACTAGATCCTTGGATACAAGAAGGTAACAAAACACCTAATTGTCTCAATCCAAAAAGGCCTTTCCCAAGGCACATTATATTAAAACCGTCAAAAATTAATAACAAAGAAAAAGTTCTCAAGGCAGCCAGGGAAAAAAAGACAGTAACCTAAAGGAAATCCCATTAGATTATCATCAGATTTAACAGCAGAAACCCTACAAGCTAGGAGGGAGTGGAATCAAAAATTGAAATTATTGAAAGAGAGAGAGCGCAGCCCAAGAAAAATATATCCAGCAAAATTATCCTGCAAATATGAAGGAGAAATACTTTTCCAATTATAGAAAAGCTGAAGTAATTTACAACTCTAGCAGCTGTATTACAGAAAATACTAACTAAAGGGTGTTGTTCTATCTGAAACAAAAAGACACAAAACTATGAGCCAGATGACTAACAGGTAGACAGAAGCAGGAGATTGCAGCCCTTGCTCAGAATAGGATATAAACACTGAAATATAACATAAAAGTTAAAGGAGGTAAAAAAACATTTTTTAAAGAAAAACATCTATTATCGTTTGGAAATAAACTCACATAGCATAAAAGGGATAATTTGTGACAACAGAACATAAAAAGAGAGGGTGTAAAGGACTGAACTTGTACAAGTGAATGGAGATAAGTTGAAATCAGGGGAAAAAAAGGACCACTGTATATATAAAACTTTTTTTTTTTCATAAACCTAATGGTAAACACACAAAAATCTAAAACTGAAACCATAAAACACTTTTAAAAAGGTAACAGAGGCAGAGGAATGGCGGCATGAGAGCACACCTTGTCCTCTCCCCATGAAATGTCAACAAATTAACCAACTATAATTCAACAAAAAAAATCCCTGCTCAACACAGACACATGCCTGAGAGACCCACACATGGAAACATCTAAAGGTGGGCAACCTCGAATAAACAGGAGATGAGAAGGAGGAAAGTGCAGATGGCCCACAGACGCAGCCCTGCAGCTGGTAGCTTATGGCCCAGCCAGGAGAGGTTGGAAGCCAGCAGTAGCAGGTGCTTCTTTCAGCAAGGAGGAACAGAGAGATGGAGTGGGGAGCAGGAGCATCCCACCAGGGTGAGCGGCAAGGGAGCAGTGTCTGAGTCAGCAGATGCCTGATAGAGCATAAGGTTCTGTCATGTGACTCTCCACTGTTGGCCAGGTGGTGGTGTTTCAGACAAAGAGACAGAACCAGAGCCATGCCACCACTTGGACTCCCAAAAATTGCCTCCCGTTGCCCTTGGAGGCAGGTCCAAGAGCATATTATCTATAAACCAAGAGCTATTGCAATAGAACCACTGTTTCCTTCTGTGACTGATCCCCAGGAGGGGTCCCTGGGGCAGGACCCCATGGAGGTCAGGGGTCACCATAACAGTGAGGGCAAAATAAACCTCACGCCCAAGCAGTGGGGTTGTACTGTCTTACAGAAACCATGGAGGTCAAGACTGGGAGATCACAGAGGTAAAAAAAAAAATCTTGCAATTCAATGCCAACTACTAAAAAATAATAGAAAGCCATATTTTTTTAATATAGACTGATATAAATATGTAGGCAAAGAAAACAGAAAATACCATAAATAACCATGGTAATGAGGATGATTGGGAAACAATGAAAAATGATGAGAAATCAAGTTGGAACACATGGAAATATGTCATAAAAATGACAGATTTCAAAATTGCAGCTCTGAAAATACTCAGTGAGGTGCAAGAAAATACTTATAGGCAATTCAGTGCACTCAGAAAACAAATGAATGAACAAAATGATTATTTTGCCAAAAATATTAAAACTTTAAAAAAGAACTAATGAGAAATCCTGGAAATGAAGCAAGTAATTAAGGATATTAAGAGTGAACTATGGAGCTTAGAAAGCAGAGCCAGCCAGATGGAGGAAAGAATTAGTGAGGTCAAAGATAGGAATCTAGAAATGACACAGAGGGGAGAAGAGAGAGATCTGAGCATAAAGAAAAATGAAGGAGCTGTATGAAAAAGCAATATTAGAATTATAGGCATTCTGGAGGAGAAGAAGGAGCACGGAACAGAGAGTCTATTCAAACAAATAGTGCATGAGAACTTCCCAAAACTGAAAAGAATAGATCCTCGAATTCAAGACTCAAACAGAACACCTAATTACCTCAATCCAAAGAAGCCTTCTCCAAGGCACTTGGTATTAAAGCTGTCAAAAATTAATGACAAAGAAAAATTCTCAAAGCAGCCAGGGAAAAGAAGGAAGTGACCTACAAAGGAAAACCCATCAGAATTTCATCAAACTTCTCAGCAGAAATTCTACAAGTCAGAACAGAGTGGAAACAAATATTCAAATATCTGAAAGAAAGAAATTACCAGCCATGAATAATATATCCACCAAAATTATCCTTTAAATATAAAGGAGAAATAAAGACATTCCCAAACATACAGAAGCTGAGGGCTTTTAACACCAGTAAACCTCCATTGCAGAAAATACTCAAGGAAGTTATTCAACCTGAAACAAAGAACATAAGGTCACAACACTATGAGTAAGATGACCAAAAAGCTTAAAGCATAAACAGGAATAGTTTGTGATAAGAAAACCATAAAAAGTGGAGGGGATAAAGGTATGAAATGGCAAAGGAGGATGAAGATCCAATGCACTCAAGAGAAAAAGAAACTACGGTATATATACAACTTTATTTTCTATAAACCTAATGGAAACAACACACAAAAATCCCCAAACCTGAACACATAGCCTAAAAACAGAGGAAACTAAGGAAAGAGGTATAGAATACCAGCAAACAAAAACAACAGATAGAAACACAAAGGAAAAGAACCAATGGAGGCACAGAGATACCAGAAAACAAAAGATAAAATGGCTGTAGGAAATCCTTATACATCAAAATTACCCTAAATGTAAATGGCCCGAATTCACCAATAAAGATGCACAGAATAGCAGAGTGTATAAAAAATAAAAAAATAAAAACAACTATATGCTGCCTACCAGAGACACATCTAAATTGCAAAGATAAAGGTTGATGCAAAGTAAAAAGGTGGAAAATGATTCTCCAAGCAAAGAGCATCCACAGAAAAGCAGCTGTAGCTATACTTATATCTGACAAAATAGATTTCAAGAAAATAAATATAAGAAAGCAAGATGGCGGCATAGGTAAACACCTAAACTGCTGCCTCACACAACGATTTCAAGACTACAACTAAAAGACAAAATGGACACCATCCAGAACCACAGGAAAGCTGGCTGAGTGGAAATTCTACAACTAGAAGGAAAGAGAAAAGCACATTGAGACTCAGAGGAGCTACAAAAGGCTGAGGTACAGAGAGGAGCCCACGCATGCGGAGAGGACTGGTGACAGTGTGCTTGGCTGGCTTTCTCAAGCAGGAGGGAGATGGAAGCTCCCGCCTGCGCTGAACTCCAGTTCCAGGCGAGACTCTGGGATCCCAGACTCATTCAGGGGAATCTGGACTGTCAGGAAAAGAAAAAAGCACACTGAGACTCAGGGGAGCTGCGGAAGGCAGAGGTCCTGAGGCTCACGCGTGGGCAGGGAGGACTGACTACTGAGTGTGCAGCTAGCTTTCTCAAGCAGGAGGGAGACAGAAGCTCCCGACTGCGCTGAACTCCAGTTCACATGAGACTCTGGGGACCCAGACTCATTTGGGGAGAAACTGGACTGTCTGGCAGTGGACGAAACTCGAGTGCGGCTTTCTCTCAGAGGTGCTTGCAGTGATTACCGAGGGTCACTGAGACACAGGGGCCTCATAGGGAAGGGCTGATGGGAAACCAAGACTGTCTGCTCCGCCCTGAGACTCCGCCACATCCAGCTGAGCACAGAGGCTTTTGCAGTTTTGCAAGTCTTGTCTCATAAGGATGTCTCCAGCACAATAGTTCTCCCAGCATAGACACAGCTGATATTCACAGCCAATTGGCCTGGATGTCAATTCCTCCCAGTGATACCAACAACAATTAAAACTTAGCTACAACAAGGCTGTTCACACAGTCCACAAAGGGGTGCACCAAGAGTGTCCACCTCAGGTTAACTGGGGAGGCTGAGCCACTGGGCCCTATGGGACACCTAGCACACAAAGCTACTCTACCAACTCAGGGAAGCAACGAAAATGTGGAGACAAAGAAACAGATCACAAATGAAAGAAATGGAGGAAAGCAAATGACTGGATATAGAGTTCAAAATCAGGGTTATAAGGTTTTTCAATAATTTTCTAGAAAAGGCCAATAAATTTAGCGAGACCCTCGAGGATATGAAAAAGGATCAACTAGAAATTAAGCATACACTGACTGAAATAAAAAATATTATACAGAGACCTAACAGCAGACTAGAGGACCACAAGAATCAAGTCAAAGATTTGAAAAACAAAGAAGCAAAAAAGACTCAACCGAAAAAGCAAAAAAAAAAAAAAAAGAACAAAAAAAAAATGAAGATAGTGTAAGGAGCCTCTGGGACAACTTCAAGCATACCAACATCCGAATTATGGGGGTGCCAGAAGAAGAGAGAGAGCAAGATACTGAAAATCTATTGGAAGAAATAATGACCAAAAACTTCCCCACCTGGTGAAAGAAATAGACTTACAAGTGCAGGAAGCACACAGAACCCCAAAAAGAATCCAAAGAGGACCACACCAAGACACATCATAATTAAAATGCCAAGAGCAAAAGACAAAGAGAGAATATTAAAAGCAGCAAGAGAAAAACAGTTAATTACCTACAAGGGAGCACCCATACGACTGTCAGCTGATTTCTCAACAGAAACTATGCAGGCCAGACTGGAGTGGCAAGAAATATTCAAAGTGATGAATAGCAAGAACCTACAACCAAGATTACTCTACCCAGCAAAGCTATCATTCAGAATGGAAGGGCAGATAAAGAGCTTCACAGATAAGAAAAAGCTAAAGGAGTTCATCACCGCCAAACCAGTATTATATGAAATGCTGAAAGGTATTCTTTAAGAAGAGCAAGAAGAAGAAAAAGGTAAAGATAAAAATTATGAACAACAAATACATATCTATCAACAAATGAATCTAAAAATCAAGTGAATAAAAAGTCTGATGAACAGAATAAACTGGTGAACATAATAGAATCAGGAGCATAGAAAGGGAGTGGACTGACAATTCTCGGGGGGAAAGGGGTGTGGGGGGTGCGGGAAGACACTGGACAAAAATCATACACCTATGGATGAGGACAGTGGAGGGGAGGTAAGGGCAGAGGGTGGAGTGGAAATTGGGGGGAGGGAAGCTATGGGGGGAAAAAGAGAAACAATTGTAATAATCTGAACAATAAAGATTTATTAAATTAAATAAAAAGAAAAGAAAACAAATATAAGAAACAAAGATTGATACTTTATAATGATAAAGGGAGCACTACATCAAGTAAACATAACACTTCTTAATATACATGCACCCAACCAGGGAGCACCAAAATATATAATACAACTACTTACAGAACTAAAGGGAGAAACAGATAAAAACTCAATCATAGTTAAAGACCTTAATACTCCATTGACAGCTCTAGTCAGATCAACCAAACAGAAAATCAATAAAGAAATATGGGCCTTAAATGAAATACTAAACCAAATGGACATAATTGACATTTACAGAATATTTCATCTCAGAATATTATACATTCTTCTCCAGTGCACATGGAACATTCTCAAGAATAAGCCACATGCTGGGTCAAAAAACTAGCATCAACAAATTTAAGAAGATTGAAATTATATGAAATATATTCTCTGACCAGGAAGCCTTGAAATTACAAATCAACGATAAAAAGGAAGTAAAGAAACCCACAAATATGTGGAGATTAAACAACATACTACTAAAAAATGACTAGGTCAAAGAAGAAATAAAAGGTGAGATCAAAAGATATATAGAGACAAATAAAAATGACAATATGACATATCAAAATTTCTGGAATGCAGCAAAAGCAATAATAAGAAGGAAGTTTATATCATTACAGGCCTATCTCAAGAAATAAGAGAAATCCCAAGTAAACAACCTAATACCACATCTTACAGAACAAAAAAAAGAAGAACAAAAGCAAACTGAAGTCAGCAGAAGAAAAGAAATAATAAAATTAAAGCAGAATTGAATGAAATAAGGAACAAAAAGACTACACAAAAAATTAATAAAACAAAGAGCTGGATCTTTGAAAAGATTAATAAAATTGACAAACCCCTGACTAGACTCATTAAGGAAAAAAGGGAAAAGACACATATAAACAAAATGAGAAATGAGAGAGAAGACATCACAGATATACGAAGGATCATACTAGAATATCATGAAAGACTTTATGCCACCAAATTCAATAATCTAGAAGTTCCTAGAAGTATGTAACCTTTCTAGACTAAATCACAAAGAATTCAAAAATCTAAATAGACTAATCAGCAGTGAAGAAATGGAAACAACCATCAAAAAATAAATGTCCACTACCACATGGCCTCACCAGTGAATTCTACCAAACATTCAAGGACTTAAAACCTATTCTTCTCAAACTCTTCCAAAAAAAATGACAGAAGAGGCAATACTTCATAACACATTCTGTTAGGCCAATATAACCCTGATACCAATACCTGGCAAAGATAACACACAACAAAGAAAACTACAGACCAATAACTCTGATGAATACAGTTGCAAAGTTCCTAAACAAAATACTAGCAAATCGAAAACAACCATACATCAAAAAAATAATACAGCATGATCAACTACAGTTTATTCCAGAGGCACAAGGATGGTTCAACATATGCAAATGAATCAATGTAAAACACCACATTAACAAAAGAAAGGATAAAAGTCATATGATCTTATCAGTAGTTGCAGAAAAAAAAAAAAACATTTTATAAGATATAACATGCATTTATACCCCAACATAATAAAGGCCATATATGACAAACCCTCAGTCAATATTATACTCAATGGTGAAAAACTGAAAGATTTTCCTCTAAGTTTAGGAACAAGACAAAGATGTCCACTCTCACCACACTTGTTCAACATAGTGCTGGAAGTCCTGGCCAAAGCAATAAGGCAAGAGAAAGAAATAAAAGGCATCCAAATTGAGAAAGAAGTAATCATCACTTTTTGCAGATGACCTATGCTATATATAGAAAACTCTAAAGACTCAACCAAAAAAAAATTATTAGAAGCAATAAACAAATACAGTCAAGTTGCACTTATGCAAAAATCAATGTGCAAAAATCCATTGCCTTCCTGTATATTAACAACAAAACTTCAGAAAAAGGGATGAAACAATTTATTTCGCAATTGCAATAAAAAAAAATAAAATACCTAGGAATAAACTTAACAAAAAAAATGTGCAAGACCTATATGTTGAATATTACAAAACATTTAAAAAGATACAACAAAATGGAAAAATTCTGTATGCATGGATTAGAAAAATCAACATAGTTAAAATGGCCAAATTACCCCAAGTAATATACAGATTTAATGCAATCCCCACCAAAATACCAATGTCATTTTTAAAGAAATAGAACAAGAAATCATCAGATTTGTATGGAACCACAAATAACCCCGAATAGCCAAAGCAATCCTGAGAGAAAAGAATGAAGTTGGAGGTATTATGCCAGCTGACTTCGACTTATACTACAGAGCTATGATAATCAAAAGAGCATGGTATTGGCAAAGAAACAGGCACACAGATCAATGGAACAGAATAGAGAGCCCAGCTACAAAACCACATGTATATGAACAGATAATTTTCAACAAAGGAGCCAGAAACATGCAGTGGAGTAAAGATAGTCTCCTCAATAAATGGTGCTGGGAAATTGGAAAGCCACATGCAAATGAGTGAAACTGGATTACAGTTTGTCCCCATGTACAAAAATTAATTCAAAATGGATCAAAGATCTAAATATAAAACCCAAAATAAAAAGTTATATAGAAAATTATATAGGTACCAAATTTATGGACCTTGGTCATAGAGGACATTTTATGAACTTGACCACAAAGGCAAGAGAAGTAAAGGCAAAAATAAATGCATGAGACTATATCAAACTAAAAGGTTTCTGCACAGCAAAAGAAACTGATAACAAAACAAAGAGGCAATCAACCAGATGGGAGATGATATTTGCAAACAGTAGCTCTGACCAAGGTTTAATTTCCAAAATATATAAAGAACTCATAAAATGCAACACCAAACAACCCAATGAAAAGGGGGCAGAGGACCTGAAAATACACTTCTCCAAAGAAGACAAGGAACAGCCAGTAGATATATGAAAATATGTTCAGCCTCACTGGCAATTAGGGAAATGCAAATCAAAACTACAATGAGATACCACCTCACATCTGTTAGAGTGGCCATTATCAACAAGACAAGCAATAACAAGTACTGGAAGTTGTGGAAAAAAGAGATCCTCATTCACTACTGGTGAGACTGTGGACTGGTGCAACCACTATAGAAAGCAGTCTGGCAATTCCTCAAAAAATTGAGAATAGAACTACCATGGGATCCAGCAATCCCTCTCTGGGGTATATACCTGAAAACTTCAAAATCATGTATTGGCAAAGATATATCACCCCTATGTTCAATGCAACATTATTCACAGTGGCCAAAACATGGAAACAACCAAAGTACCCTGTGATAGAGGACTGGATAAAGAAGATGTGATACATATACACAGTGGAATACTATTCAGCCATAAGAAAGGATGAAATAGCACCATTTGCAACAACATAGATGGACATTCAGGACATTGCAGTAAGTGAAATAAGTCAGTCAGAAAAGGCTAAGAACCATATGATTTCACTTATATGTTGGATATACAACTGAAACTCATGGAGAGAACCAAGATGACGGCGTAGGAAACACCTGTACTCACCGCCTCCCACAACCACATCAAAATTACAACTAAAATACAGAACAACCATCATTCAGAACTGCCTGAAAGCTGGCTGAATGGAAGTCCTACCACTAGAGAAGTAAAGAAGAAAGCACACTAAGGCTGGTAGGAGGTGCAGAGGTGCAAAAGAGGCTGGTCCAACATTCACATGTGGCTTTTTTGTAATCAGGAGATCGCCTCTGCGTAGGCCACCCATGAGGAGTAAGGGGTCTGAGCCCCACACCATGCCCCCAGTCCAGGGTCCCAGAGCTGGGACAAGAAGTTCCTGTAACTACAGGTTGTAAAATCCAATGGTGTTTGGGGCTGAGTGACACGAGTCTGCTAGAGATCCAGGTGTATCTTTTAAAGGGCTGGTGAAGAACTTACTCAGACTCTATCCCTCTGAGCTCCAGCACCAGGTGGCTTTGGGGGACACAGACACATACAGGGAGGAACTGGATTGTCTGGCATCAGGGTAGCAACTCATGGGTGGCTTTCTCCTAGATGGGGTTGCTCTTAGGGATTATTGTTCCTATGTTGGGAAGTCCCCTGTCACAGAGCTGACTGGCAGCCATATCTGAGTCTCCATCAGCCTGGAGCACACTGTTTGCTCTGCCCTGGTGAATCCCTGAGACTTTGCCCCATCCAGCTATGATTCCTCCATTTTTTGAAGTTTCAAATTATAATAATTAGTGTTTACATTCTTCTTGTTAAAATGTTTGAAATGAATAAAACTATTGAAATAAAAAAAAAGACCGTACCCTTTTATGTAATGATGTTTACTTTGAATTTATATTAGTTCACACAAACACTCCATCCATGCTTTTGTTCCAGCCCTCCGGTCCAGTTTAAGAACCCATTGTGGCCCTCGAGTCAAAAAGTTTGCCCACCCCTGAATAATACGGATTGAAAATAAAAATGTAATAATTAAAAAGGTAAAATCAAGTGAGGAAAAAAGAGAAAAAATTAGTTTCTTGAGTAAAAGATGCAAAAAATGAAAATAAAAAAATAAAAAATAAAAATAAAATGTGGAGTAGTGCAGGTCATTCACTTTCTCTGTTGTTCTGTTTGGCACGCCTGTTTCTCAGTCTGGACAGTATTGCAGTTCCCTGCGTTCCACTACTCTTCAGTGTTGTAAGCCAGTCCTGATTTTAAGCAGGTGGTGTGTCTTAATTTCTCATATTCCTTTATTTATTTATTTATTTTGATTACACAAGAGTCAATCTGTGATTCAGCCCCTGGGTGGCAGTGTTTCTGGATTGACTTCCGGGTCTATATATGGCCTCTCTAGGCAGTGTTAGAGCCTTCTTCCCCTGTGACACTCACTACCGGTTTGTGGGAGTGGGCTGCCTCAGAGCTGGCTCTCCGATGGTCACTCCCTACTCTGATCCCCAGGTTCCAGAAAAACACTTTCCCCTGCAGTCTCCCAGGGTGTCCCCAACTGGGTGATCCTATGTATTGGGCTTAGTAATCAGAAGCAAGGATTTGAAGAGGAAAAAGCCCAAGTGTGCGAACAATGGGTCTGCGCGCAAGTCTAAGCAGCCGGCACACCTTTGAAATTCTTAGGCTGTCCCTGGACGTCAGATCAAAATGGGTTGCTTTTTAGAGATCCCTTCTGTTAGCAGCTCTGAGGACCCCCTTCCACATTCACAGATCACATCAGCCCCAACAGCCACGGATTTTTCTAGGCACAGAGTTCCCTTGTCCTCCAGCTCCCGCAAAACGCGTGTTCCTCTCTCCCACCGGGACCAGAGACCTCACCTTATCCCAGGCAAAATCTGACCTTTCCGTGGTGGAGTGTAGAGCTCCTCTGAATCCGTGTGTTTGCGCAAATTGGGGAGTGGTGTTTTGGGGCTCGCAGCTGTTCCGTGGGTGCCGCAGTTGTGGATTCTCAGGCTTCCGATAAGCTCCACTTTCCCGTTCAAGATGGCGCAAACTCCTCGTCGGATCCAGTAACTCCAGGAGGGGACCCAGCCGCAGTGGGGGCTGCCAGGTCAGGGGAACCCCGTCTAGCAGTCCCCCACCTTCTTCTGGAGTTTAGCTGTCCCTTAACTTGCCAACAAACACTCCTCGTGAGACCCTCAGCTGTTCTTTCTTTCTGCTCCGGGACAAGGCTCGGAACACGTCTGTCTATTCCGCCGCCATTTTTCCTCCCCCCTCAAGGATCTTAGTGAGAATGTCAAAGACATGAAAAAAGACCAGTCAGAAATTAAGCATACACCAACTGAAATAAAGAATAATTTACAGGATTCAACAGTAGAGTTGAGGAATCTGAGAATCAAATCAACAATTTGGAATATGACAAAGTAAAAAAACACCAATCAGAAGAGCAAAAAGAAAAAATAATACAAAATTATGAAGATAGTATAAGGAACCTCTGGGACAACTCCAAGAGTACCAACATTCACATTATAGGGGTGCCAGAAGGAGACAAGAGCAATATATTGAAAACCTACTTCAAGAAATAATGACAGAATCAAAAGACATAGGGTAACAGATTGGATAAGAAAACACGACCCATATATCTGCTGTCTACAAGAAACCCACCTCAGAAAAAAAGACGCACACAGACTGAGGGTGAAGGGATGGAAAAAGGTTTTCCAGGCAAATGGAACTGAAAAAAAAGCTGGGGTAGCAATACTTATTTCTGACAAATTAGATCTCAAACTGAAGGACATAACAAGAGATAAGGAAGGCCATTTCATAATACTAAAGGGAGCAATCCAACAAGAAGAAATAACTCTGGTAAACATATATGCACCCAATACAGGAGCACCCAAATACATAAAAAAACTCCTGGAAGATATCAAGGGAGACATTGACAGCAATACAATCATAGTAGGAGACTTTAATACCCCACTATCACCATTGGACAAATCCTCTAAACAAAACATCAGCAAAGAAACATCAATCCTAAATGACTCACTAGACCAGATGGAATTAATTGACATCTTCAGAACATTTCACCCCAAAGCCACAGAATATACATTCTTCTCAAGCGCACATGGGTCATTTTCAAAGATAGACCATATGTTGGGACATAGGCAAAGTCTCTTCAAATTCAAGAAGATAGAAATCATATCAAGCATCTTCTCAGACCACAGTGGCATAAAACTGGAAATCAACTACAATAAAAACAACCCAAAGAAATCAAACACATGGAGACTAAACAGCATGCTATTAAACCATGACTGGGTTACCAGAGAGATCAAAGAAGAAATAAAAAACATCATGACAACAAATGACAATGAAAACACTACAATCCAAAATCTATGGGACACAGCGAAAGCAGTCTTGAGAGGGAAGTTCATAGCTCTACAAGCCTACTGCAAAAAACAAGAAACAGGGGTAATAAATTACCTAACCCAACAACTCAAAGAGTTAGAAAAAGAGCAACAAGAAAAGCCCAGTGTAAGCAGAAGGAAGGAAATAATAAAGATCAGAGCACAGATAAACGACATAGAGACCAAAGAAACAATACAAAAGATCAACAAAACCAAGAGCTGGTTCTTTGAAAGGATAAACAAGATTGATGAACCTCTAGCCAGGCTCACCAAGAAGCAAAGGGAGAGGACCCAAATAAACAAGATCAGAAATGAAAGAGGTGAAATAACAACAGATCCCGCCGAAATACAAAGGATTGTTAAAAAATACTACGAACAACTCTATTCCAACAAACTGGACAACCTGGAGGAAATGGACATATTCCTAGAAAAATATAACCTTCCAAAACTCAATCAGGAAGAATCTAAACAGCTCAACATGCCAGTAACTATGGAAGAAATTGAAGCAGTCATCAAAGAGCTTCCGGCAAACAAAAGCCCGGGGCCAGACGGCTTCACTGGAGAGTTCTACCAAACATTCAAGGAAGAACTAAAACCTATCCTCCTCAGACTATTCCAAAAAATTCAAGAGGAAGGAACACTTCCAAGCTCCTTCTATGAAGCCAGCATCACCCTAATACCAAAACCAGATAAAGACAACACAATGAAAGAGAATTACAGGCCAATATCCCTCATGAATGTAGATGCCAAAATCCTCAACAAAATTCTAGCAAATAGGATCCAGCAGTACATCAGAAAGATCATACACCATGACCAAGTAGGGTTTATCCCAGGAATGCAAGGATGGTTCAATATCCGCAAATCAATAAATGTGATACATCACATAAACAAATTGAGAGATAAAAATCACATAGTCATATCAATTGATGCAGAAAAAGCATTTGACAAAATCCAACACCCTTTCTTGATAAAAACTCTCAACAAGGTGGGAATAGAAGGATCATACCTCAACATCATAAAAGCTATATATGATAAACCCACAGCTAACATCATACTCAATGGGCAAAAACTAAAACCATTTCCCCTAAGAACAGGAACAAGACAGGGATGCCCACTCTCACCACTCCTGTTTGACATAGTACTGGAAGTATTAGCCACTGCAATTAGACAAGAAGAAGAAATAAAAGGCATCCAAATTGGAAAAGAAGAAGTAAAGCTGTCCTTATTTGCAGATGACATGATATTGTACATAAAAAACCCGAAAGACTCCATCAAAAAACTAACAGACTTAATAAATGAATTCAGCAATGTAGCAGGATACAAAATTAACACCAAGAAATCTATGGCATTTCTATACACCAACAATGAATTTACAGAAAGAGAGACTAAAAAAGCAATCCCATTTTCCATCGCACCAAAAAAATTAAGATACTTAGGAATAAACCTAACCAAGGAGGTAAAAGACCTATATGCGGAAAACTACAGGACACTGAAAAAAGAGATAGAGGAAGATGTAAACAGATGGAAGAACATACCATGTTCATGGATTGGTAGAATCAACATCATTAAAATGTCCATACTACCCAAAGCAATCTATAGATTCAATGCACTCCCCATTAAAATACCAACGGCGTATTTCACAGACCTAGAAAGAACTCTCCAAAAATTCATCTGGAATAAAAAAAGACCCCGAATAGCCACAGCAATCCTGAGAAAGAAGAATAAAGTAGGAGGGATCTCAATACCAGATTTCAAGCTGTATTACAAAGCCACTGTCATCAAAACAGCCTGGTACTGGCACAAGAACAGACATATAGATCAATGGAACAGAATAGAGAATCCAGATATCGACCCAAACCAATATGCGCATTTAATATTTGACAAAGGAGGCATGAACATACAATGGAGTCAAGACAGTCTCTTTAATAAATGGTGTTGGGAAAATTGGACAGATACATGCAAAAAAATGAAACTAGATCACCACTTACACCATACACAAAAATAAACTCAAAATGGGTACAGGACTTAAATATAAGACGGGAAACCATAAAAATACTAGAGGAATCCACAGGCAGCAAAATCTCAGACATATGCCAAAAGAACTTTTTCAGTGATACTGCCCCTAGGGCAATGGAAGCCAAACAGAAAATAAACAAATGGGACTACATCAAAATAAAAAGCTTTTGCACAGCAAAAGAAACCATCAACAAAACAACAAGAAACCCCACTGTATGGGAGAACATATTTGCAAATGGTATCACTGATAAAGGTTTAATTTCCAACATCTACAGGCAGCTTATACAACTTAATAAAAGGAAGATAAATGATCCAATAAAAAAATGGGCAACGGACCTAAATAGAAGCTTTTCGAAAGAAGACAGAAGGAAGGCCAAGAGACACATGAAAACATGCTCAAAGTCACTAATTATCCGAGAGATGCAAATCAAAACAACAATGCGATACCATCTCACACCTGTCAGAATGGCTATCATCAACAAATCAACAAACGACAAGTGTTGGCGAGGATGCGGAGAAAAAGGAACCCTCGTGCACTGCTGGTGGGAATGCAGACTGGTGCAGCCACTGTGGAGAACAGTATGGAGTTTCCTCAAAAAACTGAAAATGGAACTCCCATTTGACCCAGTAATCCCACTCCTAGGAATATATCCTAAGAAACCAGAAACACCAATCAGAAAGGATATATGCACCCCTATGTTCATAGCAGCACAATTTACAATAGCTAAGATTTAGAAACAGCCTAGGTGCCCATCAGCAGATGACTGGATCAGAAAACTATGGTACATCTACACAATGGAATACTATGCTGCCGTAAAAAAGAAGGAATTACTACCATTTGTAGGCACTTGGATGGAATTAGAGAACATTATGCTAAGTGAAATAAGCCAGTCAATGAAAGAAAAATACCACATGATCCCACTCATTTGGGGATAATGAAAAACATTATAAACTGATGAACAAAAAGATAGTTACAGAGGCAGTAAAGCATCAAACAGACTGTCAAATTACAGGGGTAAGGTTAGGGAGAGGTGGGGGAAATAAGAGATCAACTGAAGGACTTATATGCATGTATATAAGAGTAACCAACGGATGCAAAACATTGGGGGGTGAGGGCATGTATGGGAGTGGGGTGGGGGTGGGGGGCAATGGTAAGATATGTACACATATAATACCTTAATAAAAATTTGAAAAAAAAAAAAAAAAAAAAAAGAAATAATGACAGAAAACTTCTATCTGGTGAAAGAAATAGACTTACAAGTCCAGGAAGTGTAGAGTCCCAAATAAGAGGAATCCAAAGAGGCCCACACCAAGACACATCACAGTTAAAGTGCCAAGGGTTAAAGACAGAGAGATAATCTTAAAAGTAGCAAGAGAAAAGCTGTTAGTTACCTACAAGGAAGTGCCCATACAACTGTCAGCTGATTTCTCAACAGAAACTATGCAGGCCAGAAGGAAGTGGCAAGAAATATTCAAAGTGATGAATAGCAAGGACCTACAACCAAGATTACTCTACCCAACAAAGCTCTCATTTAGAATTGAAGGCCAAATAAAGAGCTTCACAGATAAGAAAAAGCTAAAGGAATTCATCACTGCCAAACCAGTATTACATGAAATGTTGAAGGGTATTCTTGAAGAGGAAGGAGGAGGAGGAGGAGGAGGAGGAGGAGGAGGAGGAGGAGAAAGAGAAAGAGGAGAAGGAGAAGGAGGAAGAGGAGGAGGAGGAGGAGGAGGAGGGAGAAAGGAGAAGAGATAAAAATATGAAAAATAAAATGCCAATAAATGCATATCTATCAACAATTGAATCTAAAAATTAAAATAAGCGAACAAAAAAGTCTAATGAACAAAATAAACTGGTGAATAGAATAGAATCAGAGGCCTGGGAACATGGAACAGACTGACAAATCTCAGAGGAAAAGGGGAAGGAGAGGAAAGAGAATATCAAAACAATTTCTGTGATGAATACAGATGCAAAAATCCTAAAGACTAGCAAATTGATTACAACAATACATTAAAGAGGTAATAAATAACTATCAAGTGGAGTTCATTCCAGGAGCACAAAGATGATTCAACATACACAAATTGATCAATGTGATAAATCACATTGACAAAATAAAGCATAAAATTCATGATATATCAATAGATGCAGAAAAAGCATGCAACAAGATGCAACATCCATTTATGATTAAAGCCCTCAATAAATGGGTATTGAAGGAAAGTGCTTCAATGTAATAAAGGCCATATATAACAAACCTTCAATGAATATACTCAATGGTGAAAAACTGAAAGCTTTTCCTCCAAGATCAGGAACAAGACAAGGATGCCCACTCAGATATGAAAAAATGTTCAACTTCATTAGCTATTAAAGAAAAATCAAAACTACAGTGAGACAGCACCTCACACTCTTAGAATGGCTATTATCAATAAGACAAGTAATAACAAGTGTTGGAGAGGTTGTGGAGAAAAAACAACCCTCATTCACTGCTGGTGGGAATGTGAACTGGCACATCCACTATGGAAAACACTATAGAGGCTCCTCAAAAAATTAAAAATATAGTTACCATATGGCCCAGCAATCCATCTTCTGGGTATCTGCCCAAAAAAAATAGAAAACCTGTATTTATAAAGATACTAGAGGCCCGGTGCACAAAATTCGTGCACAGGGGTGTGTGTCCCTCAGCCCAGCCTGCACCTTCTCCAATCTGGGACCCCTCGAGGGATGTCTGACTGCCCGTTTAGGCCCGATCCCACCAGGATTGGGCTTAAACGGGCAGTTGGACATCCCTCTCACAATCCAGGACTGCTGGCTCCCAACTGCTTGCCTGCCTGCCAGCCTGATTGCCCCTAACTGCTTCTGCCTGCCAGCCTGATCACCCCCTAACCACTCCCCTGCCAGCCTGATTGATGCTTAACTGCTCCCCTACCAGCCTGTTTTCCCCCAACTTCCCTCGTCTGCCGGCTTGATCACCCCCAACTGCCCTCCCTTGCAGGCCTGGTCCCTCCCAACTGCCCTCCCCTGCTGGCCTGATTGCCCACAACTGCCCGCCCTTGCAGGCCTGGTCCCTCCCAACTGCCCTCCCCTGCTGGCCATCTTGTGGTGGCCATCTTGTGTCCACATGAAGGCAGGATCTTTGGCCACATGGGGGCAGCCATCTTGTGTGTTGGAGTGATGGTCAATCTGCATATTACTCTTTTATTAGATAGGATAGAGGCCTGGTGCACGGGTGGGGGCCAGCTGGTTTGCCCTGAAGGGTGTCCCGGATCAGGGTGGGGGTTCCCTTGGGGCGTGGGGCAGCCTGGGTGAGGGGCCTGTGGTGGTTTGCAGGCCGGCCACACCCCCTGGTGACCCAAGCAGAGGCCCTGGTATCTGGGGTTTATTTATCTTCTACAATTGAAACTTTGTAGCCTGGAGCGGAGCCAAGCCTTCTGCTTGCTCCGTGGCAGCTGCCATTTCTATTGGGATTTATGTATCTTCTATAATTGAAACTTTGTAGCCTTAAGCAAGGCCTGGGCCAGCCAGGGTGTGAGGAAAGCTTGGCTTCCTTCATCACCGGGGCAACCCTAAGCCTCCTGCTCTTTCCAGCTCCGTGGCTGCCGCCATTTCTGTTTGGGTTTATGTATCTTCTATCATTGAAACTTTGTAGCCTTGAGTGGAGGCCTAGGCCGGCAAGGGCAGGAGGAAAGCTTGGCTTCCTCCATTGCCGGGGAAACCCAAGCCTCCCTCCTGCTCTCTGTGGCTGTAGCCATCTTGGTTGGGTTTATTTGCATATTCGCTCCTGATTGGCTTGTGGGCGTGGCTTGTGGGCGTGGCTTGTGAATGTAGCAGAGTGATGGTTGATTTGCATATTACTCTTTTATTAGATAGGATATGTTTATTGCAGCATTATTTACAGTAGCCAATACATGGAGACAACCAAAGTGACCAGCAATAGAGGACTGGATAAAGAAGATATAGTATATATATACAATGAAATACTACTCAGCCATAAGAAAAAAATGAAATACTGCCACTTGTGACAACATGAATGGATCTTAAGAGTATCATTGCTGAGCAAAGTAAGTCAGACAGAAAAGGATAAGAATCATATGATTGCACTCATATCCTATATAATAAAAGGGTAATATGCAAATTGACCCTAATGGTGGAATGACCGGTCACTATGATGCGCACTGACCACCAGGAGGTAGATGCTCAACACAGAAGCTGCCCCCTGGTGGTCAGTGTGCTCCCACAGGGGGAGCTCCGCTCAGCTACAAGCCTGGATGAGGGCTGCAAGTGCAGCGGCAGTGGCAGGAGCCTCTCCCGCCTCCTCGGCAGCGCTAAGGATGTCCAACTGCAGCAGGGAGCAGACCTAAGCCACAGTTGGACATCCCCTGAGGGCTCCTGGGCTGCCAGAGGGATGTCTGACTGCCAGCTTAGACCTAATCCCCTGAAGAGTGGGCCTAAGCTGGCAGGTGGACATCCCCCAAGGGCTCCCAGACTGCAAGAGGGTGCAGATCAGGCTGAGGGACCCCCCCCCCACCCTGAGTGCACGAATTTTCATGCACCGGGCCTCTAGTATGATATATAAAACAGAAAGTAACAAACAAAGGAAACCAACCAAAAAAATGCATTGACACAGACAGCAGTATTGTGGTTACCTGAGGGAGGGAGGGTAGAAGAGGGTAAAGGGGTCTAATATATGGTGAGGGAAGGAAACTAAACTTTGGGTGATGAGCACACAATGCAATATACAGGTGATATCCTATATAATAAAAGCCTAATATGCAAATTGTCCCCTCAACTGGGAGTTCAACTGCTTGCTATAATGTGCGCTGACCACTAGGGGGCGGCATGGAATATGGCAGGCATAGGTGACACAGCGCTGGCAGCCGGCCCCAATGGGCCCTAACTAGAGTGGATCGCAGTGGGATGGTGGAGCGGGTGAGCAGGTGGCGCCAGGCCAAGGCGGGTGCGACCAGCAGCAGTGGCAGGGGATGGGGCTGCTGCCCAGCTCCCAGGTACTGAGGGAGCTGGGTGGGGGCATGGTGACTAGGCAGAGGAGGGCGCACAGGGGCCTGGAAGCCCAGGTGCTGCCCAGGGCCCAGAGGTCAGCTGGGACCTGCCTTTCCACGCCAGATGCTCACACTTTGATAGCTGGCCAGGCCTAGGGACCACACCCGTGCATGAATTTCATGCATTGGGCCTCTAGTGTTATAATATTGTACACTTGAAATTATATAATCTTATTAACCAACTAGAGGCCCAATACACGAAATTCGTGCATGGGTAGGGTCCCTTGGCCTGGCTGGTAATCAGGGCTGATCTGTGGGGCTACCGGCGGGATGATTGGGGCTCCATCTCACACCCACCTTGGCTGTCCTGGCACCGCCCGATCACCGGCCCCACCCCCTGCTGCCACTGCTGGTCGGGGCCTGTGGGCTGGGGGCAGCTTCTGGGTTGAGCATCTGCCCCCCTGGTGGTCAGTGCACATCATAGCTACAGGTCATTCCAGCATTCGGTCAATTTGCATATTAGGATTTTATATAGATAAACTAGAGGCCCGATGCAAGAGTAGGCCTTCCTTCCCCCAGCTGCTGATACCGGCTTCCCTCTGGCACCTGGGACCCAGGCTTCCCTCTAGCACCCAGGACCCAGGCTTCCCTCGCAACCCCGGCTTCATCTGGAAGGTCGTCGGGAGGACATTCGGAAGGATGTCTGGTCTAATTAGCATATTATGCTTTTATTATTATAGACTAGAGGCCCGATGCACAAAATTCATGCAAGAGTAGGCCTTCCTTCCCCTAGCTGCCAGTACCGGCTTCCCTTTGGCACCCAGGACCCAGACTTCCCTCCAGCACCCGGGACCCAGGCTTCCCTTGCAGCCTGAGCTTCGTCCGGAAGGACATCCGGTCTAATTAGCATATTATGCTTTATTATTATAGATGTTATCTCAATAAATTTAACAAAAATAATATAAAATTTCAAAGGAAAGAATTTGAGAGATGAAATGGGAAAGCAAGATGCAGTCAGGGAGGACACACAGCTAGAGGCAGCTGGATGTTGGGTAGATAAATATTACTCTTCATAATATGCATGAACATAGCTAAACACTTCCATATGCATGGTATATTTCATAGTGAAGTATAGTGGCTTATATCCAAAACAATAAATGTATTCGTGTGGATGAGGGGCAATGGGAGTCGAGAGAAAAATAGAAGAGAACAGAATAAGATGGGGGGGGGGGACAGAAGATAAAGATTAAATAAAAGTTAATGTAGTGATGTTTGAATAAAAGCAGGGTCACAGAGGTGGTGTCCCTGGAAAGAGAGGAATGAAGAGAGAGAAGGAAAGGAAAGAATGTGAATTGACCACCTAATAAGTAAGGAAAGAGAAATTTGCATATACTATTTCCCTAAACTCCATATAATTATATCATTTGCCCCACTTTTTTAGTGAAGAAAACATGTATATTGAGGTTAAACAACATATTAATATCCATACAGCTATTAAACAAAGCCAGGGTTAAAATCAGATAAAAGTGAATTTAAAATTTACTCTCTTCAATAACAAAATAAATAAATAAATAAATAAATAAATAAATAAATAAATAAATAAATAAAATTTCACTCTCTTATTTTTTTTCTTTATTGATTAAGGTATTACAAATGTGTCCTTATTCTCCCATTGTCCCCCCACCCCCCCAGACTTGCCCTCCCCCTCCCCCTCCCCCATTGTCTGCGTTCATCGCTTATGCTTATATGCATGCTTACAAGTCCTTTGGTTGATCTCTCCCCCTTACCCCTACCCTCCCCTACCTTCCCTCTGAGGTTTGAGCATCTGATCGATGCTTCTCTGTGTCTATATCTGTTTTTGTTCATCAGCTTATGTTGTTCATTATAATCCACAAATGAGTGAAATCATGTGATATTTATTTTTCTCTGACTGACTTACTTCACTTAGCATAATGCTCTCCAGCTCCATCCATGCTGTTGCAAATGGTAGGAGTTCCTTCCTTATTACAGCAGCGTAGTATTCCATTGTGTAGATGTGCCAAAGTTTTTTAATCCACTCATATGCTGATAGGCACTTAGGCTGATTCTAAATCATAGCTATTGTAAATTGTGCTGCTATGAACATAGGGGTGCATATATCCTTTCTGCTTCATGTTTCTAGTTTCTTGGGATATATTCCTAAAAGTGAGATCTCTGGGTCAAATGGGAGCTTTATTTTTAGTTTTTTGCAGAAACTCCATACTGTTCTCCACAGTGGCTGCACCAGTCTGCATTCCCACCAGCAGTGCACGAGGGTTCCTTTTTCTCCGCATCCTCACCAGCACTTGTCGTTTGTTGATGATAGCCATTCTGACAGGTGTGAGATGGTACCTCATTGTCGTTTTGATTTGCATCTCTCAGATGATTAGTGACTTTGAGTATGTTTTCATATGTCTCTTGGCCTTCCTTATGTCTTCTTTCGAAAAGTATCTATTTAGGTCCGTTGCCCATTTTTTGATTGGGTTGTTTGTCTTCCTTTTGTTAAGTTGTATGAGTTCCCTGTAAATGTTGGAGATTAAACCCTTATCAGAGATGTCGTTGGCAAATATGTTCTCCCATGCAGTGGGCTTTCTTGTTGTTTTGTTGATGGTTTCTTTTGCTGTGCAGAAGCTTTTTATTTTGATGTAGTCCCATTTGTTTATTTTCTCTTTAGTTTCCATTGCCCTCGGAGCTGTGTCCGTAAAGATGTTGCTTCAGCATATGTCTGAGATGTTGCTGCCTGTGGATTCCTCTAATATTTTTATGGATTCCATCTTGTGTTTAAGTCCTTTATCCATTTTGAGTTTATTTTTGTGTATGGTGTAAGTTGGTGGTCTAGTTTCATTTTTTTTTTTTTTTTTGCATGTGTCTGACCAAATTTCCCAGCACCATTTATTGAAGAGACTGTCTTATCTCCATTGTATGTTCTTGCCTCCTTTGTCAAATATTAATTGAGCATAGTGGTTTGGGTCTATTTCTGGGTTCTCTATTCTATTCCATTGGTCTATATGTCTGTTCTTGTGCCAGTACCAGGCAGTTTTGAGAACAGTGGCTTTGTAATACATCTTGATATCTGGTATTGAGATCCCAGCTACTTTGTTCTTCTTTCTCAGGATCACTGCAGCTATTCAGGGTCTTTTTTTATTCCAGATGAATTTTTGCCAAGTTCTTTCTAGGTCTGTGAAATATGCTGTTGGTATTTTAATGGGGAGTGTATTGAATCTATAGATTGCTTTGGGTAGTATGGACATTTTAATGATGTTGATTCTACCAATCCATGAACACGGTATGTTCTTCCAATAAATAAAAAAATAAAATTTCACTCTCTTCTACATTTTTTTATTTTTCACCTTCATCCAAAGCCCATTTTTTTCACAAGTATATGCAACTACTCTTATTAATGTTTGTCCTGAAGTATTCTTTATCCCTAAATAACCTGTAGCATTTACTTGTGTGTGTTTAATTTCATCAACTATATCTCATTCTTTTCTTTTTCATTTAATATCTCTAAAGATCTATCCATGTTGCCATATGTGCATCCCATATGTTGCTTCCAGCTCTGTAGAGTATAATGGAGAATGCATTTCTCACATTTCCATTCTCCTGGAAGTAAACACACTAGTGTCACAGATACATTGTAACTGAACATTCTGATATGTGTCCTTATCAACCCAAGTTAAAATTCCTTGAAAAAGAAAAATACCTTCTAAAATAATTCCTTGACATACATGTTCAAGCAAGTGTATGTCTAGCTCATACAGCATATGCCAGATAATTTCCACAACTGCTGTACAATTTACATTCCCACCTGCAACACATGGCTGTCAACCCACATTCCTACCAACAACTTGTATCATGCCATTCGGGTGTAAGAAGGGTATATCAATGTTGCTTTACATTCCTCTTCTCTGGTCCCAACGGGTTAACATACTTGTTAACCATTCAGTTTTCCTGGGGGTGAGCTTGAATCCATCAGTTACCACCCTTCTAATGGATTTATTTTTGTCGTTTTCTTATTGATTTTCAGATACTACTCATACATCTCAATTGTTTTCCAGCCTTTAGATATTGCAAATAAATTCTCACAGTTTGTCATTTACCTCTAAAATCTGTCTATTGTGTGTGTCATTGAGCAGAAACCCTAAAATTTTATTTACTCAAACATATCAGTTTTTCACATTGTAGTTTGGCTTATGGAGGTTAGAGTTCTTACCCAACCTTTCTTCCATTACTTTTATATTACCTTTACCTTTCACTTTTTTCTTTAATGTATCTATCAGTACCCTCCCTTCCCACTGTACCATACTCTATCCTCTACCTGTCCTCCAGTAAACAAACAGCTTTCCAATACAATCAGGCTGTCCTCCAAATTGTATCAACCTCTTAGAGAAGCTGAGAGAAAAGGGATTAAGAGTGGTACTTCTTCCTTTGTATTCCTAAAGCACCTGGTTCACACTTCTTTTAGAGGACTACTACATCGATGCAATCATTTGGTGATGTGGCTGATTCCTTTTGTAGACTATTGAATTCTTCAGTCAGCTCAGTGTTCCATCTTGAATTATATTGCCAAAACCTGGTATAGTGTCTGGAACATATAGATGCTCAATGCACATCTGTGGAAAGTAGATCATTCTCCTCTCTCTTTTCTGAAAAAAAAAAAAGATTGGAAAAAGGTTGAATTACGTGAAGATTCTAGTGTATAACAAACCTGGATTCCAGTTTCAGGTCTACCATTTAAAGAAAATGACAGTATGACATTACAAAAAAAACATAGTCAAAGAGCCTCAGACGAATACTGAGATGATGGAGCCAAATGGATGGATAAGTACTTTTTTAAAGCAAGACTAGATTCTAAGTGCTTGTGGCAGATGCTGGCTCTGCCAATTATTAGCTGTGTGACCTTGAGTAATCTCTGTGTTCAGAACTTAACGATGGGGTTGTGAGGATTCAATAATATGAATCACATAAAGCTCGTAGACTAGTGCTTGCGCATGGTAATTTATCAATCTAAATGATCTGGTATTAGTTAGTGCTCCATGGTAATCAAGCCTAAATAAAGTTCCTGTAAGCATTTTAGCAAACTGCACCATACTCACTTGCTTATGTTTTCTTTCAGAAATGCATTCAGCAACCAGAGGTAAGCTTTGCATTCGTTAACTAATGCTCTTTACCTAACTTTTGCAAAATCTCTTAAGTTAAACTTTTCAAGTATAAGATCTCTAATTTTACTCACTCTGGCTATTTTCATTTATAACTGCACAGAAACTAAGCATTTTAATGAGTTGCTAAAAATGTTTTCAATATTTAACTGCTCTTATTTACAGAAAGAATATATTGAGAATATACTTATTCTTAAATAATTCCACAGATGACCAAAGACCAGAACAAGAAGTAGACAATTTTATTTTTTTAGCATTTTATTGTTGAAAGTATTACATATGTAAGTTCCCTTGCTTATTAAGCCTGCCACCTACAAAAAAATACATTGAGAATTACATCAATTCTTTTTTTAATAAGTTAGAATGTTTTTACTAAGAAGTACTTAAAGAAACAGGGTGGAGTCAAGATCCAGACACAGGTAAAGGGAAATAAATTTTTAAAAAGGAAACTATGCCCAGTCAGCGTGACTCAGTGGTTGAGCATCGATCTATGAACCAGGAGGTCACGGTTCAATTCCAAGTCAGGGCACATGCCCAGGTTGCAGGCTTGATCCTCAGTATGGGCCGTGCAGGAGGCAGTCAATCAATGATTCTCTCTCATCATTGATGTTTCTATTTCTTTCCCTCTCCCTTATTCTCTGAAACTAATAAAAAATATATATTTAAAAAATTAAAATCATTTCTAAAAAAGGAAACTATGAGAAGAAAAAATGTATCTTGTACACAGTTGTTGAAAAATTGAACAATAAATTATGAAGGCAACAAACACTGGCATCAAGATATATAAAGAGTCCTAAAACCAACTACAGATCACTAGACAACCAAAAAGAAAAAAAAATCTAGAGCAGGCATACAATCTCTGTACTATTTGAAAGTCTTATATAAATCAAAAATTATTTCAAAATTATCAATTTAAGAAAACATCACACAGTGAGAAAGAAACAAAGCATTGGAAAATGTCTGTTGTTTGCAGTGATATGAAAAATTCAAATACTTATGCATTTCTGGTAGGAGTCTTAATTGGTCCAGACCAGTGGCATTGTGGCAAATGGGTCACAGCTGACTCTATGTTTAAAAATGTGTGTGTGTGTGTGTGTGTCGCGTGTTTAACAAATTATATTAATATAAGTAATGTATAGTACTTACTTTATAAAAATAATAAAATACATACTATTTTTATTGTAAAGAGGGCCAATAAACTGATTAAAATCTCTTTAACCTCATTAGTAATCAATGAAATGACAATTAAAATTATGCCTTTGGCTCAGCAGTTGGAGCATCGGACTTCAGACTGAAGGGTCCTAGGTTCAATTCCAATCAAGGGCACATGTCCAGGTTGCAGACTCAATCCCCAGTGAGGGGGTGTGCAGGAGGCAGCTGATCAATGATTATTTCTCATCATTTCTATCTCTCTCTCCTTCTCCCTTCCTCTCTGAAATCAGTAAAAATATATATTTTTAAAATTATAATAGCACTGACCATTGGCTCAGTTGGCTGGAGCATCGTCCCATGCACCAAAAGGTTGAGGGTTCAATTCTCAGTCAGCACACATACCTAGGTTGAGGGTTCCATCCCTGATCGGGGGTGCATACAGGAAACAACTGATTGATGTTTCTCTCTCACGTCAATGTTTCTCTCTCTCTCTCTCTCCCCTTCCTCTCTCTAAAATCATTAAACATATCTTCAGGTGAGGATTAAAAATAAATTTTAAAAATAAAAATTATAATAAATTGTCAGTATATACTCACCAGATTGACCCAAAAAAATTTAGTATGGCAAAACTGCTGGCAAGGAAGTGGCACCTTGGGACTCTCACTGCTAATGGTTAAAGTAATTGGTATAACCGTTTTGAGAACAGTTTGTAACTATCTAGTAGAATATGCACATATTTTACAACCCAGCAACCCCACTTAGAAAATGCTGTAGAGAAATGTATCTACAGGTGCAGGAAAACACATTAAAATGTGCACAGCAGCATGAGTTGTAAGAGGGAAGAGGAGATGATGGCAAAATTATATTTCTTAACCTTGGTGATATATGTATTTTATTTTATGCTTGTTAACCTATACATTTACATTTTATGCACTCTTCAGAATGTGTATTTTATTTTCCAATATAAAATGTGAAAAGGAAAATACTTTCCTTTGAATGGCACTTATGGAGGGAAAAACTGCTCACCTTGCTATAGCAGCTAAGGGGGAGGAGGAAATATGGGAGATTGTGTCCTTTTATAAGCCTTAAAAATCTACACGGAGTGAAGGGAACACCGGTGTACTTCTAAAAGTACTCTATTTCCTATTCTGCCCCAGTCTGTAAGCTCTATGAACATAGGCCATGTGGTCTTGTTTAATGCTGTACCCCTCCCTAGTGCCTAGCACAGTGCCCAGGAGATCCTGAACAAATAGTAATTAATTAAATAATTAAATAATTAATTAGCTAATTAATTGGAAGACTCTATGTTTCTTTTTTAGAAGAAATGACATTATAATTCATTGGTTCCTTGGCTATTTCATCTCTGATATATACCTCAATCTTCCTAATACCAAGAACTATCATTTCCAGCATTTGAACATCTTCCTGCTCATTTCTTCTTTTCCCATCATTACGTAGAATTCTCCTACACCAATGTTAATTTTTAATAAAACAAATAGTATAGAATAACATTGTCCTGGTGAAAGTTACTGAAAACTTTTATATTAATAGTAAATAAGACTTTCCATCCTGAAAAGTTTATTCAACGTTGCAATTTAGCATGGAAATTCTAGAGATATTTAAAACATCTTCATTTTAGAAACATATTAGAAATAGAAAGGATGAAGACAGGATGAAGGAGAATTCAAGAAAACGAATGGAATAAATATAAAGGAAGGGAATTTTATACATTGATAATTCTACCTGCCCTAGAAAGGTTTCCCTATAAATAGATAGAGAACAAATTGAAAGACAGAATAAGTTCAATTTACCAAACGGTCCAATCTTGGTCAGCTAGAACTGCCATAACAAAATACCATAGACTAGGTCAGTGGTCGGCAAACTCATTAGTCAACAGAGCCAAATATCAACAGTACAACGATTGAAATTTCTTTTGAGAACCAAATTTTTTAAACTTAAACTTCTTCTAACGCCACTTCTTCAAAATAGACTCACCCAGGCTGTGATATTTTGTGGAAGAGCCACACTCAAGGGGCCAAAGAGCCGCATGTAGCTCGCGAGCCGCAGTTTGCCGACCATGGGACTAGGTGATTAAACAATAAGGACTTATTTTCTCACAGTTCTAGAGACTGGGAATTTGAGATCAGGGTGCCAGCACAGTGGAGTTCTGGTGAGGACTCTCCTCCTGGCTTGCAGATAGTTGCCTTCTCACTGGTAGGAAGGACAGAGACACAGAAAGGGCTGGGAGGATCGTTGCAGCTGTTGAGAATCTGAAGGGCTTTCTCAGCTGCAAAGATCTTCCGTGGGTCTCAACCACATGTGGGCTATCCAGCCCAGAACACCAGTGCCAAATAACATCTGGAGCCTGAATAACATCTAGATTCCGAATAACATCTGGCTGTGAAAATCAGCAGGGATTCTGTCCACCAGGACAAACTGAGTCTACCTTCTTAAAGGGCCAACACATAAAATCTGGTTCACAGGCCCACACCCTGGGACAGCAAGGGACAGCAGCTCAGAGCAGACAGGAGTCATATAGGAAGAAATTGGGTTGTGGGGCTTTGAAAAGAGGGTTAGAGGGACAGCTGCCAGGGTCCCTGTGCTGAGCCTCTCTCCCACACTGCCCACAGACACAATCTTTCCTAAGTCAGCACTCTCCACAATGCCACATCCTCCAGGGAAAAAGCACTAGCTCTCCCCTCTGGATTCCCTGTGGCCCCATCCTGATAGCTCAGTGCCCTGCAGAGGAGTCAGCTGGCTGTGGCCAACCTGGGCCCATAGTATAGACTATCTTGGAAGACTCTCAAGGAGGTCCATCTTGTGTGCACAGCTCTCCCTCCAAATGGCCAAATCTTAATCTGTTTTGAACTCTACTGGTTTCACCCTGATGACTTCCTGAGAACCTGCCCCACCACAAAGGTCTGCAGGCCCCAGGTGGGTGGTGGTTGGCCTTCATGTACCCTGAGACTTTTACTGAGTGGCCTCAGACTGAGTTTGAATGTCTATCAAGATGAACTACTCACCCCTACCTGGTGACTCACTGAGAACTTACCTCATACAACTCATGTACCACTAGAGGTTCTTTTAGTGACTGAGCCTCACAGGCATCATTCAGGCAGAGGAGGATCTCAGGGTGACTTGGATCCCAGGCAGCCACCCCAATTTCCTGTGCTGAGTCATTCCTTCATACTTCAGGGGACATCTTTCTTCAGTGAATCTTTGCTACACAGGCATTTCTGCATGGGGGAAAGGCAGTTGCAACACCCTATTGGAAAACATCTCACCCCATCCTGTGGTCGATAGCCTGGGGCTAGTCAAAGCTGACAACACTCAGACTAGAGGCAGAGGCAGATCTCTGGAGGCTTTGAGTCTTTACCTCATTTTCCTCTTGGCCCAAGGCTAGGAAAAGCAGACCCTAGTGCGCATCAGAGGCACCCAGCCCCAGCAGAGAGAGCCACAAGCTGTGGATTGCTAATAGCTCCAAACAAGGTACTCAGGGTAAGTTACAAACAGCATCTGACATTGTCTTGCACTAGAGATTGGGACTTGAAGCACATCTACCTAATACACAGACACAAACACAAGCAAGCAGCCAAAATGGGGAGACAAAAGCACAAGTCCAAAATGAAATAACAAGATAATTTTCCAGATAAAGGGATAAATGAAATGGAGATAAGAAATTTATCTGAACTCTATAGTTCAGAATAATGATGGAAAAGATTCTCAACATCATGAGAAAAGATATAGTAGATCCTCGGGTTATGTCGGAGATCCACTCCTACAGCATGTTGTAACACGATTTTCCCCATAAGTTGGAACCCACTTACATAAGCACCTACGTCACTCACATAGAGCACATACACAGCAGTAATGAAGTAAAACAGTAAAAAATAAATTAAAAGAAAGATAACAATTCCTTACCTTTACTTGTGGTAAATACAGTAAATAATAAAAAAAATATAAAGCACATATGTACATACGTTAAAATGACGAAACTTTTTTTTTTATAAATAAATGGGAGATGGCAACATAACCACGAAATGACATACGTAGAGTCTGATGTAACCCGAGAACTCTAATAACTTTGAAAATGACCGCACTGATAATACAGTGGAAGAAATACACAGTAGATTAGAGGAAGCCAAGAATCAGATCAGTGAATTAGAAGACAGGATAGAAAAAAAAATCAATCAAACAGAGAATCAAAAAGAAAAAAAAAAACAAAACAGGAGGACAGCTTAAGGGAGCTGAGCGACAAACTGAAAAATGTAACAATATTCACATAACTAGTATGCCAAAAGGGGAAGAAAGTGAGCAGGGATAGAGAACATGTTTGAAGAAATAATGGCAGAAAACTTCCCTAACCTGTTGAAGGAAAAGGTCACACAAGTCCAGGATGCAAAGAGAGTCCCAAGCAAAAAGAACTCAAACAGGCACACACCCAGACATATCATAATTAAAGTGCTAAAAATTAAAGACAAAGATAAAATCTTAAAGGCAGCAAGAGAAAAGTAAACTGTCACCCACAAAGAAGTTCCCATAAGGCTGTCAGCTGATTTTTCACCAGAAACTCTATAGGTCAGAAGGGAATGGCATGAAGTATTTAGGGTAATGAAAAGCATAGATCTGAAACCAAGACTATTATATCCAGCAAGGCTATCATTCAAAATAGATGGTGAAATAAAGAGCTTTCCAGGAAAAAAAAAAAAAGGCTAAAGGAGTTTATTACCAGAAACCAGCACCCCAAGAAATGATAAAGGGACTACTGTAATGAGAAGAAATAGAGGGAGAGAGAAATATAGGTGTGGAAACCCCTTTCATGTCCCGCGTGGTTCAGGGTTCCAGTTCAGGGTTCAGGTTCTGGAGAAGGCCGCACACAAATGAAAAAAAGACTAGAAAAGCATTAATTTGGGAAATGGGGGCCAGGCAGAAGCCCAAGAGAGGACTACTCCTCGCTCTGGCTTCGCCATCCCTTTTATTAAGATTATGGGATACACCCATATCCCTCAGGCAGGAAATCCCAATAATAGCCAATCATAAGACTAACAGGTGGAGGCTGCTTCAACTACCAATGTCTCAATCAAACACTGATGATTAGCCCTGACCTTTCAGAGCAATTAAGGTTGACCAGCCTTCCAGATTCCCCATCCACACCTCTCTACTAGTGAAACAATGATTGGCTTCCGGCATATAGGCATAAAAAATTCAAATGGCAATAAATAAGTATCTATCAATAATAACCTTAAATGTAAATAGATTAAATGCTCCAATCAAAAGACATAGGGTAGCTGAATGGATACAAAAACATGTCCCATATATATGCTATCTACAAGAGACCCACCTCAAAACAAAAGACTGACATAGGATGAGAGTGAATAGATAGAAAATAATTTTCCATGCAAATGGAAATGAAAAAAAAAAAGCTGGGGTAGCAATACTGGTATATGACAAAATAGACTTCCAAGTGAAGGCCATCACAAGGGATAATAAAGGTCACTACATAATACTAAAGGGATGGATCCAACAAGAAGATATAGCCCTGGTAATTATATATGCACCCAATACAGGGGCACATAAATATTAAAACAACTAGTAGAGGACTTTAAGGGAGAGGTCAACAACAATACAATCATAGTAGGGGACTTCCCTGGAGAGATCTTCCAGACAAAAAATTAACAAGGAAACAGTGACTCTAAATGACACACTAGATCAGATAGATTTAACTGACATTTATAGAACATTTCATCCCAAAGCTGCAGAATATACATTCTTCTCAAGGGCACATGGGTTATTCTCAAATATAGACTACATGTAGACCACATGTTAGGACACAAAATAAGTCTCTACAAGTTTAAGAAGATTGAAATCATATCAAGCATCTTCTCAGGTCACAATGGAATGAAATTAGAAATCAACTACAGTAAAAACACTAAAAAACATTCAAATGCATGGAGGCTAAATAGCATGTTATTGAACAATGAATGGATTACCAATGAGATCAAGAAAGAAATCAAAAACTTCCTGAAAACAAATGAATATGAACAAACAACAACTCCAAATCTCTGGCACACAGCAAAAACAGTGACCAAGTGGGATTTATTCCAGGGATGCAAGCCTGGGGAAATATCTGCAAATCAATAAACTTGATATGTCACATAAACAAATTGGAAGACAGAAATCACATGATCATATCAATAGCTGCAGGAAAAACATTGACAAAATCCAACAGCCATTTTTGATAAAAACTCTCAGCAAAGTGGGAATAGAGGGAACATATCTCAATATAATAAATGTCATATAAGACAAAACTACAGCAAACATCATACTCAGTGGATAAAATCTAAAACCATTTCCCCTAAGAACAGGAACAAGACCAGGGTGTCTGCTTTCACCATTCTTATTTAACAGAATACTGAAAGTCCTAGCCATAGATATCAGATAAGAAGAAATAAAAGGCATCCAAATTGGAAAGAAGGAAATAAAAATGTAATTATTTAAAGATGACATGGTATTGTACATGGAAAATCCTAAAGACTCCACCAAAAACCAACCAAGGATGTAAAAGACCTTTACTCAGAAAACTACAAGATGCTGAAGAAAGAGACAGAGGAAGATGTAAACAAGTGGAAGACTATACCATGCTCATGGATTGGTAGAATTAACATCATTAAAATGTCCATACTGCCCAAAGCAATCTGCAGATTCAATGCAATCCCTAGTAAAATACAAATGGCATAATTCACAGATTTAGAATACTCCAAAAATTTATGTTGAAACCAAAAAAGACTCCGAATAGCTGCAGCAATCCTGAGAAAGAAAAATAAATTTGGAGGGATCACAATACCAAGTATCAAATTATATTACAAAGCTACTGTAATCAAAACAGCCTGGTATTGGCAAAAGAACCTGCTCATTGAACAATGGAACAGAACAGAGAACCCAGAAATCTACCCAAGCCATTACACTCAAATAATATTGACAAAGGAGGAAAGAGCATATATTGGAGCAGAGACAGTCTCTTCAATAAATGGTGTTGATAAAATTGGACATGCAAAAATTAAAAATAGACCAACAACTTATACCATACACAACAATAAACTCAAAATGGATAAAAGACTTAAATGTAAGTCGGGAAACCATAGGCACCAAAACCTCAGACATCTCTCATAGCAATATGTTTACAGATACATCTCCTAGGACAATGGAAACTAAGGGGGAAATAAGCAAATGGGATTACATTAATATAAAAAGCTTCTGCACAGCAAAAGAAACCATCAACAAAATAACAAGAGAGACCACTATATGGGAAAACATATTTGCCGATGATATATCCGATGAGGGGTTATCTCCAAAATATATAGGGAACTCATACAACTTAACAAAAGGAAGACAAACAATCCAATTAAAAAATGGGCAAAGGACCTAAATAGACACTTCTCCAAAGTTGGACATACAGAAAGCCAAGAGACATATGAAAAAATGTTCAGTCACTAATTATCTGAGAAATGCAGATCAAACCAACCATGAGGTATCACTTCACACCTGTCAGAATGGCAACCATCAACAGATCAACAAATGCCAAGTGTTGGCAAGGATGTGGTGAAAAGGGAACCCCAGTACACTGCTTGTGGAAATGCAGACTGGTTAGCCACTGTGGAAAAGAGTATGGAGTTTCCTCAAAAAATTAATAATAGAACTCCTATTTGACCCAGTGATTCCACTTCTAGGTATACAGCCTAAAAGAACCAAAACACCCATCAGAAAGGATATATGCACCCCTATGTTCATAGCAGCACAATTTACAAAAGCTAAGATCTGTAAACAGCCCAAATGCCCATCAGTAGGTGAGTAGATTAAATAACTGTGGTACATTTACACAATGGAACACTATACAGCTATAAAAAAGAAAGAACTCTTACCATGTGCAACAGCATGGATGGGCTTGGATAGCATGATGCTAAGCAAAATTAGCTAGTCAGAGAAAAACAAGTATTGCATGATCTCACTCATATGTGGAGTCTTGTGAACAAAATAAACTAATGAACAAAATAGATCCTGAATTATAGAAACATGGAACACACTTTGCAATCTCAGGGAAGGCAGGGAAGGTTGGGTGGGTGAGAAAAGATCAACCAAAGAACTTATATGCATAACCCATGGACAGAGACAATAGTGTGGTGAAGGCCTAGGGTAGAGGGTAGAGGCATGTTAGAAGAGGTTAATGGGGGGCGGGGAGGACATATGTAATACTTTTAACAATAAAGATTTAAAATAAATAAAATTTAATAAATAAATAAAAATTGGAGTGATATAAAGAACTTCCCAGATAAGAAAAAGCTAAAGGAGTTCATTACCACCAAATCAGTATTACTAGAAATGTTAAAGAGAATTATTTAAGAAGGAGAAGAAGGGAAAGGACAAGGAGAAAGAGAAGAAGAAAAAGAGAGAAACTTACTCAGAAGAAAAAAAAAATAACAATAATATATACCTATCAATAATCACTTTAAATGGGAGAAACCAAGATGGCGGCATAGGTAAACACCTAAACTGCTGCTTCGCAAAACAATTTCAAAACTACAACTAAAAGACAGAACGGACATCATCCAGAACCACAGGAAGGCTGGCTGAGTGGAAATTCTACAACTAGAAGGAAAGAGAAAAGCTCACGGAGAATCAGAGGAGTGGCAAAGGGCAGAGGTATGGAGACACGCACGCAGAGAGGAAGGGCGGCTGAGTGCCTAGCTGACTTTCTCTGGTGGGAGGGGGAAGGAAGCCCCCGACTGCACTGAAACCCAGTTCCAGGCAAAACCCCGTGAACCCAGGCTCATACAAGGGGAGTTTGGACTGTCAGGTAGACAGAAAGGCATCCGGAGAATCAGGGACCCGGGGGAGCCACGGCGGGCAGGGGTCTGGAGGCCAGAGAAGACTGAATGCGGAGGTTGCCGCAGGCTTTCCCTAGCAGAAGGGAGTCGGAAGCTCCTGACTGCACTGAACCCCAGTTCCGACTGCACTGAACCCCAGTTCCAGGCGAACCCCTGGGGACCCAAGTGCTTACAGGGGGAATCTGGACTGTCAGGCAGAAACTCAGGAGGCCGCAGAAGGCAGAGGTCTGGAGGTGACGCACAAGGGCAGGGCTGACGGGAAGCCAAAACTGTCTGTTCCACCCTGAGACTCCGCCCCATCCAAGCTGAGCACAGAGGCTTTTGCAATTTTGCAAGTCTGATCCTATAAGGCTGTCTCAGCACCGAACTTCTCCCAGCATAGACACAGCTGATCCTCACAGCCAACTGGCCTGGAGGTCAGTTCCTCCCAGTGATACCAACAACAATCAAGACTTAACTACATCAAGGCTGTACACAAGGTACACAAAGGGGTGCACCTAGAGTGTCCACCTCAGGTTAACTGGGGAGGCCGACCCACTGGGCCATATAGGAAACCTAGCACACAAAGCTACCCGACCAACTCAGGGAAGCATCGAAAATGCGGCGACAAAGAAACAGATCACAAATGAAAGAAATGGAGGAAAACAAATAACTGGATATAGAATTCAAAACCACGGTTATAAGGTTTTTCAAGAATATCCTAGAAAAAGCCGATGAATTTAGTGAGACCCTCAAAGATATGAAAAAGGACCAACTAGAAATTGAACATACACTGACTGAAATAAAAAATATTATACAGAGACCCAACAGCAGACTAGAGGAATGCAAGAATAAAGTCAAAGATTTGATATATGAAGAAGCAAAAAACATTCAACCGGAAAAGCAAAAAGAAAAAAGAATCCAAAAAGTTGAAGATAGTGTAAGAAGCCTCTGGGACAACTTCAAGTGTACCAACATCAGAATTATGGGGGTGCCAGAAGAAGAGAGAGAGAAAGATACTGAAAACCTATTGGAAGAAATAATGAGCAAAAACTTCCCCCACCTGGTGAAAGAAATAGACTTACAAGTCCAGGAAGCGCACAGAACCCCAAACAAGAGGAATCCAAAGAGGACCACACCAAGACACATCATAATTAAAATGCCAAGAGCAAAAGACAAAGAGAGAATCTTAAAAGCAGCAAGAGAAAAACAGTTAACTACCTACAAGGGAGCACCCATACGATTGTCAGCTGATTTCTCAACAGAAACTACGCAGGCCAGATGGGAGTGGCAAGAAATATTAAGAAATATTCAAAGTGATGAATAGCAAGAACCTGCAACCAAGATTACTCTACCCAGCAAAGTTATCATTCAGAATGGAAGGTCAGATAAAGAACTTCAAAGATAAGAAAAAGCTAAAGGAGTTCATCACCACCAAACCAGTATTATATGAAATGCTGAAAGGTATTCTTAAAGAAGAGGAAGAAGAAAAAAGTAAAGATAAAAATTATGAACAACAAATACATATCTATCAACAAGTGAACCTAAAAATCAAGTGAATTAAAAATCTGAGGAACAGAATAAACTGGTGAATATAATAGAATCAGGGGCATAGTAAGGGAGTGGACTGATAATTCTCAGGGAGAAAGGGGTATAGGGGGTGCAGGAAGAGACTGGACAAAAATTGTACACCTATCGATGAGGACAGTGTGGGAGAGTTAAGGGCAGAGGGTGGGGTGGGAACCGGGTGGAGGGGAGCTATGGGGGGAAAAAGGAGTAACAATTGTAATAATCTGAACAATAAAGATTTATTAAATTTTTAAAAAACTGCAACTAAAAGACAAAACAGACACCATCCAGAACCACAGGAAAGCTGGCTGAGTGGAAATTCTACAGCTAGAAGAAAAGAGGAAAGCACACTGAGACTCAGAGGAGCTACAAAAGGCTGAGGTATGGAGACTCACACGAGAGGATGGGTGGCTGTGTGCATGGGCAGCTGAGTGCGCGGCTGGCTTTCTAAAGTGGGAGGGAGAAGGAAACTCCCGACTGCACTGAACTCCAGTCCCCAGTGAGACGCTGGGAAACCAGACTCATTCGGGGGGAATCTGGACTGTCAGGAAAAGAGAAAAGCACACAGAGACTCAGGAGCTGTGGAAGGCAGAGGTCTGGAGGCACGCACACAGAGCGGACTGACTACTGTACGCACGGGAGGCTGAGTATGCGACTGGCTTTCTAAAGCAGGAGGGAGAAAGAAGCTCCCGACTGCATTGAACTCCAGTTCCGAGCAAGTTCCTGGGAACCCCGACTCATTCGGGGGGAAACTGGACTGTCTGGAAGTGGACGAAACTTGAGGGCGGCTATCTCTCAGAGGTGCTTGCAGCAATTACCGAGGGACACTGAGACACCGGGGCCTCATAGGGCAGGGCTGATGGGAAACCAAGACTGTCTGCTCCGCCCTGAGACTCCACCCCATCCAAGTTGAGCACAGAGGCTTTTGCAGTTTTGCAAGTCTTGTCTCACAAGAGTGTCTCCAGCACAGAAGTTCTCCCAGCATAGACACAGCTGATCCTCACAGCCAATTGACCTGGAGGTCAATTCCTCCCAGTGATACCAACAACAATCAAGACTTAACTACAACAAGACTGTGCACACAGCCCACAAAGGGGTGCACCAAGAGTGTCCACCTCAGGAAACTGGGGAGTCTGGGCCACTGTGCCCTATAGGACACCTAGCACACAAAGCTACTCTACCAACTCAGGAAAGCAGTGAAAATGAGGAGGCAAACAAACATATCACAAACGAAAGAAATGGTTGAAAACAAACGACTGAATATAGAGTACAAAACAACGGTTATAAGGTTTTTCAAGAATTTCCTAGAAAAGGCCAATAAATTTAGCGAGACCCTCAAGGATATGAAAAAGGACCAACTAGAAATTAAACATACACTGACTGAAATAAAAAAATATTATACAGAGACCTAACAGCAGACTAGAGGACCGCAAGAATCAAGTCAAGGAGTTGAAATACAGAGAAGCAAAAAACACTCAGCCGGAAAAGCAAAAAGAAAAAAGAATCCAAAAATTTGAAGATAGTGTAAGGAGCCTCTGGGACAACCTCAAGCGTACCAACATCCGAATTTTTAGGGTGCCAGAAGAAGAGAGAGAGCAAGATACTGAAAACCTATTTGAAGAAATAATGACCTAAACTTCCCCCACCTGGTGAAAGAAATAGACTTACAAGTGCAGGAAGCACACAGAACCCAAAACAAAAGGAATCCAAAGAGGACCACACCAAGACACATCATAATTAAAATGCCAAGAGCAAAAGACAAAGAGAGAATCTTAAAAGCAGCAGGAGAAAAACAGTTAATTACCTACAAGGGAGCACCCATACGACTGTCAGCTGATTTCTCAACAGAAACTATGCAGGCCACACGGGAGTGGCAAGAAATTTTCCAAGTGATGAATAGCAAGAACCTACAACCAAGATTACTCTACCCAGCAAAGCTATCATTCAGAATTGAAGGGCAGATAAAGAGCTTCACAGATAAGAAAAAGCTAAAGGAGTTCATCACTGCCAAACCAGTATTATATGAAATGCTGAAAGGTATTCTTTAAGAAGAGCAAGAAGAAGAAAAAGGTAAAGATAAAAATTATGAACAATAAATACATGTCTATCAACAAATGAACCTAAAAATCAAGTGAATAAAAAATCTGATGAACAAAATAAACTGGTGAATATAATAGAATCAGGGGCATAGAAAGGGAGTGGACTAACAATTCTCAGGGGGAAAGGGGTGTCGGAGGTGCGGGAAGAGACTGGAGGACAGTGGGGGGGAGGTAAAGGCAAAGGGTGGGGTGGGAACCAGGTGGAGGGGAGCTATGGGGGGAAAAAAGAGAAACAATTGTAATAATCTGAACAATAAAGATTTATTAAATTTAAAAAAAAATAATCACTTTAAATGCATATGGAATAAATGCTCCAATCAAAAGACATAGGTTAGCTGTATGGATAAAGACACAAGACCCATATATATGCTGTCTACAACAGACCCAAGTCAGAGAGAGAAAAAAAAAAGAGAGACTGAAACTAAAGGGATGGGGGAAAAATATTTCATGCAAGAGGAAATGAATAAAAAGTAATACTTATATCAGACAAAATAGACTTTAAAACAAAGACTTAAAAAGATACAAAGACATCACATACTGATAAAGGATAGATCCAACAAAAGGATATATCCTTTGTAAACTATTTTTAATATATTTTTTTATTTTTTTTAAGTAAATCTTTATTCAGATTATTACAATTGTTTCTGCTTTTTCCCCCCATAGCTCCCCTCCACCCGGTTCCCAGCCCACCTTCTGCCCTTACCTCCCCCACACTGTCCTCATCCATAGGTGTATGATTTTTGTCCAGTCTCTTCCTGAACCCTCATACCCCTTTCCCCCTAAGAATTATCAATCCACTCCTTTCTATGCCCCTGATTCTATTATATTCACCAGATTATTCTGTTCCTCAGGTTTTTAATTCACTTGATTTTTAGGTTCACTTGTTGATAGATATGTATTTGTTGTTCATAATTTTTATCTTTACTTTTTTCTTCTTCCTCTTCTTTAAGAATACCTTTCAGCATTTCATATAATACTGGTTTGGTGGTGATGAACTCCTTTAGCTTTTTCTTGTCTGTGAAACTCTTTATCTGCCCTTCAATTCTGAATGATAGCTTTGCTGGGTAGAGTAATCTTGGTTGTAGGTTCTTGCTATTCATCACTTGGAAAATTTCTTGCCACTCCCGTGTGGCCTGCATAGTTTCTGTTGAGAAATTAGCTGACAGTCGTATGGGTGCTCCCTTGTAGGTAATTAACTGTTTTTCTCTTGCTGCTTTTAAGATTCTCTCTTTGTCTTTTGCTCTTGGCATTTTAATTATGATGTGTCTTGGTGTGGTCCTCTTTGGATTCCTTTTGTTTGGGGTTCTGTGCGCTTCCTGGACTTGTAAGTCTATTTCTTTCACCAGGTGGGGGAAGTTTTCGCTCATTATTTCTTCAAATAGGTTTTCAGTATCTTGCTCTCTCTCTTCTTCTGGCACCCCCATAATTCTGATGTCGGTACGCTTGAAGTTGTCCCAGAGGCTCCTTACACTATCTTCAACTTTTTGGATTTTTTTTTCTTTTTTGCTTTTTCGGTTGAGTGTTTTTTGCTTCTTTGTATTTCAATTCTATGACTTGATTCTTGTATTCCTCTAGTCTGTTGTTGGGTCTCTGTATAATATTTTTTATTTCAGTCAGTGTATGTTCAATTTCTAGTTGGTCCTTTTTCATATCTTCGAGGGTCTTGTTATATTTATCGGCCTTTTCTAGGATATTCTTGAAAAGCCTTATAACCATGGTTTTGAATTCTATATCCAGTTGTTTGTTTTCCTCCATTTCTTTAGTTTGTGATCTGTTTCTTTGACGCTGCATTTTCACTGCTTCCCTGAGTTGGTAGGGTAGATTTGTATGCTAGGTTTCCTATATGGCCCAGTGGGTCGGCCTCCCCAGTTAACCTGAGGTGGACACTCTTGGTGCACCCCTTTGTGGACTGTGTGTACAGCCTTGTTGTAGTTAAGTCTTGACTGTTGTTGGTATCACTGGGAGGAATTGACCTCCAGGCCAGTTGGCTGTAAGAATCAGCTGCGTCTATGCTGGGAGAAGTTCGGTGCTGGAGACAGCCTTATAGGATTAGACTTGCCAAATTGCAATAGCCTCTGTGCTCAGCTTGGATGGGGTGGAGTCTGAGGGCGGAGCAGACAGCCTTGGCTTCCAGTCAGCCTTGTCCTTGCGCGCGCACGCCTCCAGACCTCTGCCTTCCCCGGCTCCCGAGTCTCTGCCAGAGAGTCCAGATTCCCCCCACAAGAGCGTGGGTCCCAGGGGCTTGCCTGGAACTGGGGTCAGTGCAGTCAGAACTGGGGCTCAGTGCAGTCAGGAGCTTCTGACTCCCTTCCACTAGGGAAAGCCTGTGGCAACCTCCGCAGCCTTTGTGAGCACTGGCATGAGAGCGCCTCCTGACGTCTCCCTTCCCCAGCTCCCAAGTCTCCGCCCGTGAGTCCAGATTCCTCCCCCCCCCCCGGTAAGAGTGTGGGTCCCCAGGGGCTTGCCTGGAACTGGGGTTCAGTGCAGTCAGAACTGGGGTTCAGTGCAGTCAGGAGCTTCTGACTCCCTTCCACTAGGGAAAGCCTGTGGCAACCTCCGCAGTCTTTGTTCACACTGGCGTGCGCGCCTCCTGACCCCTGACTGCCGGGGCTCCCCCGGGTCTCCCCCGGGTCCCTGAGTCTCCGGGTGCCTTTCTCTCTACCTGACAGTCCAGACTCCCCCTGTATGAGCCTGGGTCCACGGGGTTTCGCCCGGGACTGGGGTTCAGTGCAGTCAGAACTGGGGTTCAGTGCCATCGGGAGCTTCCTTCCCCCTTCTGCCAGAGAAAGTCAGCCAGGCTCTCAGCCGCCCTTCCCTCTGCGTGCACAAAGACCCTTTGCCGTACCTCCAATTCTCTGTGAACTTTTCTCTTTCCTTCTAGTTATAGAATTTTCACTCAGCCAGCTTTCCTGTGGTTCTGGATGGTGTCCGTTCTGTCTTTTAGTTGTAGTTTTGAAATTGTTGTGCAAGGCAGCAGTTTAGGTGCTTACCTATGCCGCCATCTTGGGTTCTCCTATCCTTTGTAAACTTTTATTCATCCAACATAGGAACACCTAAATATATAAAGCAAATATTGATGAATATAAAATGATCAACAGCAATATAGTCATAGTAGGGGATTAATGCTCCAATGGATAGATCTTCCAGACAGAAAATCAACAGGAAACAGCCTTAAATAATACACTAGACAAGATGGATTTAATTTATATTTTCAGAGCATTTCATCCCAAAGCAGCAGAATATACATTCTTTTCAAGTGCACATGGAACATTTTCCAGGATAGACCACATGCTAGGCCACAAAATATGTCTCAATAAATGAAAAAATATTAAATTATATCAAGCATCTTGCCAACCACAATGGTATGAAACTGGAATTCAATTACACAAAAAAACCTGATAAACACATGGAGGCTAAATAACATGTTATTAACAATAGATGGATTAATAATGAGACCAAGGGGAAAAATCAAAAGATGCCTTGGAACAAATGAAAATCAGAACACAACAATCCAAAATCTATACTTCATAGCAAAAGCAGTCCTAGGAGGGAAATTCATAGCATTACAGTCCTACTTCAAGAAACAAGAAAAATCGCAAATAAACAATCTAACCTTACACCTAAAGAAACTAGAGGAAAAAAAGAACAAACAAAGCCCAAAGTGAGTAGGAGGAAGAAAATTCTATCTATATAAAAGGCTAATGGCTAATATGCTAAGTGTCCTTCCCACCTTCTGACCAGTCGCTATGACATGCACTGACCACCAGGGGGCAGACATTCAATCCTGGATCTGCCGTGACATGCACAGAGAAATGGCACTGCGGACCTGGTGCCCAAAAAGCAACACTTGGCTTCCCCCAAGTGGGACACAGGCCCTGCCACCAGCCCAGAGCAGCAGCCCACCAAACTGCAGCCAATGCTGCCGAGAACCCAGGGCCAGTCCCAAAACAGTCATTGTGGGTGCTGGGTAATGACATCATGTAGCAATACCTGGCTTCCTCTCCCTAGCGACTACTAGTCTCCTTGCAGTTTCTTCAGCCCAGGAACACCCAGGTGCAAATATTTTACACTGTAACCAAATGTCTGTTTTCCTATGCCTCATCTCATTTGATCCTCACAGAAGTCCTGGAGTAGGTAGATAGGAGACTCGGTGGAATCCTATTTTCTTTTCATTGGCCAGAAAATGGAGATTTAGAAAGCTTAGAAACTTGACCCAACTAAAAAGAAGTAAGAAATGGTGGACCTTGAAAATTACTTCAGGTTTTCTCACTGTGCAAAATATAATCAAACACTTCTGCAGTTAAATATTTTACCCCTTGTTCTCCCTGCGTGATCTACAATAATAATCTGCTTCATGTTAATATTTACTGCTGTGTTGTCAACAATTACCTGAAAGAGAAGTTGGGGTGCTTCACTGGGGTGGAAAAAGTTTAGCTATATCAGAAAGCAGGTCTAATTAAGCAAGCTTATTCTATATCTATAAAAGGCTAAGTTGACTCACACATGTGCAATACATATAAAGCTCTCGCTGGTGCCAATCACACATGTGTGTTTCCATCTGTCATTGTCAGTCATGAATTTGGTTGACACTTGTATTATAGAGAAAGGGCAAATAGCTATATTAAAATATTTCTCTAATTAATTTCCTTTCAATATGCACGAATTCGTGCACCAGGCCACTAGCAATATATATCAGAGCAGGAATAAATGAAATAAAGTTAAAAAAAAATACAAAAGATCAATGAAACCAGAACTGGTTCCTTAAAAAGATAAACACAATTGAAAAATCTTTAACCAAACTCATCAAGAAAAAGAAAGGATCCAAATAAATAAAATCAGAGATGAAAGAAGAGAAGTAACATCTGGTACCACAGAAATACAAAGGATTACAAGAAAATATTATGGACAACTATATGCCAGAAAATTGGACAAGCTAAAAGAAATTGATAAATTCCTAGAAACATACAATTTTCCAGAACTGAATCAGGAAGAAACAAGAAATCTGAACAAGCTGATTACTACCAGTGAAATCAAAGTAGTAATAAAAAAATACCCTGCACAAATTGTTGCAACCACTCTGGAAAACAGTATGTAGGCTGCTCAAAAAATTTAAAATGAAACTGCCATATGACCCAGCAATTCCACTTCTTAGTACATATCTAAAGAAACGCAAAACACTAATTCAAAGAATATATGTACTCCTATGTTCACTGCAACTTTACAACTAGAGGCCTGGTGCACGAAATTCCTGCACAGGTGCAGTCCCTAGGCCTGGCTGGCAATTGAAGCAGGAACATCTGGTGTGGAAGGGCAGGTCCCAGCTGACCTCTGGACCCTGGGCAGCACCTGGGTTCCCAGGCCCCCATGCGCCCCCCTCTGCCTGAATCACGGTGCCTGAGTCCCCACACGGAGATGCAGTGAGCACAGCCGGATGTCACAGGCCGGGGTGCAGCATGAGCCTCTGGGCTGCCCAGCAGCACCGCACAGAAGCTGGGCAGGCAGCACACTCTCTCCCGGCCAGCCTCACAGACCAGCTCCTGTGCGAACCATCAGGGAGCCGGACCGGCCCCTGCGGTCCTGGTGTCTATGGTCCAACTCACCCAGAAGAGGCCACGCGGGTGTGGGGTGGGCTCCTCACAGGCACCCGGCACCTGAGCACAGGGGCTTCCCTGGTGTGTGAGCCCTGGGGTCCTGGGGGAGGATAGTAGGGGGAGTGAGAGTAAGCTCAACAGACACCCCACATTCTCACCATACCTCCGTCCCCATCACCCCTGCCCCCAGGTAGCTGGGGAGAGCTCACAGCCCCCTGCCCAGGCACCGCAGAAGGTTGGTTGCCACCACCCAGCCCCAGTTCTTCATCCCAGCCCAGGGCCCAGCCTCAATCTGCAATCAGGGCCTGCAGGTCTCTGGTTGCTGTCTGCAGGGTGATTGGTTGGGGCCAGGCCCCCTGCCCGGCTCCCTCAGCACCTGGGAGCCAGGCGGCGGCCCTGCCCCCACCTCCGCCACTGGTCGCCATCTGCAAGGTGATCAGCAGGGCAATCAGGCCCCTGCTTGCACCTGCCTTGGGCTGGCACCGCCCGCTCACCTGCTTCACCATCCCACCGCAGTCCCACTCTCATTAGGGCCCATCAGTGCTGGCAGTGCCTCCACTGCCACCTGCTGCCAGCGCCACATCTCCAATGCCCACCATGTTTCGTGCTATCCCCTGGTGGTCAGCACACATCATAGCAAGTGGTCAAACTCACAGTCGAACAATTTGCATATTAGGCTTTTATTATATAGGATAGCCAAGATATAGAAGCAGCCCAGGCACCCATCAATAGACAAGTGATGAAAAGCTGTGGTACATATATACAATGGAATATTACTCAGCCATAAAGAAGATTAAAATCTTACCATTTGCAGCAGGATGGACTGACCTATATGGTATTATGCTAAGTGAAGTAAGTCAGAGTAAGGCAAATATATATGATTTAATTTCTATATGGAATCTAAACAAAATAAACAAACAAAATTGAAACAGACTCATAGACACGGAGGGTAGGGGTTTGGGGGCTGGGTGAAAAAGGTGAAGGGATTAAGATGTACAAATTGGTAGCTACAAAATAGTCACAGGGATGTAAAGTACAGCATAGAAAATAAAGTCAATAATACTGTAATAACTATATATGGTGCCAGGCAAGTACTGGAAATATTGTGAAGAATACTTTGTAAACTAACCACTCTGCTGTACACCTGAAACTGACACAAATAATATTGAATGGAAACTATAATTTAAAATAATAAATAAATGAGATAAAAAAGATTATCAATAGGAGCTGGTCATCAAATACCAGACCAAAAAAATAAAAAACATATGCATTTTTATCTTAAAAATAACTATAATTACTCCAATCAATTCTCTTTTCAGTTGACTTACTGTGAAATGATTTGGTCTTAAACCCTGTATGAGAAGCCAAACAGACATTTGTGCAAAGGATTAAAGCCATATTCTCCCTCTTTCTTACTAAATTAATGATGCCAGTTTACAAGATGTGTATGATTCTATTGGGCAGAATAAACATTAATATAGAGGAGGAAATGTCCTGAAAATACCTTCTAAACAACAAAAATTGACATCTTATACCAAAACTATTCAGTGACAGAAATGAGAATGAGAATGTAGCTGAGAAAATGACAAAAGAAAGATGAACAGAGCAGATTGTAAGAAGAATGGACATACTATTTTTATATATTTTTTATTGATTTCAGAGAGGGAGAGGGAGAGAGGGATAGAAACATCAATGATGAGAGAGAATCATTGATTGGCTGCCAAAGAGCTAGAGGTGCTCTTGTAGTAAAGTGGAGAATGCTGAAACTCCAGCATATTCACCAAAATATGTGACAGGAGCTTTGGCTCCATCTTAATAAGTCATTTATAATGTTTCTTTAGGAAAAAATGACTAGGAATTGAGTATTAACCTGGGTTATTTTTACCTAAGTTATTTCATTGTGTTACTTTTAGGCATGACTTCTCCCTCCCCTGGTATTTTTCATCTTAATTCTAGTGTCCTCAGAAATGTCCTGGACCCTTTCCTACACTGTTTTTTATTTCTATTTGTAAAACTTTGAGACTTGTGTATACCAATCTGCATCATTAGAAAGCAAATGTCCATGGGACGGCAGGGGAGGGCCTGAGATGTTCCGGAGGGGAGTGAGGGGTTTATCTCAGCAGTCTTCTGGGGATGGTCATTGTGGTCTATCAACCAAAAAGGTGTTGTGACTAGAGTGTGAAAGTGAATGTGGAAATAAGTAATTTTTAAAGTGAGGTTAAGTGAAAATCTAGGTAGCAGTGTTGAAATAATGTAAAAGCTGAACAACAGAGGTGATGTGGGTCAGAAAAGAAAGTCTGAGGTGAAAATGGAAACTTACATTAATTGAGCATCTCTTAATGCTGGACACTTCACAGATTTTTTTTATTAAATATCCAACTTATTATATGAACCAGGCACTGTGTAGAGTAAAATAAATTATGAACAGCAAGCAAACAGCTTGAAACTCAGGACAAAATAAATTCAAAGTGTATGTTGTCAATCTCTTTTTTAATGTTATTTTTCTCTTTTGTCCCTTCCTCCACTCCCAATCCCCTCTCCACCATTGGCACACACTCTAAAGTATACAAAATACAATCTTGGGTATGCATCTATCCTTTTAAAATATCTAGTCTTATGTTGTACTAGAGGCCTGGTGCGTGAATTCATGCACCAGTGGGGTCCCTTGGCCTGGCCTGCGGGATTGGGCAGAAACTGGCTCTCCAACATCCCTCAAGGGGTCCCAGATTGCAAGAGATTGCAGGTCAGACTGAGGGACCCCACCAGTGCATGATCAGGGCTGGGGAGGGACACAGGAGGTTGGCCAGCAGGGGAGGAACTGCGGGAGGGCTCCAGGGTGTGTCCAGCCCATCTCGCTCAGTCCCGATCAGCTGGACCCAGCAGCAAACTGACCTACCGGTAGGAGGGTCTACCCCCTGGTGGTCAGTGCATGTCATAGCGAGCGGTTGAGCGGCCTTAGCATATCATTAGCATATTACACTTTGATTGGTTGAATGGCCGACCAGGCAACCAGACACTTAGCATATCAGGCTTTTATTATATAAGATGTGTTTTTAATTTACATCTTTATTTTTTGCTCTAGACCATATTCTATTTCTTACTTTCTTGTTTAAGAATATCTTTTTAAGACTTGCCTATATTTTTTAAATAAATCTTTATTGTCCAGATTATTACAGGTGTTCCTCTTTTTTTTCCCCCCATAGCTCCCCTCCACCTGATTCCCCACCCCACCCCACCCCATGCCCTTACCCCCAGCCACTGTCTTCATCCATGGGTGTAAGATTTTTGTCCAATCTCTTCCCGCACCCCTCACACCCCCTTCCCCCTGAGAATTGTCAGTCCACACCCTTTCTATGTCCCTGATTCTATTATATTCACCAGTCCATTCTGTTCTTCAGATTTTTTATTCACTTGATTTTTAGATTCACTTGTTGGTAGGTATGTATTTGATGTTATTTTGTTGTTCATAATTATTGTCTTTACCTTTTTCTTCTTCTTCCTCTTCTTAAAGAATACCCTTCAGCATTTCATGTAATCCTGGTTTGGTGGTGATGAACTCCTTTAGCTTTTTCTTGTCTGTGAAGCTCTTTATCTGACCTTCAACTCTGAATGATAGCTTTGCTGGGTAGAGTAATCTTGGTTGTAGGTTTTTGCTGTTCATCACTTTGATATTTCTTGCCACTCCCTTCTGGCCTGCATAGTTTCTGCTGAGAAATCAGCTGACAGTGGTATGGGTACTCCCTTGTAGGTAACTAACCGTTTTTCTCTTGCTGCTTTCAAGATTCTCTCTTTGTCTTTTGCCCTTGGCATTTTAATTATGATGTGTCTTGGTGTGGTCCTCTTTGGATTCCTCTTGTTTGGGGTTCTCTGTGCTTCCTGGACTTGTAAGTCTATTTCTTTCACCAGGTAGGGAAAGTTTTCTGTCGTTATTTCTTCTAATAGGTTTTCAATATTTTGCTCTCTCTCTTCTTCTGGCACCCCAAAAATTCGGATGTTGGTACGCTTAAAGTTGTCCCAGAGGCTCCTTACACTATCTTCATATTTTTGGATTCTTTTTTCTGTTTTTCTGGTTGGGTGTTTTTTGTTTCCTCATATTTCAGATCTTTGGTTTGATTCTTGGGGTCCTTTGATCTACAGTTGAATTTCTGTATATTCTTTATTTAGGACAGTGTATGCTTAATTTCTGACTGGTCCTTTTCCATTTTTTTGGCATTCTCATTAAGATCCTTAAAGGTCTCACTAAGTTCCTCAGCGGTTTTTAGAATATTCTTGAGTAACCTTATAAATGTGGTTCTGAACTCTATGTCGTCCAGTAGTTTGCTTTCCTCCATTTCTTTCATTCGTGTCATGTTTCTTTGTCTCCACATTTTGGCTGCTTCCTTGTGCTGATGGAGTGGCTTTGTGTGGTAGGTGACCTATAGGGGCCAGTAGCTCAGCCTCCCCAATCACCTGAGGAGGACGCTCTTGGTACACCCCCTTGTGGGCTGAGTGTAAAGTCTTGGTGTAGTTAAGCCTTGATTGCTGTTGGTACACTGGGAGGAATTGACCTCCAGGCCAATTGGCTGTGAGGACCCGCTGTGTCTATAATGGAAGAACTGCTGCGCTGGAGACACGCTTATGGTGCAGGACTTGTTTCAGTGGGGCTTTGGTGCTCACTGAGTCTGCCTCTTGAATGTGTCACTTATGGATGTGAGGAGTTGAAATCTGGTGTCTCACACTGACCACTGGGTACACTGGCTTCTGGATCTCCAATGGGGTGCAGGTCAGCTACTGTCTGAGGCCACCCAGCAGGAGCTACAGCGAGAACTACAGTTTTCTCCTCTTTGCTTGGGGTTTGGAGGTTTTGGAGCTGTCTGACCAGAGCTGCAAGTTTGCTAGGTTAAGCTGTGATAGGGCAAGCCATTCATATGCTAAAGCCGCTGCTTGGAGCTTGGGTGTGTTTGTAGATTGTGCAGGGCAGGATCTCAGGGCCTCACTAGGCTAGGGCGTGGCAAACAGTGATGGTTGCCAGTTAGCCGGCTCTGCGTCTCCTACGACGTCCCGCATCCCAGCACAGTAAACAATTATTCCTGCACACAGCCCTGCAAGCAAGCCACTCTCACTTTCCAACCCGATGGCAGACAGTCCAGCTTCTCCCCGTAGGAGTTTGGGTCCCCTGTGTCTCCCCAGAAACTGGAGTTCGGAGTAATCCGGAGCTTATCTCCCTTCGGGTTGAAAAAAGCAGCACTCCCAGTCGCCCGCCGCCAGCCCAATTCGCGCGCCTCCGTACCTCAGTTTTTCAGCACTTGTGCATGTCTCACTGCTCTTTTCTCTTTCCTTCTAGTTGTAGAACTTCCACTCAGCCAACTTTCCCATGGTTCTGGGTGATAGACGTTTTGTCTTTTAGTTGTAGTTTTGAAATTGTTGTGCAGGGCAGCAGTTTAGGTGTTTACCTACGCCGCCATCTTGGATCCTCCCCTTGCCTATATTTTGAATGTCTCTATGTATTGTATACACCTAGTGTGTTACTTCATCCCATAGCGTGTTACTGTACCCATCCACTTTTCTCCTTAGTTACCTCCTTCTCCCAAGCACCACAAACACTTTGCTAAACATACTAGTTTGTCTCTCCTTCTCTTCCATCACATTTATAATTTTACTTTTCACTTTTAACACTTTATTCACAAAAATCAGGCCCTTTTCACTAAACTGTACAGTCTCCTATGAAGACACGTGGGGCAGTGTGTCCTAGGTGCTCATTTGCACCGTGAACTTACCTCTATTAGTTTTGCATCCATGCAATTGCAGTTTATATGACCAACTCTGTACCTAAACAGTTAAATCTGTCAGAGACTGGCACAGTGTTCTTATTATCCTTCCAACCCCACCATTTCATGTATTATTAACAAACATTTGTTACATTAATCTCACCTTTTTTTAATATGTTTTTATTGATCTCAGAGAGGGAGAGAAAGAAACATCAATGATGAGAGAGAATCATTAATTGGCCTCCTGCACACCGCCCGATAGGGAATCAAGCCCAAAACCTGGGCATGTGCCCTAACTGGGAATCGAATGTTCAACCACTGAGCCATGCCAGCTGGGCTCACCTTTTTTATATATCTAGGGAAAAATAGACTGATAAAAAAAAAACCAACAACACAATGTCCAAAAACATTTTTTTATTCCAGTCCCAGATCTCCACTTATAAACTCTGCGACTGTGGCCAAATTAAAACTTTCCTTTGTCTCAGAGAAAAGTTTACAATATAAATAAATAAATACATACATAAATGGGAGAAACCAAGATGGCGGCATAGGTAAGCACCTAAACTGCTGCCTCGCACAACAATTTCAAAACGACAACTAAAAGACAGAACGTCTATCACCCAGAACCACGGGAAAGCTGGCTGAGTGGAAGTTCTACAACTAGAAGGAAAGAGCAAACAGCATTGAGGGGTGCACAAGCGCTGAAAAGCTGAGGTACGGAGACGCGCGAATTGGGCTGGCGACGGGTGACTGAAAGCGCTGCTGTTTTCAACCCGAAGGGAGATAAGCTCCCGATTACTCCGAACTCGTTTCTGGGGAGACGCGGGGGACCCAAACTCCTACAGGGAGAAGCTGGACTGTCTGCCGTGGGGTCGGAAAGTGAGGGAGGCTTGCTTGCAGGGCTGCGCGCAGGAACAATTGTTTATTGTGCTGGGGCGCGGGACGCGGGGACAGGGTCGGAGCCACAGAGCCGGCTTACTGGCAGCCATCGCTGTTTGTCACGCCCTAGCCTAGTCACGCCCTGAGACCCCGCCCTGCACAATCTACGAACCCACCCAAGCTCCAAGCAGCAGCTTTAGCATATGAATGGCCTGCCCTATCGCAGCTTAACCTAGCAAACTTGCAGCCCGGGTCAGACAGCTCCAAAACCTCCAAACTCCAAGCAAAGAGGAGAAAACTGTAGTTCTTGCTGTAGCTCCTGCTGGGTGGCCTCAGACAGTAGCTGACCTGCACCCCATTGGAGATCCAGAAGCCAGTGTACCCAGTGGTCAGTGTGAGACACCAGATTTCAACTCCTCACATCCATAAGTGATACATTCAAGAGGCAGACTCAGTGAGCACCAAAGCCCCACTGAAACAAGCCCTGCACCATAAGCGTGTCTCCAGCGCAGCAGTTCTTCCATTATAGACACAGCGGGTCCTCACAGCCAATTGGCCTGGAGGTCAATTCCTCCCAGTGTACCAACAGCAATCAAGGCTTAACTACACCAAGACTTTGCACTCAGCCCACAAAGGGTTGTACCAAAGGCGTCCACCTCAGGTGATTGGGGAGGCTGAGCTACTGGCCCCTATAGGTCACCTACCACACAAAGCCACTCCATCAACATAAGGAAGCAGCAAAATGCGGAGACAAAGAAACATGTCACGAATGAGAGAAATGGAGGAAAGCAAACTAATGGACGACATAGTGTTCAGAACCACATTTATAAGGTTACTCAAGAATCTTCTAAAAACCGCCGATAAACTTGATGAGACCTTCAAGGACCTTAATGAGAATGCCAAAAAAATGGAAAAGGACCAGTCAGAAATTAAGCATACACTGTCTGAAATAAAGAATATACCGAAACTGAACTGTAGATCAACCTACCCCAAGAATCAAACCAAAGATCTGAAATATGAGGAAACAAAAAACACCCAACCAGAAAAACAAAAAGAAAAAATCCAAAAATATGAAGATAGTGTAAGGAGCCTCTGGGACAACTTTAAGCATACCAACATCCGAATTTTTGGGGTGCCAGAAGAAGAGAGAGAGCAAAATATTGAAAACCTATTAGAAGAAATAATGACAGAAAACTTTCCCTACCTGGTGAAAGAAATAGACTTACAAGTTCAGGAAGCACACAGAACCCCATACAAGAGGAATCCAAAGAGGACCACACCAAGACACATCATAATTAAAATGCCAAGAGCAAAAGACAAAGAGAGAATCTTGAAAGCAGCAAGAGAAAAACGGTTAGTTACCTACAAGGGAGCACCCATACGACTGTCAGCTGATTTCTCGGCAGAAACTATGCAGGCCAGAAGGGAGTGGCAACAAATATTCAAAGTGATGAACAGCAAGAACCTACAACCAAGATTACTCTACCCAGCAAAGCTATCATTCAGAGTTGAAGGTCAGATAAAGAGCTTCACAGACAAGAAAAAGCTAAAGGAGTTCATCACCACCAAACCAGGATTACATGAAATGCTGAAGGGTGTTCTTTAAGAAGAGGAAGAAGAAGAAAAAGGTAAAGATAAAAATTATGAACAACAAAATGACATCAAATACATACCTACCAACAAGTGAATCTAAAAATCAAGTGAATAAAAAATCTGAAGAACAGAATGGACTGGTGAATATAATAGAATCAGGGACATAGAAAGGGAGTGGACTGACAATTCTCAGGGGGGAGGGGGTGTGAGGGGTGCGGGAAGAGACTGGACAAAAAGCTTACACCTATGGATGAAGACAGTGGCGGGGGGTAAGGGCATGGGGTGGGGTGGGGAATCAGGTGGAGGGGAGCTAGGGGGAAAAAAAGAGGAACACCTGTAATAATCTGAACAATAAAGATTTATTAAAAAAATAAAAATAAATAAAAATAAAAATACATACATAAATGCATAAATAAATAAATAAATAAATGTAAAATAGTATATGAAAAGCAGCCAATGAAGTTAAGCTTATAGAAGGAAACTTAGATTAATACTGGGACACATGTCAAATAGCCAACATTTGTTCTGTGATACTTGAGGTTAAGATGACCTCCAGTGCGTGTCTGCCTGGCTCACTTCACCACACTACCATTTATCTGCTGTGCGAAACTGGGAGAGACTCCGAGAGATTGTGTTCGAGATTAAGCTACGTCATCTCTCAGAGACTAGTTCCTTGCTTTATAAAACTGGGGTAATAAAGGTTCCAGACCCATAGGATTAAATCAGTTGAATGACCAGAGGTGGTTGGAACAACATCTACCCCATAATCACTATGATTACCAAATGCTGGGGTGAGTGTTGGATGTCCGGGTGTTGTAAGTGCGTTAGAACCCAGCAAAGACAATGTCAAGATCTTTAGTCTCCCTGCCACACTCATTTCCCTGTATTTTATTTTAGGAAAAGTAAAATCTATAGGTAAGTTCATTTTTCTGTTCTTTAATTCAAGGAGGACATCTGAGCTAAAGATATAATTTGGGAATCTGTCAACATGCAAATGGCATTTAAAGCCTTGAGTCCAAGATGAGAACATCTAGGAGATTAGCATAGCCAGAGAAGAGGACTGGGCCCTGAGGTGTTCCAGCACTTAGAAAAAGAACTCAAAGAACCAACAGCAAAGGAAACCAGGAGAAGAAGCCAGCAAGGGAGGAGAGTGGGGTCCCAGAGCCAAGGGAGGGAATGCTGGAGAGAGGGTGTGGCAGACGGCAAGTGCTGCAGTAGGTAAGAAAGGAGTGATGCTGGTGCGCTGGTGCCCACTCTTCACAAGGACACCCTCTCTCCCATACCCACAATCCTATGAATTAGTAGGGAATTTTAAAAATCACTGGCAAATAAAAAATAAATAAATACAGACAAACACTGAAACCCTGTTATCTTTTCTCTGCTTATCTATAGCATTAGGTATGGACACTTTGGGGATCTTAGAAAATTACATATTGAAATAATTCATAGAATGGTTATTTTAGTCTTGATCTCTTACCAGTCAAGTCACACTGTTTGTTTCTTTATTTTAGGAACTGCCGCAAAACCTACCAGTAAGTTCAATTTCTGTTTCTCAATTTGAGTGGTTTATAAATGCCTGAGGGAATGAAGAATTCAGCTTTGAAAATCTTAATATTCTTATTTCTCATTCATATTTACTCTCCTAATAAGAATTTTTTGAAAGCTATTGACAAGAAAGTTGGAGGGACTGATTAGGTAAAAGAATGAGTATCATACAACAAATAACATGTGTTTTTAGAAAAACAAATATTAGAGTTAATCTAGAGAAAATATCTAAATTGAAAGATAGGAGGAAGGTAAAGGACAAGAATTAAAAAAAAAAAAAAAGAAATACTGCATTAGCTTGTATTTTCCTAAATGCTTTCTGAAAGGTGAACATGATGGATGGATGGTGAGTGTGGGCATGCTAAATAGCCACTTTAGACGCTGGATAAAGAAAAATGGAATCTATTTAAAAGAAGGAGCTGGGGGATGGGGTTGTCAAAGGGAAGGGCTGCACAGCACCCAGCCAGGGGGACTTGGGGGCGATGCTGGCAGCGCCCAGGAGCTGGAGTGTCGTCCTCATATGCAGTCGCTGGCGGGAAACTGTCAGTGGCTCTGGGGCTGAGCTGGGCCTGGATGCGGATGGAATGCAGGTGTGCACGCAGGTGCCTTCAGGACAGTTTCCAGTCCTTGTGTTGTCTGCCTCCTGGTGTCCAGGGAGTTTTTCCTGGTCTTTGTTCTCCTGTGGTGGGAAGCAAATGTCCATTAAGGCCTAATACTTTCAATCTTCTCTGTGCCCTGGATGAGAAATAAAAGTGTATAAGTCAATTTACCAGCCTCCAGAATGTTACTCCAAAAAGGAAAATGAAATCCCCGGTCTCATTCATTGATTTGTGAGTGAGCTTTGTAAAAGGGCCGTCAGTAACTTCTTAGTCAGCATCTAAAATCTGTGGGCCTCGATCTTCCCAGGAACACGTTGCCAAAGCTACCAACTATTGTTCTCCCAGAAAATGACACAGGCCCATAAAATATTAAAGATGAGAGGGTGCAATGCAGATCCTCTTGGCAAGACTCAAGTCCAGAAGGACAATGGAGTGTGATTAAGGTGTTCTTGATCCAGAAAAAGATTTATTTTTGTCAGTAACATCAGTATACATAGAAATATCCTTGGTCATTTGTCAAGTGGAGTGTCTTTTGATTTCTTAAAGAATACAGAGATTCCTTTAAAATCCTAAAATAGGTCTTTTTACTGCTAAATAGGCAGGGTTTTAATAACATGTTTCTGGAATTTTTGAGCTCCTTTACTTCCATGTTATTGCTGTGACTGCTGATAAATATGAAAAAAATGAAATGCCATTGGTTATGACACAGAAAAAGTTCAGGATTAAAATCTCCTGGGATTAGTTATAATGACTTAAGAAAAAGTATGAATTTTCAGCCTAAGTGGTTATACTAATAAGAAGGAAGGTATAAGAATGCAGATAGAATGACAAAAGAAGGGTAAACATTAGTCAGAAGTGGTTTAACTAAGAGAACTCTAGCTCCTACTACTCAGAAAAGGGGGACTCACTGCTTTCCCAAATAATGGAGGGCTTGATTTACAATTTATTTATCGGATCCCCAAAGAAGGGATACAACGTCTTCCATTGAAAGGAATGCATCCTCCAATCTCAGGGAGGAACGTAATTCGTTGCTTTTCTATTACATTTAGGAACAGCTGGGGTTACTGAAAAGTTACTTTCAAGTTCCAAATTCTGGTTTCCTTTAAGTTTCCACAGTGGCTGGGAGGTGTTCCTCATTCTGGCAGTTTCCATTCCCAGCTATGTTCATATTAATAAAACCCCCTCCTTCCTTACCTTAGCATATGTTATTAATGATTTTGAAGACAGTCTAATCATATTATAGATAGAGAAGAACATAATCTTGATCAGTAATAACAATGACACTCAAAATTTACAAGAATAATGTACAAACGCTGAAGAAGATGGCAAGTGAATTAAAGAAGAAAGAAAAATTACTAATGCAGAAATTCATTTCAAAACAGTTTCTCCCACTCTGTGCACTGTGCAAGAAAGGGAAATAAAAGTGGCTGCACCTACCAACATCTCTTATACATAGGAGGTGAACACTAAAGGCGTAAGGCTCCTATGGCTCCTGGAACAGAGTACCGGTAGCTATTCTTCCTCCACATTTCACTGCCCATGAATAACTGTGCTTGATTGTCCTGACCTCACCGCCCAAATAAAAGAGTATGAGTGGAAACTATCTTCACTCACTCTTTTAATTCACCCAACAAACGGTTCTTAGAATTCCTTCTCTGTATTAAGTAGCAGGGTTGCAAAGATAAATTAAAACAGGTTCCTGTCCTCAAGTGACTTGTAGTCTAATGGTCTAATGGGGAAAAAAGAAAACTAAATAAATAAATATGATCAAAGCCTGTATAGGTGCCAGGTAGTATCCTATGTGCTATGGACCCAAAGGTAAAGATGTCAGGTAAGGTTTTTGTTCACACAGAATTTACATTGAACTGAGGAGACAAACAAGGACACAGATGAATGTGAAAGATAATTTCGAAGAGAGACCATGTTATGGAGACCGATAAAGGAGAGTTGATTTATCTTGATTGAGAAGGTATGAAGAGGTGACATTTGATCTGAGAACTAACCAAGAGTCAAGCATGTAAATATCTAGAGAGAAAGTATTCCAGGGAGAGGCAACAAGTCCAAAGGTCTTGGGCTGGGAATGAGCCTGAAAAATGGACAAAAGCTAGTATAATCAGAGCCTAGGACACAGAGAGGAAAGTGGAGAAGAGGTCAGAGAAGTAAGGACCTTGTAAGTCATGAAAATAAATTGGGATTTTATTCCAGTGATTTTATTCCAGAATTCATTAGAAAGTATCAAACGGGGAGTTACAAGTCCTGGTTCCTGTTTTTGTAACCGGAAAACCAAGGGGTCCGTGCTGCCTGTCACTACTTGAGCCAATTAAGCAGAGACAAGGTTGAATCATGTATGAGCGTTTACTCCAATCCTGCCGGCAGCGTGGGAGAGCAGCAGGGCAGGACCGCTTGGTTGACCGGTTACATTTTGAGGTCACTCGGGCAGTTGCGGGGGTAAGTATTCCAGAAGAGCAAGAGCAGAAGTGGGTCAGGGGTGAGATGGGCAATTAGAACAAGGAGCCAAACTGAGAGTAACAATCAAGACTTTATTCACTACTAACGGTGCAGACAAGAGGCAAAGAACAGCGCTGGCTCTCCCTGCCACATGCCCCTCCATCTTTCTCTGGGGGCAGCAGCAGGCCAGGGCCCATGGCTTGCAACCCAGGCTGGGGAAATTGTCTCAGTACTGAAGAACACTGAACAAAACGCTCCTGCTGTTTTACGGACCAGGCGGCAAGGAGGCCGAGGGTAATAGTGGGAAAGTACTGAGTCAGAGCGAGGAAGAGTATTTTAATCAAGGCCTCTGATAAGAAGGTCTGGGAGGGGCCTGGAAACTGTATCAGTCCATAAAAACCACTGGCCACTCTAAAGAGGCATCCAAATACCTGTGCCTGGGCTAGGAATGCAGATGTGTGTGAGCGTGGTGGGACACAGCGGTGGGGCCTGAGCCCTCCTGAATGCCCTGCAGAGAGTGCATAGGGCTGTGCACTAAGACTGGTGCAGCTTAGACTGGGGGCAGCTTCCCCCCAGGAGGCTTGCTAAGCAAAGCCTTTGTTGTTGCCTATGGTTGAGCCTCAAAGAGCAGGCATTGGGTCTGGAGCCATCCTCTCCCAGATTAGAGGGTATTGCAACAATTCTAGCAACAGATGATGGTTGATTTGACCAAAGCAGTAACAGGAGAGATGAACAAAAGTGAATGAGTCCAGATACATTTTGGAGGGAGAGCCCACAGGGCTTCCGAATGGGTTGGATATAAGAACAGGTAGAAGTATCCATTCACTCAACCTCATTCAGCAATTTTGAGGAGAATGGGAAGTTATGGTTCTGTCTTTGTACGTGTGACTTTCCACATGCCTAATAAATGTCCAAGTGGAAGAAATGTCAAAAAAGCACTTACTGTTAGTGGTGTGGCCAGGAATGGAAATCAAATTGGAAGTCGCGTGCATCTGTACATTACCAGGTAAGATTTACCCAGGAAAGAGCATAGAAGAAAAGCACTGTGGATGACCAAACTCTCAAGCACTCTAAGCTAGAGGTTAAGACGAGGAGGCCCACAGAGACTGAGAAGGAATTATCAGGTTGGAACACACTATGTGCCCCAAAGCTTTGGCCTATGGGCATTCAGGAGAACAAAAGCAGCACGGAACAAGCCCCCAGACACCCTATACTTCCTGCAGATGGGTGGGGCTGCTTGGGAATGGGGTGCCTTAGAATCATGTGAGTGCTGGCCTTCCAGCAGATGGCATTCTTCTGCATGAGAGGATCGGGTGCTCTGTAAGTGTCCCCTGCGCAATGATCTCCCTGGAGAACTACTGAAGTGAAAATAGGGTATTTAATTCAGAAAACAAATGTCTTTGGCAATACTTCGTGTGTGTAGCAGGTTGAAGTACAGGACTCTTGTGGTCAGGAGGGGAAAGAGCAGGTGCAGAAACACACCTTCCCTAACTTCTGCCATTCGGTGGCACTTCCTCCTGCCTGACTGTTTTAGTCTTCGTTTCCTGAGTTTGCTGAGGTTCAGCACTTCTCTCCCTACGCCTGGTGGCCATTCAGGCCTTCCCATCACATCCTTTGACTGTTTTCTTATTACATTTCCGGCCCCTCTCTTACTGATTTTCAGGCATCCTTTATGCATTCCAGTTATTAGTTCTGTGAGATTTGAACGCACTGAAAATATCTTTTCCTATTCAGTCATGTGTCCCTGAACTTTGCTTCAGGCGTATTTTATTGCACAAAAATCCTGAGGTCAGATAAATCAGTTTTTCATAATACTGCTTCTGCTTTGAAAGTTTTAAGAAAGTTTCAAGGCCGTAAAGAGGTTCCACATTTTGTTCCCTTTGCTTCCGTTTCACCTTTCAGTCATGTCTTTAAACCACGCATCCGTGTTCCTCCCACTGCACCATACTGCAAAAAGGCATCTTTCCGCTGGACCCGGCTCTTTCCTGCATGACCTTACACCCTAAGGGTTCCTCTTCAATCTCCTCTAGGACCTTGCTCACCCCTGTAACAGAGTCCCTACCTCGCTGCTGTAATTATTTGTTAACACAACTGCTAATTTCAACTGTATGACACTATCAAGTCCCTCAGGGCAAGCTCAGCGTCCTCTCCTCTCTCTTTGGGATGATGCCTGGAACTTGCAGACACTTAACAAATATTTGTTAAATGGAGGAAGCTTGCTGTTCTGCTTCCCCACTTCTAGAAAGCTTGGAAGGAGACAGAACCCTGGGGGAAATAGAGACAAACAAGCCTGGATTCCAGCCCTGGGTCTGGCATGGCTTAGGCCCTTGACTGGGTTCTTACTAATATGGACTGGGTTTAACTTAAAAATTCCCTGGACTCACGGAAGGGCAGAAAACGTGTTTTAAAAATACGGGGAAAGTGTGACTTTTTTTTTTTTAATTTCTTTATTGAATAAGGTATCACATATTTGTCCTCATCCTCCCATTCCCATCCCAAACCCCTCCCCACGCAGGCCCTTTAAACATCTAGAAAATCAACTTCTTTAAGAGAGGAAGACTTAGAGCAGCTGTATTAAAGAAACCACGCCACTGACACGGCGCCCCCGGAGGCAGCCCAGCTCTTCGAGGCCGGCTGCTTCCGCCCAAATTAACAGCCGTGTGACTTTGGGCAACTTACTTTGCCTGCCTGGCCCCCGTTTCTGTCAGTGAAATGAGAGTAAGAGGATTGTCATGTAGGTCAAATTGGCTACTGCTTTAGAATAACACTTAGCAAGTAGTGAGTAATCCATAATATTAAGTATTATGAATAAACACTGTATTTGTTAAAGGTCAATGTTATCAACATTTTGTCTCCTCCCAGCCATGTATTTCTATCTAAATTTAGAAAGAGCTAAAAAAAAAAAGTGGCATTAACTTAGTTATATGGGTTTGTTTTTGCTAATACTGGTTTCTATGATGCCCAGCTTTATAAATACCCATGTTTTATTTCTCTTTCTGCATTTTCCCTCATACTAAGATTTTTTAATTAGTACGAAGTTTTAACAATGACTAAAAGTAATAAACACAGCCAGTTGTTAAGGCAATATTTCTTTTGCTACTTGGCCACAGCAGCAGGAATGGAAACTGTGGGGCACTAAGGAATTAGATATTAAAGCTCAGCTTAAAAAAAACACAGTGGAGAGACCACTGGTCTCCTACACACCAACCACACTCACCTATTTGTTTTTGTATTAAAAAACCTTCAAGAAACCTACCAGTAAGTTATTTTCTTGTATTTTAATCTGAATATTTTAGGAGACACAAATGCACAACAATCATTATAATATCACTTTGCAATGGCTATCATCAACAAATCAATAAATGACAAGTGCTGGTGAGGATGCGGGAAAAAGAAACCCTCGTGCACTGCTGGTGGGAATACAGACTGGTGCAGCCACTGTGGAGAACAGTATGGCATTTTCTCAAAAAATTAAAAATGGAACTCGCATTTGACCCAGTAATCCCACTTCTAGGACTATTTCCCAAGAAAACAGAAACACCAATCAGAAAGGATATATGCACCCCTATGTTCATAGCAGCACAATTTACAATAGCTAAGATCTGGAAACAGCCTAAATGCCCATCAGCAGATGAGTGGATTAGAAAATTGTGGTACATCTACACAATGGAATACTACACTGCTGTAAAAAAGAAGGAACTCTTACCATTTGCAACAGCATGGGTGGACCTGGAGAGCATTATGCTAAGTGAAATAAGCCAGTCAGTGAAAGAAAAATACCACATGATCTCACTCATTTATGGATAATAAAGAACATTATAAACTGATGAACAAAAATAGACACAGAGACAGAGAAGCATCGAACAGACTGTCAAACTACAGTGGGAAGGCTGGGGAGGATTGATGGGGAGAGATCAACCGAAGGACTTGTATGCATGCATATAAGCATAACCAATGGACGCAAGACACTGGGGTGAGGGTGTGTGCTGGGGGGTAGGGGAGGCCGGCGGAATGTCAATGGGAAAAAAAGGAGACATATGTACTACTATTTGTAATACTTTAAATAATAAAATAAAATTTAAAAAAAATATATATCACTTTGCAAATCATAAAATTCTTATTTCCCATTCTAGATTCCCTATCCATTATTCAGAACTTTTTATATTGTTACAGTTTGCAGGAGAGTTTTAACACCCTGGTTAATCCAAAGGAACACACATATATGAAAAATAAAAATAAAAACTCGCCTCACTATAGGCTAGATTCTCTATGAAGGAGAGTACAATTTGCGAGCCAAGAAAAGAGTTGTGTGTTTTATTAAGTTGAAATGCTTAAGTAATTTCCCGCTTTTCTAAAAGCTTTTCCACCTCTGCCTGCACTAGATGGGAACATAAAGGCACCCAAAGAACTTTACCCACCTGTACAGAGGCTTCAGCAGATGCCCGCCAACAAAGAACACTAAACTCTACAACATGGCTCAGTTGTAAAATGAGCTTTCATTCGAGTCTCAGCTTCTGTCTTCCAAGGCATCCTCTAGGAAGTACAAAAATAGTAACTTTTCTGTTAATCCAGGAAAACTACTGCAGTATCTCTGATGTCATCCATGTCCTAGACACATCTCATTTTTTCCTTGTCTTGTCTTTGTATCTGAAAAAGTCTTGAACACCCACCCATAAGTCTGTTCATTCTCTGAATTAAGCACACTGATTACTAGATGATATGAATCAACAAATTTTGTGTCCGTATCAAACAATTTAATCCTGAATTCAAAGTGCTAATCATATACATCTGCAAATCATGTGAATAAAAGGGAAATGTGGAGGATGGATTTGAAAGGATGAGGGATGTTCCCGGGTTCCTACATGGTTCTTACACATTACGAAAGATGAGGAGTATAAATTAAATAGTCCCCAGAGAGAAAATTCACACAAAAGAATTTCCACAAAAGAACATTAAATCATCAAATTCTGAAGAAAAAGGAATGGTTACTAAGTGGGATTTGGTTCATTTGAAATCTCAAATATCTGTGTTGTCATTATAGATCAACAAGCAGATTTACTTAAAGAACATGAACACTGAAATCACACAAGAGAAAATTTCAAGAATAAACATTAATACTCAAGTAATTGCAAATTATAACCTCACTAATTTCTAATGTATTGCTTATTAAGTGAGTGAGACTAAAAATGTGAGGAGTAGTAAAGAAACAGATACGTTTTTCTTCATATAAGTGACAACACTTTAGAATGATTAACCAATATGCTACACATTAGACATGGCCAAAGAAAATAACACACACAAAAAGAAATGTTAGCAAGCTATTTACAACTGAGTTCAATGTTTTAACCACAATTTTGGGAAATCCCAAATAGCTCATTTAAGCTAGTCTGTTAATGAAATAAAGTCTTATATTTTAATAATGGATGACAATTGTTTTTCTATAAATTAAGATTTGCTAACTCAGCCAGTTAGTCACTTATTTGCCTTTTTGTTGTTGTTGTTAATTATTGAGTCCTTTAATCTAAAAGAGTCTAGAACTGATTTCTATGGTGCTGTGTTTTTCTGTTCTATTATGCAGACTCTAATTTTCATTGGCTTTCATTCCAACTTCCAAACATCTCCCACTGAATTTTTCTTGACAGGGAAAAACCTATTAATTTTTATTTTGTTTTTAATTTATTGTTGACACTATTACATATGTCCCTCAGCACCCCCCTTTGCCCACCTCCACCCAGCTCCTGCCCCCCTCTGGCCCTCACCACACTGTTGTCTGTGTCCATGGGCTGTTTTTATATTCTATGGCTAATCCCTTCCCCTTCTTTCATCCAGTCAAGTCCAAGGAGAGATGAAACACAGACTAAAAGAATTTTGCTGTTGGTTTGATTTTCTTATGGATACCACCTGGAACAAAGACAAAGAAAAAAAACAGAGAGAGAAGGAAAAGAGAAGAGGAAAACAGAAAAATAATAAACAACCAACCTTCTAATAGTTTCTAAGGCTGGGAAAAAAAAAAAAACTGAATCACTCTGTGTGTGTGTGTGTGTGTGTGTAGAAGTAGTTAAATATATTTTGGATAGTTATGCTTAGATCGCTCTAAAATTATTTTCCATCCCAGTATGGCACATTTTATACTCTTAATAAAGGGCTTCCTTGCCTAGGTTTACAATAACAAAAGAACTGTAGTTTTGGTGTTCCTTGCATATAATTTCAAAAAATTCCCCAGGGGAAGATTAGCTGTTTCGGTCCAATAATATGCAAATAAAATAGGCTAATGTTTATTTTTCTGTATTTCAGGTAAACCTATACCACCTACCAGTAAGTTCGTCTTATTTGTAACCCTAGTATATACTAGACAGAGTGCATAAGATTTTAGTAATAGCTTTTTCATTTTCAAAAGACCAAAAGTTAATTTAGAGTTATTGGTGATTAACTTATAATTGGACACCACTGGTTTGTAGGAAGAATAAACTGAGAAATACATTGTTATATCAAGGGAACTGATTTGTCTATTTTAAAAAATTTTAATGTCCACATAAGGACAAATATCAACATTTTAAATGAGATGTGATGGAAGCAGGAAAGGAAATTAGTCATAGAATTAAAAGAGGGGGAAGAAAGAAGGAACTAAAACAAGACATATCTAAATTTAATATAGAGTACACTCAGGGTCATTAATAGATAGAAAATTGAAGAGGAAGTGAATACAAGAATGATTCGTATACCAATCATTCTGCCAGGACTTCCAAAATAAAAGGTACTTGTTGCTGGTTTGGAAGTTAGATATTAAGACAAAGCAAAGAAGTCTTTTGCATAGGCTTAAGGTAGTAGGTCAGGCCCCTCTCCCTTATTTATTTTTATTTGTCAGAAATTCTTGATACACTTTCCAATAAGTACTGTTCTTTGAGCAGTGTCTGGAGAACTGTATGCATTAAGATCTTTTGATAGATAAGTCCAGCTATGCCATAATCAACTTTGCAAATCTCACTTTTATTATTTTACTTTATATGCTCCCCTCACATTAGTGAGCCTTCTTTAGACATTACTGACAATTTGCAGGGAAGCTTATAAGCCTTATTATAAGACTAAATACCACAAAACAAATAAAATCCCTCTTAAAACAAAAGATAGAAGGAATATATGTAGAAGACAAGAGGACAGTTTTGAAAGAAAAGTAAAGAGTGATGAGTAAAACTTTACTGCAACATCATTCTGCCATCCCAAAAGGTTTGAATATTTCTTTGCCCTGGATAAGGAGATAAAGTATACAAAGACTAGCCTACCTCAACAGAGGTCCTTCAGACAGAACACTAAAACTTCTGGGATTGAGCAAATATCAAAACAATCTTTCATTAAACACAAATGGTCTCAACTGCTATGAAATTCCCTCGACTTTTTGGAGGCAACCTCTGAAAACTGCATGAGTGACAATTTTGTTCTAAGTCACAAACCTAGAGACATTTCTTTATTGGATATATTTTCATATACTGCACATTGCTCATGTCCTTATTTTTCTTTCTGTTTTAAAGAACCTGCATCAACCATCAGTAAGTTCCTTCTCAAATCCTAAAATCCATAGAATGTAAGTCAGTTTCACTCCCTGTTGCTATTACAGTATCAAATGGTCTAAAACCTCAGTGCTAGTATTTCTCTATACTAGTACTCTGTGTGACATAATTTATGATATTGAAGAAGAATCAACAGCTAATAGATTATACCCATTATAAGAAATACTATTATCAAACCAGTCTTTGATACTAAACCCAATGTAATATTCATAAGCACAAGCAAAGAGATGAGGAAGTTAATAAATGTATAACACGAAAAAGAGAGATTAGGTGGTATGACTTCATGACAGGTCCAAAAATGGTAAACATCTATTGCAGTGGACAAGAACGTAATAGCCTAATGGGTTGCAGGAAGATTTGCTTTGCTTTTCCACCAGATTAAGGGAGCTCTAGCCCCAACCATTCAGGTCTGCTCTTAGAACGCAACAGGGACATCAACCACACCAACTGTGTAATACCGATTCCTTCAAAGCAAGAAGGAAATGACAGGACAGATGCTAGTGCAAGTTTGACTGACCAGAAATATGTGTCATTTTTATAGGTCAAAACTTTCCTATTGACAAATGGTTGAAGAACATGTATAGTTAATTCATCCAACAAACAGTAAACATTTGAAAAAGTATTAAGTCTCAATACTCACTAAATGAATTCCAATTTTAACTACCATGATGTATTTCTTAATATGTATTACATGAGCACAAACAAAATCAGTGATGCTTTAGTAAAAAAAAAAAAAAAAAAAAAGTTGTTCATATGTATTTCTAGATTTAGTTATCTCTAGATTTAAAGGTAAGTAACAACTCTCCAAATAATTATTTATGTGCGTAAGCCCATACTTCCAATTTGGGGGTCACTAAGAATATAAAACAAAAGAAAAGAAAACAATTTCTAGAAATATCTTTACGGCTAAATAAATATAATAGCTAAAATCTAGAAGAGAGTCCAGATACCCAACCACAGAAGAACTGGTTGTTAATATGATAATATATGGCATCATAATTAGAACTGACAATTGTTTTTTTCTCTGAATCAGGATTTGCTAAACCAATTGGTAAGGTGTTTTTTTTCCTTTTTCTCAACAATTATATATTTTAGTTTAAATAATAGTCTCACTAACAGCTGTAAGAGGGGAGGGGGATTGGAAGGCTGGGTGAAGACGGTGAAGGGATTAAGAAAAAGGAAAAAAACTCATAGATACAAACAACACTATGGTGATTACCAAAGGGAAGGGGGGCTGGGGGAGATAGAAGAGGGTAAAGGGTGAATAAATATTGACAGAAGGAGACTTGACTTTGGGTGGTGAACACACAATACAATATACAGATGATGTATTATAGAATTGTACACTTGAAACTCATATAATTTTATTAACCAATCTCACCCAATAAATTCAATAAAAATTAATAAATACATAAATAATCGTATGAAAGTTATGCCTATAGTTTTTTTAATTTGGATATAATTAATATATAACATTATATTAGTTTCAGGTGTTTAACATAATGATTCAGTATTTGTGTATACTGCCAAATGATCACCACAATAAGTCTAGTTAACATCCATCTACTAACTAGTCTCTGTTTTGTACATTACATCCCCATGACTAAGATTCTCTCCAGTCTAATAAAAGGATCAAACTAACTGATACAGAAGTGTTTGTGCTTTTTGAGTGTTATTTTATGATTCCTCAAGGGAAATATGTTGTATGCTTAATAACTAAAAAATAATAATATTGTTTGTGTTTTTCTTTTAGCAAAAGTCTCAAAATTTCCTCGTAAGTACAGTATTTTATTTATAATTGCACTGCATGCCCAGGAATATTAAGTTCTATGGTTGTTATTTTTCAGTGGAGTGTTATTAACGATTATCTTGAAACTAAACCCAAATGACTTATAGAAAAAAAAATAAACATATAAACACACTATTATTCAATCAAGTCAACAGACTAACCAATAACAAAGAAGAATGTTCTTACTGTGGAAAAAACAAATTAAGTCTGAGATAGAAAAATCGAAAAATACAAAGAAGAAATATAATTTTTTTAAATCTTGATGAATCTTCTAAATCATATACATAGAATCCAAAAACTTAGTTGGATGTCTGAAAAATTAAAGAGAATAAAAGAATGGACTATCCCTACATTTCTTCTAAGATATCAAAATTTATAGAATATAATCAGTTATAATTAATATTACAAATAGAATGGAAAGAGAAATCCCTAAAAAGTAAAAGATAAAACCAGGGGAAACAGCAAAATGAAAAAGAATCAAACTGATTATGTTGTATCTTATTTAGAAGAAATAAGTACAATTACCACTGCCCCAATGCCAGGGCCCTGCTCAGCACTGCTGCTCTGAGTGGTGTGGAGTCCATGTATTCTTCTGAATTCTTCCCAACTACACCAGGGCAGGTTCCTTCTCGAACCCTGCCACTGCACTAACGCTTGGGAACTTAGTCCAAGTTCCTCCTTTATCCTCTGCTCACTAGTTACAGATGTTGGGTCCGAGCCCCTCTGCCTACGGGCTGGACCTCTTTGGACCCAGATCTTAGCCGGAGAAGTCATGAGAAGTTGTGGGTGTGTAAGAATGAGTCTTTATAGCAGAAGCCAGTGGCCATAAGTCATTAGACAAGACAGTCCTTCTTAACAGTGTCCCAATCAGGCAGTTGTACACCAGCTGGTAAATACATATCTTTCCTACAAAGCAGCATTAATCTCTGTACCACAGTTATTATCTGAGCAGCTGCACCCTGCCTCTACTGGTAAACTTACCGCCTTACATAGTAGCAGCATCTGGGCTCTCCCTTAGAGCTACAACCTTGGCAGCTTCTCCAGCCTCCCTGGCTCCGTAGCTTCTCCTACCTCTCAGGCTCAGCTCACTGGCTGGTCTACAACCTCAGCAGCTTCTCCAGCTTCCCTTGCTCCATAGCTTCTCCTGTCTCCGCAGCCTCAGATAGTAACTACCTCTAAGCTTCTCTCTCAACACACTGGCTGGTTAACATGGTAGCTATATCTGTGCTCTCTATGAGCTCCAGCTCTCAGCTCCGTCTCTCCAGCTTCGTCTCAGCTCTCCTCTCTCTCAGCTGATCAAATAACATGTATTATACTCCTTAGACATAGAAGGCCTTGCACCAATAGTAACGTCACTCATATGGGTTACAGAAGGGCACAGTGTACCGTGAGATCGCTGTGGCCATGCAGCTGTGTTTGGTATCTTAGCCTAGACACAAAGTGGCCTTGGACAGTCCAATGTATTGACAAGGCCTCTTTGCTTTAATTGGCCTTGACAACCAGGCTTCTCTGGTGCGGTTCCCACACCCAATTCATGCTAACAAAAAGAATAGTGCCATTAAAAAACAGTACTTTTAGAAAGTAATAGGTCACATGAGCTTAGATTTTGTGCTGAGGGTGAATATCTAAAATTGTCAGATATTCTAGACTAAATTTTAGGAAAGCCAAATTCAAAAGTCCCTATTGAAAATCAAGAAGAGCCCTGGCCAAGTAGCTCAGTTGGTTGGAGCATCTTCCCATGCACCAAAAGGCTGTGAATTTGATTTCTGGTCAGGGCACATACCTAGGTTGCTGGTTAGACTCCCAGTCAGGTCACATACGGGAGGCAACAGATTGATGTTTCCCTCTCATGTTGTTGTTTTTCTTTCTCTTCTCTCTCTCTCTCTCTCTCTCTCTCTCTCTCTCTCTCTCTCTCTCTCTCTCTCTCTCTCTCTTTCTTTCTCCCTCCTACCTCCCTCCCTTCCACTCTCTGTAAAAATCAATGGAAAAAATATCCTCAGGTGAGGATTAAAAACAAACAAAAAAAGATAGTGAAGGAGTAGGTGGAAGCATTACTCAACTCCTCCTGGGACCAAACTAGAATTACAACTAAAATAGAGCAAGCAACCTGAATAACTAACTGAAGACTAGCTGAAGAGAATCCTTAAAACCAAAGATATACAGAAGAACCCACATCGAGACTAGTAGGAAGGGCAGTGACACAAAAAGGCCTGGCCCCACTCCCACAAGCAGCAGCTGAGATACCAGAGATATCTCAGTTGTAAAGGTTCCCCCTGACAAATGTGGGGTCTCAACCCAAAGCCAGACTCCCCAGCCCAGAACACCAGAGCCAGGAAGAGGTATCCTCATACCATGTGGCTGTGAAAATCAGTGGAGATTCTGTCCACCAAGGAGAGATGCTAGAGACACGGACGCACTCTTGAAAGACCAACGCACAAAACCTCCTTCACAGACACTCAACCTGAGCTCCAGCAGAGGGAGGATGGAGTGGACTAGAGTTGTATGAGGAGAGGCTGGGCGAGAGGGCTCAAGGGACAGCAGCCAGGATCCCTGTTCTGAGTCACTCTCCCACACTACAGATGTCATCTTTTTTGGGTGGATCACTCCCCTCCATATGATGTCAGCCTGGGAAAAGCAATAGCCCCCCTTCTAGACACCCTGTCATCCCACCCTGCAGAGCTTTCACCGTGATGAGGAGTCAGCTGCCAGGCTCGGGTGTAGAAGTCTGGAAGGACTCAGGGGGTGTCAGTGATTGAGTTGTGTGGTTCTGGGGTGGAGGACACTCTAATCAACTTCCCCCGAGCCTGATCAGCACCTCCTCCTCATGAGAGATCCACTAGCCTCATCCTCCTGACTCCTGGCAACCCCACTGAGATCCGACTTCTGGCAGAATCTGACACAGACAGAGTTGTATGGCTCTAGGCAGGGGCCATTTTCCTTCCATGCCAAACCAGTGCAGAGTTCCCCCTTCAACCAGAAACATCTTTGTCTGTTTGGGCTTGATAAACTCTGCTGGCCTCAACCTGACACTCCCTAAAAACCTGCACCACTACAAAGGTGTGCAAGCACCCAGCAGGTGGCAGCTAAACTTGGTATACCCTGGGACATTAGCTGAGTGGCCTCAGACCCACAACTGGTACCAAGTTTGAACCTGTATCAATCTGGTGAACACCACGCATCCCTACCTGGTAACTCACTGAGAACCTACCTCATGCAACCTGAGTACCACCAGAGGCTCTTTCAGTGATTGAGTGTAACAAGCAGCCAGCAGATGAAGACAGGCAGAGGTGGATCCCAAGGTGCCTTGGGATTTTAGCTGACTTGCAACCAGACCTGGTGCTGGTAAAAGCCAGACTTGGTATGCAGCTTGGTCCTTCCCATGGGCACCCAGGCCCAGCAGAGGCAGCCAAAAACTGGATTGCTTTGTATATCACAAAACGTTGCCCAGGGCCATCACATGCAGCATCTGACTACTGGCTTGCACCCAGAGTCTCTCCCATAGGCCCAGAACCAACACTCACTGACTAGCTTCAGACAATATCAGAGCAGTATCCATTTAGCTTCACAAGTGCACATCCAAAGGAAGATTTTGGCAGGCACCAGACCTTTCTGAAGCAAATTTTGCTTCATGTGATCAGCACCCTGCATAGCAGCTCATACACTATGGTTGAAGTTGATCCTCACAGTCAGTCATCCTGAGGGTCAACCCCATGCACGAACTCGCCAATAGCAATCAAGTCTCAATTACAATAGGAGGGTCCACAAAACCACACAAGGGGCATTCCTGGAGCACCCAGCTCAGGTGATCAAGGAGACTGTGCCATTGGGTCCCATAGAAAGTCTACTATAAAGGCCACCCTCCTAAGACTAGAAGACATAGAAGATCTATCTAATACACAGAAACAAACACAGAGAGGTAATCAATATGGGGAGACAAACGTGCCTCAAATGAAAGAACAGGAGAAATCTCAAGAAAAGGAGCTAAATGAAATGAAGGCAAGCAATTTATCAGACATGGAGTTCAAAAAAATGGTTATAAAGAACTTAATGATCACTACAACAGCATGCAAAAAGACATAGAAACCATAAAAAAGAATCAGTCAGAAGTGAAGAATATAATATCTGAAATGAAGAATGCAATATACACATTGTGCAGGTTTCATGTACATTGAAACCTATATTATCTTATTAACCAATTAGAGGCCCGATACACGAAATTCGTGCACGGGGGGAGGGGGGGTGTCCCTCAGCCAAGCCTGCATGCTTTCCAATCTGGGACCCCTCGAGGGATGTCCAACTGCCTTCTCACAATCCAGGACTGCTGGCTCCCAACCACTCACCTGCCTGCCTGCCTGATTGACCCTAACCACTTCTCCCTGCCAGCCTGATCACCCCTAACCACTCCCCTGACAGCTTGATTGATGCCTAACTCCTCCCCTGCTGGCCTGATTGCCCCTAACTGTCCTCCCCTGCCAGCCTGGTCACCCCTAACTGCCCTCCCCTCCTGGCCTGGTCCCCTCCAACTGCCCTCCTCTGCAGGCCTGGTTGCCCCTAACTGTCCTCCCTTGCTCTCCCCTGCTGGCCTGGTTACCCCTAACTGCCCTCCCCTGCCGGCCTGGTTGCCCCAAACTGCCCTCCCCTGCAGGCCTGGTCACACCCAACTGCCCTCTCCTGAAGGCCTGGCCACCCCTAACTGCCCTCCCCTGCAGACCTGGTCCCCTCCAACTGCCCTCCCCTGCAGGCCTGGTCCCCTCCAACTGCTCTCCCCTGCAGGCCTGGTCCCCCCTAACTGCCCTCCCCTGCTGGCCTGATCACCCCCAACTGCCATCCCCTGCTGGCCATCTTGTGGTGGCCATCTTGTGTCCACATGGGGGCAGCCATCTTTGACCACATGGGGGTGGCCATCTTGTGTGTTGGACTGGCAGTCAATTTGCATATTACCTCTTTATTAGATAGGATGTCACTTCTATAAATTTAATTTAAAAAATAAAGCAATTCATGCATTTTTTTAAAATGGCAAAGGTTAAAGACAAAGAAAGAATCTGAAAAGCACCAAGAGAAGGACAGTTAGTTACCTACAAGGGAGCTCCCATAAGACTGTCAGCTGATTGATTGATTACTCAACAGATACATTTCAGGCTAGAAGGAATTGACATGAAATATTCAAAGTGATAAAAAGCAATGATCTATATAGCCAAGACTACATAGCAAGGCTATCATTTAAATTTGAAGGAGAAATAAAGAGCTTCCCAGAAAAGAAAAAACTAAAGGTGTTTGTTACCACCAAACTAGTATTACAAAATATGTTAATAGCTCTTCTTTAAGAAGAAAAAAAACACAGAGGAATATAGTCAAAAGAATGAAATGGGAATAAATATATACCTATCAATAATCACATTAAATTTAAGTGGGTTAAATGCGCCTATCGAAAAACATACGGGCCTAGCAGCATGGCTCAGTGGTTGAGTGTTGACCTATGAACCAGAAGTCACAGTTTGATTCCCAGTCAGGTCACATGCCTGGATTGCAGGCTTGATCCCCAGTGTGGGACATGCAGGAGGCAGCCAATCAATTATTCTGTCTCATCATTGATGTTTCTATCTCTACTAGAGGCCCAGTGCATGAATTCATGCACAGGTAGGGTCCCTTGGCCTGGCCAGCGATCAGGGCCGAACGAGGCCATCTTTCCCAGTCCCGATCAGGGCCTATAGGGGCCAGCTGGCTGGGGGGAGGAATTGTGGGAGGTTGGCCAGCCATGGGAGGTTGACTATGGGAGTGCACTGACCACCTGGGGGCAGCTCCTGCATTGAGTGTCTGCCCCCTGGTGGTCAGTGCATGTCATAGCGACCAGTCAACCGAAGGGTCACTTAGGCTTTTATATATTATTTCCCCCTCCCTTCCTCTCTGAAATCAATAAAAATATTTTTTAAATATTAAAAAAAAGACATAGGTAGCAAAATGGATAAGAAAACAAGACCCATACACTGAGTGGCCAGATTATTACAATCTCTGAACACATAATAATCTGGCCACTCAGTGTAAATCCTATATAATAAAAGGCTAATATGCAAATTGTCCCCCAACCAGGAGTTGGACCAGCAGGCAGGCCAGCCAACTGCTCATGTCACCTCCCCTTGTCCAGGCTGGCTGGACCCCACCCATGCACAAATTCATGCATTGGGCCTCTAATATATATACTGAGTGGCCAGATTATAATGCATTCAGAGATCATAATAATCTGGCCACTCAGTGTATATATGCTGTCTACAAGAGACCCACCTTGTAGGGAATATAAGATACACACAGACTAAAAGCAAAGAAGTGAAAAAAGATATTTCATGGAAATTGACATTTTTTAAAAAGCTGGGGTAGCAATACCTATGTCTGACAAAATGAACTTTAAAATAAAGGCTATAGGGAAAAAAAAGTATGACACTATATAGTGATAAAGGGAACAATCCAACAAGAGGATATAACTCATAGACATTTATGCACTCAACATAAAGCACCTAAATATATAAAGGAAATCTTGATAAACATAAAGGGAGAGATCAACAGTAATATAGACATAGTAGGGGATTTCAATGCCACATTGACATCAATAGATAGAACTTCCGGGCAGAAAATGGACAAAGAAACAGTGGCCTTAAATGACACACCAAATCAGATGGACTTAATTTATATCTTCAGAGCATTTTACTCCAAATCAGCAGGAATATATACATTCTTTTCAAATGCACATGGGACATATTCTAGGATATACCACATATTAGAACACAAACAAGTATCAATAAATTTCAGAAGATTGAAATCAAATCAAGTATATTATCTGACTATAATGATAAACCACTAGAAATCAGTCACATTAAAAAAAAAAAAAGAAAAACACACAAACTCAAGGAGGTAAATAACATGTTACTAAATAATGAATGGGTTGACAATGAAATCAAATTTAAAAAATTAAAAGATACCTTAAAACAAATTAAAATGAGAACACAACCCAAAATCTATGAGACACAATAAAGGCAGTCCTAAGAGGGAAATTCATAGCATTACTTCAAGAAACAAGAAATTCTTCAAATAAACAATTTAACCTTACATCTAAAGAAACTAGAAAAAGAATAACAATCAAAGCCCAGAGCGAGAAACAAAGATAGCGGCATAGGTAAACACCTAAACTGCCGCCTCGCACAACAATTTCAAAACTACAACTAAAAGACAAAACGGACATCATCCAGAACCACAGGAAGGCTGGCTGAGTGAAAATTCTACAACTAGAAGGAAAGAGAAAAGCACATTGAGACTCAGAGGAGCTGCAAGAGGCAGAGGTACTGAGACACACACACAGAAAGGGTTTGCAACTGAGTATGCAGCTGGCTTTCTCAAGCGGGAAGGAGACAAAAGCTCCCGACTGCACTGAACTCCAGTTCCGGGCAAGACTCTGGGGACCCAGACTCATTCAGGGAGAAACTGGACTGTCTGGCAGCAGGCGGAACTTGAGGGCAGCTTTCACACAGAGGTGCTTGCAGCGATTACTGTGGGACACTGAGACACAGGGGCCTCATAGGGCAGGGCTGACGGGAAACCAATGCTGTCTGCTCCACCCTGAGACTCCGCCCCATCCAAGCTGAGCACAGAGGCTTTTGCAAGTCTTGTCTCATAAGGGTGTCTCCAGCACAGAAGTTCTCCCGGTGTAGACACAGCTGATCCTCACAGCCAATTGGCCTGGATGTCAATTCCTCCCAGTGATACCAACAACAATCAAGGCTTAACTACAACAAGACTGTGCACACAGCCCACAAAGGGATGCACCAAGAATATCCACCTCAGGTAACTGGGGAGGCTGAGCCACTGGGCCCTACAGGACACCTAGCACACAAAGCCACTCTATCAACTCAGGGAAGCAGCCAAAATGCAGAGACAAAGAAACAGATCACAAATGAAAGAAATGGAGGAAAGCAAACGACTGGATATAGAGTTCAAAACCACGGTTATAAGGTTTTTCAAGAATTTTCTAGAAATGGCCGATAAATTTTGTGAGACCCTCGAGGATATGAAAAAAGACCAACTAGAAATTAAGCATACAATGACTGAAATAAAAAAAAATTATACAGAGATCTAACAGCAGACTAGAGGACCGCAAGAATCAAGTCAAAGATTTGAAATACAAAGAATCAAAAAACACCCAGCTGGAAAAGAAAAAAGTAAAAAGAATCCAAAAATATGAAGATAGTGTAAGGAGCCTCTGGGACAACTTCAAGCATACCAACATCCTAATTATGGGGGTGCCAGAAGAAGAGAGAGAGCAAGATACTGAAAACCTATTGGAAGAAATAATGACTGAAAACTTCCCCCACCTGGTAAAAGAAATAGACTTACAAGTCCAGGAAGCGCACAGAACCCCAAACAAAAGGAATCCAAAGAGGACCACACCAAGACACATCATAATTAAAATGCCAAGAGCAAAAGACAAAGAGAGAATCTTAAAAGCAGCAAGAGAAAAACAGTTAATTAGTTACAAGGGAGCACCCATACAATTGTCAGCTGATTTCTCAACAGAAACTATGCAGGCCACACGGGAGTGGCAAGAAATATTCAAAGTGATGAATAGCAAGAACCTACAACCAAGATTACTCTACCCAGCAAAGTTATCATTCAGAATGGAAGGGCAGATAAAGAGCTTCACAGATAAGAAAAAGCTAAAGGAGTTCATCACCACCAAACCAGTATTATATGAAATGCTGAAAGGTATTCTTTAAGAAGAGGAAGAAGAAGAAAAAGGTAAAGGTAAAAATTATGAACAACAAATACATATCTATCAACAAGTGAACCTAAAAATCAAGTGAATTTAAAAAATCTGATGAACAGAATAAACTGGTGAATATAAGAGAATCAGGGGCATAGAAAGGGAGTGGACTGACAATTCTTGGGGGAAAGGGGTGTTGGGGGTGCAGGAAGAGACTGGACTAAAATCGCACACCTATGGATGAGGACAGTGGGGGGTGGGAGGTAAGGGCAGAAATTGGGTGAGAACCGGGTGGAGGGGAGCTATGGGGGGGGGAAAGGAGAAACAATTGTAATAATCTGAACAATAAAGATTTATTGAATTAAAAATAAATAAATAAATAAATAAATAAATAAATAAATAAATAAAAATAAAAAACATGACAGAATGAAATAAAATAATTCCTATAAAGCAGCTGGAATATGACAAACACATATTAAGAACTCAAGAAAAAAATTTTATCGATTTGAATTTCTGTATATTAGAGGCTGACAAAATGGATTGAATTCCCCTACCTAGTCAAGTACTATTTCCATTTTTCTTAATACTCTAGGAGACTGCATTGCCATTATGCATTTTTTCTAGGTTTTATTTCCCAAATGTCTGAAGGTGTAATTATTTGGTAGGTCATATGTAATGGCTTTTGTTGGAGGAACTAAAACTCATAATTTAAATATTTCTTCCTTGCTTTAATAAAATGCTTCTTTTGGGGGAAAAAAAAAGCCCAGAGCAAGTAGAAAGAAGAAGATAATAAAGAACAGAGCATAAATAAATGAAATAGAGTCTTAAAAAATACAAAAGATCAATGAAACCAAGAGCTTGTTCTTTGAAAGGATAAACAAGCCTTTAACCAGACACATCAAGAAAAACAGAGAGGAGACCCAAATAAGTAAAATCAGAAATGAAAGAGGAGAAGTAACAACTGACACTAAAGAAATACAATGGATTGTAAGAAAATATTATGAACAACTATATGCCAACAAATTGGACAATCTGGACAAAATGGATAAATTCCTAGAAATATGCACTCTTCTAAAACTGAATCAGGAAGAAAAAACATCTAAATAGATTACAATTGAAATTGAAGCAGTAATTTTAAAAAAACTTCCAACTTATAAAAGTCCCCATCAGATGGCCTCACAGTTGAATTTTACTAAGCATTCAAAGGAAAACTAACACTTACCCTTCTGAAACTATTCCAAAAATTTCAAGAAAAGGGAAGACTCCTAAGCAATTTTTATGAGGCCAGCATTATCCTAATTCTAAGACCAGATAAAGACAAAACAAAGAAAGGAAATTATAGGCCAATATCCCTGATGAACATAGATGCAGAAATCCTCAACAAAATATTAACAAATAGATTCAACAATGCATTGAAAAGATCATATGCCATGATCAAGTGCGATTTATTTCAGGAATACAAGGTTGGTACAATATTCTCAAATCAATACGTGTGATACACCACATAAACAAAATGAAGGATAAAAAACACATGCTCATATCAATAGTGCAGAAAAAGCACTTGATAAAATCCAGCACCCATTTATGATAAAAACTCTTAGCAAAGTAGTAACAGAGAGACCATACCTCAATGTAATAAAGGCCATATAGGACATATCCACAGCCAGCACCATACTCAATGGGCAAAAACTAAAAAAAAAACAACAAAAAACAAGAACAAGAGTAAGACAAGGATGTCTGCTTTCACTATTCTTATTCAACATAGTACTGGAAAGCCTAGACAGAGTGGTCAGACAAGAAGAAGAAACAAAGAATAACCAAATTGGAAAGGAAGAAGTAAAACTGTCATTATTCACAGATGACGTGATCCATAATAATAAACACATAACATGCTAATTAGACTGGACGTCCTTCCAGACAACCTTTTGGATGAAGCTGGGGCTGGAGGGAAGCCCGGGTCCCGGGTGCGTGAGAGACGCTGGTGCCAGCAGCTGGGGGAAAGAAGGCCTACTCTTGCATGAATTTTGTGCACCAGGCCTCTAGTACTGTATATAGAAAGCCATAAAGATTCCATCAAAAAAGTGCTAGAACTGATTGATGAGTTCAGTAAAGTAGCAGGATACAAAATAAACATCCAGAAATCAGTTGCATTTTTATACACCATTAATAAACTATCAGAAAAGTAAACTAAGCAAACAATCCCATTTACAATTGCATCAAAATAATAATAAAATACCTAGGAATAAACTTAACCAAGGAGGTAACAGACCTGTACTTGGAAAATTATATGACACTGAAGAAAGGAATGGAAGAAGATACAAATAAGTGGAAGCATATACCATGTTCATGGGTAAGAATTCCAAAACACCAATTCAAAAGAATATATGCACCTTGAAGCATTATTTACAATAGCCAAGATTTAGAAAGCAGCAGTCCAAGTGTCCATCAGTAGATGAGTGGATAAAAAAAAAAGCTGTGGTACATTTATACAATGGAATACTACTTGGCCATAAAAAAAATAAGGAAATCTTACCTTTTGTTATAGCATGGATTAGCTGGCTGTAAATTGCTCAAATTGTTTGGCCTTGTCTAATTATTTTTGTCTCAGTTTCCCTTATTCCACTTATAAAGGAATTCCCCTAGCTTCTTACTATCCTGCCTCATGTGCATTAAAAAATTCCCTTTCCTGTTGTTTTAGGGGAGTTAGAGGAAGAGTTAAAGTAGGTGCATGCATTCAATCCACCATTTTCATTTGGAAGTTCTATATTTTTTTCATTATATATCAAACTCATACACATTATTCTCAATGACTAACCTTTCTCCCTACTCTATATCTGTCATGTCTTCTACTGGAGTCCAAATCATCCAATTTTGATGTTGAAAGATTGAAATATTTATCACAAGATGGTTAATAATCAAGAGGGAATTTGGATAAGGGTTTATTGATTTTAGAGAGAGGCGGGAAAGGAGAGAGAGAAACACGGATTTGTTGTTCCACTTATTTATGCATCACTAGCGTACCTGGCCCTGTGTTGCTGTGGCTCAGTCTGGTTAAATGGAAAAGAAAAGAGAAAGCGCACGTTTCTAATATGTTTAATTTCACAATGCTTGTGGGTACACAATATTTTTTGTTGTTCCATTGTCTGTGCAGAGATTGTCTGGTTTGCCGACTCTAGAACATGCAACATGTAATTGTCCATGTGAGAAGCAATCCGTGTCTAGATCTAAACCGCACAATTCTAAAGATTGGCCCTGAGCTTTGTTTTTTTTTTTTGTTTGTTTGTTTGTTTTTTTAATATATTTTATTGATTTTTTACAGAGAGGAAAGGAGAGGGATAGAGAGTTAGAAACATCGATGAGAGAGAAACATCGATCAGCTGCCTCCTGCACACCTCCCACTGGGGATGTGCCCACAACCAAGTTATGTGCCCTTGACCGGAATCGAACCCGGGACCTTCCAGTCCGCAGGCCGACGCTCTATCCACTGAGCCAAACCGGTTTTGGCGGCCCTGAGCTTTGTTGATGGTGATTGCAAACGCCAATCAAATTGGGAATTGCAGTCTCTTAAATTGAAATGGCATATCCGTTGGAATCATAGGAATGCAAGGAATGAGGACATCTTCACCTTTGAAAGGTCCTGTCAAGATTGTTGCTTCTACGACGTTTGCTCATTAATTTTTTTACTGCAAGCCGCGTGCCGTTGCAAAGCTTTGGCTGGTTGATATTTCACAACATGATAATTGGCACGCCGATTTTCAATTGCAGTACGTGCGGTGGCATCCCTGGCAGATCTAGTGAATTCAAAAATTCTGTTGGATAATTAACCGCTTCATCTGCTTCCACAACAGTGTCAGCGGACTTGTATGTGACTGCCTCACTTTGAATGTTAGACACGTGGACTGCCTGTATATGAAGATGGCAAAATTGTTAGTCTTCCAACGTTAGTTGTATTACCGTCATTTACAACTGCATCTCACAAATGAATGTATTCTTCAGAGTGAAGCTTGGTCTGATTCAAATGGATGAATATCAAACATTCTGTTTCGATTTTTGCATACATATCTACGATGTATTGGTGAAACAATTGACGGCATTTCAAAATGTGATTGTCTTCATTCTCTCGAATCATTAATCAGTATGAATAATACTTCATTGCGCTACATTTCATATTTGTTTCTTCGCCACTGACAGGATTTATCATCTTAACGTTGAAGTGATATCCATCGGCACCATCCCAAAAAATGATTGGATATTGCAGGGCATCGTAGCACCGATGAGTTTCTGCAACTTTTGTCAATTGATGGTTTCTCCGATGAAGAACAATATCTCTAGGTTGGAGTTGATCTCCGACTATAACAATTGCCACTTCGTCTATAGTTGGAGCATTGAATCTCCGCACATGTTCTCCAGCAGGCGTTTTGTCAGCACGAATAACAATCTTGTGTGTATCAGATGGCATCATGTCAATTGCTGTTTTGAACAGACGCACTAAATTGTTTTTTTCATGAAGAAGCTCTTGCAGTTGGGAAACGATGGACCTTTTTTAAAAAATATATATTTTATTGATTTTTTACAGAGAGGAAGGGAGAGGGAAAGAGAGTTAGAAACATCGATGAGAGAGAAACATCTATTAGCTGTCTCCTGCACACCCCCTATTGGGGATGTGCCCACAACCAAGGTACATGCCCTTGACCAGAATTGAACCCAGGACCTTCAGTCTGCAGGCCAACGCTCTATTCACTGAGCCAAACCGGCCAGGGCACGATGGACCTTTTTATGCCGGTAGAAATTCCACAGTGTGCATTCAATTCATCATTGCCATCACCGATGAAATACATTTGTAGGAATTTATGTTGACCATCTGGAAATGGAAGCAGGGAGCCAGCTTTATGGTAAATTTGTCCTTTCACCTTGAAAGTTGGCATGAATTGAGCTGTTAGAATTTCTGCGCCGAACAACGTCATTTGGAAGCATGAGTTGTATTTCCTGATGTTAGATAGGAAATTCTTTGATTCGGCGGTATATCCAGCAAGCAAAGTTTTTAATGGCTCTGGTGGTTCTCCAAGTTGAGGCAGTTTAATTTTTCCAGTGGCGCAACACATTCCTTTCGTTTCTCCATTAAATTTCAGAGCCTTGCAATAAGGACACACTTCAGTCATAGTGCCGATGAGAACATGCCGGATCAAACTATAATCATCAGCTGGGTTGTACCGGAATGCAAGGCGACTGTAATCGCGTGATGGTACTGAGCACGGAGTCGTGTTTGACGCTGATCTGCTGTTTCTCGTTGACGTCTTTCAGCCACTCTCAGCCTGTCGCGTTCATTCTGTTGAGAACGAAGCAGATCTGAAGCTGCAGAACGCGATCGCTGTGCTCGCAACCGTGCATCCTCAAGTTCGGCTGCACATCGCTCTGCTGCTTCCTCGGCACGTATTTGAGCCATTCTTTGTCTGTTTCGCTCGTTCGCTGATGCCCGTTCTTCCTCAGTTTGCTTTGCAATTACTCGTTGCACTGCTTCCGCTCCGTGAGTATGACGACCTAGGTTTGATCTTCTGCGAGGCATTATTTGGATACTCACGAAATGAACACTATGGTGAACGACACAGCTCAATTCCAACGCAATGTCACACGAAATAATTAAATCAAAATGAAAATAAATAGAAATCTATGAAAATTCAATTTAACAGTGCAATCGGAAACATTGAAATGGAATCGTAAAATATTTAATATAGCGTGTGTTGCTTTTACGTCCAACAGATGGCGCTGTTTTTCAAAAAAAGCATGTTTTTACCTGTTACAGGTGTGACATCCATATAATAGTAGGTATAAGGAACATAGAAACACGCGCGTATTCGAATGCAACGTTTTGTCAAAATTTCAAAGCAATCGGTGAAGAACTTTCAGAGATTTAAGATTTTGGACAAACGAACATTTACATTTTTATTTGTATAGATAGAAGATTGGTTGGTTCTTGTAATGTGCCCTGATCAGGGATGGAACCAGCAACCTTGAGCTCACTAACTGAGCTACCTGGCCAGGGCAGCAATTTTTTAAGTTTTTTTTTTTCTTTCTTATGTCCTAATACACTTGTTAGCTGAATGGTTCCTTTGGCCATTCAGTGTCTTGTGAGGGAAATAAAGAGTTAATTCAACTTAAACTTGATTCAGTACTCTGTTCATGCTTGATATACCTGCCAATTTGGAATGACAAATAAGGGTACAGATGATTGAATGAATGGCTATTCAACTCTATAAATCTGAGGCCAGTTGTCAACTAGTTAGGACTTAGGATTTAAGTGAACTAGCTAGAAACAGTCCTGACAGTTTTATATCATTCCTTACAGGCCCAAAGTATTGATTCCTTACAGGCCCAAAGTATTGATTCCCTGACTAGACCTCCAGGGCATGTCCACACTGTATTTGAGGGGGCATGCTCAGAGCCATACTGTCTTTAGAAATGCAGCACACTGAGAGGCTGTCTGACTGTGATTCTAACCACTGAGCAAAATGGGCTAGGGCTGGGATCCTAATATTGTAGGAGTTCCCAGAAGAACAGGAACAAGACAGGGATTCAAGTCATCCAAACTGGAAAGGAAGAAGTAAAACTCTCATTATTAGCTGACAACATGATATTGTACATAGAAAATCCTAAAGGCTCCACCAAAAAGCTACTAGATTTAATAAATGAATTTGGCAACGTAGCAAGATACAAAATTAACATCCAGAAATCTATGGTATTTTTGTACACCAATAATGAATTCTCAGAAAGAGAAACTAAAAAAAAAAAAAAAAAATCCCATTTACCATTGTAACAAAAAAATTAAGATACTTAAGAATAAACTTAACCAAGAAGGTAAAAGACCTATACTTGAAAAACTCTAAGACGTTGAAAAAAGATAGAGGATATTCACAAGTGGAAGAATATACCGTGTTCATGGACTGGCAGAATCAACATCATTAAAATGGCCATACTACCCAAAGCAATCCCTATTAAAATACCAACAGCATATTTCACAGACTTAGAACAAACTCTCCAAAAATTCATCTAGAATAAAAAAAGAGGAGAAACCAAAATGGCAGCATAGGTAAGCACCTAAACTGCTGCTTTGCACAACAATTTCAAAATTACAACTAAAAGACAGAACAGACACCATCCAGAACCACAGGAAAGCTGGCTGAGTGAAAATTCTACAACTAGAAGGAAAGAGAAAAGCTCACAGAGAACTGGAGGTACGGCAAAGGGTCTTTGTGTGTGCAGAGAGGAAGGGTGGCTGAGAGCCTGGCTGACTTTCTCTGGCGGAAGGGGGAAGAAAGCCCCCTACTACACTAAACCCCGGTTCTGACTGCACTGAACCCCAGTCCCGAGCGAAACCCCATGGACCCAGGCTCATACAGGGGGAGTCTGGACTGTCAGGTAGAGAGAAAGGCACCCGGAGACTCGGAGACCCGGGGGAGACCCGGGGGGGCCCGGGCGGGCAGGGGTCTGGAGGCGCGCTCACCAGTGTGCACAAAGGCTGCGGAGGTTGCCACAGGCTTTCCCTAATGGAAGGGAGTCAGAAGCTGCTGACTGCACTGAGCCCCAGTTCTGACTGCACTGAACCCCAGTTCCAGGCAAGCCCCTGGGGACCCACGATCTTACGGGGGGGAATCTGGACTCTAGGGCAGAGACTCGGGAGCCGGGGAAGGCAGAGGTCTGGAGGAGCTCACGCGCAAGGGCAAGGCTGACTGGAAGCCAAGACTGTCTGCTCCGCCCTGAGACTCCACCCCTTCCAAGCTGAGTACAGAGGCTATTGCAATTTGGCAAGTCTAATCCTATAAGACTGTCTCCAGCACCGAACTTCTCCCAGCGTAGACACAGCTGATCCTTACAGCCAACTGGCCTGGAGGTCAATTCCTCCCAGTGATACCAGCAACAATCAAGACTTAACTACAACAAGGCTGTACACACAGTCCACAAAGGGGTGCACCAAGAGTATCCACCTCAGGTTAACTGGGGAGGCTGACCCACTGGGCCATATAGGAAACCTGGCACACAAATCTACCCTACCAACTCAGGGAAGCAGTGAAAATGCGGCGTCAAAGAAACAGATCACAAACTAAAGAAATGGAGGAAAACTAACGACTGGATATGAAATTCAAAACCACAGTTATAAGGCTTTTCAAGAATATCCTAGAAAAGGCTGATAAATATAACGAGACCCTCGAAGATATGAAAAAGGACCAACTAGAAATTAAACATACAGTGACTGAAATAAAAAATATTATACAGAGACCCAACAACAGACTAGAGGAACACAAGAATCAAGTCAAAGAATTGAAATGCAAAGAAGCAAAAAACACTCAACCGAAAAAGCAAAAAGAAAAAAAAAATCCAAAAAGTTGAAGATAGTGTAAGAAGCCTCTGGGACAACTTCAAGTGTACCAACATCAGAATTATGGGGGTGCCAGAAGAAGAGAGAGAGCAAGATACTGAAAACCTATTGGAAGAAATAATGACTGAAAACTTCCCCCACCTGGTGAAAGAAATAGACTTACAAGTCCAGGAAGCACACAGAACCCCAAACAAAAGGAACCCAAAGAAGACCACACCAAGACACATCATAATTAAAATGCCAAGAGCAAAAGACAGAGAGAGAATATTAAAAGCAGCAAGAGAAAAACAGTTAATTACCTACAAGGGAGCACCCATACAATTGTCAGCTGATTTCTCAACAGAAACTATGCAGGCCAGACAGGAGTGGCAAGAAATTTTCCAAGTGATGAATAGCAAGAACCTACAACCAAGATTACTCTACCCAGCAAAGCTATCATTCAGAATGGAAGGGCAGGTAAAGAGCTTCACAGATAAGAAAAAGCTAAAGGAGTTCATCACCACCAAACCAGTATTATATGAAATGCTGAAAGGTATTCTTAAAGAAGAGGAAGAAGAAAAAAGTGAAGATAAAAATTATGAACAACAAATACATATCTATCAACAAGTGAACCTAAAAATCAAGTGAATTAAAAACCTGAGGAACAGAATAATCTGGTGAATATAATAGAATCAGGGGCATAGAAAGGGAGTGGACTGATAATTCTCAGGGGGAAAGGGGTATGAGGGGGTTCAGGAAGAGACTGGACAAAAATCATACACCTATGGATGAGGATAGTGGGGGGGAGGTAAGGGCAGAAGGTGGGGTGGGAACTGGGTGGAGGGGAGCTATGGGGGGGGAAAGGAGAAACAATTGTAATAATCTGAATAAAGATTTATTTTAAAAAAAATAAAAAAGACCCCGAATAGCCACAGCAATCTTGAGAAAGAAGAACAAAGTTGAGGGATCACAATATCAGATATCAAGTTGTACTACAAAGCCACTGTTCTCAAAACTGCCTGATTATTGGCACAAGAACAGGCATATAGACCAATGGAACAGAACAGAGAACCCAGAAATCATCCCAAGCCACTTTGCTCAATTAATATTTGACAAAGGAGGCAATAGCATACAATGGAATCAAGACAGTCTCTTCTATAAATGTTTTGGGAAAGTTGGACAGATACATGCAAGAAAATGAAACTAGACCACCAACTTATACCATACACAAAAATAAACTCAAAATGGATAGAAGACTTAAATGTAAGTCAGGAAACCATAAAAATCCTAGAAGAGACCATAGGCAGCAAAATTTCAGACATCTCTCATAGCAATATGTTTATGGATACATCTCCTAGACCTAGGGCAATAGAAACTAAAGAGAAAATAAACAAATGGGACTACATCAAAGTAAAAAGCTTCTGCACTGCAAAAGAAAACATCAACAAAACAACAAGAAAGCCCACAGCATGGGGGAAGATATTTGCCAATGATATACCCAATAAGGGGTTAATCTCAAAAATATATAGGGATCTCATACAACTTAACAAAAGGAAGGCAAACAATCCAATTAAAAATGGGCAAAGGACCTAAATAGACCTTTCTCCAATGTGGACATAAAGAAGGCCAGGAGGTATATGGAAAAATGCTCAAAGTCACTAATTATCCAAGAGATACAAATTAAAACAACAATGAGGTACCACCTCACACCTGTCAGAATGGCTATCATCAATGACCAGTGTTGCAAGGATGTGGAGAACAGGGAACCCTCATACACTGCTAGTAGGCATGTGGACTGGTGTAGCCTCTATGGAAACCATTATGGAGTTTCCTCAAAAAATAAAAATGGAACTCCCATTTGACCCAGTGATCCCACTTCTGGGAATATATCTTAAGAAATCAGAAACACCAATCAGAAGTAATATATACACCCCTATGTTCATAGCAGCATAATTTACAATAGCTAATATTTGGAAAGAACCTAACTGCCCATCAGCAGATGAGTGGATTAAAAAACTGTGGTACATGTACACAACAGAATACTGTACTGGTGTAAAAAAAAAAAAAAAAGAAAAAGAAGGAACTCTTACCATTTGCAACAGCATGGATGGAGAGCATTATGCTAAGCAAAATTAGCCAGTCAGAGAAAGATAAGTATCACATGATCTCACTCATATGTGGAATCTAATGAACAACATAAACTGATGAACAAAAATACATCCCGAGACACAGAAGCATCAAACAGACTGTCGAACCTCAGAGGGAAGGCAGGAGAGGGTGGGAGGGTGGGAAGAGATCAACCAACGAACTTGTATGCATATATGCATAACCCATGGACACAGATAATAGGGTGGTGAGGGCCTGGGGTGAGGGGCCAGGGTGGGCTGGAAGAAATCAATGGGTAGGGGAAAAAACATTTGTAAAACTTTCAACAATAAAGATTTTAAAATATTAATAATAAATAAATAAATAACGAGTGGCTGTGAAACCTTGGTTTTCTCTTAAGGAGAAACCAAGATGGCGGCATAGGTAAACACCTAAACTGCTGCCTTGCACAACAATTTCAAAACTACAACTAAAAGACAAAATGGACATCATCCAGAACCACAGGAAGGCTGGCTGAGTGGAAATTCTACAACTAGAAGGAAAGAGAAAAGCACACTAGGACTCACAGGAGCTGCCCGCGGAGAGGGCTGGCAACTGAGTATGCGGCTGGTTTTCTCAATCAGGAGGGAGACAAAAGCTCCCGACTGCTCTGAACTCCAGTTCTGGGCGAGACTCTGGGGACCCAGACTCATACAGGGAGAAACTGGACTGTCTGGCAGTGGGTGAAACTCTAGCACGGCTTTCTCTCAGAGGTGCTTGTAGTGATTACTGGGGGACACTGAGACCTGGGGGGCCTCTTAAGCCATTGCTGATTGCTCCACCCTGAGACTCCGCCCCATCCAAGCTGAGTGCAGAGGTTTTTGCATATGAATGGCCAGGAGCTTTGAATTCTAAACTTACCTAACAAACTGCAGCTGAGTCAGAGAGACCCAAAACATCCAAAAGAAGGCCCAAGGCCCCACAGCAGCTTGCATTGCTTCACAGCTGGGCCTCATCTGGGCACCTCCAAAACCCAAACAAAGAAGAGGAATTTGCAGATGTCTCCATAGCTCCTGCTGGGTGGCCTCAGGCAGAGGCTACATTAGCACCTCCTTGGAGATCCAAGAGCCAGTGTACCCAGGGGTCAGAGTGGGACCATCCAGATTACAACTCCTCAGATCCAAAAGGGACACACTCAGGGAGCAGACTCAGTGAGCACCAAAGCCCCACTGAAGCAAGTCTTGTCTCATAAGGGTGTCTCCAGCACAGAAGTTCTCCCAGTGTAGACACAGCTGATCCTCACAGCCAATTGGCCTGAAGGTCAATTCCTCCCAGTGATACCAACAACAATCAAGGCTTAACTACAACAAGACTGTGCACACAGCCCACAAAGAGGTGCACCAAGAGTGTCCACCTCAGGTAACTGGGGAGGCTGAGCCACTGGGCCCTATAGGACACCTAGCACACAAAGCCACTCTATCAACTCAGGGAAGCAGCCAAAATGCAGAGACAAAGAAACAGGTCACAAATGAAAGAAATGGAGGAAAACAAACGACTGGATATAGTGTTCAAAACCACAGTTATAAGGTTTTTCAAGAATTTTCTAGAAAAGGCCGATAAATTTAGTGAGACTCTTGAGGATATGAAAAAGGATCAACTAGAAATTAAGCATACACTGACTGAAATAAAAAATAATATACAGAGATCCAACAGCAGACTAGAGGATCGCAAGAATCAAGTCAAAGATTTGAAATATGAAGAAGCAAAAAACACCCAACCGGAAAAGAAAAAAGAAAAAACAATCCAAAAATATGAAGATAGTGTAAGGAGCCTCTGGGACAACTTCAAGTGTACCAACATCCGAATTATGGGGGTGCCAGAAGAAGAGAGAGAGCAAGATACTGAAAACCTATTGGAAGAAATAATGACTGAAAACTTCCCCCACCTGGTGAAAGAAATAGACTTACAAGTCCAGGAAGCGCAAAGAACCCCAAACAAAAGGAATCCAAAGAGGACCACACCAAGACACATCATAATTAAAATGCCAAGAGCAAAAGACAAAGAGAATATTAAAAGCAGCAAGAGAAAAACAGTTACCTACAAGGGAGCACCCATACGACTGTAAGCTGATTTCTCAACAGAAACTATGCAGGCCACACGGGAGTGGCAAGAAATATTCAAAGTGATGAACAGCAAGAACCTACAACCAAGATTACTCTACCCAGCAAAGCTATCATTCAGAATGGAAGGGCAGATAAAGAGCTTCACAGATAAGAAAAAGCTAAAGGAGTTCATCGCCACCAAACCAGTATTATATGAAATGCTGAAAGGTATTTTTTAAGAAGAGGAAGAAGAAGAAAAAGGTAAAGATAAAAATTATGAACAACAAATACATATCTTTCAACAAGTGAATCTAAAAATCAAGTAAATAAAAAATCTGATGAACAGAATAAACTGGTGAATATAATAGAATCAGGGGCATAGAAAGGGAGTGGACTGACAATTCTTGGGGCAAAGGGGTGTGGGGGGTGCGGGAAGAGACTGGACAAAAATCATACACCTATGGATGAGGACAGTGGGGGGCGGGGGTAAGGGCAGAGGGTGGGGTGGGAACCGGGTGGAGGGGAGCTATGGGGGGGAAAAAGAGGAACAATTGTAATAATCTGAACAATAAAGATTTATTTAAAAAGAACAAAAAAGAGATAACTTACATTGTCTCGGCTACCAAGCTTGATTGTCAATGGTTATTAATCTGGAAAACGTAATTGAAATTATTCCTTGTTTCCTTTTTTATGTATTTCCATTTTCTGCTGGAAAGTTATTTGAGTTTGGGTTCTGGTGTTCTCCAATCCATCTGGTAAACTTTTCCTACACGTGCTATTTTCACAGTGAGGCTCATGTTCTGCACAATATTTTGTTTCCACTTATTTCAGTCTCCTCAAAAGTTTGGGGTTTTTTTTTTTCAAAAATAAAAATCCCAATAGAAAAAAAGAAGTCTTGAGATTGAGAAGAGTGCCTCTTTGGTGGAAAGGGAGATAGAGAAGAAAAAGAATGACTGAGGAAAATTTGCATTTAATGTCAGTCCAGGGAGCTAAGTTTAAATATCTGAACCCTGGCAGCAGACATGGTATGCATAGGAAGTGAATAGGAGGAATGGAGGGACGGGAAGAAAATAACTTTGAGCACTTCTAAGTGCCAGGCAAGTTAGATGAATGTATTTTTTTTAAATCCTAAGAATTTTATGATACACATATTAAGTGGCAGATTTTATAAGTGAGGAAACTGAGACTTACTGAGGCCAAAGAACATGCTTAAACTCCTGCAGCTAGGAAACAAAGCCAGAATTAAGCCCAATGTTGAATGATTGCATTTAAATAAACATGTACCACTTTAAATTATTTAGTGTTTAATCCTCACCCAAGGATATGTTCATTGATCTTAGAGAGAGAGGAGAGGAGAGAGGGGGAGAGACAGACAGACAGACAGACATGGATGTGAGAGAAAAACATGGATCGGTTGCCTCCCATATCCGCCCTGACTGGGAATGAAACCGGAAAACTTTCGGTGTACTGGACAATGTACCCGTCAACTGAGACACCTGGTCAGGCTCAAAGTGTGTGTCTTTAGTTTACATAAGTTGGTCATGTTTCTTTTTTTTTCTTGTTTTTTTTTGTTTGTTTTTGTTTTTGTTAATCCTCACTTGAGGATATTTTTCCATTGATCTTTTAGAGAGGAAGAGAGAGGGAAAGACAGAGAAAAACATTAATGTGGGAGAAGCACATTGATTGGTTGCTTTCTGCACGCACCCTGACCAGGGCCCCGGGCTGGGGAGGAACCTGCAACCAAGATACGTGCCCTTGACCAGAATTGAACCCTTTGGTACCCAGACCACTGAGTAAAAATGGCTATGGTGGTCACATGTTTCTTTATATAATTACCAGCCATTACATAAGCTGCCTATTCACATGCTCTTTGTTCTTCTCCAATAGTTTTTGTTTTAATATATTTTTATTGATTTCAGAGAGGAAGGAAGAGGGTGAGAGAAATAGAAACATCAAAGGAGAGAATCATTGATTGGCTGCCTCCTGCATGCCCCCCACTGGGGATCAAGCCCAAAACCTGGGCATGTGTCCTTGATCAGAATTGAACCTGGGACCCTCCTCCGAGCCAAACCGGCTAGTGCCTCCAAAAGGTTTTGTATTTCTCTCTTGTTGTTTTACAATCATCCCTTCTGTCTTTGTCAGCTCAGCTGTATAACAGAATACCATAGACTGCTTAGCTTAAACAACATTTATTTCTCGGGAAATCTGAGATCATGGTGCCAGCATGGTCAGGTCCTTGGTGAGGGCCCATCCTGGTTTGTAGGCAACCTTTTTGCTGTGTCCTTCGTTGGAGGAGAGAGAGCAAGCTCTCTGGGGTCTCTTCTTATTAGCACACTAAACCTATCAAGAGCTCTGCCCTCATGACTTCATCTAAACCTAATTATGTCTCCATCTCCTAACACCATCACACTAGGGGCTTAGGCTTCAACATACATATTTGGGAAAACACAAACATTCAGCCCATATCATCTTCTACATTCTAATATTAATTTTTTTTTTTTACTTTTAAACTTTGAAACTGTCTTCTCCAAATCTGTTAAATACCTCTGAACTTTGTCATGATGTTCCTGCTGAAAACAAATCATTTAGATGTGCTCAGATATGGCAGTTTTTCACATTGTGGTTTTGCTTTGGAGGGTCAAAGACATCCTTTCCCACACACAAGACCTTGAAGATGTTCTGTCATTTTCTCTCATTACCCTCTCACACTGAGGTCTATAATTCATCTGTCCATGCTCTTTCCCACTGTTCCAGGCTCACCCTATAAAGACAGATCTTCCCATCACAGCAGACTCTTTTTTATACAGGAAGAGCTCACACTTCCTAAAGGGTTTGAATTCCTTAGAGAGTCTGAGAGAGAGAAAAGGAGACGGTGACACTTCCTCCTCAATATTCTATAGTCCCTTAGTGAGTTCTTTGCACTTTATGCATTTACTGGTTAACATGACCAGTTCCTCCACTAGACTTACTCCGTCTTTAAGGAAGGTGCCTTGTATGATGTCTAAAATACGATAGATACTTATTGAACACTTCTATTGTAACTGAAAAAGAAACTTACAGGCATATGAAAGGTGTAATGGGAAGTTATTTAGCATAGATTCCAATACCAGATCTACCACTTAGTGACAGCAAATAATTTAATAATCTTCTCTGCCTCAAAGAATATTAAAGACAATTAACAGAAAATAAAGAAGAGGAGATCATGTATGAAAACGGCAAGGAATTAATGTTAAAAGATATTTTGCTATCTTGGATTATAGTGTCAACAGAGCCAACATGGAACTATAGTCTCAGGATAATCCTATCTAATAAAGAGGGAATATGCTAATTGACCCTCATGCCATCACAAAGATGGCGGCGCCACAACCAATAAGGAGGGAATACGCTAACTGACTGTCCCACCCTCAAAGATGGCGGCACCCACAGCCAATAAGGAGGGAATATGCTAATTGACTGCCCCGCCCTCAAAGATGGCGGCGCCCACAGCCACAAGATAGCAGCTCCCAGTCCCCTCAGCCCCACTGGAACAGCAGGTGCACAGCAAGGCTGGGCCCGCCCCCAGGTGGGCCTGGCCACTCCATGCACATGCCTCCAGAGTCCCCTAGTCCCTTCATCCCCCCAGCCACCCAGGGCCAGCCCTAGGCACAGGCAAGCCTCGAATGGCGGCTCCCCAGCTAACACCCAAGGCACAAGCAAGCCTCAGATGTTGGCTGCCCAGCCGCCCAGGGCTGCCCGAGGCTCAGGTAACCAGGGCCGGCTGAGGCTTGCACTGCTGGCAGTGGCAGCAGCAGAGGTGTGATGGGGCATCACCTTCCTCTGATTGCCGGGTCGCCTCCCACCCCTGAGGGCTTCTGGACTGTGAGAGGGGCAGGCCAGGCTGAGGGCCCCCGCTCCAGTGCATAAATTTTCATGCACCAGGCCTATAGTATACAAATAAAAGACCATAGAAGTATGTGCTCTGGTGCTTTAATGTTTAGGTACAAAGCCAAACTCCACCATTAAGTGATGTCTAATCATGGGCAGTTTAGTTAACCTGTCTCTATCCAGTTCTTTCATTGCTGAAATGAAGATAGCAATAGTAGCCACCTCATAGGACTTTTGTGGGGATTAAAATAGTTACTTGGAACAATGCCTGGGAAGATGTTAATAAATCAGTATCACTAGCTGTTGCAATTATTTAGTATTCAAGAAAATGTTATATTTAAGAACTTAGTCTTTATTTATTTCTCTTTTATTACAGAAAGAGGTGGGAGAGCCAGACGTAAGTTCTTTTTCTGTCTCCACTCCGAGGTCATTTCATTCTTTAGCTGTGTGTGTGTTTTTGCTGACTCCAGTTGCTTCTATGTTCAACATTGCTAAAATTAATGTTATAATATCTCCGCTTGCCTTTCCCCTCCCATACTCAAAATCTCGCTCATTAGCAGGAAATTTTTATTTTAAACTGTAATCAAGAAGTAAAGCAATATGTGATTCCTTAATGGGCCTTAATAACTGCTATGAAAGTTTTGGTGCTCTGAGGAAATTAGATATTGAGATAACTCAAAGCAGCAGACTAGGGCAATCTACCAGTTAAACTGCATGCCCTCATGTGTTTGCTGTTTAGGAACTACTGAGAGACCCACCCTTAAGCTCCTTTTTGTTTCTCAATATAAGTGGTTTCTGGAGAAATAAGAGCATGACGATTTTTTTTATCACTCTGGCAAGTAGCATACCCAAATTTGAAAATGTTTTATTGGTATTTCTCATTGTGATATACACCCCTACTAGGGAGGAATTTTAGAGATTACTGGGAATTTGCTGAAAAGCTTAAATGTACTGAATAACTAAGAGAATGTATTCCTCAAAACAATAAAACCCACTTTCAAAAAAAAATAATGTAGACTGGAATCTATAAAGGTGAGTCAACATTTGAGAGAAAAGAGAAAGAACACCTGAGAAGATAGAAAGGGAGAATGAATAGGAGTTGTTTGAAGATAAAAGTAAGTGACTAGGGAAATTAATGGGTTCCCCTCCAAAGAAGAGTTCTGGCCATAAGCTTCTCCTTTCACAGGGATATTATAAAAGGGCTTGCACAGCAAGCAGGTGATGAGATAAAACCTCTCCACAGTTCTCTCCAATCTCGGCACTGAGTATGGCACATACCCCATAAAGAACTATTTGGCCAGGAGTTATAGCAGTAAAATAATCAATGCAGAAGGTGATTGTGCTGTTTGGGTGTCATTTTATAAGATTCTCATTGGAAGATTCAAAAAATGAAAATGTGTTCTATAATAGTTTAACAAGTAATCATTTGTTTGTGTTTATATTTCAACAAAAGCTGTATCACCAATTGGTAAGTATATTATTTTATTTGTAACTCTACTACGAAATGACTATTATAGTGCATTGGACTCCTACTAACTTTAAAGGTTGTCATTGTCACTTGAGCACAAATTAGTAATTTTACTTATTGATCATTGCCTTGAAGTTAAACCTCACAGACTTATAAAAAGAATAAGCAGCGAATTTTGCCACTGTATCAAGTCAGCTGACTTCCCAAAACATTAAATAATGTTCTTGGAAGATGGATGATGAAACGTTCAAAGAATTTAAATGAATTGAACTAAAGGAAATGAGTTGAAGCTAGAAAACAGAGAAATAAAATTAATGGGTGATAATATGAGAAAATCATAAAGGACATTTATAAATGTCCTTATACCTAGTTCCCCAAAGTAAGTCAGAAGCCCAAGCTGGACCATATGATAGCTCTATTTTTGAGTGAATAAAAGAATTGGCTGTCAAATGAGAGGGAGGTCAGGGGTTGGGTGAAAAAGGTGAAAGGAATAAGAAGTACAAATTGCCATTTATGAAAATAGTCATGGGGATGTAAAGTAGGGAATATAGGGGTGCATAGGGAATATAGTCAATAATATTGTATTATATCAATAACTATGTATGGTGTCAGATAGGTACTAGATTTATCAGGGTGATCACTTCAAAAGGTATATAAATGTCTAATCACTATGTTGTACACCTGAAACTAATATAATATTGTATACCAACAATATAATATTATTTATTAAAAAATAATTGGTCATACTTATATTTCTCTCATGATATCAAAATTCATAAGTTATCACTAAAAAGATAATATTTTTAAATGAGATTGGAGAAGAGTAGAAAATAAAAGTACATGGGTTAAGGAAAAGAAAACAACAAAGTTAAAATCAAACTGACTTTATTCACCTTATTATGGGTAGAAAAAGCAAATAGGAGTACTACTCTCAACCTAATTTATACATATAAACAAAAGGTTATATTAATGAGAGGAAGTAATTAAAATCTTGGTAAAGGATTACATTAACTTAGATATAGTAATAAGTGAAGAGGAAATAGCTAAAAATTATCTCAACTATGTGACCTTTAGGAAGGCAGACTTAAAAATTTCACAGCATTAACATAAAAAATTTGTTAAAGTTTTAAGAAGCTATGAGCCCTAGAGTGAGTGATATGCAATTTAAAAGAATAAAAGATTAGGAAATGGCCATTTGGCCAGAAACACATCAGATTTTAAAGATAATGGGTCAGTCAATACCAATTTCCTAGCTTAACTCAAAAAGAAAATATATTCAAAAAGAGTTTATAAACAAAAAGACTGCCAGTATCCTTAGAATTTAATCCTCTTCTGGTTCCATTGTGGGGCTGGAGTGGATGGGACAAATAAGTATGCAGGGTACAAGTAATTAAGAAGTATGTAATAGGCCATGGTGCTAGTCCTAGGTTTATAAAAGAATAGTTATAAAAAGCACACAGAGTTTCATTTTTTTCTCAACTTTATTAAGGAATAATTGATAAAACAATTGTATTTATTTAAGTGTACAATCCAATGATTTGATATGCATATGCATTATGAAATGACTACCAAGTTCAAGATAATTAACACATCCATCATCTCACATAGTTAATTCTGTGTGTGATGAGGAAGTTTAAGACCTACTCTCAGAAACTTTCAAATATATTAACTACAGTTACCATGCTTAGAATTTATTCTTCTTATAACTGATAGTTTGTGCCCTTTGACCTACATCTCCACATTTTCTCCATCCAGCCCCTGGATGGAGAAATATTCTCTATTTTTTTTTTTTAATATATTTTATTGATATTTTACAGAGAGGAAGGGAGAGGGATAGAGAGCTAGAAACATCGATGAGAGAGAAACATCGATCAGCTGCCTCCTGCACACTCCCCACTGGGGATGTGCCCGCAACCACAGTACATGCCCTTGACCGGAATCGAACCTGGGACCCTTGAGTCCGCAGGCCGATGCTCTATCCACTGAGCCAAACCGGTTTCGGCCTATTCTCTATTTCTACAAAATCTGCATTTTTGTTTTTTAGATTCCACATATAACTGATACAATATAGTATTTATCTTTCTCTACTTAGCTTATTTCACTTAGCATAATGCCTTCCCATTACATCCATGTTGTCACAAATGGCAGACAGCATATATTTGGGTAATGTTTTCATATCCACTCAGGTACCCTATGTCTTTTGATTGGAGCATTTAATCAATTTACATTAAAGGTACCTATTTATTGCCATTTTAATTCTTTATGTCTATGTTTCTCTTCCCCCTGCCCCCTATTTCTTATTATTATTACAGAAGTCCCTTTAGCATTCCTTGCAATGCTGCTTTGGTGGTAATAAACTCCTGTAGTCTTTTTTTGTCTGAAAGCTCTTTACTTCACCATGGATTTTGAATGATAGCCTTGCAGGATTGGTTTTGGTTTCAGACCCTTGCTCTTCTTTACCTTGAATACTTCATGTCATTCCATTTTGGCCTATAGAGTTTCTGATGAAAAATCAGCAGACAGCCTTATAGGAGCTCCTTTGTAGGTAACAAATTGCTTTTCTCTTGCTTCCTTTAAAATTCACCCTTGCCTTTAATTTTTGGCACTTTAATCATGATGTGTCAAGAACCAAGATGATGGCATAAGTAAACACGGTACTTGCTGCCTCCCACAACCACATCAAAATTACAACTAAAATACAACCATCATTCAGAACCATCTAAAATCTGGCTGAGTGGAATTCTTACAATTAGAGAAGTAAAGAAGAAAGCACATTGAGACTAGTAGGAAGGGCAGATGTATGGAATGGGCTGGCTCAACCCCCAATTGTAGTGTGTTTTTAATTGGGAGGGATACCTAGGCTGAGGAGGCCTTCTGTGAGGAGCAAGAGGTCCCAGCCCCACACCAGATGTCCAGCCCAGGGTTCCAGTGCTATTAAAAGCAGCCCCCATAACTTCAGGCTATTAAAAACCAGTGGGGATTGTAGCTAAGTGACAGGGAGCTGCTGGAGTCCCAGCAGTTCCTCTTCAAGGGCTGATGCATGGACTTACTCAGAATGCCTCTCTCTTAACTCCAACACTGGGGCAGTACCTTGGGGGGGATACAGACATATGGGGAGGAAGTGAATTGTGTGGCATCAGAACAAGAACTCGGGGGTGGCTTTCTTCCAGAGCGGGGTGCTCACAGAGAGCATTGCTCCTATGCTGAGACCTCCCCTTGTCACCTGACTGGCAGGTGCCATATCTGGGTCTCCATCAACCTGGCCTGCACTGTTCACTTGACCCTGATGATTCCCTGAGACCCTGTCGCACCCAATTAGCAGTCCCAGCCAAGATACTGGCAGCAGATTTTCCATATGAATGGCCTGTACTAGCTCAGGCTTCAGACCTTCCTAAAATCTGTCAAATAAGCAGCAGCGTGACTCAGCATGCCCCATACCACTTAATAAGAGGCCCAGACATGCCTTCCTTCACAGCTTGGCCTCTCCTGGGCATTTTCAAGCCCAACACAACTAGCAGCCATCTGCAGATCACTCTGTAGCTCCTGATAGGTGGCCTCAGGTTGGGCACAGGCAATGGCTGACTTTGAACTCCAAGGGGGCCCCAGAGATAGTGCACCCAGTGGACAGCTTCAGACCATACCAGATTACAACTCTACACATCCACGAGTGACACGATCAAGGGGCAGACTCACTGAGCACCAAAGCCCCACTGAAGCAAGTCCTGCTCCATAGGAGTGTCTCCTGCACAGCAGCTCTTCCACCATAGTTGCAGCTGGTCCTCACAGCCAATTGGCCTGGGGATCAATTCACCCCGTGATGCCAATAGCAATCAAGGCTCAACTACAACAAGACAGTGTGCACACCTAGAGTGCCCAGCTCAGGTGATTAGGGAAGCTGAGCCACTGGGCCCTACAGAACACCTACTACACAAGGCCATTCTACCAATTTCAGGAGACATAGCAGCTCTACCTAATCCATAGGAACAAACACAGGGAAGCAACCAAAATGCAGAGACAAAGAAACATGTCACAAATGAAAGAACAGAAGAAATCTTCAGAAAAAGAACTAAATGAAATGGAAGCAAGCAAACACTACATACAGAATTCAAAACAATGGTTATAAGGATGCTCAAGGATCTTAGTAAGAGTTCCAAGGGACTTAGTGAGAATTTCAAGGAAACTAGTGAGAACATCAAAGATATGGAAAAGATCAGTCAGAAATGAAGGGTACATTAACTGAAATGAAGGATAATTTACAGGGAATCAATAGTAGAAAATACTGAGAATCAAAACAGGGATTTGGAATATGAGGAAGCAAAAAACACATAATCAGAAGAGCAAAAAGAAAAAGAAATCCAAAAATATGAAGGTAGTGTAAGAAGTCTCTGGGCCACCTCCAAGCGTACCAACATTTGTATTATAGGGCTGCCAGAGGAAAATAGAGAGAGCAAGATATTGAAATCCTATTTGAACAAAAAAAATTGCCCTAACCGGTTTGGCTCAGTGGATAGAGCGTCGGCCTGCGGACTGAAGGGTCCCAGGTTCGATTCCGGTCAAGGGCATGTACCTTGGTTGCGGCCACATCCCCAGTGGGGGGTGTGCAGAAGGCAGCTGATCAATGTTTCTCTCTCATTGATGTTTCTAACTCTCTATCCCTTTCCCTTCCTCTCTGTAAAAAATCAATAAAATATATTAAAAAAAAAAATTACAGAAAACTTCCCCTACCTGGTGAAAGAAATAGACTTACTTACAAGTCCAGAAAGTGCAGAGAGTCCCAAACAAGAGGAACCCAAAGTGACCCACAGCAAAACACATCATTATTAAAATGCCAAAGATTAAAGACAAAGAGAGAATCTTAAAAGCAGCAAGAGAAAAGCTTCCATACAATTGTCAGCTGGTTTCTTAACAGAAATTTTGCAGGCCAGAAGGGAGTGGCAAGAAATATTCAAAGTGATGAATAGCAGGGACCTCCAACCCTCTACCCAGCAAAGCTATTATTTAGAATTGAAGGTCAGACAAAGAGCTTCACAGACAAGAAAAAGAAGAAAAAGATAAAAAATATGAATAATAAAACGGCAATAAATACATATCTATCAACAATTGAATCTAAAAATCAAAATAAACAAGAAATCTAATGAACAAAAAAAACTGATGAATAAAATAGGACCAGAGTCATGGAAACATGGAACAGACTGACAAATCTCAGAGGGAAGGGGGGAGGAGTGGGAATAGATTAACCAAAGAACTTAGGTGCATGTATGCATTACCTATGGACACAAACAATAGAGTGGTGAAGACCTGGGGCAGGGAGGAAACCGGTTGGGGGGGGGGTGGAGGGAGGGGTCTCTAATTTCAACAATAAAGTTTGTGGGGTTTTTTAAGTATGATGTGACTGTGTGTGGGCCTCTTTGGCTTCTTCTTGCTTTGGACTCTGTGCCTTCTGGACTTGTGACTTTTCCTTCACCAAGTTAGAAAAGTTTTCTGCCATTATTTCTTTAAACATGTTCTCTATCCCTTGATTGTTTTTCTTCTCTTTCTGGTACCCCTATTATGCGAATATTGTTACCTTTCAGGTTGTCCCACAGCTCCCTTAAGCTGTCCTGTTTTTTAAAGGTTTTTTTCTTTTTGGTTTTTTGGGTGAGTGATTTTTTTCTACCCTGTCTTAATTCACTGATCCAATTCTCAGCTTCCCCTAATCTGTTGTGTGTTCCTTCCAATGTGTTCTTTATTAGTGCTATGTCATTCTTCATTTCCGACTGTTCTTTTTTTCATAGTTATTATACCTTTTCTCATGCTGTTAAGCATCCTTGTAATCATTATTCTGAACTCTATATCTGATAAATTTATCATCTCCATTTCACTTAACTCTTCTTCTGGATAATTCTCTTGTTCTTTCATTTTGGGCTTAGTTTTTGTTTCTGAATTTTGGTTGCCTGTTTGGGTTTGTGTCTATGTATTAGGTAGATCTGCTACAACTCCCAGTCAGTGGTTCAGGACAATTTCAGGTGCTATTTGTGACTGGCCCTAAGTATCCTGTTTGGAAATATCAACAATCCACAGCTTGTGGCTCCCTCTGCTTAGGCTGAGTGCCTTTGGAAAGGACCAAGATGTGCAACAAGGCCTGCTTTTCCAAGCCCCAGGTCCAGAAGGAGATCAGGCAAAGACTCAAAGCCTCCAGCCATCCACTTCTGCCTACAGTCTGATTGCTATTCTCAGAGTCTTAATGTGCCTCATGCTATAGAACACAGCAAGGCATAGACTCCATAGGACAGAGCAAGAGGTTTTCCAACAGGGTGGGGCAAAAGCTTCCTGGATGGTAAATGTCTGCCTGAGAAAGATGTCCTCTGCAGTATGAGGGAATGACTTAGCACAGGAGATCAGGAGGCTGCCTTCTGAGCTCACCCCAGAGCCCCCAACACTGATTCTCTCTAGTCCACTCTGCCCTCCTTCTGCTGGAGTCCAAGATGAGTGGCTGTACACGAAATTTTGTGTTGGCCCTTTAAGAGGGTAACTGCATTATCCAGCTATCTCCCTGGCAGACAGCAACCCCATTGCTTTTTACTACCAGATGTTATGTGGGCACCTTTCTCAATTCTGGTGCTCTGGGCTGGGGAGCCCAGCTTGGGGTTTAGATCTCAGAGTTCTCAATGGGAACACCCCTCCCCCCGACACACACACACACACACACACACACACACACACACACACACACACACACACACCTGAGATATCCCTCCCTTCAGCTGCTGCCTGTGGGAGCCCTGCCAGCCCTCTCTCACTTCCTCACTGCCTACTAGTCTCTATGTGGTCTTCCCTTTCTGTCCTTGGTTATCAGAGTTCTCTTCAGCTTGTCCTCAGTTGATTATTCAGAATGTTTTTTCTGTATTTTAGTTGTAATTACAGTTTGGTCCTGGAGAGTGTCAGTGTAGCTTCCACTTACTCCACCGCCATTTTTCACTCTTTTGACTTCATATTTGTTTTCTTTCTTTGATACTAGCCTGCTTTCTAGGAAATGCAAGTCCAAATTTTGGATGTTTTGGAAAGACTTTAATATTGCTCAATAGGCTCTATTATTAAGGTGTCTTCTATCAAGACTAGGCTTATTTTTAAATGATTACTACATTATTTATGTGCATTAAAAATAATTTTTACTTTGTAAACTAACCTCCTCCAGTGCTCTCTTTACAAACAAGATTATTTTCAAAGAATGATGTAAAATACAGAAGCTGTAATTTTTTAATATATATTTTTATTGATTTCAGAGAGGAAGGGAGATGAGAGAGAGATTGAAACATCAATGATGAGGGAGAATCATTGATTGGCTGCCTCCTGCACACCCCACACTGGGGATCGAGCCCACAACCTGGGCATGTGCCCTGACAGGGAATCGAACTGTGACCTCCTTGTTCATAGGTCAATGCTCAACCTCTGAGCCATGCTGGCTGGGCCAGAAGCTGTAATTTAAAAGTTTGATTAATTCGACTTTTTTTTTTTTTTTTTACTTCTGTGTGGAAAAAAAATTACCATAGACAAATTTAAAAAGCAAATGGAAATTTGGAAGGCGAAACTATAGCAACAAAAATGTTGTATTTCCAATATATATCAGTCCCTTTGCAGAGGATAGAAATAAAGATCCAAAAATATTAGTTAATCAAAGAAAGACAGATAAAGAAGAACTTCTAATCTATCAGTTTGCAAAACATTGGAAAGATTCACAAAATTTATGTTTTTAGAGTTAGGCCATATTTCTAATTCAGATTGCATTTGGCAATATGTTTCAAAATACAAAATGTGCACATCCTTAGACTAAGAAATTATGCTTCTAGAAATGCTTTCCAAGAAAAAAAAAATGGCAGCTTTTCAAAGGCATATGTATTAGGTGGTTTATCAAAGCATTATTTATAATAATTAAAATTTGAGAATAATACTAATCAATAGGAAGTTGATTTAAAAGTTATAAGAATATTTCAATGGAATAGTAGACAAACATTTAAATGATCATATCAATTAATGTTATTGGCACAGAATCATGAAATATTTTAAAATTAAAAGACCACCGTAGTAATTACATTTTACAATGAATTTCCTCTTGTGCTGCTAATTGTTAACCTCAAATGTATCTGTCATATACTATTTTGTCAATTTTTAAAAGCCCATTAATGTACTTTATCTCATTTTGTCCTTGCATAACTCTATGAGGTAAACATGGTCAGTATTATTAACTTCCCTATATATATTAAAAATCAAGGGTCATTGGCAAAGGCCATATAATAAGTGATGGAACTCAAATATTTTCACTTCTTATCCAATTTTCTCTCCACAATCCTGAATTCAGTCTAACAAACCCTCTGAAAACAAGAAACAAGACTATTTCACAATGCTCACATTCCAAGCTGAAAACCTTGTTGAGGGTCTCTATAGAGACCCTCCCCCATCTCTCTATCCCCAAACATCACCAGTCCAGTTTCACAAATTATTAATTGCTTTATTCTTATTACCACAATTTTCAAGCTGTGGCGTATTCCAGCCCTCCTCTCCCCCCCACCCCCCACCCCCCACCAAAAAAATGTTATCTTTTCTTTGAGAATATACTACAGATGGGAGAAATGTGGATAAGGGTGCCCAGTACAGATAACGCAACACCCCAACACAAAAGCCCCATCTAGACTCCAGCCAAAGGCAAGAGCCAATTAGAGAGTGATTGCCATCCACAGCTGTGCAGAACCAATTGAATAAATCTGAGAGTACAGAGTGGGGTTCTGGGACTCTTATCAAGGGGTACCACTATGGTGCCCAACATGAGCTCTCATGAAACTTTTCACCACTCCCATTACATGTTTAAATTCTATTTCTCTCCAACTTCAGTAACTCCTGGTGCTATTTGCTCTTGATTAAATAAGGAAAGGGGCACTAAAACATGATAGAAGCAAACACTCAAGATCAATTTATCTTTTAATAATTTTCTCAGAAAAAAAGTTCTTTTCAGTCCATATCTCTGTTAATTTTAATCACACACTCCAGCCATTTCCTACTGAGCAATTACCAATTCCTATGTATTGTATTTTTCCCTTTTCTAAGTTTAATTTCTGAAAACTCTGTATTTCAAGGACCTTTTATCTAATCCTCCGTGTGTATACTAGTACAGCTTCACAAATTTTATATTATTGGGAAAACAAATTTATTGCCTCAAACAATACAAAGTAAAAGTGTCTGATAAAGAATTACAACAGAAAAAAAATAAGATATGATTTCTGTACTTTCATCATATGCTTTGTTATATTTTCAGATAATTTGAAAGAAGGTTCAAAGACAGGGGCAAAAAATGTCACTATAGAAGAAAGGAAAACTACACAGAAACAGGATAAGCATTTGGAAATTCAGGCAGTCCCATCACAAAATAACCAAAATGGTCCTAAATACCCACACAAGGAAAAACTAAGCAGCCCTAAGGAAATCTTTGAAAAGGAACAAAAACAGAAAACTGAACTGAAAGTTGAAAAGCTTCCTGAGAAAACTCAGATTAAAAAAGAGAAGAGAGAGAAAAAAGACAAAATGAAAGATGTTGAGAATGACATGGACATGGGAAAGAAAACAGATAAGGGCCAATCAAAAAAAGAAGATGGTGAAAATGATGGTGAAAAAAGAGGAGAAAGGGTGAACATGACAAAAGGGGGAGAAAAGGAGAAGGATAAAGATGAGAATGAGGGAAAAGGCAAGAAGGGAGATGAAGACAAGACAGAGGACAAGGACACAAAGGGATATGAGGACAAGACAGAGGACAAGGACATGAAGGGAGATGAGGACAAGAGAGAGGACAAGGACATGAAGGGAGATGAGGACAAGAGAGAGGACAAGGACATGAAGGGAGATGAGGACAAGAGAGAGGACAAGGACAAGACAGGGGATAAGACAGGGGACAAGGACAAGACAGAGGACAAGGACATGACAGGGGACAAGGACAAGACAGGGGACAAGACAGAGGACAAGGACAAGACAGGGGACAAGGACATGACAGGGGACAAGGACAAGACAGGGGACAAGGACAAGACAGAGGACAAGGACATGACAGGGGACAAGGACAAGACAGGAGACAAGGACAAGACAGGGGACAAGGGCAAGAAGGGAGATGAGGACAAAAAGAAGGGCAAGGACACCAAAGCAGATTCTATGGGGGAAAATGATAAAGTAAAGGTGGGTAAGAAGGACATAGACCCAAGTGGAGTTGCTGGGAAGAAAAAGAACATTAAAAAAGGTAACATTAAAGAAAAATAGCAACAGGTTTTACAAACAAAATAGAATTGAATAATTTTACTCCAATACATCAACTTCAAAATCAGCTCCCAGTCTTTGTGGTATAAATTGACAGACTCTTTACATTCTCTTTAGTCACAAAGTTTCTATTTCTTTGCTTGCAATCTGGCAAGATACCCTTCAGAAATTTCATCTTTTTAGATCTCTTAGTCTCAAATTTCAGCTTCCAAATGTGTTTTTCAAAATGTATGTTCATGATGTGTCTTGTCAGGAAATACAATTTTTCTGAAATAAAACTCTGATTATAGCAATGTGGAGTTCTTTTTCTCAAAGAAGTATGGCATATCCCTGTTTAACCAAACAAGTATTTTCAGTCCCTAAGTGCTACATCCAAAGAGGAATGTAAAATATTTTCATCAAGGAGATAAATATAAATGAGAACACTATAAGAGTGTTAAAAATATGAACATCAAAAAATTATAGAGAGCAGTAAATACAATGAGAAAAATTCAAAGGTGAAAATCTCTTTGGATAGGGATAATCCATGAAGGACTTTTATAGGCAGTAGAATTTGAGCTGGGCATCATAAAAAGACAGGTAAGATTTGTACATTGTTTGAGGCCCCTGAGTTTTTAATTCCTCTACTATACTATAAACTCTGTGAAGAAAGATCTGTTCCTTACCATCCTCGTTGCCTACCAAAGGCAATATTTACTAAATTTAACTGACTGAGATAGAAAGTGAGGAAACAAGGAAGGAAGGAAGGAAGGAAGGAAGGAAGGAAGGAAGGAAGGAAGGAAGGAAGGAAGGAAGGAAGGAAGGAAGGAAGGAAGGAAGGAAGGAAGGAAAGAAAGAAAGAAAGAAAGAAAGAAAGAAAGAAAGAAAGAAAGAAAGAAAGAAAGAAAGAAAGAAAGAAAGAGAAAAGGCTAGAACAGGGGTGGGCAAACTTTTTGACTCGAGGGCCACAATGGGTTCTTAAACTGGACTGGAGGGCAGGAACAAAAGCATGGATGGAGTGTTTGTGTGAACTAATATAAATTCAAAGTAAAGGAGCGGAGGGGAGAGCAAGAGAACCGGATAGAACAGCCGGATCCGGCCCGCAGGCCGTAGTTTGCCCACGGCTGGACTAGAACCTGGGAAATGTATTCTGAAAGCAGAGTAGAGTAGAGAATTTGTGTGCAGCAAAGTTTCTAAAATGTAGTCTCCAGACAGCCACTAATGTGTGAGGTGATTTCAAGTGATATCCAAGGAAATATTTTAATAGTGAAATTTGATATTTACTTTTGTGAATTATGGGGGGGGGGGGGTATCCAGCTCATCAAGCCCATTTTTGGAGCTATTCTAGGTTATAATAAGAGTAAGTAAAAAGGTGAGCCAATTTAAAGAAAATTATTAAGTAAAAAATAGTACAGGTTGAATTTTGGTGTGGCAAAAATAATGACAAATAGTGGTATTTGAATGATTGAAATTAGGCAAACACTGATGGTACTAGAAAAAATAAGGTTGAAGTAAAAAGGGGTTCTGGGGGGAGTTGAGCTTTGATTTCATTTATTTTGTAAGCAATAGATGTAAGGTGGGCTGTCTTTCAGAAAGAGTAATCAGGTGGTATAGACAAGCGAAACGAGGCTGAGAGATCAGTTAGAAAACTATTGTAGTGATACAGCCATTAAAAGGCAAGAGTCAGAGAAACCAAGATGGCGGCATAGGTAAACACCTAAACTGCCGCCTTGCACAACAATTTCAAAACTACAACTAAAAGACAAAACGGACATCATCCAGAACCACAGAAAAGCTGGCTGAGTGGAAATTCTACAACTAGAAGGAAAGAGAAGAGCACACGGAGACTCAGAGGAGCTGCAAAAGGCTGAGGTACGGAGACACGCTTGTGGAGAGGACTGACTGCTGAGTGCGCCACTGGCTTTACAAGCGGGAAGGAGACGGAAGCTCCCGACTGCGCTGAACTCCAGTTCCAGGTGAGAATCTGGGAACCAAGACACATTTGGGGAGAAACTGCACTGTCTGGAAGTGGGCAAAACTTGAGGGCAGCTTTCTCTCAGAGATGCTTGCAGCAATTACCAAGGGACACTGAGGCCTCATAGGACAGGGCTGACGGGAAGCCAAGGCTGTCGGCTCTGCCCTGAGACTCCGCGCCATCCAAGCTGAGCACAGAGGCTTTTGCAATTTTGCAAGTCTTGTCTCATAAGGGTGTCTTCAGCACAGAAGTTCTCCCAGCATAGACACAGCTGATCCTCACAGCCAATTGGCCTGGAGGTCAATTTCTCCCAGTGATACCAACAACAATCAAGACTTAACTACAACAAGGCTGAGCACACAGTCCACAGAGGGGTGCACCAAGAGTGTCCACCTCAGGTAACTAGGGAAGCTGAGCCACTGAGCCCTACAGGACACCTAGCACACAAAGATACTCTACCAACTCAGGGACGCAGCAAAAATGCAGAGACAAAGAAACAGATAACAAATGAAAGAAATGGAGGAAAACAAACAACTGGATATAGAGTTCAAAACCATGGTTATAAGGTTTTTCAAGAATTTCCTAGAAAAGGCCGATAAATTTAGCAAGACCCTCAAGGATATGAAAAAGGATCAACTAGAAATTAAGCATACACTGACTGAAATAAAAAATATTATACAGAGATCTAACAGCAGACTAGAGGACCGCAAGAATCAAGTCAAAGATTTGAAATACAAAGAAGCAAAAAACACCCAACCAGAAAAGCAAAAAGAAAAAAGAATCCAAATATTTGAAGATAGTGTAAGGAGCCTCTGGGACAACTTCAAGCGTACCAACATCCGAATTATGGGAATGCCAGAAAAAGAGAGAGAGCAAGATATTGAAAACCTATTTGAAGAAATAATGACAGAAAACTTCCCCCACCTGGTGAAAGAAATAGACTTACAAGTGCAGGAAGCACACAGAACCCAAAACAAAAGGAATCCAAAGAGGATCACACCAAGACACATCATAATTAAAATGCCAAGAGCAAAAGACAAAGAGAGAATATTAAAAGCAACAAGAGAAAAACAGTTAATTACCTACAAGGGAGTACCCATACAACTGTCAGCTGATTTCTCAACAGAAACTATGCAGGCCAGAAGGGAGTGGCAAAAAATATTCAAAGTGATGAATAGCAAGAACCTACAACCAAGATTACTCTACCCAGCAAAGCTATCATTCAGAATTGAAGGTCAGATAAAGAGCTTCACAGATAAGAAAAAGCTAAAGGCCCTAACCAGTTTGGCTTAGTGGATAGAGCATTGGCCTGCGGACTGAAAGGTCCCAGGTTCGATTCCGGTCAAGAGCATGTACCTTGGTTGTGGGCACATCCCCAGTGGGAGGTGTGCAGGAGGCAGCTGATCGATGTTTCTCTCTCATCAATGTTTCTGGCTCTCTATCCCTCTCCCTTCCTCTCTGTAAAAAATCAATAAAATATATATTTTTTAAAAAAAAAATAAAGCTAAAAGAGTTCATCACCACCAAACCAGTATTATATGCAATGCTGAAAGGTATTCTTTAAGAAGAGGAAGAAGAAGAAAAAGTAAAGATAAAAATTATGAACAACAAATACATATCTATCAACAAGTGAATCTAAAAATCAAGTGAATAAAAAATCCGATGAACAGAATAAACTGGTGAATATAATAGAATCAGGGGCATAGAAAGGGAGTGGACTGACAATCCTCAGGGAGAAAGGGGTGTGGAGGGTGCGGGAAGAGACTGGACAAAAATCATACACCTATGGATGAGGACAGTGGAATGGGGGGTGAAGGGCAGAGGGTGGGGTGGGAACCCGGTGGAGGGGAGCTATGGGGGGAAAAAGAGGAACAACTGTAATAATCTGAACAATAAAGATTTATTTTTTAAAAATTTCTACAGCAAATCTTTACGTTAGAAATTATTTTCCCAGTTTTATGAATAAGATGAGATCTGACATTTGTCCACCTCACACCATGAACCTGTCAATATGGCAATGTTGGTTCTAATGTAATGGGGTTTATCCTTACAAAATAAAAGGGATACAGGTACATATTAAAACACAAGCACTTTAATTCTGCAGGTAAGGGGGAGATGATCACCACTTTATAGAAATAAATCCTGGGGAGAATCAGTAAGACTCTCTAAACAGGGTTCCTCACGCATCCGGTCCACATGCCCCCGTCACCCCATGGCTCACCTCTCTTTCTCTTTCTCTCTTTCTCTCTCTCTCTCTCTCTCTCACACACACACACACACACACACACAATCTGTGTCCCTGACCATAGACAGAAACATGTGGAGCACAGGGAGGCACTACCCAGGCTTGGAGGGCACAGATCCTTACCTGCCCCATGCTGAAGCGTCCTCTGGACCACCCTTCATAGCCTTGGGATCCCCCTTGCCACCCTCCTGCCCTGACTGCCAATCGAAGGATGAGATTTTCTCACCACCAGAGGAAACTCAATTGTATGGTTACTTCAAAATGGCTTAAAAATAAATATCTTTACTGAAATTTACCAAGGAGATGCTTACATTCCATGCACCCAAAAGCACTTGCAAACCCTGTGCGGACTCCCCAACTCACACCACCATTGCTGTGGCCTGTGGTCTCCCTCCCACCGCACTGAGCCACCCAAATCTCTATCTAGTGAATCTCAAGCATTCCACTTCCTTCTCACCTCCTCCTCTCTCATCAACCGCTCCCCCCCCCACCCCCCGGAATCTTTCCTTCCCTCACTTGCTCCCCACCCTTTCTCTAGTAAACAATTCTAACTCCTGTATGTTTCTCCTTTGAGAATCTTCACACATTGGCCCTAACAGACTCAACCAGAGTCAAGAGCCTCGGGCAAAAGCAGGTTCTCCCACAAGGAGAAATAATGGGTGTGAACAATTATAAATTGTGTTTTTGTTCACAATGCATTTTTGTTTTCCAGTTTTATGACTAAGATGAGATCAGACATTTGTCCACCTCACACTATGAACCTGTCAATATGAAAATGTTGGTTCTAATGTAATTTTAGAATCACATACAGAATTTTGCGTGTAATTTTATGGACTTTTGCATAGAATTTTAGCTCTGTCACAGACTGTACCAGAAACCTCCTGCAGGGTCTGGACCCCAGATTGAGAACACCTGCTCTAAAGCAACCACCTCCTCAGCACCAAGGAGGCTGAGAGGGAGGAACCAGCTTAGACGGAGCTCAGAGCATCAGGAAGCCAAGAAGACCAATCTCTCAGAGGACCAGGAAGAAACGGAAACAAAACTAGATCCAAAAATGGGAGGGATTTCAGGGCAAGAAGGATCCAAAACCAAGGCCCCTTAGGAAGACCTGAGTCCTATGCAGGCAAGCAGGATTTCTGAAACCTGGAGAGAGACCGCGGATCTGCACCGTGGTCCCGGCCTGCGATCTCTCCTCACAACCCCTCCGCTGTCAGGAGGGTGAGCTCAGCAGTACTGCTAGCCCTGGGTGACCTGCAGTGGGGGGAGGGCCAAACGGAGGCAGCTGTGTGTTCCCAGGGAGGAGTATTGGCACCCTTCAGATGGCGGCCACAAAAGTGACAAGAGAGCAGGCTCACCCACCCCACCCTGGGGTGCGGTCCACTGACAGAGAAGGGAGCAGGGTCGAGGCTGGGAAGGTGAAGCCGCGGGAAACTGAGTCACTTACCTGCCTACAGCTGGGCCTTCCTCCAGGCTGAAAGGGAACACACCTGGTGAGACCTCGGCCACTACACCCAGCGCAGCGGGAATGGGTGGCTGCCTGGCTCTGCAAGGGAGACTGCCTACAGGGAGGTGCCCGGCAGGGGTTGAGGGAAACCCCGTGGCAGGTGGGCTGCTGCTGTGTGGCCTCTGGCTGGTCACTTAGCTGCTCTGCGCCAAAACAACCTCAAAAACTCCCGTTTCACTTCCTACTTACTCACCGTTCGTATTCAGGATGAAAAGGTACACTATGTGTGAAAATATTTTAGGAAATAAATATAAATTATTCTGTAATTTTAAGAAAGCACTTTCATATCCAATCTTTTTCTCACAAAGGTAGAGTTGGAAAATAACTCAAAATGGGAATTAAGTTAAGGACAGGGATGTGAGGTGGGATCTGGGGTAAAGTGGCCACTCTTCCTCACATAGATAGTTTCTAAAAGTAGCCAGCACTGTCCCTGTTCTGGCGCTGGCCCGCTCCGGCACAGTCCCTGAGTGGCCAGCCCCAGTTCCCCCGTGACTTTTTTTGTTAATCCTCACCATAGGATAGTTTTTCCCATCGATTTTTAGAGAAAATGGGAAGGAGGGAGGGACGGAGGGAGGGAGGGAGATTGGATGCCTCCGGCTTGCGCCCAAATTTGGGCCAGGGATCAACCCTACAACCTAGGTAGGCGCCCTTGATCGGGAATTGAACCTGCGATCCTTCGGTGGGAGAGCCAGTGTTCTAACCACTGAGCACACAGGCCAGGGCTCCCCCAATCGTTTTTGATCAGCACCTGCAGAAACTGGAGAAAACAGACTCTCTGGGTGGTGTTTTGGGGGAAGGCAGGAGCTCACAATCCTACACTTCCTGACCCCATTTATTTACATGGCTCCTTCCCAGGTGCTGACCGAGCTACCCGCATGGAAGGCCATACAGCGGTGGTCAGGGGTGGAATGAGGCCAGGTGCCTGGCAGACCCCCGGCCACCATCACGCCCAGTTCCCAAGCACTGGGTGGAGAAGAGCAGCAGCCCGGTGGGTCAGGGGAGCCGGGGGAGCAGGGGTCTGCCTCCCACCAGCTCCCACTTCTGCCCCAAGGAAGGGGTCCACACGTGTGTGCCCAGACAGAAGCCAGGAGAGGGACACTGGGCCAGGTGGGGCAGGAGCACGAGGACAGTGGAGAGTCACTCACCAGCCAGGTACACTCTCTTCCTCCATTCTGAGAGAAAACACAGGACAGGTGAGCCGACGCGGAGTGTCTCCCACAGGGGCAGAGAGGTCAGGGGGGAGCAGAACCTACCGGGCTGGGCCTGCAGTTCACCTGAAAGAGAGTGAGAGCAAGCATGAGCTGCCACCCCCGAGGAGAGGAGCGACCCGAGAGAACCGCTGTAGCCTGGAGGTCCCCACTGCAGACCCCAAGCCCTCTCTGGGTCTCCCTGGAGGGCTGGTACCTGGTGCTGGCGCCGCCCTGGGCCTGCCCCTTTCAGCACGGCGGCCACACCCATCGCCTTGGCCTGTCCCACCTCACCTGTGGTGGTCAGCGCCGCCTCCTTTTCCCACCGGTCTTCCTCCTTAGCTCGGAGCTGAGTCTCCCTGTCCCTGAGCGCCCACAGTCTCGTGGAATGTTCTCTGTGGGCGCAGTAGCCACCCCCAGGAGCAGGAGTCCCAGCGCGGCCAGGCTCACCCAGAAAACCAGCTTCCAGAGAGAGGCCTGGGGGAAGAAGGCCTCATCAGGGCCCAGCCCAGGACAGCCCCCCAGCAAGCCCGGGACAGCCCCCCCAGCAAGCCCGGGACAGCCCCCCCAGCAAGCCCAGGACAGCCCCCCCAGCAAGCCCGGGACAGCCCCCCCAGCAAGCCCGGACAGCCCCCCCAGCAAGCCCGGGACAGCCCCCCAGCAAGCCCGGGACAGCCCCCCAGCATGCACAGGCCCGCCCGCCCTCCAGCTGCGGGGAGCAGGAGCAGCTCTGACCTGGGATGAAAATGCCCCAGCCTTCTCCTGGCCCAGGATGGGGTTGCGCAAGGGGCAGGTCACGTTGCCGCAGAGCCGTCTCTCACCAGCAGCATGGCCTCCACGCTGAACAGCCCGCGGGCGTCCTGGGTGAACTGTGCTCCCCGCAGCCTCGCACCTGGGGCTTTGGGAACCACCCAGGGGCCGCACACTGCACACGGACCCCGTCCTCCTCAGGCCCTGTGATGCGCACTCGGGGGGCAGAGCCCACACCCGCCTGGGGAGGAGGTGGAGGCCCCTCTGAAATGTCAACCACGGGCCTTGCCTCCCACGGGCGGGAGCAGGCGGGCTGCAGTGGGCGTGCTCTCGGCTGTAAACCACCTCCCTCCCTTCATAAAGGTTGAGCATCCGCTTTTCTCCAATGAGCTCATCCATGGCCACCCAATTCGCAGGTGAGTTAGGGTAAGCCGGGGCCTTTGCGTTCTCCTTCCTGAGGATTAATGGCCGCTGCCCGCGGGGAGCTGCAGGTGCTTGGCTGGCAGCAGGCTGGCTGCCCTGAGTGGGCTGTGCTGGCTGGAACGCTCACTCAGAAAAGGCTTTTCTTTCACGACCAGCCACAGCGCTGCAGCCCACTCTCCCTCCAAACTGTCTGTCCCCAAACCTACTCACCCAGTGGGTCAACTCTGGAAGCCTCATGATGTGTGATCCCTTCTGCCCGCCCAAGTGCCACTCCAGGAAATCAGATGGTCGCCTCCCACCTCATAACCACGTCTCACCCAGCTATACTCCCCTCCATCCGTCCTCTCAGCTGCCAAAGGGACCCTCCTGCTCTTTCCTCAGCAGGGCATCCAGCTCCCCCCCCAGCACAGCCTCCCTGACCCCCACCTGCCTCCCTCCACCTGCTCTCCCCACTGACCACCGCCCCCCACCTGGGCCCCTCAGGGCCACACACTCCGGTCACAAGGACTGTTTGGTAACTGCTCAAAACACAATCACCTGCCTCCTCCAATCCCAGTCCGTCAGCCTCAAGTGCTCAGTGGGACCTTGACCTTGGCTGGTGACCTCAAGCACCTGCTCGGGCGCACACTCCCTGTGAATGTTCCTGGGATTGTCCATCAACCCCGCCCTGGGCCAGGAACATCTTTTCCAGTACCGTCAGCTCCTACCGCCCTCCCATTCATTCGTCTCAGGGACAAGCCGCAGTGGCCTCCTCAGGCGCCCGGAGCACGCCAGCCACACCCCTGCTCTGGCTTCACGGGGGTTCCCTCTGCTTGGCACCCTCCCGGCCCTCTAGCCACTTGCTACATCCCTACCTCCTTGGAACTTGTGCTCAGATTGTCGGTAAGAGCCCGTGTGAGCCCTGTGTGACCGTGAAGCCCGCCCCCCGCCCAACCCCACAGCCTGGCCTGCTTCCCTGTTCTACTTGGCCTTGCATCCTAAGAATGGCCACCGCCGGCCATCCCTGTAGCCCACTTACCCGCGTATCTACCTGGTGACTGTCCAGAATATGACTGCACAGGCAGGGATCTCTGGTTCACTGGTGTGTCCCAGGCGCCCAGAACAGGCCTGGCACATAGTGGGGGTTCTCTATATTTTTAGTGAATAAATGAATGAGCAAATGAGCCACCCTTTCCTCTCCATAAAGTGAGGGGCTGGACTGCACGGTCCTAAAGGCCCCTCCCCACCCCAGCACCCCAGGAGAGTGCAGAGCCAGTCACCCACCTACCACCCTTAGCTCCACGCTGGCCTCCTCATAGAAGCCTCCTCCCTGCAAAAGCAGGAGTGCAGCCGTCCTCGGAAGCCTGGGCGTCGCGGATGCGTGGCAGCCTGCCCCTGCCCAGGAGCTCCGTCTCCAGTGAGGTCTGCCCTGCGTTCCGGGCCGTCAGCTCCTCGGCTGCCCCCTGCGTCCTGGTAGATGAGCCCGGCTTCGGAGAACTCGGAGCGGAACCACCGCAGCTGCATGTTCTCGGCGCTCCTGGCCGGGGTGTGCGGCAGGGCAGCGCCCGTCCCCGCCCAGCATGGCCCCCAGAGGCTCCGAGGGGCCGAGGACCAAGAACTCCTCTGCGGACACAGGAAGAGTGAGGAAGATGGAGACACACGGACCCTCAGGCGGGAAGGCCCAGGCAGGGGCGCAGGTGTAGCCACTCGGATCAGGGCACAATCTTCGGGTCACAAAGTTGTGGTCGGAATGTCCAAACGACTCCCTTCTCGCCCTCGGCTCCTGTCCTCACACCCTCCGTGAAGGACTCTCCGCCTGTGGCTCTCACCTCCGGGGTTGGAGTCACCAGCAGGGCTTGTAAAACAGCTTCTGACTCGGTAGGTAGGCCCGAGAACAGGCATTGCTAGCGAGTCCCCGAAGCTGACACTGAGGCTCCAGGGCCCCCCCCCCCCCCCCGGAAAACACAGCTCCCACTTGGCCCCTCCAAGGACAGGACTGGAAACTGGCCAGGTCCAAACTCTTGGTCACTCAGCCTCGCCCAGGAACTCCCTCCCACCGCACCCCAGGTGCCCTGCCTTTCTCCTCTGACTGCTTCTGTGGGATCTAAAACCTGGAGGCAAACGCTACCTCCGTTAAAGCCTGCCCTCACCCCATGCTCACAGGAGCCCAGCACTGCTGGCTAAGAGCGGAGGTGGCCGCCCCGCAGAGCCCCCGGAGCCTGTGGACAGGCATGACGGCTCTGCGGGAGCACCGCCCGCTGGACATCAGAGGGGCCCTCTCACCCGTGGGCTGGGGCCTCAGCTGAGGCTCATCTGTCCTCTCCCCACCCTCCCACCTGTGACCCTTCCACCTGCTGTGTCCCTGCTCTGCTCGGAGCCCTGCAACACTCCCACTTTCCCCAGTGGCCGCAGATCCATAGGCACGACCGCCCCCCATCCCTCCAGCCCATGCCGCTCCAGCCACACTGTGTCCTCTGTGCCTTGAACCCCCGCACGTGCCAGCTCCGCCAGCTGTTCCCATCTGTAGGGATCCTCACGGACTCGCAGCCCTCCTCCTCCAAGCCCTGTGCCACCTCCGCCCACACTGAGCACGCCCACCTCCCCGCAGCCACTCCCGCCTGCTCCACTGCTCGCCCCTCTCCCACCTCTGGGACTGGGCAGTTGCATTAGACACTCGCCGTCTCCTGCCGGATGCGCGCTCTGCAGAGACAGCCCATCTGTTTTGCTCACAGAACCGCTGACGCAGGCCAACACCCTGTAACCATTCCTGGAATGAAATGGTCCCGGAGGAGAGGTGCTTAGGGTCCCAATACAGCCTGAAGCGGCAGAGAGGACAGGTATTCCACACGTCTGAAGCTGACTTTAAACCTCGAACACTCCTCAGTGGCCCATCGCCCAGGTCGCAATCTTATTTTATGGTTCGGGGACTGTTCCAGAATGTTAACTACAACTAGTGGGTGGGAGCATCATCGCCTCTTAGAGAGGGCTTCCCCCAACCGCCCCCATTCCTGAAGGGGAGCACCCGCAGGGGACCTGGGCCCCACCCGCCCACCTGGGAGAGACACAAGAAGAGGAACAGGGCACACTCACCTGCGGACCCGCAGTGAGCAGCTGCATGAGGCGAAGCAGGGAGGAGAGATGGTGGAGCTCAGAGCTGCTGGGGCGACCCTCCATTCCTCTGCGCGGGGAGCGGGGGTGGGGGCGGGGGGAGGCGGGCGGGTGAGGGCCCACAGAGGGAGCTGGGCCTCAGCGGGGACAGCAGGCCGGTGGCGGCCAGGCCCAGCCCCGCCCAGCCTTCCCTGGACTCATTTTGCTGATGGGCTGGTGGGCCCCACACAACCAGATGCAGGGAGAGGCCTGGGCCTGGGCCCACCGGCCCTTTGGAAAGCCTCCGTGCAGCTAAGGAACCTTTAGGGCTGCTGGGGGGAGCCACTCCTTCCCTTCCCACCCCATGGCGCCCGCGGCGCCCGCAGCACAGGCCGCCGGCCCAGAAAGCCGGACCTCCCTGCTCAGCACCTGGGCCCGAGGGAGCCACGCCCCTCTCCCTCTCCCTTGTTCGCCCACCACCGCTGCCCCCAGGACAGAAGGGCGTGAGCAGGGGCCTCCCGAGGAGAGTGGCTCCCTCACCGGCACCCCGTCCGGCTCAGGCTGCTCGCTGAGTCACCTTCACTCCCACCCACCGCCCTGTCCCTCAGGTGCCAAGCAGGGGCCCGGTCACCCCACTGGCAGGGGACCCTTCCTCCTGCTCTCCGTGGAAGAGCTCTGTCTCCGGGTACAGGATCCCCCGGAGGTTCTCGGGTCCTCCCGGAGCCACCCCGTTCCCAGTGCCACCTCCCAACCCGGCCGCACCTCCTCTCAGCCTCCTCCTCCCCACACTGCTCCCCGCTTCCTCCCCTCGACCACGGTGTCCCCAAAAACAACGTGCCTGCGGGGAAGGCCGGACTTTGGGAGCCAGCGCCTCTCAGCACCGAGCTGGAGGAGGTCCAGGGGCCCCGGCAGAGCCCCCTCTGCGCTCAGCGTCTGCCCCTGCGCTCAGCCGCTCAGAGCCCCCCACCCTGCTGGCGGCCCGGCTGGACCCTGCCCCTGAGCAGCCGGGAGGGGCAATGAGGCCTGCTGCTTGCTCCCCTTCCTGCCCGCGGCTCTGTGTCCTCCCAGGTTCTCCTGGGATATCTGCCCTGCCTCCCCACAATTTTGATCCTTTGGGGCCAGGATTCCGGGTGAGATAAGCTTCCTGGCCCTACCATGGGGGCATTTCTGAGTCCAAGGTCCCTTTCTGCCCCTCCTCACCTTGTCATGTGCAGCTGGGGGCTGGGCTTAAGGGCTGGGTGGGGTGGGCAGGGGTCTCCTTGCAGCTCTGGGCCCCCCTCTTTAGAGTTCCTGGATTCACGGTTACTTGATCTCTGTTTGCACATGTGAGAATGGAGAGGCAGATATAATTTTTGTGGCCCAGTCCCTGGCAGTTAGTAGGTGTTCAATAAAAACTTTTTCCTCTGTCTTTTCATAAAATTCCCCTACTGCCTCTCAGGCCTGGAAAAGTCTCTCTGTTGGGCAGGGATTGGTGGTGAACCCTAAGCAATATTGGTTCTCGTCTTGCTGGTTCTTTTTTGCTCCCTATGGATGTTACAAGTATCCCGAGTGTGAGTGGGCCTGGGAGGAACCGACCTTGGGGAAAGGCAGCAGGGGTGTGCTCAGGGGTAGCCCAGAGTCCGGGTGCCTCGAGTTTAGTGTCTCAGAGGCTTCGGGCAGAGAGCAAAGGCCGATGCACCGGGGTCAGCCAGCCCTGGCTGCCGGGCCATTCAGAGCTCTCAGTGGGGGCCACCAGATTGGGGGCACCAACCCCAGCAGCGCTGCAGGAGTCTAAGGGCAGGAGGGGAGGCAAAAAAAAAAAATGTTAGGCCTGGCAGGGTGGCTCAGCAGTTGAGCGTGGACCTGAACCAGGAGGTCACAGTTTGATTCCGGTCAAGACAGGCCGGGGTTGCAGGCTTCGTCCCAGTGGGGGACGAGGAGGGGGGGCGCGTGCAGGAGGCAGCCGATCAATGACGCTCTCTTATCATTAATGTTTCTATCTCCCTCTCCCTTCCTCCCTAAAACCAATAAAAATGTATTTTTTTTAAAGTTAGAATTTCTATTATAAAAGCTTACTCGTGTCTCTTTTGATGTGTTATTGGTGTTGTTTTTATCATCTGTGTAATGTTTGCACATAATTGTTAACTGATGTTCAAAGTGTCAGCGGTGCTGAGGGTCTGCAAGGTCAAGTTCTTGCGGCAGAGGGAGGAATTCCACGCAAGAGGAGAGACGGGAAATTGCAGCAAGAGGCAAAATTCATTTAAGAGCCAAAGTCAGAGGGGCAGCTTGAGCGAGGGTCCAGTGCCCCAGTGTGGGTAGCCCCTGGTTTTTTATCTTATTCTTGCCCTCCCTCGTTTGGTCTTGATCCTACTATTCCATTCGTTTCCTAGCTGATGCCCTTCTTTGGGTTTTGTTTGCAGGTGTGTTGTAAGATTTGCCCCTTTGGTGGGGGTCGTTAAACCGCACACCCTCCCTCCTGTCTTTGTCTGACCTGGATCACCATCCTGCCCCATTTCCCTTGTTTATTCAAGCCTGGTCTCTGGTCCGTTCATTCTGTCTTTGATCCACCTAAATACCTACTCGAACACCAGCACGTCGCTGGAAGGAGTGTGAGATCTCAAGAGTCTGGAGCCGGCTCACGCCAGACCTCTGCTCCAGAGATCTTCTCTAAAGCAGCAGGTCTCAAAGGGGCGAAGCAGGAATACCCTGCCTGGGAGGCGCCCATAAAAGGGTGTGGGGGTTGCGGGGTCGGTAGCCCAGGGAACAGTGGACCAGCACTGCCAGGTCGCACCAAGATCCGTCAGGCTCTGCTGCCCCCGTGTGGCCAGCACGTGGAGAACAGGACACGGAGGAGGGCGGGGCGGGGCGGCCAAGGGATCTTAGAAAGCTGGAGGGGAGCGGGAAACCAGATGGATGGACGGACCACTCCCTGCAGGATTCCTGACAGATGAAGCCCACAGGCAAAGCAAGCTGAGCAGCAGAAACCAGGCAAGGATTACTCAGAAGGCTGAGGGGCAGGACAGGAGAGGACACCAGGGAGTGACCTGGGGTGGGACGAGTTCACCACGTACTCACTCACTGATGCTTTACTGTTACTCGTTCTATTAACTTTATTTTTATTTATTTTAATAAACTGTTACTCTTTTTTTATAGCAAAACTGAGTTCCCACAGGGAACACTGGGACAATGTCAGGGTCTCTGAGCAAGTATGTCCCCACGCATTGGTCTGCCCCGCCTTGCTCCCCAATCTCACTGCTGCCCCAGGCCTGACAGGGCAAGGGTCTCTCCTGTCCTGGACCACACACGCGCGCACACATACACACACACACACACACACACACACACTCATGCACATGCATGCACACACGCACCCTCTCTTTGAAAAAGGCCCACACCAGATCTTGCCTCTGCCATTCCCCCAAACACAAAGCTTTTCTCCTCCACCTGCCCCTCCCCTTCCACCTCTCAAGGCGCCCCTACTGAAAGGCTAGAGGACACACCCCCTCCACACTTGCTCATGGGCACCTGGGGAATGTTACAGGATCCAGGGCAGGAGGAATAGGGAAAATGAGACAGGAAAGTTAAAACAAGGCCACACAGTGTGGGCAATTTATAGCCAGCTTAAACAAGGCCACACAGTGTGGGCAATTTATAGCCACTAACAAACCACTATCTTCCCCAGCAAAGAACCCTGGAGAGCAAATGGTTAAAAACCCTGATGAGAGAATGGGAAAGGGGGGGGGAAGGGGAAAGGAAAAAAAGAGTGTTTTTACTCCCTACGCAGAGAAGCCCAGAAGCCCGCAGTCTCAGGTTTGTCAGGATAAAGTTGCCAGGTGTTACTCATGAATTCTGGGAAGGCCACAACAAAGTGAAAGGGACCTTGAGAATTACTCTGCACCAGTATAGTCAGCAGAGGAATTTTGAGACCTATAGACAGGAGGGTGTATAACGCCCCGGGCCCCCACCCAACTCGCTCTTCAGATCAGCTGAGCGCCTGGCTGCCCTTCTAAGCCAGATGCATAAGTTTGCTGGCTTTGCTTTTTCAATAAAGGAGCATGCTTTAATCGCTTTAATAAACTGGCTTTCGCAGCGTATACAACACCTCTCTGGTCCCGGTGAGAGGTGCTTCTAACAGGGAACGCTAAGTCTCTTGCTCTGAGCAGCCTCCCTCACAAGGGGGACCACTGACAGGACAGGTGAAGAAGTGGAGAAATCACACAACAACGTGGGCAGGAAGGCAGAACCCTCAGCTGCTCGGAGCCACCATACCCTGAGAGTTGCTGGAGCAGTGGCCTCAGGTTCCAGCTTGGACTCCCTGGGGCAGTGGTCGGCAAACTCATTAGTCAACAGAGCCAAATATCAACAGTACAATGATTGAAATTTCTTTTGAGAGCCAAATTTTTTAAACTTAAACTTCTTCTAACACCACTTCTTCAAAATAGACTTGCCCAGGCCGTGGTATTTTGTGGAAGAGCCACACTCAAGGGGCCAAAGAGCCGCATGTGGCTCGCGAGCCGCAGTTTGCCGACCACGGCCCTGGGGAGACACCAAACCCGCTGGCTAGAAGCCAAGAATGGGAGTGAGAACCTGGCCTCTGCGAAAACCTCGGAACTGACAGAGCTGGGCCAGAGGTTCAAGACAGAGGGAGCGGTTAGAGCAGGGGTGGGCAAACTTTTTGACTCGAGGGCCACAATGGGTTCTTAAACTGGACCGGAGGGCCGGAACAAAAGCATGGATGGAGTGTTTGTGTGAACTAATATAAATTCAAAGTAAAGGAGCGGAGGGGAGAGCAAGAGAACCCTCCGCTCCGCGGGCCGGATAGAACAGCCGAACGGGCCGGATCCGGCCCGCGGGCCGTAGTTTGCCCACGGCTGGTCTAAGCCGAGGAGGGGCAGGAAAGAGCGCCCAGACTCTGCCCTGCAGATTCTGCCAACAGAGAAGAGTCCTGAGTGAGGAGAACACCCCGAGGTGAAGCTGCCAGCAGGAGGCAGAACTCACCAGGACAGCAGGGGACCTGAGCTAGTAGGCGCCCCCCTCCTCAGGGTCAGGAAGGGCCTAGAGGAGGAACAGCAGCAGGGATCTGAGGCTGGGGAGGCCCAGTCAGGAAGGGCTGAGAGGAGGAGGAACAGCAAGATAACAATTGTAGCTCCCTTAGCCCAGACACTGGCAGGGAGTGAGGCAGGCAACAAAGGAGAAGTACCCCATTCCCTCTCCCATTGCAGCGGCCTCCCATTGGCCACACCTGATGCCAGGGTGTTATCCTGCATCTGCTAGGGTTCAGGAATCTGGAGAAGGGGCTGCAAGTAAATGAATAAACTAGATATGAAATATAAATTTGGGAGGCATTTTGGGGGGAGCCAGGGAGGCTTAACTTTAGTAACTCAGTTCCCCAAGTCTCTGGACCCCTAGCTTTTTATTAACACACTAGAGACCTGGTGCACAAAATTCGTGCACTGGGGGGGCGTGTCCCGCAGCCCAGCCTGCACCCTCTCTGGGACCCCTCAGGAGTGAGCCAGCTCTGCACCCTATCCAATCCGGGACTTCTGGCTCCCAACCGCTCACCTTCCTGCCTGCCTTATTGCCCCTAACTGCTTCTGCCTGCCAGCCTGATCACCCCCTAACCACTCCCCTGCCAGCCTGATCGATGCCTAACTGCTCCCCTGCTGGCCCGATCGCCCCCAACTGCCCTCCCCTGCTGGCCTGGTCGCCCCTAACTGCCCTCCCTGGCCAGCCTGGTTGCCCCCAACTGCCCTCTCCTGACGATTGGGTCACCCCTAACTGCCCTCCCATGCTGGCCATCTTGTGCGAGGACATGATGGTCAATTTGCATATTACCTCTTTATTGTATAGGATTTTGCCCTTTAGCAAAGCAGATATACATATCAGAGGTAAGGTTTGGTAAGCAGTAAGATTATCAGGTTGGGAGAACTGCCTTCAGCTGTCTGGCAGCAGGCAATAATATATGCAGATTTTCAGCCCTGCTGAAAGAATCCATTCAGCCTTTTGAGGACTTCTCGCATTTATTGTGACCCACTGGACTTAGCCTCCAGCACACACCTGCTGAGGAGCTGCCATCGAGAGGAAGCCCATATTACTCCTCAGAAGTCTGTCTCTCAGGAGGACATTTGGGTGAAAAAAAGTAAGAAAGTTTGGGGTTGGAGGGGACAACAGAGAATCACACATCCAAGGAGAAATGGACCGGAGAAGTTTAAAATGAGAACTCTACCCCCACATCCGTCTAGCAGGAGCAGCTTCCCTGGTTACCCAAGCTATTGCTTCTGCCAGACAACAATCCTCCCTGCACAAAGATGTGGGCCCCAGGGGCAGCCCAGGACTTTGGGTGCACACAAGGTGTCAGAGGCACCTGGGCCACAGAGGCTCCAGTGGAACAACTCACAGCCCTTGGTGTCTCCAGGCCTGCAGTCCAGCCCAGCCAAGATCCGTCCCAATGGAATGTCTTTTGGGATCGAGCCACCAGCACCCATCATTGAACAATTTAAGCAAGATTATAGGCAAAATTACACCAGGCAAAAACCACTCTTACTACAATATTTACAAGTGCGCACATCAGACAGACAACCATTTGTGGCTTACCCTGCACAGCCAGACCTTACCCTGCACAGCCAGACCTTACCCTGCACAGCCAGACCTTACCCTGTACAGCCAGACAGAATAACCAGGCAAGGACCTTGAGAGGCCACCTGCAACCAAGAGCTGGTCAGATTCAACCCAGGTGGGGGCAACAGACAACTGACATCCCCCGTTACAGACCCCAGAACGCTCAACTCAACTTAGGTCTCAGGAGAGATGACAGGGATACTGAGGCTGCGGCTGGGACTCAGAACAGGAAAATTCCTGGCAGTGCTGCAAATAAGAGTCCAGGCCTCAGCCTGGGAACCCCCAGGCCAGGCAGCAAGCGGGATCCCTGGTGCTTACTCCAGAGGAATTCCCACTTTGTGGCCCATCTGGGTCACCAGAATATGTAACCGGACAACCAAGGGTCTGGGCTGCCTGTCACTACTTGAGCCAATTCAACAGAGACAGGTCGAATCATACATGAGCGTTTATTCCAATCCTGCCGGCAGCAGGTCAGACACGGAAATCCGCTCTGCCCCCCCATAAGCCAGCTGATATATAGGGTAGAGGGACAAAGATCACGTGGGAAATAGGAAATACAGGCGTGGGAAAGTGGGCACGGGATAATCATTACAGGTTACAAGTCATGTGGGCTGGGGGTGGGGGTCACGGAGGGCAGGCACCCCAGGCACCCCGGACCAGATTACAGGTAGTGGGGACTGGGGGTTGTAAAGAGCAGTTCCTCCAGGACTAGGTGCCCCGAGGCTGCTAATCTTTCCATATGACAGGCAGTTCTCGGGACAGGAGGATGGACTGCATTCCCATGTGAGCTCCCATGTCCCAGGGCGTGCGGCTCCCAGCCCGGTGAGAATGTGCTTTCTAACCAGAACAGAACCATCAGTTAACAGAGCATGATTAATATTTCTTACAATTATAATTAGTTTCCAATATTCTACTTCTGCCCCTAACACAGGCACCCCAGGAGTCTGCTTCTCATTCACACGTGTATCTCCCCATCTGCTCCAAGCTCATCCACAGGAGAGGACGCCTCTACCTTGCTGACTCTGCCTGTACCAGAGCTGCCTGCTTCACCTTCTCTGCCTCCTTTGTCTATAGCTAATGTAAATCCTTTCAGAACGGCTTACATCTCTCTTCCCCCACCTGATGTAGCAAAACTTCGGGATGCAGACATGTCGTCTTTCCCACCTCACCATGATGCCGGGGGTTGGGCTCCAGGCCTCACTCGTCTTTTGTTTGTTTTTTGTTATCAATGCCCTAATAAACCCTTAAAAATACATTGGTTTGGGAGAGAGAGAGAGAAACATTGATTTATTGTTCCATTTATTTATGCACTCATTGGTTGTTTCTTGTATGTGCCCTGATGGGAGATTGAACCTGCAACCTTAGTGTATCGGGATGATGCTCTAACCAACTGAGCTACCCGGCCAGGGCTAAACCCTTTCTTTTAAAAAGACTTTCCATCCTGGCTGGGTGGCTCAGTTGGTTGGAGCATAATCCTGTACACCAAAAGGTTGTGGGTTTGATTCAGGTCAGGGCACATACCTAGGTTGCTGGTATGTCTTGGGGGCCATACAGGAGGCAGCAAATCTCTCATATCAATGTCTCTCTCTCTTCCTTTCTCTCTTTACATCAATGAACATATCCTCAGGTGAGGAGATATATATACATAGATATAGGTATAGATATAGATATAGATATAGATATAGATATAGGTATAGGTATAGGTATAGATATAGATATATTAGTATATATAAAACACAAAAAGACTTTTAGCCACGGACATTAACATTTTTTGTTTAATAGTTTCCTGATTTTGATAGTTGTACTGCAGTTATGTAAGAGTATCATTAAAAAACAAAAAATTTTTTTAAATAAAAGAGTAACATTATTCTTTTTTTAATACATTTTTATTGATTTCATAAAGGAAGGGAGAGGGAGAGAGATATAGAAACATCAGTGATGAGAGAGAATCATTGATCAACTGCCTCCTGCATGTCCCCTACTGGGGATCAAGCCTGCAACCCAGGCATGTGCCCTTGACCGGAATTGAACCTGGGACCCTTCAACTCTGCAGGCTGACGCTCTATCCACTGAGCCAAACCAGCTAGGGCTAATATTATTCTTATGTTCACACCAATGTGTTTACCAGTAGAGGGATGTCTTGTATCCACCTTACTCTCAAATGATTCCGAAAAATATTCTAATGTGTATTTAGAGAAATAATGATAAAGCAAACATGGTTAAATGATATCAACTGGTGAATCTGAGTGAAGAATATCCCGAAATTATTTTTACTATCATTGCTCCTTTTTAAAAAATATATTTTATTGATTTTTCACAGAGAGGAGGGATAGAGAGTTAGAAACATCGATAAGAGAGAAACAACAATCAGCTGCCTCCTGCACACACCCCACTGGGGATGTGCCCGCAACCAAGGTACATGCCCTTGACCGGAATCGAACCTGGGACCCTTCAAGTCTGCAGGCTGACACTCTATCCACTGAGCCAAACTAGTTAGGGCTCATTGCTCCTTTTCTGTGAGTTTTAAGTTATCTATATATATAAAAGGCTAAGTGACCAACCATCTGACTGTCCAACTGACCAGCCAGTACATATGACCTGCACTGGCAATCTATATATATAAAAGCCACTGACCAGTAGCTATGACACACAATGACCACCAGGGGGCAGACGCTCAATGCAGGAGCTGCCGAGCAACAGCAACTTTGCAGAGTGCCCTCTCGCACTTCGGAACCCCTTGGGGATGTCAGACTGCCAGTTTCGGCCTGATCCCCACAGGCCAGACCGAGGGACCCCACCTGCAGGAGGCATCCCACTCACTCCGCAGACGTCCTTCAAGCCCCGGCGCCACCCCAGGTGCTGCTGCCTGGGGAGGGACCCGGGGAGGTTGGCTCCAGGGTGTGTCTGACCTGTCTCACCCAGTCCGGCCCCACCAGCCACCTTCTAATTAATTTCCTTTCAATGTGCATGAATCCATACACCGGGCCACTAGTTTCAAAATAAAAAGCTTCCCTTGCTGGTCTGGCTCAGTGTGGCCAGAAGGGTCCCAGGTTTGATTCTGGTCAGGGGCACATGCCCACATTGCAGGCTCGATCCCCAGTGGGAGGCGAGTGGGAGGCAGCCAATCAATGATTCTCTCTCATCATTGATGTTTCTATCTCTCTCTTCCTCTCCCTTCCTCTCTGAAATCAACAAAAATATATTTAAAATAAAAATAAAAAGCTTTTTTAAGTGGTGCATTCCTCGGCAGAGGAAATTGCTCAGGGTGCCCCAGGCTGCAGAGGGTGCTTGCTGCCACACCTGTGCCAGTCACCTGACTCTCAGCTCTGTGCCAGCAGAGGAGGCCGGAGATGGTGACCCAACAGCAGGGCTTACTCAAGAAGGTAAGGTGAGCCCTGACCAGTTTGGCTCAGTGGCTAGAGCGTCAGCCTGTGGACTGAAGGGTCCCAGGTTCGATTCCGGTCAAGGGCATGTACCTTGGTTGCGGGCACATCCCCAGTGGGGAGTGTGCAGGAGGCAGCTGATCGATGTTTCTCTCTCATTGATGTTTCTAACTCTATTCCTCTCCCTTACTCTCTGTAAAAAATCAATAAAATATATTTAAAAAAAAAAAGAAGAAGAAGAAGAAGGTAAGGTGAGTCAGGGCAGCGAATTCTCTTTTGTGATGTTATTTAGTCCGATTTTAAAGTCAATGCCTGGTCCTGACTGGTGTGGCTCACTTGGTTGAGCTTTGCCCCATGCACCAAATAGGTCACTGTTTGATTCCTCAATTCCTGGTCAGGGGGCATGCAGGAAAGCAAGGAACAGATGTTCTCTCTCACATTGTTGTTTCTCTCTCTCTCTCTCTCTCTCTCTCTCTCTCTCTCTCTCTCTCTCTCCCCCCCCCCCCCATCTCTCTTCCTCTCTTTCTAAAAAAAATCAATACAACATATTTTAAAAATAAATAAAGTTGCCCTAACTGGTTTGGCTCAGTGGATAGAGCATTGGCCTACAGACTGAAAGGTCCCGGGTTTGATTCCGGTCAAGGGCATGTACCTTGGTTGTGGTCACATCCCCAGTGGAGGGTGTACAGGAGGCAGCTGATGGATGTTTCTCTCCATCTATGTTTCTAACTCTCTATCCCTCTCCCTTCCTCTCTGTAAAAAATCAATAAAATATATTTTTAAAAATAAAAATAAATTAAATAAAGTCAATGACTAGCATTCCTTGCCTCCCAGGGACTCTGCAGTAGAGGGAGGGAGACATGGGGGGAGGGGAAAGACCCAAATGCAGGGTTTGCTGTGAATAATCCAGACTGCAAAATTGATGGCGGTTTTATACTTTCCCCTCCAAGGAAGGCCAAGGTTCCCCCAAGAGCAGCCGACATCCCCCTCCTTCCCCAAAAGGGGAGAAGCCCTAGCAAGGGCCGAAGTGAGGCCCGGGCAGTCGTCTCGTTAGGCCAAGTTGCAGGTTCTCTGAGAAGCATCTGTAGCCCCGAGAAGCAAGCACCTCCCCTGGCAGAGGAGCAGGAGCGCTCCCCTCACACCCTGCCTCCCCGCACAGGTGCCACCTTGCAGTCCCCACCTCGGGGAGGGAGAGGCCGCCTCAGCAGAAGGGCTGGGATGTCCCCAGGCCCCACCAGCCCGTTCTCCCCTCCCATCACCTGCCCTCCAGCCACTCTGTCCTGGGGCGGGGGGCGGGGGGGGGGGTGGCAGGGGTTGTCAGGGATGGAAGGCCCCTCCCTCATCCCCTCAATGTCCCTCCTCCCTCCCCCCATCACTTGGGTGTCCAGGACATTGTGCGACTCAGGAAACTACTCAGCTGTGAGGCCCGCAGCGGCCAAGACAGCGGAGGAAGGGGCTGTGGCGGAGGAAGGGGCTGTGGCGGAGGAAGGGGCTGTGGCCGAGGAAGGGGCTGTGGCGCAGGAGGTGGCTCTGGCCCGGGAGGGCTGCCGTGGGCTCTGGAATGCAGCCCCCTTCGCTGCTACTGCTCTGGCTGCTGGGCTCCTGGGCTGTGAAGACCGGAGGTGAGGACCACGGTGCAGTGCCGGGTGGAAGAGGGGGCCACCGTCCAGAGGAGGCCTTTGGCGGGTTGGGGCAGGGGCTGAGCCTCGTGCTTTGAGGCGACACTGGATGGAGGAGAGCCTCGCCCTGGAAGGGGGCGGCTCTGCTGCTGGCTCTGCTGCCGGCTCTGCGCAGACCAAGGCTGTGGGCCTGGTGCCAGGGGTCTGTTGGGGTTGGATGACAGGGTGCCCACCCCCAGGGAGAGCGCAGTGACCTGGAGCTTGGGGACAGCGGGCTTATTTGGGGGGAAGAGGAACAGACTGACCACCTGGTAGGGAAAGAGATGTGACAAGATGGAGATGTGGAAAGGTTGAGGGTCCACCAAGTCCCTTTCCGGTTCAGGCACACTCCCCCGCCTCCATGGCTCAATGCTGGGCCCTTCCGGGAGGAAATCCCTTCTCTGTCTCAGCCATTCACCTCCCAGGAGTCCCCTCAACCCCCCTCCTGATCCCTGTTGTCTTGCTTCCGAAGGACCAGGGACCGAGGCTGCACTTGGGAAGCCAGAGAAAAAAACAGGAAGGGGGGTGGGGATTAATAAGTGAGAGGCCTGGGATCTGGGGGGTGGGGCGGGCACCACATGGGGTCGAGGAACAGGGGTAGGAGGCTAACAGGTCCCCGGAGCTACTGGCTCATCCTCGTCTCCATCCTAGGGCTGCCCTGCGGGAATCTCTCAGAATCCTGTGCCAACGGTGGCACCTGCCTGAGCCTGTCTCAGGGCCAAAGCACCTGTCGGTGAGGTGCCTGTGGGGGAGGGAGACTGGAAAGGGGGAGGGAGAGAAGGGGAGGGGGAGGGGGACAGAAGGCCAACCTCAGCCAGTGATGTGAGTCCCTCCCCCCCCCCCCCCAACACCAGGTGTGCTCCTGGCTTCCTGGGTGAGACGTGCCAGTTTCCCGATCCCTGCCAGAATACCCAGCTCTGCCAGAATGGGGGCAGCTGCCAAGCCCTGCTTCCTGTCCCCCTGGGCTCCCCAAGCGCCCCCTCTTCCTTAACCCCCAGCTTCCTCTGCACCTGTCCCTCGGGCTTCACTGGTGAGAGGTGCCAGGCCCAGCTCAAGGACCCCTGTTCTTCCTTCTGTTCCAAAATGGGCCACTGCCACATCCAGGCCTCAGGACTCCCACGGTGCTCCTGCTTGCCTGGGTGGACAGGTGAGCTGCGGTGGGAGCGGGCAGGCGAGCATGGGCTGGGCTGGGCCGGAGACAGTGGCCCTGAGAATCAACAAGCCGGTCCTTGGTGACACGTTCACCCGCGATTGGCACTCACCACACAGCTGTGCTGATTGCCCCAATTTGACATATTTCCAAAGCAGTCGGTAAGTAGCTACTGCCAGTCTCCTCAACGTACAGCCGGAGTCCTCTCCCAGGCCCTGCACCCACCATAGCCACAGGGTCAGTCGGCCCAGCAGCGGGCTCTGTGTCTGAGCACCTGAGTGGCCTCTGCCTGCTGGGTGCCAGGGGTTCACTAGGCAGACTTCAGTGGGGGAGGTGTGCTGGGTGAGAAGGGGTGGAAAGGGTCTGACCAGGAAGAGGAATGGGTGTCCTCCCAGAAGGAGGGTGCAACCCTGGGGCAAGACAGCAGGATGGGGGTGAGAAGGGGGTGCCACCCTGAGGAAATGGTGGGGTGGGAGGACAGAGCTTGCGGCCGCAGAGAGGAAGGACCCGCAGGACCCGGTCGGGCTGGAAGGGCTGGACTAGGCCGCCAAGGCCAGGAGGCTGAGAAAGGCCCTGGAATGTGGAGGCCCGGGGCAGCTCGGGGTGCTGCGGCTTCTCAGCCTCGGCCTGGCACAGCAATTACCTGGAGTGTCTTAAAAATACCAGTGCCCCATCCCAGAGAGATTTAGTGGGTCTGGGTGGCCCAGGGCATGGAGATGTTTAAGCTGCTCAGGTAATTCTGAGACTGGGCGTCAGGGACCAGCACGCGTGACAAGGATCGTCGCTGGCAACTTGCCAGGCCTGTGTGTGGAGTCGGGGTTCTGGGCAGCCCCTTTCCCGGGTCCAAGGCCGGCTCTGCCACTGACAAGACTGTGCCCGCAGCGGACATGTGGCGTGTGGAGAGGCCCACACTGCTCAGGAGGCGCTCGCTTAGCCCGCCCTGGCACACAGCACGCGGCCACGAGTGCCCTTGCTGGTGGCGTGGAGGCTGTGCAGGGAGTCTCTTGTCGCTGCAAAGATTTCACCCACGCAAAGATCAGGTGGCCAGACAAGAGGGGCCAGAGGTGCTAAGTCTCCTGGGGGCAGGCAGGCAGGGCCGCTTTCCACCTCCCACCAGGTCACCCCGAGGGGGCCCGAGTCCCATCTCCCCAGGCAGGGGCGACCTGCAACACGCCAACAACCCCGAGTCCTACTTTTAGCTTAGAAATATCCTCGCTCCAGATAAACCCTCCAAGAAACAAGCCAACTGAGGCAGGGCGATGGGGCGGGGCGAGTTGGCAGGGCGGGCGGGGGGAAGAAATGGGGAGCTGTTCCCAGGCCCTGGGAGCTGATGGTCCTTGCCCTCTGCCCTCTGCCCTCGGCCACAGGTGAGCAGTGCCAGCTTCGGGACTTCTGCTCAGCCAACCCCTGCATGAACGGAGGGGTGTGCCTGACCACCTACCCCCAGATCCAGTGCCGCTGCCCACCGGGCTTCGAGGGCCACGCCTGCGAACGTGACGTCAACGAGTGTTTTCGAGACCCGGGACCCTGCCCCGAGGGCATCGCCTGCCATAACACCCTGGGGTCCTTCCAGTGTGTCTGCCCCGCTGGGCGGACAGGCCCCCGCTGCGCGCTCTGGGCAGGACCCTGTCCCCCAATGGGCTGTCCCAACGGGGGCACCTGCCAGCTGGTTCCCGGGGAGGACTCCACCTCCCACCTCTGCCTCTGCCCCCCAGGTGAGTGCTCGCAGGGCCATCCTGCGCCCCCCGGGGCAGGAGGTGTCCCCCCTCCGCTGACCCAGGGCCCTGTCAGGTCTCACAGGCCCACGCTGCGAGGTGAATCCAGATGACTGTGCCGGGCACCCGTGTCAGAATGGCGGCACTTGCCAGGATGGGCTGGGCACCTACACCTGCCTCTGCCCAGAGGCCTGGACAGGTGAGTCCTTGAAGCCCAGCTCCCGCCCCCAACGGCCCTGGTGGCCAGCCCCTGCCTCCCCCACAGGCCCCGCCCCAGCCCTGGCCCGCCCCCTCCTGCAGGCCGGGACTGCTCGGAAGACGTGGATGAGTGTGAGCCGAAGCGTGCCCCTCGCTGTAGCCACGGCGGCACCTGCCGGAACGCGGCTGGCAGCTTCCACTGCGTGTGTGTCAGCGGCTGGGGCGGCGCGAGCTGCGAGGAGAACCTGGACGACTGCGCCGTGGCCACCTGCGCCCCCGGAGCCACCTGCATCGACCGCGTGGGAGCCTTCTCCTGCCTCTGCCCCCCTGGCCGCACTGGTGTGGGCGGAGGGGCCCGGGGCTGGGAGGGGGGCTGCCAGAGAAACCCCCAGGGGCCGCTGAGAGCCTTCCCCGCCCGCAGGCCTCCTGTGTCACCTGGAGGACAGGTGCCTGAGCCAGCCCTGCCACGGGGAAGCCCAGTGTAGCACCAACCCCCTGACAGGCGCCACGCTCTGCCTGTGCCAGCCCGGCTACGCGGGCCCCACCTGCCACCAGGACCTGGACGAGTGCCAGATGGGTGAGGCACCCCCATCGGATCCTCTCTGGGCCCCGGACAGCCTCTGCACTGGAGATAGGCCATTCGCTTTCCAAATTAAAAGCATAAACAGCTCTTTTCCCTGCACCTGTCTAGGGTTGGCATCTCTTGCCCACGTGGTCTTCTCCCCTTGCCCAGCCGCCCGCCCCACATAGTCCTTCTCTCCTAAAAGCACTGCCCTTTCCTGACGCGGTCTCCTCTGCCACACACGGCCCCGGCCCCCAAGCGGCTGGCTGCCCGGCTGTCCACCCTGGGCCCCTGTGGACCCGGCTCTTCCCTCCTCCCAGCCCAGCAAGGCCTGGGGCCCTGTGAACACGGCGGCTCCTGCCTCAACACCCCCGGCTCCTTCGACTGCCTCTGTCTGCCTGGCTACACGGGCTCCCGCTGCGAGGCCGATCACAATGAGTGCCTGTCCCAGCCCTGCCACCCAGGCAGCACCTGCCTGGACCTGCTCGCCAGCTTCCACTGCCTCTGCCCACCAGGTACCCGCAGGCTGGGGCTTGGGGTGGATGACAGAGCTAATCCCACACGCAGGCCCTCTTGCCTCGAGAGCATGGAGAGCCTCAGGCCAGCTAAGTCAGCTACCCAAGAACCTTCTCCTGCCCCCACCCCAGATGAACACTCAGGGCCACAGATGGCAAAGGCTGTGCACTGCTCGACTCTGGGGAGGGGCATGCGTTTCCCAGTCCTCGTGGAGTATGCCGCCTGGTCCCCGTACTCAGGCTCATCAGAGGAGCAGAACAGCAGTTCCTAAACATCATGCCAACCCAGAATGCTCCTCCTGACACAGAGACGCTCCTCTGTAGAGCTTGGCAGTAAAGCCCTTGAAGGGCCTGTTGCCTGAATTTGGTGCAACAGGAAGGGAATACTGCCAGGCTGCACGCAGCTCCGCTAGCCTCCCAGGAGATCATGAACTGGTGCCGGGAGTGGAAAGAAACTGAAAGAGAATAGCTTACCCTGTGTCAGGTGCTACCTGAGCAGGTTACATGCCCATCTAAGCTTTACAATAACCCCACGAGGTCAGCGCCGTTACTGTGCCCGCTTTATAAATGCAGAAACTGAAGCTCAGAGAGGCTAAGTGACCTGCCCAAGGTCACCCAGCTTGTAAGTGGCAGAACCAGGATTCAGACCCAGGCTTCGATCGTGTCAGCCACTGCACTACCTGCCCCCCTAAAGCTGAGCGGCTTCCTGGGAACGTGCTGAGAAAACATCCGGGATCCAAGGGACAGGCTGTGGGCATGAGGAGCTGCAGAAGCAGGCTCCCAGGCAGGGGGGCGGGGGGCAGCATGGTCCGAGGCTGGCCCAGCCTTGGTGCAGGGTGAGACGGGGGCCAGGGCCTGCCCGAGGAACAGGACACATCTGGACCGACGAGCCTCCCCAGTGCCCTAGAGGCCCCGCTGGGGCACCGGTCTCCCTGGCACAGAGACAGCCCGGGAAGAACAAAAACAGCTCCTCCCAGCAGATGCCCCTGTCTCACTTGTCCTTCGGGGCCTCCGGGCTCCTCAGCCCGCCTTCTGGGCACAGAGGAAAGGCCCCAAAAGGCATGTCCTCGCAGCCCTCTCACAGCCGGCAGGTACCTGTCCTGGGCTTTCTCCCGAGAGCAGGGCCACTCGCAGCAGCAGCAGGGCCTCCAGTTCATCCCTGCAGCCTGCATGCACACAGCACCCTGGGAGGGCAGCCTGAGGCGGGGGCAGGCTGGTTCTAGAACCCGGGCCTCCTGGGCAGCAGGCCTAGCAGCGCCGCAGCCCTCACCGCAGCTCCCGTCCTCAGGCTTAGAAGGGCGGCTCTGTGAGCTGGAGACAGATGAGTGCGCCTCTGCTCCCTGCCTGCACCAGGCTGACTGCCAGGACCGGCTCAACGGCTTCCACTGCACCTGTCCGCCCGGTGAGTGCGCCCCACCCGCCCTCGCCCCCTGCACCTGCCTGCCCACCCCCTCTCACCCCCCTGCACCTGCCAGCCCACCCCCCTCACCCCCCTGCACCTGCCCTCCCACCCCCTCTCACCCCCCTGCACCTGCCTGCCCACCCTCCTCACCCCCCTGCACCTGCCCTCCCACCCCCTCTCACCCCCCTGCACCTGCCCTCCCACCCCCTCTCACCCCCCTGCACCTGCCTGCCCACCCCCCTCACCCCCCTGCACCTGCCCTCCCACCCCCTCTCACCCCCCTGCACCTGCCTGCCCACCCCCCTCACCCCCCTGCACCTGCCCTCCCACCCCCTCTCACCCCCCTGCACCTGCCTGCCCACCCCCCTCACCCCCCTGCACCTGCCCTCCCACCCCCTCTCACCCCCCTGCACCTGCCCGCCCACCCCGCCCTTGCCCCCTGCACCTGCCTGCCCACCCCGCCCTCGCCCCCTGCACCTGCCCCAGGTGAGTGCCGCTTGCACTCTGTTTTCGCCTCAGGCCTCTGAGCCTCCACTGTTCAGGCTCCAGGCCTCTGCTTTGCTCCCCAAGCTCTCTTCTGTCGCATCCCCCAAATCCTCCTTCCCTTGCTTACCCGCCCACCCTCATCTCTGTCCTGCCAAATCACCCCACAGCCCTCCTTTCCAGACCCCCGAGCCCCTGGTGCACCCTGCACGGTCAGGGCCACTGCCGACCCCCGAGACAGCCGCGCAGGACTCCTGGTGGCACGGGACCCTCGGTCCTCTGCTGTGATGGTGGCTGGCTTACCGAACACACACCTAGCTCTAGTCTCAGGCATTCTCCTGTCCCTCCTTTCAGTGGCAGCCCGAGGTCAGTTCCATTATTAATCCTCTGCAGGGGGCACACTGCTTACCCCCACCAGCTGCACCTGCCCCAGGTGTCTCCTCCGGGAAGCCCTCCAGGTTCACCTTTCCTGGCCAGGGGGAGGGCCAGGACTGGGATTTATGCTTTTGATAAAATGTATTTTCAGCATTAGTACATATATGCAGTGATGCCTTATTTGTATGAAGAAAAAGTGACCACATATGCTCTGTAATGTCCTGAAGCTCAAGTCACTAAGAAGCCCTCCAATTGGAGCTTTCATTACATAGCGATGCGTTTTTAGTCGGACCCCGCACCACGCCCTTCATCTGCAGCGCGGTCATTTCTGTAGTGTAAGGAGAGGCTCGCTGTCCGCGTAACTTCATTTCTTCTTCGAACCCATAAAGTCGTGCCTGCACAGCTCAGCCAAACACTTGTAACGACTCCCTAATGCATGTAAGGAACAGAGATGCCCCGCCATCTGCCCCCCTCCCCCTCCCCCGGCAGGGTTCACAGGCTCCCAATGCGAGGAGGACATCAACGAGTGTGGCAGCTCTCCCTGTGCCAACGGCGGGCAGTGCCAGGACCAGCCTGGGTCCTTCCATTGTGAATGTCTCCCAGGTAAACGGGGCTCAGACCCCGAGGGAGAGGGGGCCGGGCGGACCCCGCAGCCCCTGAGCGTGCCTGTGCCCTAGGCTTCGCAGGCCCGCGCTGCCAGGCGGAGGTGGACGAGTGTCTGAGCGGCCCGTGCCCCCCGGGCGCCAGCTGCCTTGACCTCCCAGGAGCCTTCTTGTGCCTCTGCCCCTCCGGCTTCACAGGTCAGCGGGGAGCCACTGGCAAGGGCCGGCGGGTACTGAGTCCTTTCGGGTGGGCCGAGGTCACAGGGCGTGTTTGGTGTGCGATGGAGAGCAGAAGGCGGGAGCCCTCGTTCAGCGCGAAGCTTGCCGGCCGCACGCACGGGCCGGGCGGTGCTGTTGACCCGCGGCCTCGGCTTGAATGCGGGATTGGGGCCGGAGCAGGGGAAGCCATTCGTTCGCTTAGGTAGCAGGCACTTAAGTGCTGCCAGGGACAGACACCGCTGTGAGAGTTGCCTCCCGAGGGCCTTACCTCTAGGGCGGAAAGGTCACAGCCTCTCGCTGGCGCCAGGAGGGGCTCTGAGAGCCGCGTGCGCAAGACCCTGGATACGGGCGCCAGCCCCGCAGAGCTGCGCAGGCCTGGGCGGGCCTTCCAGAAGGAGCAGGTGTTTGTCAGACAGGCGGCCATGCACGCGGACGGGAGGAAAGGACACCCCCTCAGGAGCGCAGGGGGATGGGGAGAAGGCGGGAAGCGCGCGGGCCCTAGCACCAGGGGCCCCTGAGGACTCGCGGGCAGCGAGCATGTCATACAAGTGGCCTTTGGCCCCATCGAGGACATGGAGGGACCCTGTCTCTTTCTCCCATCTCCCCACCCCAGGCCATCTCTGTGAGGTTCCCCTGTGTGCCCCCAACCTGTGCCAGCCCGAGCAAAGGTGCCAGCACCAGGAGGACGAGGCCCACTGCCTCTGCCCGGGCGGCAGCTCTGGCTGTGCCCCCACAGAGGACAACTGCACCTGCCAGCACGGGCGCTGCCAGAGGTAATGTCCTGCAGGCCCTCCGCTCGCCCCGCCCTCTTAGGCCAGGAGAAGACAGCGGGCAGGTCTGTGGGGGGGGGGGGGGGGGGCCATGGGGACCACAAGGAGATGGCGGAGTTCTGAGGTCCCCGCCTCAGGGGGACAGGGCTGGGCGGTGAGTGTGGTCCAGGAGGGAGAGATCACAAACAACGGGGAGCGAAGGCCTAGGGGTGAGAGCCGAGAGAAGAGCGCTGAATCCCAGGGCCGGTCCCTCAGACAAGCGTTTACTGAGCACCTGCTCTGCGTGGCGCTGCTCCAGGGCGTGGGCAGAGGAGGCCATGGGCAGGGGCGCTGCTCCGGGGCGTGGGCAGAGGAGGCCGTGGGCAGAGGAGGCCGTGGGCAGGGGCGCTGCTGAGGGCAAAGACCTGAAGCAAGGGCCGGAGTCTCTGGCCAAACACAGAAGGTTACGGGACTGACCAATGGGAGGGGCGGGAGAAAACTCCTCCCTCCATGACAGGTCCTTGTGCGTGTGTGACGTGGGTTGGACAGGACCAGAGTGTGAGGCAGAGCTGGGCGGCTGCGTCTCCACGCCCTGTGCCCACGGGGGCACCTGCCACCCCCAGCCCTCTGGCTACAACTGCACGTGCCCCACAGGCTACACAGGTGAGATGCTCCCTAAACCATATACACCCTGGGCTGCCACCCTCTGATGAAGGGCAAGGCCAGTGGAGACGTGTGACAAGGGGCCTCAGGCTCTGTCCCCATCCAGGAGCGCGGCATGGGCTGCAGGGGCCAGGTGCTGGAGGTGGCGAGAAGCAAAGCTGCTGGGAGGGAAGAGAGGGGGTGGGCTGAGGAGGGTAGAGAGAAGGGCAGGGGAGGACAGGAGAGATGAGGGCTCCCTTCCTCAGGGCCCGCCTGCACTGAGGAGGTGACAGCTTGTCACTCGGGACCCTGCCTCAATGGTGGTTCCTGCAGCCCCCGCCCCGGGGGCCACCTCTGCACCTGTCCTCCAAGCCACACCGGGCCCCACTGCGAGAGCAGCAGCGACCTCTGTGCCTCCGGTGAGTGCCACTGTGTCCTGGGGCTGGGCGCAGGCGGCCAGGGTGCTTGTGCCATAGCAAAAACCTGGACCATGAGCTAGTGCTCTGATGGGGTCGGGGGGTGGCCTGTCTGTGGTGTGACTGAGGTCACAGGCCCAGTGATAGGCAAGAAACCCAACCCCTGGCTCACAGCCTCCTCTCTCCAGCCCCGTGCCTCAACGGGGGTACCTGTGTGAACAGGCCCGGCACCCCCTCCTGCCTCTGTGCCACTGGCTTCCAGGGCCCACGGTGTGAGGGAAGGGTCCATCCCAGCTGCGCAGACAGGTGAGCAGAGGCAAAGGCCCTTCTCCTTCACCTCCTCTGGGGTCCAGCTGCCTCTCATCCCGCATCCTTCTCTCGGAGGGAGGCCCTCCCTCGGTTCCCATCTCCCCGGGACCGCCCTCCCCATGTCCCGGACCTGCCTCCTACCATGCCCTGTCTCTTGTCCAGCCCCTGCAGAAACAAGGCCACCTGCCAAGATGGGCCCCAGGGCGCCCACTGCCTCTGCCCTGCTGGCTACACAGGAAGCAGCTGCCAGGTGAGGGGCTCTGAGCCAGGTGTGCTGAGGAGGCAGGGGCTGGGGAGTGCTAGTGAGAGGGTCTGGGGTACGGAAAGGTGGCAGCAGAGTACCCACATGGAGAGGTTTGGAAGTCTAGGCACCGAGGTCTGCATGGAGAGGGGCTGCCAGGGTGCCTGCCCGGGGACTCCTGGGATGTAGGCAGCAAAGGAACCCGGGGGGCTCTGAGGGGATGTTGAGGAGCTGAAGTCGGCAGAGCACCATCTCTGGGCTGGGGACTTGGTGCTCTGTCCTGCCTCATGCTCCCTCCAAACCCTCAGACGCTGATGGACTTATGCGCCCAGAAGCCCTGCCCCCGCAACTCCCGCTGCCTCCAGGCCGGGCCCTCCTTCCAGTGCCCGTGCCTCCAGGGATGGACCGGGCATCTCTGCGAAGTCCCGCTGTCCTGCCAGAAGGCTGCCCTGAGCCAAGGTGCCAACCAGGGGCCAACGGGGAGCTGATGAGGGGAGAAAGGTGCCCTCCTCTGTCCCATCCCTGAGGCCATCACACACTTGACCAACAAAACACTCAGCCCAGAGTCGAAGCAACACAGGCCAACCACAGTGACTGATTCCACGCTCAGCGCCCAGGGCATCCTCACACACACACAGCGCCCAGGGCATCCTCACACGGCCCAGCTCCCAGCACCATGCTCAGCGCCCAGGGCATCCTCACACACACACAGCGCCCAGGGCATCCTCACACGGCCCAGCTCCCAGCACACACTCAGCGCCCAGGGCATTTTCACACGGCCCAGCTCCCAGCACACACTCAGCGAGCTCAAGAAACACCAGCCAGCCCAGTCAATAAGACTCCAGTTTAACATGACCCACAGGGACCTAACCAGTGTGGAGCAACTCGACTCTGTCACTATCATCATCTCTAGAGTGGACACACTTAACCCAACTACACTCAACATATTTCGCTTCCCACACATGTGATGCCACACCAACCCCCTTGTGAAAGAATAGCCCTTGCCCTGGCCGGTTTGGCTCAGTGGACTGAAGGGTCCCGGGTTTAATTCTTATCAAGGGCACATGCCCGGGTTGCGGGCTCAATCCCCAGTAGGAGGCATGCAGGAGGCAGCTGATCAATGATTCTCTGTCATCATTGATGTTTCTAGCTCTCTCTCCCTCTCTGCAATCAATAAAAATATCTTTAAAAAAATAATAATAGCCCTTTGTGCAGATGAGTTTGATATGAGAAGACCTCAGGAAAGAGAGGTATGGGACCGGGGGTGGTTAGTGGCAGTAAGCACATTGGAAGGTGCAGAATTACACTCTACAGCCCGAGAAGAGGGCGGCCCTCCGTTATGGCAGCACAGCCAGCAGGGGAACTCGATGCTTTAATCCCTTCTGTGTCAGGCAGGACTGGTCCTCAGGCCTCCACCTCCCCCAGGAATGTTGGTGGCCCCACGGGCCTCTCGGCTCAGTGTCTGAGGCCGGGGCGCCCTTCCACCCCACTTCACTTTATTGATCCTGTTTGTCTCTCTGCAGGCACAGAAGTCTCTTCCCTGTGCCAGAATGGAGGTCTCTGCGTTGACAGTGGCCCCTCCTATTTCTGTCACTGTCCCCCTGGATTCCAGGGCAATATGTGCCAGGACAGGGTGAACCCATGCCAGTCCAGACCCTGCCAGCACGGGGCCACCTGCGTGGTCCAGCCCACGGGGTATCTCTGCCAGGTGAGCGGGGGTCAGGGCCATGGGAAACAGTCGTCATGGTGGGGCAGTGATCCATCCATTTCCCTGGCCCACACATCCAGCCAGCCACCACATCCGGCCATTTTATCCCTAAATATTTCTCAGTGTTGTCCTTGTCCCTTCGCCTTCGAATACTGGCTCAGTCCAGGCCTTTGCTGCATTCCACGTGGACACCTGCGTCAGCCTCCCATCGTCCCTGCCCAGCCCTTCCTCTGTTGTGCTGACCTGTCACCCCCCTGATCAGAACCCTCCAGTGGCTGCCTCCTTCACCACGGCCTTGCGAGACCCGCCCTGGCTCTCAGACTTCATGTCTCCCTCCCCGCCCGCCCCCGCCTCTGCTCCAGCAACACAAAACTGCATCTGGCTTCGCTGCACACCCCATCCCGGCTCTCTGGTGCCCTCCCCAGCCTCCCCCACTGGATGGTGCCCAGGAGGTGCCTTCCTCAGAAACATGTCCTGAACGACCCCCCAGACTGGGTCCGGGGCTCTCCTTGGTGGTCGGGTCACGGAGCTAGAGGCCAAGCTGAGATTCAAGCCTGAGCAGCCTTGTCCCTGTATTCAGAACCGGGACTTCGGGGCGAAGGCACCATGCACCCCCTAACCACCCTCCATAGCGTCGTATTGTGAGCATTTCACACACACACCAAAGCAGCGCACTGACCAGTAACCCGCGCGCACCTGCTGCTCAGCTTTACTTTCTCTTTCGTGAAACTCCTTCCAGAAGTTTCCAAACAGCCCCTCGCCTGCTTCCTCAGCCCTCTAGCCACTTCGTTGTGAGCCCCTTTTCTCCGTCTTCCCGAAGCCTTCCTGGTTCCATTCTTGCATGCTCGCCTTCCTCTTGCAAGAACTCAGCACATGGCAAAGGCCTCGCAACGATCCTCTCTCCAGCAGAATATGAAACACTCAGGCAGGGGTACGGGTGCCGGTTATGGAGCCATAGCCTGGCACTGCCCAGCTGCTGCCTAGCTGTGTGACTTGTACAAGTCAGTCTTTCCAGGACTCGGCCCCCATTTCTGTGAAGTGAGAGCCCAATAGCTACATAAAGGGCTTAGGAGTTTAGGAGGTTCCGCGTGTAAGTCACGCAAGCCATGCCAGCTGCCACACTCCCGGCCGCCTGCGAGCCTCGTGGAAGCAGGGACCCGTCTGGTTTTCTTTGCATTCCTGCTCCTAAAGTGGTGGCTGGCGCAGAGGGCATTCAGTCAGCGCTTGCAGGTTAAAGCCTGGCACAGCCTGGGGCTTGTGGTTGGAGAGGTTCTACCCAAAACGGAGCTCTCTTTAGTGGCAGTGTGTCCTGGAGCAGCGGTCGCCAACTGGTGGGCCGAGGGCCGCGAGGTCCGGAAGGTTGGCGACCGCTGTCCCAGAGGTGGTTTGGGGCTGGAGCGGGTGTGCGCCGTGCCTTATGGAATAATGTGTGTTGTGTGTTGAGATGGGGCGAGCTACACGTGCCGGGAGGGCTGGTGTGACTGGAGCCGGAAGGCGGCTGGCAGACTATCCTGAGCTGTGAGCTCTGCAGCGCTGGGGTGGGCTCGCTTCCTGGTTCCGTCTGACCCACTTTGCCTGCAGTGCGCCCCGGGCTACGAAGGACAGAACTGCTCAGAGGAACCCGACGCTTGTCAATCCCAGCCTTGTCACAACCAGGGGACCTGCACCCCCACACCTGGAGGCTTCCACTGCACCTGCCCCCCAGGCTTTGTGGGGCTGCGCTGCGAGGGGGATGTGGACGAGTGTCTGGACCAGCCCTGCCACCCGAGAGGCACTGCAGCCTGCCACCCTCTAGCCAACGCCTTCTACTGCCAGTGTCTGCCGGGGCACACAGGTGAGGCGTGGGCGGGGAGCGGGGGTGGGGGGCGCACAGGCATCTTTGGCACAGCTGAGCTGGCCATGGAAACCCAGATAATCCCCTCCCACAAGGCAGCTAGTCATCTTGTCCCCAGAGAATATGGCCAGGGTCCCTGTACCTGTGCAGCTAACTGGGCCGACTCCCAGGAATGAGCAAAAAGGAGGCAGTGACCAAAGCAGTGTGACATCTAGTCCCACCCCCGCCGCAGGCCAGCGGTGTGAAGAGGAGATAGACCCCTGCCAGAGCCAACCCTGCTCCCATGGAGGGTCTTGTGAGGCCACAGCAGGACCACCCCCAGGTTTCACCTGCCGCTGCGCCCCGGTGAGTGACTGCCAAGCTGCCTTCTCCATTGCCCCCAGCACCGACACAAGGCGAAGCCTGAGCTGGGGCTAGAGGGAAGCCTGGGAGCTCTGCAGTGGGACTGACTGGAGAAAGCCCTCCCCTGCTCACAGAAGTGGCTCTCAGCAGAAAAAGGGGGTGGTGGAGGCAGGATCAGGTGGTAGCACGAATGCATAAGGACCCCAAAATCAAGCTGGGTGACTTTGGATAAGTGCTCAGTTCTTTTAACTGTGTGCGTGTGCGCACACGCTATGGGCCCGATGCATAAAATTGGTTCATGATAGACTAACACCATTCATTGGTTTGTGCATGGCCTTCTATATATTTTATTCTTACACTATAACACCCATGAACCAAATCCAAGAATGACAACATTAATAACTTGCAGGTACTTATGTCCTCCTCTGTCCTGCCCCCCTTCCAGAGGAAGAGAGCGTATATAATCCTACTTCCAAGGATTAGGACAGTAGTTCAGTTAACACCACTCTATTAACTCTTTAGTCTGCCTGGACTTGCACTGCGATGCTACAGTCCATGCAGCTGGCTGCAGAGCTGTGGTTCATCTGCTGTCACCACCCTGTACTGTCATTGTGTGAAAAAAACATGGGACATGGTTGCAACATCTATAAAATGATCAACTTGTTCTCTGATGCCCCTTCCAGATGGACACTCTAGGACCCTCTGAGTTATCTTATCCAGGAGTGTCTTGAGAGGAAGTGGGAAGAATTACACAAGGTCCCTTACCAATCTCTCTTCTCCTCTCTGCAGGGTTTTGAAGGCCCCACCTGCAGCCAGAGAGCCCCCTCCTGTGGCCCCCATCACTGCCACCACGGTGGGCTGTGTCTGCCCTCCCCCAAGTCTGGCTTCCCACCCCACTGTACCTGCCTCAATGGCTACGGGGGCCCTGACTGCCTGACCCCAGCCGTTCAAGGCTGTGGCCCTCCTTCTCCTTGCCTCCACAACGGCAACTGCTCAGAGACCTCCAAGCTGGGGGGCCCAAGCTTTCGATGCTCCTGCCCTCCCAGCTCCCCAGGGCCCAGGTGTCAGAGCCCCAGAGCAAAGGGGTGTGAGGGCAGAGGTGGAGATGGGGCCTGTGATGCTGGCTGCAGTGGCCCGGGAGGAAACTGGGATGGAGGGGACTGCTCGCTGGGGGTCCTGGACCCCTGGAAGGGCTGCCCTTCCCACTCCCGCTGCTGGCTTCTCTTCCGCGACGGGCAGTGCCACCCGCAGTGTGACTCTGCAGAATGCCTGTTTGATGGCTATGACTGTGAGACTCCTCCAGCCTGCACGTGAGTTGGGGCGAAGGGCCATAGATGCTTGAGTTACAGTGTCACCCAGTCTCAAGCTCCAGGGTGTTGCCACCCTCATCACTGTCAGCATTGCCAAGTGAGGGTGGAAGGCCTAGGCTCCACCCAGGGACAGGGCAGCATCAGGTTAGCAGGGCAGCGAAAGCCACTGGAGCACCATCTCTGCCCCAGCCTCTCTCCAAGCTGCTGCCTGGAGACTCTCGCCTACAACCGGCACCCAAGGGAAAGCGTCTCGGGCTCTCCTTCAGGGAGAGGGGAGCTTGGGGGGCAAGAAGGGACTGTCCTAGGAAACAAGGTGTCAGTCAACATTGGGTGTCTGAGCTACCTACCACCCAGGACCTGCCTAAGCCCATTTCTCTGGAGCTGCCCCATTAGCGAGTGCCCTGGAGGCTGTGGGAGATCAGTAATCCTCTCTGGGAAGGAGGGAGTCCTGTTTCTTTGGGGTCCTGAGCCCCCTCTCCTCGCCCCCCAGTCCAGCCTATGACCAGTTCTGCCACGATCACTTCCACAATGGGCACTGTGAGAAAGGCTGCGGCACTCCGGAGTGTGGCTGGGATGGAGGCGACTGCAGGCCCGGAGATGGGAACTCGGAGTGGGGGCCCTCCCTGGCCCTGCTGGTGGTGCTTAGCCCCCCAGCCCTGGACCAGCAGCTGCTTGCCCTGGCCCGGGCACTGTCCCTGGCTCTGAGGGTGGGTCTCTGGGTGAGGAAGGACAGTGATGGCAGGGACATGGTGTACCCCTATCCTGGGGCCCAGGCCGAAAAGGAGCTGGGAGGAATCCCAGACCCCTCTCATCAAGAAACAGCAGCCCCTCAAACACAGCCTGTGGGCAAGGAGACAGACACCCTCAGCACAGGGTAAGGCTGGGCGAGGGGCGAGGGCAGGGAGCCAGGGACCAACACAGGGTCCCTGAGGTGCCTCGCCCGCAGGTTTGTGGTGGTGATGGGTGTGGACTTGTCCCACTGTGGCCCTGACCACCCTGCATCCCGCTGTCCCTGGGACCCTGGGTTCCTGCTCCGCTTCCTTGCTGCCATGGCTGCAGTGGAGGCCCTGGAGCCCCTACTGCCGGGACCCCTGCTGGCTGCCCACCCTCGTGCAGGCACCGGTAGGTGACCCCATCATTTCCCCTGACCTTGCTCCCAGGCCAGCTTTCACGGCACAACCAGCACGGAGGTCAAATGAAACAGGAGCCCTGGGACCCAAATGCTCTTTGTGGGGACTTACCCTTGTTACCCTCTTTCTCTAACTGGGATCTTCCCAGGGCCCCTTCGCTCTACAATCTCCTTCCTTATCTTCCTAAGGACTTTGTCCTAGCCTCCCTCTAGGCTTCCCACAAGCCTCGGGTCTCGGCCCATCCTCTCTGCTAGGCCGAGTGCATCGTCACTCCTGTGTCAAACGGTGCAGAGCTCACGAGAGAGTAAGAACTCACGTCGCACACACTGTGCCCGGCTGTGCTCTAAGCGCTTTACAGTACTAACTCCTTTTATCCTCCCAACAACCCCATGGAGGCGGGTGCTATTGTTATTCCCATTTTACAGATGAGGAAACTGAGGCCCACAGGTCTTACAGCCTCACCTGGAATGGCCTCCTTTGTCTCTCCCACCAGAGCCCCCCGCCAACCAGCTTCCCTGGCCTGTGCTGTGCTCGCCAGTGGCCGGGGTGCTTCTCCTGGCTCTTGGGGCTCTTCTCATCCTTCAGCTCATCCGGCGGAGGCGCCGAGAGCATGGGGCCCTCTGGCTGCCCCCTGGGTTCACTCGAAGGCCTCGGACTCAGCCAGCTCCCCGCCGACGCCGGCCCCCATTGGGCGAGGACAGCATCGGCCTCAAGTGAGAATGTGGAGGAGCTGGGGCTCAGGGAGGGGACTCTTGCCTGTGAAGATATTTATGATCAGAAGCAACAAGAGATGCCCCTGCAGAAGCTGAAGACAGAGGAAGGGGAAGGGGTGGAAGACTGCTGCAAACCTTGTGGACCCTGAAGGTCCTCTACCCACCCACCCTCTTCCAGGACCCTGAGACCAGAGGCCCAAGCTGATGAGGACGGACTGGCGATGTGCTCAGGCCCCGAGGAAGGAGAGGAGGTAGGCCAGGTGAAAGCACTGAGGCGATGGAAGGGGGAAGGGACAAGCCAACCTTCCTTCCAATTGTTTTTCTGATCCCAAGGCTGAAGACATGGCCTCACCCTCCAAGTGCCAGCTCTGGTCTCTGAGTAGTGACTGTCGAGAACTCCCCCAGGCAGCCCTGCTGACTCCTCCCCAGGAAGCTGAGATGGACATCCCTGATGTGGACACCCATGGGCCTGGTACTTGAGCCAACCCGGACCAGAAGTCCCTTTGACCCTTAGAATCAGAAAATCCTTTGGTATCAGCCCTGAAGAAGCAAATGTTAGAATTAGTGCCTTACAACAGAGTGTGGCCCCGGGACAGGAGAATCAGTGCCCTCTGGGAAATGGGTAGAGATACAAATTCTTGGGCTCTAGAGCTCCTGATTCAGATATTCAAGCTATTGGGGACCTGTTTGAAAAAGCCCTCCAGGTGAGTGTAATCCAGACTCAAGTTTGCGAACCACTGCCCGAGAAGGTTAGAGAATTAGGCCTGCTGGCTGGCTGGCTCCTTGAACAGGAGGAAACTGAGGCCTGGAGAAAAGTAGAGGTCACTTGACTCAAAGCCACACAAAATCAAGAGCCAGAGCTGGGCTTCCTGACACCTCAGGTCTGTGATTCTCCCTGAGCCTCCATGCCCCGTCGTCCCATGTCCTTTAAATCGACTTGTTTCCCATTCCTTTTCTCCCACCCGCAGAGGGGGTAACACCCCTGATGTCAGCAGTCTGCTGTGGGGCAGTCGAGTACAGGACTTTTCTGGAAAACTCTGAGCCCTGGGAACCTCTGTTAGATGGAGGGGCCTGTCCCCAGGCTCACACCGTGGGCACTGGGGAGACCCCCCTGCACCTGGCTGCCCGATTCTCCCAACCAACTGCTGCACGCCGCCTCCTTGAGTCTGGAGCCAACCCCAACCAGCCAGACAGAGCGGGGCGCACCCCTCTTCACACCGCTGTGGCTGCTGATGCCCGGGAAGTCTGCCAGGTCAGTGCACAGTGGGGTCCCTAAGAGAACAGGGAGTAAATGTGGAAGTAAAGCTGGGCCAAAGTATCCTCTAGTCCTCCTTTGGCGACCTAACATCTAGTGTTTGGCAAAGAGTAAGGTGATGTGGGCTTGGGGACCTGAAAGGGAAAAGCAATAGATGGCTGAATATGGATTGGGAGGTGGGTGTGAGGGCCTGAGCCAGCAGCCCAGGACATACCAAGGGTGGCTGGCCCTCTCTGGCCCCCCAGCTCCTACTCCGCAACAGACAGACCGCAGTGGATGCCAGGACAGTGGATGGGACCACGGCCCTGATGCTGGCCGCCAAGCTGGCAGTGGAGGACCTGGTTGAAGAACTGATTGCAGCCCAAGCAGATGTGGGGGCCAGAGATAAATGGGGTATGGATTTGGGGGTGTTGATGTGCTATAGAAAAGTTGAGCAGTTGGGATGTGAGATAAAAATGAATAACAGTGGGGAGGAGGTGGCAGAGGAACAACTGGAGGCTGGGGGTTCCCTGGCAGCCTCTCCAGGGTATAAGTCCGCGGGCGTTGGCAGGATGGAGCACACGTCCTCCCCCATCCTCAACAACGCGCATGCCCCAGCCCACTGTAAACTAGGATGGGGAGGGGTGTCGGTGGGAAGGTGTAGGCGCCTCCGGGTCCCACCGACCCCAGAACAATGCCCCATTGTCCCTTCCGCGCGCCGGTGACGTCACCCGGGCAGTGCTTCCGGCCCGCCGCCGTCACCCGGGCAACGCTTCCGTCTTTGAGGGACCCAGACTCAACAGGCCTGAATAGCCCTTCCCCCAAGGCCAGGATCCCTGGGAAACGGGAACCCCTGCGCCTGGCCCCCGGCCTCAGGGTGACAACATCCCACGTCGTTAACCAGGGAAAACCGCTCTGCACTGGGCCGCCGCTGTGAACAACGCGCGGGCCGCCTGCTCCCTTCTCCAGGCCGGAGCCGATAAAGACGCCCAGGACGGCAGGGTTAGGCCGGGCAGAGGGCTCCCCACACAAAAAAGGGGTGCGGAGAGGTGGGAAGAGCGGGAACTCCCAAAGCCAGAAGGGGGAGGGACCGACGGCCCAGTAGGTGGAGTCACGAAGGGCCAGTCCCGGGGTGTGGCCTTCCCTGACCTCGCTTCTGGCTTCCTCCCTCGCAGGAGCAGACACCGCTGTTCCTGGCCGCCCGCGAAGGAGCGGCGGAGGTGGCCCAGCTGCTGCTGGGGCTGGGGGCGGCGCGAGCGCTGCGGGACCAGGCGGGACTGGCGCCCGCCGACGTCGCCCGTCAGCGCCACCACTGGGATCTGCTGGCGCTGCTGGAGAAGGCAGGGCCTGCGCACGCGCGTCACAAAGCCCAGGCAGGCCCTGCGGGCGCCTTCGCGCGTGCGCGGGCCGCCTCGGGACGCGGACGGCGGGGCGGGGCCATGCGGCGCAACCGGACGCTGTCGGTGGGAGCCGCCCCGCGTGTGCGCGGAGCAGGCCTGCAAACCCGCACTTTGTCCGTGGACTTGGCCGCGCACGGGGGCGGAGTCCACTCTCAGTACCGAAGCCTAGCGAAAGGAGCTGGAGGAGGCCCGCCCCGCCGCGACCCGATGTTTCCCGCAGGCACGCGTGGGCCGAGGCCCGGCCCCGCCGCAATGCCAGGAAGATCCGGGGTCGCGACCTCCGCTGGCGGGCCGTGTGATTGGGTGTCCCTGGGAGCCTGCGGCCCCGCCCCCAACACTCGGAGCCCGCCTCCTTGCCTTACTCCGTCCCCCGAGCGCGGATCTCCTCGCGTTGCCTGGGGTTCCCCAGTCCCCCAAGTAATACCCTCAAATGCAGTAAGCGAAGCTCAAAAGTAGAAGGCTAATGGCAGGGTGGGATTCCAAAAGTGAGCACCCATTAAGTGCCCGCCTGGGAGTCCTTCAGGTTTTAAAGTTCTCGAGCTCCAAAAGTAGGGGATCGGAAATATAGCGTCCCTCCCAAAATGAGTGTATGCCTACTCACAACCGTCATCGTCTTCCACGTGGAGAAGATGAAGCCCTGAAAAGGGTTTAGGTGCTGAGATGAAGTGGGCCCAGGAATTAAGGGTCAGGGGTTACAGGAGGGTGGAATGGAGTGGGCTAGGTATCCTGAACTGGAACCAAGAACTACAGATGGGATGTAAGATGTTCTTCCTGTACAGGATGTGGTTCCCGAAGGGAGCGCTTAAATCACCCCCCACTACCTACAAACAGTTGACAAATATTTGTTAAGCACCTGCTATGTGGCAGGCATTGCAGGTGCTGTGTCGGAGGAGCACCAAGGACCACTCCAGCTGATGACTCCTTGCATTCTCACCAGTGCAGGGATGAGGTGCCACTCTTCTAGCTACTACTTTCTCTAGTTAAGAACCCCAAATCTGTCATTAGGTAATAAAGCTGGTATAAAGTGTTACCTTCTTTTGGAGGGTTTGAGGAGTGCAATGAAGAAAATATGGGAGTGGCTGCATTGTCTTCAAAATTTTGTGTCCCAAATTCAATTTTTTTTATATATTTTTATTGATTTCAGAGAAGGGTGAGGAGAGAGAGAAAGTTAGAAACATCAATGATGAGAATCATTGATCAGCTGCCTCCTGCACACCCCCTACTGGGGATCAAGCCTACAACCCAGGCATATGCCCTTGACCAGAATCAAACCTGGGACCCTTCAGTCTGCAGGCTGACACGCTCCACTGAGTCAAACTGGCTAGGGCCCAAATTCAATATTTGAATGGAGACTTTCAGTATAGTGTAAGAGCAAGAATAAGATTTGGGGGTCCTGTGCTAATTTAGGCTGTCATCTGAAAACGAGTCTAGTAGTCTGAAGAGAAGCCACACATTAGACACGTTGCCTACCTTCCAAGGGCATTTAGTTCTAGCCACATAGGAGACTCCCAGGAACTCAAGCTAAGTAGAGGAAGACGGAGACCATCTCAAATTAATCCACCTTTCAGCAGTGTAGTTCCACCTCTCGTAGTGATGATGGGCCTGAGACATGGAACTTGGAGCATTTTGAAAGCGGATTACAAGCATACCTCATTTTTGTGGGCTTCTCTTGGTTGCACTTTGCATATAAGTGTTTTCATTAACATTGAAGCAAAGACTCTCTACCAACAAAAAGATTGACTCCCTGAAGGCTCAGATGATGGTTAGAATTTCTTAGCAATAAAGTATTTTTAAATTAAGGTATGTTTATTGTTTTTAAGACAATGCTATTGCACAGTTAATAGACTAGTTTAGTTGTAAACATGCACGGGGGAGCCAAAACATCTGACTCACTTTATTGTGATAATCACTTTATTGTAGTGGTCCGGAACCAACCTGCAATATCTCCGAAGTATGCCTTGTAGTAACTACCATTTATTGAGCATTCACTGTACCAAATGCTTTATCACATTTAATCCTCACACCAACTGTTAGGTCTACCAAAACTGTTAGGTCCATTTTACTCTTAGAAACAGGCACAGATTTTTATCTGGTAAAGATGACAAGGCATTAAGTGCCAGAACCAGAGTTCTTCATCATTTCATGTTTGAAGTCACTCAGCTGTAAACCCCCTATTATGACAGGTTTCCATTTCGAGGCTCCAGATGTCTGTCCTAGCTTGGTGCCCACCAGTGTGATCAGTGTGGAGAGGTCAATGACAAAGCCAGGGAGTTGGTCCTCTCCCTTTATCCCTCATTCATGACCAGAGGAAAGCCTTCCCTGACCCATGTCTCACATTTGGTACACATCTTGTCCACTGAGTAGACCAAGCACCTAGGGGTAACTATGACACTCGCTGTGTTGGACCCAGTGCTGGGGGTATATGTATATGTTTGAGGGCCTAACATCCCGGGATCTGAGTCCTGCTTCCCACTGGAACCATGCCTGTCCTAATCCCAATGAGGCTGTAAGCTGGGAAGCAGGGGAGGGCTGAATCCTACCATCAGGGGACATCTTAGGGAGAGGAGAGACCTGGGGGTGAGGGTTCTGAGGACTGAAACCACTTCCTGTGCAGCTAGTTCCTGTGTTGACAGAGCTAGAGGGGAGGAGAGGGGGAGGGAACAGAGTGGTGGGGGTTGGGGTCTACTGAGGCTCTGGAGAGGGGAAGGCCAAAAGAGTTCTTGCCCACCTTGAAACCCCTCCACTACTGCTGGAGGAGCTTTTCCCAGCCTCTGCTTCCCTGGGGAGAGAGGTTGAGCAAGCAGTTTGGGTGGGAAAACAGAACTGGAGGAAGTTGACAGGGATGGGCGGGGCCCATGGGGGGCTGACCAGGAACCCAGCTTCCTGCTTAGTACCCAGACATCCAGCCCTTGGCTCACCCCCACCCCTTCCAGCCCCCACTCCCTACAGGAACTCAGGGTTCTGGCCCTCCTCCAAATCCTAGCTCCCCTCCCCCATCGGTTTCTCCCCTCCAGGGCATGGAGGCTGAGAGACCCCAGGAAGAAGAGGATGGTGAGCAGGTGAGCTGGCACGGGAGGAGAGGGGGGGGCTGACCCTGGAGGAAAGGGAGGTGAGAGGACCTGAGGCAGAGACCTAGTGACCTTGGACGGTGGACTTGGAAGGGCTTGGGCACAGGGGTAGGAACAGAGACACAGAGAGGAAACAGGCTGCTTGGCCAGGCCCGCCCCTGCTTGACTGGAATGGATGTCTCGGCATCAGGGCCCCCCTCAGGATGAGCATGGCTGGCCCCCTGTAAACACCACCATTCGACCTTGGCGATCTGCTCCTCCATCCCCTCCTCCAGGGACCCGCCACACAGGTATCCCCACCCATCCAGGGAGTTCCCTGACCCTGGTGCCTGCATCCTTCCTAATCCTATTACCAGGGTCCACTCCATCATGGGCCCTTTCCCCACATCCTCTGGACTCCCCATTGTACCTCCTTACCTCTGACCACCAGTCCCTAATCACCTCACCCTGTCTGTCCCTGTCCCAATCCCCCACCCTGCCAACCTCTCTGAGCCCTCCCCCTACTCTCCCAGCCCTAGGACCCCGCTCGGCCTCCCTGCTCTCCCTGCAGACTGAGCTCCTTCTGGACCTAGTGGCTGAGGCCCAGTCCCGCCGCCTAGAGGAGCAGAGAGCCACCTTCCACGTCCCCCAGGGTCCCCCAAACCTAGCCCCAGCCCCACCACGGCCCCAGGAGGACAGAGAACAACTCTACAGCACCATCCTCAGTCACCAGGTGAGACACCCCACCCCCCAGGAGGCCAGACCCAGGTTTCCTGGTCTCTTGACCCTGTCCTCTTTGGGGCCCTATCCCTCCTTCTCCCCAGGTATCTGCCCCCTCTCCAGAGTCTAGCCCCCCACCCCAGTCACAGGTGTCCTGTATGCCCCTCATACAGCCCTGGCTCCTTTCCTGGCCTGCTCCTCTTAAAACCTCACCAACACCTTCCCATCCCTCCATCCCTCCAGTGCCAGCGGATGGAAGCCCAGCGGTCAGAGCCTCCCCTACCCCCAGGGGGACAGGAACTCCTGGAGTTGCTGCTGAGAGTTCAGGGTGGGGGTCGAATGGAGGAACAAAGGTCCCGGCCCCCCACTCACACCTACTGAGATTTGAGCCCCCCACCAGCCCCTCCGCACTCCCGGAGCTCCAAGCGGGGCAGCCCGCTGCCTACCCTCAACCCTGCTGGGCAGGGGCGCCAGAAACTGGACCCAGCAGAAATCTCTGTCCATCGTCCTCGCCCATGTTGCTGGGAACTGAGGGGGTGAAAGACCTCGCACCCTGGGAATAGTCAAGGTAGGATGGTTATCCAGGACCCTCCCTGAGTGCGCGGAGCCGGAGGCAGTGAGGGTCCCAGCACCAAGGGACACCCGTCCCTACTCTGATCTCAGGGAGTGGCTTGGAGTCTTGGTCCCGAGCGGTAGGGACACCCCCAGACGTCAAGCCGCTAGGCAGAATCTGAGGGCTCGAGGCCTCCAACTCCCAAGACAAGACTAGTCTCGTCCCCTCAGGCCGTGACCCGAGGAACAGTCCCACCCTTCTTCCCAACCTGAAAGGGAGGGTGGGCCTCGCCGAGACGCACTCCGCGCCCTCCCCACCCCGCGCCAGGACGCGGCCTCCGCTGTGCACGGCTCGCCCTGCCCGCCCCTCTCCCTGCTCCGCGGGCCCCAAGTTTGGTTTGTGAATAAAGGTGTTCCCCTCTGACTGGACTGGTGTCTGGGCTGCGGGCGCAGGGAGGCCGCGAGGCCGGAGGCCGCTCCCCGGGCTGGCCCGAGGCCAGCTCCCCTCCCCGGCTGGTTAATTACTGGCTCATTAAGCAGCGGCTGGAGACCTCCCTAATTACCCCGCCCCCTCCGGATTTTAATTAAGTAGAACAGGGAGGGGAGTCATTAGGACAAGAAATATGAACGGCGCTGTCGGTGAACCCAGGCACTCCGGAGCCAGAGTCCACGCCCCCCGGACCTCGACCCAGCAGCCCGCGGCCGCGCGCCCCGACACGCCGGCCCCCCACGCGTCTCCTGCTCCCATTCTCTCCACCCTCCTCCCCGCCCCTCCTCCCGTCTCCCTCCCCCACCCTCCCCGCCGCGGTGCCGTCGCGCGTCTCCGCCCCCAGCTCCTCCCGCGCCCCGCCCTCCCGCTCCCCTCCCCTCCCCCAGCTCCCCTCGCCCTCCTCCCTCCTCCCTCTCGCTCACACACACCCCCGCCTGGGCCTCCTCTCTCCGGCTCCATTTTCTCCGCCGCCGGGGGCCGGGGTCTCCTGTGGGGGGACCAGCCGGTACCCCAGGTCTCCCTTCAGAGCCGGGGTTAACCCCCGGGGGAGCCAGGAGACGGGGAGACGGGCGGGGGTCGGGGCGGAGAGAGCAGCGGCCCCGCCGAGTTTGGGGGGAAGTAACAAGGCGGGGGAGGGACGGGATAGGGAGGGGGCCTCAGGGCCCCCCCCACTATGGACGAGCGGCTGCTGGGGCCGCCCCCTCCAGGCGGGGGCCGGGGGGGCCTGGGGCTGGTGGGTGGGGAGCCTGGGGGCCCTGGCGAGCCTCCGGGTGGCGGAGACCCCAGTGGAGGTGGCGGGGGGGTCCCGGGAGGCCGAGGGAAGCAAGACATCGGGGACATTCTGCAGCAGATAATGACCATCACGGACCAGAGCCTGGACGAGGCCCAGGCCAAGTGAGTGCCCCCACCCCGCCACCCCACACAGAGCAGCAGAAGCCCATTCACAAGCTTGGTCTTTGGAACCCCCCAACTCCAGGATCCCACACCTCTTTTCTTTTCTTGCTCCCGGAACCCCTAGATAAGTGACTCCTCTCCTTCACCCCCCAGGCCCTGAAGCCTTAAAGAGGGGAACCCCAGGTGGTCTCACCCCCCTCTCCTAACCTCTCACTGACCCCCCAGTCCCCTGAATCACCCTTCCCTCTCCAGAGCCCCCTTCTGGCTCCTCCTCTGACTCTCCCTCAGCTCACCCCCTCCTCTGCAGACCTGGGGACCTCCACACCCCTCCCCAGAGTTCCTTCCTCTCCTCTCCACCATGGCCCAGCCTCCCTGTGTCCTCACCCCCCTCCACCCCTGCTCAGCCCAGGACCCTCCACACACATCTCTGCTGATCCCTCCACTTTAGCTCGGCACCCCTAACCCCTCTCTGGCACCTCAAACTCTGACTCTTCTCCCCAGTCTCCATCTCTCTTCTTTTGAAATCGACCTAGTCACCTTCATATCTGCAGTCACCCCCAAACTCCCCCTCTGCACTCTTCTAGACGGTCTCCCACAGCCCCCAGCTGCCCATGAGACCTTCAGCCTGCTGCCTCCACCTTCACTCTGTGGCGGGTGCCAAGCAGCTTCCCCAAGTCTCGCTGGGAGCTGATCTCACCCCAAGAACCCCACCCCCATTTCACCCCAGCCCCACTTTCTACCTGCCTTCTTGTTCCCAGGCTCCCTCTCTCACCCTCATGGTGTCCCCCTGCACGTTTCTGTAGCTAAACTTTTCTCTCCTGTTTCCTCCCAAGGAAACATGCCCTAAACTGCCACCGAATGAAGCCAGCGCTGTTTAGCGTCCTGTGTGAGATCAAGGAGAAGACCGGTACGTAGGGGAACCCAGTTCACCATACACTCAGGCCAAGAGTTTGACAACATGGAGCCCTGAGGAGAGTGGGGGTCAGGGAGGTGTCCAGGGGGTTACTGGGGAGGGAACCAAAGAAACTCGGGTCTCAGGAGGACAGAGAACTGGGTGTGGGGGTCCTCGGGTCCCTAAGTCCGCTTGTGCTAGGCCTCAGCATCCGAAGCTCCCAGGAGGAGGAGCCGGTGGACCCCCAGCTTATGCGCTTGGACAACATGCTTCTGGCAGAAGGTGTGGCTGGGCCTGAGAAAGGGGGGGGCTCAGCGGCAGCAGCTGCAGCCGCAGCAGCTTCCGGGGGCGGCGTGTCCCCTGACAACTCCATCGAACACTCGGACTATCGCAGCAAACTTGCCCAGATCCGCCATATCTACCACTCGGAGCTGGAGAAGTATGAGCAGGTGAGGCGAGGACGCGGGAGTGGGTGGCGGGAGCTTCCTCGGGGGGACCCCAAGGCCAAAGGGCACCTCACAGCCCACCGGCCCCCACTGCAGGCATGTAATGAGTTCACGACCCACGTCATGAACCTGCTGAGGGAGCAGAGCCGCACGCGGCCCGTGGCACCCAAGGAGATGGAGCGGATGGTGAGCATCATCCACCGCAAGTTCAGCGCCATCCAGATGCAGCTCAAGCAGAGCACCTGCGAGGCCGTCATGATCCTGCGCTCCCGGTTCCTGGACGCCAGGTGGGGCCCAGGGTCCAGGCTGCACACAGGACCCCCAGGGCCCCCGGGGAGCTTGCAGCATGGAGACCCTGCTGGCCCAGCAGTCCTCAGCGCCCTTCTCCCTCCTCTGTAGACGGAAACGCCGGAACTTCAGCAAACAGGCCACCGAGGTCCTCAATGAGTATTTCTATTCCCACCTGAGTAACCCGTATCCTAGTGAGGAGGCTAAGGAGGAGCTCGCCAAGAAGTGTGGCATCACTGTCTCTCAGGTATTGGGGAGGAGTCTCAGCAGGAAGCGCTCCAGGCCTGTTGACAGGGTCCTACAGAGGGAAGGTCTCCAGCTGACCCTCCTTTCTGCCCAACACCCCCCAGGTCTCCAATTGGTTTGGCAACAAGCGGATTCGCTATAAGAAAAATATCGGAAAGTTTCAAGAGGAGGCAAACATCTATGCCGTCAAGACTGCCGTGTCTGTCACCCAGGGGGGCCATAGCCGCACCAGCTCCCCGACACCCCCTTCCTCCGCAGGTGGAGCCCTCGGCCAGCCTGGCTGGCTGCTTTGCACACTTCCTGCTTTTGTTCCCACTTCCTATCTAGGCAGGATCATGGGCATAGGGTGGGGGCCTTTGGGGGTAACAGAGACCAAGTTGAGATGGGGTGGAGATGTCAGGGGACAGAGGCCACTCCAGCAAGTTACGTCTTGCCTTTCTTCCCACCAGTGGCAGGGGAGGCCCGGAGCTGAGCCTTGATGCTGCAGCGTTGCTGTGTGGAGTTTGTGCGCAGTGGCACACCCCACAGAGCTAGTTCAGAGGGCTTGTTGGAAACAGGGGTGTGTCTCCTGTCTGCCACACAGGCTGTCATCGTCCCTAATTCCTTCTCTGCTCCCCCAAGGCTCTGGCGGCTCTTTCAATCTCTCAGGATCCGGAGACATGTTTCTGGGGATGCCCGGGCTCAACGGAGACTCCTACTCTGCTTCCCAGGTCAGATGCCCTCTCCCCTGAGCAGGGTTTCCCACACTCTGTTTCCCTCCCTTCAGCACACTAGACGGTTTCTTTTGAGGCGTCACACTGTGTCTGTCACACCTTCCTTCGCTGCCATAGGTGGAATCACTCCGACACTCGATGGGCGCAGGGGGCTACGGAGATAACCTCGGGGGAGGCCAGATGTACAGCCCTCGGGAAATGAGGGTGAGTGGAGCCCTGCAGCCCTCCCACCTCTCCCAGGACCAGTGCCCTTCCCCCGCAGCACTGCCCCCAACACTAGGTTTCAGAGCCTCACCCCAACTGTCTTTTTTCCAGGCAAACGGCGGCTGGCAGGAGGCTGTGACCCCGTCCTCAGTGACGTCCCCAACAGAGGGACCAGGGAGCGTTCATTCTGACACTTCCAACTGATTCCCCCCTCAGGGCCACGGGGTGGGGGCTCACGAGGTGACGAAGATGTGAGGACAAAGGCATCCAGAGGACAAGCCCCAGACACAGGAGAAGCACAAGATGGAGAAGGGCAAATGGGGTTGCCCTACCCCAGCCGACTCAGTGCTGGGGTTGCTGACTACATGACAAGGAGAAGGGGGTCCCCTAAGGGGAAGGTGGGATCTGTCTCCCCTGTTTTCCCTTCTTTTCAATCTTTTTCTCTCCCCATTTCTTATACAGAAACACACCCAGAACCCTATCTTTCAGATCCTCTCACAGACACATACACAACTATTGTTTCTCTCACAGACACACATACGACTATTCTGTTTCTGTCATAGATACATACACAACTATTCTCTCTCTCTCTCTTTCTCTCTCTCTCTCTCTCTCTCTCTCTCTCTCTCTCTCTCTCGTTCACCCATCCTCCCTCCCCCACCCCTTATCTGCTCTGGGATCTGTGGAGACGCCAGCCTTGCCCTACCTACCAGAGATGCCAAAAATGGGGACACAACTTCTGGACAGATGACCTGGCCACGCCCCGGGCCTCCCACCCTCTCCCCCTCCAGACGGCTTTATTACCTCATATGCAGCTCATCTTAAACCAATAGAATTACTCGGTGAACGAGAGTGTCTGACTCAGATATCTACCTCGGAGGGAGTTTCTGCTACTTTAGGGAATTGGGAATTGTTAACTGGGTTTGGGGGTTGAACCTTTTTTTTTTTTTTTTTTAGGGAAGAGAAAATACCTGGGATCCACCTGTATTTTGGGGGTGTTTTGTTGATGTTGGTTCTTAATTTTTGAGTTTGGGGAAGTAGATGTTTTATATGTGGATTTCTTCTTTACCTTAATTACTGGCTTTCCCATATTAGGGGTGATAGCAAAAGGGGTCATGATAAGAGAAAGGGGAACAAGTGGAACCGGTGAAGAGGCCCGGCTGGCTCGTCCAGAGAAGTCCATTTAGCAGGGCACCACGCCCGCCCCCCTCAGATCACTTAGGTGTCCTCCTTTGCTTTAAAGGCCCAGGTGTTCTCTGCCGGTTGGGCAGCTCCCGCTGCACTTGGTGTGGAGGCAGTGGGGGCTTGCATGGCTGGCCTGTTCTCCCTCCTCTCTCAACCCGTGGGCAGGGCTGGGCACAGTCATTTGGAGGCAGTGCCACCTTCCCCTGTGACACGTCTTTTTTTTTAACTATGCAGGTTGGAGGGGAGAAGGGGGAAGGGTTATTGTGAAATAAGTATGGGTTGGGATGCTTGTGTATGTATCTCCCTCAGTTTCCCCAGAAATGAGGTATCTTTGTTCTCAGTCCAAAATCATGAGGGTGGGGAGAGGAGAGAGGCTGCAAAAAGCCAGGTACGGAGGGAGGTAAAGTCACTGCTGCCCCATCCTTGGCCCTGAACCCCTCCAACATCGTCAGGATTTCACAGACTGTCACCATGGGGAACCCCTCCCATCAAAGATCTTGCAAGACTGGGCAGGTTGGGACTGATGGGTGGGGGCGGGAGGCACGGGCACGGGTGTGGGCAGTTCTCACTTGTAAACTTATAGTTTCGCAAAAAAAACCAAAAAAAAAAAACAGTTTTAAATAAAGAAATTTTCCCCCTGGGTTTAGTTGAGAATTATTTTCAAAAACATAAGAAACCCCAGGAAGAAAACATTTTTCCCTTCATAAAAGCCCAAAAGGATTTCCCTGAGTCCACCAGCCTTGCCCTCAGCACCCAGGCCCCATGTTTCAGCCGGGCCTCTTCCATGGGAAACAGCCTGGCCTGAACCGGTTGGCCTGCAACCTTGTGTCCACAGATGGGCTCCAGTGGCCCACCAGGTAGCCCTCAGCAGACTGATGGTCAGGTTGGGGGTCCTAAGGGCTTGAGAGACCCTAGAAGATGCACTCCCCACCCCCATAGATGTGGCAGTGCCAGGGGTGGGGTGATCACCGTTCTAGTATCTGAAGGACTCTTATCCGAGAGTCACGAATTCCTAGCATTCCCTGTGCCAGGACAGGACCGGGAGATGGGGGCAGGGGAGCGGGTACAAGCCCCACCTAGGGCAGTGGCCACAGCAGTGAGAGGCAGACAGAGCCAGGAGCCTGGACAGGAGGCAGGATGGCGGCAGGGACAACGGCTGGAGCCTGGGTGCTGGTCCTCAGTCTGTGGGGTGAGCCACTGCCCCCACCTGTGGAAGGCACTCGTCCCCCTCCCAGATCTTCCCTGGACCCTAATGCTCCTCCAGCTCCCTTGCCCACCTTGTGCCAGTTTTGTCAGCCCACCTCCCTCCAGCCCCTCCACCTTGCTGCTGTCTCCCAGGGGCAGTGGCAGGCTGTCAAAACGTCACAGCCCCGATCGGGAAGCCGTTGGTGCTCAACTGTAAGGGTGCTCCCAGGAAACCACCCCAGCAGCTGGAATGGAAACTGGTAAGTGGGGCTCCTGGCATAGCCTCCCCAGCTCCATGCCTCAGGAGTCCTTTCCCAAAGGGCTTGCGCTATTCAGGCCTCTCCTCTGTCCCCAGCACACAGGCAGGACAGAAGCCTGGAAGGTCCTGTCTCCCCAGGGAAGCCCCTGGGACAGCGTGGCTCGAGTCCTCCCCAATGGCTCCCTCCTCCTGCCGGCTGTGGGGATCCCGGATGAGGGGATTTTCCGGTGCCGGGCAATGAGCCGGAAAGGAAAGGAGATCAAGTCTAACTACCAAGTCCGAGTCTACCGTAAGGGTTCCAGGGCCTTCCCAAGGCCCACCTCTCCTTTCAGGAAGAGCCTTCAACCCCAACCCTTGCCTCCTTGGCTGGCCCTTGTGGTGGGAGAATCTTCAAAGCCCCAGCTTTTGATTGGAATTTTCCCTCCTTCAGAGATCCCCGGGAAGCCAGAAATTGTTGATCCTGCCTCTGAGCTCCAGGCTGGTGTCCCCAATAAGGTAGTGGGAGAAAAGGGGAGGAGAAAGTGAGAACAGGACGGGTGGCTGGGTACGTGTGTATGGTGTCTTACTTTCAAAGGTGATGAGGTCACTCTTTCCCCAGGTGGGGACATGTGTGTCTGAGGGGGGCTACCCTGCAGGGACTCTTAGCTGGCACTTAGATGGGAAACCCCTGATACCTGATGGCAAAGGTGAGTCCCAAGTTTCCCCTCCTAGCTGCCTTTTTCCTGATCCCTCCCCCGCACACCGTGGGACACCTCGCCTTCTCCCTCCACCTTAGGCGTGTCTGTGAAGGAAGAGAGCAGGAGACACCCTGAGACAGGACTTTTCACACTCCAGTCAGAGCTGACGGTGACCCCAGCGCAGGGGGGAGCGCCCCACCCCACCTTCTCATGTAGCTTCAGCCCCGGTCGTCCCCGGCGCAGAGCCCTGCACACAGCCCCCATCCAGCTCAGCGTCCAGGGCGAGCCCAGAGGTGGGTGAGTACCTTCTGAAAGTATGGCCACTGGACCACACAGCGGTGTAACTCTCAGCCTCATGCCCTCCCCAGCCCCGGAGCCTGTGCCTCCAGAGGTCCAACTGGTGGTGGAGCCGGAAAGCGGAGCAGTAGCTCCTGGTGGCACTGTGACCCTGACCTGTGAAGCTTCCACCCAGCCCCCTCCTCAAATCCACTGGGTCAAGGACGTGAGTGACCTGGGAGAGGCTGGGAGGTAGAGAGGCATCGTTGGCAACTGGGAGGGCAGGGAGCTCATAGAGAGGCAGGCAAGGAGCTGGGGAAGACAAGTACCTGAGGATGTGGACCAAGACAGGAGATGGGATGTATGGACTTGGGTTGTAATAGCCTCCTGTCCCCCTTCCCCCACCCAGGGCACCCCCCTGCCCATTCCCCCCAGCCCAGTGCTGCTCCTCCCTGAGGTAGGGCCTCAAGATCAAGGAACCTACAGCTGTGTGGCCACCCACCCCAGCCACAGGCCCCAGGAAAGCCGTGCTGTCAGCATCAGCATCATCGGTGAGGAGACCTCTCCCCACACCCCAGGGGCATGTGCAGGCTCCAGTTACCTACCCCATTCTGGCACTGTCCCCAAGAGCCACCCCACTCCACCCTCAATTCACCCATACCCAGGCCTCAGCTACCCGCCCCCAAACCCTACCAAGAGAGCAGCCCAGCCTGTCCCCTCCCCACTCAGAGCTAAAAAAAGGAAACACTCCCACTAGCTAGACCCCTCCCAGCCTGCTGCCTTCCTTTCTGACTTGCTCTGACTTTGTCTTCCAGAAACAGGCGAGGAGGGGCCTACTGCAGGTGAGGGGCTGGAGCAGGTCAGAGAGGAAGACTGACCCCAGTGTGAGTGGGGGTGTGGTCAACAAGAAAGGAATGGCAGGGCTGGGCCCTCACCCTCCCATTTCCCTACAGGCTCTGTGGGAGGGCCTGGGCTGGGAACTATAGCCCTGGCCATGGGGATCCTGGGAGGCCTGGGGGCAGCCGCCCTGCTCATTGGGGTCATCATGTGGCAAAGGCGCCGCCGCCGAGGAGAGGAGAGGTGAGTGGAGGAAGCTAGACACCTGGTCTTGGGCTTCCAGGCAGCAGGAGAGGTGTGGGGGAAGTGCAAGGACCATGTGCAGAACTCTCCCACGCCTCCTCCCCAGGAAGGCCCCAGAAAACCAGGAGGAAGAGGAGGAGCGTGCAGAGCTCAATCAGTCCCAGGAGCCCGATGCAGCCGAGAGCAGTGCAGGAGGGCCTTGAGGGGCTCCTGGCCACCCCATCCCTCAGCTCCCTTTTCTTTTCCCCACACTGTTTTGGCCCCAGACCATTTCTCCCTTGTATAACCTCTACTCACCTCACCTAACTTCCTTTCACAACCAGAGCCTTCCACAAACAGTGATGAGTAAACACCTGACATAATTGCTCCCTTTGCTCGTGTGTGTGTGTGTGTGTGTGTGTGTGTGTGTGTGTGTGTGAGAGAGAGAGAGATAGAAAGAGAGAGAGAGAGAGACACCCTCACTCCCTACAGCCCTGAGAACGTCCCCACACCACACCAACACTCACTCAAAGTGGGGGATGTTCCGCCCGGGGAAGGAAGGGGAGGAAGGACAAAGGTGGGCAGAGTTCCCATCAATACATCTCAACTTGTTTATTGAGTGTGTGATAAAGAAGTCAGTGAGGAGAAGGGAGCATTTAGTCAGAACCCACAGTAGGTCCTGGGGAGAGAAAATTAAATTAAATCAAGGGAGAAGTCAGGGAGAGTCAGAGGGAGCCTTGCTCACCTTTCAAAATCAAATCAAGAAATGGGGGATGCACAGGATGAGGAAAAGAGGAGAACAGACCTTCTCTTCAGTCTCCTCCTCTCCCAGCGCTGGAGGGGCGCTGCTGCGGAGGGAGTGCGAGTGAGAGCGCAGGTCAGAGGATGCTCCTCCCATCCTGTGGTCCTGCCTGTGGTCCTGTGCGCAGATGCACTCCTCCCACACCCGCCTGGAGAGTGGCCAACAGAAGTGGAGGGGCTGGGTGAGGGTCCAAGAGTGAGGAAGGGTCAGCAGGGACCCCCAATACTGATTCTCCTCTGGCTGGAGGTGGGCAGAAAGGAGACTTGGCTCAAATACTGAGCAGCCAGAAAAAGAAGAAAATGGCGAGAAACAGGAAGAGGGAGTCCTGCCAGCTGGAGGCCGGGTGACCCTGTCCCAGATCCACACCTGGAGGAGAAAGGAAAGCTGTGGCAGAAGCACCCACTCTGGGGCCAGGAGGGGCTTGAGAGGATTCGGAGGGCTCCCTGGCAGGGGCTGAGGGAAGGCTCTTACCTGCACCCCGGCGGAATGGCTCGTGGGCATTGAAGACAGTGGTGAAAAATCCAAAGGGAAAGGCACCCACACCGAATGAGAAGTGAAAGGCCCCGGGATCTCCAAATGGCTGGAAGCCCTACGGAGGCAGAGGAAGTCAGGGTGGGCTGTGTGAGGCTTTAGCAAGGAAGGAACACCATCAGACCAGACTCACCCCTCTGCTCTCTGGAGCTGGTCGCTGGCCCTGGGGGCGGGGTGGAGTTTTCAATCTGAGGAAGAAGAGAGGGACATCAACAGGAAATGTCTCTCCACTTCAATACCCCCTCCCAGGGAGGAAGTCTCCCACCTCCCTTCAGCACCCTCCTCTCTCTCACCTGGGATCCTGGGGCTTCTGGCTCCCTCGCCCATAAAGGGGGACAACCTTTTCTCTGCTGATCCCAGCTTTACACACTGGGCACTCTTGCCGCTCTGGCCGTGTCTCCAGCCACTGGGGGGAAAAATGAAGTGGTTTCCAGTATACAGCAGGGTCCTCCAGCTCCTCAGACCTCCCCATTTCCCTCTTCATCTCTTCTGAGTACGCACCTGATGAAGACAGGGCCAACTGGATGGGGGGAAAAAAAAGGTCAAACTAGCTACAGTAAAGAGACACGGACCCGACCTCCAAGTCCCATCTCACCCCCAATTCCCAGGTATTACCAGCTGTTTCTTTTCATATTGTCTGCCACCTCTACCATGCCAGCCAACTTGGCCTTCCTGCTTTTCTAATCTTCCAACACAAAGTTTCATCCATCCTCAAAATGCTTAACCCTCTCCCCGCCCCCAACACACACACACACATGCTCATCCTCTCCCTTCTCCTTTTGACTTAATTTTCATTATTTTCAACCACCCCTTTCCAGATGTCCTCTTTCAGTCCCAGCCCCATCCTTGCCCCACATCCATCACTCCCAAACCAAACCTCCTAATTAGCACCACCCGCCCCCGACTCCGTTTCCTCTCTTCCAGGCACATGAAGCCCCTATTGCCACAATCCTCCAACCTCTTACGGCTGTCCCTCCAAGTGCCCTTGTCCTCAGGACATACCACCCCGTCCCTGACATAGCTCACCTGAATGTGGCCCCACATTCCCTAGGTCTCCCCCACTCAACTAATGCCTCTCTTACCCGTTGGGTCTAATGCGTTTCCACCTGCATAGCTAAGACCCCTCTCTTATTTGGGGTAAGGTGGCTCGGGTCTCCCCTATACAGATGTGCGCCGTCCACCCTCGCCCCGTTTCTCCAAAACACACCATACGCTCCCGCTCCTAGCTCCTGCGCCTTTGCTTTTCACAGGTCTTGTCGTACAGACGAGCCCCTCCAACCCACACATAGCCGGAAAGATGTACGTCCCCTCCTCCGGGCTCATCTATGGGGATGTGCCCTCCGATTATCCGTATGATTTGTGATCTCCCGCCCCCAGCCTGCCCCGTATAGAGGTGAGCCCCACTCCTCTCGCCCGCTTCCCGATTCTCACCAGTACAGGTGGCCACACATACTGATCACAGCTTCCCGAGCCGTCTCCAGACATATATTACATTCGAAGGTCGCGCCCGCCCCGCCCCGCTCGCAGTTTGGCCCTTCGGGGCCCCCATCCTCCTCCTCCGCTGCTGCCATGGCCCGTTCGGTTTCGCCCCCACGCACCCCTAAGTCCCCGCAAACACACAAATACAAGCCCCAACAAACAAGAATCCGCCTCCCGCTCACGATCGTTGGGGGAGGCTTCAAGGTTTTTTAATCACGATTGGTCTGAGTGCCTGCCAATCACACAGGATGGAACATAAAGGATTGGTCCGGAGGCGGGGGAGGAAGAGGTTTGCGCGGCCCTGCCCTTGCACTATGACTTATTGGCTCATGCAGTCGCCGTCGCTGGCGTGCTCTGCCATTCGCCCGCCGCCGGGCCAGGGAAGCTTTATTCGTATGGGTAGCTGCCAGTCATATCCAAAGTCCAGAAGCAATTGGTTCGGGACTGCCCTTGCTTTCCTTTACTTCCTCTTTCTCAGAAGGTCCGGATTCCTATTGGACTTTGGAGCGTATGACTCCAAAGCAATTGACTGGCTGGACTCGACGGAAACTGGTGGTTAGGAAGTGCGCATGCGCAGCAGGCGGCGGGAAGGGGTGGACCAATCCCGTGAGCGCTGAGCTTTCTCGGGGCCCACCCTGCACCTCTATCTCGTCGTCATGGTGACTGCTCTACAATTGGCTGGGTTCAGGTTCAAAGGATTCGGCTCAGCCTCCTCCGAGTCCTCGGGTTAAGGCATCTCTCGCCCGATTGGCCCGTTTCCTTAGCCGCTAATTGGCCGAGATCGGAAGAGACGGCGAAGAGCTCAGGAAAAAGGGCAAAACTAGGGTCGCAGGGTTCAAAATGGCTCCGGCCTCCTTCGGTGACCTAGGGAATAAAACTTGGGGTCGCCCCGCCGTCTCAGTGAAGAATGGGGAACTGGCCTTAGCCCGACGCCGGGATGGTGCGAGCCTCGACCTGCGGCACTGGTGTTAACCGCCTCCCGCGGCTGGACTCGGCCCGCCCTTTAGGTGCTTACGGAGCAGAACTGAACTAAAGCCAAACCCTTTCTAAAGGGGCCGGTAGAACAGAGTTGATCTCGACCCCGTTTTAAACCTCCACAGCGAAAATGCCCAGCCACACCACTTCGCGAGTGGCTGCCGGGGGCAAGGCCCGCCCCTTTTTAAGGCGACCTGTAGGCCCACCCCTCCCTTCGTGTAAGATGCCCCGGGGAGCTGGGGTCCTCCCGGGCTGAACCCCTGAGGCCGGGCTCGCTACTTCCTAGCGTGGGCCTTTGTTCCGCAGTCAGTGACCCTCACTGTGGCCCAAGGAGCAGGTTTAGGTAACTCTCCAGTGCCAGTGCCCCTGACATCGTCCTCAGGGCGTGTAGACTCGCGTTCGGCGAAGGCGGGGCGGGGCAGGCATCTGATAAATGCGGGGGAGGTGACGGTTCAAGAGTTCTGTAGAGGGTTAGGGAAAGGTTGCCGAAAAGAAGCGGTGGAGACCAAGGAAGAAGCAGTGATAGAATGATCCTGGTAAAGGGATTATGGGGAACACGGGCTGGGCACAGAGCTAGATACATGACTTCAAAATTAAGGAGGCATTCCTGTCCCAGAGGAAATCAGCATTCTTCCTCTCCCCACTCCCGCTCCCACACAAAGCAGCCCTAATGCCCAATTTCCATTTTAAGACTAGGTGCACCCAGATTCTACGCTGGGGAGAGGGGTTGTCTTGGCTTGGGTCAGGAGACTGATAGGAATGCACTAGAAAAAGTGCTGAAGTGGAAGAGCCTGGAAAGACTGGCAGTGAGAGAGCCTGAGAGGACCCTTTCCCCATAAAGAGGGGCGAGGTGGGTGGAGGAGGGAGTGGGGCGCTGGGAGGTAGTGAGGGGACAAAGGGAGAGAGCAGGCTAGGGGGCTGGAGGGTGAGGTGAGGCGAGATGGATGGAGCCCTGGAGGGACAGAGGTGAAGGGCTCGGTGCTTGGCATCTAGTAGATGCTCATAAATATTTGGAATTGAATGGGGGACAAGAAAAGGGGCCTTAGAGAAGAGTTGGAGGGAATCAACTGCAGACATGGGAGTTAAGGAAAAAGGAGGACGCCACGGAAAAGTGAAAGGAGAGCTGGTGATGACTGAGGAGAAGGAACGAGCACAGCCTGCGGGGACACAAGTCTGTCTGCTGAAAGGGAGTTTATGGAGGAAAGGGATGCTGCTGCAGGCACAGGCCCAGCCCAGCCCGCCCGGCCCCGAGCGAGCTAGCGAGAGGAGACTGGTCGGCGCGGAGGAGACGCCTGGGTGCCTGGGAGGCGATTGGCAAAACAGGCCGCCCATCACCGCCCCCCACTTCCTGACCAGCCCCGGAAACCAGCAGGCGTCGGGGGTGTGGGGGGATAGCGGCAGCGGCAGCCCAGCCCTCAGAGACAGCAGGAAGGGTGGGAGGGAGCTGGGGGACAACCCCCACCATTCCTACCGCCATGGGCCCTGCCTCCCACTCTCACCTCCCCTCCATCGGCCGGGGCTAGGATACCCCCAAGCCCTGTCGCCCCCTTGGCACCGACACCCCGAACGAGGCAGAGACACAGCCACCCGCCACCACCGCTGCCGCAGCCTGGCCGGGGAGGGGGCCAGCCCCCCAGGCTCCCCTCCCCACTGAGGTGGGGGCAGGAAAGGGATGGGAGGAGGAGGGGGAGGGTGCTGAAAGGCACTGGGAGGAGAAGGTTGGGGAGAGGATGGGTCTGGGAGGGCGGGCTGGGGAGAGGGTTGCTGGGAAAAGGAGGAGAGCCGCCTGGGGAGAGGGTTTCTGGGGAAAGGAGAGGGGGCTTTAGCGGGAGGAAGGATGGAAGAGACCAGAGGGAGAATTGGAGACCCTGCGAGTTGTGGAAAGGGTGTGGACAGGGAATCCTGGGGAGGGAATTCCTGCACTCCCCAATCCCAATTCCTTTCCTTGCCCTTTGGCCCCACTTGATTGATTCTTGGAGGGTTGGGGCTGGGAGGAGGCTGCTATGTTATGGCCCTCCCTCCCTCACCAGAATTTGCTTCCTAGGAATGCCCTCAGACTGGTCTGCCCATCTAGGCACCGGGCCTCTTGTTTTCCCCTGGCCTCTGTGCTGCTCCCCTCACGGACACTTGGGTGTTTTCTGTGTTGAATCTGTGTACTTTGGACATAATGGCTTGTGTGCAGCTAGGTTGTCCTATGCTATCCATGGGCTGTGAAGAAATGATGTTATTTCCCATCAGAATTGCCCATTCTCATCTTACGTCCATGTCTCACGTCTAGTCTCGACATGTTCAGGTGTGTGAGTTTTCATATACATATTGCATCTATTATTGGCCTCATGTTTCTTGCACATAAACTTTGGCATGTAGAGATTATACCTTGTTTTTGGGGGCTCACGTGTTCCGTCCATGTTCCCATCATATGCAGCAGTCTTCATGTGTGAGATCCATGGCTTACCTGATTAGCACACGCTCCTTTCATAATCCAGTTGACCTCTTTGCTGTGTATATTTTCCCAGTCAGGGTTCACTCTACACATATGCGTGCTCCTTCACATGATATGCTGATGTTACATGTCTAACATGCTTATGGTTACACATACTATTAATTATTTCTTAATTTTATTGACATGTTTTGGGAGTCAAATGCTCATTAACCCATTTGGCACTCTATTGTGTTTATAAATTCTTGGATATTTCTGCTCCAGAGAGGATCACGTAATATTACTAGTACATATTAGAGAGGGTAACGGGGCCTCCATCTCCCCAAAGAATCATGTCCAGGTGCCTTACCTTGCTGACTTCTCTGGCCTGTGTCTCTTTCTGCACGTGATCTCTCCAGGGACTGTGTGCGGTGGGTCTGTGGAGCTCAGTGTCTGCCCTGGGTCAGCCCTGCTGTGCACATTATCTGTCCCCGCTCTGCACTGTTGGCATGCATTTGGTGACAGCAGCATCTTTCCCGTGGCATGTTAATCCCCATTCTGGATGTTTCTCTTGTGTGTGTGATGGTATGTGCCATCTTGATTGTTACCACTCTGCTTTCATTGTGGCATGCGTCACGTGGCTTGGTGTGCTCACTGCTTTCTCGGTGACTTCTTTTCATAGTTCACATCCTAAAGAGTGTAGCTAGCTTACTCATGCTCAGGCTTATGGTTGTGTGGGTCTGTATGCAGCCTTATGGTGTGTTCAGCAAATGTTTATGAGTGCCTTCTCTGCCTCCTCCTGTCCCGGGCATTGGGGATAAGACAGAGTCCCTGTCCTCAAGCTGCTTACAGACTAGAGAGGGAAACAGAAATGCAGTGAGAAGTTATACACAGTGGTGTCAAGATCAGTGGTTCTCAAACTCACCTGGAAAGCCTGTTAAAGCACAGATCAATGGTCCCAATACCCACAATTTCTGATCCAGGAGATCTGGGGTGAAGTCCAAGAAGTTGCATTTCCACACTTTAAGAACCAGTGATTAAGATCAAAGTGTAAAGAAAAGTCAGGCCTAGCAGGCTTCAGAAAGACCTCCAAAATATGACACTGAGCTGAGTGAGGCAGGTGAAGGGGTGGAAGGGCGTTCCAGCCAAAAGGAACAGCATGTTCAAGGCACAGAAGCCTGAAAGGTCCTGGTGTGTCTGAGGAACTGAAGTAAATCAGTTTGGAGTAAAAGGCATTTGTGGGCATGTGGCCAAAGAAGTAAGCAGAAGTCAACTTGTCAAGAAGGGCCTTTAGTCAAGACAGGAAAATGCCCAGATTTGTGTTACAGAAGAATCTCTGGTTGCCATGTGGAAGAGGGATAGAAGAGGAAGAGTCAGGAGCCTGTTGCAAAAGTCCAGATGAGAAACACTGGTCCAAACTTGCAGGGGCAGTGGGATGGGGGGCTCTGAAGCTTGCCATTTCAGAGCTGGCAGTCTCCTTTCCTCCACTGCCTGTTGCATTCGCTCTTGGCAATGGACTGGCCTTTGAGCACAGCCCTTCCTGTCATTGGAAGGGAATGTCTTTGGCCTTGATAGTATTTACCTGAACACCGTTTTTGCGAATTGGGACCCTGCCCCCAGCAGTGGGACAGCAGAGTGGAGGAAGAAGGAAGAGCCTAGAAGGCAGGTTCTGGGCGCCCGTCCGTCTTCCTCTTCCAGGGAAGGTGGCGTGATGTCCTTTTTACTCTGCCCTCTTTTTTCACTTGGTGAGGCCTTACCCTCTGTACATTCCTGGCCAGACTGCTGGCAGTGTCGCTGGAAGGGAGGGAAGGAGTGGTGGGATTCGTTTCCTGTCTGTGGAGGTAGGATTGATGGATGTAGTGACTCCTGGTACCTCCATGGCTTTATCTGGAATGGGAGGCCACGTGGGTGGAGAGGGATATTCTAGGTATGCATTCCCAATCCTTCATCTGTCACTGGATAGGATTATAAACGTGTGTGTATGTGTGCCGGTCCGTCTTGTGTGTCTGTTTGCCTGCATGACAGAGCCTTCATTCTTGTCAGCCAGCCTGGAGAATGTCTGTGGGTGTTGGGTGATTTTCGCTGTGTCTGCTATGTGTGCACCTAGGTAATATGCATACAGATGGCAGGGGAACTGAGTGGTGAGGGGCACAAGGCTGCTTAGGTTGAAGCTAGGAAGTGCCTCTCAGGTGCTATATTACCTCAGGTAAGTCACTCAACTTTTCTGGCCTGTTTCCTATAAAATGTAAATTTTGTGGTTTAATGTAGTGTATAGTATATATAAACCAGCCCTATCTAATACAAATATAATGCATGCCACATATGTAATCTTTAATTTTTCTTTTTAATCTTCACCCGAGGATATTTTTTTCCATTTATTTTTTTAGAGAGAGTGGAAGGGAAGGAGAAGGGGGGAGGAGAGAGAGAGAGAAACATCAATGTGAGAGAGACACATCGATTGGTTGCCTCCTGCACATGCTCCAACCGGAGATCAAGCCTGCAACCAAGGCACATGCCCCTGACCGGAAATCGAATTCCTGACCCTTTGGTCCATGGGCCGGCGCTCTAACCACTGAGCAACCAACCGGCCAGGGCTGTAATTTTTAATTTTTTGGTAGCTACATTGAAAAAGGTAAAAAGTAACAGGGTGAAATTAATTTTAATATATTCTATTGAACACCAAAGTTTGTAATTGCAAAATGTAATCAATGTAAAAGGTTATTAATGGGATATTTTACATTCTGTTTTTCATTCAAAGTTTTTGAGATCTGATGTGCATTTTACATTTCCAGGATGTCTCAGTCTGGACTAGGCCACATTGCACGGGCTCGGTAGCCATAGGTGGCTGGTGGCTGCTGGGTTGGACAGCGTAGGTGTAGGCCCTTGTAAGACCTTTACCAGCCACTAGTGTTAGCTCTCCTGTTATTGTCCTTTTAGTATCATACATCTGCTTCTGTGGGTGCACATGTCTCATCTCCCTTGTGCATCTGAAGATATCTGGGCCTTCAGAGAGAGGGGTGGGAGACCAGTCCCGAGCTCCCACTGCCCCCTGCTAGAGGCTTCCTGAGTGGGTTTCGACGGGAGCCCTGGCCCCATCTTGTCTCCTGCCTTCTGCACCTCACCCGCCCCACCCCCCTTCAGGAATCAGGCCCACTGTCCCTTGCCCCAATCCCTGCAGGTGACCAGAATGGACCTGTGGCCAGGGGCATGGACGGTGCTGCTGCTGCTCTTCCTGCTGCTGCTCTTCCTGCTGCCCACCCTGTGGTTCTGCAGCCCCAGTGCCAAGTACTTCTTCAAGATGGCCTTCTACAACGGCTGGATCCTCTTCCTGGCTGTGCTCGCCATCCCCGTGTGTGCCGTGCGAGGACGCAATGTCGAGAACATGAAGTGAGGGCCAAGGGGTGCTGGGTGGTGAGGGAACCTAAAGGTCAGAGGTGAGCAGTGCATGGGGAGGACATGGGTGTGCAGGAGAGACTGAAAGAGTTCAGGGACAGGAATGGGGAGGATTGCAAAGATGCCGGGAAAGAGGGGAGCTGAAGCATGCAGGTGGATGTCAGTGGATCCGCCTGGAACCGCCTGCCGTGACACCCCATAGGATCTTACGTCTGATGCTGCTCCACATCAAGTACCTGTACGGGATCCGAGTGGAGGTCCGAGGGGCTCACCACTTCCCTCCATCACAGCCCTACGTCGTGGTCTCCAACCACCAGAGCTCCCTCGACCTGCTTGGTGAGACCCTCCTAGAACATACCTCCCCCAGCCATGCCCTTCCTCTTCCTCTTGGAACTTTCTCCAGAATCTTCTCTCGGACGTGCTCACCTGCCCCTCAGCTGGGACGTAGCTGTCTTTCCCTCATAAGCAGGGTGGTAGGCCTTTAGTCACCCTTCCCTCCACTTGGGTGTTCCCTGGCCCTGTCCCCCCAGTCTCCCTCTTCCTTTATATCCAGGCCTTAGTAGCATAGTGATGACCTGGGTGAAGTGGGCCAACTTCGCCCTGATGCTCACCCACCCTCACCTGCCCCAGGGATGATGGAGGTACTGCCCGGCCGATGTGTGCCCATCGCCAAGCGGGAGCTGCTTTGGGCTGGCTCTGCCGGGCTGGCCTGTTGGCTGGCTGGAGTCATCTTCATCGACCGGAAGCGCACTGGGGATGCCATCAGTGTCATGTCTGAGGTCGCCCAGACCCTGCTCACCCAGGACGTGAGTCACCCTGGAGACGAGGGGGATGGTGCATATAGAGTAGAACAGTTGTAAATAAACTGATAGGTAGGGTTAAGGGGCCACAACCATGTTGCGACCCCTCCATAGACGCGTCTTTCCTCCCAGGTGCGGGTCTGGGTTTTCCCTGAGGGCACAAGAAACCACAATGGCTCCATGCTGCCCTTCAAACGCGGCGCCTTCCACCTTGCAGTGCAGGCCCAGGTGATGACTGCCTCCCTCTGCTGCTGAGCCCAGGCCCCCACCACCCCTCCTTCCTCTCTGGTGGAGCATGTCTGGGAGCCTCCGAAGGGAGTCAGGGCTGATGGCTTTTCCCTCCCCAGGTTCCCATTGTCCCCATCGTCATGTCCTCCTATCAAGACTTCTACTGCAAAAAGGAACGCCGCTTCACGTCGGGTGAGGCTCTGAGCAGACCTGGGTGGGGGGACTGGAAAGGTCATGGCAGAGGCCAGCGGGGCGTCCCCACAGGGCAGGACCATGAGAGTCAGAGCTGCGAAATGTCCACAGGATCACCTGCCAGGAAGTATTTATGAAGCACCACCATAAGAGGTCGTTACTGTCAAGCAGGAAAGATAAGGCCTGTGTGCAGAGCTGGAGCACTCGGCAGTACGTGCTAAACCCAGACAGTGGGGGCTTGAAGGGTGCTGAGTCTGGATTGTGGTTTGAGGAAGACTTTGTGCAGGAGGGCCTCAAGGAACAGGCGGCATCTGGCAGGCAGAGGGGCAGTTGTCCAGGGTCGGGAGAAGAGCCCTAAAAGGTTGAGGAGAGGGGTAGCAGGAGAGCTCAGAAACTGGGCCCAACTGAGGGCAAAGGCCTGGGTAGACAGGCCCTGACTGCTCCCCCCTCCCCTCCCAGGGCGATGTCAGGTGCGGGTGCTGCCCCCAGTGCCCACAGAAGGGCTGACACCAGATGACGTCCCAGCTCTGGCCGACAGAGTCCGGCATTCCATGCTCACCATTTTCCGGGAAATCTCCACTGATGGCAGGGGTGGTGGCGACTATCTGAAGAAACCTGGAGTCGGCGAGGCCCGGCTCTGAGTTCCCCTCCACCTTCCCCCACACACACCTGCCAGCCAGTGGGTTCTGAAGCAGGACCAAGCCCTCTTCCTCGTTCCCCCTCTCCCTACTCAATCTCCTCTTTGGAGTCTTCAGCTTCTGAAGTGAATGTCTCTGCCCCTTCCCAGCTCCCCCCATGGACTCTCATGCCTCGGTGCAGTCTCCACTCTGACCCCCACCCACCTCCTGTACCATGAGTCCGTGGGACAGTTGCCTCCCCATCATCTCCAATGCTCAGCCTACACACAGTGGGAGCACTCCATCCTGTCCCCGTGGACCTCCTTCCTTTGTGGTCTCTCCCTCTCCCCCGACATTGGCCAGTGGACTCATCCATTCTGTGGAACAATTCCCCCCACCTCCACGCCCATGGATTCAGTGGACTCATCTGTTTGCGAGGAGGACTCTTCATGCTGTGCCTGGAAGCTGGTGCCTGGAACACCTCCCAGGCTCCTCCTGGGAACACTCCTCAGCAACTTCACCCTCCCTCCCGTGGAGCCTCCGTCAGTGGGGGCTGGACTCTTCTCACTCCGAGGTCTCATTCCTGCCCGTGCCCAGGTGCCCAGGACTTAGCACACTCCTGGATGCCAGTTTGGTCTTCACATTTCTGCTTCCCCTGTTCCTGTGCAGGCCCCACCCATCCCCCTCAGCCCTTGGATACATTCTGAAGAGACTAGGGGAAGTGCACTGCAGGGCTGCACTCGGGCTCCTGGGCTGGGGAAGCACTGACCCCTGGCTGGAGGGGATGGGAGGGCTTTTAATTTATTTCTCTTTCTTTTGAGGTTTCCCCCTTTGAGCCAGTTTTCATTTCCTCCCTGTGGCATTAGCCTCCCTGCTTCCCATCCCAGACCTGTGCCCACAACAGGGAGGGGCTGGGAGCAAAGGAGAGGGTGGGACTCTGTTTTTCATGGTTGGTTTTTATTAATTATCTGGATAACAGCAAGGAACCAAGAATAAAGATTGAGAAAGATCTGGACACTAGCTGCCTTTGTTAAGTTGAAGAAGGTTCCCACCCCGAGGGAGTCTGCCAAGACGTTGTAGCTCGTTAGTGGCAGGTGACCTTATCTGCAGCTCCGAGTCCCAGTGGGTCCAGCTTCTGTGTAAATTAGGGGGCAGGGCTCTGCAGAGGGTCCTCATTGCCGCCCCTTGAGGCCTGGGCTCAGGCTATTGTCCTCACAGGAGCCTGGTTAATGACAGGAGACAGGCAGACCTGTGGTCTGTGGGCCGACCCCGCGGAAGCGGGTGTGGGTCCTGGGAGCCGGGCACTCTCACCCAACCACAGTGAAGCCGCCTGTCGGGAAGGCGTTGGGCGAGTGAGGGTTGGGGGAAGAGGACTCACAGGCACCTAGCCTCTCCTCCAGCAGCAGCACCTGGTCGCTGAGAGATTCTATCCTGTCGCCCCAGCCCCACAGCTCTGCCACCTGCTCCGGCCGCAGGTCTTCGGGTGGCACAGGCAGCACCGCTCGGACCCAGGCCCCGGCCTGCCCAGCCCACTGCAAAGGAAGAGACGCCTCGGGTGGTTGGGATGGGGCGCGCCCAGCCCCGCGGGCTCGGCCCCAGGGCCCAGACTCACCTGCTCCAGCCGCTCGAGGCGCCCTCGCAACTCACGAATCTCTCGCCTCAGGGCGCGCTCATCCCGTTCCGCTTCCCGAACTGGCACAAAGGAGAGCATGACCTCGGCCCCGCCGCCCGCCTCCCCGCGTCCCACGCTTCCGCCGCTCACCCGCCACGCTGAGGATGCTGGCGCTAGTCGGAGGCTCCGGGGACCCCTCTAGGCAGGTGCGCCCGTCCGGGCCCAGCACCAGGCCGTGGGGGCAGCCGCAGGTGAAGCTGCCTGCCGTGTTTAGGCAACGGTGCGAGCAGAGGGCGACGCTAGTCCTGCATTCATCCACGTCTAGTTACGGAAAGAGGAGGGGCTGAGGGGTGGGGCGGGGGCGGGCGCCCGGGTGGGCTGGGTGGGCCCGGCGCTCCGGAGCGGGCGGCGATCCGACTCACCCACGTGGCAGTGCTTCCCACCCCAGCCCGGGGCGCACTCGCACCGGTCCGGCCGAATGCAGGCGCCTCCGTTCAGGCAGGGTTTAGCGCAGATGGCTGGGGGCGTAGGAAGGGCCGTTTGGAACGGGCCCCGCGGGCTCCCTAGCCACCCCGGGCGCACCTCCCCGAGGCCCAGGAAGAGTCAGCCTCACCTTCATCACAGGCGAGCGCCCCCGGATGCCGCTTCTTCCATCCCTGGCAGCACACGGCGTGCGTCTGCCGCACCTCCCTCCTCACCTCCCGCCATGCCACGCGGTATGTGGTCCTGGAGCACAGTGCCCGGCTCTGGACCCCGACATATGGGTCCTGGTCGGGGTTCTTGGGATTCCTCTTGAAAGACCCCGGGACCCAAGCTCCCCATCCCTCACCTGTAGGTGCTGCAGATGCGCCTTCCCGAGCACAGGGTCAGGTAGGGCTTATACACGGGTTGGCTGTAGGACTCGTTGTAACGGAGCGGGACCACCAGTGTCTGCTTGGAGCAGACCCCCTGACTGCACCCATGCGGGGGAAGGTGGGAGGCATTGAGTGGGCCAGGCCCTGGGGAGCCTGGAGTCCTAGCGCCCTCCAGGCTCACCGAGGCCCAGTCCTCCCTTCAGATGACAGCCTTACCCCCATTCTAAACTTTGTTGGCCCCTGTGAAGCCCCACCCAGGTTTCCTGAACATCTCACCCTGCCTCTGCCCCCTCATTGTCACCTCTCTTTGAGGGATCCACCCTTGGACCCTTCGCCTGACATCAGTAGGAGGAAGAGTGAGAGTCCGCTTAGGAGAGTGCACAGCTCAGCCCTGGACCCCATGACGCTCCTGACTCCAGACTGCCGCCTGCAGGAAAGAGAGGTGAAGGACGCCCCTTCCCGCCCCTGCTACCATATCCAGCTCCCGCCCCTCCCAAGCAGCCTGCGGTGCCCTCAAAGGGTGACAGCACATTCATTCGTGTACACTTGCACCAGTCAACAGGATCGCGGCACCGGGTGCATGTTTACCTAACAGCACCCTTCCTTTAGCACCAGACAAGCTCCCACCTGCCACCACCCTCCCCTCTACACACACACCTCCCTGCCCTTCATGACCCTCTGATCTCTAACATGCCCTCTTCCACCTTAATCTTCCTACCTTCAAAACCTTAGGTATTCACCACGACACCCCTCCCTCCTTACACACAAATTCCACACTGTAAACACATGCCTACTACCCTCACACCCCCACGCCATGCCATCACATACACCCCTCACCCAGACAGCACCCCAGCTCACACTCAAAGGCTCTGAATGACCCCCACTTTCCCCATTGACATTCCATGCCCACCTGCCTTTCCCTCTCTCTGGGAGAGTCAGGCCCACCAGCCTCAGCAGCAGCAGCTGGACTGGTGGGCAGGCTGGGCTGCTGAGAGAGGAGGGGCTGGGCCAGAGCCCTCCCATTCCTGCCCCCTCCCACAGGCTCCCCCTAGAGCCCCTGCTTGGTGTGCTCAGTGGGGTCCAAGTCTCACCACTTTCCCCACCCCAGCAAAGGGCCCCCTAGAAGTATCTTCCCAACTTCCCGAGGCCCCTTCTTTCCGGACCCCCCAAATCAGCAGAGGCTACTTGCTATATAACACTACCAGTACCCTTGGTCCTAGCCTCCCCCTTAAACCCAACACAGACCAGGGGAGAACTGGGGGGCAGGGAAAGAGCTGGCAGAGAACAAAGTGGGGTCAGGTCATGGGAGAAGAGGCAAGATCAGTTGAGGAAAGAAGGGAAGTCATCACAGAGGGGCAGGAGCAACCCAGGGCACTAGGGGGAAAACTGACCCCATTTCTTGATGACATTTGTCAGGGCCTGGGAGGGGGCACAGTTGAGTCAGCCACCGCCCCCTCTGCAAGAGTAGACAGGGCCCTATTGTCTCTATCAAAATTCCTCCTTTCAAGGAAGAGGAGGCTCATTGTCCAGCCCCTCACCCAACTCTGGTCTACAAAGGTTAGAAAAGGGCTCAAGAAATGCTTACCCTGACCCTTACCCCCCTGGGCTGGCCTGGGGGTGGCAAGGACATTCCATCCATGAAGCTGGGGCACACAACACTGGGGCCCTGGGCTCAGCCCCCCAATCTCAGCCTGGGACAGGAAGAGAATTGTCCTCAACAGGAAAGAACCCACAGAGAATCAGGAACCCACACAGAATGGGCATTGAGAGAGCGGAAACACCAGGGGGTCCCACCCCAGACCAGGCATCCGGCACCCAGGCCTCGAGCTCTCCATTCCCACCCTTTTTGGGGAGCCAGGTCCCCCTCACCTGGAAATGAGCCAAGCCACACTGAGGAAATGGAACTTTATTTCCATAAATACAAGGTAACGCCCATTCAAGGGTAGCTAAAGGAGGGGCTGGGGCCTCAAAGAAAGTAGGCTCCCAGGAAGTACCCCAACACTGAACATAGGGACTGGGGGATCCCCAAACCTGAGATGGGCCTCGCAGGCCACAGATATTCCCCAACATTGACACTTCAAGAATGGAACTGTACCCATAGGGGAGCCTTGGACCCCGCTCTCATGGGTAGTCCTTCCTGGGGGTGAGAGGGCTGACAATGGGGGAGTTCAGCGGGAACAGAGTAACAATGTCCTGAGCAGCCCGGGAGGAGACCCCTGTGGTGGGCAGGCTGGGTTCCCCTCCTGTACAGCCAGAGATGGAGGAGCAGCCATAAGTTAAAAACCTGGTTTCTCACTTCCCACCCTCAGCCTTGGGAGGATGTGAGAGCATGGAGCCACCCCCAAATGAAGACATGAGAAGGGGGAGACCAGGATTTGTCATTCACAGAGCAGAGGGGTCTGAGCCCTGGCCGGTGGGGGCAGTGTGCAAGTAATGACATGGTCACAGGCGCAACAGAGCCTGGCAGCTGCTTTCCAAGGCCAGCACTTGGTCTCTGGGCTCCCTGGGGATGCCCTCAGGAGAGCCAGGGCTCGATGCAGGTCTCGTAAAGGGTGTGGTTGGAGTGCCAGGCCGTGTGGGCAATCCCAGCCATGGGACACCTCACTATGGCCCCCCGGGCCAAGAGAGTCTTCAGCCCAAAAGAATCCCGAAGATAAACCTTTGAGGGGTAAAGGGGCATGGGAGAAAGACACAGGGAGAGACAATGTGAGTTCCTGCTGAGTCTCAGGCCCCTTCCCAGGGTGAACCCCTGAGCTCATGAGTCAGCAGTAGGGAGGGCTAGAGAACTGGGATGGGCATGAAGAAATCCCAGGGACTCACCAGTTGTTCCTCCATCTCCAAGACTGTCTCATTTGCGTCATAGAAACCAAAGAAGCTACAAAGAAATGGGGGTGGGCCATTATCAGGAGAGTTGGAGAAAATCAAGGTGGGGTAGGATCCTTTAAGAACTTACAGCCTGTTGGGGAGACAGGCAGCAGGGAGAACACTCAAAATACTTAATTGGACATTATGCACCCCATGAGGTGATGCACAGAAGACACGGCATCACTTCGCTGAATTCCCAAACTGAGGGACATTCTACAAAATAGATGGTCCATACACTTCAAAAATATCAGTGTCCCAGACAAGAGGACTTTGGTAGTGTTCAAGATTAAGAGAAACTAAAAAGACATGAAAACTAACACACGATCCTGGGTTTGATCTTGCACTGGAATTTTTTTCCCCCTAAAAAAGACAGCCCAGCCAGCGTGGCTCAGTGGTTTGAGTGTCGACCTATGAACCAGGAGATAACAGTTCGATTCCCAATCAGGGCACATGCTCAAGCCCAGTGAGGGCCCAGCTCAATCCACAATGTGGGACATGCAAGAGGCAGCTGACCAATGATTCTTACTTCATCATTGATGTTTCTATCTCTCCCTCTCCCTTCCTCTCTGAAACCAATAAAAATATACTTAAAAAAAAAAAAAGACCATTAGGGCCAGGCCAGTGTGGCACAGTGGTTGAGTGTCAATCCATGAACCAAGAGGTCACCAGCTCAATCCCCAGTAGGGGGTGTGCAAGAGGCAGCCGGTGGATGTTTCTCTCTCATCGATGTTTCTCTGTCTCCCTCTCCCTTCCTCTAAAATATCAATAGAAATTTTTTAAAAGATAATTAGAAAAATTTGAATAAGGTCTATAGAGTACCATATCAATGTTAATTTCCTGATTTTTATAATTGTATTGCAGACATATAAAAAAATGCCCTGTATATAGGAAATATGCACTGACATACTCAAGTTTTAGGGATAAAGAGATATTATGTCTTCAACCTACCCTCAAACGGCTCACACACACCCAGTAGGGGGCGTGTGGGAGGCAGCCAACCAATGATTCTCATCACTGATGCATCTACCTCTCTCCCTTTCCTTTCCTCTCTGAAATACATATTTATAAAAACTAGGTGACGAGTATATGAGTTTGCTTTGTACTACTTTGGTAACTTCTTAAGTATGAGATTGTTTCAAAATAAAAAGATCTTAAGCCCTAGCTGGCTTGGCTCAGTGGATAGAGCAGACGTCCTCAAAGTACGGCCCGCGGGCCACATGCGGCCCGCCGAGGACATTTATCCAGCCCGCCGGGTGCTGCTGCCTGTCCTGCTTAGCAGCCGACTCGTCCTGGGCCCTCAGTGCGCATAGGAATTTGTTCATTGTTTTTTTTTTTAAACTATAGTCCGGCCCTCCAACGGTCTGAGGGACAATGAACTTGCCCCCTGTTTAAAAAGTTTGAGGACCCTGGGATAGAGCATCAGCCTGCGGACTGAAAGGTCCCAGGTTCAATTCTGTTAAGGGTACATGCCCAGGTTGAAGGCTTGATCCCCAGCAAGGGGCATGCAGGCAGCAGCGGACCAATGATTCTCTCTCATCACTGATGTTTCTATCTCTCCCTCTCCCTTCCTCTCTGAAATCAATCCTATATAATAAAAGCCTAATATGCTAAGTGTCTGGTTGGCAAAGCATAATATGCTAATGATATGCTAAGGCCACTCAACCACTTGCTATGATGTGCACTGACCACCAGGGGGCAGACAGTCGACTGGTCGACCAGTTGCTATGATGTGCACTGACCACCAGGGGGCAGGCGCTCCAACCGGTAGGTTAGCTGGCTGTTGGGTACCGGAGGATTGGGACTGAATGAGATGGGCCAGACATGCCCTGGAGCCCTCCTGCGGTCCCTCTCCAGCTGGCCAACCTCCCGCGTCCCTCCCCGGCTCCGATTGTGCACTGGTGGGGTCCCTTAGCCTGGTCTGTGCCCTCTCACATTCGGCCTGGCGGTGGAACAACCAGTTGCTATGACATGCACTGACCACCAGGGGGCAGATGCACAACGCAGGAGCTGCCCCCTGGTGGTCAGTGCACTCCCACAGGGGGAGCGCTGCTCAGCCAGAAGCTGGGCTCACAGCTGGCAAGCGCAGTGGCAGTGGCAGTGGCGGAAGCCTCTCCTGCCTCCGTGGCAGTCGGACATCCCCCAAGGGCTCCCAGACTGCGAGAGGGCGCAGGCCGGAATGAGGAGACCCCCCACCCCAGTGTACGAATTTCGTGCACCGGGCCTCTAGGAAAAATATATATTTAAAAAATTTTAAAAGGTCTGAACATGTTTTTTCATTAAGAATATATAACTGGCACGAGCATTGAGTGGATGCTGGCAATTAATAACTGAATGCTAATAAGAGTTAAGTCCAATGGGCCACAGGAGCAAAGACAAAAGCCACTGCCTTAGTGTAGAGCAGGGGTGGGGAATCTTTTTTCTGCTGAGGGCCATTTGGATATTTATAACGTAATTCGATGGCCATACCAAATTATCAACTTAAAATTTAGCCTGCTGTGTGTGTTTGGTCAAACATTTAATTAACTCACCCCTAATGCCTTGGCAAGGCCAGACCAAACGATTTCCGGGGCCTTATCTGGCCTGCCCGTTTTAGAGCACCCTTGGTTTAGCAGGGGTGGGCAAACTTTTTGACTCGAGGGCCACAATGGGTTCTTAAACTGGACCGAAGGGCCGGAACAAAAGCATGGATGGAGTGTTTGTGTGAACTAATATAAATTCAAAGTAAAGGAGCGGAGGGGAGAGCAAGAGAACCCTCCGCTCTTTCGGCTCCGCGGGCCGGATAGAACAGCCGAACGGGCCGGATCCGGCCCACGGGCCGAAGTTTGCCCACGGCTGGTTTAGAGCATCAACAAAGGCTTCCCCACGATGAGCCTGGACTAGGGAAGGCTGCTCCAGGCCAATGGAATGCAAGAGCAAAGGCGCAGAGGGGAGGCGCAGCTGGGTCCCGGGAGCTGGGTTGGAGGCCTGGAGGCCATGGGGAGAAGCTGGATTTCACCCGGCTGGGAGAGCAGCAGGGCACATAGACCTGGATTTGCTCTCCAGCTCTGCCACACTCCCCACTGTGTGCAGCTGGGCATGCCACTTCTCCCCTGTGTCCTATGTAAGAAATACCTCCTTGGCAGCGAGGAAGGAAAACATGTGGCTAACAGAGAGATAGCCTGACTTCACCACTTACTAGCTCCATGAACATAAGCAAGGAATTCCATCTCTTTGCACCCCAAGTTTCCTAAAAGGTTGTTTTTGAGAATTAAATGAGCTTTATTTAAAGGTGCTACGTAACTGTGAGCTATTACTATCTTTATAGGGTTGTAGATCTGAAATGAAATGTAAAGAAATCCCATCTCTTACTATTATTATAAGGGATGTTACTCCTTCACTCAAAACCCTCCAATGTCTTCCCATTTTACACAGAATATACAGTCAAGGGTCGTGGTTGCTGGGGGCCAGGGGAGGCTGGGCTGGGGAGTTCGTGTTTAATGGATATGGAATTTCAGTTTGGGAAGAAAAAAAAAGTCCTGGAGATGGATGGTGATGATGGTCACACAATAATGTGAATGTACTTCATGCCACTGAACTGTGCATTTACGAATGGCAAATTTTGCCCTGGCTGGTGTGACTCTGCTGGTTGGAGCGTCATCGGTACACCAAAAGGTGGTGGGGTTCAATTCCCAGTGAGGGTACATAACCAGATTTTGGGTTCGAGCCCTGGTCGGTGCACATATAGAAGGCAATGGATCTCTCTCTCTCTCTCTCTCTCTCTCTCTCTCTCTCTCTCTCTCTCTCTCTCTCGGCAACAGATTGATGTATCGCCCGCTCTTTCTCTCTCTCTCTGTAAAAATAAATACATACATAAAAAATGGCAAATTTTATGTTGTGTATATTAAAAAAAAAAAAAAAGAAGTTAAGGGCCTTACTTTGCCCTACGAAGGCTCAACATAATGGCTCCCTGCTACCTCTTTCAACCTCCTCTCCCACTCTCTCCCCAGCTCCCTGTTCACACAGCCCCAGGGTCCATGCAGGTACTGTCCTTGTCCCTGGCCTACTCCCCCACACTGTTGCACAACTCCTTCCCTGATTTCCTTCCGCCTCAGCCTCAGCACAAAGGGCAACTCTTCCTAGAGGGCTTCTCTGGCCACCCCCTAAAACAGGCTCCATTCCTGACAGCCGTTCCCCTGCCTTATTTCACTCCTACTTGACACAGACAGTTACATCTGTTATCTGTCTCCCCCACTAGAATGAAAGGTACATTACAGCAGAGACTTCTTCATTGACAGCTACATTCCCCAGGCCCAGAACAGCGTCATGGCATGCAGTGCTCAATGAGTGACTACGGAGGTCAGTGACACCTCAGATCACTCAGGAGATCTGGAACTGCGGCTCGCACATAGTGCCACGGAGACCTGGGTTTCCCAGAGGAATAGGACAGAAGGGTTGAGTAGGAGACAATCGCAGCAGACCAGGAAAGTAAAAGAGGTGGTAGGAAATGGATTAAAATGGCATGGAATGTCTACACACATTGTACCAATGTCAAGTTCCTGTTTTTTTATACTGTGCTATTGTTACATAAGATGTAACCATTGGGGAAACTGGGTGAAGGGTACACAGGACCTCTCTAAACCATCTTTGCAATTTCCTATGAATCTACAATTATTTCAAAGTTAAAAGTTTTTTATAAAACTAGGGGTGGTATGCCCTAACCAGTTTGGCTCAGTGGATAGAGCGTCGGCCTGCAGACTGAGAGGTCCCAGGTTCAATTCCGGTCAAGGGCATGTACCTGGGTTGCGGGCACATCCCCAGTAGGAGGTGTGCAGGAGGCAGCTGATCGATGTTTCTCTCTCATCAATGTTTCTGACTCTCTATCCCTCTCCCTTCCTCTCTGTAAAAAACCAATAAAATATATTTTTAAAAAAACTAGGGGTGGTAGGGATAGAGAGGAAATAGAATCAGTAGGATGTAGTGACTGGCTAGATACAAGGGGTTGGGGGATGACTCCCAGGTTTGGATCTTGGCTGACAGGCATTAACTGAACAGTGGGACCAGTTTTAGGTATGCGATGAAGATTGATGGGGATTAGGGGGTATCCTTAGTGAATCTTCAGGCCATGCAGTCCCTTGTTACCTGGACTGCCAAGGGGTAATAACACCATCATCAGGGCCTCCGATCAGCACCATGCGGCCCACGCGAAGGAAGTTCTTCCGCCATGCTGCAGGTTGGGAAGAAGAGAACCCGAGTCAGTCACAGGGGCCAGGCCAGGTTGGAGAGGGGAACATAGCAGGTCAGAAAAGCAGAAAATGATACCCAAGTGGAAGCCTGGGGTCTCACCAGTGGCATTGGGATGGTCTCTTTCCCCATTGATCAGGGCCAGGAAGCTGCTGGCATTGAGGTACAAGTCATCGTGGTGGGGATCTGGGTACAAATAGCATTTAGAAAGATAATCAGAGAAGCAGGGAAAGGAGGCAGGACCGAGACTGGAAGACCAATCAGGAGGCTTCAGTAATAGACAGGTGAATAGTAATGTAATGCAACAACAATAATAATTGTGAACATGACAGCAAACACCTTTACCTACCACCTACTATGAGCCAGATACTGTTCAAAGTATCTTATACTCATTAATTTATTTAATGCTTACAACCATCCTATGAGGTAAGTATTATATTATTCTTTTACAGATGAGGAAAACTGAGTCACAGGAAGGTTAAGGAACACCCGAAGTCACCCAGCAGGGTCATACTTCAAACTTCAGTAGCCTGGACCCAGCATCCATGGTCTTGAAAAGCACCTTAGGCTTTTGCACTCGGCCCACTGCTTGTTTCTGTAAAGGAAGTTTCACTGGAACACAGACACATGGCTGCTTTCACACAGGCGTGCCAGACGGAGGAGTTGTGACAGAGACTATACGGACTACAAGACTAAAAATATTTACTATCTGGTGCTTTAAAGAAAAAGTTTGCTGACCTCTGCACCACACGGTACTTTCTGAGACAATAGCTGATACACATAAAGCATTTTGTGCTCAATAAATATGTTATCACTGTTATTATTGCTATTGGCTATGGTAGAGGGGGGAGGAGCAGGCCCTAGCCTCCAGGGTACCCCTCCATGGAGGTCCAGGTTAGCATCCCCTACTCACCATGCCAGTAGTTGCATATGGAGAACTCTTGCCCCCAGGGGCTATAGCAGATCCGGTAGAGGTTAGACCTCATGGAGGTAGGGAACAGCCACTTCAAGTAGTCCGTGTCTGGCAAGAGAACAGCAGCGCCAAGTAGATCCAAACCTTTGTGCCCCCCAAACTCATGGCCCCCTATGAAGCCCACAGTTCCCACTCACCTCCATACTGTCCCATCTGTGGGGAGGAGAGAGAGATGAAAGAATCTACATTGTGTTCATCCATCACGGAGAGCAGTGCCCGGCACACCAGGCCTCCTGCAGGCAGACCACCACATGGGCAGGGATTTAGGGACAGCCAGGCCAACAGTCTCCACACTGCCTCCCCCACCACAATGTACACAAGGAAGACTGAGGGCCAGACAACACAGACAAGTCCTGTGGCAAAAGGTCCCTATCACGTAAATGACAGAACCAAGAGCCAGACTTTGATTCGGGGGCTTTCTGACTCTAACTCTAGGGTGTTTTTTACTGCCCCTCTCACTATCTCTTAGGTCTGAGAACCATGAGTAATGGGGAAGGGAGGGGGTAGCACTGTGTCCACTGAGGACACACAGAGGTGAGACCCAGGGGCTGAGGGAAGTCAGAAAAGGAGGGCTCAGGCACCAGGGCCCTGCTGGACAGTGTGGTTCAGAAAAGGGGACTCTAGGAAGTGTCCCTCAGATAAGGATCAAGCTTCAGATAGTGCTTATGATTAGGGGGGCACCTACCCTGCGAGTAGCAGATGAGATGCACCCCTTGAGGGGCCTTTGCCATGATGGGGGCCACAGCCTCTCGGAACCCTTGCACCTGTTCCCACAGGGGCCGCAAACTCTCTCTCCCATCGAAGAGATCAAGCACCGTCACCATAGTCCCAGGGTGTGTCTGTGGGAAGGGGCAATGCTGCAACTGGGGATGAACTGCGAAGCCCTCCACGCCACCCTGGCTGCGCCAATGCCTACTGTGCCCTGCTAGAACCGGGGATCTCGTCCCCCACCCAACTCTCCCCAGTCCAGCACTAGCTCCCGAGGAACCGGGCAGGCCACGCTTCCTCCCTAGCCACCGTAGACGCCTCCAACACCCCGCAACCAGGTGTCCCCGGCCAGACCTCGTTGATGTAGCCCAGCAGGTGGCGGAAGCTGTACGAGCTGTCAAAGAGCCCGTGCACCACGATGACCGGCTTGTAGGAAGCGCGATGGGGCGCGGGGGCTGCAGGCAGCAGCAGCAGCGGCGGCAGGAAGGGCAACACGAGCAGGATCCCCGCAGGGGGCAGCCGAGGCCCCCGGAGCCCCAGCATGCTCTCACCTGAGAAGGGGGATGAGGCTCGTGAGCGATGACAACGCCCCCTACCCTCGGAACAGACAACGCGCTATCAAGCCTCTCCCGCCCGGGCCCACCCCAGGTCCTGGTCACAAAACAGCCAACTTTTAACTTACTCTGTTCCTCTCCCCACAAACACACCCCCTACCACGCAGACGCAGCGACGCGCACCCGAAGCCCCGCCCCCAACTCGGCGGAGACCGGGTGCTCCCGCGGGGACCTCCCTAAAGCGTAGTCCCCGCCATGCACCACCGGGCTTTTGCAGGAGGGACCTCTGAGCAGCAGCCAGATCCCAGGGAGGGCGCACACTCCCACCGGCCCGGCTCCGAGAGCCCGCCCGCCCGCTGTTTACTTCTCCCGGGTCTGGAAGCCCTGGGGGGGGGAGGGGCGGGGGGGAGGGGAGGGAGGACGGCGTGCACCCGCGAGTGACAGGGGGAGCGGGGAAGCTGCTCGGGGTCGCGCTCAGCCGTCATTTCCGGGGCTTTCCCTGGCAACCGTGCCAGAGTCCCAGGCAACGCAGGCCGGGGACCGGAGGGACCATGGAACTTTCCATTGCGCCCTAGGAGCGGGGGAGGACATAGGCAGAGCGATCCATTTTGACAGCGAGGAGAGGAAGAAGCAGCAAAGAGGTCCTGCGAATAGAGAGAAGGCCTTCGCCCCAGTGCCCAGTTCTGGGGTCCGGCTCCGCAGGGAACTCGACGTTCTCTCCCGGGGAAAGGCAGTCCTCCGCGCTTCGCCGTCGCCTGCTGAGGGCTGGAGCCAGTCCAGGCGAGCCCCACCCCGCCCCTGCCAGCTCGCCCGGGTCGGCCTCTTACAACTCTTGATTCTGAAGTGCGTGTAGTGCCTTGTCTCCCGAGACGCGGAGAGTCCTCCTGGCCCCTCGAGCTAAGAGCAGCCTGGCCCAGTTTCTCCTGCCCTACTCTCCGCAGCTCCCATAAAGGATCCACCCCTAAGGGGTGGAGGGCTCCCGAGGCGGCTCTGACTCACGCTTGCTAGCGTGGTTTCGACCAGACTTTCAACCAGAACGACCCCCACAATCTGGCCCTTAGCTGGGAGCTCCTGGGGCGGCTCCCACCCAGACCCTCCCACCAGGCCAGACTTCCAAGCCCCAGGCATCCCCACCTCTCCACCTGTGACCATTACCCAATAACCATGAAGAAGTTAATGAAAAAAATGAACTCACTATGGCCAAGCGGCTAAGCTACTAATGGTAAGCAGGTTGAGGTATGAAGAAATGATTCTATTCTTGTTTTAACTTAAACTTTGGAACTTTTTAGTCCTGCATCAATGCCTGCATATACCTCAGACCTCCAGACAACTGAAAAACTACTCTGATATCCAGACCACCTGACATCCAGTGTGAAGACCGCTGGTCATCTAGAGCAGTGGTCAGCAAACACATTAGTCAACAGAGCCAAATATCAACAGTACAACGATTGAAATTTCTTTTGAGAGCCAAATTTTTTAAACTTAAACTTCTTCTAACGCCATTTCTTCAAAATAGACTCGCCCAGGCCGTGGTATTTTGTGGAAGAGCCACACTCAGGGGGCCAAAGAGCCTCATGTGGCTCGCAAGCCGCGGTTTACCAACCACTGATCTAGAGGATTACCCATCCAGAAGCTAAGAATGAACTGATTCTTCTGAAAAATGTACCCTATAAGCTTTTCTTTCTTTTCAGGAACACTCCAAGTATTGCCTAATTGTGTTACCAGTTCACCAACCCTAAGATCCTTGGATAAATCTTTGCCATTTATTTCTATCAAAGCCTCCAGACACTTACTGAGTTTCTTGGACACCAGGAGCCCCAGTTAGAGCTTTTACTTAGCATTTAAAGGTGTTTCTCTTCAGAAAAGAACTTCCCAGATTGTCTAAACCCCTCCCTTGTTCACAGGATCTTTGTCCGTCTAAAGTAGTTCCCAATCACCAACTTGAGCTCTGAGTTTTGTAGAATGAGGATGAGGTGGTGGTACAGGTTGGGGCTCACACAAACACCATAAAAACCAGAGTGAGGAGCCGTGATTTAAATCTCTGCAGCCTGAGGCCCAGCTGAGGGTCTCCGTACAGCTAGCTCTGTAGTCTCTGTTCAGATATGAAGGGGAAGCACACAGCCCAGGAGAGTGACTTTGTGTCTTGGCAGGTGGGGGAGGGTTAAGAAATGGATCTGAACACTGGCAGGCCCAGGAACTCTAAGAAGCCCATAAGCAAAGGGAGAAAAGGTGATCAAGTACATCTTTCCAAACCAGTGGCCAGAAATGAGCTGCCCCTTCACCTCTCCCTCTCCCAAAGTGCTTTAGCTCCTTCACCCGGGGAAGAAAGTATCAGTGCATCCCCCAAGCTTCCCCTCCATCCTGCCCCCTCCCATGGGGGCGGGTTGGGGGGAGTTTTCTCCCAACTGTTACAGCCCAAGCCTCCCACTTTACTTCCCCGTTCGCCCAGGCCTGGGTGGCAGGTTGAGGCTATAACCCTGGGAACTTTCCAGGCCATCACAGGTCTCAACTCTGCATATACACCTTCCTCATACACAGTTGTCTCCTGAAGTGAGGAGACTAGGGGCAAGAATTTGAGAGGAGATTCTGGGACCTGGCGGGGGCTCTGGGGGAAGCTGGGGAAGGAGAGGCCTCACTGGAGTGAGCCAGATCTGCAGGGAGCTGGGTATTGAGTCTGTGGAGCACCTACTCAATTCCTCCCACAGCTGATCACTACAGCCAGTCTCAGAGGGGCAGGCTCGAGTCTAGAGTGTTCTCTCTCCCTCCTTCCTTTCCTTAGTCCCACCCACTTTGCCTGGTCTTGCTTGCCTCCCTGTTTCCATGACAACTCCAAGGGAGCCCAAACTGGGGGCTTGAATGCTGGGGTGAGAGGAGGAGAGACGAGTGGGGGTACGTCTGAAGAGCTCCCCCAACCCCGCCTCGGTCCCTTTAAGCTCTCCCCCTCCCTGTTCTCCCTCTGCCCCCCCCCTCCACCACCACCCTCCGAGGCTGTCTTCTCTCCATCTCTTGCGCTGCTGGCTGCGCAATCCCTGCACCCAGACTCTAGCTCCAGTTGGAGACCCCCGACTCCAGCTACAGAGACCCTGACCCAGCGAGACAGAGACTGCAAGCATGTCATCAGAAAAGTCAGGTAAGAATCCACAGCAAAACCTCCCACTCCCTCTACGGTCTCCTAACCCCCCTCCCCCTCCCCTCTGCTCCAACCCCCTCCCTTACCTCTTCCTAGCGGGTTCTATCCAGCTCTCAGCCACCTCTAACCCCCCTCCTCTTCCTTCTCTTCCTTTCCTCCTTCCAGTTTCAGCCTCTGTCCTTGCCAACGTGGGCAGCAGGGGGTAGGCTGAAGCAGTAAGGGAAGTAGGAGAGTGGCTTAGCATCAGCCAGGTGCTGCAGGGATATCATCGTTGGGAGTGACAGATGGCACTGTCTGGCATGGGGACATCCAGTGGGGAAGTATGGAGACACTATCAGATGCGGGTTGTTAGGGGAGTAAAATCCAGCAGACCCTTCTTTGTCAGCCCTAAAGAAGCACTGAGATTCCCAGAGAGGCTGGGGCGCCCCTCCCCCTGAAGGAATGGCGGGGTGGACCGTGTCAGCCTGCATGGCTTGCACAGTGTTGAACTGACACATGTTAAAGCAGTGTTGCATGTCTACATGTACCCGCGCAGGACTAGCTCAGAGAGGCAGGCCCGAGGCAGCCACAGCCAAGCAGCAGCGGGCTCCGCTGGTGAACGCTGTGGGCACCGTGCTGTGAAGAGCAGAGAGTTGTGGCCTCAAAACTAGATAGAGAAACAGAAGTGGGGGAGCACAGATGGCCTAGATACAAGCCCACTCCTGCCCCCAAAATGAGATGGCTTCTCACCTATCTCCTCTGTCTCTCCCACTGTCTTCCTCCATCCCGGACCCTCTATGTTTCCCCCTAACCCTCCCTATCTCGCTCTTATCTGCCCCTGGACCCTCGCCTCGGCTCGCCGCCCCAGGGCTCCCGGACTCAGTCCCTCACACCTCTCCGCCGCCCTACAACGCCCCGCAGCCGCCCGCCGAGCCCCCCGCCCCGCCCCCGCAGGCGGCGCCCTCCGCGCACCATCACCACCACCACCACTACCACCAGTCGGGCACCGCCACCCTCCCGCGCCTCGGGGCCGGCGGCCTGGCGGCTTCCGGGGCCTCTGCTACGCGCGGGCCCTCGTTCTCCGCCACTCTGCCGCGGCCCCCACACCATGCCCCGCCCGGCCCGGCCTCCGGGGCGCCCGCGCCCGGCTGCGCCACCTTGCCCCGCATGCCACCCGACCCTTACCTGCAGGAGACTCGCTTCGAGGGCCCGCTGCCCCCGCCGCCGCCCGCCGCCGCCGCCCCGCCCCCGCCGGCACCCTCGCACACAGCCCAGGCCCCCGGCTTCGTGGTGCCGACGCACCCCGGGGCTGTCGGCACGCTGCCGCTGGGGGGCTACGTGGCCCCCGGGTACCCCCTACAGCTGCAACCCTGCACTGCCTACGTGCCGGTCTACCCCGTGGGCGCGGTGAGTGCGGCGGACAGGGGCCTGGGAGGGGGGAGGGCGCGATGGGGACACCCTGGGGGCTGGTGGGATAGGGAAACCGGGCCAGGGGACCTGGAGGCCCTAGGGTAAGGCCTAGAGAGGTGGGGGGGGGGGGTGAGGAGAGGGCTAGGGAAAGGCCTGGGGGGAGGGGGTTCTGGCAGTCAGTGAGGTCAGAGACCATGGCCTGGGAGGGGGAACAGAACAGTTGAGGGCGCAGAAACCCGGAACTGAGTGAGTGGGGAGGCCAGGTAGGGATCTGGAGAGAAGAAACAAGGTTTGAAGTGAGGCGGGGCAACGCCGGAGGGGCGATACCTTGGGGGAGGGAAGTTGGAGAACCCAGAGGATGTAGGGTTACCCCGAGGATATGGGGTTAATGGCAACAATGAAGGGAGGAGAGGGGCCTAGGTGGAATGTATGGGTGTCCTGGAAGCAACGTGAAAGAATTGTGCTTTCAAACTCGCTCTTCCAAAAGCGGAACATTGTGGGGCCCAGAGAGGGTCCGCATGACGCCGTCCCCCCTTCCATACACAGCCCTATGCAGGCGGGACCCCAGGGGGCGCGGGAGTCCCCTCCACGCTGCCCGCGCCGCCGCAGGGCCCGGGGCTGGCCCTGCTGGAGCCCAGGCGCCCGCCGCACGACTACATGCCCATCGCCGTGCTGACCACCATCTGCTGCTTCTGGCCCACGGGCATCATCGCTATTTTCAAGGCGGTGCAGGTATGTATGGGGCGTTCGGAGAGGAGGCTCACTCGGGTTCTTATCCCCAAGGGGCGGGCGTCTGGGAGCAACTTAGAGGGGGGCTGCGGCCTGCGGGCTGGCGGGCGGCAGTTCTCTGACCCGCTTCCCCGCCGCCGCCCGCAGGTGCGCACGGCCCTGGCGCGCGGAGACATGGTGTCGGCCGAGATCGCCTCGCGCGAGGCGCGGAACTTCTCCTTCATCTCCCTGGCGGTTGGCATCGCGGCCATGGTGCTCTGCACCATCCTCACCGTCGTCATCATCATCGCCGCGCAGCACCACGAGAACTACTGGGATCCGTGAGGACGCCTCCGGCCCAGCGCCGCCCTGCGCCCCTCCACCTCAGCGCGTCCTGCAGTCCCGCCGCGGACCCCAGGGGCGCCCTGCACACCCGCCCCCGGGGCTGCCGGACTTGGATGCACCCCAAACTCGGCCTCTACCGAAGCTCTCGCGGTGCGGGCACGCTACGAATCCAGTTCCTCAGGAACCTCGCCAAAGCCCACACTCCCAAGGACGCCGCTTCCCTGGATCCCAGCCCAACACCAGGCCCCAGTCGTCCCAGACTCCCCTCCCCCATAAAAGCAGCGCCCCCAGGGAAGCTGCCGGAGAGTCCTTCGCGAAGCCCGGAGACAAGTCCCGCAAACCCCGCCTCCTCCATAGGCTCCGCCCCGGCTCTGAAAAACCCCGCCTCCAGGTCGGCAGGCTCCGCCTTCTTTTCCTCGCGGGGTGCTTCGGGCCGGTGTTTGGGTTTGGGGCACCAGGCTTCGCCCCAAACCGACAGACTCCCGTTCTTGCAGCGTGAGGACCCAGCCTCGGCGTAGCCACGGCCCACGCGCACTCCCGTTTTTGCCAGCAGTTTCTCGTCTCCTACACCCGCGTCTCCACCCCGTTTCTTGCTAATCCCAGAACCTCTATTTTTGTTTTGTTTTGTTTTTTGGAATGAAATTTGGGAGGCTCCCAGTTTAGGACCTTTCACGCTGGGATGAAGATTCCCTGCCGTTCCTTGTAAATATTCCCTGAGCGGCCGGCAGAAGGGAACCCAGGCTGCGGGCCTGCCAATGTCCGGGGGGAGCCGCCCGTTCCCGCTCCCCGGCAGTCCCCGCCTTGTTCTGATGTGTGTGAGTGTGTGTGTGAATTTCTGAAAGCCAATATTAAAGAGTCTAAGTGGATTTATTACCCGGAATTCCGATGGCTACAGCCTAGCAAAGACCCTGCTCTTTTGGTTCGCCCTTTCATCTCTTCCCATTTCCCCTTGGGGTTGTGGTGGGGAAGGAGACTGACAGGTCTCAGGACAACAGAGAGACACACACACACACATGCAGCGGGAGGGTCCCTGGGATCCTGCCAGGAAAGATCTTGGGGTCCATTCTCGGGGAGGATTTCCTCCCGCAGCACATCTTTTCCACTCCCTACCCCACTGGGCTTCAGGCTTTGGAGAGGGAGAAGGTACAAGGAGACCCAGGGATCTATCCCCAGAACTCCAGAAAGTCAGGAGGGAAGGAGAGGGCAGACCATTCTGAAGATGTTGGTCAGAGATAGGGTGGCAGGGGCAGAGAAAAGATGCCAACTGCCCGCAGGTGTCCCTGCCTGCGGGCTGGAGGGTGGCAGACTATTTGAATTGGAGACCTAAGTGGTGTGTTGTACCAGTACAGGGAAGGCAAAGGGAAAGGGCTGCGGAAACCTGTCTCAGTCTATTCCAGCTGCTATCACTCAATGCCAGAGGCCCGCGGGCTCATAAACAACAGAATTTATTTCTCAGGGTCCCAGAGGCTGGAAGTCTGAGATCAGAGCGCCCAAGAGCAGGTGAGGGCCCTCTGTGGCTTGCAGACTTCCCATTGCATGCTCAAGTGGCAGAAGGGGCGAGGGTGCCCCATTCATGAAGGCTCCACCCTCAGAACCTAATCACCCCCCAAAGGCCCCCTCTTTGCACATTAGGATTTTACATGAAGTTTGCAAGTAACATATTCAGGCTATAGCAGGGCCCCAGGGAGGAGGTCAATAGCCTCTTAAACCCAAGTGAGCTTGTGGTCCTTGCCTACCCTGAGGTCCGCCAGGGGCCTCTTAGGGAGGAGAAAGGGACACAAGCAGTGGGCTTGGTCTCTTCAGTTGGACACCTGCAGGACATGATCCTACCCTGACTCCATGCATTCATACAACATGCAGATACCACGCAGAGTGCTGATGAGACATTTGCCGAGACAGCAGATGAGAACACTGACCTCATGCAGTTTACCTAGAAGGAAAGCCATGCACCAGGATAAGAGATGTGGGAGGAGGGTGTGGAAATCACGGGGAACATTTTTTTAGACATTTCAGGTTGAATGTGCCTTCCTCATCAAACTTTTTTTTTTAAAAAAATTTTGTAATTGATTATTTTAGAGAGAGAGGAAGGGAGAGGGAGAGAAACATTGATGTTAGAGAGAAGCATCAATTGGTTGCGTCCTGCACATGAACCTGCAGTCTGGGTATGTCCCCTGGCCAGGGATCTAACTGATGGCCTTTCGGCGCACCTGCACCGGTGGACTCTCAACCAGCTGAGCCAGCTGAGACACTCTGGCCAGGGCATCACCAAACTTCTTGAAAAAAGAATTCACATTTGCAACCTCTACTTCCTTACCACTTACTCATTTTTACCCCTTGCTGCCTGAAAAAGGGAACATTGTTGTCACAGATGTGTCTCTGTCTGTCTTTCTTTCATACTCACTGTTTCTTAACCCTTTAAAATCTGCTCCCACTCCCTACTCTACTGAAACTGCTCTCTGAAATAGTACCCAATGACCAGAAATTATCAGGAGCCAAAATCAGTGGCATTTTCCTGAATCCTCCCATGTTTGTTTCTTGACCTTGGATTCCTCACTCACCCAGGCAGGGTTCAGGGACAGGTCATCTCTCCCCCCTTTACCTCCATACACACCTCTAATCATCTTCCTCCCACTGTTTTTCCTCCTCCCTTCCCCTAAGTGCCTGTTCTGGATTTTTTTCCCCCCTTATTTGGGAGCTTCCCTTGAAAATCTCATCCACTCCAAACTCACACATCATTTATTTCTTTTTTTTTTCAAATTATAAGAGAAAGTTTATTTAGAAAGTCATAGACTCGTAGAAGAAATGGGCTCAGAGGGGAAGGGAAAGGTATGGGTGTGCTTCCCAGAGGAAGAGCTGCCCAGAAGTAATTTCTAATGCTTCTCTGCTATAGACTGAATGTTTGTGTTCCCCCAAAATTCATGCTGAAACTTGATCCCCAATGTGCTGGTGGGACCTTTGGGGGGTGCTTAGGTCATGAGGATGGACTGTTATGAATGGGATGAGTACAAGAAACTACAGAGAGCTCCCTTGCCCCTTCCACCAAGTAAGGACAAAGTTAGAAGACAGCTGTATATGAATCAGAAGTGTCTCAGCAGACACTGGATCTGGTGGTGCCTTGATCTTAGACTTTCCAGCCTCCAGAACTGTGAGAAATAAATGTCTGTTGTTTATAAGCCATCCAGTATATGGCCTTTTGTTACAGCAGCCTGAGTTGGTTAAGACATTATCCAACCTATATGTTTATATGCAGACACCCTTCCATGGCCTGTGGAACACCTCCACATGGACCATGCTGCTGGTCCTCTAAACTCAGCATGTTCCAAACCAAATAGATGAAATGCCACTGAAAACCTGCTTCCCTGTCTCTATTATTGGCACCATTTTCCCAGGCCCCTTATCTGAAAACTTGATGCTATTAGAGGATAGTTCCCTGAGTCGGATGGGGAGGGCTGTCTCCTCCTTGGCTCTTGTCAATCTCGTAAGATTTCAGATGAGCGACAGCAGTATTATAGCAAAGCAAGCAGATTTATTAAGGTAGCAAAGCAAGCAAATTTATTAAAAATACACTTGGCATATAGCATAAGTGGGCACCCAGCTAGTCTGAGTGCCCTGCCTGGTGGAAGTTTAGAGGTTTTATACTTTTCTGTCTTCAGGTTTAAAGTTTCCTCTGCCAGATATCTCGGGCAACAGACTAGATTTCAAGGTCCTCCTTTTACTTTGTTGTGGCTTTTTCCAGAATTTATGATGACATCTGGCAATTTTATCTGGGCAAGTCCCAAGACTGCTGACTTCTTTGTTCAGTGGGTGAGATAAAACTCTCCCTCTTTTCCCCCTCCCCCCTTTCCTATATTCTCTGGTTAGAGGGAGAGATATAAACCATTTTCTCTCAAGTGTCCTTGGTTGGGGAAGATAAGGTTGTGACTCACAAGTTAGCTGCAAGCTGCCCAACTGGTTGGCCTTGTTTAATTTTCTTGTCTCAGTTTCTCCTTCCACTTGCCCAGGAATTTTCCTAGCTTCTTACTATCCTGCCACATTCCCTGCTCAGAGACTTCCATTGCTAAAGTCTTTTAGGGTTGATGAAAGAGGATGGTCTTTTCTTCTGCAACCGTTTCATGCTGACAATGGCCATAGTCCCTGACTATGTCGGGTGCAGAAGTCTTTCACTGCCTGAGCTAAGGGAGACCAAGGAGTGGGATCTGAGACTGGAATACAGAGGCCATTGGCTGATTCTTCTAAAGTAAGGGTGGGCTGGAATTCTTGAAGTGTCATCATCTTGACATAAAATTGCTGTTTTCTGAAAGTGACAAATTTGACAAGAAGGTTAGTGGAGGGAAGTCAATTATATTAAAGCCTAGTCATGACATTACTTATCTGTAACAGGCTTTTGTTTCTTGAAGAGGAGCTTGAGGTTCTCCGTAGGTTCACAAGAGTAGGTCTCAGGTTGAGGTTCCTATGGGGACTCACAGGAAATAGATTACACTAGATAAGTGGACCCCACTGGGTATCCCTGGGAGCTTTACTATAGTTGGGGTGCTTACTAGGACTTGATGTGGCCCTTCCATCTGGGATATAGTTGGGACTCAGGCAGTTGTTTCCTCCTGCCTCCTCCTGTTCCCCTAGTTTAGCTTGTTGGTAGTCTTTATCGGGGGCAGGTAGAATTTTGTTTCCATACACCTGTAATGCTTTCTGTACTGTCCTAGATTAATGGTGTAAGATAACAGAACATACATAATTTATTTGTAACTGGACAATCAATGGGTCCGTGCTGCCTGTCACTACTTGAGCCAATTAATCAGAGACAGGGTTGAATCATATATGAGCATTTATTCCAATAATGCTGGCATTCACAAAAATCTTCTCTGCATCCCCCATAAACCAGATGCCTATATTGGGTAAAACAAAGATTGCATGGGGAAGTAGGGATTACAGACATGGGGAAGTAGGCTATGAAGGCTGGGTGGGCCCCATTGTTTGGGCAACAAGGTTGTTAATCTTTCCACGATGATAGTCAGTTCTTGAATGAGAATGGACCACATTCAAAGATTGACTCCCAGGTCTATGCCCTACCTGGTTGGGCTCAGTGGATAGAGCATAGGCCTGAGGACTGAAAGGTCCCAGGTTCGATTCCAGTCAAGGGCACATGCCTGGGTTGCAGGCACGATCCTTAGTGTAGGGCGTGCAGGAGGCAGCCAATCAATGATTCTCTCTTTTTTTTTTTTAATTTAATAAATCTTTATTGTTCAGATTATTACAATTGTTTCTCCTTTTTCCCCCCATAGCTCCCCTCCACCCGGTTCCCACCCCACCCTTTGCCCTTACCTCCCCCCACACTGTCCTCATCCATAGGTGTACGATTTTTGTCCAGTCTCTTCCTGCACCCCCATACCCCTTTCCCCCTGAGAATTATCAGTCCACTCCCTTTCTATGCCCCTGATTCTATTATATTCACCAGTTTATTCTGTTCCTCAGATTTTTAATTCACTTGATTTTTAGGTTCACTTGTTGATAGATATGTATTTGTTGTTCATAATTTTTCTCTTTACTTTTTTCTTCTTCCTCTTCTTAAAGAATACCTTTCAGCATTTCATTTAATACTGGTTTGGTGGTGATGAACTCCTTTAGCTTTTTCTTAACTGTGAAGCTCTTTATCTGACCTTCCATTCTGAATAATAACTTTGCTGGGTAGAGTAGTCTTGGTTGTAGGTTCTTGCTATTCATAACTTTGAATATTTCTTGCCACTCCCGTCTGGCCTGCATAGTTTCTGTTGAGAAATCAGCTGACAATCGTATGGGTGCTCCCTTGTAGGTAATTAACTGTTTTTCTCTTGCTGCTTTTAAGATTCTCTCTCTGTCTTTTGCTCTTGGCATTTTAATTATGATGTGTCTTGGTGTGGTCCTCTTTGGATTCCTTTTGTTTGGGGTTCTGTGCGCTTCCTGGACTTGTAAGTCTATTTCTTTCACCAGGTCAGGGAAGTTTTCTGTCATTATTTCTTCCAATAGGTTTTCAGTATCTTGCTCTCTATCTTCTTCTGGCACCCCCATAATTCTGATGTTGGTACGCTTGAAGTTGTCCCAGAGGCTTCTTACACTATCTTCAACTTTTTGGATTCTTTTTCCTGTTTTTTGCTTTTCCGGCTGAGTGTTTTTTGCTTCTTTGTATTTCAAATCTTTGACTTGATTATTGCGTTCCTCTAGTCTGCTTTGGGTCTCTGTATAATATTTTTTATTTCAGTCAGTCTATGTTTAATTTCTAGTTGGTCCTTTTTCATATCTTCAAGGGTCTCGTTATATTTATTGGCCTTTTCTAGGATATTCTTTTTTTTTTTAAATACATTTTATTGATATTTCACAGAGAGGAAGGGAGAGAGATAGAGAGCTAGAAACATCGATGAGAGAGAAACATCGATCAGCTGCCTCCTGCACACCTCCCACTGAGGATGTGCCCGCAACCAAGGTACATGCCCTTGACCGGAATCGAACCCGGGACCTTTCAGTCCGCAGGCCGACACTCTATCCACTGAGCCAAACCGGTTTTGGCTAGGATATTCTTGAAGAGCCTTATAACCGTGGTTTTGAATTCTATATCCAGTCGTTTGTTTTCCTCCATTTCTTTCGTTTGTGATCTGTTTCTTCATCTCCCCATTTTTCACTGCTTCCCTGAGTTGGTAGAGTAGCTTTGTGTGCTAGGTTTCCTATATGGCCCAGTGGGTCGGCCTCCCCAGTTAACCTGAGGTGGACACTCTTGGTGCACCCCTTTGTGACCTGTGTGTACAGCCTTCTTGTAGTTAAGTCTTGATTGTTGTTGGTATCACTGGGAGGAATTGACCTCCAGGCCAGTTGGCTGTGAGGATTAGCTATGTCTACACTGGGAGATTTTCAGTGCTGGAGACAGCCTTATAGGATTAGCCTTGCCAAGTTGCAAAAGCCTCTGTGCTCAGCTTGGAAGGGGTGGAGTCTCAGGGCAGGGCAGACAGTCTTGGCTTCCCGTCAGCCCTGCTCTTGCCCGCAAGTCTCCAGACCTCTGCCTTCCGCGGTTCCCGAGTTTCCGCCTTACAGTACAGATTTCCCCCGTAAGAGCGTGGGTCCCCAGGGGCTCGCCCGGAACTGCGGTTCAGTGCAGTCGGAACTGGGATTCAGTGCAGTCAGGAGCTTCTGACTCCCTTCTGCTATGGATAGCCTGTGGTAACCTCCGCAGTCAGTCTTTGTGCACACTCGTGCCTCCCGACCCCTGCCGCCGCGGCTCCCCTGAGTCTCCGAGTCTCCATGTGCCTTTCTCTCCACCTGACAGTCCAAACTCCCCCTGTATGAGCCTGGGTCCACAGGGTTTCGCCCGGAACTGAGGTTCAGTGCAGTCGGAACTGGGGTTCAGTGCAGTCGGGGGTTTCTTTCCCCCTCCCGCCAGAGAAAGACAGCCAGGAACTCCGCCACCCTTCCTCTCTGCGCGCACGTGTCTCTGTACCTCAGCTCTTTGCTGTTCCTTCTCCATGAGCTTTCCTCTTTCCTTCTAGTTGTAAAATTTCCACTCAGCCAGCTTTCCTGTGGTTCTGGATGGTGTCCGTTCTATCTTTTAGTTGTAGTTTTGAAATTGTTGTGTGGGGCAGCAGTTTAGGTGCTTACCTATGCCGCCATCTTGGTTTCTCCCAATGATTCTCTCTCATCATTGATGTTTCCATCTCTCTCTCTCTCTCCCTCTTCCTCTCTGAAATCAATAAAAAAATATTTTTTTAAAACGAAAAATGATACGCTGCTGTAAAAAAGAAGGAATTCTTACCATTTGCAACAACATAGATGGAACTGGAGAGCATTATGCTAAGTGAAATAAGCCAGTCAGAGAAAGATAAATATCACATGATCTCACTCATTTGTGGACTATAATGAACAACATAAACTGATGAACAAAAACAGATCCAGAGTCAGAGAAGCATCGATCAGATTGTCAAACCTCAGAGGGAAGGTAGGGGAGGGAGGGGGTAAGGAGAGATCAACCAAAGGACTTGTATGTATGCATATAAGCATAACCAATGGACACAGATACCAGGGGGCTGAGGGCATGAGTGGTGGGGGGAGTAATGGGGGAATAAGGACACATATGTAATACCTTAATCAATAAAGAAAAGAAAAGAAAGATTGACTCCCAGGTCCAAGGTTGACTCCCAGTCCCAGGGGTACACAACTCCCAGCCAGGTCACAATGTCCTTTCTTTAACCAACACAAGGCAATCATGGTTAACAGCACATGATTAATATTTCCCATCACCATACTTAGTCCCCAATATTCTATTCTTGCCCCTAACATTCCCCACTGCTATTTCTATCATCTCACATCTATGAGGTTAGTTTTAGATGAAAAGTCTTGTCCTGCTGGACTGCATCTGCTTCTGCCTTGAAAGCACTCCCAGGGATGGAGTACACCAATGCAGGATCTTGGATATGCTTTCTATCAACTGAGAATTGTCAGAAAGATTAAAACAGCACATTCCTTTAAATTCCTCACAACCATGGTTATGCTGCAACAATAAATAATCTATTGCTGCCCGAGTCTCTAGCACTGCCTCCCTGGCCTGGCTCAGCTCTTGATTTATCCTGTCTGGCCCTGGAGGTGGCAGTCAGGGCTTTTACCTGCTACAAGCAGCCAGGTCACTTCTACATTAGGGGAGCCTACCATTACCAGCATAACAAAATGGTCACAGCAATATAGTCAGCAGGGCTTCCCAGGTGGAGATCATCACTGGAGTCTGGTGCCACGGCCGTGAGGTCTCTTTTGGTTCAGACCCTGTGATGTTTCTAAGGCATAAAGACGGTCAGTCATATTAAGGAACAGGCACCCCCGCCCCCCCCAATGCTGTTTCCCCACATATCAGAAACCAACCAGCCAGCAGCTTAGTATGCCCATTACTATAAGGGAAGGTGAACTTAACAGAACAATTCATATTGTAGTTATTAGATACTGAAAGACAATAACTAGAACACGCAGTGAAAGTCAGACATTCACCACAGGAAGCTACTGCAGCAACCTTTAGAGAAAGCATCTTTTGCTCTTCCTGCATCCTTTTCCCGGACAGTGGGAAGAGGCAGGTGGGATATTTGGCTTGGGCATTCCAGCAGCTTCAGTTTAAAATTATCTTTTTACTTCACATGGAGGTGGCCAGCTGCCCTGCTGCTCCCGGGCCTACACAGGATTTTAGGATATTAATTCCCCTTTGTTCCCAGGACCGCAGCAGCTCCTGGACCTCCAGGAGGAGATTTGGAGTGTTTGAAAAGACTCACTTTTACAAATTTTCCTTTAATTACCTTAGCCTTGTTTACATCTTAATTACCCAGAAGCCTAGGCAAGATGCCCCTCCCTAATAAGGGAGCAGGGGACCCAGCTCTACAAGAAAGGGGTGATTAAGTGAGATTCCCAAGGCTGCAGGGGGCGGGGGTGGAGTGAAGTGGTAGCATTGAGGGCGAATATTCACCCCAGTGATCAAACAGGTTTGGAAGAAAGAGGCCCTGGTGAGTGAGTCAGAGTGGAGGAAGAAGTCCCAGTGTCTAATAAAAATGCAGTGGCTTACTTGCCACATCAAGTCAAGGGTTGCCCTTGGCTCCGTCCCTTCAGTGATAATGTTTTTAGTGGGAGTCAACTGGAGCATAGGTCCCCTTCCGTTCAAAGCCATTGTGTAGGTCGGTTCTGGTCCAGGGACCCTCTGGTCCCCAGGACAGTCCCTCTTCCAGCGGCTGAACTTGTGCCAGAGGGGGCATGGTTACTGAGGAAGCCCCTTCCCAGGGCACCGCCTTTTCCAGTGTCCTTCTTGTCCGTAGGAATAGCATTGCCCCTTTGATTGTAGGCAGAGCTGGGTGACTCTGAGGTGACCTAAGGCTTAACACTGTGGCTAATCAATGAGCTTTTCATTTTCCTTGAGTGGCTTTTTGCTCTTCCTCATCCCCCTCTCAGTTGTTAAAAACACTGCAAGTTATTTTTTACCAGCTGTTCAGTGGGTGTCTGGGGTTCCAAGGCTAGTTTTTGGTAATTTTTTCCTGACGTCTGGGGGTGCCTTCTGGGTGAACTGCATCCCTGAAGTGCTTAGCCTTCAACAGACTTGGGGCATTTTTTGTGTGTATTTTTGTAAAGTCTGTTAATTGCCCCTGAAAAAGAGCGGGGTTTTCGTCCTTTTTTGAGTAACCTTTCAAAATTTTGTCATAATTAATAGGCTTAGTGGAACATTTTTAAAATTCCTTCTATGATACAAGTAACCATATGGGTCTGAAGGTCCCTTTATTCTTGTCCTTCATTTGTTCCCATTTGACACACCCAGTTCGGGTCCTGATGTGGTCGGTATATGTGACGTTGAGCGTGATGACCAGCTAATTCACTAGCATAAACCCTTGCAGCTTCTATTATGTGTTATTATTATTTTTTTAAATACGTTTTTATTGATGTCAGACAGAGGAAGGGAGAGAGAAATAGAAACATCAGTGATGAAAGAGGTTCATCAATCGGCTGTCTCCTGCATGCTCCTCCCCCCACTGGGGATCAAGCCCACAACCTGGGGAATGTGCCTTGACCAGGAATCAAACCATGACCTCCTGGTTCAGGGGTTGATGCTCAACCACTGAGCCACGCTGGCTGGGCTATGTGTTGCTTTTCATCCACAGTACAGTAGTGGGAGAGAACAATTTGTAAATTATTTCAAGTGAATTCATAAGTCAATGCCAAATGATTAAACCCCTCTGTGATTCGCTAGGGTTTTTGGGAAACAGACCGAGTTTTTCTTTGCAAAGTTCCAGGTCAGACATAAAAATGGAACATGTACCTGAACAACTCTTTCACCAGGCTCCCCATTTGCTAATTCCATCAGAGGCAACTGTTAGGGTTTGGGGGAAATGAGTTCTGCTCCGGGTAGTGGCAGTTCTGAAAACGATGGTCTGCAGTTTGCAGTGAAGGAGGCCTTACTCAGCGGCAGCTGCTCTTTGGGAGGAGGAGGAGTGAGCTGAGACGCAGGCTGCTCTGCCTCTGGCTTTTGTTTGCTTCTCTGGAGACAGAGGCCGGAGTCTTGCTGGGGCTGTGAGGAAGGTGTCCTTGTGGCAACACACATTCTACAAGTTTTCCTTAAGTCCCTATCTTGGTAAAGGGCTATAAACATTTGAATCTAAGGGTTTTCATTCCATTTGACTAATTTATGCAAAACAAATCTAATTGGAGAATAGTGTTATTTAGAGATCCATTTACAGGCCACAGTTTCCTGTCCCTGAGTTTGTATTGGGGACAAGCTGTATTACAAAAGAAAATTAATCTTTTTCTTTTTAAGGTCTGAGGGTCAACATTTCCCCTTTCTTTAGGATGCTTCCCAGAGGTGAATCTTGTGGTATTGAAATTTTGGTTTCCCATCTGGAAGAGAGTAGAGGAGATCATGGGAGAGGATGAATGTCTCTGTCCCACCTCCTATGTTGTTTCTACTGTCTGCAGAAGGCGTCCTTTCTCGGGCACAGGCTTCCAGGATTAAGTAGTCTTACTGTGTAGCCCAAATTTCTGTCTCAGTTACCTATGGATGTGCTTATCCCATGCCCTGAGGGTGGCCTTACCAATGACCAGGATGTCCCACTCAGACAGGGGACTCAACTTCATGCCAGTCTCCTGAGTCTTCCCTGCGTACATCTCTATTTTCATTTGACTTAAAACCTCCTTTACCTCTGATCCCTCCTCCCCTGTACAAGTACCTTCTATCTAGGCAACAATGCCACCAGTTACTGACTTATTTTTCCTGCCAAAGATGCTGCTGGAAAAAGAACTGCAGTATTTCTAATTCTCCCAGCCACTGTAAAGATGACACCCTTCTAGGTTCTTGCAATATTCTCATTCCCTAAAAAAAGTTTGCTATCCAATACATTAGTCCTCTGAGCATCTGAAAACCTGCATTCCTACCTACTCTGCCCCCCGCCCCCGTATCATGAGTCCTGGGGGGCCATGCATAACAGATGCCTGAGTAGAGCAGGTAACTCTTCCTTTGTCCATATCTAAGCAGCTAATTTAGTGACAGACCCTAAAGCTTGGTAAGGTTCAGTAGGACAAAGCCAACATTTCCTGCTGTGCCTGTCAACCTTCTCATGATATTTAACAAATTGTTTTGGGTCCCAAAGTTAGGTACCAGAGCCTAGAGTATGTGTATGAAGAAGGTCCCTTATCCCATTTATTCCACAACTGGCACACAGAAACAGTGCCCTGATTAATGGGATGCAGTAAAGAGCCCTGATCAGTCTGGCAAATAACCTTAAAATCTTCAATTTATTTAACCAGGGCATCTTGCTTGGTTACATAACAATAATCGTTGTCTGTTAGTAGCTTCTGGTCAGTGTCTTTCCTTATAATCCTATATAATAAAAGCCTATTATGCTAAGTATCCGATTGTCCGGTCGGCCATTCAACCAATCAAAGCGTAATATGTTAATGATATGCTAAGGCTACTCAACTGCTCACTATGATGTGCACTGACCACCAGGGGGCAGACGCTCCAACCAGTAGGTTAGCTTGCTGCTGGGGTCCGGCTGATCAGGACTGAGCGAGATGGGCCGGACATGCCCTGGAGCCCTCCCGCAGTCCCTCCCCAGCTGACCAACCTCCCGCATCCCTCCCTAGCCCTGATCGTGCACCAGTGGGGTCCCTTGGCCTGGCCTGCGCCCTCTCACAATCCAGGACCCCTAGGGAGATGTCGGAGAGCTGATTCGGCAGAACGACCAGTCACTATGACACACACTGACCAACAGGGGGCAGATGCTCGATGCAGGAGCTGCCCCCTGGTGGTCAGTGCACTCCCACAGGGGGAGCGCCACTCAGCCAGAAGCCGGGCTCATGGCTGATGAGCGCAGCAGTGGTGGTGAGAGCCTCTCCTGCCTCCTCAGCAGCGCTAAGGATGTCCAACTGCTCCCAGACTGTGAGAGGGCACAGGCTAGGCTAAGGGACACCCTTCTGAGTGCATGAATTTCATACACTGGGCCCCTAGTGTTCATATAAAAAAGCAAGGGAAGAGAACTCCTCCCTCAACCTAGGCCCTAGGTTCTAGGGCAATATCTTACAAACTTGTGGGGCCCCCAATTAGAGCTAAAATGTTTGGTCTACACACACAGCAAGTTCCTCTCTTACAAGCCCTACAGAGAGAGTCAAATACAGGCAGAGCTGCCAGAAACCATACGGGGCACAGCAATGCAGCAGGTTGACAACTGACTGATGATTTAAACTCCTTTTTCTCCAGGCCTTGCTCCAGAGGCAGACAATCTAGGATTTCATGGAATGGGTCCAAATGCTTGTGAGAAGGGCTTCCAGGGTCCATTACCCTCTCGAACCCCCTGCCCATCTCATTCCCTCTTACCTGTCTCAGTTTCTTTCCCAGCCGTCTAAAGCCACTAGAAGGGCTCAACTGGAAGAGCTCAGAGCACTGAGTGACCAACCTTACGTGCATGTCCCCAGATGAGCCAGTCAGTTAATTACAAGTGAAGTCCCTATGAGGCCCCTGTACATCTTAGGGTTCAACCCCAGATACCTCCACAATGCCCTTACTTGTGTGAGGACATCCGAGACTAGAACTGGAGGGAGGACTTGCTTCTTTTTTTTTTTTTTTTTTTTCTGTTGGAGTACAGCGAGCCCAAGCACTCATTTGTTTTTGTTTTTTAATATATTTTATTGATTTTTACAGAGAGGAAGGGAGAGGGACAGAGAGTTAGAAACATCAATGAGGGAGAAACATCGATCAGCTGCCTCCTGAATGCCCGTATTGGGGATGTGCCTGCAACCAAGGTAAGTGCCCTTGACCAGAATCAAACCCGGAACTCTTGTTCAGTCCACGGGCTGACGCTCTATCCACTGAGCCAAACAGGTTAGGGCATGGTTTTACTGTCAGTTTCCTGCCCCTGGCATAGGCCCAGCATGTCTTGCTAATTTTTATTAGGCTGCAACCCCCTAAACCCTGATGGCAAAACAGAAAAGGGAACCCCTGAAGGGAATGCATGCCCTGCAATCTGCTGGCAGGAATCAAAGACACCCGGGCAGTGACCTGAGTCATGGGAAGGGTTAATTGGTAGTGAACAGATCCCAGTCGTAAGCTGCATCATGACACCAGGAAAAATGTTAGCAGACAGCCCCTTGAGTGTGTGTGTGTGGGGGGGAGGCTGTCCCCTCCTTGGCTCTTGTCAATATCATAAGAAATATTCCAGACAAATGACAGACAGCAGTGTTGTAGCAAGCAAGCAAATTTATTAAGGAAGCAAGGTGCCCTGGCCGGGGAGCTCAGTTGGTTAGAGCATCATCTGGATACCCCAAGGTTGTGGATTCAATTCCCAGTCAGGGCACATACAAGAATCAATCAATGAATACATAAATAAATGGAAAAACAAATCCATGTTTCTCTCTCTCTTCCTCTCTAAAATCAATTTTAAAAATAAATAAATAATTTAAAAAAGGAAGCAAGGCTAGCAAATTTATTAAAAATACACTTGGTGCCTGGACAGCATGGCTCACTAGTTGAGCACTGACCTACGAACCAGGAGGTCACGGTTCAATTCCTGGTCAGGGCACATGCCTGGGTTGAAGGCTCAATCCCCAGTGTGGGGCATGCAGGAGGTAGCTGATCAATGAGTCTCTCATCATTGATGTTTCTATCTCTCTCTCTCTCCCTTCCCCTCTGAAATCAATAAAAATATATTTTTTAAAAATACACTTGACATATAGGGGTTTATACTTTTCTGTCTATAAGTTTAAAGTTTCCTCTGCCAGATATCTCAGGCAACAGCTGGTTTGTTCAGTGGTTAGAGCATCAGCCCGAGGACTGAAGGGTCTCGGGTTTGATTCTGATCAAGGGCATGTACATTGGTTGCAGGCTCGATCCCCGGCCCCGGTCCAGGTGTATGCAGAGGCAACTCATTGATGTGTCTCTCTCACATCCATGTTTCTCTCTGTCTCACCCCATCCCTTCCACTCTCTGTAAAAATCTCAATGGAAAAAAAATATCCTCAGGTGAGGATTAACAAAAAATACACAAACAAACAAACAAAAACTCCCCCCTTCTTCCTCCACCCTTTCCTGTACCAGTATTGCCTGGTTAGGGAGCAGAGGTAGAAACCATTTGCTCTCAAGTGTCCTTGTTTGGGGAGGATAAGGATTGTGTCTCATAGCTGCCTGCAAGCTGCCCAAACTGGTTGGCCTTGTTTCATTTTCTTGTCTCAGTTTCCCCTTCCACTTGCCCAGGAATTGTCCTAGCTTCTTGCTATCCTTCACAATGCCGCCTCCGTTCCCCTCCTGCCTTTTCTTTCGCTGTGCTGTGAAGCTGTCAGTGCTACCATCACAATATCTTTGAATCTGTAACTTCCCCAGCCTTTGCTGGAAAAAATGATCTCATTGGGATTATTGCAGCAGCTCCCCTAACAGGCCTCCCTACTTCCTACATCTCCCCACTCCAAGTGTCCCCTGACACTACTGTCAAGTTATTCTTACACACACAGATAACCCCACGGCTGAAGGGCCTGCAAAATTCCCTATTGCTCACTCAATTACTTACAAACCTTTAATCGGGCCTTTAACCCTTCCCATAATTTAAAATCATCCATCTTTTCTCTTCAACCTAATCTTTAATCAAACTGAATTACTCATCATTCCACCTCCAGGTCTTTACCCAGCTGTCCTTGAATCTTAGGCCTCCTTCTCCAATCTCTACCTGCTATAAACCAAATCATTTGCTGCTTGACATGTGTTTCAGATCACGTGTAAGCCGTTACTCAGGTGTTTACTTCACATCTGCTTCTCCACTTGGCCAAAATTTACCTATTCTTCAAGGCTCAAATCAATGCACCCCTCACTTCAGCAAGACAGAATCTCTCTCCCCTACAGGTTGGACTACAGCAGTGGGTTTCTAACCAGAGCTGCGGCACTCCTTGGAGCAATGCTTCTCAGCCCTGGCTACACATTAGAGTCATCTGGGGAGCATTTAAAAATCCCAAAGCGCCGCCCCCACACCCTTCACGCAACGCACGTTCACGGGGAACCTGGCGCTAAACCATTCGTAGACGACCTGCTTCTGGGTCGGTTTTGTTCCTAGCAGAGCAGCTCCCTCGCTGCGATCTATTGAAAGTCAGCCCTCCATACAAAGGTTTGTAAAAAAAAAAAAAAAAAAAGATTAAAAAAACCCACAAATAAATAAAAATAAAAATCCCAAAGCCCTGGTTGCATCTAGACCAATTAAATCCAAATCTCTGTGGGTGGTACTCAGGCGTCAATATTTTTTCAGACATCCTCAGGTGATTTCCATGGCCAGTCAAGGCTGGGAATCACCTCAGGGACCACCCACGGGGAGGGGAGAGGTCAAAAGGTGTGCAGCTTCAACCAGAGTAACCTTCTCTAGGAGAAAGGTGCCAGGTCTAACACTTGGCCATTACTGATGTATCTGCAGTTTCCCCCTCTCCCCATCTGAGAGCTTGATGTGCTCACCTTACCTTGTGACTGCAGGAGCCACATCTGGTTTATCACTGGTTTTCAGATTCTTTTTTTTATTGTTTAAAATATTACATATATTAGTACATATATCTCTTTTTTTTTTCCCCATTGACCTTCCCCCAGCCTCCCCTATCCCCTGTCGCATGCCCTCATCCCATCCCCCCAGTGTCTTGTGTCCATTGGTGTGCTTATATGCATGCATACAAGTCCTTTGGTTGATCTATTTCCCTCCCTCCCCAACACTCCCCAGGCTTCCTGCTGTAATTTGACAGTCTGTTCAGTGCTTTACTGCCTCTGTATCTATCTTTTTATTCATCAGGTTATAATGTTCTTTATTTTCCATAATTGAGTGAGATCATGTGGTATTTTTCTTTCATTACCTGGCTTATTTCACTTAGCATAATGTTCTCCAGGTCCATCCATGCTGCTGCAAATGATAAGAATGCCTTCTTTTTTATAACAGCGTAGTATTCCATTGTGTAGATGTACTATAGTTTTCTAATCCACTCATCTGCTGATGGGCATTTAGGCTGTTTCCAAATCTTAGCTATGGTGAATTGTGCTGCTATGAACATAGGGGTGCATATATCCTTTCTGATTGGTGTTTCTAGTTTCTTGGGATATAATCCTAGAAGTGGGATTACTGGGTCAAATGGGAGCTCCATTTTTAGTTTTTTGAGGAAACTCCATACTGTTCTCCACAGTGGCTGTACCAGTCTGCATTCCCACCAGCAGTGCACAAGGGTTCCTTTTTCTCCGCATCCTCGCCAGCACTTGTCATTTGTTGATTTGTTGATGGTTGCCATTCTGACAGGTGTGAGATGGTACCGCATTGTCGTTTTGATTTGCATCTCTCGGATAATTAGTGACTATGAGCATGTTTTCATATGTCTCTTGGCCTTCCTTCTGTCTTCTTTCGAAAAGATTCTATTTAGGTCCGTTGCCCATTTTTTTATTGGATCATTTATCTTCCTTTTATTAAGTTGTATAAGTTGCCTGTAGATGTTGGAGATTAAACCTTTGTCAGTGATAACATTTGCAGATATGGACTCCCATACAGTGGGCTTTCTTGTTGTTTTGTTGATGGTTTCTTTTGCTGTGCAAAAGCTTTTGATTTTGATGTAGTCCCATTTGTTTATTTTCTCTTTGGCTTCCATTGCCCTAGGGGCAGTATCAGTGAAGAAGTTCTTTCGGCATATGTCTGAGATTTTGCTGCCTGTGGATTCCTCTAGTATTTTATGGTTTCCAATCTTATGTTTAAGTCCTGTATCCATTTTGAGTTAATTTTTGTGTATGGTGTAAGTTGGTGGTCTAGTTTCATTTTTTTGCATGTATCTGTCCAATTTTCCCAACACCATTTATTGAAGAGACTGTCTTGACTCCATTGTATGTTCATGCCTCCTTTGTCAAGTATTAATTGAGCATAGTGGTTTGGGTTGATATCTGGATTCTCTATTCTATTCCATTGGTCTATATGTCTGTTCTTGTGCCAGTACCAGGCTGTTTTGAGAACAGTGGCTTTGTAGTACAGCTTGAAATATGGTATTGAGATCCCACCTACTTTGTTCTTCTTTCTCAGGATTGCTGTGGCTATTCGGGGTCTTTTTTTTTATTCCAGATGAATTTTTGGAGAGTTCTTTCTAGGTCTGTGAAATATGCCGTTGGTATTTTAATGAGGAGTGCATTGAATCTATAGATTGCTTTGGGTAGTATGGACATTTTAATGATGTTGATTCTACCAATCCATGAGCATGGTATGTTCTTCCATCTGTTTACGTCTTTCTCTATCTCTTTTTTCAGTGTCCTGTAGTTTTCCGCGTATAGGTCTTTTACCTCCTTGGTTAAGTTTATTCCTAGGTATCTTAATTTTTTTGGTGTGATGGTAAATGGAATTGCTTTTTTAGTCTCTCTTTCTGTAAGTTCACTATTGGTATATAGAAATGCCATAGATTTCTTGGCGTTAATTTTGTATCCTGCTACATTGCCAAATTCATTTATTAAGTCTATTAGTTTTTTGATGGAGTCTTTCGGGTTTTTTATGTACAATATCATGTCATCTGCAAATAAGGACAGCTTTACTCCTTCTTTTCCAATTTGTATGCCTTTTATTTCTTCTTCTTGTCTAATTGCAATGGCTAATACTCCCAGTACTATGTTGAACAGGAGTGGTGAGAGTGGGCATCCCTGTCTTGTTCCTGTTCTTAGGGGAAATGGTTTTAGTTTTTGCCCATTGAGTATGATGTTAGCTGTGGGTTTATCATATATGGCTTTTATTATGTTGAGGTATGATCCTTCTATTCCCACCTTGTTGAGAGTTTTTATCAAGAAAGGGTGTTGGATTTTGTCAAATGCTTTTTCTGCATCAATTGACATGACTATGTGATTTTTTATCTCTCAATTTGTTTATGCGATGTATCACATTTATTGATTTGTGGATATTGTACCATCCTTGCATTCCTAGGATAAATCCTACTTGGTCATGGTATATGATCTTTCTGATATACTGCTGGATCTGATTTGCTAGAATTTTGTTGAGGATTTTGGCATCTATGTTCATGAGGGATATTGGCCTGTAATTCTCTTTCATTGTGTTGTCTTTATCTGGTTTTGGTATTAGGTTGATGCTGGCTTCATAGAATGAGCTTGGAAGTGTTCCTTCCTCTTGAATTTTTTGGAATAGTCAGAGGAGGATAGGTTTTAGTTCTTCCTTGAATGTTTGGTAAAACTCCCCTGTGAAGCCATCTGGCCCTGGGCTTTTGTTTGCTGGAAGCTTTTTTTTTTTTAATATATATTTTATTGATATTTTACAGAGAGGAAGGGAGAGGGATAGAGAGCTAGAAACATCGATGAGAGATGTGCCCGCAACCAAGGTACATGCCCTTGACCGGAATCGAACCCGGGACCCTTCAGTCCGCAGGCCGACGCTCTATCCACTGAGCCAAACCGGCTTCGGCTGCTGGAAGCTTTTTAATGACTGCTTCAATTTCTTCCATAGTTATTGGCCTATTGAGATGTTTAGATTCTTCCTGATTGAGTTTTGGAAGGTTATATTTTTCTAGGAATATGTCCATTTCCTCTCCATTTCCTCCAGGTTGTCCAGTTTGTTGGAATAGAGTTGTTCATAGTATTTTTTAACAATCCTTTGTATTTTGGTGGGGTCTGTTGTTATTTCTCCTCTTTCATTTCTGATTTTGTTTATTTGGGTCCTCTCTCTTTCCTTCTTGCTGAGCCTGGCTAGAGGTTCATCAATCTTTTTTTTTTTCTTAAATATATTTTATTGATTTTTTACAGAGAGGAAGGGAGAGAGAGAGAGAGTTAGAAATATTGATGAGAGAGAAACATCAATCAGCTGCCTCCTGCACACCCCCTACTGGGGATGTGCCCACAACCAAGGTACATGACCCTGACCGGAATTGAACCTGGGACCCTTGAGTCCACAGGCCGACCCTCTATCCACTGAGCCAAACCAGTTAGGGCATCAATCTTGTTTATCCTTTCAAAGAATCAGCTCTTGGTTCTGTTGATCTTTTGTATTATTTTTTTGGTTTCAATGTTGTTTTATCTCCGCTCTGATCTTTATTATTTCCTTCCTTCTGCTTACACTGGGCTTTTCTTGTTGCTCTCTTTCTAACTCTTTGAGTTGTAGAGTTAGGTAATTTATTAGCATTGTTTCTTGTTTTTTTGCAGTAGGCTTGTAGAGCTATGAACTTCCCTCTCAAGACTGCCTTCGCTGTGTCTCATAGATTTTGGATTGTTGTGTTTTCATTGTCATTTGTTGCCATGATGTTTTTTTATTTCTTCTTTGATCTCTGTGGTAACCTCGTCATTGTTTAATAGCATGCTGTTTAGTCTCCATGTGTTTGATTTTTTTGGATTGTTTTTATTGTAGTTGATTTCCAGTTTTATGCCACTGTGATCTGAGAAGATGCTTGATATGATTTCTATCTTCTTGAATTTGAAGAGACTTTGCCTATGACCCAACATATGGTCTATCTTTGAAAATGACCCATGTGCACTTGAGAAGAATGTATATTCTGTGGCTTTGGGGTGAAATGTTCTGAAGATGTCAATTAATTCCATCTGGTCTAGTGAGTCATTTAGGATTGATGTTTCTTTGCTGATTTTTTGTTTAGAGGATTTGTCCAATGGTGATAGTGGGGTATTAAAGTCTCCTACTATGATTGTATTGCTGTCAATCTCTCCCTTGATATCCTCCAGGAGTTTTTTATGTATTTGGGTGCTCCTGTATTGGGTGTGTATATGTTTACCAGAGTTATTTCTTCTTGTTGGATTGCTCCCTTTAGTATTATGAAGTGGCCTTCCTTATCTCTTGTTATGTCCTTCACTTTGAGATCTAATTTGTCAGATATAAGTATTGCTACCCCAGCTTTTTTTTTCATTTCCATTTGCCTGAAAAACCTTTTTCCATTCCTTCACGCTCAGTCTGTGTGCATCTTTTTTTCTGAGGTGGGTTTCTTGTAGACAGCAGATATATGGGTCGTATTTTCTTATCCAATCCATTACCCTATGTCTTTTGATTGGTGCATTTAATCCATTTACATTTAAAGTTATTATTGATAGGTGCTTATTTGTCGCCATTTTTATTCTTTTTTTAAAATAAATCTTTATTGTTCAGATTATTACAGGTGTTCCTCTTTTTTTCCCCCATAGCTTCCCTCCACCTGATTCCCCACCCCACCCCATGTGCTTACCCCCCACCACTGTCTTCATCCATAGGTGTAAGCTTTTTGTCCAATCTCTTCCCGCACCCCTCACACCCCCTCCCCCCTGAGAATTGTCAGTCCACTCCCTTTCTATGTCCCTGATTTTATTATGTTCACCAGTCCATTCTGTTCTTCAGATTTTTTATTCACTTGATTTTTAGATTCATTTGTTGGTAGGTATGTATTTGACACCAGGAGTTGAAATCTGGTGTCTCACTTTGTTGTTCATAATTTTTATCTTTACCTTTTTCTTCTTCTTCCTCTTCTTAAAGAACACCCTTCAGCATTTCATGTAATCCTGGTTTGGTGGTGATGAACTCCTTTAGCTTTTTCTTGTCTGTGAAGCTCTTTATCTGACCTTCAACTCTGAATGATAGCTTTGCTGGGTAGAGTAATCTTGGTTGTAGGTTCTTGCTGTTCATCACTTTGAATATTTCTTGCCACTCCCTTCTGGTCTGCATAGTTTCTGCCGAGAAATCAGCTGACAGTCGTATGGGTACTCCCTTGTAGGTAACTAACCGTTTTTCTCTTGCTGCTTTCAAGATTCTCTCTTTGTCTTTTGCCCTTGGCATTTTAATTATGATGTGTCTTGGTGTGGTCCTCTTTGGATTCCTCTTGTACAGGGTTCTGTGCACTTCCTGGACTTGCAAGTCTATTTCTTTCACTAGGTAGGGAAAGTTTTCTGTCATTATTTCTTCTAATAGGTTTTCAATATTTTGCTCTCTCTCTTCTTCTGGCACCCCAAAAATTCGGATGTTGGTACGCTTAAAGTTGTCCCAGAGGCTCCTTACACTATCTTCATATTTCTGGATTTTTTCTTTTTGTTTTTCTGGTTGGGTGTTTTTTGTTTCCTCATATTTAAGATCTTTGGTTTGATTCTTGGGGTACGTTGATCTACAGTTGAGTTTCTGTATATTCTTTATTTCAGACAGTGTATGCTTAATTTCTGACTGGTCCTTTTCCATTTTTTTGGTATTCTCATTAAGATCCTTAAAGGTCTCACTAAGTTCCTCAGCAGTTTTTAGAAGATTCTTGAGTAGCCTTATAAATGTGGTTCTGAACTCTATGTCATCCAGTAGTTTGCTTTCTTCCATTTCTCTCATTTGTGACATGTTTCCTGGTCTCCGCATTTTGCTGCTTCCTTGTGTTGATGGCGTGGCTTTGTGTGGTAGGTGACCTATAGGGGCCAGTAGCTCAGCCTCCCCAATCACCTGAGGTGGACGCTCTTGGTACACCCCTTTGTGGGCTGAGTGCAAAGTCTTGGTGTAGTTAAGCCTTGATTGCTGTTGGTACACTGGGAGGAATTGACCTCCAGGCCAATTGGCTGTGAGGACCTGCTGTGTCTATAATGGAAGAACTGCTGCGCTGGAGACACGCTTATGGTGCAGGACTTGTTTCAGTGGGGCTTTGGTGCTCACTGAGTCTGCCTCTTGAATGTGTCACTTATGGATATGAGGAGTTGAAATCTGGTGTCTCACTCTGACCACTAGGTACACTGGCTTCTGGATCTCCAATGGGGTGCAGGTCAGCTACTGTCTGAGGCCACCCAGCAGGAGCTACAGCAAGAACTACAGTTTTCTCCTCTTTGCTTGGGGTTTGGAGGTTTTGGAGCTGTCTGACCTGGGCTGCAAGTTTGCTAGGTTAAGCTGCAATAGGGAAAACCATTCATATGCTAAAGCCGCTGGTTGGAGCTTGGGTGGGTTTGTAGGTTGTGCAGGGCGGGGTCTCAGGGCGTCACTAGGCTAGGGCATGGCAAACAGCGATGGCTGCCAGAAGTCGGCTCTGCGTCTCCGACCGTGTCCCCACGTCCTGCGCCACAGCACAGTAAACAATTATTCCTGCGCGCAGCCCTGCAAGCAAGCCTCCCTCACTTTCTGACCCCACGGCAGATAGTCCAGCTTCTCCCCGTAGGAGTTTGGGTCCCCAGCGTCTCCCCAGAAACTGGAGTTCGGAGTAATCGGGAGCTTATCTCCCTTCGGGTTGAAAACAGCAGTGCTCCCGATTCGCGTGTCTCCGTACCTCACCTTTTCCGCGCTTGTGCACCCCTCAATGCTGTTTGCTCTTTCCTTCTAGTTGTAGAACTTCCACTCAGCCAGCTTTCCCGTGGTTCTGGGTGATAGACGTTTTGTCTTTTAGTTGTAGTTTTGAAATTGTGTGAGGAAGCAGTTTAGGTGTTTACCTACGGTGCCATCTTGGATCCTCTCCTCGCCATTTTTATTCTTTACCCCTGTGTTCCTTCTCTGCTTCCTATTTCTTTTTTTTACAGCAGACCCTTTAGCATTTCTTGATTGCTGGCTTGGTGGTAATAAACTCCCTTAGTCCTTTTTTGGCTGTGAACATTCCTGATTTCACCTTCAATTTTGATAGCCTTGCTGGGTACAGTATTCTTGGATTCAGACCCTTCCTTTGCATGAGTTTGTATATTTCAATTCATTCCCTTCTTGCCTGATGTGTTTCTGTTGAGAAATCAGGCACTAGTCTGATGGGGGTTCCTATGTAGGTAACTTTCTGTCTCTCTCTGGCTGCTTTTAAGATTCTTACTTTGTCATTGGTGTTTGCCAATTTAATTATAATGTGCCTTGGCGTCAGTCTTTTGGAGTTCATTTTGCTTGGGACTCTGTGAGCTTCTTGAATTTGTGTGGGTTTTTTCTTCCCTATATCAGGGAAGTTTTCTGTCATTATTTATTCAAACCGGTTTTCTATTCCTTGCTCAGTTTCCTCTCCTTCTGGAACCCCTATTATGCAGATGTTGTTTTGTTTTGTTTTGTCCCAAAGTTCCCTTAGGCTCTCCTCCTGCTTTGTAATTTTTTTTTCTAGAAGCTGCTCTACTTGGGTATTTTTTCCTACCTTGTCTTCTAGCTCACTGATGAGGTCCTCTGCTTCTTCTAGTCTACTCTTGATGCTTTCTATTGAGTTCTTTACAGCAGCGATGTCATTTTTCATTTCCTCTTGGTTCTTCATTTCCTCTTGGTTCTTACACATATTGTCGAATTTGTCTTCCATTCTTTTCAGCCACCTTATGACCATTTCTCTGAATTCTTTCTCTGGCAGGTTGCTTGCCTCCATTTCGTTTACTTCCTTTTCTGGTGATGCCTGCTTTTCTTTCATATGCGGGCTGTTTCTTTGTCTCCCCATGGTCTCTCTTCTCCAGGTGTCTGGTTATGTAGTTCTCTCTCTCTTGCTCACAGTTCTGGAAGCTGGAAGTCCACCTTCAGGGTGTTGGCACTGTCAGGTTCTGGTGAAGATACACTTTCTGGGTTGTAAACAGCTGTATTCTCACGGTGCCCCAGACCCAGCAGCCAGTGTCCCCTGTCGCCTCACACAGGAGTTATGAAGGTGGTGATGATGGTGACCTGCGTCCACTGACGATGGAGAAGGCAACTCCCATGTCCAGAAGGCCCAGCTTTGAGCTGCTCTCTGAGGAACTACTGGTCTGGGCCAGACATAAAGACCCAGGGAGGCAAGGCCTCTTGCTGGGCAGTGGCCCTCAGAGACTTGGTTGCAGGAGCCCTGAACACCTACGGAAAAGGTCGGAGCCTTGCAAGAGCACAGGAGGCTCTAAAAAGTCCTTCAAGGAATCCAAAACGTCCTGCTGGAACCTCTTCTGCAAGGATATCTGGTTTTCAGATTCTTATCAGATAAAACCTTTTTGAACTCAATTGGATGGAAAGGAATTAGGCTGAGAAAAAAGTGATTGAAAATGACTTCCCCAGATCTCACCTTGCAACTCCTCCCTCAGCCTCTTCCAATTTGCTTCTCCTTCTGCCATCCTCCACTCCCTCCCAACATGGCACCCTTGGCTTTGCACCCCATCATCAATAATTCTGCCCCCTCAAAGAGGTTCTGACCACTTTGGCTTCTACTTGGAGCTCTGATTCCCCCATGATTTCATTCAGGTTCACCACTGCTCTTCCTTTATGAAGATCAGTACCTACAATGATGTTCCCCTATATCACCAGATACTCCCTGGGCCAAAGCTTTCACTTGGTTGTCACCAATAAGTGCCACCCTTTCAAAATCCTTCAGTCTTTCCTGTCACCCCCTCCTCTGCCCAGAACGCCCATCCCAAAAATTCTTCGGCCCCACCCGGACCTCCCATCCATGGACTCTCTCACTCTTCTTTGATGTTTGATCCCCTCAACTTCTCACACTCTGCATTACCAAGTATAGGTCCCCAGGTTCAACAGCATAATCACCTCTCAGCCTTTGCCCCTCTCCCTCCAACATTTTATTCCTGGTTAAATCCAGCTCTGCCTGCTCCACACTGGCACCCGACAGCTGAATCATCGGGGAAAAACACAGTCAGACTGCCTAGCCTCACTTCCTGTGGGCCTCAGCATGGCCGCCAGCCCACATTACCCCGGTCAGTTCACATTCCCCAAATCTGAGACCACAATTTCACAAGATGACAACCTACCTTCTTATTTCAGTGAGAAAATAGAAACTTCAAACTTCCTCATGGTCCCAAATCTGCCAGGCCATTGTATCTCCACCATATTCACTCCTTCCCCTTGTTACTACAGAGACGCTGACCTGGCCCCACCCACATGGGCACTTCCCCTTTCACCTGCTCAGAAACAGACTCTTGAAAGTATCCCCTGTCTCTTCCACATAATCAGTTTCCCCCTCTTGATTGAAGCATTCTCTTCATCATACAAACATCCTATATAATCAAAGCCTAATATGCTAAGTGTCCGATTGTCTGGTCGGCCATTCAACCAGTCAAAGCGTAATATGCTAATGATATGCTAAGGATACTCAACAACTCGCTATGACAAGCACTGACCACCAGGGGGCAGATGCTCCAACCGGTAGGTTAGCTTGCTGCTGGTGTCCGGCTGTTTGGGACTGAGTGAGACAGGCAGGACATGCCCTGGAGCCTTCCCACAGTCCCTCCCCAGCTGGCCAACCTCCCACGTCGCTCCCCAGCCCCGATCGTGCACCAGTGGGGTCCCTTGGCCTGGTCTGTGCCCTCTCGCAATCCATGACCCCTAGGGAAGATGTCAGAGAGCTGGTTTCAGCCCAACGGCAGAACGACTGGTCGCTATGATGCACACTGACCACCAGGGGGCAGACACTCAATGCAGGAGCTGCCCCCTGGTGGTCAGTGCGCTCCCACAGGGGGAGTGCCACTCAGCCAGAAGCCGGGCTTACGGCTGGTGAGTGCAGCAGCGGTGGTGGGAGTTGAACATCCCCCAAGGTCTCCCGGACTGTGAGATGGTGCAGGCCGGTCTGAGGGACCCCACAGAGTGCACAAATTTCTTGCACCAGACCTCTAGTACTATAATAATATAACTTATCTCCGAGAAGAAAAAACCTCGCTTGCTACTGGCCTCAGTAGTAAAAGCATGGCATTCAGAAGAGTGGTTACCCCTCGGTGGGAGGGGAATTCTGATGGAGAGGGACACAGGGGGAGCTCTAACAACTGCAGGAAGGCTTTATTTCTTAAGCTGCAGGATTTTCCGCTCCTTTGTAATATATGCTATACGTGTGCCAAGGTTGAGACCCCTGGACTAGACCCATCAGCAGCATTTGAAAGTGGATCACTCCCTCCTCCTTGAAATGCTGCTTTCCTCACTTAAAATACTCTTTTTGGATCCACCTAAACAAAGTCTTCCCTCCTTCCAAATTGCTGCTCTTCTTTGTCTCCCCTGACAGCTTCTATTGCTCCTCTGGACTCCTAAGTCTCAGAGGGTCCTGGGACGCTACCCTCAGCCCTCTCCTCTACCCTAGTCAAGCTCCTGTGATTTTTCTGCCTCTTTTTGCCTGATATAGTCCTTACTCCATGCAGAAACCAGGGTGAACTTTCAAATTACCAGATGACATCACTCACCTTGCTTAAACCCTTGGATGGTTCTCAATCCACTTAGAACGAAGTCTGCCGTGGCTGGTAGCTCAATTGGTTAGAGCATCCTCCCGACATGCCAAGGTTGTGGTTTCCATCCCCGGTCAGGGCACATACAAGAAACAACCAATGATGCATAAATAAGTGAAACAACAAATCAATGTTTCTCTCTCTCTCTCTCAAAAAAAAAATCAAATAAAAACATTAAAAATTTTTTTATTTAGTAAAAAAAAGAGCAAACTCCAAACCCTTACTTTGGCCTGTGAAGCCTTCCTAGTCTTGTTCCTCCCCACACCTCTGACTTCATCCCTTCCTACTTTTTTCCTTCCTCCCTCTGCTCAACCCACTATGGGCCCCTTGCTGTTCTTCTATCTAGATGCTATGAATTTAGCATAAAAATCCAATTCCTTCCTGCCTCAGGGCCTTGGCATTTCTGTGTTCTCTCTCTGGACACATTCCTTCAGACGCCTGCCTGTGTGCTCCCTTCCTTCATTCATGTCTGCACCAATGTCGCCACCACGAGGGGGCTTTGCTTGTCACTTGATTAAAAGCAGACTTACACACCTGGGAGCATGTCCCAGCCATTCCCTTACCCTGTTTCACTGTGCTCATTTATCTAATACCACCTGGTTGTACAGAATTTTTTTTAAATAAATCTTTATTGTTCAGATTATTACAGGTGTTCCTCTTTTTTCCCCCCATAGCTCCCCTCCACCTGATTCCCCACCCCACCCCACCCCACCTCATGCCCTTACACCCCGCCACTGTCTTCATCCATAGGTGTAAGATTTTTGTCCAATCTCTTCCCGTACCCCTCACACCCCTTTCCCCCTGAGAATTGTCAGTCCACTCCCTTTCTATGTCCCTGATTCTATTATATTCACCAGTCCATTCTGTTCTTTAGATTTCTTATTCACTTGATTTTTAGATTCACTTGTTAGTAGGTGTGTATTTGATGTCATTTTGTTGTTCATAATTTTTATCTTTACCTTTTTCTTCTTCTTCCTCTTCTTAAAGAATACCCTTCAGCATTTCATGTAATCCTGGTTTGGTGGTGATGAACTCCTTTAGCTTTTTCTTGTCTGTGAAGCTCTTTAACTGACCTTCAACTCTGAATGATAGCTTTGCTGGGTAGAGTAATCTTGGTTGTAGGTTCTTGCTGTTCATCACTTTGAATATTTCTTGCCACTCCCTTCTGGCCTGCATAGTTTCTGCCGAGAAATCAGCTGACAGTCGTATGGGTACTCCCTTGTAGGTAACTAACCGTTTTTCTCTTGCTGCTTTCAAGATTCTCTCTTTGTCTTTTGCCATTGGCATTTTAATTATGATGTGTCTTGGTGTGGTCCTCTTTGGATTCCTCTTGTACGGGGTTCTGTGCACTTCCTGGACTTGCAAGTCTATTTCTTTCACTAGGTAGGGAAAGTTTTCTGTCATTATTTCTTCTAATAGGTTTTCAATATTTTGCTCTCTCTCTTCTTCTGGCACCCCAAAAATTCGGATGTTGGTACGCTTAAAGTTGTCCTAGAGGCTCCTTACACTATCTTCATATTTCTGGATTTTTTCTTTTTGTTTTTCTGGTTGGGTGTTTTTTGTTTCCTCATATTTAAGATCTTAGGTTTGATTCTTGGGGTCCTCTGATCTACAGTTGAATTTCTGTATATTCTTTATTTCAGACAGTGTATGCTTAATTTCTGTCTGGTCCTTTTCCATTTTTTTTTTTTTTTGGCATTCTCATTAAGATCCTTAAAGGTCTCACTAAGTTCCTCAGAGGTTTTTAGAAGATTCTTGAGTAACCTTATAAATGTGGTTCTGAACTCTGTGTCATCCAGTAGTTTGCTTTCCTCCATTTCTTTCATTCGTGACATGTTTCTTTGTCTCCGCATTTTGGCTGCTTCCCTGTGTTGATGGCGTGGCTTTGTGTGGTAGGTGACCTATAGGGGCCAGTAGCTCAGCCTCCCCAATCACCTGAGGAGGACGCTCTTGGTACACCCCCTTGTGGGCTGAGTGCAAAGTCTTGGTGTAGTTAAGCCTTGATTGTTGTTGGTACACTGGGAGGAATTGACCTCCGGGCCAATTGTCTGTGAGGACCTGCTCTGTCTATTATGGAAGAACTGCTGCGCTGGCGACACGCTTATGGTGCAGGACTTGTTTCAGTGGGGCTTTGGTGCTCACTGAGTCTGCCTCTTGAATGTGTCACTTATGGATATGAGGAGTTGAAATCTGGTGTCTCACACTGACCACTAGGTACACTGGCTTCTGGATCTCCAATGGGGTGCAGGTCAGCTACTGTCTGAGGCCACCCAGCAGGAGCTACAGCGAGAACTACAGTTTTCTCCTCTTTGCCTGGGGTTTGGAGGTTTTGAAGCTGTCTGACCTGGGCTGCAAGTTTGCTAGGTTAAGCTGCAATAGGGCAGACCATTCATATGCTAAAGCCGCTGCTTGGAGCTTGGGTGGGTTTGTAGATTGTGCAGGGCGGGGTCTCAGGGCGCCACTAGGCTAGGGCATGGCAAATAGCGATGGCTGCCAGTTAGCCGGCTCTGTGTCTCCAACCGCGTCCCCGCATCTCGCGCCCCAGTGCAGTAAACAATTATTCCTGCGGGCAGCCCTGCAAGCAAGCCACTCTCACTTTCCCAGTCCAGCTTCTCCCTGTAGGAGTTTGGGACCCCCGTGTCTCCCCAGAAACTGGAGTTCAGAGTAATCGGGAGCTTATCTCCCTTCGGATTGAAAATAGCAGCGCTCCCAGTTGCCCGACGCCAACCCAATACGCACGCCTCAGTACCTCAGCTTTTCAGTGCTTGTGCACGTCTCACTGCTCTTTTCTTTTTCCTTCTAGTTGTAGAACTTCCACTCAGCCAGCTTTCCCGTGGTTCTGGGTGATAGACATTTTGTCTTTTAGTTGTAGTTTTGAAATTGTTGTGCGAGGCAGCAGTTTAGGTGTTTACCTACGCCGCCATCTTGGATCCTCCTCTGGTTGTACAGAATTGACATCACATTTTCCTGGTGGATTTTTATAGACTACTAGAGGCCCAGCACATGAAATTTGTGCATGGGTAGGGTCCCTAGCCTGGCTGGCAATCAGGGCCGATTGGGGCCTTCTGGCTGCCAGCTGGGGCCTTCCTTCCAGCTGCTGGCCGGGGCCTTCCTTCGTTCCGCCCCTGTGGTCAGCACACGTCATAGCGAATGATCAAACTCCCAGTCTCCAGTCGAACTCCCAAGGGGACACTTTGCATATTAGCCTTTTATATATATAGATTATCTTCACTTGAATATAAGCTACAAGATATGTGGGGCTTTTCCCACTGCCTTATTCACAATGCAGTGCCTGGCCCAGAGGAGGGCCTGCTGAGTGACTAGATAGGTAGCTCCTGGAGTTGCATGAGGAGGAAAGAAGTGGTCTACATGAGACCTAGCACAAAGCCTGCTGCTATGGTCACCATGAGGTCAAGGCTTGGTAAAGAGCAGCTCTCATCACTAAACATTTCACCATGGTAAGGCTGCCTCACTCTGCCCCAAAGCCCCCCCAGAAGACAAGCACAAGCCAAATGCTTTGGGAGCGAACAGGAGGAACAATTTTGACATAAATCCCAGCAGAACTAGAAACCACCAAAGCTAAACAGAAGGGAATTTATTTATCCTTTGGAAAGCTAGAATATGTGTGCACATGCTGAGGCTAAATGGCAGAAAGCAAGTGCAGCATATGGTCCCATGTGGTGAGTATGGAACACGGTGGGATGTAAGATTGTCAAGACTTCCAGCTGGCTTGATGCCTGGGACAGGGCAGCACGAGGTGTTGGAGTACTCTGGGAAGGCTGGAGGGCAAACGGGAGGTGAGTAATGCCGGGTGTAAAGGGGCATCCTTTCTTATGGCTCCTGCCTTGCCTGCTTTCTCCACCAGCAGTGCACCCCTTCAACCATGGTGTGTCAAAGTTATGGCCCTCTTCCAAGGCTCAACCCTCTGGACTCCTTTTCCGATCACCCCCAGTTGGACATAACTTCCCTGCCACTTACCACTTTTGCCCTTGCACCTGGAGCTTTGGTTAAATGACTCTTTACCCTTATTAGACTACTGGTGGAGATCTCTGTGTTTATCTCCATGTTTCTTTGGTGAATTCTGCGTACTCAGCAAAGGCTATTGAATGAATAAGAAAAGAACCTTACTTCACTCATTGAGAAGGCAGGTATCCTATGCTCTGTGTGTGGAGACAACACAGAACAACCACCAGCTCACAATTACCTCCACCAGCTCCTGGACCTCACCTTGGGTTATGCCATCAGGTTAGAACTTCAATGAAGGCAAAAATCCTTCTGGGAGAAGGCAGAGAGTGGCAGCATACGCCAGACCCTCTGAGCCACCTTGGCAGGAGGGGTCTCGAAAAGAAGTGACTCCAGGTGAGTGTAAAACAGTTATTTCAGGTAAATCCTCAGAAACTTGTCAGCTATGGCTTTTTCACCCAGCCCAATCTTCAGCAAGGCCCCTTGCTGAAGAATTGTTCCAGAATGGGGTTCATTTTCCTTAATCATAGCTAGCAGAACCAGTGACACTCTCCCTCCTGCAAGTCCTTCCCTTCTCCCAGATGTATATTTGACTTTCTTTTGTTAAAGTTCTTAAATAACCCTCTCATGAAAAATCTGCACAGTCACCACAGATCAAGTCCCTGAGGAATCTTTACTCCTCTGTCGTCCCGTCTCCAGCTCACTCTCTGCAGCACCAACACTGGCCTTGCAGCCCCCTGACATTCCTCATTCTGTTCTTACGTTCTTTTCTCTTTCCTTGAGGCCTTTTTCATCTCATGCAGGCCATGTCTTTCAGGTCTCTGTTTGGGCTCCCTTTCCTTTGGGTGATTCAGGAGTCATACATCATGCCAGAGCCAGTGGTCTTGCCACCACCAAGATGGGTGCTGAATCCAAACACAAAGATGGCACCTGGTGTGGTCTTGTCTGTTTTGGCTAGTTTTTCCTAATTTCTGTCTTAGGTGCTGTTGCCTTCCCAGGATGAAGCATGTCAGTGAGCATTTATTTCCTCTGAAATAGTTTGTTGGTCATGAACTTCGCAGTTCAGATAGTTACTGTGTTGTTCATGATGGTGGCCAATCTTCAAGCTGCCAGGGAGAAAAAAAGTCTTTGACTTTCTTAAGACCCAGAGTCTCCCATAATCTTACTCTCTTTTGGGAGGTTCCTATGTGTTCCTCCTTCTTGTCCTTCTTACCTGAAACTGGGGAAATGTCTTAGTTGCATCCATATACTTTGATGCTGTGAGGTTAGTCCGTGGGCCATTGAAGAAAAAAAGAAAGCAGAGGACACTTGTAGTGAGAGGGTGGGATTGAATCCAGTCACTTGGGGAAGAAGTTTCCTTTTCATCTCTCCCCCTCAAGTCTGCTCTTCCATTTTATTCTCAAACTAGAGGCCCAGTGCATAAAATTCATGTACTGGGGAGGGGGGTGTCCCTCAGCCCAGCCTGCAACCTCTCTAATCTTGGATCCCTCTCACAATCCAGGACTGCTGGCTCCTAACCGCTTGCCTGCCTGCCTGCCTGATTGCCCCTAACTGCTTCTGCCTGCCAGCCTGATCACCCCCTAACCCAGTGGTTGGCAAACTCAAAATATCAACAGTACAATGATTGAAATTTCTTTTGAGAGCCAAATTTTTTAAACTTAAACTTCTTCTAATGCCACTTCTTCAAAATAGACTCGCCCAGGCCATAGTATTTTGTGGAAAAGCCATACTCAAGGGGCCAAAGAGCCACATGTGGCTCGCGAGCCGCGGTTTGCTGACCACTGCCCTAACCACTCCCCTGCTGGCCTGATTAACACCTAACTTCTCCCCTGCCAGCCCAATTGCCCCCAAGAGCCCTCCCCTGCCGACCTGATCTCGCCCCCAACTGCCCTCCCCTGCTGGCCTGGTCCCCCCCCAACTGCCCTCCCTTGCCGGTCTGGTTGCCCCCAACTGCCCTCCCCTGCTGGCCTGATCTCGCCTCCAACTGCCCTTCCCTGCTGGCCTGATCACCCCTAACTGCCCTCCCCTGCCAGCCTGATCTCGCTCCCAACTCCCCTCCCCTGCAGGCCTGAACTCGTCCCCAACTGCCCTCCTTTGCCAGCCGATTTGGTTCTGATTGGTCAGTTTCTATGCCAGTCATCATCAAAAGCTCTGCCTCCTAGACAGCCATTGGCTCCTCACAGTTCATCCAGATTTGGTTCTGATTGATCAGTTTCTATGCCAGTCAGCGTCAAAAGCTCCGCCTCCTAGGCAGCCATTGGCTCCTCACAGTTGACCCAGATATGGTTCTGATTGGTAGGTTTCTATTCCAGTCAGCATCTCTGGGCCTATCAACAGGGTCTAATCAGAAAGGCAGGGCTGATCAGCAGCCCCGGTGAAGGCCTGGAGAGAAATAGAGGCAAGTGCTGATCAACAGTTGCCACAGAGGCTATGGATCAGACCCTGCTTCTCTCTTCAGGCCTCTCTCTGGGCCTGATTCACAGTCCCCTCAGCAGTCAGTGCTGGGTCACCGAGCCTGCTGCCATAGCAGTCAGTGCTGGGTCACCACGGTAACCCAGTGCTGACTGCAGGACTGACTTCCAGTTGGTTGAGCCTCCGGTCCTGACGGACCCAGGGCTTTTATATATTAGGACCTTTAGGGAAAAGAGGAGAGAGACATTGCTCCTTCCTTACTCCCCAGTCCATGCCTCTATCCCAAAAGGTAAGCAATTTTTGATTTGTCACCCTCTTTTTGTGTCTTCTTCAGATCCCATATTCTTTAGCCAGGACTGGGGATATAATCCTCCTGGCTTATTTCCTGTCTTCTCCCCAATTCCCTGGTGACTATTCTCAGAGAGCTGAGCCCCAGCAGCAAGCAGGGAGGAGCTGGGAAAGAGCAATACATTCTTTCTGAGTCAGTCAACATTCACGCAGTGACACTTTGGAAGATGCCTCTGCTCCTTCCCTTTTCTGAGTTTTCACACCTCAACTCCTCCTGGGTCCTGTGTTTTTCTCAAGCTGAGACCTGGGGGAATCTACACATCCATGGATTTCTCTCTGGGAACTTCTGAGGCCTCTTATAAAACTTAAATTTTGTGTTTTCATTTTGATGGGTCATCTTTTAAAAAATAAAAGTCAGCCCTAGCTGGTTTGGCTCAGTGGATAGAGCATAGGCCTACGACTGAAGGGTCCCAGGTTTGATTATGGTCAAGGGCACATGCAGGCTTGATCCCCAATAGGGGGCGTGCAGGAGGCAGCCAATCAATGGTTCTCTCTTATGATAGATGTTTCTCTCTCTCTCTCTCTCTCTCTCTCTCTCTCTCTCTCTCTCTCTCTCCCCTTCCTGTCTGAAATCAATAAAAATATATTTTAAAAAATAATATTCATTTGGGATAATTTGCATTACTTTTAAAAGAAGTTTCAGCACCTATATTTGTATTGGGTTTTATAGTCACAATGGTGATAAGAGAGGACCTGAAGAGACAAAGTTGACCCATTAATTTAGTGTTTCTCAATATGGAGGTCTACAGATATGTTCATGGAAACTTCAGTTCTTTTTTTTAATCTTTATTATTGGAAGTATTACATATGTCCCCATTTCCCCCCCATCAACCCTCTCCAGCCCTCCCCAGACACTCACCACCCCACTATCTGCTACCATGGATTATGTATATATGCATACAAGGTTATGTATATACTAGTATGCACCCACCCACCATCCCCTGTCTTCCCTCTGAGATTCCCCACTCTGTTCCATGCTTCCATGTCTTTGCATCCACTCCATTCATCAGTTTATTTTGTTATTTAGATTCCACATATGAGTGAGATCATGTGATACTTGTCGTTCTCTGACTGACTTCTTTCACTTAGCATGATACTCTCCAGGTCCCTCCATGCTGTCTCAAAGGGTAAGAGATTCTTCTTTTTTACTGCTGCATAGTATTCCATGGTATTAATGTACCACAGCTTTTTTATCCACTCATCTACTGATGGGCACTTGGGCTGTTTCCAGATCTTAGTCATTGTAAATTGTGCTGCTATGAACATAGGGGAGCATACATTCTTTCTGATTGGTGTTTTGGGTTTCTTAGGACATATTCCTAGAAGTGGGATCACTGGTTCAAATGGTAGCTCCATATTTAATTTTTTGAGGAAATTCTATACTGTTTCCCATAATGGCTGCACAAGTCTGCATTCCCACCAGCAGTGTACTAGGGTTCCCTTTTCTCCACATCCTGGCCAGCACCTGTCATTTGTTGATTTGTTGATGGTAGTCATTCTGAGAGGTGTGAGGTGATACCTCATTGTCATTTTAATTTTCATCTCTCTGATGATAAGTGACTTTGAGCATTTTTTCATATGTCTCTTGGCCATCTGTATGTCCACTTGGGAGAAGTGTCTATTTAGGTCCTTTACCCATTTTTTAATTGGATTGTTTGTCTTACTTTTGTTAAGTTGTATGAGTTCCTTATATATTTGGGTATTAACCTTTATCAGATGTATCATTGCCAAATATGTCCTCCCTTACAGTGGGCTCCCTTTTCATTTTGTTGATCATTTCTTTTGCTGTGCAGAAGCCTTTTATTTTGATGTAGTCCCATTTGTTTATTTTCTCCTTAGTTTCTTTTTACTGAGCTATATCAGTAAACATATTGCTACTTGAGATGTCTGAGATTTTGATGCCTATGATATTTATAGTTTCCTGACTTACATATAAATCATTTATACATTTTGAGTTTATTCTTGTGTATGGTGTAAGTTGGTGGTCTAGTTTCATTTTTTTTTGCGTGTATCTGTCCAATTTTCCCAACACCATTTATTGAAGAAACCATCTTAACTCCATTGTATGCTCTTGCCTCCTTTGTCAAATATTAATTGAGTGTAATGGCTTGGGTCAATATTTGGGGTCTCTGTTCTGTTCCATTGGTCTATATGCCTGTTCTTGTGCAGTACCAGGCTGTTTTGATTACAGTGGCTTTGTAGTATAACTTGAAATCTGGTATTGTGAATCCTACAACTTTTGTTCTTCTTTCTCAAGATTGTTGCAGCTATTCGGGGTCTTTTTTGATTCCATATAAATTTTTGGAGTATTTCTTCTAGACCTGTGAATTATGCTGTTGGTATTTTAATAGGGATTGCATTGAATCTGTAGATTGCCTTGGGTTGTATGGACATTTTACTGATGTTGACTCTACAATTCTATGAACACATTAGGTTCTTCCACTTGTTTATATCTTCTTCTATCTCTTTTTTCAACGTCATATAGTTTTCTGAGCACAGGTCTTTTGCCTCTTTGGTTCAGTTTATTCCTAAGTATCTTAATTTTGTAGTTGTTGTTCTTGCCATGGTAGATGGAATAGTTTGTTTAGTTTATTTTCCTGGGAATTCATTATTGCTGTATAAAAAAGCCATTGATTTTTGGGTGTCAATTTTGTGTCCTGCAACTTTGCCAAATTCATTTATTAAATCTAATAGATTTTTGGTGGAGTCTTTAGGATTTTCTATGTACAATATCATGTGATCTGTGAATGAGAGTTTTACTTCCTCCTTTCCTGTTTGGATGCCTTTTATTTCTTCTTCTTGTCTGATCACTGTGGCTAGGACTTCCAGTACTATGTTGAATAGGAGTGGTGAAAGTGGACTTTCCTGTCTTGTTCCTGTTCTTAGAGGGAATGGTTTTAGTTTTTGCCCATTGAGTATGATGTTCGCTGTAGGTTTGTCATATATGGTCTTTATCATGTTGAGATATGCTCCCTGTATTCCCACTGTGCTGAGAGTTTTTATAAAAAATAGGTGTTGGATTTTGTCCAATGCTTTTTCTCTATCTATTAATATGATCCTGTGTTTTTTGTCTTTCAGTTTGTTTATGTGATGTATCATGTTTATTGATTTGCAAATATTGTCCAGCCCTGCATCCCTGGGAGAATTCCCACCTGGTCATGGTGTATGATCTTTTTAATATATTTCTAGATCCAATTTGCTAATATTTTGTTGAGGATTTTAGCATCTATGTTCATCAGGCTTATTGGCCTGTAATTCTCTTTCTTTGTAGTGTCTTTATCTGGTTTTGGAATTAAGATAATGATGGCTTCATAAAAAGAGCTTGGAAGTCTTCCTTCCTCTTGGATTTTTTGCAATAGTTTGAGGAGTATAGGTGTTCTTCTTTAAATGTTTGGTAAAACTCCCATGTGAAGCCGTCCAGACCCAGCTTTTGTTTGCTGGGAGTTTTTTGTTTGTTTTGTTTTGTTTTTGTTTTTTACTACTTCTATTTCCTCAGTTGTTATTGGCCTATTCAGGTTTTCTGATTCTTCCCGATTCAGTTTTGGGAGATTGTATTTTTCTAGGAATTTGTCCATTTCATCCACATTGTCCAGCTTGTTGGCATATAGTTGTTCATAGTATTTTCTTACAATCCTTTGTGTTTCTGTGGTGTCAGTGGTTACTTACCTTCTTTCATTTCTGATTTTATTTATTTGGGTCCTCTCTTTTTGTTTCGTGATGAGTCTGGCTAATGGTTTATTAATTTTGTTTATCCTTTCAAAGAACCAGATCTTGATTTCATTGATTTTTTGTATTATTTTTTAAGTCTCTGTGTCATTTATTTCTGCTTTAATCTTTATTATTTCCTTCCTTCTACTTATTCTGGGCTTTTCTTTTTTTTTGGGGGGGGGGGGCTTTTCTTGTTCTCTTTCTAATTCTTTAAGTTATAAGCTTAAATCATTTATTATTAATTTTTCTTGTTTTTTGAGGTATGCCTGTAGTGCTATAAATTTCCCCTCTCAGGACTGCTTTTTCTGTGTCCCAGAGACTTTGGGTTGTTGTATGTTCATTTTCATTTGTTTACAGGAAGTTTTTTATATCTTTCTTGATCACATTGGTAACTCATTTATTGTTTAATAACATGTTATTCAGCATCCATGTGTTTAAATATTTTAGGGTGTTGATTTCTAATTTCATTCCATTATGATCTGAGAAGATGCTTGGTATGATTTCAATCTTCTTGAACTTGTAGAGACTTATTTTGTGTCCTACATGTGGTCTATCTTTGTGAATGACCCATGTGCACTTGAAAAGAATGAATATTCTGCAGATTTGTGGTGAAATGTCCTATAAATATCCATTAAAACCATGTGATACAGTGTGTCACTGTTTCCTTGTTAATTTTTTGTCTGGAAGATCTATCCAGTGAAGTCAGCAGGGTGTTAAAGTCCATTACTATGACTGTATTGTAGTTGATCTCTCCCTTAAAGTCCTCTAAAAGTTTTTTTTATATATTTAGGTGTTCCTATATTGGGTGCATATATGTTTACCAAGGTTATATTTTCTTGTTGGATTGATCCTTTTAGTATTATGTAGTGACCTTTGTTGTCTCTTGTGATGGCCTTCATTTTGAAGTCTATTTAGTCAGATATGACTATTGCTACCCCAACTTTTTTTTTTCTTTTCCATTTCCATGGAAAATTTTTTCCATCCCTTCACTGTCACCCTGTGTGAGTCTTTTGTTCTCAGGTGGGTCTCTTGTAGACAGCATATAGGTGGGTTGTGTTGTTGTATCTATTCAGCTACCCTATGTCTTTTGATAGGAGCATTTAATACATTTACATTTAAGGTTATTATTGATAAGTACTTATTTATTGCCATTTTGATTCTGTATGCCTACGTTTCTCTCCCTATTTCTTCTCATTACAGCAGTCCCTTTAGCATTTCTTGTAGTGCTGGATTGGTTGTGATGAACTCCTTTAGCCTTTTTTGTCTGGGAAGCTACTTCACCATCTATTTTGAATGAAAGCCTTGCTCGATATATCTTGGTTTCAGATCCTTGGTTTCCATTACCTGAGTACTTCATACCATTCCCTTCTGTCCTGTAGAATTTCTGATGAATTTTAGCCTTATGGGAGCTCCTTTGTAGGTAACAGTTTGCTTTTCTCTTGCTGCCTTTAAGATTCTCCATTTGTCTTTAATTTTTGGCATTTTAATTATGATGTGTCTTGGCATGGGCCCGTTTGGGTTCTTCTTGCTTGGGTTCTCTGTGCCTCCTGAACTTTTGTGACTTTTTCCTTCACCTGGTTAGGGATGTTTTCTGCCATTATTTCTTCATACATGTTCTCTATTTCTTGTTCCCTTTCTGCCTCTTCTGGCATGGCTACTCTGTGAATATTGTTACATTTCATATTGTCCCACAGCTCCCTTAAGCTTTCCTCCTGTTTTTTAATTGTTTTTTTTTTTCTTTTTGGTTCTCTAATTTTTTCAACACTGTCTTCTAATTCACTGACTTGATCATCAGCTTCCCCTAATCTGCTGTGTATTCCTTCCAATGTGTTCTTTATTTGTGCTATGTCATTCTTTATTTTCATTTTTATAATTATTACTAGGGGCCTGGTGCATGGCTTCATGCACTGGTGGGGTCCTTAGGCCTGGCCTGCGCCCTCTCGCAATCTGGGACCCCTCAGGGGATGCTGTATAGCCAGTTTCAGCCCAATCCCCATAGGCCCAATCCAGACAGGAGGGAACCCGATCCTGTGCATTGAGCATCTGTCCTCTGGTGGTCAGTGTGCATCATAGGGACCAGTCGACTGGTCATTCAATTGTTCAGTCACTTAGGCTTTTATTTATATAAATATCTTTTCTCATGCTGTTGAGCATCTTTACCATCATTATTCTGAACTTTATATAAGATAAGTTTCTTATCTCCATTTCTTTTATCTCTTCTTCTGGAGAATTCTCTTGTTCTTTTATTTGGGGATTGTATTTTTGTCTCCTCACTTTGGTTGCCCATTTGGGTTCATGACTCTGTATTAGGTAGATCTGCTATGCCTCTCACTCTAGTGCAGGACAGTGTCAAATGCTGTTTCTGACTAATTAGATCTGGCAAAGACTCAAAGCCTCCAGAGACCACCTCTGTCTACAGACTGATAGGATTCCATCTTCAATTGCCCTCAGGCAATGGTCCACAGGTGTGGCAAGAGTTTTTTTAACAGGGTGGGGCAATTGCTTTTGCCGAGAGGCTAATGGTTATTCTCAGTCCTTAAGGAGTCTCAGAAACTCCACAGTGTGGAACAAGGTGTTTTCTAATAGGGTGGGTCAACTGTCAAAACCACCTGTATAGCAAATGTCTGCCTGAGAAAGATGACCTTGCAGCATGAGGGAATGACTCAGCATTGGAAACTGGGATGTCTGCCTTCTGAGCTCTAACCACAGAGCTCCCAACTCTGGCTTCTGCTCACACAGCTCCAGTCCACTCTGCCCTCCCTCTGCCAGAGCACAAGGTGAGTCGCTCTACATGCAATTTTGTGCATTGGCCCATTAAGTGGGTGCCTGAATCTTCCAGCTGCCTGTCCCTGGCAAACAGCAACCCTCCTGCTTTTCACAGCCAGATGTTATGTGGGCACCTTTCTCAGTTCTGGTGTTCTTTGCCTGGGGGTCCAGCTTGGGGATTAGACCCCAGAGTTCTCAGTGGCAACCCCCCACAGCTGAGATATCTCTCCAGAACTTCAGTTATGTCTGTGGGAGCCCACCCAGCCCTTTCGTGCTTCCACCCTTCCTATCAGTCTCTATGTTGTCTCCATTTTCCATCCTTGGCTATCAGGATGCTCTCCAGCTATCTGTCAGTTGATCATTCAGGATGCTTTTTGTATTTTAGTTGTAATTTATTTTGGTCCTGGGCGTGTGTCTGTGTAGCTCCTCTTACTCCACTGTCATTTTTATTCTCTCTGTTCAGGCTTTAGAAAAATAACTAATTCTTTAGATGCCAGCACAAATGTCTCACCCTCAAGGAATATTCCCTCATCCCTCATTTACTCTCATAGCACCTCATGCTTCTTCATAGCAATATCATTGCTTATTCTCCTTGGCCAGACTTAAATTCCATGAGAGCAGGACTGTGTCTGGCTCATTCACCTATGTATATATCCCCAGTTCTTAGCATGCTGCCTGGAACATAGCTTGATAAATATATACACACATATACCAATAAGAGAACACTACAAAGCAATACATTTTTAGTAGAGTATAGTTTCTTTTTATTGAAAGAAGCTGATCTTTGAAGGGTCATTGGAGTGGCCCTCTCAATTAAGGCACACATACTATAAATTAGTAACCTTTGTACAGGGATTATGGTCTAATAAAACATTTTGTGACTCATTCTAGACTTCCTGGCCTTTCCCAGAAGTCTCTGAAATGTAAAGAGGAAGAGGGAGGAAGAAAAAATAGATTAATTTTCAACAAGAGCACAGGGATTCCAAGAATCAAGAGTATGTAGCCGCCGAAACCGGTTTGGCTCAGTGGATAGAGCATCGGCCTGCGGACTGAAAGGTCCCGGGTTCGATTCTGGTCAAGGGCACGTACCTTGGTTGCGGGCACATCCTCAGTAGGAGGTGTGCAGGAGGCAGCTGATTGATGTTTCTCTCTCATCGATGTTTCTAGCTCTCTATCCCTCTCCTCTCTCTTCCTCTCTGTAAAAAATTAATAAAATATATTAAAAAAAAAAAAAAAGAGTATGTAGCCATAGAGGGAAGGAGGTGGCAGTGTACTAAGGTCACTCTGGCACAGAACCCAAGAATAAAACTTGGAAAAAAGTCTAGGTTAGTGAGTTTCAACACAAAACAGGAAGTGGACTGTTTGGACACACACCTGTGGATAATGATGAAAATTTTCTCTCCTGGCTGTCCTGGCATGGTCCTTGTAGAAGAGGCACAATGGTAGGGTGTTAAAAAGCAAGTAAATGAGCCAAGGTGAGGTATGGTGCAATTCTCCTTTCCTGAAGAGCTCTGGTGGCCCAACCTGTGCAGGTTGCTGGACAAGCAAGGTTGAACCACAAAGGGACCTACATCTTCTATTAGGAGGAAGAGGCCCAGTTTTCCACTGATACATCCAGTGGAGCAGGTTATACTAGTTATATGTACAAAATATAGGACACACTAAAGGGGCACAGGGCAAGGAATGAAGTTATTCTAGAATCATGCTATTCAAAGTGTGGTCCATGGCGCAGCTGGCATGGCTCAATGGTTGAACGTCCACCTATGAACCAGGAGGTCAAGGTCTGATTCCCCATCAGGGCACTTGCCCAGGAGGTGGGCTTGATCCCCAGTGTGAGGCATGCAGGAGGCAGCTGATCAATTATTCTCTCTCATTAATATTTCTATCTCTCTCCCTCTCCCTTTATCTCTGAATCAATAACAAATATATTTAAAAAAACAAATACAAAAACAAAGTGTGGTCCGTGGACTAGCAGCAGCAGCACCCAAGTGCTTGTTAGAAATGCAGAATTGCAGGCCCCATCCCAGACTTCCTAAAGCAGAACCTGAAATTAAAGTTTCCCAGGTGCTTTATATGAACATCAAAATTTGAAAAGCACTAAGATTTTTTGAGGAAGAAGAGCTTGAAGGCCATGATGAATATGAGGGGAAAGGTAAGGGGAAGCCTCAAGGGAGTAGGGCCGGACAAGGAGAAAGGGGCCTGAGGATTTCTCTTGGAGCACCCTGGACAGAACGGGCCAAGGAGCATAAGGTGGCCTCTGCCTGGCAGCCCCAAACAAAGGGATAAATCAACAGCACAGGGCTTGAGGTCGCCAGAATAAAGGGCGACTGGTCCGCCAATGTCATGCACCATCCCTTCTCTCCGCATTCGCCCCAATCTGCCATTGCGGGACTTCTGGCCGGCCACCGGCCTTGCCCAATTGGGTTCGACTGGCCTAGTTCGGCTGCTAAGGCCTGGAGCTTCCCGGGAGTGGGGGTGGGTCCGATTGCTGGCAGCCAATCGGGAGGCGGGAGAAGTCTGGTTGCCCGCCTTCTGGGCGCGACGTCACCGGCCTCGCCGCCTCGCGGGCTCCAGGGTTAGCTGTAGGTGTCCTTCCTCGGCCCCTGGCCCCGGGCTGACTCTCCGCCTGCGGCAAGACTCGGAGGACAGCACTCAGTAAGCTCGTAGCGTCGGAAGCACAGGTGACCCGAATGATCCGGCCAGCGCCACCCGGCTGGACGCTTCGGCCGCCCAAGAACTTTTGGACTGGATGGGTTTCCGTAGTGGGGGTGGCCACAGGACCGCAGGGAATTGTGGACTTTATAGTTCCGGATTAGTTCTGGGTGGAACCCAGGCTGGAGCCCCACAGCGATTTTTGGAGGAAACAAGAACTTTGAGCCCAGGTCCCAGAAGGACAGAAAAGGAGTCTAAATAAGAATGTGCCATTAGCATTGTTTTGATTTTTTTTTTTTCAGGTGCTGACCTGAACCTGCTCCATCCCTTTCCGACCCAAACTGTTTACCCACGGGGGAAGGGAGCAGACAGCGAAATGGAGACGCTACCAGTCAATCTAGTAGGAGAGAAAAACACCTCTGAACCGCAACAACAATGGGGAAGGAACCCCAAGAAGAGCCTTAATTCAACTATTCAAACTAGGCAGCAGCCCCAAGAGCCTGAAGTTCTTGAGCTGAGAATGAGCCCAGCTCCAGCCAGCCAAATTCTAGAGATTCCTCAAGGGGCTGCAAAACTGGCTGCTGTACTTGAAGAAGACGCCGAGGCGTCTCATGGATCAGCTAGTGAGATGCCAGAGCCCCTCCGCGCTTCCGATCTCTGGGACTGTCCGGATGGGAGCTTTGTCAAGAAGATCATAATCCGTGGCCATGGCTTGGACAAACCCAAGATGGGCTCCCGCTGCCGCGTACTGGCTTTTGGGTTTCCTTTTGGGTCAGGGCTGCCAGAGGGCTGGACAGAGCTAACTATGGGCTTAGGCTCATGGAGGGAGGGAACCTGGGGGGAACTCGCAGAGAAATGTTTGGAGTCCATGTGTCAAGGTGAGGAGGCAGAGCTTCAGCTCCCTGGGCACTCTGGACCTCCTGTCAGGCTCACACTGGCTTCCTTCACTCAGGGCCAGGACTCCTGGGAGCTGGAGGCCAGCGAGAAGGAGGCCCTGGCTAGGCAAGAACGTGCGCGGGGAACAGAATTATTTCGAGCTGGGAACCCAGAAGGGGCTGCCCGATGCTATGGACGGGCTCTTCGGCTTCTGCTGACTTTACCTCCACCTGGCTCTCCAGAACGAACTGCCCTTCATGCCAACCTGGCTGCCTGTCAGTTGCTACTGGGGCAGCCCCATTTGGCAGCCCAGAGTTGTGACCGGGTGCTGGAGCGGGAGCCTGGACATTTAAAGGCCTTGTACCGAAGGGGGGTTGCTCAGGCTGCCCTTGGAAACGTGGAAAAAGCAACTGCTGACCTCAAGAAGGTGCTGGCAGTAGATCCAAAAAATCGGGCAGCCCAGGAGGAGCTGGGAAAGGTGATCTTTCAGGGAAAGAAACAAGATGCAGGACTGGCTCAGGGTCTCCGCAAGATGTTTGGCTGATTAAAGTTAACCCTTAAAAGAGATAGAAACCTGTGAATCGTGGTCTGTGCTGTGAGATTTGGAGGCGTGGGGCCCTGAGGGAGGGTTTCAACCCATATCCCATTCCCAGTTTTTGCCTTCCTAAGGGAGGTAGCAGTGGTCTCAGTGCACCTCTTTCCCTTTTTTACCATTAAAAAGTCATGGCCACGTGTACTATATTTTAGGGGGCTTACCCATTTCCGAAGAAGAGTAGAAGCTAAATTCTAAATTTAGTACTGGCTGCGGGAGCTGGCGGACCTTTAAACGCTGGGAACTACGTCTCCCAGGCGCTTTCGCGCTGGGTCCCGGTCCCCGCATGCGCAAGTGCTAGGCCGGTGCGCGGGCGGCAACTCCTGCCGAGCTCCCATTGGCCCGGCCTGTGGGGCCGCCTTTTCCACGGAGGCCTGTGCTCAGCACCCAGGTGTCTTACTGGTCGGAATAACTTCCGGGACGGCCCCCTTTTTTGAAGAGTCAACTCATTAGCTGCTGAGGAGAGAGGCGGGCCTCGGGAACCGGCTCGTGGTTGGGGGGCGGGGAAAGATGGCGGAGCTAATGCTCCTCAGCGAGATTGCGGACCCGACGCGGTTTTTCACCGACAACTTGCTGGGCCCGGAGGACTGGGGTGCGTGGAGGGCGGTTTGGGGGCGGGAGAGGGCTGCGGCAGGCGGTACCCCTGCGCACGCCGCGAGGAAGCGAGCCCCAAGGGGAAAGGCCGGGCCAATACGGAATCCACCTTCCGAAGGAGGGCGGAGCAGGGGTCCGGTGGTGCTTCGGGGCGCGGGAGTTGGGGAGACCTCTGCTCGCTGCAGGAGCGTCGAGTTGTTCCGGGGTTGGGAAGGAGGAGCTGCAGTTCGGCGGTATCGCTTTTCTGGTGGGCGGGCGGTGGGTCTGGCCGGCGGGTCCAATGAGGGATGGACGTGGGCTGTGCGCCGGCTGTCCCCCTCCCCGTCCCGCTCCGCCCGCGCCGACGCCGCGCCTCTTGCAGACTGCACCCTGTACGCCGGCCTGGACCAGGTGGCCGAGGAGCAGGCGCAGTTCTTCCGCTGCCCCGAGCAGGATGTCCCGGTATTGCTCCCTGCACCCTGTCCCCCCCTTGGCGGGTGGCAGTGGCCCCAGAGCCCGGACTCCGCCCCGGCCGTTCTTTCTCACAGTCCCGCCACCTAATACCCTCCCTTATTCAGTTCGGCAGCAGCATGCTGGATGTGGGGATGGATGTCAGTCCCCCCGAGCCTCCATGGGACCCCCTGCCTCTTTTTCCAGGTAAGAGATCATTTGTGATTCCTTCATCCTTCCAGGATCCCTCATCTTTCCCGTTTCCCAGAAACGCTGCAAGCCCCCGTGTCCTCACCCCTGACACCTTATCTGCGTTCCTCCCGCCTTGCCCCAGTGAGGAGCCCTCACCCACGTGTCCGTGGACGTTTTTGGGGACTCTTCTCAGGCTCTGCGTCCTGGTTGTTTTCTCACCCCCTTTCCTTAGATCTTCAGGTGAAGTCTGAGCCGTCTTCTCCCTGCTCTTCCTCCTCTCTCAGCTCCGAATCGTCGGGTCTTTCCACAGAGCCCTCCCGCCAGGTGAGAACGTCCTCCCACTTGGACTCTGGCGAGGACTCTGCTCCAGTCCTGGCTCCCTAGGTGCTGAGGGTGGATGTGTGTGGGTGAGGAGCTTCTTTCCCTCCCTCTGTCATTTCTTTGACATCCTTATTTGCTACATCTCCATTGGCGTTTCTAGAAGTGAAAGGGGAACCTTTTTAATGTATAGAGGTACGTGGCAGCTGTGCGGGGGCTGAGGCTTCTGGAGCTTCCTGCCCAGGTTCCCACTCCAGGCAGTGTTTGAAATCATGAGATGTCATCACCCTCCCAGGAATAAAGAGGAGAGAACCCGGGCCAGAAACAGCTTAGGGAGCTGCTGTGCCATTCAAACCGAATGTCAGATAATTGGTGTTTGTAAGTTGTAAAGCTTTTGCTCTGCTCTTACTCTCAACATCTCCCCTTGTTTGTTTTCTTCTTTCTGCGCACACCGCCCCCCCCCCCTTCACCTCTACTTTCACCCAGGCCCCTGGTGTAGGGGAGGTGCTGGTTGTGAAGATTGAGTCCTTGGCACCACCACTCTGCCTCCTGGGGGATGATCCAACATCCCCGATTGAAACTGTCCAGATCAATGTGGGCCCCACCTCTGATGATCCCTCAGGTAATCACAGCCCCCCCACCCCCAGGCTTTACCAGGTAGGACGGTATGTGTGGTGGGGGAAATGACAGAAGATAATCGGGAGAAAGGCCAGGAACTGCAGGGAGAGTTTTAGGAAACATAGCAACGACAGCACTGACGAGATGGGTGTGATTTCCTTTCTTTTTCTTGTTCCTAGTATCCTGCTGTGTGATTTAACTTCCTGTTGCTTTGCATGTTTTAAAGACTTTGGACAGTTTATGGCATAATTATTTATATTATTTTTTCACTCTAACGTTTTATTATAAAAAATCTTAAACATACAGAAAAGTTGGAATATAGACCCAACTCCTAGATCCTATAACCAACATTTGTGCTGTTTTTAAGTGTTACCAAGTTTAGGTACCCTTTTGTGTTTATTCAGTAAACATTTATTGAGCACCTACTCCATACCAGGTACTGGACAGGGTGTGGGGATGCAAAGATGAAAAAGACATGATCAACACCCTGACAGGAGAATCCTGTAGTGTGGTGGAGGCGAAAGACAAGTAGCAGTCCACACAGGTGTGGTCACTGTGGGACGCTCTCAGGGAGTGCTGGCCCTTCACCCGTGGCGGCTGCATCAGGGATGTGCTGCAGAGGAAGGCTTTCCTGCCTGAGTTTTGAAGGACCCATGGAAATTAGCCAGAAGGAGACTAAGGGAACTGGCACGGTGTCTTTATAGTGGATATGAGCAGGGAGTGGGGATGGCAAGGCGCTGTAGTGGTTGCAGGGCCAGGTGGGAACCCTGCTGAGGGACTCAGTTCTTACCCTGTGGGCAGTTGGGATCCTCTGAGGAGTTAAGCAGGAGAGCAGTATGACTAGGAAGGCAGCTCTGGTGACAGAGTAGAGAATAGACTGCAGAGGCAGGAGGTAGAGAACCAAGGAGGAGGCTCACGCAGTTAATCAAGAGTAGATATTTGGATGCCAAGAAGAAAGCAAAAAGAATAAAGTAGAATGGATGAGCTGCAGTGACTCCTGGGCATTGAGCAGGAGTCGAAGAGGAAGCCTGGGCTTCTGGCTGGGGCAGCTGTCCAGCGGGTGATGGTGCTGTCCCCTGGATAGTGGTGTGAGAACAGGAGCCCTCTGCTCAGGGGGCACGAGCAATCCAGGGTTGGTCAGGCTGATTGTTCATTTCAGAGTGCCTTCAGGGTTTCCTGGCACTGCCTCCCAACCAGAAGCAAGAGGGCAAGGGAGCTGGTAATGGAATCCACTCATGTTTCCTCCTGGGACTCATAGGGCAGGGAAGGATGGAGGGAGGATTTGGAAGAACAAACAGATCGTATCCAGCACATTATTAAAAGTTACAAAGAGGACAAAGATCGAAAAGCCTCGAACAGCAAAAATAGTGTTGATGACTTTACAAACAGTAATGTTACTGGAGTCAGAGTCTCCCCGTGAGTGGTGTGGACCAGAGGTGGTGGCAGACTGGTGACCTAGGGGCTGCATCTGGCCCTCGGAAGGGTTTTAGTTCACCTACAGGGGCAGTCAGCAGGTCTTACAGATTTAACAGGCCGCGAAGGCGCAGAAGTGACTGCGGCTTAGTGATGTGTCTGGGAGGCTGCCAGACGTAGGGAGGGAATTTGTGCGGAAGGACAAGCAGTGAATTTGGGTAAATGGTGGGGCATGAGAATGGAAGTGACGAGCAAGGAGCTTGGGAGTCAAGGTCAGGCACGGGGAGCCGTCATGGGCAGAGATTCAGGCTTGGCGGTGGTCAGCATGGAGATGTGTGATAGCATTAGGCCAGGGAGAGAGGAAAATCCAGGCAGACAGGAGAGTGGGCCCGTAGGAATGCTGCCTCTTGCTGCTTGGGCCTCCTCTGCATGGATGGACCAGGCCTGAGGAAGACAAGGAAAGCAGGAGGGCAAGGATGGCCTTGAGGTAAACTGCGGTGGTGAGAAGAAGAAGGAGCCCCGCAGAGGGGAGGCAGTGCTGGGTGGAGGCGGGAGGAGCGCATGCAACCAGCAGCCCCAGGGCACCTGCACCTCGATTGCCTGCCTAGGGCCAGAGCAGCTCTATCTGTGGGTACAAGGAGAAATGACCCTGTCCCCAGTCCCCATCTTAACTTTCTTCTCCTTCAGTGTTTATTTGATACCCAGCTGTTTGCCTCCTCCTGCCACCCACAGGGGTCCAGACGAAGATAGAACCTGTCTCCCCTTCCTCCATCAACTCTGAGGCTTCCTTGCTCTCCACAGAGTCCCCCAATCAGGTGAGCATCAACGTGCCTCCCCTCCAGGCACCGCAGCGAGTTCCTTCTTTCTCGCTCTCCGAGGGAGGAGAGCTTTTCTTCTTCAGCTCCTTCTCTTTCACACTCCTGACACACATTTTCTGGAATGCCCCCATAGGCTTTTATAGGAAAGGAGGCACTGGAAGTGAAGACAGAGTCCCCAGCCCCTCAAGGATGTCTCCTACGGGATGTCCCTGGCCCGCCACTTGGAGCTGTCCAGATCAGCATGGGCCCACCCCCCGAGGGCTCCTCAGGTAATGGGGCCTCCTGACACTGGGGTCCCTGGTAAAAGGCCTGCAGTCCTGACATTCCTTCCTTCCTTTCACCCTCCTTCAGGCAAAGCCCTGCCTGCCCGGAAGCCACCACTGCAGCCGAAACCTGTGGTGATAACCACGGTCCCAGTGCCGCCCAGCACTGTTCCTCCCAGCACCACCGTCCTTCTGCAGCCCCTTGCCCAACCACCCCCAGGTACTGCGTCTGCTGACTGACCTGAGGGAGCCACAGCCACTGAGCCCTTGCGTGCTCAGGTGTGGGCACAGTCCCCGCCTGACTCAGCTCTCTGACCTCTTTCTCCTGCTCACTTGCCCCAGTGTCCCCAGTTGTCCTTATCCAAGGTGCCATTCGAGTCCAGCCCGAGGGGTCAGCCCCCCCTGCTCTGCGGCCTGAGAGGAAGAGCATTGTTCCAGCTCCTATGCCTGGGAATGCCTGCCCACCTGAAGTGGACGTGAGTATTGGGGAGCGGGGGCAGGGCTGCTAATGGGAACGGAAGAGGTCTGTCGCGGGAGAGAACTGTGGAATGTGGAGGGAGCAGAAAGTGAGGAAGCAGACCCTTAAGATGATCCTGAAGGTCAGAGTGGACTCCTGCTTATATATGAGTATCAACTCTATGTAGTTTTAGGGTCTTTAGGTTTGTTATCAGACTGCAGGTGGAGAAGTGGGGGTGTCTCAGTAAACCAAAGGCAGGGGTCATTCTGCTACGGCTGTGGCAGTAGTTGGAAGAGTCAGGTTCTTCCTCCTGGGGAGACCAGTTAGCAAGGTTAACTTGGGGCCCTAAAAAAGGAGACTTGTGAGGAGAACCAGCCACCAAGGAGAGGGACCGAGCTTCCATGAGGACTGGGTGGAGGACGCTTCCTAAGTCTAACTTCTCTCCACTCTGAGGAGCAGGAGCAGGGAGTGTTTTATATCGAGGAGAGCCCCTCCCCTCTCTTGTGCTGTAAGTCAGGTCAGGAGGGCAGCCCCTGGATTGGGGGCCAGGGCTCCCCTCCCCTCCCCTCTTTCATTTTCTGTGGACCCTCTGGGTGCCTAGGCAAAGCTGCTGAAGCGGCAGCAGCGAATGATCAAGAACCGGGAGTCGGCTTGCCAGTCCCGGAGGAAGAAGAAGGAGTACCTGCAGGGGCTGGAGGCACGGCTGCAGGCCGTGCTGGCGGACAACCAGCAGCTGCGCCGGGAGAATGCTGCCCTCCGGCGGCGGCTGGAGGCCCTGTGGGCTGAGGTGAGACTTCTGTCCTTGGGGGATGAAATACAGGCTCCTGGGGAGGACTCACCCACCCTCTCTGTCTCTCCTCTGCGCCTCAGAACAGCGAGCTCAAGTTAGGGTCTGGGAACAGGAAGGTGGTCTGCATCGTGGTCTTCCTTCTCTTCATTGCCTTCAACTTCGGGCCTGTCAGGTGAGACCCTCCTTGCCGCCCAGAACCTTCGAGTGGAGCTCCCCCTTGGCCACCTGGTTGCTGCTGTGGTGCCCTCGCCCCCATCACCCCACTCATAGACAGCTGTGGTGTCCGGGTGCAGGATGTGCCCAGCACTCCCTTCTTGCTTGTCATTCATCTGACGAACGGCAGTGTTGGGGCAGGTGGTGCTGGCAGCGGGGATGAAAACAGACGCAGGTGTTTCCCGAGATCTGGGCTCTAGGTTAGGCTGCTCCTTTTCTCTTGTTTCCTGGCCCCGTGACGTAGGGACTGTTCTCATTCCATCTCACTGGTGAAGGGCATCAGTCATGTATAACAGCCCTTGCCCTCACCTGCCCTCAGTAAGCTGGACTTCTCCCTGCGCCTTGTCCTTCCCGCCCACAGCATCAGTGAGCCTCCTCCGGCTCCCGTCTCTCCTCGGGTGAGCATGAGCGGAGAGGAGCCTCGGCCCCGGAGACACCTGCTGGAGTTCTCAGCGCAGCCGCCCGTCCGTGGAGTCCAGTCCCTCCAGGACCCCTCCAAGGGCCCCCAGGAGCCCCAGCCCAGCCTCGAGGGCCTGCCGAGTTTCAGGTGAGAGGGCCCTCTCTCTTTCAGGGGTGCTATGTGTCTCTTTCCCCAAGTTCACCTTTGCTTTTTGAGGGAAGCCACAGTTGCTCCGCCATCAGGGCCTTCACTGGTGGCCGGCTGGGCAGCTGCAACCACTGCCTCCTCCCTGCCGCGCTCCAGGAACCTGACAGCGCTCCCCGGGGGCTCCGGGGAGCTGCTGCTGCCAGACCTAGACCAGCTCTTCCTTTCCTCGGATTGCCGGCACTTCAACCGAACTGAGTCTCTCAGGTGCGGGGGGCCCAGGGCTGGGGCACCTCCCCTGCCGATCATGTAACGTGTGTTCTGGAGCCCCGTCTCTCCTTCCTGCTCCGCTTCCCAGGCTTGCTGACGAGCTGAGCGGCTGGGTGCAGCGCCACCAGAGAGGCCGGCGGAAGGTGCCCCGCAGGGCCCTGGAGAGACAGGTAGGCAGGGCTGCATGTCCGGGGTTCTGAGGGGCATGTCCTTGTGGAGGTTTGAGGGAGTGCTGAGGAAGTGGCAGGGTGGGTGTGAGCTGGTACCAGCTTCCGGGGCGTCTCTCTCTCCCTGCTCCCTTCACCCTCTTCAAATCCTTAGACACTTCTCCTTCCAGAAGTCTCAGCGACGGAAGAAGTTGCTTCCAGTTAAGGCAGTCCCCACTCAGCCCCCCGGACCCCCAGAAAGGTGAGTCTGAGGGATGTGCTTCCTTATGAAGTGGGGTTCCATTCTGAAGAGCTATACCCCCCAAAGCTGGCCTGCGCTACCACCAGTGGCCTTATGCCTCCCTCATCTACTGGGGGTCTCCTGTCTTTTTTTCTCTCATCTTCTCCCCGCTTCCCCCAGTGCCTCCCAAATCCTGTTTTTCCACCTGCCTAGGGATTCTGTGGGCCAGCTGCAGCTATATCACCACCCGGACCGTTCACAGCCGGAGTTCCTGGATGCAATTGACCGACGGGAAGACACATTTTATGTTGTCTCCTTCCGGCGGGTGAGCGCCTCCTTCTGGCCCATCCCCATCCCCCTGGGGTCCCAACAGTGTGTGTTCCAGTCGAGGCTATGGAGCAGCACCTCCACCCTCAGGCCTGGCCCCTATGTTTCCCAGGACCACCTGCTGCTCCCAGCCATCAGCCACAATAAGACCTCTCGGCCCAAGATGTCCCTGGTGATGCCCGCCATGGCCCCCAATGGTAAGTCCTTCCTGGTATGGGGAGGGTCCTGGAATTGAGGAAGGGGGATATTCTGATAGGGATAGCCAGCATGAGGAGCTGAGGGGGGATCAGAGGGGAGTAGGGCGTTCCAGAGAGATGCTAGGTCCTGGGTGAGAAGAAGCGGAATGGGTGCAGAGCAGGACAAGATGCAGGAGACTGAAGGGAGGAAGACGGGGCGTGGGTAGGTGCCGGGCAGAAGGGGTGGCTGGGTACCTGCCGGCCTCTCACCTCCGTTTTCTCTCGATGCCTTCCCTCTGTGACCTCACACTCACAACGGCTTTCTTTTCCTCCCCTCCCCTCCCCTGCACTGACTCGTCAACTCCCGCGCTGGACCCGCCTGGCCACCGGTCCCTCTCCTCCCTATCCACTGCTGCTGTTCCCACCCTCCTCTCTGTTTGCCTCCCCCTTCTCTTCCTTATGCCCCTTCTCACAGAGACCCTGTCTGGGCGGGGTGCCCCTGGGGACTATGAGGAGATGATGCAGATCGAGTGTGAAGTCATGGACACCAGGGTGATTCACATCAAGACCTCCACGGTGCCCCCTTCGCTCCGAAAACAGCCTTCCACCCCGGGCAATGCCACAGGTGGCCCCTTGCCAGCTTCTGCAGCCGGCCAGGCCCACCAGGCCACCCATCAGCCCCTCTACCTCAATCACCCCTGACATCTGCCTCTCACACTGACTTAGGACTGGGGGGCGGGGGAGGAGTCACCAAGTGGGACCGTTTCTTATTTTCCTGATCCCTAGGCTTGGGCAGTTGGTAATGGAAGGACAGGGTGTGGGGTTAAGCACTTATTTGGAGGTGAGGAGGCTCACCTCTCCTCAACCCTTTTTTGAATATAGGGCTCCTCTCATTTCCCTAAACCCACAGCCCCTGCTTCTCTCTTGAGGGCACTGAGGGTGAGGCTTGGGGTGAGTGGGCTCTTGACTCTTTCACTCCTCTTTTGGGGGTAGAGGTGAGACTCTAGTTCGAGGGCGGGACAAAGGCCATTTTTACATTAGGAGCTTGTTTCTGGGTATAAAGGAAGGGTGGTGAGGAAGATCAGATTTATGTATGTGTGTGCATCTGTTTTTAATTATTATTATTATTATTATTATTAAATAAACAACTTGGAGGGAGTTAAAGGAATTGTGGCTGCCTTCCTGGCTCGTGACAAGCGTTTGGGGGAAAGCCTTCTCCAGGCCAGGGTACCCAAGTCAAGTGCTGGCGACAGCTGGCTCTGGGTGGGCCGGGTGGGGTCACAGGCCTCGTGTCACCCCCTTGCCCTGCGACAGGCAGGTCTGTCTGTGGACGGGTCGGGGGGAGGGTTGCCCTGTGGTGTCACAGCCCAGAGGACACAGATCCTGGAATGTGTCTGAGTAAACAGGAAGGACAGGGCCCCACGCCCTTTGGGGTGAGCGCCTCCCAGGGTCCCCTGCATTCTAGCAGGTTCTCCTCCCTCCCCTCACTTTCTAGGACAAACAACTGAGCTGGGGCCCAGGGCTGTGCCCAGAAAGGAGGGCCCCGGGGAGAAGGGCTGGGACAGGACGAGGGAGGGGATGTTGAGAAGCATGGTCTTGGCCCTGAGCTGGAGGAGCATGAGAGTCCTGTTGAAAGAAAAGGACCGGGGCGGGGGTACACAAAAGGCTGTGCTTTCTATTAGGAGGAAGGGGAGCAGGACAAAGGGTGAGGGGCGAGTCTCACCCAACTTGTGGGGATCCCTGTCAGCAGCTCCTTCCACCGCGCCTCTGCCGCCTGCAGGAGTGCCCTGGGTCAGCAGGAGGGTGTGGGATGGGCCTGGGCTCCACGCCCAGATGACTGGACAGGGGCCACCTGGGCCACAAGCCCAGGCCTGAAGGAGGAGGAAGAACTTCATGTGTCCAGCCAGCAGCCCCCCCATTACTGTGTTTGGGGAGAAAACAGAGTAACTGTGGCAACCTGGAACTAGGCTCTCCCCCTTGAGGGCAGCCCTGCTCCTCAGCCAGCACTTCCTGTCCTGGGGCCCCTCAAGCCTGTGCAGCCTTATCCAGGCAGCCAGAACAAGGGCCACCTGAGATGGCTTTCTCAGTGATGTCCTTGCTGTGGCACGCTAAGCCCTGGTCTCCTCATCTGTTAAGTAGGATGCCTGTGCCTACTTCTCAGGGTTGGTGTGAGGGAGAGAGATGCCGTGCACGGGGTCTGGTCCGTAGTAAACACCTTTCCCTCCTCCCTGCTCCTTGTTCTTTTGCATTGTCCTCTGTTCTGGTCCACTTTTATCCTGACGGGCTCGGGGCGGCACGCAGCTCCTAGCTGAGTGGCAAGGGCCAGCTGCGCCTTGGCTGGAAGAGTGGTGGTAGGCAGGGTCGGAGGGTGCAGAGTGGGCATGCCATGCGGGCTGAGGCGGGCAGTCTCTGGGCTGCTGCCCTACAGCCCCCCACCCCACCCCGAGGCCCCCGGCCCGTCATTGCGCACCCCGTGGGCCCCCTGTCCCAGGCCCGCTTTGTCTTGCTGGTCAGCTGCTTTCCTTCTTCGGGATCCTGCCTGGTTCTTAGCACCGCAGGCCCAGCGTCTCTCCTCCTCTCTCTAGGTTTCCTCCCTGCCTTTCTTTGCCCTCCGCCTGCCAGGAGCCATCACCTTTGGACCCATTATTCTTTGTTCATCTTTTTGTTTCTGGCTTCTTTGGTGTTTTCCCCTTCCTCCCCCTCTGCTTCACTCTTTCCCTTTCCTTCTTGTTCTTCCTCTTCTCACTCCTCCTGCTGCTGAACCTGTGCTGCCTCCACCTTTTCATGCCACTCTGCCTGTCCCCATCTCCCTTTCCACTGCTTGTCCACATTCCTGTCACTCTCCATGACTTCCTCTTCTCCCCGCTCAGCCCTCCTCTCCTTCATGTCCCACTCCAGCTGCTGTGTTCTCCCCAGCTGTGGGGGCCAGGACTGGAGAGCCTAATGTTTGCCTCATCGTTCTGCTATGGCCCTGGATACAGCACATCTGGATTCCGAGGCCCAGATGTGTGGTTGCCACAGCGACCTCAGTCCCTCTGGTAAATACAGGCGCCCACCCGCCCCAGAGCAGAGAACAAAACAACTGTGTGACTTCCTTTTGTCACGAGATAGAAATGTCCTCCCTCCTCCCTTCTCCCCACACCCATGTCTCCAGGCAAAGGAAGTTCTGAGGGTCCAAACTCTCTTCCTGTGGCTCCCCTACCCTCCAGCCTCTTAGTTCTCTCCCATCTTCATCTCAGACTTGGTCTCTTCATCTCTCCATGTTCCCCTTCCTCTCCACCTCCCAGCCCCATTTCTCACTGATGAAATGTTGACCCCCATCTTAACTTGGAAATTTCTTCTGAGTCTACGAAACACTGATGCAGAAAGAAGGTTCAGAAACCCAGATCCACATCCTCCTCCTCAGACGAGTCCTTCCAGGCCCTTCCCTTGTGTCTGCCTAAGTCTTCATCTTCCCAGGGCTCCTCTCTGGGGAGGGAGGGCACATTTGGGACCAGAGAGCCTGCACTGAGGCCACCTCACTCCCACCCGGGGAGACCCTTGGCCAAGTCACTGCTGGCTCCTAGCCTCCGTTCACAGAGGCCCGGCTGTGGGAAAGCGCTTTGTGCTGGGAAGCTCAGTCCAAATGCCTCTCCCTCTCGGGACCTGCTTAGACCACAGCCCTGCTTCCTTCCTTCCCCTTCAGGTCCTTGCCCTTAATTGCCCCGACTCTTCCTGGCCTCCCTGCCCTTCTCTCTTTCCCTGGCCTCCCTTTCTGTCTTTTATCCCTTATCCTCGAGGCCAGAACAAGGACTGAGAGGTTCATTCGAGGGTGGGGGCCCGGAGCTGAAGACTGAGGGTTCAGAGCGCAGCAGAGCGTGCGGGCAGTTCTCGACAGCACCCCTTTCTGCCTGCCATCCAGCACCTTGGTGAAGGCGGCCTGGGGTTCCCTACCACACCCCTCTTCCCTGCCATTCCCTTCACAGTCCCGTTGACAAGCACTATCAGGCACCTGCTCTGGCGAGGCCTGGTGCTTTTCTGATGAGATGCCAGCGGCCTGACGCAGGGCTGTCACAAGGCTCCCGTGGGCTTCAACCTGGGGCATCAGACAGCAATTGTCTCAACCTGGAGAGGTCTCCGTCAGCCTTCTAAGCCCCGAGGTGTGCAGAGCCCCTGGCCTGGACTTCAGCCACCGCCACGCTCCAACTCCGGCTCCTCCCAGGCCAGCTCTACGTATGGTGGCCATACTGCCTACATATAAAATCATAAGGCAGGGGACTTTCAAAATGGATATGACCATGGGACACCAGTGCTGAAACCTGGGGTGTCAGCCCTCCCCACGTCGTGTGTCTCAGACCCCCACCCAGAGATCTTGGGAAGCTGTGGGGGCTTCGGGCCAAGGAAGCGGAAGGAAGCTGCACCCGGCTTCATCCAAGATTATGATTTCATCTTCCCCATCAAAGCCAGGAAAAAAACAAACACACACACACACCCAGACACGGGGACACCCACGCGAGAGCCCATACGAGCCTGTCCCCGGCCCCAGGGAGTGCACTGGGCACCTGGCCCAGCTTCATGCTGCCCAGCATGCCCTGACCCAGGACATCTGTGCCCCAGCCCAAGCAGCAGTCAGGTACAGACAGGCTCCTGCACTCCCTTTCACACGCGGCTGGCCGGCCAGCTCGGTGAGGTGTAGTGGGGCAGCAAGAACTGTCCTCAGTGTGAAAGTGTGAAACGGGTGGGGCCTCGCTCAGCCCCTCACCAGGGCAGCCGCACATGGGAACCGAGGCCAGAGAAGCAGCCAGCAGCCTAGGCGGGTGTGTGATGCCCACCCTCCAGTGCTGGTCTTCGCATCTCCACCTCCAGCCCCCACTCCCACCCTGCACTGCCCCCCGCAGCTTGACCCAGACCTCCTGTCTCTGGCTCTCTGCAGCTGAATGTCCACCTAACTTTCAGGCTTCCCTCCCTGTCTCCCCACACCCCAACTGCCTTCCCAAGGCTTTTATGTCCTGGTGTTCAGCCAGTGCCCAAGCCTCAGCTGCCTTTTCTGGAGGAATTTGCTGGGGTGGGAGGGTGGAAGGGGCAGTGACTGGAGCTGAAAGAGCAGTCCCAAGGAGGCCTCACGTTGGGAAGGATCTGGGCTTAGAAGGAGGTGTCCTGCCCCACACCCCAGGCGAGAATTGGTGGGGGACCTTGGAGCTGGAACCCCAGGCGGAGCAGTGGCAGCTGGGAAGGGAGGCGTAGAGGAGAGAGGGTGGCGGTGGAGAAGGGTGTGGGTAGCGGAGAAAACATGTCTAAGAGCAGGAGCAACAGGTGGAGAAATAGTGGGGGCGCGAATAGCACACGGCTCGAAGATGTCAGGCTGGGCAAAGTTAGGCTGGGGGAGAGGCTAGGAATGGGATGGAGAAAGGACGCGGGAGGTGGTACCAGGGGTGGAAGGCAAGATGAGGTTATTGTGGGACCCAGTCATCCCAGCCAGAGAGGGGTCTGGGGAGAGTGGGGAGAGGAGGGGCATGTGGTGAGGGGAGGGCCGGGCGGGGTGGGAGGGGCGGCGGGCCTGCCCTATCTCCGCTCCCTCCCTACCCTCACGCGGTCCTCCCCTCTCCTCCCCTGCCCCGCAGCCTCCCTCCGCCTCACTGTTCTGGCTGCCGAGACAGGGCGCAGCTAGCCCCTGCTGCAGGGTGCCGGGCGCACGGAGCTCCTACTGCCCTGCGCCGAGCGCCGGAGGTGGGGCAGCACAGGTGCGGAGACTGCCGCCGCTCACAGCCGGGTAAGGGGCAGCGCGCTGGGGGCCGCGGGGAGTGTCCCTACGCCCCGGCGAAGGTTGGCAGGGCCGCTCTCTCGGGAACCCCCCCCACGCCCCTAGACTTCCTCAAATGCCTTGTCAGCTCATAGGGCCTTTCTGTGGGTGGGAGGAAACAGGACCGTGGGCCGGGGGCTGGACTCCTGTGGCCAGCGCAGTGGGTAAGGGGTGGATGGACCAGGTGGTGGCACCAGGTGGTGGCACCAGGTGGCACCGCTGAGGTGAGGCTCCGGGCCCTGGAGGCCCTGGGGAAACGGGGCTGGTGGAGCCCACGTGCTCTGGCCGGAGCAGCGGGCGGGGCCGCGCTCGGGAAGCGGCCAGAAAACGCTTCTCTGGGCATCCAGATGGGCACTGCCAGGTGACAGCATCGGGGTGGCGGGCCCGGGAGGGAGCCTGTAGGAAACGCTGGAGAGCATCCAGAACTCCCAGGCCTGCAGAGAGGATCCTAAAACTTGTTCTTGGCCAAGAGCTCTGCACCCGTGACTCACGGTTCAGAGGGCTGGAATGACAGAGATGCCTCCAGGGGCTCCGTCTCCCACCCACCCCTTCCAGGCTCCCCCTGCTTCTGTCCGTCTGAACACCCCCCCCCATACACGTGACACACCCCGGGTGGGGCGGGCGGGCCCCTTATCTTGCCTGGAAAGAATTTCATGGCTTGGAAACAACTGGAAGTGAACGGAGAGGAACTACTGGGAAGCAAGTAGGAAACCCCGCAGCTGCCGCCTGTCGGGGTTCAGTCTCCGCCCCCTTTTCCCAGTTCAGCCTCCAAATTCCTGGGGATCCGGCAGCTCAGCTCCTCAAACTTTCTTGCCCTTGAGTCCTGTTCATTCAGTGCAGAACCAACACCTGCCTTCCTGTCTCTCACTGACCCCCACCTGGGGGTTCGGAAATCCTGTCTCTTAATGTTTCCATCCCGCTGCCCATTAGCTCCCCAGAATGTGGGACAGCTGGTTCCCCAACGCATCCCTGCCTGCCACTCTTTGCCATCTGGGTCCAACCCAATATCTGCCCCCCCTCACCTTCCTCTCACAGCCTGCAACCCTCTACCTTCGCCCCTGGTGGGGCACGAGTGGCAGAGGGAGGCAGGGGGCAGCTCTCCGGGAGCATCACCCCTCTCCCCACCTCTTGGGACCCACAGTCCCTGATGAGCAAAGTGTCAGAGTTGGCCACAGCGCAAATAGAATACCCAGCACGCTGAGTCACAGCTTGGGGAGGCCCCACCCCTGCCAGCCCTCCAGCCAGGGGAGGGTGCCAAGAGGGTAAAGCTGCGTCCCCCTCCCCACTGCAGAGCGGCGTCCAGACGTGCAGTGGAGGCTCGAAGGGGGGACCATGTTGCTAGCTTCCCTCCTGCAGAGAGAATAGGCTTCTTCTAAGAGTGGTGGCGACAGGAGAGGAGACTGGGAAGGAGTTGGGGAGTGGCCTGTGGGGGCCCCTCCTCTGGGTCCCACCAGCCTCTTCCTGCTGCAGACTCCCCTCCCCACCACGGAGGGGGGATCTGTGGGGTCCAACTCCCAAAGGCCTCCAGGGGAGGGGGCCCTGGGAGACTGTTCCCCCAGGAGAAGGCCTCCCATTTGGGCCCCTCCTTCTTGGGAAAGTCCTTTGTGTCATAGTGCTGCCCTCTGAGCCCAGGAGACACCAGCGCTCGGGCAGCACTGACGCCTGCGTGGAGGAGCACGAGGGGAGGCGTGTGTGTGTATGTGTGTGTGTGTGTGTGTGTGTGTGTACGCAAAGAAGCAGGCTTATTCGGATGGATGTGTGCATGTGTACAAGCATGCTTTATCGGTATTTGTGGATGAACACACACAAGTGTATATGTACCTGTATTTATGTGTGCATGCACCCTGTGATTTGCACAGCCTTAGATACAGGGTGACAGATTTGAGGGTAGGTACCCCCCCCTTATACCCGAGGCTACACCCCAAGCCGAGAGGCCGGCTGCAGGGCCCCGGAAGGGCAGCTGTCTGCCTGGCTTTCTTGGACAGGGCCTGTCTGTGCAAGCTCGGTCCCTGTTGTCCAGCTCCCTCTCATCTTTTGTGGGCTGGTGGCCGTGTGCGAGGGCTGAAAACCCCTTTTCCTCAGGCCCAGAGGAGAAGTGGAAGGTGGGAAGCCAGGAAATGTGTATGGGGGGGAGGCGCAGTCACTGCCCCTTCTCCTCCCTGGGCAGCATTTCCCCTCCCGGCCCTTCTCTGCCGCCCCTCTGCTCTGCAGGAGCCATAGCCCTCGCCTCTCCTGACCCTTGTCCGGAACAGAACGTGGGCCGCCCCTGCCCTGCACACCCCTGTGTTCACCAGGGCCCCTCCCGGCTCAGCGCAGGCGCCCCACTCCACCGGCTCGTCTCTAAACCTCCTTTTCCTGTGCTCCCCAGTCCTGGCCTCAGTGAATTCCACAGACACCTGGCACCTGGGTCCAGAAACAGGACAGTCTTAGCACCCCAGATTTCCCACCATGCCCCAAAGAGTGCCACCCTTCTGACTTGAAACTCTACAGTGTAGCCTTGCTGCGCCTCAAACTTCATACAAACAGGATTTTTCAGCATGTCCTCTTTCATGTCTGGCTACATTTGCTCAACCCCATATAGGGAGACCCATCCATGTTATTGCATATGCTCTCATCGCTTTTTAAATCAAGTGAATAAGCCACTTGATTTAACCCAGTCTACTGACGTGAGACATCAGGGTTCCCGGTTTGCAGCCATTACGAGCAGCACTGCTCTGGTGGTATGTTCCTAGGGGTCATAGAGGTTGCATATAGAGGTGGCAGATTCTGCCACACCGTGCCATCTGGCCCTTCCAGGCTCCACACCTGGCCCGCTCTCTGCCCCAGTTGCTGTTTCTAATCAATTTCCAGTCCCAGATACTGTCTGTGGTCCTAGCCCTGACCTTGGTCCTGTCCTTGGTTTCAGCTTTGAAGCTAGCCCTGGGGTTAAATTGAACTTTTCATTCAATCATACAGTCAATAAATATTTATTGAGCACAGATGCAAAATACAGCAGCCAAGAAATAAACATGGTGCATGCTGCCACCACGGGCCCTTCAGGCTAGCAGGCAAGATCTAATGTGAGTGAGAAGTAATCAATCAATCTCACAAATATGTGATGAAAAAATGTTATAAGTGCTACAAATCACAGTTGCCTGGTGCTGTGATGTCACGTGATAGGGGGCCTGACCTGGGCAGGAAAGCTTCCTGAGGAAGTGATGTGGGCTGAGCCCTGAAGGGTGACGAGGCCAAGAGAAAAGGGAAGAGTGGGCCACATAGAGGGAACCGCATATACAAAAGTCTGACATCAGCAAGAGTATGAGGGACTTACCTAGGCCAGTGGGCCTCAAGTGGAGAGAGGGAGGCTAGTGCTGTGGGAGACGAGGCAGGAGAGGTCTGTCAGTGTTCGAAGAAAATTCAGGAGGGAGACACCGAGAGAGTCTTCAGGGGGAGAGGGACATCCTAGTTGCCTTTTCAAGATTGTGAGGGGCAAGATGGGGAGCAGAGGGACCAGCTAGGAGGCCACTGCAGTTGTCAAGCCAAAGGGAGATGGGAGGTTGGACTACCATGTTGGTGAGAGGGAGAGAAATAAGCAAACTGAAGCGACGTTTACGAGAAAACATGGGCAAATGCGATGAGATGTCCTGGTGTTGATGGGCAGCTAGGTTCTGGCTTGTGAAGCTGGATGAATGGCGGGTCCTGAGCTACAGAAGTGGAAGGGGGATGAGTACCGGAGGGACAATCGTGAGTTCCGTTCCAGACGTCCTGACTTCGGGGTGCCCACGAGGAGATGCCAAGTAGGCAGTTGGATATATATGGCTCGGAGATGAGGGATGACTAGGCTGGTGTTATAAATTGGCATATGTGTTAGCTATTAAAACCGTGGGTCTGGGTGAAGGCACCCGGGGCGGTGACGAGAGCAGTAGGTCTCAGCAACCACGTGGGGAGCTTTTAAAAACTACTGAGTAGCCCTAACCGATTTGGCTCAGTGGATAGAGCATAGGCCTGTGGACTGGAGGGTCCCAGGTTCGATTCCAGTCAAGGGCATGTACCTTGGTTGCGGGCATATCCCCAGTAGGGGGTGTGCAGGAGGCAGCTGATGGATGTTTCTCTCTCATTGATGTTTCTAACTCTATCCCTCTCCCTTCCTCTCTGTGAAAAATCAATGAAATATATTTAGAAAAAAACCATTACTGAGTAAAACTCAGTGCCTCCATCATTCTTGCCGTATTTCAGGTGTTCAAGCCACACATTCCTCCTGGCTACCATATGGACAGCACAGATCTAGAAGGCTTTAAAGTAGAAGATGTGATCAATAGTGTTTAGTGATTTTGAGAGAGATCAAGTAAGATGAAGATGAATGTCTCCTAGATTTTGTGACACTGAGATCATTGGGAGGCGGTGGGAAGGCTGTGTGCTGGAGCAGCCAGGTGAGAGTGGAGGGAGGCATGCACAGGACACAGGGAAACAGAAGCAGTGCAGTTAAATCTGACAACTGTGGCCAGGAAGTAGGGGTTAGAGAGGGAGGCTGAGATTGGGGAAGGTGTTTTTAGTTCAAGGTACAACTTTCACACAGTGACATGCACACATTGTAAGCATGTAGCTCAATTAATTTTTGGATATGCATACATCTGTTTAACCACCATCCAGATCAAGGTGCAAAGCTTTTTCAGAACTCCCCCCTTGTGACTCCTCCCAGTCCATACTATCCCTGAAAGTAATCCTATCCTCTTTTCTAATCCTCACTAGAGGTATTTTCCATTGATTTTCAGAGAGAGTGGAGGGGAGGGGGACAGACAGAGAGAGAGAAACATCGAAGTGAAAGAGATGTTTGATTGCCTCCCGCACACCCCTCGACCAGGGCCAGGATTGAGCATGCAACCTAAGTATGTGCCCCTGACTGGAATCAAACCTGGGACCCTTCAGTCCAGGGGCTGGTGTTCTAAGAACCTCATATAAATAGCATCATTTAAAATGGTGTGTGTGTGTGTGTGTGTGTGTGTGTGTGTGTGTGTGTGGTTTATTTTGCTCAGCATTACTAGTATGTGTGTGAAATTTGTTCATGTGGACCCATGTAACACGAGGGTGTTTTTCATTGCTGTATAATATTTCATTGTATTACAGTGCCCCCACTTATTTCTCCATTCTACTATTAATGGACACTCGAGTTGTTTCCAGTTTGGGCTAATAGGAATAAATCTCATGAGCATTCTTTTTTTTATTATTGATTTCAGAGAGGAAGGGAGAGGGAAGAGAATGATCGGCTGCCTCCTGCATGCCCCCTACTGGGAATCGAGCCCGCAACTCAGGCATGTGCCCTTGACCAGAATCGAACCAGGGACCCCTCCATCCACAGGCCGATGCTCCATCTACTGAGCCAAACCGGCTAGGGCTCATGAGCATTCTTGTACATGATTTTGGAGGAGATGTGCAGCAGTCATTTCTTTTGGATATTTACCAAGAAGTAGAATTGCTAGGTTACAGGCCGTGTGCTCATACTGCCAGTTTTTCTAAAGTGGTTGCTCTAATTCATGCTCCTTTTTTTCAACAGATGAGAGTTCCAGTTGCTTCACATGCTTGCCAATGTTGAGCAATGGCAGCTCCTTTCGTGGTAGCCATTCTGGTGGATACTTGATGGCGTCTCGTTGTGGTTTTAATGTGCATTTCCCTGGATACTAGTGATGTTATACACCTTCTCATGTTCGTTAGTCATTTGGATATGCTATATTCCTATCTGGAGTAACTGTTTAAGTCTCTTGCCAATTAAAAAAAAAACTGGGTTGCTGGCCCTTTATTTGTTGTCTTAGTGTGGAAGTGTTTTAGTTTAGACTTTAACCCCTCCTCTATTTTTTTCTGACATATCACATACAATGGGGGTTAGTGGTGCCGACGGCCTGCTTAGTTGAAAATCTTAGTATAACCATCATCGTCCCTCTGTATACTCACATTTCCAAACACCAGCTGAGCCTTGAACGATGTGGGGTTGAGCAGCATGGGCCAACTGAAAAAATCTGCTTATAAGTGAACCCACTTCATCCAGGGCTCAATGGTATCTCCGCCCAGTGTGCAGCTCACCTTCTTATTCTGTTAACGGTGTCTTTTGAGGTCCAGAAGTTACCAATTTCAATGAGGCCCAATGTATCAATCTCATTTTTTATGGTTAAGTATTTTTTTGCTTTGTTTTGTTTTAATAATTCTTTATTGTTGAAAGTATTACATATGTCCCCTTTTTTTCACCATTGCCCCTTCCAGCCGCACCCACCCCCTTCCCCCCGCCCCAGGCTCTCACTGCCCATTGTCTGTGGGTCATGCATATATGCATGCATACAGGGCCCCTGGTTAATTATCTCCTACCCACCCACCCTCACCCGCCTTCCCTCTGAGATTCCACGCTCTGTTCCATGCTTCCATGTCTCTGGATCCACTCCGTTCATCAGTTTATTTTGTTCCTTAGATTCCACATATAAGTGAGATCATGTGACACTTGTCTTTCTCTGACTGACTTATTTCACTTAGCATGACACTCTCCAGGTCCCTCCATGCTGTCTCAAAGGGTAAGAGATTCTTCTTTTTTACTGCTGCATAGTATTCCATGGTATAAATGTACCACAGCTTTTTATCCCCTCATCTACTGATGGGCACGTGGGCTGTTTCCAGATCTTAGATATTGTAAGTTGTGCTGCTATGAACATAGGGGTGCATACATTCTTTCTGATTGGTGTTTTGGGTTTCTTGGGATATATTCCTAGAAGTGGGATCACTGGGTCAAATGGGAGTTCCATTTTAAGTTTTTTGAGGAAACTCCATATTGTTTTCTATAATAGCTGCACCAGTTTGCATTCCACAGGCTGTGTACTAGGGTTCCCTTTCTCCACATCCTCACCAGCACTTGTCATTTGCTAATGGTAGCTATTCTGAGAGGTGTGAGGTGATACTTCATTGTCATTTTAATTTGCATCTCTCTGATGACCAGTGACTTTGAGCATTTTGTCATATATCTCTTGGCCATCTGTATGTCCACTTGGGAAAAGTGTCTATTTAGGTCCTTTGCCCATTTTTTAATCGGATTGTTTATTTGTCTTCCTTTTATTAAGTTGTGTGAGTTCCTTATATGTTTTGGATATTAACCCTTTCTCAGATGTATCATTGCCAAATATGTTCTCCCATATAGTGGGCTCCCTTTTCATTTTGTTGATAGTTTCTTTTGCTGTGCTGAAATGTACATCGTGAAATCGTAGAAATCCTAGAAGAAACCACAGGCAGCAAAATCTCAGACAACTCTCATAGTAATATGTTTTTAGATACATCTCCTAGGGCAAAGGATATTAATGAGAAATTAAACAAATGGGACTACATCAAAATAAATATGCTCTTGCCTCCTTTGTCAAATATTAATTGAGCATAATGGCTTGGGTCAATTTCTAGGGTCTCTGTTCTGTTCCATTGGTCTATATGCCCGTTTTTGTGCCAGTAAAGGCTGTTTTAATTACAGTGGCTTTGTAGTATAACTTGAAATCTGGTATTATGATTCCTCCAACTTTATTTTTCTTTCTCAAGATTGTTGCAGCTATTCGGGGTCTTTTTTGATTCCATATAAATTTTTGGAGTATTTCTTCTAGACCTGTGAATTATGCTGTTGGTATTTTAATAGGGATTGCATTGAATCTGTCGATTGCCTTGGACGTTTTAATGATGTTGATTCTACCAATCCATGAACATGGTATATTCTTTCACTTGTTTATATCTTCTTCTATCTCTTTTTTTCAGCGTCCTGTAGTTTTCCGAGTACAGGTCTTTTGCCACCTTGGTTAAGTGTATTCCTAAGTATATTAATTTTTTTTGTTGCATTGGTAAATGGGATTGTTTGTTTAGTTTTTCTTTCTGGGAATTCATTATTGGTGTATAAAAAAGCCATTGATTTTTGGATGTTGATTTTGTATCCTGCTACATTGCCAAATTCATTGATTAAATCTAGTAGATTTTTGGTGGAGTCTTTAGGGTTTTCTATGTATAATATCATGTCATCTGCAAATAGTGACAGTTTTACTTCTTCCTTTCCAATTTGGATGCCTTTTATTTCTTCTTGTCTGATCGCTGTGGCTAGGACTTCTAGTACCATGTTGAATAAGAGTGGTGAAAACAGACATCCCTGTCTTGTTCCTGTTTCTAGGGGAAATGGTTTTAGTTTTTGTCCATTGAGTATGATGTTCATTGTAGGTTTGTCATAAATGGCCTTTATAATTTTGAGATATGCTTCCTCTATTCCCACTTTGTTGAGGATTTTTATCAAAATGGGTGTTGGATTTTGTCCACTGCTCTTTCTGCATCTATTGATATGATCATGTGACTTTTGTCTTTCAATTTGTTTATGTGATGTATCCATGTTTATTGATTTGCAAATATTGTACCAGCCTTGAGTCCCTGGAATAAGTCCTACTTGATCATGGTGTATGACCTTTTTAATATATTGCTGGATGTGAGTTGCTAATATTTTGTTGAGCATTTTAGTATCTATGTTCTTCAGGGATATTGGCCTGTAATTCTCTGTCTTTGTAGTGTCTTTATCTGGTTTTGGAATTAGGATAATGATGGCCTCATAAAAAGGGCTAGGAAGTGTTCCTTCCTCTTGGATTTTTTGGAGTAGTTAGGAGTATAGGTGTTAGTTCTCCTTTATTTTATTTTTTTTAAATAAATCTTTATTCAGATTATTACAATTATTTCTCCTTTTTCCCCCCATAGCTCCCCTCCACCCATTTCCCACCCCACCTTCTGCCCTTACCTCCCCCCCACTGTCCTCATCCATAGGTGTATGATTTTTGTCCATTCTCTTCATGAACCCCCCATACCCCTTTCCCCCTGAGAATTATCAGTCCACTCCCTTTCTATGCCCCTGATTCTATTATATTCACCAGATTATTCTGTTCCTCAGGCTTTTAATTCACTTGATTTTTAGGTTCGCTTGTTGATAGATATGTACTTGTTGTTCATAATTTTTCTCTTTACTTTTTTCTTCTTCCTCTTTAAGAATACCTTTCAGCATTTCATATAATACTGGTTTGGTGGTGATGAACTCCTTCAGCTTTTTCTTATCTGTGAAGCTCTTTATCTGCCCTTCAATTCTGAATGATAGCTTTGCTGGGTAGAGTAATCTTGGTTGTAGGTTCTTGCTATTCATCACATTGAAAATTTCTTGCCACTCCCGTCTGGCCTGCATAGTTTCTATTGAGAAGTCAGCTGACAGTCGTATGGGTGCTCCCTTGTAGGTAATTAACTGTTTTTCTCTTGCTGCTTTTAATATTCTCTCTTTTATATTGGGCAAAAGGTAGAGATAGGTGTGTTTTCCATATGGAATTTCAGTTGGCCAAGCACAACTTATCAAAAAGACCATTTGTCCCCTCTTAATTTTAGTAACACCTTTGCCATTAATCAGGTGACCATATATGTTATGGGTCTGTTTCTGGACCCTATTCTGTTCTGTCTATCCTTGCATCTTTGTAAGAGTTTTTGATACTTGATAATATAAGTCCTGAGGAAAAGGGCTTTTTAAAATATGGGATATATTTGAGCTCATGTAAAATCCAATGGAAGGATCTAGTTGAGAGTGAGAAGTTGAATAAAAAAGAGAGAGGACAGTCTACACCTGAAATTTCCTGAGAAGATAGGAGGAACTGGGATCCAGGTGCTAGTGGGAGGATTGGCCTTAGACGCTCATCTACTAATCCATTCAACATAAATGGTTTGGACAGCTCCTGTGTGCCAGGCACAGGCATACAGCCGTGCACTTCTCATGGAGCTCCCACACTGGAGCTCCAACAGATGGTTCAGGCAGCAGTGAATGCCACGAATAACACAAGTGGGATATTGTGGTGGACAGTAATGGAAGACTGCTCCAAATGGGCAGCAAGGAAGACCTCTGGGTGTCAATGACACAGGAGTTATGATCTGAACAAGCAAGAGCCCACCTTTAAGAGCTGAGTGAAGAGCATCCTACACAGAGGGAACAGACTGTGCAAAGTCCCTTAGGCTAATGCAAGCTTGTGGTGTCTGTGGAACAAACAAAGGACTAGTTGGGTGTAACAGTGAAAAGAGATGGGGAGCAGGGTAACCAAATGACATCAGAAAACGAGTTAGAGACCAAACAAATCTGCAAGGAGGGTATTCCTTAGGGTTGATTAGATGTGGGTTGTTAGTACATGTGAGTTGGGTGGATTTGTTGTGGGTGGAGGGACTGTTGTTAATGTATGTGTTGGGGGGCATCTTGTCTCTGTGAAACTGCTCTCACACTTGCCCTCTCTCCCTGCAGCCTCCTGGATGATGCCAGCCCAATGTTCCCTCGCCTCCAGCCTGGCCCTCCTGCTGCTGTTGGGCACAGTCCAAGCAGGCCCTTTCTCTTCTCCCTCCAATATGACACTCCCAGCCCCACGGCCCCCTCCTCAGCCAGGGGGCCACACAGCGGAGCCAAGAGGGGGAAACCCCTCTTCTCAGCTTTATGAGCACACAGTAGAAGGAGGGGAAAAGCAGGTGGTGTTCACCCATCGCATTAACCTGCCCCCTTCAGCTGTCTGTGGCTGTCCCCCAGGCACTGAGCCCCCAGTCCCTGCTTCAGAGGTGCAGGCCTTGAGGGTCCGGCTAGAGATCCTGGAGGAGTTGGTGAAGGGGCTCAAGGAACAGTGCACTGGGGGATGTTGCCCTGCTGCTGCCCAGGCTGGCACAGGTGAGCAGGTGACCACAGGTGGGGGCACAGAAAAAGAGGAAGGTGGAGAAGTTGGGTGGGTATCGCCAGCCTATAAAAGACATGGGTATGAATTAGAAAAAGGCAGCTCTTCCTCACCACTTGGGGTGGGGAGTGCAGCCCAGGGCACAGCTTGGAGAGGGGAGCCATCTGGCTAGATGTCAGCTCCCCTCCCCCCACATATTGATAAGGAGCAGCTGGAAGCTAAGATGGCCTTGTGAATTGAGGCTGGCACTGCTGGAGGGGAAGGCTCAGGGGGGCACTGTATGGGCTGAGCCTCTTGCCCAGAGAGACTGAGGCCCTCCTCTCTCTCTTACTCCAGGCCAGACAGACGTTCGTAGCCTCTGCAGCCGCCACGGCGTATTTGACTTGAACCGCTGCGCCTGCTCCTGCGAGCTTGGCTGGGGCGGGCCCACCTGCTCCGACCCTACGGACTCCCAAGTGTCCCCTTCCTCCCCACCCTCTGCTTCCGGGTCCTGCCCAGATGACTGCAACGATCAGGGGCGCTGTGTCCGTGGGCGCTGCGTGTGCTTCTCTGGCTACACGGGCCCCAGCTGCGGCTGGCCCTCCTGCCCCGGGGACTGCCAGGGCCACGGGCGCTGCGTGCAGGGCGTGTGCGTGTGCCGGCCGGGCTTCTCTGGCGCCGACTGCAGCCAGCGCTCCTGCCCTCGAGGCTGCAGCCAGAGGGGGCGCTGCGAAAATGGGCGCTGCGTCTGTGACCCTGGCTATGCCGGCGAAGACTGCGGCTCGCGGACCTGCCCTTGGGACTGTGGTGAAGGTGGGCGCTGCGTGGACGGCCGCTGCGTGTGCTGGCCCGGGTACGCGGGCGAGGACTGCGGCACGCGGACGTGCCCGCGCGACTGCCGGGGCCGCGGGCGCTGCGAGGATGGCGAATGCCTCTGCGACGCGGGCTATAGCGGGGACGACTGCGGCGTGCGCAGTTGCCCAGGCGACTGCAACCAAAGGGGCCGCTGTGAGGACGGCCGCTGCGTGTGCTGGCCCGGGTACACGGGTCCCGACTGCGGCGCGCGCGCCTGCCCGCACGACTGCCGGGGCCGCGGGCGCTGCGAGAACGGCGTGTGCGTGTGCAATGCGGGCTACAGTGGCGAGGACTGCGGCGTGCGCAGCTGTCCTGGGGACTGTCGCGGCCGGGGTCGTTGCGAGAGTGGCCGCTGTGTCTGTTGGCCCGGGTACACGGGCCGTGACTGCAGCATACGCGCCTGCCCAGGCGACTGTCGTGGGCGAGGGCGCTGCGTGGACGGCCGCTGCGTGTGCAACCCGGGCTTCACGGGCGAGGACTGCGGGAGCCGTCGGTGCCCCGGGGACTGCCGCGGTCGCGGCCGCTGCGAGGATGGCGTGTGCGCGTGCGATGTGGGCTACGAGGGAGAGGACTGCGGCGCACTGAGCTGCCCCGGAGGGTGCCGAGGCCGCGGGCAGTGCCTAGACGGACTCTGTGTGTGCGACGACGGCTACACGGGCGACGACTGCGGCTCTCGGAGGTGCCCGCACGACTGTAGCCAGCGCGGCGTGTGCCAGGATGGTGTGTGCACCTGCTGGGAGGGCTTCGCGGGAGAAGACTGCAGCCTCCGGACCTGCCCATCCAACTGCCACCGGCGTGGCCGCTGTGAGGATGGGCGCTGTGTGTGCGACTCCGGTTACACCGGCCCCTCCTGCTCCACCCGCATCTGCCCGAATGACTGCCGGGGCCATGGGCGCTGTGTGCAGGGAGCATGCGTGTGCCACGCGGGCTACAGCGGCGAGGACTGTGGGCAGGAAGAGCCTCCTGCCGGTGCCTGCCCCGGGGGCTGTGGGCCCCGGGAGCTGTGCCGGGCTGGCCAGTGTGTATGCGTGGAGGGCTTCCGAGGTCCCGACTGCGCCATCCAGACGTGCCCCGGGGACTGCCGGGGGCGTGGAGAGTGTCGTGAGGGCAGCTGCGTCTGCCTGGAGGGCTATGCAGGGGAGGACTGCGGGGAAGGTGAGCAGGCCTTTCCAGTTTGCTCCTCAGGGATGGGGTCCTGAGCCAGGGAGTAGGGGGACCCGGGGCCTAGGAGCCCAAGGGGCTAGAGGAAGAATGGAGGAAGGTCATATGTGCGGGGAGCCGGCAGCCAGAGGTCAGGGAGCCAGGGTGCATGCCTGCAGCAGGACCTGCGTTCAGATACCTGATGAGCAGGCCGGCCGGGGCCTCTTGGGTTGCTTTTACTAGTAGGGAGATTCTGTGTTCCTGGCGCTGGGGGAAGCTGAAGTTAGACCAGGGCCTGTTCTGACCTCTGCTAACTGCCCCTCCCCCAGGGGGGAGTGTGAACTAGGACTGATCTCTTAGTGCAGCCCTGAGTAGGGTGGCCTGTGATGGTGGGTGTCAGGTGGGCTGCGTTGGGCTAACCAGCTTCTATATCCCATTCTCCTGGGCAGAGGTGCCAGCCATTGAGGGCATGAGGATGCATCTCCTGGAGGAGACGACGGTTCGGACAGAGTGGACCCGGGCTCCGGGCCCGGTGGATGCCTATGAGATTCAGTTCATCCCTACGGTGAGAGCCACGCCAGGAGGGGCTGAGGGGAGGCCCGGGGAGGGGGCTCACCCGTGCAGGGCCTTCAGATCATCAGTGGTTGAGTGCAGATGGCTGGGTCCCTGAAGCTGCTGTGAAGTCTGGTCCTGCCCCACATGGGGCGCAGAGGCCTTCCAGCACCTCTGCCAGCGCTGGCCCACTGCTGCTGGGACACCTCTGGCAACGTGAGCTCAGTTCTCTGAGGCTGTCCAGTGCTTCGTGGGTCATCACTGTTAGGCAGTCTCCCTGCTGTTGCCGAGTCCAAATCGGCCCACGTCCACGTCCACGAGTGGCCTTCACCAGCAGGCAGGGACCTGTTCCACTTGCCCTGCACCCTGCGCCACAGGCTTTCAGGGATCTGGAGACTTGGGCATCACGTCGCCCTTTGTTCTCACGGGCAAATCCCACTGGTTCCCAGGACTCTGGTCTTGAATTCTTCACTCCCAGAGTTCCCTCTTCTAGTGCCTCTTGCTCTGTGCATTTGTTTCCGAAACTTGAGTGCAGAGAAGAGCCCAGTCGCTCACTGGCTAACTCTGGAGACCCAGGTATTTTTCTCAGAGTTGACGTGTTAACTGTGGTCACACAAATTGTCATCTGTTTTGATCATATTTGTTTTTTTAAATAACTTTTTGTTATAAAAATTATTTTTTAAATAACTTCTTGTTATATAGACTTAGTGTAGGAACTTTAGGAAACATCCTATATAATAAAAGGCTAATATGCAAATTGACTGAACCTGAAATGACCGGTCGCTATGACATGCACTGACCACCAGGGGGCAGATGTTCAACACAGGAGCTGCCCCCTGGTGGTCATTGCACAGCGGTGGTGGTGGTGGTGGTGGTGGTGGTGGTGGTGGTGGTGGTGGTGGTGGTAGCAGCTTCGCAGCAGCGTTAAGGATGTCTGACTGTCGGCCATCAGTCGGCCATCCCTCCTGCGCGCCCCCCCCCCCCCTCCCGGGGCTCCCAGACTACAAGAGGGCGCAGGCTGGGGCTGAAGGACCCCCCTACCCAGTGGATGAATCTCATGCACTGGGCCTCTAGTAGATAAATAAGGGGAAAAGAAAGAAGAAAAGAAGAAAGGGAAAAAAAACAGCATTGAACTATATACACTTTTTTAGCCTAAATATAGAGCTTGGCAGTTGGCTCTGTTCAATGCTATCTTTTTCTGTTTGGGCCAAGCTGCCCAGGCTGTTGCATGACTTTGAGTCTATGAAGTGGTTCCCGCCTGAGTGCCTTGCAAAGCATCCTTTCTCTGTCTCCTTCCAACTTGCCCTTAAAGTATTTGGGGGGCACCCTAAGGACAACACCTTTTGGCCTCTTCTATTAGGCACCTCCCTCCATGCCTTCATGCCCTTTTATGATGTGTTTGGTCTCCCAGCCCAAATCATCTGACATTTCTACTGTCCAACTCATGTTTTCCTGCACCATCCCACAAATGTCGTGGTGGGTAGGCCATGTCACCCTCATCCCTGCCCAGCCAGGACTCTAGAAGCATAAATAACTCCCAGGGCCGAAACCCGAGGAAGGCTCGGGGACAGAAGGGGCAGCTCCGAGGTGCCGCTGTCATCCCACCCCAACTGGCCTGGTTCTTCTTACCCCCGAGCCAGCCCCCGCCGTGTTCTGTCTCTCCTCACGCCCTGAGAAACCCTTTGCTGTATAACCAGGATAGCTTGGATTTTTTTCCTTCTGTTTTAGGCAATTTTTTACTTGGTATAAAAATAATTTAATCACAAGACAAGAATTTGGCAACTAGAAAAAAAACACAAATAATTCCTGACTGCTTCACACTAAAATAACACTGTTAACATTTTTAAGTGTTTCTCCCCCTCTCTTCTCTGTGTATATTATTTACATAGCTCTCATCTTGAGAGGGTGGGACTTTTAAAAGGAACTTTCCAAAGAGACTTGAGGGAAAGTGGAATTAAAATAAGCACTTGAGATGGAAGGAGTGTGCAGGGCAGCACAGTCCCCCGATCTCAGTAGATACAGCCCACTCCTGGGTGTTCTCGAGAGGTGGGGCTTCCCAGCAAAGCCCTTGGCTTCCTCCCTCACCACGGGGCTGGGTGGCGCTGAGTGGCTGTGCCCAGCGTGGCCACGCTGCCAGCTCATTGCTCAGCTCTGGGTATGGTCCTCTGTCACATCCCGGGCTCAGAGAGAACGCGCCTGTAAATTTGGTCCCCAAGTGCTCCTATTGGACTCCCCAGAGCCTGTGCTGCTGGCCCTCACACCATACTTTCTGCACTCTCTGAGGCTGGCCCCTGGAATCGTGCCTCCTGCCTTGGCCAGTGCTCTCTGTCCATTGCTGTTGGCACAGGATATATCCTGGCCACTGCCATCTTCCTAGAGGCCTGCCTGTCTCTACCTTCTCAGAAACACTTCTCTCTCGGAGCTCAGACTCTGCTAATCCTGGCCAAGGACACGCCTCGCTATTGGGATGCTTTTCAGAACACCAGAGAGGAGCAGTCCTTCTCTCTGTGTAGTGGCATTGTTCTGGTGACTTAGTGGTTCTCAAAGTGTGCTCCCTGGATCTGCAGCATTCGCACCACCTGGGAGCTGGTTAGACGTGCCAAGTGTTGGATCTGACAGTGATGCCAGATCTACTGACTCAGAAGCTCTGCAGGTGGAGTCCCACAACCTGTGTTGCAACAAGCCCTCCAGGTGGTTCTGACGCACCCCAAACCTGAGGACCACTAACTTAAGGAATGTTGCTATTTTGAAAAATGCTGGCTCCTCTGTGAATGTGAGAGAAAGCATGAGGAAACTGAGGGCGGTGACCCAGAACAGGAAGAGGTCCACGTCCCCCTTGTCTGGGTGTATTCTGCTGCCTGGGGACCAGGGCTACGCCAGCTGTCACTGGGACACAGACTTGCAGCCTCAGAAAAGTTTGTATTTGAGTTTGGTCTGAAGAGGGGGAGGAGGGGGATGTAAGCTCCAAGACCAGCCAAGGTGGAGTCCCCTGCCTGGGGCTACAAGGTTGATTTCAAGAATAGGGTTAGAAACTAGCCAAGGACAATCAGTGAAGCAGCCACGCTTTTACTAAGGGGCAGAACCACCTGCCAGCATCTGGCTAGAGAGCCTGCCTCAGACCGGCCCGAGGTGCTGATGGTGGGACTGTCAGGGAACTGCTCCAAAGTGGGTCTCAGGAGGGACTGAGAGGTGTAAAAAGGTTCGTGTAGATGATTTGAATGGAGAAGGAGATGTTGGGATGGGCCTGTCTCGCTGAAAGGACAAGCCATCATAGACATCATTAGGGAGCACCCAAGGTGTGTGTGTGAGTGTGTGTATGAGTGTGAGTGCATGTGAGTGTGTGTACATGAGTGTGAATGTGTGTGTGAGAGTATGTGAGTATGTGTGAGGGTGTGTAAGTGTGAGGGTGTGAGTGTGTGTGTGTATGAGTGTGAATTTGTGTATATGAGTGTGAATGTGTGTGTGAGAGTATGTGAGGGTGTGTAAGTGTGAGTGTGTATATGAGTGTGAATTTGTGTGTATGAGTGTGAATGTGTGAGAATATGTGAGTGTGTGAGGGTGTGTGAGTGTGAGGGTGTGAGTATGTAAGTGTGAGCATGTGTGTGTGTGTGGTGGGGGAATAAAGGGTGACAGAGTTAAGTCATGGGAAGGATGAGGATTTCATAGGCCTTTAGTTGAGGTTAACCCCAGGGCCCCTAGGCTGGGGTATCCTAGGGCGGCGTGCGCAGCAGAGGGTCGGGGGTCCTATGTGCCCAGGACACCTTTCCAGCCAAGAGAACTCTGACAAAGCTTTATTCACCCTCAACTTAGAAGTCTCTAGTGGCCTCTCGCCTGGTTTGATGCTTTACTGTTTTCTGTGCTGGTTCCCCGCCAGCTCTGTTGGTTAGGAGAGCACCCTTAGAAACTTCCAATCCTACATGGCTGACTGGCGGCACCCCATTACAGCCCACACAGCTCAGTGGAACAGAGCATCCTCCTCAGCGGTCCAAGCTGAGCGGCCCGCGAGGTGTGGGGCGGTTGGGCTGCTCACAGACATCCAGTTCCTTCTGTCCCCCTGTGGCTGGCACTCCAGGACACCCTGTCTGGAGCAGAGGCCGGCAGCTTTCCTGTGGGGTCCCCATGGATCATAAAAGACCTCAGGTGTACACTTGGAGGAGGGCTGTTCCTCACAGGCATGTACCACACGGAGAGATTTGATTTAGACTCCAATCAAACTTAGCACATGGCCACGCATTTCACCTCTAGAGTATGAGCTGTCTGAGGATAGGGGCCGCATCTTTTGTTTTTGTGTCTCTGTGCCCAGCATGGTGCAGGTGTGAAACTGGGGGACATTTGTGGAACTCTCAGCAGATGGGCCTTATTTGTGAGGAGACGAGGAAAGTGCATGAAGGGAAACGTCAGGACGGGTCACGCCCACATTACACAGCGGGGCAGGTGTCTGCGGGAGGCTTAGGCTGGGCAGATGGTTAAGGAGAAGTGAGGCCTGAAGGGGCATCCCTGTCTCCTTCATCTGTCCCGACCAGAGTGAGCTTAGAAGCCCGTCCGCCAGGAAGTCAGGGCTGCAGGGTTGTGTGGGTGGCATTCTGGCAGACAACTGATGGACAGGCTGAAAGGTGGTGCCAGGAGAGGGGCCTCTGAGGCCACTGCCCAGGGTCCAGTGAGCTCATGCACATCCAGGGCCTTGGATAGGAGATGCCTGGAGAAGGTGTCCTGGGCGTGTTGCTGTCACCGGCCAGGCTCCCTGCTGTCAGGGCCCAGTTCTGCACAGTCCCAGCTGACACCGCTTAGAGCTGGAGTCAGGAGAAGGGGGATTGAGTAGTAGGGCAGAGCGCCAGCCCCGACCCACCCGGTGCTTTCTCTCCTGCAGCCAGAGGGTGCGAGCCTGCCGTTCACTGCGCGGGTGCCCAGCTCTGCCTCGGCCTATGACCAGAGAGGACTGGCCCCCGGTCAGGAGTACCAGGTCACTGTCCGCGCTCTTCGAGGGACCAACTGGGGCCCTCCTGCTTCCAAGACCATCACCACCAGTGAGAGCAGGGGCTGTGGGCGGGTTCTTAGTGGAGAGCTGCAATGAGAGGGGCAGCCAGGACTCTGCCTCCAGGAGGGTTTGCACGGGTTAGGGGAAGGCTCGGGTGGGACAACGCTCTCAGCTGGAAAGCTGGTGACTGAGGAACCAGACCCCGCCTGACCGCTCCTCTCTCTAACCTGGCTAGTGATCGATGGCCCCCAGGACCTCCGGGTAGTGGCCGTCACTCCAACCACGCTGGAGCTCAGCTGGCTACGCCCCCAGGCCGAGGTGGACCGATTTGTGGTGTCCTATGTCAGTGCCGGCAACCAGAGGGTGCGGCTGGAAGTGCCCGCTGGAGCAGACGGGACACTGCTGACTGACCTGATGCCAGGCGTGGAATATGTGGTGACTGTCACCGCGGAGCGGGGCCGGGCCGTGAGCTACCCGGCTTCTGTCAGGGCCAACACAGGTATGGCTCACCCAGGCTTCGGGGCAGGCCTGGTTTCTGAGTGTGGAGCCCCTTCCTTGAAGCCCCCCCCCCCCCCGCCCCCGTAAGGCTCGCAGCTCCTCTGAATGCACCTGGCAGGGTGCTGGCAGCCCTGCAGCATCTGCTGGGCCCGCCCGGTACCAAGGCCCGGCGGAGCGCCAGGTCCTAGAGGCAGGCTGCAACCCAGGGGGAGGCGCCGCCCTGGAGACAGCAGTGAGCAGGAGCTGCCGCCACCCTCCGAGATGGGGGAGCCCCCTGTAGTGGCCAGACCGTGTCAATTTCCCACTAACCGAAAGGTCTCCTAACAGATGCCTGGATCTTTCTTTCCCTGTGACAGAGGGACACCACCTTGCTGTGGCTCCCACTCTCCTCCCGCTCCTGTCTCTCCTTCAGACACGGCCCGCCCGCCTGGGGGCTTCTCTTCTTTCTAGGGCGCCGCAGTGGCCGCTGGAGGGCGAGGGGTGAGGGCCCTGGGACACTAACTCCTTTCTCTCGGTGCTCTTTCCAGGTGGGGCTGGGGTCCAGGATCCGGCCTCCGGCTCCGGTGGGAGGGACAGAAGGAGGCAGCCGCGGGAGGAGTGCAGGGGTGGGAGGGGGCTGCCACTGACCGCTCTCCCGCTTCCCCTTTTTGCCCCCACCCCCGCCCCCGCAGCACCTGGCCACTACAGTTACCCGGAGGTGCGGCCCCGGCCCGCCTCTCCCCCGCGCCCCCCGCGGCCCACTCGGCCGCCTCGGCCCACGGAGGAGGGGCAGAAGGAGCCTCGGCCAGAGCCCGGCCCGCCCCAGCCCTCCCGGCGGCCGTGGGGCAACCTGACGTCCGAGCTGAGCCGCTTCCGCGGCTCCGCGCAGGACCTGGAGCGCCACCTGCGGGCGCGCGGCTACCCGCTGCGGGCCAACCAGACCTACGCGTCCGCCGCGCGCCACATCCACGACTACCTGCAGCGGCGTAGGGCGGCCGCGGCGCCCGCCGGCCCCCCCGCACCGCCGGCCAGTCGCCCCCATCCCACCGCCAGCCCCGACGCCGGCCTCTGGAAGCGAGACTCCCACCTGGGCATCTACGGCCTCTCGCCTGAAGGCGTCGATGGGGTGGCTGGGCCGCGCCACCCCAAGCCCGAGGTGCTGGGCAGTTCCGCCGACGGCTCCCTGCTCGTGTCCCTCGATGGGCTCCGCGGCCACTTCGAGCGCGTGGTGCTGCGCTGGCAGCCGCAGCCGCCGGCAGAAGGCCCCCGCGGGGAGCTGAGTGTGCCCGGCACCGCGCGCACCGTCAGCCTGCCCCGCCTCCTGCCCGGCACCACCTACCACGTGGAGGTCCACGGGGTGCGGGCAGGGCAGACCTCCAAGTCCTACGCCTTCATCACCACCACAGGTAGTGTGGGCTGGCGGGGCCCCTGCCCAGGCTCGCCTGCCTTTGGAGTCCGCTTCCCTCAGTTCCTCCTGCTCACTGCTCAGGCTGCCACCCCCCACACCCTTCTGCCCAGGTCTAGTTGTCCCCCACAGCAAAGCACAGCCCTCCTGTGTCCCTGAAACCACCTTCACTCCCAGGGTCCTGGTAGACACCCAAGGCCAAGGAGACCCAGTCTTCGATGTCCTCAAGGCCCGGCTGCCAGGACTGCTGTTCCAGGCGACAGAAGGGGCAGTTGGTGGGCCAGGGACTGCAGGCTCACGGAGGGTGGGCAGGGCAGGAGTGAGCCAGAGGCTCCCAGCTCTGACTCATGTGGTAAGGGTGTCTGAAGACTGTGGTCAGTGGTTGCTTTTTTTCCTCAATTTGACCTTGACCTCAAAGGGACACATCAGACCTGCTAGGGTGCCTTAAGCCATCGCAGCTGTGTATGGGGAGGGAACCCATCAGCGCCCCTGGCTCCTCTCTGCTGGTCTCTCCACAGGAGCGATGTCGCTGGCGCCCATGGCTGTGGGGGAGGATGGCGGACCTTTTCTCCCCTTAGGGCCCAGATGCCGCTGAGCTGAAGCCTCACTCAGCCTGTGCTCCTCGGGCACCCTCCCTCCTCACACCACCTTCCTCCTTTCTTCCAGGCTTCTGCTGCAGCACTAATGGAAGCCACAGCCTCACCCCGTGGGGGGCTGCCATGGGAGGGGCTTGGGCATGTGGGGCTGGAGGTCACAGGAGTCTTGAGGGAGGGACGCTTTGCTCCATTCAGTTATTACCTGCAGGCCTGTCTGCTCAGGTGAGGGGGACAGGAGTGTCTGGGGACTGGCCGACCTCTGGGAGGATGAGGCGGCCTGGGAAGGTGTGTAGGCTTTTAGAGGCCAGAGGGCAGACCTGCAGGCGAGGCTTCCTTTCTGGCTCTCATACTGGACTCTCCTGTTTTTCTCGCCCTGCCCTTCCCAGGGTCCTCCCCCTCTGGCCTCTTGCGGGCCACTGATGAGCCTCCTCCCTCAGGCCCTTCAACAACTCAAGGAGCCCAGGCACCCGGCCTGCAGCAGCGCCCCCAGGAGCTGGGGGAGTTGAGAGTGCTGGGCAGAGACAAGACAGGGCGCCTCCGCGTGGCCTGGATGGCCCAGCCTGACACCTTTGCCCACTTCCAGCTGCGCCTCCGGGTGCCCAATGGGCCAGGGTTGCATGACCAACTACTGCCCGGGGATGTCCGCCAGGCACTGCTGCCCTCACCCCCTCCTGGAGCCCCCTATGAGCTGTCACTTCGTGGGGTCCCCCCTGAGGGCGAGCCCTCTGCCCCTCTCATCTACCAAGGCATTATGGGTACATTCTGGCTTCTGCTCAGTCCTGGGTCCTGAGGATGGGGGAGGGCTGGGCCGTGGGACTCCTGGTGGGTGGGGTGGAAGGGCAGGGCTGTGTCATGGTGGGAGAAAACGAGCAGAGAAAAGGAGTTGAGGGATCTGAGGCAAGAGGGATGGGTAAGGTCTGAGAACAATGGCAGCATGGCCTGGAGGGGAGTTCTCCGGGAAGAGAAAATGGGAGGGGAAAGTCATAGGGTGGGGCAGGTTCTCCCTGCAGCTTTCTTTGCCCTGAGTCCTGCTCCCATAGATCTCTCTGGTGGGAGTAGGGAGGCCTCTGATGATATGACCCTCAACCCCCTCCTCCCCTGCTCTTCCCCACAGCCCCTGCCGCCCCCTCACTGGGCAGGCTAGGATGGTGGCACTGTCCCTGTGGTCCCACCGGCCAGGTTCTCCTGGGGGTGGAGGTTCCTTGGGGCAGGGAGGTGAGTTGGGTGAGGTCTGCAGAGCCAGGGAAGGCCAGCGCCGGGGTCCCCGGCTCTCACATTCCCTGCTTATGGGACCAGGAAAGCTGATTCTCCCTGAAGCTCCAGGTCAAGCTCACCAGAGAGGGAGACAGGGAGAGAGCCATGCAGGTGGACTGAGGGGCGTTTCCAAACTCTCAGGAAGAAGCATGGGGGCCTGAAACTTCCCCATGAACCTCGGTGTGGAGAGAAACTGGGACCTCTGTGGGGGGTGGGGAGCTTGAGGGGGACATGCCCCTTCTCAGGAAGGCTGGTCACAGCGGGCTCGGGTGGGGAAGCGGAGTCTTCGAGGTAGGGCGGGAGCCGTCCAACCTGGAGTGAGTCAGTGGGCAGATGGGAGGGAAGGAGACGAGGATGAAGCCGTGGTTGAATCTGCCCACTTTGCTCTTACTTCCCTCCCCCTCTAGACAGCGACGGGGAAAAGCCCAGGAAGCCCTTGGCCCCACCGCACCTGGGTGAGCTGACAGCGACGGATGTGACCTCCAGCTCCCTGCGCCTGCACTGGACAGTTCCGGAGGGCGAGTTCGACTCCTTCGTGATCCAGTACAAAGACAGGGACCAGCCCCGGGTGGTGCCTGTGGAGGGGCCCCAGCGCTCGGCCCTCATCACCAACTTGGATGTGGGCCGCAAGTACAAATTTGTCCTGTATGGGTTTGTGGGCAAGAAGAGGCACGGCCCCCTGGTGGCTGAAGCCAAGATCTGTAAGTGAGAGCGGTCGCGCACCTCACCCTCCTGCCCTCCCCTTTGCATGTCCTCCAGGGTTCTCAGAGCTCTGGAAACTCCAGGAGGGCTTCCTGGAGGCAGGGGTCCCTGAGGGGAATCCTGAAGGGAAAACAGTCAGGCAGAGAGGCTGAGGAGGGCAGTGCAGACAGGGAGCCGTGGAGAGCAAGGCAGGGTGAGAGATTCTGTAGGAGGGCCCGTCTGTTTTCCTCGCTGGGCAGCAGGGCACCTGGGCAGCTGAGGGCACTGGTCTCATGTCTGACAGGAGCTTGGACCTTACTTGAGGGCCCTGGGGGGGCCTCTGAGGGGTTTTCAGTGGGGAGAGACACGATTCTATTTATCTTACAAGGTACACGGAGGCTCTGGGGAGGGTACCTGGAGAAGTGAGTTACATGGGAGCCGGCAAGAAATGGCAGTGGCCTGGTGGGGCGGGCAGTGAGTCTGGATGTGGGAGGTGAAGGAGAGCGAGGGGCTCAGGCGCCCAACTTTTCTGGATCAGACAGTCCCGTTCCCCGAGGCAAGGAGCAGCAGAGGCGAGGAACAGCGCAGCAGGCGCTTAGCGTCTCCTGAGCATTTGCCAAGGTCACATGTGCTCCAGAGGCTCTGGGTGTCTCGCACCCATCCTCAAGCAGCCCTGGGAGGCGAGCCCATGCTATAGACGCCGAGTGGAGGCACAGAGAGGTCACTCAAGCAGAAAGTGAGAGCCCTGCGGTTGTACTGCTGCCCTCATGGTTGTGGGCAGTGGAGGGGAGACCTGAAGAGGGGGTGTGGGGGTCATCAGTGCCAGCGCACAGGAGCAAGGGTGAGCCCGTGAGAACCCTGGGAAGGGCCAACTCTCCGGGCACCCACAGAGAAAGAAGAGCCCACAGGGTAGCCTGAGGGGTGACTTGGAAGAGGGGCAGAGCCCCAGAGAGTGGCGTCCTGGACGTCCAAATGAGGGTGTGGCCAGACATGTCAGATTCAGAGCTACAGTGTCCACAGGACTTAGCCGTTCGAGCTCAGCACTGCCCTGGGGAGAGCTGGCGGGGTGGGGGGCTCAGCACTGCCCTGGGGAGAGCTGGCGGGGGTGGGGGGCTCAGCACTGCCCTGGGGAGAGCTGGTGCGGGGGGGGGGGGTGCTCAGCACTGCCCTGGGGACCTGACCCCGCCCCCCTCCGTCCCCGGAGAAACCAGCTAGTGAATAGTAGTGAAGCTGGAAGCAGGGGGCAGCCCTGCAGCACCCCCTGGCCATGGAGACCAGCAAAGGGCTCCTGGGCCCCCTCGCCTTTGAGGCCCCTCCCCAGCTGGGGCCACACCAGTCCCGAGTTCAGAAGAAGGTGCCCTTCCTCCAGGTGGGCATAGCCCGTGGTGGGCACACAGCTGGGCAAGTGGAGTGTGGCTGGGCCTGCCCGGCAGTGAGCCTCAGCAGGCCCCCTGCGCAGTGAGCCTCCTGCACAGCCTCATACAGCCTCTCCTCTGTGTCCCCCATTCTCTGTACTCCCTCTCCCAGTGCCTCGGAGTGATCCCAGCCCAGAGGCCCCGCCCCACCTGGGAACACTGTGGGTGACAGAGCCCACCCCACACTCGCTGCGCCTCTCCTGGATGGTCCCCGAGGGCCACTTCGACTCCTTCGTGGTTCAGTACAGGGACAGGGATGGACGGCCCCAGGTGGTGCCCGTGGAAGGGCCGGAGCGCTCGGTCATTGTCTCCGCCCTGGACGCCAACCACAAGTACAGATTCACTCTGTTTGGCATTGCCAACAAGAAGCGGCACGGCCCCCTCTCAGCTGAGGGCACCACTGGTGAGTGGCAGCACCTACGCCCAGGCGACCCCTCCCAGCCCCCCTTCCACACACTTGCCCTCAGCCAGGCACCGGCTGGGCCTCCCCAAGAAGGCTGGCTCCAGGCCCTGGCCCCTCCCCAGCCGAGGGCGCCAGCCTCCCCCACCCTGCTGGGCCCGTCCAACCCTCCGCTGCTCCCCAGACCCAGGAGGTGTGTCAGACCCTGGCTTACCAGACGCACCAGGAGGTCAGCACTCCCACTAACCCAGTCTGACCCTCCAGGGGTGACGGTCGTCCACACCCCAGGCTGCCCCTTCAGCCCTGGCTGGGTCTCTAATTTACAGCCCCAGAGAGGAGAGAGGAGCGCCCCCCCGAACCCCCCGAGCAGCCGCTGCTGGGGATGCTGACAGTGACTGGCGCCACCTCAGACTCCCTGCGCCTGTCCTGGACCGTGGCCCGGGGCCGCTTCACCTCCTTCGTGATCCAGTACAAGGATGCCCAGGGGCAGCCCCAGGCAGTGCCTATCAAGGGAGAGGAGAGCGCGGTCACCATCCCCGGCCTGGAACCCGGCCGGAAGTATAAAATGACCCTCTACGGCCTTCACGGCCGGCAGCGTGTGGGGCCTGTGTCAGTGGTGGCCACCACAGGTGAGTCAGGCCTGCAGCCCCCAGCCCGCCCCACCCCTAGCCCCTGTCCTCTGAGCGGAACCAGGGATCTGTCCCAGGGCCCCTCCACACCTCCCTCCACCTTCTTTTTCTCCGCTCCAGTTCTGCCAACGCCTCTGCCTCTTCTCTCCCATGTCCTAGGGCTCCCCCTCCCCCCCGCCGCCCCCCCCCCCCCCCCCCCCGCCACCAGCCCTGCCCCCTGGCATGGCCCTGCTTCTCCACCTGCAAGAACAGCCCCCATGTGGTCCTCAGCCACTATGTTCTTGCCTCAGGGTTTGTGCTGGGTCTTCCCTTTCCGGAACCTGCTTGGGCCCTGTCTCTGAGCTTTCACTTCTGCCCACACCCTGATGCCCCTGATGCTCCTGATGCTCTGTTCAGAGCGGGCAGATCCAAGGGATGAGAGCACCGCCCTGCCTGCCCTGCCTGCCAGCAAGGGGAGGACGCCTCCCGCCCTGCCCCACTCCCTGACCCTGGCCAGCGTGGAGCGGGGGAGGGTCACGCCAGCCCCCAGCAGGTCCCGTGTGCCCAGCCTCCCCAGCCAGCGCATTTCTGTGGTTGGGAGCCCCATGGTTGGGGCATGGCTTTTGATCCCAGGTCTCCCATATGACCTATGGGACCATGTGCAGGTTACTGAGCCTGTCTGTGCCTCAGCTTTTTCATCTGTCAAATGGGGATACTAACGGTAACTGCTCACACAGTGGTCAGAACAGTGCTGGGCAACTGAGACGGAGTCTCAGGGCAGCTGCTCTGTCTCCCTGACACTCTGGCTTGCCAGTATCCCTTTCCACTCCCCGTCCCTACCTTCCCCGTCCTCACCTGGGTTACCATTCTTGCCTCCTCCCTCCTCCATCTGCTTCCCCTAAGTGGCTCCCCTGGACTGGGAGGGGGTCACGGAGGGCTGGCTGCCCTTGTCCAGTCTCCCCAGTCCATGGAGCCCCAGCAAAGACCGAAGGGCAGCTGACATGGGTAGGTGCCCTGGGGCTGAGATTCTAGACAACCAGGGAAGAGCAGGGGGTTCCCCAACCCCACCCCCAGCCCCAAATCTCTCTCCCACTTTTGCCTGAAGTCCTGCCTAGCAGCTCATTCCTGAGGGTCAAAGGGGAGGGAGGGCAGGGCCCCTGGGAGCCCTCAGCCAGGGCACGTTCCATCTCTTGCCCTGCTCCTGGGTGGGCCTGGGCAGCGCTGGGGCCGCAGGGGGTGAACAGGAGATGGCAGGTGGGAGAGGCTCACTGCCCCTTAGTGCATGAGGGCACCACTGGCGGTGACCTCGGGGACAGACCTCCGAGGGCATCTTCCCACCAGCTCCTTTCTCAGACACGAGGGACCCAGCACACTGCCCCACCAGCCCAGTTGTCCGCACTGCGGTGGGAGCTGGGGGACCTCAGCCTGTCTCAGACTCAGCCACTGGGTGGCTCACACAAGGCTACACAAACCACTAGCCTACAGCTCCAGAGGGTGTTTGCCAGATGTGCCTGATCACCACGTTTAATGTCACCAGCAAAGCAAGTTGCCTTTAAACCTGTACCCCATCTGTTTTCTCAGCCGCCCGGGAGGTAGTGGAGGAGACCCTGAGCCCCACAGAACCCAACACAGAGGCCCCACAGCCACCGGAGGAGCCCCTGCTGGGGGAGCTGACGGTGACGGGATCCTCCCCGGACTCGCTGAGCCTCTCCTGGACCGTCCCCGAGGGCCAGTTTGACCACTTTCTGGTCCAGTACAAGAACGGGGACGGGCAGCCCAAGGCGGTCCGGGTGCCGGGACACGAGGCCGGGGTCACCATCTCGGGCCTGGAGCCGGACCACAAGTACAAGATGCACCTGTATGGCTTCCACGAAGGCCAGCGCCAGGGCCCCGCCTCTGCCACCGGGGTGACAGGTGAGTGGATGGTGGGAGCCCCCGGGGGGAGCCTGTAGGAGGTCACACTCGTGATGGCTGAGTGGGTTCAGGGACCCCTCTGCTCGAGGCTGAGCCTTGGTGCCTCCCCTGGGCTCCCTGCAGTGACTGGGGCCCGGTCATGACCAGGGCTTGGGAGAAGACCGGGACATCTCCATGGAGCCTGCCTCACCCTCCCTGTGTCTGTCCTTCTCAGCTCCAGAGGAGGAGACTCCCAGCCCCACAGAACCCAGCACGGAGGCCCCAGAGCCCCCCCAGGAGCCCCTGCTGGGGGAGCTGACGGTGACGGGATCCTCCCCGGACTCGCTGAGCCTGTCCTGGACCGTCCCCCAGGGCCACTTCGACGCCTTCACCGTCCAGTACAAGGACAGGGACGGGCGGCCCCAGGTCGTGCGTGTCGGGGGTGAGGAGAGCGAGGTCACCGTGCGGGGCCTGGAGCCGGGACGCAAGTACAAGATGCACCTGTACGGCCTGCACGGGGGGCGGCGCGTGGGCCCCGTGTCCACCCTGGGCCTGACCGGTGAGTGGGGCGGGGTTCGATTTCCTCCCACCGGTGCCCAGCCTTTCTGTGGTGGTGGCTGTCCTTGCTGTGTGCCCCGTGGCCCCACCATCTTGGGGTAGACAAGGAGGAGCAGTTCATAGGGACTGACTGCACCAGCTGCACAGCCTTGGACCAGTTTTAAACATCGGTGCCTGTTTCCTCGCCTGTAAAATGAGGACCGTGCCCACCTCACAGGGTCCAGGGCACTGGCAGCAGAAAGCCTGCAGGAGGCCTGGCACATGGAGGGCATGCTGTCCGCGGCTGCCTCTGGGCTTCTGCAACATCCTCTGCCCCTGGCTGCGTCGTTGGTCAGGGTGCGTGAGGCCTGGGCCCAACCGGTGGGGCGGAGGCTCTCACCCCTGTGAGTGCCTTTGCAGCCAGGAGAAGCCTCCTGCCTGGCTGCCCGGCCACCGCGCAGGACCAGCCTGGGCACCTGCTCTCCGAGCCGCAGCACAGAGGCCGGGCCCCAGGTGGCCTCTGGGACCCTCCTGCTGACCTGCCTAGCGTGGGCCCAGCGAGGAGTGTCCTCTGGCCTCTCGTTCGCTGAAGGAACGATACACAGTTTTGAAAAACCACTTTTACTATCGGAACGAGCACAGAGTTGACAGCAGAGGAACTGAGAGGTTTGAGCGAGGCTGATGTCCACAGAGCCCACCCTCACCATGACGTGGTTGGCTTAGTTTCCAGAACCTTCCACTCCGGTTTCTTTTCTTTACTCGGCACTGAGAGTAGGGAGGGGAAAGCCAGCCTGAGTTACTGTCCTGCACATAGCAAGGTGGAGGCCGTGCCAGCCAGGAGAAAGGCGTGTAGCGAGTTAGAAACATTTCTAAACTGGAAACATGTTATGCCAAGTGCAGCCTAGGGCCTGCCATACCTAGCGGTGGGTATAATCCCACCTTCCCAGTTAAGCCAAACCACCAACAATGAGGCTTGAGGCGAGGGCCAGTCCCTTTCTCGTGGAAGGAAGTACAGAGTGCAGCGAGCAGAGCCAAGGCCCGTGAAATGAAGCGTGTCCCTGCCCTCCCCACTCAGACTCACCTCTCTTCCTGAGGCCTCGTCAGCAGCCTGTTTTTATTTTACTTTTAATATATTTTATTGATTTCAGAGAGGGAGGGAGAGATAGAACATCAATGATGAGAGAGAATCATTGATTGGCTGTCCCCTACACGTCTCTACTGGGGATCGAACCCTGACCTCCTGGTTCATTGGTTGACACTCAACCACGTATTACCTTAGCCAACGTGTGGTGACCCACTGGTGTGGGGGCACAGCCAGGGCTCCTGCTGCTGAGCTCCCATGCTAGCGGGGGAGACCGCACCCGGGCACAGGCCTGTCAGCGGTGCCATGTGACATGGCACGGGGACACAATCAAGCCCGGTAGGCAAGTGATGGGAAGGTGGTGGGAAGGGCCCGCTGAGGAAGGAGGATGAACACATGCCACCCAGGCCCTTGGAGACAGCACTTGGGGCAGAGGGAAGGTGCCCCAACATCTGTGGACTGGTGAGGAATGTTCCGGAATTGGGGGTGTGCAAGATGGACGTCCAGGCCTCGGGGTCACCGTCAGGGCGTGGCTTTGCTCTGGATGAGATGGACGCCTCTGACCACCTGCTAACAGTGGGGAGCAGTGGAGGGTGAGGGTCAGGCAGGCGATTTGGGGGATGGTCCGGTGGTCCATGAGAGCTGGCGCTGCCTGGCGAAGGCGGCGGAGTGGGTGAGCAGTGGCAGCCTCCCCAGGTAGTGTCCGCAGGACTTGCTCCTGGGCCTGGCAGGGTTGGAGGTGTGGAGGTGGGCAGGCCGAGGGGCAGCAGCTGGGGGGCTGGGCTCGGTGTGGACAGCCGAATGTGCTGAGCAAACAGTCCAGGGCAGCGGGAGCCACTGAGGCCGCTCCCCCAGGTCTCAGTGATGGCTGGCAGTCCCCCCAAAGCCCCAGGGCCTGGAAGAATGAGGGAAGGGCTCGGGGACCATCAGAGTTTGTTGTCCGACCCCCTCGCGGGCACCACGAGGACAATGGACGTGCTCACCACCCAGGGGAGGAGGGCTTTCCTAACAGCCGCCTCCCCTCCCTCAGCTCCACCACCGGGAGCCGCTCCTGCAGCCACCGAGCTGCCCCTGGGGCTGCGCCTGGGGGAGCTGACTGTGACCGGCGTGACCCCCCGCTCTGTGGGCCTTGCCTGGACAGTCCCCGAGGGCCAGTTTGACTCCTTCGTGGTCCAGTACGAGGACAGGGACGGGCAGCTCCAGGTGGTGCCTGTGGCCGCAGACCAGCATGAGGTCACCGTCTCCGGCCTGGAGCCTGCTCGTGGATACAGGATGCTCGTCTATGGGCTCCACGGCGGGCAGCGCCTGGGCCCGCTCTCCGTGGGAGCTGTGACAGGTGAGTGAGGGCCAGGCAGGCCCCAGCCATGGCTTTCCAGAGCCCCCACACCATCTCTCTCAAGTCCTGCCCCTGCCTCCCTCCACAGGCTGGACCTTGGCACGCCCCTCCCACCCCACTGTCTCCCTCCCACCTGCCCCACTTCCAGTGCAGATGCTCTCTCCCTCGCTCCCTCTCACTGTCTAGCTGTTTCCTCCACTCTCTTCACACACCCACTGTGGTTTGGACATGGCTGCCACCTCCCCTGCTACCCACTTTGTTGGCGTTAAGTGGCAGTCACCCCTTGAATCCTGTCGCAGGCGCTCAGCCCCTCTGGAAGTGGCCCTCGTGCTTGGCTCCCAGGCCCTCCTGCCCTCGTGGCTTCCTAGACTGGTTTCTACCATGTGTGTGCCAGGGTGTCTGCAATGTGTATGCAGTGTTTTAAAAACCATAAAATAGCCCTGGCCAGTTTGGCTCAGTGGATAGAGCGTCGGCCTGCAGACTGAAGGGTCCTGGGTTCAATTCAGGTCAGGGCACATGCCTGGGTTGCCAGCTCAATCCCCAGTAGGGGGTGTGCAGGAGGCAGCCGATCAATGATTCTCTCTCATCATTGATCTTTCTAACTCTCTCTCCCTCTCCCTTCCTCTCTGAAAGCAATAAGAATTTATTTTTAAAACATTGTAAAATAAGCCCTGGCCTGTGTGGCTCCGCTGGTTGGCAGCGTCCTGTGCACTGCAGGGTCGTGGGTTCGATTCCTAGTCAGGGCACATGCCCAGGCTGTGGGTTCGAGCCCTCGTCGGGTGCAAGCAGGAGGCAGCCAATTGATGTTTCTCTCTCACATCAATGTTTCTCTCTCCCTCTCCCTTCCTCTCTCTCTTGAATAAATGGAAAACATATCCTCGGGTGAGGATTAAGAAATAAATAAAAGTAAAAACTAACATAAAATGCATGGGATTACAAAGGAAAACAATAATGCCAATGTTCTTAAATGCAAATGTAAGGTTAGGAACACAGGGACTTCTTTACCCGCCCATTAGTAAGAAGGCTTAGTGGCACCTTTAGAGGTGGCTGGGCTTCTGCAGCAATTCCAAGGTGATGGGAAGACAGCTGCAGTCTCAGGTGCTGCTAGAACACCGTTGTCCACGTAAGAGATGTTCAAACCTGTTGAGAATTTTTGTGAGTTTATTTGAACCAAACAGATGACAATTGCTGGGAAGCAGAATCTCAACAAATTGAGAAAATGCCCTGGAAAATGGCACCTCTGCACCCTGCTTTATACATTAGGATCAAAGGAGAAGCGATAAGTGGGCTACACGAAACCCACTGGAGCTAGGGACAGGAGGCGGGGGAGAGCGAATGGGGGGCTGGGCTGGATAAGGTGTGAAGTGATGGGCACACTGCCTTTACTTAGGTGGTGCAGGGCAGGCAGCAGTCAGCAACGAACACGGGACCACGGCAGTGCGGCGTCCGCCTGGTGTGGGGCTGTGCTCTGAGGGGTCCAAGGGAAGCAGGGAAGTTGCTTTGTGACCGCAAAGGCGTGCTTGTCAGCTGTGTTATTCCAGATGCGAACGGACAATAGGCGGCTCAGTTAAGGGGCAGATGGTCTTGTCAGGGGAGACGCTGACCTAGGACGTGCCTGCCCACCATGCGCTCGCAGGTCAGCACGCGGCCCCATTTGTCCCCAGATGGCTGCTTCCTGTGTCCATGGGAAGGAAACGCCCGGTTCAGATAGAGACCGGTCACAATGCAGCGGGGCTGCTTCCCGCCTCAGGCCAGGCCCCTGGCCCTGGGAGCCCAGAGCCCTGGGGGGCAGTTGTCCCTCAGAGCGCTCAGCCCTGTTCTCTGTCCTCCCCCACCCAGCTCCCCTCCCGCCAGCTCCAGCCACAGAGTCCCCCCAAGAGCCGCGCCTGGGGGAGCTGACAGTGATAGACGTGACCCCGAACTCCGTGGGCCTCTCATGGACGGTTCCTGAGGGTGAATTCGACTCCTTCGTGGTCCAGTACAAGGACAGGAACGGGCAGCCCCGGGTGGTGCCTGTGGCTGCAGACCAGCGCGAGGTCACTGTCCCCGGCCTGGAGCCCCACAGGAAGTACAGGTTCCTGCTCTTTGGGATCCAGGAAGGGAAACGACGCAGCCCCGTTTCTGTGGAGGCAAAGACGGGTGAGAGGGACCCCCTGAAACTAGCCGGAGGCCCCTCTCCATGCCGCCTGGTCTCCTGTCCTGCCACCAGGCCCCCCTTTGTGCTCCTGTTTCACTGAACAAGCCCCCCACCTGCCCAGGCCCCTGAGAGCCAGGCCGGACTTCCCGTCTTCTCACAACCCTACTCCTGTGAAGGGGGAGGCCCCTAACCCCCTCCAGGATGTGGGGCCTGGGGCAGGTGCTGGGAGGGGGAGAAAGGAGCAGAGCCCCCCGCCTCCCTGGCCCGGGGTCCTCAGTCCTGTGGTCTTGCCATCTCCCCTCCGACTCTCACCCGAGTTCTCACCCTGCTGGCTCAGGCCCATCGGGTCCCCTATCTGCCCCCAGGGACCTCTTTCTTCCCATCCGCTCGGAGCCTTGGAGACGGAACCCCCGAGCCCAGGGCTGGCGGCCTGGCTGCCTCTTTGCCCCAGGGGCTCTCTGTTGCCAGAAAACTCCAGCAGCAGCAATGCGCCCACGTCCTGGCTGTCTGGCAGGCAGCACGCCAGCTCCTCCCAGGCCTCAGGGTGGCTTCCTGCTCCCACACCAGATCGTTCCCCTGTCTGAGCTCCCCCTCTTCCTCCCGACCCTCACTCAAGGCAGCCCCTCCACCAGGGCCTGGCGGATCACCTCCACCCTCACGCCCCCTGCCCCGCTGTCAGGGATGCTGGGCCCCTTTGGTGTCCCCAGAGGCCAGTCAAATCAGCAAGAGCAGGCCCCTTGGTAACATGAGAGAAACGCACGCCTGCCGGCTGCCCCCTGCAGGCGGGAGCCAGTCTGATTTGGCAGGAAGAGCCGGCAGCACAGGAGTGAGATGGGCAGCAGCCCGGGACCTCGCCCCGAGCTGCCTCAGGACAGAGGCCCCTCCTGGCACAAGTGCACAGAGGCGCCGGCAGCGGGGTGGTGTGGGGAGGGCGGTGGGAAGATGAGGGGAGCACTGCTCATCTGGGCGGTTCTGGGTTTTCCAACTCCAGTGAGAGGCCGTGAAGGAGTCACTCTGGAAAATAAACACAGAACCGTTCCTCTCTGCCAGCTGCCCACGGGGACGCCAGCCCGCAGGCCCCGCCCCGCCTCGGGGAGCTGTGGGTGACAGAGCCCAGCCCGGACTCACTGCGCCTCTCCTGGACGGTCCCCGAGGGCCACTTTGACTCCTTCGTGGTCCAGTTCAAGGACAGGGACGGGCCCCGGATGGTGCCTGTGGGGGGCCGCGAGCGCTCGGTCACCATCACCCCCCTGGACAGCGGCAGCACATACAGGTTTCTCCTCTATGGCCTCCTGGGCAAGAGACGCCATGGCCCCCTCAGCGCTGATGGCACCACAGGTGAGACCACTGCGTCTGCCCTGGCGGTGGGAAGGTGTCTGGCTCCCTGCAGGCCGCTGCCATCCCCCTGTGACCTGGTCTCAGCCGCTGGGGCTGGATCCAGTCCCGCCTTCTCCTGGCCTCAGCCCATGGCACCCGCCCTTTGCGACTCAGCCCTGGCAGAGCTGGTCTCCCTGCCTCTAGATCCTGCCCTTGGAGGTCGCCCAGTCTTCCCTCTGTATCTCCCTCTCAGAGGCACAGAGCACTGAGAACGGTGCCGGAACAAAGCGTCCCCCCAAACCCCGTCTGGGGGCGGAGCTGCAGGTGACCAGCGTGACACCGGACTCCGTGGGCCTCGCATGGACCGTCCCCGAGGGCCAGTTTGATTCCTTCGTGGTCCAGTACAAGGACAGGGAGGGGCGGCCCCAGGTGCTGCCTGTGGAGGGTGGCCTTAGGGAGGCCAGGGTCTGGGGCCTGGACGCCGCCCGCAGGTACAAGCTGCTGCTCTACGGGCTGCACCAGGGCAGGCGCGTGGGGCCCCTCTCGGCCCTCGCAGTGACAGGTGAGTGCGGTGGCTGAGGCACAGACCATCCCGCCTTCCTCCAGTTTCTCCCGCCTCTCCCCGCCTCGCCATTTGTGAACTTTCTAGATCCCTTTTTTGGGGAAAGAGATCTGCTATATGGAGATAAATTTACATACAGTAAAGTTCTCCCACTTAAAGGGAATGAATCAATATGTTTGGGCAAATGTATGAGTCATGAAAGCATTACCACAACTGAGCTGTAACATGTCTCTGAACCCAAAGTCTGCTGCGCCCCTGGCAGGCAGCGCCGCCAGCCCAGCCGCAGGCCACGGCTGCTGCTGCAGATGCCTTTTGGAGATTTAATCTGCAGAACCCCCACACAGGCTTTTGTGTGTCGCGTCTTGCATTTAGCATCATGCGTTGGAAGTGCCTCGCCGCGTAGCAATAGTTGGCCCTCCTGGACACCGCTTACCTTCCCCCCTGCCCTCCCCTTGGAGACCTGGGGTGGCGACAGACCCATCACCCGCCTCTACCTGTCTCTCTGAACCAGCCCCCAGGGAGGACATCGGAGCTGAGGCCACAGCCCCAAGCCCTCCAGAGGCAGAGCCCCAGCTTGGAGAGCTGACCGTGGCAGAGGCCACCCCGCACACCCTGCACCTGTCCTGGACGGTCACAGAGGGGCAACTGGACTCTTTCGAGGTCCAGTACACGGACCAGGATGAGCAACTCCAAGTTGTCAGTTTAGGGGGTGACCAGAAGGACATCACCCTCTCGGGCCTGGAAGCCAACCACAGATACCGGGTGAATGTGTACGCTTTCCGTGGCCCACAGCGCCTGGGGCCCATCCAGGTCGAGGCCCTGACAGGTAAGCGAGAGGAGCTGCCACCCTGCGTCCTGCACACAACAGAGCCCCGAGGAGAGCAGGGGCCCGGGACGCCTCTCTCAGGGGCTTCTACCTCCTGGTCTCTGTTCAGCCCCAAGGGAAGAGGAGGAGGAACCTTCAGAACCGCCCACCACAACCCCCGAGCCTCCCATGAAGCCTCGTCTGGGGGCGCTGACGGTGACGGGGTCCTCCCCGGACTCGCTGAGCCTCTCCTGGACCGTCCCCCAGGGCCAGTTTGACCACTTCCTGGTCCAGTACAAGAACGGGGACGGGCAGCCCAAGGCGGTCCGGGTGCCGGGACACGAGGACGGGGTCACCATCTCGGGCCTGGAGCCGGACCACAAGTACAAGATGCACCTGTATGGCTTCCACGAAGGCCAGCGCCAGGGCCCCGCCTCTGCCACCGGGGTGACAGGTGAGTGGATGGTGGGAGCCCCCGGGGGGAGCCTGTAGGAGGTCACACTCATGATGGCTGAGTGGGTGCAGGGGCCCCTCTGCTCGAGGCTGAGCCGTGGTGCGCTTGGTGCCTCCCCTGGGCTCCCTGAGGACCAGCGGGGCCCCTGGGTAGAGAAGGGCCCCTGGGCTGTGTGGGGGCTGCCGGACCACAGCGGACCCCAAGGCTCTGGGCATGTCAGCGAGGCTGCCCAGGACGGGCTCCCTGCAGTGACTGGCGCCCGGTCATGACCAGGGCTTGGGAGAAGACCGGGACATCTCCATGGAGCCTGCCTCACCCTCCCTGTGTCTGTCCTTCTCAGCTGCAGAGGAGGAGACCCCCAGCCCCACAGAACCCAGCACGGAGGCCCCAGAGCCCCCCCAGGAGCCCCTGCTGGGGGAGCTGACGGTGACGGGATCCTCCCCGGACTCGCTGAGCCTGTCCTGGACCGTCCCCCAGGGCCACTTCGACGCCTTCACCGTCCAGTACAGGGACAGGGACGGGCGGCCCCAGGTGGTGCGTGTCGGGGGTGAGGAGAGCGAGGTCACCGTGCAGGGCCTGGAACCGGGGCGCAAGTACAAGATGCACCTGTACGGCCTGCATGGGGGGCAGCGCGTGGGCCCCGCATCCACCATGGGCCTGACCGGTGAGTGAGATGGGGGCAGGGCGGGGAGGAGGGCCCTCCCTTTGTTACCATCTTTGTGGAAATACCAGTGCCCGCAGGCCCCCCCACCAAGGCTCCACCGCTGGCCTGGGGTCTTGGTGGAGGGCGGTGCTTGCGGCAGGTGGGCTGGGGCTGGAGAGTAGCTTCCCCAACAGGGGCCTGGCTGCTGATGCTGCTGGTCTCCACCCGCTCTGGCCGCACCTCACAGCCAAGGGATCGGACACTTTCTGAGAACTTGTGGGAGGAAGTCCTACCCATATCCCTGGTCCTTCCTGCCCGCTCAGCCTCGCTGGCGACTGGAGGCCCTGACAGGCTTGGAGGTGCTCAGAGAGCAGCCTCTTGCCACAGTGCCCCAACCTCATGGTTCAGACATCACCAGACTTAGCACTGCAGTGGGTCAGCCAACATGGGGAGCCCTGAGCCTAGCCACGGTAGTTCACGGGTTGACCTTGAAGTTGGCAGAGAGACAAGGTCTTATCCTAATGGGGCTCCCGGTCGTGGGAAGACAGGCTGTGAACCGACAGAACAGGCAAAGGCCGGGGGGGGGGGCGGGGGGAGGATGACAGGAAGCCCTGGGGCAGGCCAGGCCCGGGCTGCGAGGCCTAGGCAGCCTGTCCACGCACCCCTAGGACAGCTGAGGCTGCGGTCTGGCGGGCGTTTGCACGGTGACAGTACGATAGGACAAAGAGTGTGTCACATCCACGGTGGCACAGCTGGTGCAAAGGCTGGGAACTGGGAGCACGGGGGCACCGAGAGGGTTTGGGTGAAATGCTCTGAGTGGGGGACAGTCCTGAGAAGGGGTGCAGAGGTAGGCAGCTCAGGCAGCCAGGCTCCTCCAGGCACACAGAGGGTTGTGCAGCTTTAAGTAAGACCAACTCCATCACTGTGTTTCCGGTCCCATTCTGGACCCTGCGCAGAGGGATGGGAGGGAGGCGGGGACAGAGGGAGGGAAGGGGGAGCACAGGTGAGAGGTGGGGGTGGCCCAGGCCAGGAAGTTGGGGCTGCAGGTGTGTGGGGTGGGGAGATGGGAGAGAAGTTCAGAGAGAGTGAGGTCCAGGGGCAGCTGAGGTCTGAGGAGGGAGCAGGGCCAGGGAGACTACAGGTTTCTGGTCGGGTCTGAGCTGTTTGAGAGCAAAGTCCTGAGCCAAAGGGAGTGAGATGCCACCCAGACCCAGTGGAGGGAGCCCAGGGCACAGGGACCACAGGGCCTGTGTTCAGAGGAGAGCAGAGCCTGTGCTGAGGGGAGTCTTAGGGGTGCTGCTGGGTGTGGGGGAGGCAGGTGCTGGAGGGGGGGCTCCAGGGGTGCTGATCGGGTGGGGGAGGCGGGTGCTGGAGGAGGGTCCCAGGGGTGCTGCTGGGGTGGGGGAGGCTGGTGCTGGAGGTGGGGGGCTCCCAGGTGTGCTGGTGGGGTGGGAGAAGCGGGTGCTGGAGGGGGAGATCGCAGGGATGATGGTGGGTGGTAGGGGAGTCGGGTGCTGGAGGAGGGGATCACAGGGGTGATGGCGGGGGGGAGGCGGGTGCTGGAGGAGGGGCCACAGGGGTGCTGGTGGGGTGGGGGAGGCGGGTGCTGGAGGAGGGGGTCACAGGGGTGCTGGTGGGGTCGGGGAGTTGAGAGAGGAAGGCTGACTGTGAGGGGTTGAAGGAGACATTAAAGGGACCAGAAAGAATTGGAATTAGAGCCACTGAGGACAGCAGATTCTGTTCCTTACTATCTTATTTTTGCAATGGGCCCTCCGCTGAGGGCTGAGGAGACCTCACCTGTCCCCCATGTCTCCGTCCAGCTCGTCTAGCTCCCGTCTACGAAGCTGTGACCACCGAAGTCCCGACCACCACGACCCCTGAGCCTCCCGTCAAGCCTCGCCTGGGGGCGCTGACGGTGACAGGGTCCTCCCCGGACTCACTGAGCCTCTCCTGGACCGTCCCCGAGGGCCAGTTTGACCACTTCCTGGTCCAGTACAAGAACGGGGACGGGCAGCCCAAGGCGGTCCGGGTGCCGGGACACGAGGACGGGGTCACCATCTCGGGCCTGGAGCCGGACCACAAGTACAAGATGCACCTGTATGGCTTCCACGAAGGCCAGCGCCAGGGCCCCGCCTCTGCCACCGGGGTGACAGGTGAGTGGATGGTGGGAGCCCCCGGGGGGAGCCTGTAGGAGGTCACACTCATGATGGCTGAGTGGGTGCAGGGGCCCCTCTGCTCGAGGCTGAGCCGTGGTGCGCTTGGTGCCTCCCCTGGGCTCCCTGAGGACCAGCGGGGCCCCTGGGCAGAGAAGGGCCCCTGGGCTGTGTGGGGGCTGCCGGACCACAGCGGACCCCGAGGCTCTGGGCATGTCAGCGAGGCTGCCCAGGACGGGCTCCCTGCAGTGACTGGCGCCTGGTCATGACCAGGGCTTGGGAGAAGACCGGGACATCTCCATGGAGCCTGCCTCACCCTCCCTGTGTCTGTCCTTCTCAGCTGCAGAGGAGGAGACCCCCAGCCCCACAGAACCCAGCACGGAGGCCCCAGAGCCCCCCCAGGAGCCCCTGCTGGGGGAGCTGACGGTGACGGGATCCTCCCCGGACTCGCTGAGCCTGTCCTGGACCGTCCCCCAGGGCCACTTCGACGCCTTCACCGTCCAGTACAAGGACAGGGACGGGCGGCCCCAGGTGGTGCGTGTCGGGGGTGAGGAGAGCGAGGTCACCGTGCAGGGCCTGGAACCGGGGCGCAAGTACAAGATGCACCTGTATGGCCTGCACGGGGGGCAGCGCGTGGGCCCTGCGTCCACCCTGGGCCTGACCGGTGAGTGGCGACTGAAGGGCCCCAGGGTTGGGCTTAAAAAAGGTCTCAGTAGTGGGGTCAGAGTCTCTTCCAGTTCCGACCATAACCTCTCGACCTCTGACCTACACCCCGTCCACTGGGCAGCTCAGGACAGGTGTGGTCCAGGGGCAGGAAGCAGGTCTCAGGGCAGGGCCCAGCCACCTGAGAGGCCCTTGAGTACTGAGGCTTCAAGTGAACACCGCCATGGCTGTGTGGCTCTCCGCTGGGCCTGGAGCTCTGGAAACAGCTCTTTGGGGGCGGCTGGGATATAGGTCTTGAAATATGAATGCAATCAACAAGCATTTATATATACAATTTCAAACAAGCAGGAAGAGTCGGATAATGAAGGCCCAGGGTCATCACCTGCTTCCACCATATATCAGCTCCTGCCAGAAGGCTCGTCATAGAATGCCTCTTTATTAACCACTTTATTGACATAATTCACGTACCAGAAAAGTCATATGTTTCAGTACACAACTTGTGGATCTGTAGTGTGTTTCCTGTGTGCATGCTTCACTGCTGTCTTATTGTATAACTTTCCACCACCCCAAGAAAAAGCCTCCTCTCCACCGCTTCGATGCCAGGCCAGGCCGCCTAGTCTGTGTTCTGTGTCTGAACTGGCTGAACACCACACCAGTGGAAGCATGCAGTACATGTTCCATGCTGGCTTCTTCACTGAGCACATGTTTGAGGTCCACCCATGTTGTAGCATCAAGCAGTACTTTATTCCTTTGTACAGCCAAGTAGTATTCCTTATAGGATAGACCACTGCTGTATTTTTACACTCATCCCAGACACTGCACTTCCTCTCCATATTTACAGTCCTCTCTTTAAGAAGGCTGTTTAATAATGACCATATGATAAGGATTGTACCTTAAAAATGAACAGTCATTCCTTAGTGTCCTCAAGTATCAGTCACTGCTACAGTTGCCTGGTTGTATCATATTTGTTGTTTTCCAAATTTGTTGCTGAAATTTGTTCTAAATAAAGAAGGTAGGTAGGCGGTTTTTAAATGGCGGTGGAGTAAGTGGATGTTGCATAGACATGCTCCCAGGACCAAACTGGAATTACAACTGAAATACAGAAAAACCTCCAGAATAATTCATGGAAGATTCCCTGGAGAGAACCCTGATAATAGAGGACAGAAAGTGGAGACCGCATGGAGACTGGTAGGAGGGGCATAGGCACGAAAGGGCTGGCTGGGCTCCCACCGACAGCAACTGAAGTCCTGGAGAGATATCTCAGCTGTGGGGCTGCCACTGAGAACTCTGGGGTCAAATCCCCAAGCTGGGCCCCCCAGCAAAGAGCACCAGAACTGAGAAGGGTACCCATATAATATCTGGCTGGGAAAACCACCAGGGCTGCTGTCTGCCAGGGAGAGATGGCTGGAAATTCAAGCACCCTCTTAAAGGGCCAATGCACAAAATTCCCTGTGGAGCCACTCACCTTGTGCTCCGGCAGAGGGAGGGCAGAGTGAACTGGAACTGTGTGAGCAGAAGCCAGGGTTGGGGCTCAGGGCTTAGAGTTCAGAAGGCAGACACCCTGGTTTCCTGTGCTGAATCATTCCCTCACTATGCGGAGGTAATCTTTCTCATGCAGACATTTGCTATACAGGCAGCCTTATCTGTGGGGAAGACAGTTGACCCACCCTATTGGAAAACCCATTAAGAGACTGAGAATAACAATTAGCCTCCAGGCAGAAGCAATTGCGCCATCCTCTTGAAAAAAACTCTTGCCACACCTGTGGACAATTGCCTGAGGGCAATTCAAGACCAAATCCTATCAGTCTGTAGACAGAGGCCGTCTCTGGAGGCTTTGAGTCTTTGCCTAAGATAATTAGTCAGAAACATCTTGACACCATCCTGCACTAGAGATTGAGAGATGTACACATCTACCTAATACATAGTCACAAATCCAAACATGTAGCCAAAATGAAGAGACAAAGAACCCCCAAATGAAAGAACAAGAGAAGTCTCCAGAGAAGAGAGACATGCAATGGAGATAAGAAATGTATCTGATATAAAGTTCAGAATAATGATGGTAAAGATGCTCAAAAGCATGAGGAAAGATATAGTAACTATGAAAACACAAAGAATGACATAGCACAAATAAAGAACACATTGGAAGGAATACACAGCAGGTTAGGGGAAGCTGAGAATCGAATCAGAGAATTAGAAGATAGGGTTGTTAAAAAATCACTAAATCAGAGAACCAAAAAGAAGAAACAATCAAAAAACAGGAGGACAGCTTAAGGGAACTGTGGGGCAACATGAAACATAACAATATTTGAAGAGTGGGTATGCCAGAAGAGGCAGAAAGGGAGAACATGTCTGAAGAAATAATGACAGAAAACTTTCCTAACCTGGTAAAGGAAAAAGTCACACAAGTTCAGGAGGCACAGAGAGTCCCAAGTAAGAAGAACTCAAAAAGGTCCACGCCCAGACACATCATAATTAAAATGCCAAAAATTAAAGACAAAGAGAGAATCTTAAAGGCAGCAAGAGAAAAGTAAACTGTTACCTACAAAGGAGTTTCCATAAGGCTGATACCTGATTTCTCATCAGAAACTCTACAGGCCAGAAGGGAATGGCATGGAGTACTCAAGGTAATAGAAAGCAAGGATCTGAGACCAAGATTACTCTATCCAGCAAGGCTATCATTCAAAATAGACAGACAAATACAGAGCTTCTCAGACAAAAAATGGCTAAAGGTGTTCATCACCACCAAGCCAGCATTACAAGAAATGCTAAAAGGACTACTGTAATGAGAAGAAGAAATAGAGAATGCTAGGCATACAAAAGTAGAATGGCATAAATAAGCACCTATCAATAATAATCTTAAATGTAAATGGTTTAAATGTGCCCATCAAAACATGACCCAACTATATGCTGTCTACAAGAGACTCACCTCAGAACAAAAGACACACACAGGATGAGAATGAAGGGATGGAAAAATTTTTCCATGCAAATGGAAATGAAAAAAGTTGGGGTAGCAATACTCATATCTGACAAAAATAGACTTCAAAATGAAGACCATCACAAGGGACAACAAAGGTCACTACATAATACTAAAGGGATTGATACAACAAAAGGATATAATCCTGGTAAACATATATGCACCAAATATAGGAGCACTGAAATATACAAAAAAAGAACTTCTAGAGGACTTTAAGGGAGAGATGGATAACAATTCAAAAATAGTAGGGGAACTTTAACACCCCACTGACTTCACTGGATAGATCTTTCAGACAAAAAATCAAGAAGGAAACAGTGACTCTAAAGGACACAATGGATCTGATGGATTTAATAGACATTTATAGATCAACCAGAGGCCCGGTGCACAAAATTCATGCACCGGGGGGGAGGGGGTTCCTCTCAGCCCAGCCTTCACCCTCTCCAATCCAGGACCCCTTGGGGGATGTCCGACTGCCAGTTTAGGCCCGATCGGGATTGGGCCTAAACCGGCAGTTGGACATCCTTCTCACAATCCTGGACCACTGGCTCCTAATAACTCGCCTGCCTGCCTGCCTGATCACCCCTAACTGCCCCCCCTGCCAGCCTGGTTGCCCCTAACTGCCCCCTGCTGCTGGCCAGGTCACCCACAACTGTCCCCCCACCAGCCTAGTACCCCTCACTGCCCCCCCCTGCCAGCCTAATTGCCCCCAACTGCCCCCCCTGCTGGCCTGGTTGCCCCCAACTGCACTGCCCCCGCAGGCCTGGTCGCCTCCAACTGCCCCCCACCCCTGCCAGCCTGGTTGCCCCTCACAGCCCCCTGCCAGCCTGGTCACCCCATGCAGCCTGCTGTTCAGTCATTTGGTCGTTCCTCACTAACCCCCTGCTGGCCTGGTTGCCCCACACAGCCTGCTGTTCAGTCATTTGGTCATCCCTCACTAACCCTGCTGCCGGCCTGGTTGTAGACAGCCATCTTGTGAGGGCATGAGGGTCAATTTGCATATTACCTCTTTATTATATAGGATTCGCCCCAAAGCTGCAGAATATACATTTTTCTGTACATTTTTCATATACAAGTGCACATGGGTCATTCACAAAGATAGATCACATGTTATGATACAAAGCAAGTCTCTACAAGTTCAAGATGACTGAAAGCATATCAAGCATCTTCTCAGATCACAGTGGAATGAAATTAGACATTAACTACAGTAAAAATCAAAAACACTCAAACACATGGAGGCTAAATAGCATGTTATTAAGCAATGAATGGGCTACCAACAAGTTCAAGAAAAATCAAAAAATTCCTGGAAATAAATGAAAATGAACACACAACAACTTGAGATCTCTGGGACACACCAAAAGCGGTTCTGAGAGGGAAATTCATAGCACTACAGGATTGCCTCAAAAAATTTTAACAATAAACTATTTAACCCTACAACTTAAAGAACTAGAAAGAGAACAAGAAAAGCCCAGAGTAAGTAGAAGGAAGGAAATAATAAAGATTAGAGCAGAAATAAATGACATCGAGACCAAAAAAATAAAAAATAAAAAAAATACCAAAAAAAAATCAATGACACCAAGAGCTGGTTCTTTGAAAGGATAAACAACTTTGATGAATCATTAGCCAGACTCATCAAGAAACAAAGAGAGCCCTAGGTGGTTTTGCTCAGTGGATAGAGCATTGGCCTGTGGACTGAAGGGTCCCAGGTTCGATTCCAGTCAAGGGCACATGCCTGGGCTTGATCCCCCACTGGGGGGGGGTGGGGGGGAGGAGTGTGCAGGAGGCAGCCGATCAATGACTCTTTTTCATCATTGATGTTTCTACCTCTCTCTTCCTCTCTGAAATCAATAAAAAATATTTAAAAAAAAAGAAACAAAGAGAGAGGACCCAAATAAAATCAGAAATGAAAGTGGCGAAATGACCACTGACACCACATAAATACAAAGGATTGTAAGAAAATACTATGAACAACTATATGCCAACAAGCTGGACAATATGGATGAAATGGACAGATTCCTAGAAAAATACAGTCTTCCAACATTGAATCAGAAAGAATCAGAAAACCTGAATAGGCAAATAACAACTAAGGAAATAGAAGCAGTAATTTAAAAACTCCCAGCAAACAAAAGCCCAGGTCTGGATGGCTTCACAGGGGAGTTTTACCAAACCTTCAAAGAACAACTAACACTATATTCCTCAAACTATTCAAAAAAATCCAAGAGGAAGGAATACTTCCAAAATCTTTTTATGAGGCCAGCATTATCCTAATTCCAAAACCAGATAAAGACACTACAAAGAAAGAGAATTACGGGCCAATATCCCTGATGAACACAGATGCTAAAATCCTCAACAAAATATTAGCAAATTGGGTCCACCAATATATTAAAAAGATTATACACCATGACCAAGTGGGAATTCTTCCAGGGATGCAAGGCTGGTACAATATTTGCAAATCAATAAACATGATATATTACATAAAAAATTGAAAGGCAAAAATCACATGATCATATCAATAGACGCAGAAAGAGCATTGGACAAAATCCAACACCCATTTTGATAAAACTCTCAACAAAGTGGGAATGATAAAGGCCATATATGACAAACCTGCAGCGAACATCATACTCAATGGACAAAAACTAAAACCACTTCCCCTAAGAACAGGGACAAGACAGGGATGTCTGTTTTAACCACTCTTATTCAACATAGTACTGGAAGTCCTAGCCACAGTGATCAGACAAGAAGAAGAAATAAAAGGCATCCAAATGGAAAAGAGGAAGTAAAACTCTCATTATTTGCAGATGGCATGATATTGTACATAGAAAACTCTAAAGCCTCCACCAAAAAACTACTAGATTTAATATGTGAATTTGGCAATGTAGCAGGATACAAAATCAACACCCAAAAATCAATGGCTGTTTTATACACCAATAATGAATTCCCAGAAAGAGAAACTAAACAAACTATCCCATTTACCATTGCAACAAAAAAATTAAGATACTTAGGAATAAACTGAACCAAGGAGGTAAAAGACTTATACTCAGAAAATGATAGGGATTTGAAAAAAAAGATAGAAGAATATATAAACAAGTGAAAGAATATACCGTGTTCATGGATTGGTAGAAGTAACATCATTAAAATGTCCATGCTACCCAAGGCAATCTACAGATTCAATGCAATCCATATTGAAAGACCAATAGCATATTACACAGATCTAGAAAAAATACTCCAAAAATTTATATGGAACCTAAAAAGACCCCAAATAGCCGCAGCAATTTTAAAAAATATATATTTTATTGATTTTTTACAGAGAGGAAGGGAGAGAGATAGAGAGTTAGAAACATTGATGAGAGAGAAACATCGATCAGCTGCCTCCTGCACACCTCCTACTGGGGATGTGCCCACAACCAAGGTACATGCCCTTGACTGGAATCGAACCTGGGACCCTTCAGTCCACAGGCCGACGCTCTATCCACTGAGCGAAAGGGGTTAGGGCACTGAAGCAATCTTGAGAAAGAAGAACAAAATTGGAGGAATCGCTATCCAGATCTCAAGTTATACTACAAAGCCCCGTAATCAAAACAGCCTGCTACTGGCACAAGAACAGGCATGTAGGTCAATGGAACAGAACAGAGACCCCAGAAATTAACGCAAGCCATTATGCTCAATTAATATTTGGCAAAGGAGGCAAGAGCATACAATGGAGTCAAGACAGTCTCTTCAATAAATGCTGCTGGGAAAATTGGACAGATACATGCAAAAAATGAAACTAGATCACCAACTTACACCATACACAAGAATAAACTCAAAATGGATAAAGGACTTAAACATAAGACAGGAAACCATAAAAATACTAGAATAAACCTTAGGCAGCAAAATCTCAGACATCGCTTGTAGCAATATGTTTATAGATACATCTCCTAGGGCAAAGGAAACTAAAGAGAAAATAAACAAATGGGACTACATCAAAATAAAAAGCTTCTGCACAGCAAAAAAACCATCAACAAAATGAAAAGGGAGCCCACTGTATGGGAGAATATATTTGGCAATGATACATCTGATAAAGGGTTAATATCCAAAATATATAAGTAACTCATACAACTTAACAAAAGGAAGACAAAAAATCCAATTAAAAAATTGGCAAATTGAACAGACACTTCTCAAAAGTGGATCTACAGATGGTCAAGAAACATATGAAAAAATGCTCAAAATCACTGATCATCAGAGAGATGCAAATTAAAACAACACTGAGTTACCACCTCACACCTGTCAGAATAACTACCATCAACAAATCCACAAATGACAAGTGCTGGTGAGGATGTGGAGAAAAGGGAACCCTCGTGCACTGCTGGTGGGAATGCAGACTGGTGCAGCCACTGAGGAAAATATTATGGAGTTGCCTCAAAAAATTAAATATGGAACTGCCATTTGACCCAGTGATCCCACTTCTAGGAATATGTCCTAAGAAACTAGAAACACCAATCAGAAAGAATGTATGTACCCCTATGTTCATAGCAGCACAACTTACAATAGTTAAGATCTGGAAACAGCCCAAGTGCCCATCAGTAGATGAGTGGATAAAAAGCTGTGGTACATTTATACCATGGAATACTATGCAGCAGTAAAAAAGAAGGATCTCTTACCCTTTGAGACAGCATGGAGGGACCTGGAGAGTATCATGCTAAGTGAAATAAGCCAGTCAGAGAAAGACAAGTATCACATGACCTCACTCATATGTGGAATCTAAGGAACAAAATAAACTGATGAACAGAGTGGATCCAGAGTCATGGAAGCATGGAACAGAGTGTGGAATCTCAGAGGGAAGGCGGGGGAGGGTGGGTGGGTGGGAGGTAATCAACCAGGACCTTGTATGCATTATATGCATAACCCATGGGCACAGACAGTAGGGTGGTGAGGGCCTGGGGTGGGGAGCGAGGGCAGGCTGGAGGGGGTCAGTGAGGGGGAAAGGGGACATACATAATACTTTCAATAATAAAAAATTATTTTTAAAAATAATAATTTTTTTAAAAAAGAAGGTGGTTCCAGTTGGGAGGATTGAAACTTTAAATAGGTGGGGGACACAAGGGAGGTCCTGAAGAGAAAGTGACATTTGAACAGGACTTAGAGGAGCATTGACATGAGCCGTGAAGGCATTGGGGAAGGAGCATGTGCGCAGAGGGAACAGGCAGGCCGCGAGGCAGGGCTGGTCCGTCGGACGGACCATAAAGAAAGACTTGGGTGATCATAACCAGAAAGGGGTCTTGTCAGTCCAGAGCCACCCCCTTCTGGTCTGAACCAGGAGGGTGGGGGTCTCAGCAGCTCTTCCAGCAGCAGGAGACCTTGTTTGCCTCTCTTCTAGCCCCTGAAGCGGAGCCCCCTGCCGGCCCTCCCATGAAGCCTCGTCTGGGGGCGCTGACGGTGACGGGATCCTCCCCGGACTCGCTGAGCCTCTCCTGGACCGTCCCCGAGGGCCAGTTTGACCACTTCCTGGTCCAGTACAAGAACGGGGACGGGCAGCCCAAGGCGGTCCGGGTGCCGGGACACCAGGCCGGGGTCACCATCTCGGGCCTGGAGCCGGACCACAAGTACAAGATGCACCTGTATGGCTTCCACGAAGGCCAGCGCCAGGGCCCCGCCTCTGCCACCGGGGTGACAGGTGAGTGGATGGTGGGAGCCCCCGGGGGGAGCCTGTAGGAGGTCACACTCATGATGGCTGAGTGGGTGCAGGGGCCCCTCTGCTCGAGGCTGAGCCGTGGTGCGCTTGGTGCCTCCCCTGGGCTCCCTGAGGACCAGTGGGGCCCCTGGGCAGAGAAGGGCCCCTGGGCTGTGTGGGGGCTGCCGGACCACAGTGGACCCCGAGGCTCTGGGCATGTCAGCGAGGCTGCCCAGGACGGGCTCCCTGCAGTGACTGGCGCCCGGTCATGACCAGGGCTTGGGAGAAGACCGGGACATCTCCATGGAGCCTGCCTCACCCTCCCTGTGTCTGTCCTTCTCAGCTGCAGAGGAGGAGACCCCCAGCCCCACAGAACCCAGCACGGAGGCCCCAGAGCCCCCCCAGGAGCCCCTGCTGGGGGAGCTGACGGTGACGGGATCCTCCCCGGACTCGCTGAGCCTGTCCTGGACCGTCCCCCAGGGCCACTTCGACGCCTTCACCGTCCAGTACAAGGACAGGGACGGGCGGCCCCAGGTGGTGCGTGTCGGGGGTGAGGAGAGCGAGGTCACCGTGCGGGACCTGGAGCCAGGGCGCAAGTACAAGATGCACCTGTATGGCCTGCACGGGGGGCAGCGCGTGGGCCCTGCGTCCACCCTGGGCCTGACCGGTGAGTGGAGGGGTTCTAGGGCCTTCTCAGAGAACTGCTTTTCCTCACGGGTACTGGTTGACTGTTCTGCTATTTCGACAGAGTCTGAGGGTCTACACCCGACTCTCCTCCCACGCCCCCACTCTGTGGCCCTGGGCTGTGGCCCATGCCTGGTGTTTGGCCTTTGCCAGCCTGCAGCCTCCTCCGAAGGGGAATGTGTCAGGCACAGGCCAAGCCTGACTACCAGAGGTTTCTTTTCCCCAGCTTAGTCACAGCACTCTTTGTTATAACTACAAAAAAAGGAAAGGGAGTGCAAACCAACATGTGGCCATGTCAGGACAGTTAAATAGTGAGACCACATCTGCACGTGAGCTGTTACGCCATCACTGAGATGTTTAACGTAAGACAATTACTTTAAAGTATCACATGGAAAAGAGAGCTCACAATTTTTGTGGAAGTGCTGACCACAACGGCTTGGAAATAACACACATGGGAGAAAGGGGGAAGGAAACACTTCCCATGGGATGTGTGGGACAGGATAGAATGTTCCAGCACTTTTTTGTTCTGTTCTATGCAGTCCAAATTTTTCTTAAATGACATTAAGAAATTTTTAAGATAATGTCTTCCCTCCTGTACACCTTGTCTTTTACCCCAGTCACTCTTGCAACTTATTTCATTCCTAATTATGAGAAAGATGACTTCTGGTCCCTAAGAAATAAGGGAGATCACAAGGTGAGTTCAGTTCCAGCCGTGCAGGCAGCTGGCTCTCCCAGCTGTGCTCAGCCAGGTTCTCATGGGGGTGGGGAGGAGGACAGGAGGGGCCTCCGGAGGTGAGGGGGTCACTGCCTCAGGACGCCACGGAAGCAGCGTGTGGCCCCCAAAGAGGAGCTGCGCCTGACCCCTGCGCATGGGCCTCGTCTGAGGGCGTCCCAGCTCTGTTGGGGGGAGAGAATTGGGGGTTCGTTACAGAATGTGCATTGGACCGATTCACGCCTGGAGGTACGCTGTTAGTTCTCATTCGCTGCTCAGCTTCTCTGCCCTCTATCGCAGCCAATCCCAGACATCGCGGTCACCGGACCGGGTCCCTCCTGCCTCCCGCCGGGTCTTTAGTTTGGGCAATCAGGCTTTCTCTTCCAGGCTGCACTGTTCCCCTGAGGAGAATATACCACCTGAGGGGAAGTTTGAAAGCGAGGAGAGCTCTCTGGCCCGCCCACCACCATTCATAGTGGCGCGCTTCTTTGCTGGCTGGGAGGGCAGGGCCTGTCGTTCTGTGCTCTGGGCTGTGCGGGAGCTGCGGCCTCCCGCTCTCACTTGCGCTCCTTCCCAGGTTCCGCGTGGGCACGGGTCCCGCATCCATACCGCATAGGTCGGCCTGGAATGGGACTCGCTGCTTCCTGGGGAAAAGGCCCTAATGTCCCGGGGCCGCTGCTCCCCGACACACTTTGCCATCACGAACAACCCCATAAGGACTCCCATGATACAGCTCTTTCCTGCTTTTTAATGCCTTTTCTTAGGATGGCGGCCCCGTAATGAGATTATTGAGTCAAAGGATGTGAGCATTCTCTTGGCTCCGGACACCTGTCCAAATTGCCCTTCTGCAGGGTGATGCCAACAAGCACGGGACAGAAACCTCTCCACAGGGCGTGCCCCTGGTCAACCGGCCAGGATTTCAGTGGGTGGCCTTCTCTGTCCCTGCAGAAACCACCAGGAAAGCAAGTCCCAGCTAAGCCTCGCCCCGTCTCTTTTCTCAGCTCCCCAGGTGGCTGTGGACGAGGCCCCCATCCCCACTGAAGTGGAGGAGACCCCCAGCCCCACAGAACCCAGCACGGAGGCCCCAGAGCCCCCCCAGGAGCCCCTGCTGGGGGAGCTGACGGTGACGGGATCCTCCCCGGACTCGCTGAGCCTGTCCTGGACCGTCCCCCAGGGCCACTTCGACGCCTTCACCGTCCAGTACAAGGACAGGGACGGGCGGCCCCAGGTGGTGCGAGTCGGGGGTGAGGAGAGCGACGTCACCGTGCGGGGCCTGGAGCCGGGGCGCAAGTACAAGATGCACCTGTACGGCCTGCACGGGGGGCGGCGCGTGGGCCCTGCGTCCACCCTGGGCCTGACCGGTGAGTGGGTGGGGCGGCGGTCACTCTGCTCCTCTCGGTGGCCCCCCTCCTCACACAGGGCCGGGCCCTCTCCTTTCCCCACGGTGCCCCGGCCCCTGGTCCTCAAATGTGCGAGGATGGTGGAGACTGTTGTCAGTCGGTCAGCGTCCTGGACCCCGGCCTCATCCAGTAGCTTTGTTCCTTCCCCTGGGTGGGAGCCTCTGGTTGCTGCTGTGTGGCTGTGTGGCCTCCCCGGCCCCTGGCTGGGCCGAGTGGTGGCTTCCGGTGGGTGGAGCCAGGCCATCTGTGTCTGCGTCTGGGCCTGGCTCCTGCTCTGAATGCACTGGCCCTTTATGAACAGAGGTGCTCCCTCCGCAGCCGTCCCCACAGTGGGTCTGCCCGGCAGCGGCACCTGCCCTGGCCTGGGCCCCGTGATCACCTGAGAGCAGTTTGCTCCAATGTTTATTTCGTAGCCAGAAAGGACCCCTGTCTCAGGCCACTGAACCCTGAGCCTCCTCTGCTCTGTTCCAGCCGCCCTGCCCACGGAGCCCCCGGTGGCACCCCGCCTGGAGGAGCTGGCTGTGGCCGCCGTGACCTCGGACTCGGTGCACCTGTCCTGGACGGCGGCCCAGGGCCCTTTCGACTCCTTCCTGGTCCAGTACAGGGACGTGCAGGGGCAGCCCCAGGCAGTGCCCGTGGGCGGAGACCGCCGGGAGGTCACCGTCTCGGGCCTGGCCCCAGCCCGCAAGTACAAATTCCTACTCTTCGGAGTGCAGGATGGGAAAAGGCACGGCCCACTCTCTGTGGATGCTAAGACTCGTGAGTGTGGGCCAAAGGCCACCTTCGCCCTGGAGCCTTTGGCCATCCTTCGCCCCCTTGTGGCAACAGTGGGAAGGTCATGTTCTGTGCTCCACACTGCAGACCTTGGGGCCTCCAGACCCATGTCTTTACGGGGTCCTGTGAAATCCAGTCCTGCCCTCTCCCTATCCCTCACCCCGTCCTTTTCCCTGTCCTCTTATCCTGAGGGACACCCGCTTCTTCCCTGGCTCCTCTTTTTTTAAATATATTTTTATTGCCCCAGCTGGTTTGGCTCAGTGGCTAGAGCGTCAGTCTGAGGACTGAATGGTCCTGGGTTTGATTCTGGTCAGGGCACATGCCTGGGTTGCAAGCTCCATCCCCAGTGTTTTTATTGATTTTAGAAAGAGAGGAAGGGCGAGGGAGAGAGAGATAGAAACATCAATGATGAGAGAGAAACATCAACCGGCTGCCTCCTGCACTTCCCCCACTGGGGATCAAGCCCACAGCCCGGGCATGTGCCCTGACTGGAATCGAACCGGTGACCTTTTGGTGCATGCCAGCTGGGCTTCCCGGCTGCTCTCTTGTCCCTCCTCTGCTTCCCCTTCCTGACACGTGGCCCCGAGGAAGCTCTCTCCACTTCTGTCACCTTTTCTGTCATTCTCCATGCACCTCTCTCTCCTTTCCAGTCCCAGACACAAAACCACCGCGCCTGGGGGAGCTGACAGTGACAGGTGTGACGCCAGACTCTGTGGGCCTCTCGTGGACGGTCCCCCAGGGCAAATTCGACTCCTTCAAGGTCCAGTACAAGGACAGACACGGGCAGCCCCGGGTGGTGCCTGTGGCCGCAGACCAGCATGAGGCCATTGTCGGCAGCCTGGAGCCCCACAGGAAGTACAGGTTCCTGCTCTATGGGCTGGCAGGCGGGAAGCAGCTGGGCCCCATCTCTGCTGAGGGCACCACAGGTGAGCCCAGCCCTGCTCCCACCTTCCCCAGAGCTGGTCCAAGGCGTGGCAGTCACAGCACCAAAAGCAAACACTCGGGCCCCTGCCCTGCCCGACCTGCTCTGAGCACTTCACATGCGCGCATCGTTCCAGTCCCTGCTGGCGATGCAGTAAGAGGCCAGCCTTCGGGGCCGGCAGACCTCAAGCCATCCTCCCTTGCCCCTGTCTCCGCACCTGCACAGTGGTTATGAACAACGCTCCTGGAGCTCAGTAAACGCCCGCATCCCCTCCCTCTGCCCAGCCCAGGAGCAAGAGGTGGGCGTACGGAGTGTCTGATGTCACAGGGAGGGGCGGAAGGGGTCTCTGACCCTCACCCACTCCCAGGACCACAAGCCACAGACAAGGGTAGGGCGCATGGTCAGTTGGGGCCAGGGGTCCTCGGACTCCATAATTCTCTTCGCTGGACCATCACAAGGGGCTGGAGACAGATTTCTCCACGAGCCCCGTCCGCACCCAACACGGCAGGTCTCTCCCGGCTCTGCCCCGGCTCCTCCCGCCCCTCCTCACCAGCTGTGAGGCCAGGAGTTCTTACAGGGATGGGGAAGTGGGTGGGAGGAGGCCCAGGCTGATAGAGAGCAAGGGGGTGGTCAGGCAGGGCGGTGGCAGCCGTGAGCTTGGGACTCGTCTCAGCTCTGGCCATCACTCTGCCGGGGGGCCTGCGTGGCAGGGGAAACCAAGGCCCTTCTCCGCAGCCCCACCACCCCTCTCTCATAAGGTGGTCATTCATCACTTCCTGCACCTGCTCACAGCGGCGAGCGGCGGGACAGGAGTCTGGGCCTGCCTCCTGTAGCGTGGTCTGTCCCCTCGGCCGCTGTCCTTGGAGTCCTTTTCCCAGACCCTCACGCCCCCGGAAATTGCCCGGGCTGAGGTGTAGGCAGCTCTAAGAATCGCCCCTCTCCCCATAGCCCCCCTGGAGCAGCAGCAGCCCCCTAGGCTTGCCCCTTCTTCACCAGCCACCTCCATCCCCAGGCCCTCAGCACAGAGTGGGGGTTGGGGAAACACTGGGGTGGAGACGGTTGGCAGCTCCAATTCAGACCTGGCAAAGGAGCCCACAGAGCAGTCGTTGGCCACAGTGTTGATGCCCAGGGAGACCCAGGGTGGCAGGCCTCTCGGCCAGAGCAGGGATGTGGCAGATTCAAGAGAAGAAAGATGCTAGCAGGGCTTCAGTCCCTCCCTTCTCCCCACCTGGCTTCCATGGCCAGGTGCCCACCTCAGCCCTGGGCCACTCAGGAGCCGATGCAATGGAGTTGGGAGGGCCTGCTGTGCGCACACACACATGCACACACGCACAAGACATGCACACACTCGAATGCACTCACATGCACACAGACATGCTCACACACATAGCTTCTCCCCCGGGCTTCTCCCGCAGCCCCGGAAGAGGACACACCTGCCCCCTGGCAAGCTGCCACAGAGGCCCCCGAGACCCCTGGAGTGCCCCGCCTGGGGGAGCTGGCCGTGACCGACAGCACCCCGGACTCCTTGCACCTTGCATGGACAGTGGCCCGAGGCCCCTTCAACTCCTTCGTGGTGCAGTATTGGGACGTGGACAGGCAGCCCCAGGCCTTGCTCGTGGGTGGGGACCAGGACGAGGTGCGTGTGTCAGGCCTGGAGCCCAGCACCCCCTACAAGTTCTTCCTCTACGGCCTCCACCAAGGGAAGCGCCTGGGGCCCATCTCCACGGAGGGCACCACAGGTAGCGCCAGGCGGGCCCGGGGGCGGGGGGGGGGGGCGGTGCCCAGAGTGGCAAGCAGGGAAAGAACATGAGGGGGCTGTGGGGAGGAAGTGCTGGGCAAGCAGCCCTGGCTCTGCATGTGTTGGGGACCCAGCCCCTCCTCAGCGCCATCTACAGAGGAGGGACTGGGGCCAGGGGGTGGCAGAGGGACCTGCCCCAAGTCACCCAGTGGGCACGCTTCTGCCTCAACCCTCCTCCCACCTGCTCTGTGCAGGGTCAGCTCCTGCCGGGCGGACACCTGGGGAGCCAGGGCCCCGGCTGTCCCAGCTGTCCGTGACTGACGTGACCACCAGTTCCATGCGGCTCAGCTGGGAGGCCCCCCCTGGGGCCTTCGACTCCTTCCTGCTCCGCTATGGAGTCCCATCAGCCAGCACTCTGGAGCCGCATCCGCGTCCCCTGCTGCAGCGGGAGGTGACCGTGCCGGGGACTCGGCTCTCAGCCGTGCTCCGGGACCTGCGCCCCGGGACCCTGTACAGCCTGACGCTGTATGGGCTGCGCGGGCCCCACCAGGCCGACAGCGTGCAGGGCACTGCCCGAACCCTCAGCCCAGGTGAGCCCGGGGCCGGGAGCTGGTGTGCAGGGCTGCGGAGTACCGAGTCGCGCCGTGGCCATGCTTGGCGTCAGCGGGCCCAGGGCGGGAGGGGGCATCCCGAACAGGAGCCCCCGCCCCATGCCCTCACCCCCATTACTCGGCACACCTCTCCCTCAGTTCTGGAGAGTCCCCGGGACCTACAGTTCAGCGAAGTTGGGGAAACCTCAGTCAAGGTCAGCTGGACGCCCCCACCGTCCAGAGCCGACAGCTTCAAAGTGTCCTACCAGCTGGTGGACGGAGGTGACCCCCTTTGCCCATGTCCTCGTTGGTCTCGTGTCCCCTGCGCCCTCCACTCTGCCCACCCGCAGCCCTCCTGGCTTCCCCGCAGCTCCCGAGCCCACTGTGTTTTCAGGGGAGCCCCGGAGTGTGAAAGTGGGCGGCGGAGCCCGGACCCAGCAGCTCGGGGGGCTGGTCCCAGGTGCTCACTATGAGGTGACCGTGGTGTCCGTCCGAGGCTTCGAGGAGAGCGAGCCGCTTACAGGCTTCCTCACCACAGGTGAGAGGCGGGGCGGCGGGGCGGCGGGGTGGTGCGGGAGGCCATGGCAGGAGCTGGTTGAGTGGCCAGAGCGGGGAGGGGTATCGGAGGGTCCAGTCGTGGACCAGAGGCCTGGCAGGGTTTGGGAAGGAGGTCCGCTCTGAGCCTCCCTTCCCCCAGTTCCAGACGGCCCCACCCAGCTGCGTGCGCTGAACTTGACGGAGGGAACCGCCCAGCTGCACTGGAAGCCGCCCCAGGCTCCGGTGGACACCTACGCCGTCAGGGTCACAGCCCCCGGTGGTGAGCGGGGCACGGGCTTCCGAGGGGATGAGGGCAGGGAGGAAGAGCGGAGGCAGCCTGGGCTGCGGCAGGGCCACGGGCAGCCTCTGATGCCCCCCTGCCATGCCCAGCCCCCCCTCTACAGGCCTCGGCCCCGGGCAGCGCTGTGGACTACCCCCTGCAGGGCCTGGAACTCCACACCAACTACACAGCCACCGTGCATGGCCTTCGGGGCCCCAACCTCACCTCTCCAGCCAGCATCACCTTCACCACAGGTACCTCTTGTGAGGGGAGGGGCGGGGCGGGGAGGGCAGGCGCAAAAAAGGGCCTCCTCTCCATCTTCTCTTCCCCATTCCCCTGCCAGGTCTGGAGGGCCCCCGGGACTTGGAGGCCAAAGAAGTGACCCCCCGCACGGCCCTGCTCACTTGGACTGAGCCCCAAGTCCTGCCCACTGGCTACCTGCTCACCTACGACACCCCTGATGGACAGACCCAGGTGCCCCACCCCTCCCACTGGCCATGCCCCTCCCTGGTTCCATTCCAGGGGCTGCCTCTGCCTCTGCCTCCCCCAGTGGGGCTCCGCCTGCATGTCCCCGACCTGTCCTTCTCTGTCCCACAGGAGATCCTGCTCCCAGGAAGTGCCACCTCTCACCAGCTCCTGGGCCTCTTTCCCTCCACCACCTACAGAGCCTGGCTCCGGGCCTTGTGGGGCGAGGGCCTCACGCCGCCCATGTCCACCTCCTTCACCACTGGTGCCTGGGGCGGGGCCTGGGGCCAGGGCTGCGTGGGCAGCAGTGGTCTAGGGTTTGGAAGAAGGACTGACTCTCCTTGCGCCCCCCTAGGTGGACTGCCGGTTCCCTTCCCCCGGGACTGTGGGGAGGAGATGCAGAATGGGGCGGGCACCTCCAGAACCACCACCATCTTCCTCAACGGGGACCGCACGCGGCCACTGGACGTGTTTTGTGACATGGAGACTGACGGGGGCGGCTGGCTGGTGGGTGCAGCCGGGAGCTGGGGCCGGCACGGGGCGGGCGGGCTGCCGTGCGAGGAGTCACAGGCTGACAGTGCCCACCTGCTTCTCAGGTGTTCCAGCGCCGCATGGATGGACGCACGGACTTCTGGAGGGACTGGGAGGACTATGCCCATGGTTTTGGGAACATCTCCGGGGAGTTCTGGCTGGGTCAGTGCCACACAGGGATTGTGGGGACAGGGAAGGGACGGCGCCCCGTGCACAGCAGAGCCCCGGTGATAGCAGGGTCCCGCCCCCAGGCAATGAGGCCCTGCACAGCCTGACGAGCGCTGGGGACTACTCCATGCGTGTGGACCTGCGGGCCGGGGGCGAGGTGGCGTTCGCCCAGTACGACTCCTTCCGGGTAGACTCGGCTGCTGACTACTACCGCCTCCACCTGGAGGGCTACCACGGCACGGCAGGTGAGGGCTGGGCCTGGGCGCGGGGCAGGTGAGGGCTGGGCCTGGGCGCGTGGCGGCGCGGGGGCGTCCCTCACTGGGCACCTTGCTCACCCGCAGGGGACTCTATGAGCTACCACAGTGGCAGTGTCTTCTCTGCCCGAGACCGCGACCCCAACAACTTGCTCATCTCCTGCGCCGTCTCCTACAGAGGGGCCTGGTGGTACAGGAACTGCCACTATGCCAACCTCAATGGGCTCTACGGGAGCACAGTGGACCACCAGGTGAGGGCGAGTTACTGAGCACCCTCCTCCGCTCCCCCCCCCTCCGTCCCCGCCTCATCCGTGGATGGAACAGCACCCTCGCCGCGCTTTGGGGAGGATGTGGTTTATTGGGTGGGAAGGGCCAGCTCAGGATAGAGCCTCCATCCTCTGCTGTTGGGGTTGGGAAGGCAGCGGGGAGGGCAGGCGGTTGATCGGTTTCTGGGCACCAGGGGGCAGGGAGGAGAGGGGAGCAGCGGATGGGGGTCTGCTCTGACTCCACCTCCTTTCCAGGGAGTGAGCTGGTACCACTGGAAGGGCTTCGAGTTCTCTGTGCCCTTCACGGAGATGAAGCTGAGACCCAGAGGCTACCGGGCGCCCACTGGGGGAGGCTGAGCAGCTCACCTCTCCACAGCCAGGCGTGCCCGCCGAGCACTGAGGGGCCGCGAGGAGAGCCGGGGCCCGCCACCGCCCATCCCAGAGGAGGCTTCCTCCACCGCGATCTCACAGCACTTTGTTTACAGGGGGGTGGGGAGTGTACAGAAGCAATAAAAGGAGAAACTGAGGCACGAGCTTGGCATGCATCCTGCCTGTCACTGGCCCAGGCCCGGGCCCTGGGCGTCCGCTCCCCGGGGCTGCAGCCACACCTGGAAAGGCTGCACCGTGAGGTTGACGCCGCCGTGGGGCTGGGGCTGCAGGGAGGGCAGGGCGCCCGCGGGCGGCAGCAGCGTGAAGGCCTGCAGCAGGCGCCTCAGCACCACGAACAGCTCCAGGCGCGCCAGCGGCTCACCCAGGCACACCCGTGCCCCACAGCCAAAGGCCAGCGCGCTGGGGCTCCCGCCCGGAGCCAGAAAGCGGTCTGTGGCGCGGGGAGGTGGGGGGAGAGGGAGGACAGACCCGGTCAGCAGCGGGCACCGGCCCGCACACTCCCACCCACGGGCACCCGGCCCCACACCACACGCACCAGGCCAGAACTCATGTGGTCGCTCCCAGACCGTCTCGTCCAGGTGGGCACCTTGGAGGTTGGGGATGACAACCGTGCCCTCGGGGATGTCATAGCCAGAGATGCTGAGGGCAGGGTGGAGTCAGAGGCCCGCCAGGACCCGCCTGCCATCCACTCACCCCACCTCTCGGGAGTCACCTGCTGGGCCGCGTGGTGCGGTGTGGCAGGGCCAGGGGCACCACGGGCCGCAGGCGCAGCACCTCCGCGATGGTGGCGTTGAGCAGGGGCAGCCGCGCGCGGTCCTTGTAGGGGACTTGGGAGCGCCGGGCCCCGGGGCCCAGCTCACGGTCCAACTCCTCCTGCAGTCGCCTCTGGACCTGGGAAATGGGGCAAGCCTAGTGCGGGCCAGCCTGCCCTGGAGCACCCGCAGGCGCCTTTGTGCCAATTAGGAGGCAGCCCAGCCCGGCCAGCACAGCCTGCACCAGGTGGAGGGGCGCACCTCAGGGTGGTGAAGCAAAAATGCCACAGCCCAGGAGAGGGTGGTCGAGGTGGTCTCAGTGCCGCCGATGAAAAGGTCCACCACGGACATATGCACGTGCCCTTCGAGGAGCTGCCCGGAGCCCTGCTCGGCCGGCGGCTTCCCCACCCCCTGCAGCATGTAGTCCATGGCGTCCCGCCAGCGGCCCGCCACCATGCTCTCCTGGGGAGGGAGGCCCCTGAGTGCCTGGCTGCCGAGAGCTGCCTCGCTCTGGGCAGCCCCAGGGCTGCGGGGCTCAGGGCAGGCCTGCGCACGGTGCCCACCTTGTGCCGCCTCAGCTGCCCCTCCACAATGTGGTCCCTGTTCTCCACAGCCTGCTTCAGCCTCCGGAGGCCGGGGTTGGGGAAGAACTGGGCAAGGAGCAAGAGAGAGTGGCTGCGGGAAGGGTGCCTGGCCCACCCGCCCGGGCCGGGTGCTTGGCCCCCCGCCTCACCCTGAGAAAGGGAACGATGTCCAAAATATGGATGGACCAGTGGTCCCAGGTCTTCATCAAGTCCTGGACACAGTCGTGAAAGGCATGCACCACGGAGTCCTCCTGCGGGGGCGGGGGCAGGGGGGGTGGTCCGTGTAGCCAGGTGAGGGCGCGGAGGGTGGGAGGCTGGCGTGGAGCACGCGTGAGCCTGAGGGTCTTTACCTGGTCTCCAAAGGTGAGGTGACAGATGATGCTGCAGGTGAGGAGAGAGAACTCCTCCTGGATGGCCACTGGGGCGCCGGCCCGGGCCTGCAGGCGCTGTGGAGGAAGCCCGGGCTGCAGGGTGGCTGCGGGGGGCGGGGGGGGGCAGGGGGAGGGTGGGGGGAGCGGGGGCGGGACGGCGGAGGGGGGGGCGGCCTACCTCACAGAACCCCTGGGTCAGCTGCTCCACCAGGGGCTCCACGGAGCCGCGCATGCCCAGCAGCAGGGCGGAGCGCGTGAGCTTCTTGTGTGCCTTCCAGAGCGGGGAGTAGTCCCCCAGGGAGAGGTCCTGGTTGTGCCGGGACACCAGTTCGTCTGTGAGTAGGGGTGGGGTCAGGGGGGCCAGGAAGCACGGCCTGCCTTCCCCGCCGGCCCCAGCCCACTTCTGCCCACTCCTTACAGGATGGTATCTGGGGTCTGCCAGCAAAGTCCACCCACTTCTTGACCATGGCCTCCTCAATGGTCTTCTTAGAGTTTAGCACCACCACATCTGGGGAGCGCAACGCGATGTCAGCAGGGAGTCCCCTGCCCCTCTGCAGTGGGCAGGCAGGCCGGAGTGGGGAGGGGGACGCCACCTTGCAGCCCGAGGCGGAGCCTGTACACCGGCCCCAGGGTCTGAGCCAGGCCCAGCAGGTGGGTGGGAAGGTTGGGCTGCAGCAGGTGCAGGAAGCCAGGGGCAAGAGGTGGGAGGTGGAGGCTCCTGCGCTGCCACTGGCCCCAGAGCAGGCGGGCGCCGGCCAGCACGGTCAGCAGCAGCAACCCGAGGAGCAGCATGGCTGGAGGCCCGGCCGAGCCCGGCCGGCACTTATAGCTCTGGGGCCCCCCATACATCTTGCTGCCGGGGCTGCTCTGGGGGCCCTTGACTCCTTGCCTTGCCCCGGCCACTGGCCCGCCCACAGGATGGCACATTCTTGGGAGGGCAGCAGGCCCGTTGGCCTTGGGGAGTCCATATTTCAAAGAACCGGCCTTTCTCCTGTGATCCATCAAGAAGAACGGAAGGAGAGCGCGACCCTGATCTTGCACAGGCAGCATCAGCCTCCGGCCCACACCGGCCTGCTCTGGCCCCGCCCTCTCCCTCTGCGGAAGCTGCAAAGTCTATCGTCTCTCGGGAAAATGGCGTCCCGGCCTCATGTGCCCCAGGACCCTCTGGAAACAAGATGAGCTGAGCAGTCTGAGTGCTGTTCTCCCAGTGCACAGGCGGGAGACCAGTTTGCCGGGTTTCTCGAGTTAGACCTGCAGTCCCATGTGATTATTATCATTGCCCCATTTCACTCCAAAAGTTGAAGATGAAGAACTGTATGGTCCCCAATTTGGAGCTCTTACCATGTGCCTGATGCTTTTTGGTTGCAAGAAAGAGACCAACTTGAGGAACTTAAGCCAAAAATAGGAACTGCTTTATAAATACCAGGGGTATCTCAGGCCCTGAGGGCAGGAGCCAGGGGCAGGGAGAGGGAGGCCCTGGGGACGGCCCCCCTCGTCCTCCTGCTCTGCGGCCCGCGGCACCTGCTCCCAGGCCGGCCGAACAGGACTGCCTTTGGGGTCAGAGTCCACAGGTTAAGGTCCAGCCAAGGGCCTGGGCTTCCCAGCACAACTCAACGCGCCCCCTCCCCCCCCCCCCCCCCCCCCCGTGCCCGCAAAGTCCCCAGGAAGGAGCTCAATAGCCACAGCTGGGGTCAGGGGCCAGCCCCATCCTGGGAGCAGGGGCCATAAGAGGGTCCCACTGGACCAAGTAGGACTATCAGGGACCAATTTTAGGGATGAGGTGTCGGTTGGGGGGCTCAGAGGAGAGGCCCTGCCAAAGAGGAGGGCATGGCTCAGGGAGAGGTTAGGCCTCCTGGGGTTAAAGGTTAGAGGTGACCCGAGGCCCACGTCATCCCCTAACTCCTCAGCCCTGGCTCCAAACTGACCCCCACACCCGGGGTGGAGGGTCCTCCCCTCAGAGCTGTGCCAAGCACAGGCTGTGCGGCTGGAGAGCCTGGGTTGAGGTCCCAGCTGTCCCACCCACTGGCCTGGAGAATTAACTGCGGGTCCCGGTGGCAGAGCTGGTGGGAGACATGGGCCGGGGCTGCTGGGATGGGCAGCAAACGGGACCACAGCTGTAGCTGAACCCCGGGCTCTCACCCATGGGCTTATGCCATCAGCATGGTGACGGCTGTGGGAAGCGAGGCCTGATGGGCAAGCCCGGGGCACACACCACAGCCTAGGTGGCCTCTGGAGTGCTGGGAAGGCCAGGACTTTAAGTCGCACGGAATCGGGGCGGGGGGGGGGGGTGACCCAGAGAGCGGGCATGCTTGTAAACAGCCTTCATAAGTCGACTCCAGCCCCATCTCTTCCACCGCCCACCAAATCCAAACTCTGGCCTGATGCGTCACACGCCGGGCCCTGCCTGCTGTCCTGCCTGGCCTTTCATACCCTCTCCTGCCTCAACCCCTCATTGAGCCTCGCTCTCTTCCAGGGTCCTCAGCCTTCAGAGCCTCCGGCAGCCCTCCCACCCTCTCTCCCAGGTGAGGTCAGGTGCCCCACCCAGTCCCCACAGGACCACATGCCCCAGTAGCACTCCTCAGAGGATGAGGACTGGCATGCAGGACCTGGACAGAGGCCCAACCGTTGGCTGAATGGCAGGCTGCGGAATGTCAGCAAATCTCTCGATGGATTTCTAGGTCAGCCCTTCAGACCCAAGGACGTCCCCAACTGCAGGGGAGCGAGGCGGGCAGGTGGGGAGGGTTGACCCCAGTAGAAGAGTCTCTTGGAGTATTAGCAAACACCAAAGGCAGCCTTTTGGCTTGGCTGAGGTCAGTCCCTGGAAGAGACCCAGACCTGGGGACTGTGCAACCCTCGGATGCTCCCAATGCCACGACCACAAGGCTTTCCACAGACCAGGTCTCAGTGAAAACAACAGCCCAACCTGCCAACTGTGCCAAGACAGAAGGGAAGACTGGCGACACACGGCAGTGGAGGGCCTGCAGGCACTGCGAAGGCAGGCCTTGGTATAAAGGCCGGGGCCTCGGGGTGAAGGCTGCCGGTCACAAGTCAGCTCGGTGGTCCGATGAGGGACTGAGCTCCTGGTGAGTCAGCTGGGAGGGTCAGGCACCCTAGGGCCGTCCAGGCTCTGAGAGCCGGAGATTGTGCAAACCCTGGCCTGGCCAGGACCCAGAGGCACGGGCTGAGACACACACTGACGCTTGGCTGTGTAAAGTCTTTATTGAGCCTCGGGCCCAGCCCTGGGGCTCCTCCCGGGGAGGGCAGCCCTACACCTGGCAGCCCTGCGTGCCGTACTCCTGCAGGAAGCCACGGAGCTGGGCGCAGGCGGCGCGCTGGCGGGTGCTCCGGCACAAGCGCTCAGAGGGCATCTCCTCGATCCAGCTGTTCGCGTCCAGCAGGTACTGGGGTCTGCGGGGGCAAAGGGCCATCAGCCGGGGTCAGGACGGGCAGACGGGAGCGAGCCCGCGGCACCTGGCGCCTGGCACCTGAGGGGCAGGGCCTGGTACTGGGGATCCTCGCCCTCAGGAGGGGTGAGGGCAGCAAGAGACCCAGGGCCCAGCAAACTCACTGTCCCTTGAGGTCATGGGTGGTCCCGTCCAGACCCATGATCAGATATTCTTTCCCGGGTTCCAAGTGAAGGCGGCAAGAGGCTCGAACCAGAAAGTTCCGGGTCTGACCAGCAGCGGCCTGGGCATCCTTGGCTGAGGGGGACGGGACAAGAGCTGTCAGAGGGGACGGGGCATGGCCAGGCCTTGTATACCCCCCACTGAACCCGCCACTCCCCGCGGGCGCTGCCTTCCAGTGACAAGCCCAAGCTCCTAAGAGGCCGAGGGGGGTAAGCTCAGCCGCCTCTGAATGTTTACTGTTCCAGGCGCCAGGCTCCCTCCACCCCAGCCGCCGCCCCTCGTACAGAAGTGCAGCACTTGGATGACACTCGTCTCGAAGAGGCGGAAGGCAGCTCTGGCATCTTCTCGGAGAACCTTAACCTGGAAGCCTGTGAGGGAGTTCAGGGAGGGGAGGAAGGTGAGCTCCGGGCCGCCTGGGGTGCCCCCCCAGGCCCTGAGGGCGGGGAACTGACCATAGTCCACGCGGGGGTAGTAGCAGGCGAACTTCATCCTATAGCCGTCCTCCTCCACCAGCCCCCGCTCCAGGGCACGCCGCTGTCGAGGGCACTTCCCTGAAGCCAGAGCCCAGGTGAGGCAAGGCCAGCCCCCGGCCCCTTCCCCACCCCTGGCTCCTGGCCCCTTCCCCAACCCCTGGCCCAGGCCTCACCCTCTGCACACTGGCAGACGTCAGCGGAGCACAGCGTGGACACGAGTTTGCTCTTAGTTGGTGCCCCGTAAAACACAGCACACTTGTGCTCTGGAGGAGAGCAGAGAGGGTGTTAGGGCACCTGCCCTCCTGCCAGCCAGTCCTCTGGAGCCCCGGGACCTCCCTGGCCCCCTCGGCCCCAGTCCTGGCGTCCCAACCTCCCAGTGCCCTGGGTACTCGCCAGGGTTGTAGTAGTCGTACAGGGTGGCGCTGGCCGGCTGCACCAGCCCCACGGCCACCTCCTGCACAGCTCCAAAGCCCACGCACTCCCGGGAGGTGGGGACCTGCGGGGGCGGGGGGGAGGTCAGAGACCCACTCCCTGGGCCCCACAGGCCTGTGTGCCACTTTCTTGGCCTGTCTCTGGTGTCCGCTGTCTCATCTGTCTCATCTTCAGTGTCCTTCACATTCTATTACCTTCCAGCCGCCAGACACTCAAAACTGCTCCCAAGGTCCCTGCTGACCTCACTGCCCAGATGGTGACCTCCCTGCCCCGCCCGGCCCTCAAGAGCCTGTGCGGTGTTGCCTCGCGAACACACCACGCAAAGCTCCCCTTAAGCTCAGGGTTAGCTTCTAGCCATCTCTGCTGCTGACTGGTTGTTTCTGACCTCCCCTCGCCTGCCTGCCTCGCGCTCCCCTACGACGGCCTCCCCCACGCCCACTTTCACCAACCCCTTCCCGGCTGATTGCCAAACAAAATGGTCAGCCTTGCTCCTCCATCAGGACTTTGGCAGGATGTAGAAATTCTCCAAAGCCACTCTGTCTGCCCCCCAAACCACCCCCTCCTGGCACCCTCACTTCACCACTGATACAACCAGGGCCTCCTTCCTCTGCCACTAGGGCAGCTGCCGCCACTATGCCCACCCCTCGGACCCGCAGGCCCACGCGAGTGAGCGGCGAAGCTAGCACCTGCCCGCCTGCCCGCCTCCCCCTCCCACAGCTCCCTCAGTAAACATCCAAAAAAATGTTGAGGGACATCAGAGGGTTGAAAACTTTGTTTTAGCCAACGAGGCCACAGAGACAACTCATCTATGACCAACATCACTTCCTAAAAGAAAGTACACTTTTCTAGGACAGTCAATAAAAAGGACCACCTCAGGCTGAATACATTCGGCTTTATGACAGACTCACTTTCCGCTCCCCCTGCTGATGGCCCCAAACCACATTAGGGGCTCGGCCCCTGCCCCTGCCCCTGCCCCGGCTGGCATGGCCTCCCTCTTGTCCTGCCTCCCTGGGAGCACTGGCCACCCGCAGTGCGCGCCCGCACCCCCCCCCCCGCACCCCCAGCCGCAGAGATGTACTCGGTAAGCAGTGCCCCACACCTGTCGCCCCCTGCTCACCGAGTCAAAGTACAGCAGGACGTGGGGCCCCTCGGTCTCAAAGTGACTCACGTAGCGGTCAGAGAGGGAAGTCAGCTGCAAAGAAGGAGAGGGTCACAGGGAGGTGGCCACAGAGAGTCACCTGCAGGGGCTGCAGGGACGGAGCCGGGCTCCTGAGGGCACGACCCACCTTCTCCAGGTCAGCCCGCAGCGCGTGGAATCCGCTCAGGAGGGTGATATCCGCGATAGCCATGCCCAACAGCCCCACCTTGCCATTCCGCCTGCAGAGAGGGGCCTGTGATCTGAGTGCCCTGCCCGGTGGGCAGAACCGCCCAGCCCACCCGCCCGCAGGCTCACCAGATGCACACGGTGTACTGCACTCGGGCCTCCTGCTCCTCGGCCACCTTGGGTGCCTCCCTTCTGCGGCGGCTCCTCCGCCCCTCAAACAGCTGCAGGGGCGTCACAGGCCGGGAAAGGACCCCTGGGTCGTCTCCTGCGAAGCCCAGACTCTCGGAGTCCTGGTTCCCATAGTTCTCATAGTCCTCGTAGTCCTCCTCGGCTTCCACTGCGGGGGGGCGGGGAGGGGGGGCTGAGACTCCGCCCCTGCACCAGCCCCTGGAAGCCCCGTGGCCCTGTCCCCAGCACTCACTTGTGTACTCCACGTGGCCCAGGACCGTCACCTCGATCTGAAGATCCTGGCAGGTGGTGTTCTGCATGTCCAGGACGTTGTAGGTACGAAGGACCTGGCTCAGCAAGGGGCGTGGAGGGAACATGGCACCTGGGCCCCAGGCCTCTCTCCAGAGCACAGCTCAGGGCACCGCCCTGGCGGAGGGCTTTGAGGCCTGGGCTCCTTCCCATCTCCCCCCGACCAGTGGAGAACATGAACGGCCGGGCCGGGTTGGTGGACCGTGAGGCGGGAGGCAGGGCCCGCCCCCGGGACCAGTGCTCTGCACCTGCAGAGGCCGCAGGGAAGCTGGGGAAAGGCTTCGGGCCGAGGCGTGAGGAGGAGGAGTTTGCCTCATGGGAAGAGAAGCAGGGGGAGGACATTCAAGGCCAGGAGACCTGTATGGCGGGTACCCCTGCCTGGCCAGGGAGGTACAGGGACCCAACCGTGTGTGGCAGGGAAAAGTCCGAAGGCTCGTCTGACGGCTCAAAGCGTGGGGCTTGGGCACGGGAGGAGCTCCAGGGCTGTCTTAGCCCCGAGTCAGTGACCAAGTGACAAGGGCCTGGGCATTAGGGGACAGAGGGGCTCAGGGGGGAGTGGCAGCTGGACAGCTGGCGAAGGGGTTGTATCACGCAGACAAGGGGGAGACGGAGGAAGCAGGGCCTGTGGCTTGATGGGGGAGGGGCCGCAGGGGCCCAGGGAGGTGCAGACCAAAGTGAGCGAAGTGCACCCAGGGGAGCACACACACGGCCCTGCGTGTCTTCCTGCTCCCCCTCCAGACCCCAGCGCCCCCTGCTGGCCTGGCTGTGCTGTGGGCTCTCACCTTCAGGGTTCCTTTGCTGTTCCCTCCCACCTTCACGTTAATCTTGCTGCCCAAGGAAAACTTCCGGGGACAGAAAAGGGAACGTGATGTCAGAAGGGCACAGGAGGGCACGCTGTTTTTTCCAACTTCCCTCCTCCCTAAAAACAGCCCTGCTCCTCCTCCTCTCCCCTCACTTCCCGAGCTGACACCTTCATGCACACTACTCCACTCAGCCTCCCCCGCTGCCAGGAGGCCCACCGCAAGCATTACCGGGAGGCTCCCCTTCCCCCACCCTCCCCACGCATTACTGCCGGAGGGCCCCCCACATTACTGCCGGAGGCCCTCGCACATTACTGCCGGGAGGAATCTGCAGCTGAGGTTAGGTGGCTCTCCAGCCACTCAGCCAGAAGCCTTCCCACAGGGCACCAGAGGAGCGAGGGATGGGCAGGGGCCAGGAAGCCCTGGCCCCACACACTAGGCCCAGGTGTCCTGCAGCCCAGGTGAGGGTGTGGTTCACCTGCAGCTCCTCCTCCAGCCCCTGAGCTTGGTGGTTGTTCAGCTGCAGCACGTGGGATTTGAACCCATTGCGGCCCTGGGAGCTGAGGGTCACATTGAGCGCCCTGTCCTCGGGGGTGTGGGAAGCGATCCAGTATGCAGACAGCGCATCCAGGGCGATCACTGTGTCCTGGGGAGGTTGGACTGGGCTCAGGCGCTTGGTTCCAGGGCCGCCCACCCCGGAGCCCCAAGGCAGCCCCTACCTGGGTGCTGCGGAATCCCCCTTGGAAGCTGCCCTGGTGGGTGAGCCAGGCTGCAACCTGGTCTGCCATCTCTGCCCGGCCCTCCCGGAGCAGCAGGTGCAGCAGGCCGTAGGCTGTGGTTTCAATCCACAGGGCCGGGGCCTGGGGCACAGGGTCTGCTGGGCTGCGAGGAGCCGGCGTGGGCGACACCACATTGCTCTGAGAACTGATGACGGAGCCCCAGTACAGCTTATCTGGAAGGGAGGGCGCCAGCTGTGAGCAGGAGGCCTGCCGCCTGGCCCTGCTCCCGCCAGCTCTCCTGCCTGCCCCGCGCCCCTGCAGGTGCTTTCATCCCTTCTCGGCTGGGGCACACTCAGAGGTCCGAGGCCCCCTGGACTCACCGCCTGTCTCCTGGGCCATGGCCATGAGGTTGTTGTGGGCCACGTCCTGCAAGTCCTCAGGGGCCTTGCTCAGCGTTAGTGCGTAGGCTGTGATGGCGGCTGCGTGGGCACCCAGGAGCCCAGCACTCGCTTTCGCCCCCAAAAATGAGTTTGCATTTGAGATGGACGTTTCCTAGAAGAACATGGAGGAAGGTCTGTGGGCAGACACCCGGGTCCTGAGGAGCAGCAGGGAGAGCCAGCCCGGCGCAGGGCAGGCGCGGCGCCCTTACCACTCTCTGCTTCAGTGGCTCTGCACTCCTGTCCTGGAAGACGGCCAGCCCGTGATGAAGGGCGATGACCACGAAGGCTGTCAGGGCCACCGTCTCATCATTTCCTACCAAGCCTCCCTGGTCAGTGCAGGGAGAGAAGCGTCAGCCAGGAGGGGAGGGGCCAGGAGAGCGCCCACCAGCAGCCCTGGGCCCCGCCCCTGGCCGCACCTGCATGGCCCTGTGGATAACGGGACAGGGGTCCCGGAATGAACCGTCGGCCTGCTGCTGGGACAGCAGCCACTTGGCAGTCTCCTGCAGCTTTTCAGGTGAGTCGCCCACCTGTTCCTGGGCCAAACTCAGTACCTTCAACACAAAGGCTGTGAGCCTAGAGGAGGGAGTGACAACTGGGGATGGGGCTGGTCCCTAGAGGAAACACGGGCCACTCCCCCGACACCTGGTTAGTCACCCTCCCGCTGTACCTGGTCTGCCCCCAGCCACCCCGCCAGCTCTCAGACCCAGAAGCACTCTCCCAGGCTCACCAGGTGCTGCTGTCCCGACTTAGCCACGCCCCATAGGAGCCGTCCGCTTTCCGGAACTGCTGGATCCGCATGTACCCTTGGAGAGGAGCGGCAGCTGCTATATTTGTGCCCAAGGCAATGCTCCCCATTCCCATTGGGTACCCCCTTCCCCCCACCAGCCGCCTGGGGTGCCCATCGCCCTTAATGGCCTGCCCACTCCTGCTCGCCCTGCGCCAAAACCTTTCTGGATCAGGTCCACCGCATGGTCCTTGGTCTCTGGGGGCAGCCTGCTCCACTGCTCCGTCTTGTCCAGGTAGCGGGAAGCAGCCAGGGTCGGAGCCAAGAGGATCATGGTTTGCTCCCCGCAGCCCCATGGCAGCCTCAGGAGGGAGGTCAGGCCTCCTGCTGACAAGGCCCCCCCGGAGCCCAGGGTATCCAGTGGACTTGAGGCTGCAGGGGAAAGAGGGGGTTAAGGACAGAGAGCAGCTCTGGGACCCAGGGTCAGAGGGTCATGGCACCAAACAGGTTTCACATGCATCTGAGGGTGGCCGCTGGGAAGGGACTGGAGGACACGCCCACCTGTGACCCTGACAAAGCTGCTGTGGTCTCCATCGGGGATAATATTGGGATCAGAGCTGCCAGGAATTTCCAGGGTCCGGCCTCGGTGGTCTGGGGAGATGAGGAAGTTGTCAGTCTGCTGGTGTCCATCTCCTCCACCTACAACCCTCGTAGGACACTGCGGCGGCCAGGGCCACTCACCCAGGGGGTTGAGCTCATAGACCAGCTCCTCCATGTGGACGGCGCCTTCCTTCTGTCTCGGGGGAAACAGCTCTGAGAGGTCACCCACCGCCTGGCTGCAGCTGCCCCCACCACCACCATCCAGTGCAGTCTCCCCGGACTTGGATTAGAACTTGGGAGGCAGAGTGGGTTCAGACTTGTAGAAGGCAAACTGACCAAGGAGTTGGGTTTGGGTGGTGGGCCTCTGGCCTGGCCAGCAGAGAGGGTGCTGGGGGTTAGGGGGTAAATCTGGGAGCCTGGGGATCTGGCTTCAGGGGTGCTCCATTCACCTCGATTTTTAGAATCTTAGACACTGCGTCCCCTACAGGGAACTCCAAGGACCCTCGAGCCACCACCTTCAGGGACACAGCGGCGGCCGCCGTGGGCACCACAGAGAAGCCAACGGGCCGGGCAGAGTGTGCAGGCACCAGCACCTGCTGGGCCAGCCCTCCGCCCCCAGCCAGGCACAGCCCGTCCACCGGGGCCATGTGGACGCTCACCTGGGGAGGAAGAGGGGAGGGCCAGAGTCAGTTCATTAGGCTCTGCATCCCTCCCCCGCCCCAGCTCCCACCCCGCTGTGCACCCAGGCCCCCGCAGGCCTCACAGTCAGATCTTTGTCCAGGTAGTTGTACAGAACAGGCCGCAGCTCAAGCTGCTCAAAGCGGCGAACGGAGATGGGCAGGCGGAGGTGCAGGTGAAACTCGCGGAACACTCGGAGCTGGACTGGTGTGGCCACACACAGGCCTGTGGAGTGAGGTGTAGGGAAGGAGGAGACATCAGAGGCCTGGGAGCATCTCAGGCACTGTGGGGGGGGGGGGGGCGGGGAGGGTGACCATCTCTGCCCCGCTGTCTGCACCCCCTTCCTTGCAGTAAAGGAAGAGGGAGCTGGGTTGAGGGGTGGCAGCAGGGAGGGCGGAGCCGGCGGGCAGCCCCACCTGTTGTTTTGGACAGGCTCACACCGTGGATCTCCCAGGTGGTCAGAGAGTCAGGGAGTGGCAGCAGTGACCTGTGGTGGGAAAGGTGAGCAGCCGTCACAGGCTGGGCTGGCTCAACCCTGCCCAGACCCAAGGCCGGCCCCCCAGGCGCCCTCACTGGAGGAAGCGGTCCACAGACTCCACCCTCCAGAGCCAGTTCTCCGGGAAGAAGCTGCGCACAAGAACGTCGTCTTCCTCCATCAGGTCCTCCTCCTGCAGGACCTCCAAGGCTGGGGGCCACACAGAGCGGTGAGGAGGGCTCCGCCCGCCCAGGCTCCCTGCCCGTGCCGAGCCCCGCCCCCTGGCTCACCTCGGGCAAGGCCCACTCGGCCCCTGGCCCGGGTCTTCTTGCGCAGGCCCTCGGCAAAGTGGCAGCAGGACAGGAAGGGCTCTCGGCAGGCCAGCTGTGGCACCCGGGCCGCCCGCTGCTCGCAGGAGCGGGTCATTGGCAGACGTGTCAGCCCATCCTGGCAGCAGCGCCTGGCCACTGGGGAAGTGTACTGGCCCACTGCAGGGCCGAGGGTGAGCACGGGACGCACCTCCGCCCCACTCGGACCTCCAGGTACTGAGGGCCCACTGGGAACAAGGAGCTCAGTAGTCCCCGCAGACCCTCCTGCCCACCCACCGCCAACCCAGGACTTGGCCCTCTGGCCCCGAATCCCACAGGGGAGCAGAGGAGCCGAGAGACCCCTCCCCCTGACCCCAGGGCGCAAGCAGCTTCATCGGCACCCACAACTCACACTTCTCGCTAATTGCTTTCTGGAAGTTCACGTTTCTCTTTTTCCGGGTTTTCTCCTCCTTGGGACAGCTCAGGCCTGGGAGAGAGCAGGGCTGCAGCCAAGCCCTGGTGGGTGGCCTCCCTTGCCTGCTCCCCTTCTCCCATCTTACCCCTCAGGGCCCTCCTCCTCACTTTGCCTCCCACCACCCATCCCACTTCCTCCTCTGGTCTCACTATTTCTGGTCGAAGTCAATCGGTGTCCATCAGAAAAGGCCAGACCAGCCGCCTCGAACACCTGCAGGGCGCTGTCCCCACCCCCAGGACCACACCCAAGGTCGTAGCTGTTCATGACTTCGAAGACCTGGCAAGAAAAGGCAGGGCTATTGCAGAGACAAGATGGCTGAGGGGCAGGCTGGCTGTGGGCGAGGGCGGGATGGACAGATGTGAGACACAGACAGTGGGGAAATAAGGCCCAAGCCCCACAGCTTGAGGGAGGCTGGGCGGAGTTGGCGGGCAGCTGGGATGAGGGAGGCTGGGAGGTCTTCACAAACCTTGCCCATGTCCAGGGGCTTGTGGGCCCTGCCGCCCGCGGCGTACAGAGCCATGTCCACAGCCCCCAGGGCCACCAGGGCCGCAGAGTCCGTGTGCAGCTGGAGCTTCAGCACCTCCCCAGGGTGATAGTCCTTGCGACTGTCCACACTCAGCTCCAGCTGCACGGCGGGCAGGTGGGAGGGAGAGGTCAGATGGGAGAGCTTCTTCTCGTCCTTTCCTGCCCTTCCCCCACCCCCCATGTGTTACCTTGCCCTCACAGGCCCCAGCCTGGACGTCTACCCGCAGGGAGTTGGCCACTGGGAGGCCTCCGTGATAGTAGAAGGCCACAAAGTAGAAGGAGGGTGCCAGGCGGTGGTCCACAAACACGGAGACCGAGGTCAGGGCCCCCCTGGGCTCTCGGCCCACAGACAGGATCTGTCCCCGGGACAGGACCTGGGGCAAGAGTGGTTCCCTCTTTACTGCATGTGCCCAGCCTGAAACCACAGCCCCCCAGGGCTCCCTCCCGCCGAGCCCTCCCTGCACCCGCCCTCCTGCACACCATGTAGTAATAGTGGGAGAAGCTGGCCCCACGGACGCCCACGGCTCGCAGGTTCAGGCGGAAAGTGTCCCCAACTCGAGGGGGTTGAGAATCCAGCCGTTCAAGGGACAGGAACCCGGAGCTTCTGGAGGGTGGGGCTCTCACTGTGAGCTTGGCTGTGGCTGGATGGGGGGAGCCTGCAGATACCTGGAGAAAGGTGTGGGGCAGGAGCAGCAGGGTCAGTGGCCAGGACCCAGGCACCCAACTCCTCCCCCTGCCCTTCCTGCCCTTCCTGGTGGTCGGAGTCCTACCGAGAGCTGCACTTCCGAGGTGGTCGGAGGGACGTTGATGGAGACAAGGACTTGGCCGCGCTCATCTGTGTTTCGCTGATCACGTATTTCAGAAGCAGATCCCGGAGAGAACGTGGCAGCAACTTTGACAGGAATGTCAGAGGCGGGGGAGCCTGACATGTCTCGGACCAGTGCCTAGGTGGGTGGAGGGGCAGGTCACAGAGAGAAGAGGGGCTGTGAGCACCCTCCAGGCCCCCCCCGCCACGCCCCTGCCCTGCAGAGGAAACCTGCAGCAGAAAGGGGGCCCCAGGCACGAGGTGTCGCTTGGTGTGGCTAAGATCCAAGGAGAAGGGAGATGACACAAAACGCCAGGATGTGAGCTCGGCCTCCTCCAGCTCTCCCCCTGCAAGACATGGCAGACAGGGGGAGGAGGCAGACCAGAAGAGGGGCAGGAGAGCAAGTGTTTCCCGCCCACCAGGCGGCGAGCTCCCTCATTAGTTTGCTGAGCGACCAAAGGCCAGCACACAGATGCTGCATAACATGCCTGCGAGGGGGATGGGTGGGAGGACATACGGATGGACGGATGAGCGAAAACAATAAACAGGGGCTTCCCGGCAGCCCAGTTGGAGAGAGGCTTCCAGCTCTTTCCAGGCTTTGGGTCCCACGTGAGGGTTAGAAGGGGGCGGTGCCGGTGCTGGAGGACAGAGGGTCAGCTCAGAGGTCAGAGGCTAGGTCTGGAGTCACAACCAGGCAAAGCACTCACCTGGAGACTCAATGACGGCCGCCGCCACGTAGAGGCGCAGCCCTGGGAGGTCAGCCGGCTGAACGCCAAGCTTCTCCAGGGCGCCCTGGACCTCAGACTTCGCGAGGGAGATGTGGCACTGGCCCTCCGCCAGCTGGGCAGAGAAGAAAACGGCCAGGTGACACCTGTCTCCCACTCACCCCTCCTCCGTCATGGTCACCTCCGCCACCTCACCCTCCTTCCTACCTTGGTCTGACTCTCCAGTCCCCGAAGGAAAGTCTTGTCACCATGCTCATCCAGGAGCCCAAAGCGCACGTATGCCACCCCCTGCACTGGCTTCCCGTAGATGTACCTGGGGCCACAGAGCAACAGGGAAGGGGATGAGGGCGTGGCCTGGGCAGAGGGGAGGGAGGGAGGGAAGTGATGTTTACACTGAAGGGGGAGCCCTGGCAGCAGTTACCTGGCCTGGATGTCTAACTGGATGTCACCAAGAACGCCAGGTGCTGTCAGGATGTAGGGCTCCCCAGGGATGATCTTCACCTCAAAGTTGGGAAGGACTGACCCAAGCAAAGGGGTAGGCTGGTCAGACTCCAGGGGAAGGGCCTTTGAGGACTCCCTCCCCGCAGGGTGGCCGCACCCAGGTCGCCCCACCCCTGCCTGCTCCCACCTCCTCTCCTGCCCTTCTCCCTCTAGGAAAGGAGCTGCCTGGCCCTCTGCCTCCAGTGTCTCCAGCTCTCACTGTACTTCTTTTTGTTTTGTTTTGTTTTGTTTTGTGTTGTTTTGTTTTGTGTTGTGTTGTTTATCCTCACCCGAGGACATTTTTCCATTGATTTTTAGAGAGAGTAGCAGAGGGAAAGACAGCGAGAAACATCAATGTGAGAAAAACACATCGATTGGTTGCCTCCTGCACCACCCTGACCAGGGCCCGGGCGGGGGAGGAGCCTGCAACTGAGGTACCTGCCCTTGACCAGAATCGAACCCAGGACCCTTTGGTCTGCAGGCCAACACTGTATCCACTGAACCACATCGGCCGGGCTCTCACCGTACTTCTTCACCTCGAACTGGGTGCTGCAGTTGGAGTCCGGGCTGTCTGAGAATCTGGCCGAGATCTTCCAGGTCCCTGGCCTGAGGACAGACAGGGAGGGGCTCAGCCCGCGTGTGCCAGAGGGCCTGGGAAAGCCAGCCACACTCCCTGGGGAAGGATGTGGGGTAACCCACAGGCTCAGGGAGCTCGGGTCTGACACTGTGTTGGCATGGGGAGCAGGGGAACCGGGAACTGGGGACAAGAGCTCACTCTGAGATGTCCGGGATCACAAAGTCATCCTGGAAGATGGATGAGGGAGCGTACACCTGCCGCTTCCTCACGCGGAGGCCATGAGAGTTCTGCGACGGGAGGAAAAGTAGTCGTGGGTGGGAGGTCAGATCAGTAGCCCTAAATGATCAGGAAGGTCAAAGGTCAGGGACTCACCTCCACGGTGACCGTGAGGCTGTCTGTGGACGGGCGCATCTTTTGATCCAGAGCGAAGACCCGGTACCGAACTGGAGCAGAGGGTGAGGTGAGCAGCAGTGACGTGGGCAGGGAGTGAGGGGAGAACAAACATTTGCCAGGCAGCCTTCCATGCGGCACTTTCAGGCTATTGCACATAAGGGGATGGGGGGGAGGTCGAGGGAGAGGCCCTGGGGCTGAGACTCACCCCGCTGGCCAGGGTTATAAATGGGCTGGTCTGTTTGCACGAAAAGGTGCCCCCGGCGAGAGGAAAAGAGCAGGTTGATGCCCTGAGTGTCCACCTCTTTGGACAGAGAGCTCTTCAGCCATGGTGACTGGGCCACCAGCTGGATCTTGGGGCCTCCGAGGAGGCTTTTGAGGCCACAGCTGTTGGCACCGTTGGGGAGTATCTGTCAGGCAAGGGGGAGGGAAAGGGAGCGGGGTCAGAGACAGAGCAGAAGGAGAAAGCCAGAGGCTGAGACAGCCAGGGAAGGAGGCCGCCAGCAGACCGACCCCAGAGGTGGAGGGGACGGAGCGGGGCGCTAAGCACAGCAGGACGGGTGCAGCCAGCTACCTGGAGGCTGCGGAGAACGAAGTCCTCCTCCGAGGTGAGGAGGAAGTCCACCTTCGGGGAGCAGGGGGCATTGTGATGGGACGGGTTTCTCAGGAACACGGACCCTCTCACTTCCAGTCCCCGAGGAGCATCCTGGAGCTGGAGCCCCACCGACAGGGGGGCCCCCAGGTGAACCACGGAAGGAGAAAACAGGAGCAACCTGGGGAGAACAGGCAGGTCAGCAGCGGCCCCACTGACCCCCACTCCGCCCGCTCTGCAGCCACCGCCGCGCCAGGACCTGGGCTCCTGCAGAGACAAGGCGAAGCTGGACGCCCAGATCAGCCCCCAGAGGAGCCGCATGGCTGCAAGACCAGGAGCGATCAGACCCGTCTGTCTGTCTGCTCCTCTCTGGTCGGCCTCGGGCTTGGAGCAGAGTAGACTCTGGACCTTGCTCCTCCCCTGAGCCAGCTAAAGCCGGGAAACCACGTGACAACCAAGAAATGCAACTGGCCCCAGGCCCAGTGTTGGGGGCAGGGGGGCTCCCCAGACACCTGGGTCACTGAGGAAATCATGGCCCAGAGGTCCTGTTCTCCCCCTTCCCTCCCTCCACCCCCGCCCCGCCCCCCCCCCCCCATTAACCCCTCATGCCAGTGCCTGGGCACCTCCCCTACTGGGCATGTGGTATCTGTGTACCCGCTCGGCAACCTGGGTGGAGCACCGAGCAGAGAAACAAGGCTCCTTCACCAAGGCCCTGACAAAACAAGGCGGTAAGATGCTGGCCTCCCACAAAAGTGGGACTTCGTTAGGCCTTTGCTTTTCACAGGCCCTGACAGAAACCCTGTGGTTTAGACAGGCACCCTCACCACCCACAAGGAAAACTGACCTTAACACCCTTTTCCTCTCTGAACAATGAGGCCAAGTTTAGGCCCAATTGTGGCTTTACCTCTACCCCCGAGCGAGGAGCCACCCACCACATTAAATAAGACACCAGGAAGGAGCACCAGCAGAAGTCCTTTATTTGGCCGTTTCAATCCAACATGTAGGGCAGAGAACCCCGCCCCCCAACCTGCCCCTCGAACACCCCGCCTTCCTACCCCAAGACAGTAACAGCAGCACCATGCTGCCCAAAAAGCAGCGGCCATGGCCCTGGCATGGGGTCTGGCTCCACGTCCACAGGCCCCCGAAGCACTGCCCAAACCCCGCCCCGGCCCGGAGCCCAGGTCAACAGCAGCAGTGACGCCTGGCACTGCATGCCCTCGGGTCCATCGCGCATCCTCCTGGCCAAGCTTTCCCAAGGTGACCCTGGCTCAGCCACCACTGGGCAGCACGCCTGGCCCCCAGGCCCGGCTCCGGGCAGGCTTGCCGCAGTGAGCAGACCCTCACGTCTCTGGCAGGCGCAGAAGGGTTCCAGAAGTGGTAGAGACACTGCAAGGGAGAGACAGGGTTGGATCCAGGCGCGTGGGCCCAAGGTCTGGGGACAGCTCAGAACTTGGCCAGGAACATTCCCAGGTGCTGGAGGAGAGGGGAGCTGGGCTTCCCTGGTGAAGGAAGCCAGAGTGGGGAGGAAACCCACCTCTGCTTTGGGTCGTTGCTCTAACTGCCAGAGGCTGGGGTGGGGGCAAGACTCACCAGTCCACCAGCTGGGCCCCGATAAGGTCGTGGACATGGTAGGCAAGGCCGAGTCTCACCGAGGCAGGCGCCCGCCGGCCCAGGAGCTCAGACAGGAGTAGCTCCTGGTACTTGGCCTTCCGGACCATGCCAAGGACAGCCTGGCGCCCTGGAGAGGTGGACAGGAGCGGGGAGTAAGGCCTGCGGCCAAGGAGCCACGGAAAGGCGTTCTGGAGGCCTGAGGGCTAAGCTGCAGACAGAATACCTTTAACAAAATACTTAACGAATCTCCCAGCTCCAGGCACAGCCAGCCACCAACTCCCGGCATCTCGGACAGTGAGGACTCCAGCGTTGACCAGCTGCCTAAGCGGATGGGAAGCCAGGAGAGATGAGGCCTTGGCTCTGAGAACCCTCTCTCCTTGCTGCTAATGTTGGAAACATGGGCAACCAGGCAAAGGGACCGGATAACAGATATCCTCCTCCCCGCCCCGCCCTGCAGGTCTCTGGTCCCATTCGCCTACCCAGCTGCCCTCCCGCACTCACTCTTCCTGCTACTTGTTTCCTAAAACCAGTCTTGATACCTCCCTGACCACAAGCCCTGACACACGCTCAGTCCTACCCGCAGGGGAGAAATAAGGGTCTTTTTCCTGTGTCCCTGCCACTGCCTAGGCCTGCCTCACCACAGCTCCTCCCACATCTACTGAGAAGCTCATAAAATGCCTTCACATATATCATGGTGCACAGCAGGGACCGGAGTCAGGCACAGCCCGGCCGGACATTTTCCTCTCGCTGCGCCTGGTTGCTGCTTTGGAATATGAGTGCCTTAGTGCCTGCCACTCGGGTTCTGTCTCAGCGTGAGTCACATCAGGCATGTGGTCCCTGCCAGGCCTCTACAGGCATCTCACTAGCCACCCAGACAGCCTGAATTTAAGTCCAAGGCTCCAGTGAGATGGCCTCTCTCTTGGGGGAAGGATACAAATTTGGATTTTACTAAAAAAAAAAAGTCAACCTTTTGGGCAGGTTCAGCAAAAGGGAAAGGGCCAGGCTGGAAGGAGGGAGGCAGGGAAGTGCCAGATGCCAGATGTGATTGGCCCCCCCAAGTCTCACGTGATCTCTGTGTCCCTGAAGCCAAAGGTCTGCGTCATTTGGTCCTGCTGGAAGCTAAGGTCCCCGCAGGCTGGAAGCACCAAAGCCAGAAACTTCTGCACGGCCCCAGCGTAGGACCGGCCGTCGCAGGCCTTGAGGACCTGGAACCAGGGAGGAGAGGCTGGGGGACCTTTCTCGGCACGTGGGAGGCAGATCCTCTTCTGCTCAGTTCTTTCCACCTCTCACACCCTTCCTCTCCCTCCTTCCCGTCCCTCCTATCACTACCAACCAGAGCCCTGTGCCCTGGGAGAGGTGGAGGTGTGGAGTGGGAGAGCCGCCTGCCCCGCCGCGCCCCGAGTCACACGCACTCTGGTCCTGTAGTCCTCGGTGAGAATAATCCCATGGGCATCCAGGTCGAAGCCCAGCTGGATGACTCTGATCTCCCCCTGTTCCTGAAGTTCTTTCTGTTTCCAGAAAGATGGGGGTGAAAAGAAGGGTGTCAGGGTAAGATGCTCTACCATACCCTGGGTATGCTGCCCATGCCGGGAAGTTTTTCTCCAAGTAAAGGAAAAACTGTGGGGAGAGAATCAGGTGAATCACCAAATGGTATTTCCCAATTGGTTACCCACCCTCCCATCCACCTACCTCATCTCTTACGTGAAACTACCAGTACACATTTCCTAAGACTAATCATACGCCAGATACTAAGTAAGATAAAATAGTGATTAAGACACAAACCCTGCCCGGCTGGTATGGCTCAGTGGTTGAGCATCAAACTATGAACCAGGAAGTCACGGGTTGATTCCCAGTCAGGGCACATGCTCAGGTTGCGGGCTCAATCCCCAGTAGGCGGGGGGCATGCAGGAGGCAGCCAATCATTGATGCTTCTATCTCTCTCTGCTTCTCCCAAATCAATAAAAATATATGTCTTTAAAAAGACACAGACCCGCCGAAGCCGGTTTGGCTCAGTGGATAGAGCGTCGGCCTGGGGACTGAAGGGTCCCGGGTTCGATTCCGGTCAAGGGCACGTACATTGGTTGCGGGCACATCCCCAGCAGGAGGTGTGCAGGAGGCAGCTGATCGATGTTTCTCTCTCATCGATGTTTCTAGCTCTCTATCCCTCTCCCTTCCTCTCTGTGGAGTATCAATAAAATATATTTAAAAAAAAAAGTGAACAAAATCTTAAAAAAAAAAAAAAAAAAAAAGACACAGACCCTGCCCTCAAGCAATTAACAGTAGACTGTGGGCAGAGGAAAGTAGTGAAGAATATGGGATAAAATTTTTAAAATAAATAAAAATCCACCAAGACTAGTGTTTCTAAGAATACAGCAAGAACCAACTCACCTGCTAAAAATTAATTAAAATGCTGAATAAAATATTATTTTTTAAATTGTTAAGCATCAAAGAGCTCACAAGGTAATAGGTCAACAAAAGAATTCATCGAAATAATTGGGCTCTGTGGCCGGCGTGGCTAGGTGGTTAGAGCATTGGCCTGAGCATTGAAGGGTCGCAGGTTCCATTCCTGGTCAAGAGTACATACCTGGGTTGCAGGATCGATCCCCGGCGGAGGCAACTAATCGATGTGTCTCTCACATCGATGTTTCTCCCTCCCTCCCTTCCACTCTCTTTAAAAATCAATGGAAAAAAAAATATCCCTGGGTGAGGATTAACAACAACAAAGATGTACTTGGAAGATGGAGGGCTTTTGATGATTTAGGCAAATCTGTCCAGCACAGTCAAAAATAACTGGGCACACCCTAGCCGGTTTGGCTCAGTGGATAGAGCAGCGGCCTGCGGACTGAAGGGTCCCAGGTTCGATTATGGTCAAGGGCACATGTTCGGGTTGCGGCTCAATCACCAGCAGGGGGCATGCAGGAGGCAGCCGATCAATGATTCTCATTGTTAATGTTTCTATCTCTCCCTCTCCCTTCCTCTCTGAAATCAATAACAATATATTTTTAAAAATAATAATAACTGGGCATAAATAAATAAATAAATGGACACACAAGGAAACAAAACTCAAAAGAAACAGACAATAGAAACAGACCCCAAAAGACATGTTATCAGGAAATTATCAAAAACAGACTACTAAAAAACCCCTATGTTTATAATGCTTAAATAATAAGTCAAGATAGAATTTTTTAGCAAGATATATAAACTGACATAATATGTTGAAAAATAACCAAACAGAAATTCTAGATCTGGCAAGTGCAATTAAGGACTCAGTGGATGGGTTTAATGTATTAAGGCACAGCTAAATAATAAGCTACTAGCCTGTAAAACAGATTTTAAAAAACTAACCAGGATATAATACAGTCAAAAAGATTGAAAATGCGGACAAGAAGCTAAAAGATGTAAAGGATACAAAGAGAAGGTCCAATGTATGTGTAATTGAAGTCTGAGGAGAAATGAAAAGAGATAAGGTAGGGGAAATATTTGAAAAGACAATAACATATCCACAATCACAAAAGTATATTAATCCAACTTTAACTCATAGCACAAAGAGACAAAATAACCAGTGAGGAACTAGAAGACTTCAATAGTAACTCTAGTTACTGAGAAATTAATAACTGAATAATGCATATTCTTTTCAACTACACATACAATATTTAGCAAAACTGACCACATAGCATGAAGCAAGTCTGTACAAGTTTCAAATGACAAAAATCATATTGTACGCTCTCTGGCCACTATATCACTTATGCCAGAAATAAGTAACAATCCTATCCTATATAATAAAAGCCTAATATGCTAAGTGTCCAGTAAACCGTCAGCTGTTCAACCAATCAAAGCTTAATATGCTAATGATATGCTAAGGTCACTCAACCACTCCCTATGCCATGCACTGACCACCAGGGGGCAGATTCTACTATTTGTAGGTTAGCTTGCTGCTGGGGTCGGGGGAGAGGGATGGAGCGAGATGGGCCCCACAGGCCCTGGAGCCCTCCTCATCCCTCCCTGGCCGGCCAACCTCCGGAGTCTCTCCCCGCCAGATCATGCACCAGGCCTCTAGTAAGGTAATAAGAAAACGCTTAGAAATTAAGGCATACATTACTAATCAACCCAATAAATCAAAAGGGAGAAACACAGGGCAAATTAGAAGGCATTTGGAAATAAATGATAATAAAAACATATACCAAAACTTGGGAGGATAGATGAATCTCCATACTTAGCGGAAAACTACAGCCTGCCATGCATTTATTAGAAAAGAGAGGATAAAAGTTAGTGGTGGGGGGGGAAGTAAAATAAGCCCAACAGTAGAGGGGAAACAGATTAATGAAGCAGAAAGCTAAATGTGAGTTCTTTGAAAGACATTAACATTGATAAGCCACTGGTGAGACTGACCAAGGAAAGGAGAGGAGAAACCTAGAAAAGCAGACAGCCAATAAAGTGTAAGAAAAGGCCATGTTCCAGATTCCACAAACGTCATGCCAGTGGGTTCCCAGAGCTTCGCGCTCCCCCTTCGGGGACCTCGCTCGCTCCCCGCTGCGGGTGCTTTCCAGGGCAGGAGCACCCCCGGTCCCTCAGCGTGCCGATCGGAGGCCGGCGGATCGGAAGCCCGCGAGCCGCCGCCGCGCCCTCACCAGCTGCCGGTCCGCTACCGTCCGGTCCCGCACAAGGCTGTACACCTGGCTCCGCAGCGCGATGGGCGGCAGCGCGTCTTCGAACAGGCCTCGCGGGAACAGCCGCCCCAGCTCCACGACTGCCGCGCGCGTCGACCCCGGGCGGGGAGGGCTGCCCGGCGGGGCGCCGCCCCCCAACACCCGGGCACCGGCCGCGCCCCTCGGGGGGTCGGCCTCGGCGGGCCCGCCTCCGCGCCGCCGCCTCAGACCCAGCGGCTCCGCGCCCAGGCGCGGCCTCTTCCGGCTCATGTCGCGGACCTGGAGCCGTGGCCGCGAACGGAGGCTCCGGCGCCGCGGTGACGCCAGCGACCCGCGCGCGCGTGGGCGACGCCGCGGACGAGCGGCCACCCGGGGAGCACAGGCTGGGCCCTCCGCTGGCGCAAAATGATCGCGTCATCGAGCCGGAAACCCGCTCGGTCTCCGCGGTCCTGCGCGGCGTCCGGCTCGGCGGTGACCGGCCTGGACTCAGCCGTCACACCTCCTGCCCTCTCCGCGGGCGGACCGCGGGTGCACCGGGCGGGATCTGCTGACGGGCGCCTCCCCCACTCCCGTGGTTCCAGGCCGGAGCCGGCCGTCGGGAGGCCCGCGCCTTCTCCGCCTCCTCTGTAGAAGGGACGCCCCCACCCCCCAGCGCCTAATGGAGCCCCGAGGGACCAAGCGGGGAGCTGGGAAGATAGAAGTAGCTGAACCGCGGAGCAAACTCCCGCGCCCCGCGCCCTCGCTGCCCACAGACCCCGCCCTCTACTCCGGGCCCTTCCCGTTCTACCGACGCCCTTCCCAAATGGGCTGCTTTTCCCTGGACGCCCAGCGCCAGTACCACGGAGATGCCCAAGCCTTGCGCTACTACAGCCCACCCACCAATGGTCAGGGCCCCAACTTTGACCTCAGAGAGGGGTACCCCGACCGATACCAGCCGCGGGACGAGGAAGTGCGAGAGGGCCTGGACCATCTGCTGCGCTGGCTCCTGGAGCACAGAGGCGGGCTGGAGGGGTGAGCGCGCGAAGAGATGGAGGGGCCTGCCTGCCCCTACGATTAGGAAGCCAGCGCGGGAGGGCACCGGTCCTTGGCGGGAACTCTGGGGGAGTTCTGAGCCAGTGCTGGGTGGCCTTCAGCCTCTCCCTCCTCCCAGGGGTCCCGGCTGGCTGGCAGGAGCCATCGTGACGTGGCGGGGGCACCTGACAAAACTGCTGACGACGCCCTACGAGCGGCAGGAGGGCTGGCAACTGGCGGCCTCCAGGTTCCAGGGGACACTGTACCTGAGTGAGGTGGAGACCCAGGCTGCCCGGGCGCAGAGGCTCGCCCGGCCGCCCCTCCTCCGGGAGCTGATGTACATGGGGTACAAGTTCGAGCAGTACATGTGTGCAGGTGAGAGTTAACCCTGTTCTGCAGTCCCCGCCCCCCGCTCCCCCAGAGTCTGAGAGCCCCCACCCTATTGCTGCTTCTCTCTGTACAGACAAACCTGGAGCCTCCCCCGACCCCTCTGGGGAGGTTAACACCAACGTGGCCTTCTGCTCTGTGCTACGCAGCCGCCTGGGAAGCCACCCTCTGCTCTTCTCGGGGGAGGTGGACTGCACAGACCCCCAGGCCCCATCTCTGCAGCCCCCCACCTGCTATGTGGAGCTCAAGACCTCCAAGGAGATGCACAGCCCGGGCCAATGGAGGAGCTTCTACAGGTTCAGGAGCGGGTGGGCTGGGCGGGCCAGGGCTGAGAACTGACAGCTGGGAAAGGGATTTGGGGGAAGAGGAGGAGGCGCCCCCCTGACGCCTGTCTTTCCTTACAGACACAAGCTCCTGAAATGGTGGGCTCAGTCATTCCTCCTGGGCGTCCCAAATGTTGTTGCTGGCTTCCGCAACCCGGAGGGGTTTGTCTGTTCCCTCAAGACCTTTCCCACCATGCAGATGTTTGAACACGTCAGGGTAAGGCAGTGGTACCTGGACCCCCACGCTAAGACCCCAGGTCCCATGTCCAGGCCTGTAGTGTGTCCCCTCTCCCACTCCTGCCCTCACTTGTCTCTGCCTCCTCCTCGGCCCTCTCCAGAATGACCGTGATGGCTGGAACCCTTCCGTGTGCATGAACTTCTGTGCCGCCTTCCTCAGCTTTGCCCAGAACACAGTCGTCCAGGATGACCCCAGGTGAGGCATTCGGCTCTGCCCTCCCCTCTGGGCCCTGGGAGCCAGGCCTCCAGCCCTCAGCTGGTGACTCCGTCTCTCCTTAGGCTTGTCCACCTCTTCTCCTGGGAGCCTGGAGGCCCAGTCACCGTGTCTGTACATCGGGATGCACCCCATGTCTTCCTGCCCACATGGTACGTGGAAGCCATGACTCAGGAGCTCCCATCGCCCCAAGACACCGTCCCCTAAGGACTTATACCTCGGGGGGCTGGTCCTGTCTCTGTGCAGTTAAAGGCAGACTTCCAGGTGGTTCTCCCTGCTGTGTCTTTGAGCTGTCACCCTGCCCAGCACCTCAAGTACACACAGGTGGTTTGCTGTTTTATTATTTTTCCCTGCGGCTCATTCACTGAGTATAGAGACTAGCTGCAAAGACGATGTCCCTCCGCAGCAGGGTAGCTGCCGTCTCCATCTTAGCACCCAGCACAGGCTCGCCTACCAGGCGGGCCGCCCCTCGCAGTGAACGACACATCTCGGCCAGGCGCTGGATGCAGCGGACCACCAGGCCCTCGGGTGTCCCCGAGAGCCCTGCCAACTCAGAGAAAGGCTGTGGGGGAAGCAGGGTGGGGACTAAATTTGATAGACCTGGGCAGGCTCTTCCCAACCGCCTGCAAAACCCCAAATCCAGTTACTCACCATGCCCCGGGCCCACTCGTACACAACCCCAACCAGTCCAAAATTCAGCTCCCCTACAAATTCTTCCACTGTCTGGTTCAGGCCGCAGGCCACCTGGACCTCACCAATCCGCTTGGCCACAGTGCGGACACGTTCCACTCCCTGCAGGTGGGAGGGACAGGTTAAGACCCCCCTTCCTGCTCCAGGACTAGGGAGGCTCAGGTCAAGGAAGAAGCCATTCCAGCTCTTAGGGGCATTTACAGGGTTGGAGAGGTCACTGGGGGATCCTGGGGGTGGGGCCTGGGAATGCTGCAGCCGGGGGGAGGGGGGACCAATACCTGTTTGAGGGTACTTGGGAGCTGCTCCCCAGTGTCCCCGGGGCTCTGGCAGACCAGGCCGGAGAGCAGGGCTGCTATTTCCTCCGGCCGCAGGGCACTCAGAGCGTTGTCGAACATGAGCTCGGTGAGGAGCAGCTCGTGGCTGCTCATGGCACAAGCTACGCGCCCCGCCAGCTTCACCGTGCCCACCTCGTCTACATAGCCCAGAGTTCGGAGCACCTGGACAGAAGATGGCAGGTGTTGGAAGCCTGCTGTTCTCCCTCACTAGCCCCCTCCACACACTGCTCTCACCTCTACTCGCTGGTGGTACTCAGGGAGCAGCAGTAGCGACTGGTCTGACAGCAGGAAGCGCAGCCGCTCTATCTCCTTCTGTACCTGCCTTCGCTCCTGCAGCTTCAGGTACTGTGGAGAGCCACAGGCAGGGGCGGGTCAGCGTCTCCCTCACCTTCCACAGGGCTTGAGGACTAGGGCTGACATGGGGGTAGGTAGTCTACAGGGGACCAGAGAGAAAAAGCTTAGAAGCTGGCATCCAGGGCCCTACCTGAGCAGGGAAACGGGGGCTGTGCACGCACTGAGCCCCCCGGATCAGCTCCTCTAGCTTCCGGGCCCGGAGTCCCCCCTCAACCACTGACACATCCTTAAGCTGCAAGTCATTGACAGGGTCAAGGGTAGGGGGTCCTGCCGGGTGGGCCTGAGCCAGACGCAGCAATTCCTGGGCAGCAGCGGTCACAGCAGCGAGGGGAGGGTCCTTCCTGAGGAAGGAGCAGGTTCTGAGACGTCTCTTCTGTAAGAGCGCCCCTCAGGCTGCAGGCCTCCCCACCACACCTCCCATTCCCCACCACGTGGTCCCTCCCCGGGAAAGGGCCTCCCCAGCATCGGACTTGAATTTCAGCTGCTGCCTCTTGATGAAGTCCTCCAAGATCTTCTCCCCATTCACCCGGAGCACTTTGGTGGTGATGGCAGCCACGTCTCCGGGCTGGAGTTTGGCCACAGTGTGCTCACAGGGCCCTGTGAAAAGGGACAAGCAGGGTCAGACCTCGCCCTGAACCCTGCCTTCACTGCCCTAGGGACCTGGGCATCTGCCCCTCTCACCTTCAGGCAGGAACAGTTTGAATCCCACCAGGTCCTCTGGGTAGGGCACACCTGGGGAGGCCGAGCGCCTCTCCTGTGGGTCCTCAGACACGGGTTTATCACACAAGACCAGAGTGGTGAATACTCTGCTGGTGGAGTTCGAGGAGACCTAGGGGAGGGGAGGCCAGGACAAGGCAATGTGAGGAGTGGACAACAAGGTCGAGAGCAGGTCCCACCTTCAGGCAGGGATCATGGAGTAGCCACGCAGAGCCCACCAATACAGACCAAGTCAAGCAAGCAGCAGGCGGGTTGGGGGTGCAGGGGAGGGCAGAGGGCACCAAGTGGTGGTGATGGGAGGGAAAGGAAGGCAAGAGGGAAGATGAGGGCACTGCTAAGTGTAACCTGCTCCTCCCTCTGGGGCCCAGGCCCCCTGCATCACCTGCAGGACCACACCCAGTGCGTTGTGATGCTCCTGACTCTTCACAACCACCACCCTTCCAGCCGAGAGAGACTTCAGCCCGTTGACAGACTCCATGACACGTCGCTGAAGAGCGGGGATGTGCACACGGGATGAAGGAGGAAGTGTCAGGGATGCAGGGACCAGTTCAGGAGCACCCAGAGTGCCATTTGTCTTCCTCCCCTCCTCCATCTCCCCCAGCACACCCTTGCTGACCTGGATCAGGCTGCGGGTTTCTGTCAGTTCCTCTCCCCAGCTGTAATACGCAGGCAGGTCCACCAGTTGGCCAGTCAGGTCAGGCTCCTCCAAGGCCCCCAGCTTCTTGGTTAATTCAGCCAGAGCCTGTTCGTGGGCCTGGGTAGGAGCAAGGGCAGGTGTGAAATGAGTCTCCAGGCTCAAGTCGCTACATCCCCACCTACACCCACTGGCCTCCGCATGCCACCTCTTCCCAGCCTGGCTTCCCTCGTCCGTCCAGGCCAGGGTACTGGTCACCGACCCCTCACCTTGCTGTCCTTGCGGGATGGAAACTCGGAGAAGCTCCTCTTCATCATGTCCTCCACCCTAAGGGCGTCCACCCGCAGCAGGTTGAGGATCATGGTGTACGTGAGGCGGAACTGAGACTGCAGCTGCGATGGCTTACCCTGTGGAGAGCGGGGAGACCAGGCTGGGCCCGCTGCTCCCCAGCCAGCCCTCTGCAGACCACCCTGCCATGTGGGACCCTAGACACACTGCCCGCTCACCTCTTCTGCCAAATAAGGGAGCAAAACTGACAGATTCACAAAGGTCCTGCTAGCTCCGCACTCAGTGTGGGACTAGAAATGAGACTGGTCTAGCCCTTGGATCTGCTCACTCCCACCTGGGCTTCTCCCAGGCAAAAGGAAATAACAGAAAGGAAGGAGAGGGGAAGGGCCGGGAGAGGGAGCCCGGTGGGCGGAGCCGGGCCAGGCTGTCTCACCGTCATCATGCGGTGCAGGTCCACCATCTCGGGCACGCGGCCCTTGCAGAGCAGGATGACGGTGCCCGTGGGGTCCAGGCCCCTGCGGCCCGCCCGGCCTGCCATCTGCACGTACTCCCCAGGGAGCAGGTCCCGGAAGGCGTTGCCATCGTGCTTTCGCATGGAGTCAAACACCACCGTCCGGGCCGGCATGTTGACACCCATGGCAAAGGTCTCTGTGGCAAATAAGACCTGGGACACGGGAAGAGGATCAGCACAGGCCCCGCAGCCACCCCACGCCTCACTCCAGCGAGGCACGTAGGCAGCTGCGTGGTCCAGGTGGTTACCTCACAGGAGCCCATTCCACTCCGGGCAAATGGATCTAATGGGGACGACCACTTCCCGCATTTACTTACTTAGCTACCTATTCATTTCTTTGTGCCCCCATGTCCCATCCCCATCCCCCACTGTCAGTTGTCCGATGTCTTTAATGGGTATCATTTTGTGTGAATATGTTCTTGCATGTTGTCTTGTGTGCGTATAATTTGCAATTCACATGGAAAGCAGTTGTGTGTATCCTGTTTCCTTACTTCTTTTCCTCCACATGGTGTTTTCAGCACCCACCCATGTTCCTGTGGTTACACCTAACCTCTCGCTTCCAACTGCGGCAGGACACTGGGGAGCATCCCTACAGCTACCCACCTGCTCTCCCCTGAGGGGCAGGGACCAATCCCTGCCAGACTGGCCAACAAAGAGAGAGCAGACTTGTTTCCCCCTGGACTGGAGTGAGGACTTCTTTGTGGTTTATATTGAGGAATGGAATTGAGGGTCAAGTATGTTATACCTACTCTGGCCTAAAGATTGCCAGGGTACACGCCAGACTGGCCACCCTGTACGAAGGTTCCTATAGTCCTATGCAGGCAGACCTCGCTTGACTGCAATTGCAGATACTGCACGTCCATCAACATGGGGGCAAGACCCTCCACCAGCGAAAAGATTACAATTCACTGAAGGCTCGGAAGATGGTGAGCATTCATATTCTTTAAAGTCCGTGCATTGTTTTCAGACATAACCCTCTTGTAGACTTAACAGAGTACAGTATGGTATAAGCATAACTTTTACATGCACTGAGAAGCCAAAAACTCCGTATGCCTCGCCATAATGAGACACTCACTGCGGTGGTCCGGGACCCAGCCACCATGTGCCCGAGGTCTGCCTGCGGCTATGACAACTTTTGGATCAGCCAGTTTCCTAAGTTTCACCATCTTAAGCACTGAAGTCTTCAATTTGCATTTTTCTGATGACTTCTATGCTTGCTAGCCTTTTGGGTTTCTCCTCTGAATGCATCCCCGTTTAAGATGAGGAACCTAAAGTTTGGGAGATTAAGAAGCTACAGAAGGGCCGCAGGGAGGAGGCGGCGGCATGCACCTTGACCAGGCCGCGGCTGAAGAGCATCTCCACAATTTCCTTGAGGATGGGCAGGATGCCGCTGTGGTGCACACCCAGGCCTCGGTGCAGGAGCTCCGACATGTGCAGCACCTGCGGGGACCGAGGCCGTGGTCAGGGGGGTGCGTCGAGCACCCACCCCACCAGCATCCGAGCCCAGGGCCCTCCACACCTGGGGCAGCTGCCGGTCAGAGCCGCGGAGGCGAGCAAGGCAGCGCTGCAGGAAGAGGTGAATCTCGCTCTTTTCTGAACTCGTGGTGAGATCCAGGGAGGTGAGGCCCGAAGCCTGCTCGTCACAGCGGCCCCGGGAGAATGTGAACACCACCACGGGCAGCTGCGCACGGGTGCGGAGGGAGGCCAGGAGGGACAGGTACACACCACGGTCCTGGGGAGTCACCGGTGGGGGAAGAAGGAAGTGTCACTGGGGCAGTCCTCACAGCGCAAGTCCGATCCCGGGGGATGAGGGAAGAAGCAGGTGGTGAAAGGTCTGGAGCCTGCTGGTCCTCACCTGTGCAGGCCCCCCCTGATGCGTGGGCTGCTTGGCCCCAAAGGTCTGGGCGTGTTTGCTCATCCTCTCCTTCTTGGCCTCCACAGCTGCATAGTACCTGAGTGTACAGAGGGTGGCCATCAGTCCCGCCTGCTGGGCCCAGCGCTGACACCCGCCCCCCTCACAGCTTACCCCTTTGTGTGGAAGGCGCCTCGGGAGTCCAGCAACAGGAAGAGCTCCCCCTGGGTCTTGGGGCTGTTCCCCGTGAAGAGAAAATGCTCCAGGGGCACGGGGCGGGCAGCAGTGCTGACCACGTAGATCTGGCGGCGCTTCAGTCGTCTGAGCAGGAAGGAAACAGGTCAGGGGTGGGGTATGGGAAGGAGAAGCCCACATCCCCACCCACCTCTGCCTTCTGGCCTCCCCCAGTCTTTGCTGGGAGCCGGACTGGAAGGCTGTTCCTGTCATATCTCTCAACATTCAAAGTGGTCTGGGCCCAAGTGGGCCATGTTCCCCAGCCCCACTCCGACCCCTCTCCCCCCACGGTCTGGCCACTCTCCCTGCTGTGGCAGTCCTTGCCCCCAACCCCAACCAAGGGAGGACCACAGCCCCTTCGCCCCAGCACCCCGGGACACACATCTCACCCAATCCAGTCAGCAAATTCAAGGGCATTGGGGACAGTGGCGCTCAGAAGGATGATGGAGACATGGTCAGGGAGCATGATGAGCACCTCCTCCCACACGACCCCACGCTGGGCAGAGAGGGAAGACAAGTCATGGGCAGCTCAGAGGGCTGCCCTGCTCCTAGGCTTCCACTGGAGGGCAAAGGCAGGGAGGTTCAGGGTGTGTGGAGGGAGCTGCTGAGCTAGCCCCACAGGAAAGAACTGCTGGTCTGGGGCCCCACGGGCCTCCTGCTCCTTACCTCAGCATCGTTGATGTAGTGAACCTCATCAAAGATGACCCACTCCAGGTCCCGGATGATGTCCGAGCCGCTGTACAGCATGGAGCTGGGGGGAGACCGCAGGCTGACTCCCCAGTGGCTCCTGTGTCCACCAACCCAGCCAACAGCTCCAGAGCAGCCTCACCTTCCTGACCCAGAACCCACCGGTGTTGAGTGCCCATCTCTCACCGAAGGATCTCTGTCGTCATGATGAGGCAGGAGGCCTCTGGGTGCAGCTGCACGTCCCCCGTGAGCAGCCCCACGTCCCCGAATGTGTTTCGGAAGTCTCGGAACTTCTGGTTACTCAGAGCCTTGATAGGGGAAGTGTAGATGGTGCTGGAAGAGGGTGTGAGGTTAGCCAGTCACTCCACACAGACTGCGGTCGGCACCTCCTCTCCTACCCTGAGCCCTCCCAGCAGCATACCGCAGAGCTCAGGTGGCCCCCTTTCTTCACCCAAACTGCCCTCATTCTCCTTCATGATGTGATCTCAGAAAAATTCTGTCCCACGACCCCTTCCTGAACTAAATGCATGCAGGTCACACTTCTAAACTCTCTCCCCACACCTTCTCATTTCCTCCCGGGCCCGTCTCAATTCCTCCCCCAAATCTCCCATCGAAAAGATGAAGTAAAGCCAGGCTGGTGCGGTTCAAAGGTTGAGCACTGACCTATGAACCAGGAGGTCATGGTTTGATTCCCAGTCAGGGCACATGCCCGGGTTGCGGGCTCAACCCCAGGGTGGAGCATGCAGAAGGCAGCCGATCAATGATTCTCTCTCATCACTGATGTTCCTATCTCTCTCTCTCCCTCTCCCTTCCTCTCTGAAATCAATAAAAATGTATTTTTAAATAACAAGTAAAAGATGAAGTACAGACATGGGAAGAGAGGAGACTTAGAAAGGACGCAGGAGAAAGCAGGGATGGCTGAGGAAGGGAAGGTTGTACCGTGTCATGTGCTTCTGGGCAAGGGCAATGGCGTATTCAGCCACAACTGTCTTCCCTGCAGACGTGTGAGCCGCCACGAAGACCGAGTCGTGCCGTTCCAAGTGCAGGATGGCCTGTTTCTGGAACACATCAGGCTCAAATGGCCACTGTGGGAGAGAGAACTAGATGAGGGCTAAGGAAGGGAGAGGGGCCTTCCTACCTCTGGCTCCTGAGGCATGCAGGGCAGGAGAAGGCCAGTGTGAGCTAGGCTGGGACTGAGGTCCAAGTCCGGCCTGGAAGGCATCTGGCCTCTGGGGAAGAGAGCAGACAAGGCAGCGGGCTGGGAGGAGGTGGGGAGATGTGAGGACTGCGCCACACTACCTGGAAGGCTGGCTGGGGAATGAGGCGGTAGAAGTCACCAACAGGGGAGGTGACATCCACAGGAATGGCCCACTGCTCCTGAGGAAGGGGTTTGGGGGTCTCTGAAGGGGACACAACTGTGGACGCTTCCTGGAAAAGCAAGGGGTAGGAGTGATAAAGATACAACCAGAAAGCTCCCCATTCCCACTCCTCCCAAAAGATGTCCAGTCTCTCCCTTAGATCCAAGCCAGCCAGCCCACCCACCCGGCTGGGGCCAAGGCCCCGTTCTTTCCTGTTTCAACTGCCCAGAAGCACCCACCTTCAACACTAGGTCCTCTAAGCTGCTTGCTCGGGCCAAGGTAGCACTGCAGGGAGAGGCTGAAACAGTGTCTTCTCTGGTACCTCCCGGCTGTCCCAATGCCTCCTTCTCGTCTTCGTCGCCCCCACTCAAATCCAGGGGCTCTAGCAGACGGCTGAGGCTGAGCAACCCAGGAGCTGGAGCTGGGTGAGCTGAGGAGCAAGGCAAAAAGGGAGACCCAGTCCATCCATCTCTGTTCTACAGGAGAAGGGCACCACTTCTCCTACACTCCCATTCAGAACTCACCCTTTGCTGCGAAGTCCATGCCTTTCTCGAAGCCCGGTGGAATAGTAAGGAGATCTGGAGGACAGGGACAGAGAGAGTCAGGACCACTGCACACTACTGAACAAGTCATCTGTCACACAGACTGAAGAATGCCATGCACAGCACAGGCGTTGTAGCTAGGGACAGTTGTAATAGTTTTCCAACACGTGACAGTAACATTGGTTATGGAAGGGGGACCTTTTCCTAACTTGATCAAAGGCACAGAAGGGCTAGCAGCAGCTCAGTGCCAGACCTGGCCCCTCGTCCTCAGGGCCCAGACTTGGAGCCCTGCCTCCCAAGGGTCCATCCTGGCACCACCTCACCTTTCTCAAAGTCTATCTCCTCCTCAGCTTCCTCCCGAGTGCTCAGCTCTGTTATGGTGGGCTCATCCATTCCACCTGGGGAGAGGTTGGACACGAGGATTCATGAGGGGGGATACGGGAACCCTTCCCTGGAGACTGAGGGCTCCCTCCCCTACAATCTCATTTCCACAACTATTACCTGGCCAGAAAGGGTACTGTGTTGGATTCCCCCACAAGGACTGGGCGATGGGCCCTGGTGGCCGGCAAAGAGATAAGGAGGTCGTGGCCAACAGGTCTGTATTCTCCAGCAGGACCTGAGGTGAGAGATGAGAGCCCAAGGCTGAGCTTGCCTCCGACCCTCCTTCCCCAACTCTGCTGCTCGTGGCCCCTGAGTGCTTACCTCCTTGAAGCCCAATATCTGCCCCGTGGTTGGTTGTCTTTGGGCTTGCAGGTCGGAGGGGAGTGGGGCCCCCAGTACAGTGAGGAGAGACCAAGGATCCATCTTCCTCTGCCATTTTCTAGAGAGAAGAAAGTAATTTTCAAGTCTTCTTTCTCCTCTGTCTCAGCTTCCTTCATGGGCCCATCTCCCTAGTCCAGGCCCCTCCGACCCCTCACCGAGCTGAGTGCTCCAGGCCATGCAGAGGCAGCCAGGCTGGAGACGACAGGAACCACTGCTCTGCTTCTTGCTGCAGATTTGGGGCACAGGGAGGAAGGCCGTGGGGAAGCTGGAATAAGGGCGAGATGAGAGAACGTGATGGGACTGGTGTTAGAAATGGCAGATGACCCAGACAGACTAGGACAATCAAAGTGAAGCGATGTTTTCCAAAGGCTGTAATACTTTACAGGACAAAGGATCTGCTGGTTAATAGTACGGATTTCAGAAGCTGGGGCTGGACCTAGGAATCTGTATTTTTTAAAAGCTCCCCCACTGATTATGAGGCACACTGAAGTTTGAGAATTTCAAAAGTTGAAGAGTGGGCTGGCATCTCAGCCACCAACAGTGCTTAGAGACAGAAGGGACTGCAGTGAGAAAAGACACATTGAAAAGAGCAGTTCCGGGAGCTAAGACATCCCCTGAGCTCCCTGCTGGTCCTCAAGGGGCTCCAACCCAGAGCAGTGTTAGGCTGGAGTCTGTCCTGCACCAGGCCACGCCCGGATGACAGGTGTCGACAGAAAAGCGGGTCATGCTATTCCTACAGTAAGGAAAAGGTTTTACGCTCACTGCGGGTCAAAGGTTAGGGTCAAAAGTCACTCACTGTGCTCTCTGGAGCCCCAGGCACATTCCGCAGCTCCCAGCGCCCAGTGCATCCCACCTCCACAGCCCGAAGAGGCAGGTCCAGGGGGTCTAGGGGAGGTAGCACTACGGGAGAAAGATCAGAGGTCAGGGGTCAAGGGTAGATTCCTGTCTACTCCTTCGTTCCACCCCCTCCCCCTCACCCAGTCTCTCCTTCTCCATCATCTGGGAGCCTCAGCAGCCGCCCCGCAGCCGGAAGTGCAGCAGGAGCAGCGATGTAAGCCCCGCCCCCGAAAGGGCGGAAGTGAAGGCGACTTCCACCACCCACCCGCCGGGGGCGGAGACGAGTGCCTGCGAGGGGCCGCCCGCTTCGGCGCCGGGGAAGGCCGGGCGGAAGTGCCTGCGCGGCGGCTGCCTTGGGTACCGCGCTTCCGCCCCTCGCTACGTCATCGTTCCGAGCCGTCGCCCGTGCCCCCGGGCCGTCGCCCGAGACCGCGGCCGGGCTGACGCCCTCTCAGGTAAGGAGCTCTCCTCACCCTTCGCCCCTTTTTTTCCGAGCTCCTTCTTCCTTCTTCCTTCTTCCCTTTTCCGATGTTCTGAGAGTGCTGCGCAGGTTCCACCGCCTCCTCTGCAGTTGGGACCCCGCGGTTGCCATACTAACCCGTTGGAGGGGGGGAGGAGGGCTCTGGTGCCATCGTCTTGGCGACGGAGGGGTGTTTCTCCCTGGTCCACGTGGTGCCGCTAGGCGCTGGTGTCCGTGATTCCTAGCGAGGAGGGATGCTGGGGGACCCCGACGAGCGGGGCTTGGACGGCAGCCGAGCCTAAGCCAGGGCTAGGGAGAGGCGACCCCCAGGAGTAAGCAGGCCTGGGCGGTGACGGTGGAGAAAGATGTCTTGGGCCCCGCCCCTGAACCAGGAGCCACCATGTTGGTGATACCCCCCGGACTGAGCGAGGAGGAGGAGGCTCTGCAGAAGAAATTCAACAAACTGAAGAAAAAGGTGAGGGAGTGTGTGTGGGCAGGGCCCGACTTTCACAGGCTCACCCAGGCCGCCTGCGTAGTGTGCGGGATGGAGGGCTCTGGCTCAGCCTGAGGTGTAGCTCAGAGGCGGGCATGTCTCTTTCCTATCAGCTTGCCATGGAGTTGTCTCCCTTCCCCAAGGCTTTGATCACCTCCTGAAGCTGGTGATCCCCAAGTGTAGTTTTTCCAGTTCCGTCTGGTGTCTTACTGATACCCTTCACCTATCCAAAGTAAAATCTTCCTCCTATTCTAATCTTGTTCCTTTTCTTCATCTTCCAAATATGGACCGACCACATTCAGTTCTTCCATGTGTTTGTAATCAAAAATTTCAGCTCTGCCCCTGGCCGGTTAGAACATCGTCCTGATACACGAAGGTTGCAGGTTCAATCCCCACTCAGGGCACAGACAAGAATCAAATCAGTAAGTGGAGCAATACATCAGTGTTTCTCTTTCTCTCAAATCAGTTTTTTCAAATCTCATCTCTGACTTCGCCATTTGCATAGACAAACAGATGCTGTCTTCTTTTAAAAAATACCCTATATAATAAAAGCCTAATATGCTAAGTGTGCTGTCAGCCATTCAGCCAATCAAAGTGTAATATGCTAATGACTAGAGGCCCAGTGCACGAAATTCGTGCACGGGGTGGGGTGTCCCTCAGCCCTGTCTGCACCCTTTCCAATCTGGGACCCCTCAAGGGATGTCCCACTGCCCGTTTAGGTCCGATTCCGGTAGGATCGGGCCTAAACGGGCAGTCAGACATCCCTCTCACAATCTAGGACTGCTGGCTCCCAACTGCTCACCTGCCTGCCTTCCTGATTGCCCCTAACCGCTTCTGCCTGCCAACCTGATCACCCCCTAACCACTCCCCTGCCAGCCTGATTGCCCCAAACTGCCCTCCCCCTGCAGGCCTGGTCACCCCTAACTGCCCTCCCCTGCAGGCCTGGTCACCCCTAACTGCCCTCCCCTGTTGGCCTGATCACCCACAACTGCCCTCCCTTGCAGGCCTGGTCCCTCCCAACTGCCCTCCCCTGCTGGCCATCTTGTGGCGGCCATCTTTTGTCCACATGGGGGCAGCAATCTTGTGTGTTGGAGTGGTGGTCAATTTGCATATTACTCTTTTATTAGGATGTGCTAAGTCCACTCAACCACTCACTATGACATGCACTGACCACCAGGAGGCAGACAGTCGACCAGTCACTATGATATGCACTGACCACCATGGGGCAGATGCTCCGACTGGTAGGTTAGTTTGCTGCTGGGGTCCAGCTGATCTGGACAGAGCGAGATGGGCCGGACACGCCCTGGAGCCCTCCCACGGTCCCTCCCCACCTGGCCAACCTCCCATGTCCCTCCCCGGCCCCAGTCATGCACCGGTGGGGTTCCTTGGCCTGGCCTGCACCCTATCCCAATCTGAGACCCTTTGGGGGATGTCGGAGAGCCAGTTTCAGCCCGATCCCACAGGCCTGGCTGAGGGACCCCTCTGGTGCATGAATTCATGCGCTGGGCCTCTAGTACATATTATGTATTTTTAATTTCAGAGAGGAAGAGAGAATGAGAGAAGTGGGGACATCAATGATGAGAGGGAATCATTGATCTATTACCTCCTGCATAACCCCCTATTGGGGATTGAGCCAGCAACCTGGGCATGTGCCCTGACGGGGAATGGAATCATGACCTCCAGGTTCATAGGTCAATGCTCAACCAATGAGCCACACCAGCCAGGCTCTTTGATTCTTTGTTGAAAATAATTTCTCCCATTTCTTTTTTCTTGCGTATTCCATAAATCAGGTCTTTGCTGATGTTCACTTAGACTGTTGTAATGGTCTCTAAACATGTTTCTTAGTGTGTCTTTTTAACAGATTTCTTCACTCTTATTAAAATGATCCATTGGAAACACAACTGTCCTTTTTCTCAGAATCCTTAAGTAGTTTCACATTGTGGAACAAAATCTTAAGTTGGTATCGCTTTTCAGTAAAATAGAACTATTCACTAGTCCCAAAACATGCATTCCCAAAGCATTCTTATATCTGCATTTTTTTCACACTGTTTTCTTTGTGGAAAATGCTCTTTTTCTCAGTCTCTGTTGTACAGATTTTACCCAGGGTTCAGTTTAATAGCCATTTGACATCAGGAAATTTTACTTGCTCTCAAGCAGTTTGTATCTCTTATAAACGTTCTTGACAATTTAGTTTAGACATTCTATTCTTCAGATTGTGAGCTTCTTGCACAGGAGGAACTGTGTCTCGTGCTTTTGCATGTCCCTGCTATGAAGTAGTGAATGCGTGTTCTTGTTAAGTGCGCAGGAGATGGGTGGGTGAAGCCCCCAAGAAAGGGATGTAGGCCTATGCTTGCTTGCAGCTTATAACCGGGAACTCTGGCCCATGATTGAATTCCTCATCTTCACCTTCAGAAACTTGATACTTTGGGAAGTCACTGGATACCGTGGTTTGGGTAGCTTAGGTGTCACTGGCACTGCAGATGGTCTAGGGCTGCCTCAGCGAGCCCCTCCAGGAGCACCATTTGTGTTGTTTTCTTTGAGAAAGGGAGCCCCTGGAGTGAGGTGGCCAAGGGCCTTGGGAAACGATCTGGTCAGGGTGGCCCTCACCAACCCCTCTCTTATTCTTGTTTCCAGAAAAAGGCATTGCTGGCTCTGAAGAAGCAAAGTAGCAGCAGCATAGCCAGCCAAGGCGGTGTGAAACGCTGTGAGTGACGGGAAACGGGAACACAGGGCTGGCCTTTCTCCCACCTGGCCAACCTAACACCTCTTTCCCTCCCCACTCCAGCGCTGTCAGAGCAGCCTGTGGTGGACACAGCCACCGCAACGGAGCAGGCGAAGCAGCTGGTGAAGTCAGGAGCCATCAGTGCCATCAAGGCTGAGACCAAGAACTCGGGCTTCAAGCGTTCTCGAACCCTAGAGGGAAAGTTAAAAGTAAGCACAAGCAGAAAGCTAGTCCAGGGACCCTTGACTTCAAAGGGCATCCCTCCGCGTTGGAATGGAGGCAGGTTGAGGGGAAAAGGAATGCCTGCTCAATCCTGGGCAAATTGTCTGCCACTCCGAGCTTCGGGTTGTTACCCAGAAAGTGAAGACAATGGGTGACTTCTAAGTTCTGCACTTTGCACAGTCTTGCTCCAGTCCATGTATGAGAGCTCTTGGATTGTGTTGTTCTCAGGAGTTGAACAGGCTGAATTGTTAGCAGGTTCAAGAAATGTTGAGATACACTAAGTATTTTATGGGTATATTAGGGTCACTTATTTTAAAATACCACATAATCAAATAAGAAAAGTACAGCCCTGACCGGTTTGGCTCAGTGGATAGAGCGTTGGCCTGCAGACTGAAGGATTCCAGGTTCGATTCCAGTCAAGGGCATGTACCTTGGTTGCAGGCACATTCCCAGTAGGGGTCGTGCAGGAGGCAGCTAATCGATGTTTCTCTCTCATCTATGTTTCTAACTCTATCCCTCTTCCTTCCTCTCTGTAAAAAATCAATAAGATATATATATATTTTTTTTTTTTTTTTAAAGAAAGAAAAGTACAAAGGAATTAAAAGGAAAAAAAGATAGGCCAGCGGGAGGCGAGAAAGGGTGAGGGAAGAGGAATCCCCTCCCTCTGTCCATGGTTGGCCGCCTCCTGCTCCCACTCTGAGGTAGTTCTCTACCACCTTCCAGGACCCTGAGAAGGGACCGGTCCCCACTTTCCAGCCATTCCAGAGGAGCATCTCTGCTGATGACGATCTGCAGGAGGTAACAGCTCCCACTCCTTTGTCCCTGAGGGACCCACATGCCCAAAACTAGGGATTCTCCTAACTGAAACTTGGTCTCTTTCAGTCGTCCAGACGTCCCCAAAGGAAATCTCTGTATGAGAGGTTAGCAAGTTAACCTAGAAATTGGACTGGGTCCCGGTGGGTGGAGGGGGGCTGCCTGGTCCTTGGGAGGTATGAGGCTGGAGGGGAAGGAGCTGGGCTCCAGAGCAACTGTTGAGTCTCTACAGGGTCTCGGAAGACAAGGTAAAGGCCCCCTTTGATCCTCACTGTCTGCCTCCCATAGCTTTGTGTCTTCCAGTGACCGGCTTCGGGACCTGGGGCCAGATGGGGAGGAGACAGAGGGCCCAGGGTCTGGTGATGGCCCTCCTCGAAGCTTTGAATGGGGCTACGAAGAACGTGGTAACGCCCGCTCCTCAGTCTCCCCTCCCCGAAGCCACAGCCGGGACCGCAGTCGTGAACGGAACCGGGACAGAGAACGGGACCGGGACAGAGAACGAGAACGGGACAGAGACCGGGAACGGGACAGAGATCGGGACCGAGACCGAGAGGGCCCTTTCCGCAGTGAGTGGGCGTGGCTAGTGGGGAAAGTGGCCTCAGCGAGGATTGAGGTGGCTCCAGCTAATGTGGACTCTTAAAAGTAGAGGGTGACACATGGTACATCTGCGGCCCCACAGGGTCGGACTCGTTCCCTGAACGCCGGGCCCCTCGGAAGGGGAACACTCTCTACGTGTATGGGGAAGACATGACGCCCACCCTTCTCCGAGGGGCCTTCTCCCCCTTTGGAAACATCATTGACCTCTCCATGGACCCACCCAGAAAGTAAGGAGGACGTCGGGCAAAATGGTCAGTCCCGGGAGGAACGGGTGTGCAGCCTCGGCCAGCCCGTCCCCAGCAGCCTGTAGCATCGGGCTCTGCTGAGAAGAGCCCACGTCCCTCTACTGACCCTGTCTCCTCTCATCCCAGCTGTGCCTTCGTCACCTATGAAAAGATGGAGTCAGCAGATCAGGCCGTTGCTGAGGTGGGCCTCCCAGATCCATTCCTCCGACCCTCCTGCCGTCCTCGTGTTTTCTCTAAAGTCCTGGGAGCCGGAGGCAGTCGTTTCCTCCTGAGAGTCCCTCCCCACTCCCAGCAAACCTTGTTCTCAGCTCTCTGTTCAGTCCCCTCCTAGGATGGCAGCTCATGGAAAGTCTCCTTTGGTTTGTAACGTTTCCCCCATCCTCTGCCCCTCCCCTCCTCTGCCCCAGCTCAACGGGACCCAGGTGGAGTCCGTGCAGCTCAAAGTCAGCATTGCCCGCAAACAGCCCATGCTGGATGCCGCCACCGGCAAGTCTGTCTGGGGCTCCCTCGGTAAGAACGAGATTCTTCCTCATCCTGTCCCCCACCGCTCACCCCTTCTTGTTCCCCTGCATGTCCTGGGTTCCCTAGAGGTCTGGGTCTGTGGGAGGCTCTGGGAATGGGAAGGAGAGTGATCAGGCCCTCTGTCAATTGGAAGTAGGAGAAAGAAGAGAAAATGGTTGAAAATAACTAACTGGAGCAGAGTCAGGTTCGTGAGGAACATGAGCATCTCGTGGCCTTATTCATTTTGAGGTGAAGTGTAGTTGGTTTTATAAAATAAGTATTTGGAATAGGAACTGGAACTCAGGCATGAGGTGAGAAATGCAGACAGATTGTCACCTGTATCTCAGGGTGGCTACAAAATGATGGTATCATTGGGGAGGCTGACTTCTGGAGAGAAAAAAGACCCAGGACTGGGCTTGGATAATATTCAGGGAATATGGTGGAAGCAGGGCTCTGTTCTCCGTGCCCCACTCGTCCCAGCTCTCCTGACATGTTAGGCCAGGGTGAATGCAGCAAAGGAGACAGCAGGAGGGGTCAGGGCTCTTGAAGCCAGAGCCACCCGCTTTGAGAAAGAGCGTGGTCAGCATTGCTAGAGTACAGAGACCCCAGAGATTGGGAGCTGCTGCTGGGGGTTCACTGTAGCCCCAGAGTGGCGGGGATGAAATGAAATCCTTGGAGATGTGGAGGAGAGGGACACACTGGGAACAGGGAGGAATGAGGAAGGGAAGGGAAGGAAAGCTCGAGGCTCAAGGGAGAATGCTCCGGCCACAGCTACCCCCAGAGTGAGTTCTGTTGGGGAGTGTAGCACTTCTCATTTTAGCGGAAATACACTGAGTGGCCACATTATTATGATCTCTGAACACATAATAATCTGGCCACTCAATGTATATCCTCCTATATAATAAAAGGCTAATATGCAAATTGTCCCCTTGACCAGGAGTTGGACCAGCAGGCAGGCCGCCCAAACGCCCATGTCCCCTCCCCCTGGCCAGGCTGGCTGGACCCCACCCATGCACGAATTCATGCACTGGGTTTATATATACTGAGTGGCCAGGTTATTATGCATTCAGAAATCATAATAATCTGGCCACTCAATGTAGATTTTCCTGGCAAAGGAGTGGGCAGAACAGGAGGTTCAGAGCAAGAGTGGCCTTCCAGAGAAAAGGAAGGATTCAGAAAAGACCAGCATGTCAACAAAGGACTATGGAGATTTTCTAATTTTTAACTTTTTAAAAAATATTAATTTCATAGAGAAAGGGAGAGGGAGAGATAAAAACATCAATGATGCGAGAGAATCACTGATTGGCTGCCTCCCACACGCCCTGCACTGGAGGTGGAGCCCACAACCCAGGCATGTGCCCTGACTAGGAATCGAACTGTGACCTTCTGGTTCATAGGTCGACGCTCAACCACTGAGCACAATGGGCCAGGATAATTTTTAGTTTTTGATGTATTGACTCAAAGCAGTAGTAAGCACCATTCAGATGTGTTTTTCTTAGAAAAACAGCAAATGTTATTATTGACACATCTGAATGGTGCTTGGTATCCCCATGTGCCAAGATAACAGGACACCACTCACTGCTTGCTGGGGTGATGTGATGGTTTGGCAGCCACTGGCCTAAGGGGCTAAAGGGAAACAGGTCGTCCCGGCCACCAGAGGGCAGCATAGAAACAGCTTCCAGGAACCAGAGGCCAGGAGGGAGGTGGTCAGACTCTGGGTCTGAGGTCTCACCAGTGCTCTCCTTCAGGCTTTAACTAATCTTTTCCTCCCTCCCTAGCTGTCCAGAACAGTCCTAAGGGTTGCCATCGGGACAAAAGGACCCAGATTGTCTACAATGACGATGTCTACAAGGAAAACCTGGTGGATGGCTTCTAGGTGGCGGAGCTGAACTGCTTGTGCCCCGCCTGCCTCGACACTGGTCTCAGTAAAGCACTGAGGTGGAAGCTCACACATCTCCCTCAGCCTCTGGTTTCTCAGCGCTTGGGATTGGGTTGAGCCTTTTACAACGGCTGTTAGATTTTACCTCGTTTGTAGCAAGATGGCCAGTGCACCTTCCCCACTCCCTTACCCCCAAGGATGTTGAACACAGGTGTTGTCACAGCTGTTTTAATTTGATCCCATGCCCCTTTCCAGCAGGAAACCCCTATAGAAAACCCAGGTCCTCATCATGGAGTTTCTCCTTGAGCCAGGGCAGCACTTGAAAGAGGTTGATGTGAAAGTCTCGGGCGTGAGCAGGTACCTGCAGCTTGTTGTCTTTGCAGACGTCCACTACTCCCCAGCTGATCACACCAACCTGCAGCGGGCATGAGGTTGCCATGGACCATTTGGTAGAATTCCTCTGCACCCCAGGAAGCACAGCTGCCCCCCATGGCACCTGCACAACCTGGGAGAAATAGACTAGGGACCCACTCAGTCCTGTCCTCTGCAGCAGCCAGGCCACCCCGTGGTCCCGACCAGCCGGTTTAGGGGGATTCCTAAGGCGAGGCAGCTCTGCCCTCCCTTTTCTAGCAACATCTGTTGACCTTTCCTGCTTTGGGCCTGTGCTGACCACTTGGTGTCTCCTCCCGGCTGGGAAAGGGGAGACTTACTTGAATGAAGCGACTCCTCTTATGAATAATCAGGGGGCCACCAGAATCACCTACAGGGGAGGAGAAGCTGCAGCGAAACTCCTGGGCCTCAGGAACTAGCAGCTCCACCAGAGAGCCTTTTCTCACCTCTGCAAGTGTTGGGGTCAGCGTAGGGATCCACCCCTCCAGTGCAAAGGAACCTGGGGGTGACCACCTCGGAGATGGCCTTGACTTTTTCATAGCCTGGGGCCTTCTGAGCATCTCTCTCACATGCGGCTTTCTGTAGGTGGGGAGGGAAGCGTGGGGAGAAGGATGAACAAGCTCGCTCAGGGAGAATCTGAGCTGAGGACCTCCTTAGGGTCCCACATTTCTCACCTTATCCCCATTCTTGATGTAGACCTCCTTCCGAGTCAGCATATTCTTCCTGTCCTTGGACAACTCAGACACAAACAGAGCTTTGACATCCTTTGCAGGGAGCAGCTCTTCCACTGGACAGATGGACAGACTGGGTCATTTCAGCACTCCTCTCCCCACCATCTCTGCAGCTCCTGCCGCCCTCCGTAGGGCTGGGGCTCAGGCAGGCACCTCCAGCTTCCCTCATGTCCCACTTGTCTCCGACTCTCACCCTAGTGCTCTTCTCCCTGAACATGTCTTACTCTGTTGCTGGCAAGTGGTTGACAGTGGAAGCCTCAAAGCTTGATTTGTGCCCTCAGTGCAAGGGAGACAGATGGGCCTGTTCAGGAGTGAGAGGGAACAGATGGCAAACGGCACCCCCAGGCCTCCAGCCCCACCTCACACTCTCCTCGGGGAGCCAGACGCCTGACCTGAGAGTCTTGCTATACTGCAGCTTCTTCTTGAGCTTGATCAGGGCCACGTCATAGTCATAAAATTCCGGAATTCCTTCTGCTTTTTTCCCATTGATGTTGTACTTGGGGTGAAATAGAACTTCTTCTATGTCCAAGTCCTGCTTCTTTCCTCCTAAGGTCGGAGGGGAGAGGACCTCTGGGCCACCCACTTCTCTGTGGCAGCCTCCTGCCTCTGGCCCCATGCCATCCCTTACTGATCCAGCGTATAAAGCGGGCGGGGTCTTTTTCTGCCAAGGGCCATTTGGATACTTATAACATCGTTCATGGACCATACAAAATTATCAAATTAAATATCGGCCTGCGAAATGAAGGGTCCTAGGTTGGATTCTAGTCAAGGGCATGTACCTCGGTTGCAGGCTTGATCCCCAGCCCCTGGGAGGCAGCAAACCAATGTGTCTTTCACATCAATGTTTCTCTGTCTCTCCCCTTCCACTCTGTCTTAAAAAGATGTCCTCAGGTGAGGATTAACAAGAAAAAAAAGTTTGCTATATTTGGTCAAATGTTTACCTCATCCCTAATGCCTTGGCAGGGCCAGACCAAATGATTTTTTCACGGGCCAGCTGTTCCCCACCCCTGGTGTAAAGGGATGCATCATCCTTACCCACTTGGACCTTGATTGAGTGTAGCTGGTCGTCCACTGTGAAGCAGTGCGCCGCTGTCAGCACGAAGTACTCAGATACCACAGCCCCCATGCAGTTCTCGTGTGCATTCGGAGGGCGCTAGCAAGAATGGCAGGGGGGGAGCTCGCTCACAAACACCCAACTCTAGCATGGACACTGCCCTCCTGCCAGAGTCCTCCTCCCACCCCCACCTCCCAAGACGCCATGCTTACAATGACTGAGATCTTGGCCTGCCATGGTTGCTTGTGGTAATCGGTACTGTCCTTGTGCTCCCAGACCATGCCGCAAAGACCCAGAGTCCGGGTTTCATCTAGCAAGAAAGGAGAGGGCGCTGAGAGCTGGGGCGCTTCATCCCAATGGCAGCACCTTTGGGGAGGGTGCCGAGGCCCGTGAGGAAAAGGGAGAGGCAAGGGCATTCGTTTACTTGTACTGAAGACCTGAAACCACTGGTACAGTGGAAAGAATTTGAGACTAAGATCGGAGACTTGAATGGTTTTAGGCCCAGCGCACTAGTTTGCTGTCCCTTGGCCTCTGTGAAACCAGGGACTTGAGAAAGGTCTCGTGTCACTGGGAGCTCTGATTCTAAATGGACGTGCCAGGAAGCAATTGTGACACTACGGTGGAGCCAAGGAGAGGCCTTCCCGGCTGCCAGGGCTTCGGGGGGAGTGGGAAGGAGGGGCCTGGGAAAACTGAGCTTCCTGACCATCCTTCATCCTGACATCTGCCTACCAAGCATTTGGAAGAAAACATCCTCCAGGTTTTCCATGTCCTTGACTTTGAACACGTGTTGCTCTTTATCTTTCTTGGAAGCCAAAGCATTGATGTTCTCTTGATTCACCAGAGGCCCAACCCCAAACACGTAGACATCTGAGGGAGAAAGGGGAGGGTGAGGGTCCACGCCGGGGTTGGGGGGCAGGAGCTGAGAAAGCAGAGTGCTGGTCCTGGGCAATGGACTCACCCAGGTACTCTTCCCTTGGGTTTTTGCGATCTCTACCGATGTCCAGCAAAGCCCGGATGTCGTGGATGACAGGGACTGGGTCCCCGCCCATGTTGTGCAAGCCTACAGAAGAGACAGACCGTGAGGGGGCAAGGGAGGGCCCAGACAGATTGCCCACAGATAGTGGCACGTGGCTGGGAGGCAGGTTTGGAAGTGACAGATCACAGAGTCCCTCGTAAAATGTCACAGAAAAGATCATGGTTCAGGCCTGTTGCTGCTCAGGGCCCCACCATGAGTCTAATGTTATATGTGGACTGAAGGGCCACACGCGAGTGAGGGTGGGGAGTCGGGCAGGAGAGAGCCCTTCTGACCATCAGTCATGAGGATGATGACGTGGCGGGTGCGGTTCCAGCCCTCGGGAGGGGTGTCCCCCGCCCAGCTCATCATGTTGTACACTGCCAGGAGGGCCTTCTTGGTGTTGGTCCCCGTCTTCAGTTTGTGATCTGTGGGCAGGAAAGGGATTGTCACCTCCTGTCTTCCAAGCCATCCTTGAACCCTGAGGCCTGTCAACATCCCACATTTTCCAACCTTTTAGTTGATTGTCATCCCACTGACTGCCCTTTGCAAGTGACTCTCTCAGCCCCCAGCAGGTTCCCACTCACCTGCTCCCGTGGACCCTGCTGTCAACCATGCCCTGCACAGTGGTCCTCCCTGTCCCCAGGGGGTCTCACACAACACCCCTGAACCTTTGACCTCGCTGACGCCCAAGTGAGTGAACTTCCCACCATCCCCTCCTACCACTCCCTGACTTCTGACCTTCATAGCTGATTCCGTTGAGCTTCTCTGTGACCCAGGCTGCATTGCTGCTCTCTGCATCGGACACTCTGATCAAAATGTTGGTGTCTGTGGCATATGTCACTAGACCATATTTTGGCTTCACCCCGTAACTTGCCACCTGAGGGAATCAAGGGTAATGGCATTGCAAGTAGAATACTTTGCTGAGATGGGGCAGGTCCTGGTAAGAGACTCCAGGGCCAACTGGTCACTTGGGTTTTCAGGGGCGTCTGTGTTAAAGGTGAAGAAACTGCTTCAAATGAAGGGAAGGGAGGATGGAATAGGACCTGAGGATTTTCTGAAACCCGGGGGCTCAGAGGGGCTGCAAACTGGGGAGCTCGTCCTGTGTGGCCCACTCAGGGTCCCCGCATTAAAGGAGGGGCTCCACCTTCTCAATGAAGTCTCGGAGGCAGTTCTTGGCGCCTGTGAAGTTGCGCGCCCCGATGCTGTCGGATCCATCCAGCACCAGGTAGATGTTCATGGAACCCGAGGGGTCCAGGACAATCTTCCTCTTCTGTTGTTCCCCTGCGTTCCCCCAGAGACACTCAGGCTCCCCTGCCCTGCCCTCCCGACTCCCACTCCACCTCCCATCCGCCTTCACACCTGGGCTGTGCCCATCCTCAGCGTCCACGCTTTCTATAGTCTCTGTCAGGGAAGACAGGAAGGCTTCGGCCACCTCCGCAGGGGTGTCGTACATGAAGGAGTCTGGGAGAGGTCAGAAAGCAGGTCAGATGTCTAGGAGGGTCAGCAGCACAGGGACCAGAACGCGGTGAGTTTCCAGAGTGGGAAGGGCTCAGCAGTAAGTTGTACAGGGATGTTTAGCAGGGAAGGAGACAGTGCCCTGGCACGGGGACTTGAGGCCGAGAGAGTAAGACCTGACCCAAGGGCAGGCATGAGTCAAGGGTCACCTTGGCAAGAAGGCTCTGTTCCACTCCAAGAGCCACCTTCCTGGCAGGTTCGCCGCTGGGAGCCACGCAGAGTGAGTCCCCGGCTGCAGTAGTAGGTGACACTGTCTTCAAGGCGGTACTGGCCGCCCACCTTCCTTGTGCCAATGGGGATGCCTGGGTTGGGGCAGTACCCCGCTGAAGAGACATGAGACAGAGTGAGGGCCGAGGCCCGTGGGCAAAGCAGCGCCCAAGAGTGACGAGGGTCCCTCGGGCTGCGGCACGGGCGGGGACAGGCCACCGTGGGGGAGCCATCTTCTCACCTCCATTGTCACAGATGGCTGTTTGCCCGTCCCACCGACCAGTCACTTGGCAGGTGCGATTGGCAGAGCCCTGGAGAGTGTAGCCATCATAGCAGTGGAAAGAGATCTCGTCGCTCAGATTGTAGTAGGGAGCCCGAGGCCAGTACTCCCCATTCTCAAAGTCCTGTGGTCGTGGACAACGAATTGCTTGGGGGAGGGACAAGTAGAAGTCACTGAGAGGGAAGGGCTGCCCTTTGGAGCCTCCCTCCCGGTCTCAAGGCCCTGTCGCTGAGAGAAAGCGCCACTGCTCTTCCCTCCCACCCTGAGCGTTCTGTCTGCAGGGCCACCTGGGACAGGGCAGGTGCTGAGGAAAGGCTGGTTCCCTCCTCCTCCCTCCTTCCGCCTTCCCCGCTCCAGCCCCAGACAGCTCCTACACCTGCTCAGCCCAACTTTCAGCCCACCTGGCCATCGGGACCTCGGCCGCCCGGCTCCAACCCTCTGCTGGCCCATGCCCACCCTCCCTGCCCTCCAACCTCTGCATTCCGCCTTCTTGACAATCTTTTGGTCTTTGGTCTGCAGGGCACTCCAGGACCCTGTGGATCTGCAGGTGCGAGCCTGCACAGGGTATGGGTAGAAGCCAGAGGGACACACGTACTCCAGGGCCTGGCCCTCCTTGAGAAGCCGGAAGGAGCCACCTTTGATCTCTACGCCCTCCAGAGAGCAGGGGCGTTGGGGCTCAGCCACGGGCAATGGCGTGGTGCCCACACCTAAAGAGACAGGCTGGTAAAGCCTGGCCTGCCAGGCCCAGGAGGGATGCTGGGGCAGCAGGAGCGGGGCAGTGACCCTGGCTTACCTCCAGGCAAGAGACCCAGGACCAGGGTTACGAGGCAGAGCCAGGGGCTGGGGCTGCTCCGCAGGGCCCTGGAAGGCGGGAGCGGGGCTGGCGCTGGAGGCCGCGCGGCCTTCCCGGGCTTGGGCTGCATGGCCATTTGCCTCAGCGTCCAGGCTGAGACTGCAGACCTGGGCCAGGGCGCACTCCCTTCCCCTGCCCCCCACACCTCCAGCCTTTTATGCAATCGGAGTGCTGGCACCTGCCGCTCGCCCTGCCCACCCTACCCACATCACTTTCCGGAATGTCCAAGAGGGAGAGCCCCACTGAGCTGCCAGTCCAGGAAATAGAAACTCCAAGCCCCACCCTTTGCTGCCCAGGATCCAGGACTCTCCCTTCAACAGCTCCCCTTGCCACAGTTCCTCCCCAAAGAGCCCAGACCGCCCCCCTGTTGACCCGGTGCGGAGCAGAGTCCCTGTTTGTCCAGCAAGGTCTCTGACCTGCTCCTACGGTTCCTGGAATCACTCCTGCCTTCCCCGCCCCCAGGCAGAGGCACAGACAATGTGGAAATCAGATTTTTATTAATGTCTAAAACTGGGAAATTCCACGTGAAAGTGAAAGGAGAGTGAGTGGGTAAAGCCGAGGGTGGGTGGGCACTGCCTAGGCGAGGAGTGAGGAGGGTCACGGGGTCTGAAGGCAGAGACGCAAAGGAGGCTTGGAAGAGGACACAAAGGGCCAGTGGGCACGACTAGAGGGGCAGGAAGTGCAGCACGCCCCCCAGGTGCTGCCTCAGCCAGGGCTGCAGGCGGAAGAGGCTGATGTGGAAGTCGCGGGGTGGGGGGACCTTGCCTCTGGGGGCTTTCTTACGGGAGTTTCCACTGGAACTGCCACAGGGGTTGTAGAGACCCCAGCTCACGAGGCCCACCTGGAAGAGAGAATGGACAGGAGGCAGCCACGGGCCTAGCTCCAAGCCCATCCTCCTGGCTCCTGCAAAGGCCTCCCTGTCCCCCCCACGAGGCCCAGATCCTGTAACCCAGTCCCACGAGCTTCTCCCCTCTCTCCTCACCTGAAAAAACCTGAATCTCCGCTCAAGGAAAACCGCGCCTCCAGATTCTCCTGCAGAAAGAAGGGACAGAGGCGATGGCGCTGACTCACACTGCTCTGCTCGCATCAGCAGGGCAGTGCGCCGTCCTGGCCGCATACTGGCCACAGGGCCCTGGGGCCTGCCTGCAAGAATGCCGGGGGCGGGGGGGGGGAGCTCACCCCTGCAGGGATGGTCATCATTCTCCGTGCCACTGCATAGGAACTGGTCTGTCACTACCTCTCTGACATTTGTCAAGTTGGGGAACGCGGTTTTGTCTTGGGAAACGACCTCAATACAGCTTGTCCACTGCAGTAGGAGTGGAGCGAGAGAGAAGGCTGGGTGAGCAGCCAGGGCGCCTCTCTCAGATGGAGAAAGCAGCCAAAGTTGCAGGGGCAGACAGACATTCTGGGTGACCCCGGGGGACCCGCCCCCCAGCCCACACCTGAGCTGCTCACCTCCGTCCCTGTCTTGAGGTTAATGTTCAGTGTGCCCCCATTCAAGGCCACAAAATGAGCAGGAACACTCAGCTTGTTCAGAAGTTCATTCTCTACAGGCAAGGAGAGAGGCGCTCGTGCTGGCCCCTTCACTCGGACCCAGGCTCCTGACTTGGGGACTGGAGCACAGCTCATGTCATCACCCCCAAGCCCTGGCCCCAGCTCCTCACACCTGAAGCCCCAGCACTCACCGTGGTCCCGGCAGGTGCTGCCCGGGGGTCTCCGCAGGGCCAGGTTGGCCCCCACCGTGCAGGGAAGGCAGATGGGCCTGGGGAGAAGCAGGGGTCACACAGGCCCGTGCTTGGTGCCCCCCCAGGGCTCCCGGAGCTCTGCCCCAAGGCCAGCACCTGGCATGGGTGGACACCTTCACTCTCTGGGCCAGCTTCAGCAGGGCGATGTCGTCCCCGAAGAACTCCAGGATGCCCTGCTGCCTCTTGGCAGAGATGTTGAAGCCGCTGGAGATCACCACCTGCTCTATTTGGAACTCTTTGCCCAAGTGGGAGTTGGGATCCCCTGGGAACAGTGTGGCAGGTTAGGCTGGGCCAGGGCTCCTGAAGGGGCAGGGGCTTGGGACAGGGGCAGGCCCTTCCGTACCCACGGTGACCCTCCACAGGGAACGGTCCTGGTCAGCGTAGCGGAAGCAGTGAGCGGCTGTCAGGACCCACTGGTCCGAGATGAGGGCCCCCCGGCAGGTCTCCCGGCTCTTGGGCTACAGGGGAGCAGGGGGTCTTCAGGGACCCTCGCCCACGGCGCTTTCACCTGTGCGGTCCCAGCCTCAGCCCTCCTTCCCCTACCTTGATAGTGACATGCCAAGGTGTCCTCTCCTGGGCAGAGGCATTAGCTGACATGTTCCCCACCCCACATATGGTGTCCACAAGCTGGGAGACATCTGTGGGTGTGAGGAGCGGATGGGGCAGGAGACAGGGGAGGGGCACTGTGAGCAGGTTCCCAGCCGCCTCCCACGCCGTTCCCCCCAGCCCCCCCCCCCCCCGCTCCTCCCCGCCCCCCCTTCCTGCGGGGGGCGGGGTGGTGAAGGAGTCACTCACCCAGCATGTGCTCAAAGACCTGGCGCAGAGCCTTTGCGTCCTGCAGGATGAAGGCGTGCCTCTCGCCATCCTTCTTAGAGGCCAGCTCGTTCAGTTCTCGCCAGTCCACATCCAGCTTGCCCACCCCGATGGCGTAGATGTCTGATGGGGGGAAGAAATCACCAGGATCTGTGGCTGGGAGCCACCTGCGAGGCAGGAGGCTGCATTCAGAGCTCACTGTCCTGCAAAGCCCTACATGACCCCCCTCCGCCCCTGCCCTGTCTGACTGCATTTCTTTCCACGGCTAGCCCGCCAGCCCATCCAGCCACAGGGCCTCCGTGAAGCCCTCACGCTGCAGGCTCTCCCGCCGCAGCCTCTGCGTAGGCCGTGCCTCCCCCTGGCCCACTTCGCCCCGGATTTCCCACTTGGCTCATTTCCTTACCTTTTTAAGCCTTGACTCAAACATCACTACTCAGCCGTCCTTCCCGCCTACTGTCTGAAGGCGCAGTGCCCCAGGCACTCCGTGCCCTGCCACCACTGTACCTTAGCACCTGTCACCAGCTACCGTGCCCTGTGGCTTCCTTATTTCTCTTGTTTAATGCCCACCGTGGGTAAAACTGTGTCCCCCAAAAGGATATGCTTAAGTCCTAACTCCCAGGACTTGAGTGTGACCTCGTCAGGAAATAAGGTCTTTAGAGATGTGATCTAGTTAAGATGGGGTTGCGCTGGATTAGAGTGGGCCCTGATCTGATGCTGGGTCCTTGTAAGAAGAGCGAAGGGGATGTGAAGACAGAGCAGAGATCGGTTACCCTGCCCCAGCCCAGGGCCCTGGGCCCCTGGAAGCTGGGAGGCAAGGAAGGACCCTCCTGGTGCCCCGGAGGAGCCTGGCCTGCGGACACCTTGCGTTTGGACTCCCAGGCTCCAAACGCGTTCCTGTTGTTTTAAGCCCTCAGGTCTGTATACTTGGTTGCACCTGTCCTGGCAAACCAACGCACTGTCTCCTCCGGAGTGCTGCCTGCCAGAGGCACGTGTTCCGTTCACCCTTAGAACAGCGCCTCGTCCTGGCGGCCCTCGCAGTCCTTCACGCGACTAGGTAAACAGGAGCCAGGGCCGGCCTGGAGGCGAAGCACCGGCCGGGCCTCCTCCCCTCCGCACACAGAGGCCCGGCCTGGAGCCCTCCCTTCCCGAGAACCGCCTCTGGAACCACCGCCCCCCCCACTCCTCCCATGCTTCTCGCTTTGCGCCTTCCTGGCCCTCTGCTCCCAGAGGGCGATGCAGCGTGGGGGGGGGGGGGGGGGAGGCGATGCTCAGACCGGGAGAGGGTCCCCCTCTGGCAGCACCTGCTCTCAGCCCCGCCTACGCCCCACGAGTTCTCTCTTTCCCTTCAGCTCCTGCTTCTTTTTAGTGAAGTGCTTTGAGCATTTCACCCTGGCCCAGCGGTGCTAAGGCGTGAGGCGTGGGGTTTGGGCTCTGCCTTCCCTGGCCAGAGTTTTAAAGAGGAATCTGTCTCCACTAAGGGCCAGGTCAGGCGAGGCACGCTGCCGGGGACAGGGGAAGGAGGCGTTGGAGGCTCAAGGCCTTCCCTTATCTGGAGCGCTTCTCTCTGAATTCTTTTGTGGTCAAAGGTCAGTGCAATTTGTATTTCGTCTGAACCTGAGGAGTTGTCCGTTAGCGCCTGCAGCTGCCAACGCTTCCCTGGCTTATCTGCACTACACCCAGGGACGCGCCAGGGACAGTCCCCAGCAGCCCCCCCTCTTCCTCCTGGAGAAGCTCATGCAACATAGAGTGTGGGAAAGGAGGAGGAGGAGAAGGAAGATGGCGACCCCAACACACAGTTTCTCTGTGCCTGAGCATTTGCCCCTGTCGGCCTAGAGGTCCCCCTCTAACAAGTGAAGAAACTGCCGCCAGCCACAGCTAACGGAAGATGACACCACGGTGGACACTCGCCACCTTCACACAGAATGACGGGGGGCGGGGGGCTCCACAGAAAGATGCTGGGACCCAGGCTGTGGGCCTCGTGCCCCTGGGGGGCAGTACAGCTGGGGGCAGGGGTGGGGGCTCACCCAGGTAGTCGCTCCTCCTCTGGTTGATGTTCAAGATCTCTTTGATATTGTCAACAGCTGGCTTGGGAGAGCCCCCGATATTGGACTTTCCTAGAACAGGGAGGGAAAGAATTGCTCGTCGGATGGATCTATCAGGACCCCGGTGGCCCAGGAGGCATGGGGAGGCATTCACCTGGGACCCGCAGCACCTGCACTTCTACCGAGTTTTACTGAAAGGCTGTGTCGCAGGCACTGGGCCACGAGCTTCGTTTACTTTAATCTCCTTTAATTCTCACGAAGCCCCAGGAGGTGTGGGTACCCTCATTTCATAGACAAGAGCACAGTCCTGATGGGTGGCAAAATGTGGGCAAAATCAAGAGCTCGATGGCAGAGCCCAGATCCACGGCAGAGTCGCCTTCCGAGGCGCCTGGCCTTCACGGTCCAGAGCCGCCCCATCCAGCGCACACGAGGTGACCTCCAGGTAGTGATAATAACTAGCATTTATAATCACGGAGCACCTTTACGCAAACGACTTAAGTTTCTCTCCACAAAAATTGTGCAAGGAATGGAAGGCAGCTAATGTTTTCATCACTGTTGTCCTCGTCATCACTGTTGTCACTATTTCTACTTGATAAGTAAGAAACAGGCCCAAGTGGCCCAGGGAGAATCAGCATGCAGGTCTATGACCCTCCATGATGCTCCTGCTACTGTGCCAGAGACGATGACCCCCACAGAGACGGTGACCCCCACAGAGACGGTGACCCCCACAGAGACGGTGACCCCCACAGTGATGATGGCACCCACAGAGACGGTGACCCCCACGGAGACGGTGACCCCCACAGAGACAGTGACCCCCACGGAGACGGTGACCCCCATAAAGACGGTGACCCCCACAGAGACAGTGACCCCCACAGAGACGGTGACCCCCATAAAGACGGTGACCCCCACAGAGACGGTGACCCCCACAGAGACGGTGACCCCCACGGAGACGGTGACCCCCACAGAGACGGTGACCCCCACGGAGACGGTGACCCCCACAGAGACGGTGACCCCCACAGTGATGATGGCACCCACAGAGACGGTGACCCCCACGGAGACGGTGACCCCCACAGAGACGGTGACCCCCACAGAGACAGTGACCCCCACGGAGATGGTAACCCCCACAGAGACAATGGCACCCACAGAGACGATGACCCCCACAGAGTCGACGATCCCCACAGAGACAGTGACCCCCACAGAGACGGTGACCCCTACAGAGACGATGACCCCCACAGAGACAATGGCACCCACCATCTGTCAGAAGGATGATGGCGTGTCGGATTTCCTCCCAGGCCGCGGTGCTCATGCCCAGGCGCTGCATTTGGTTATTCATCATGATGTAGACACTGTCTAGTGCCTTGTAGATGTTGGTCCCGGTTCCATTTTCATGGTCTGCAATATGCAAAGCGAAGGGGAGAAGAAAATCACCCTATTTCCCCACCAGCTGAAGATAAATTATCCGCTTGTTGATAAATTCAGACCCTGGATCCCAGGCAGAGCTCTGGCACCATTGCCTGCCCAGGCATTCAGAGCCATTCCCCTAGAAGTGCTCATTGCATAACCTCAACCCACGGCCACGCTGAAGTCCCCAGATGCAAAGATGGGGTTTCCAGATGCACACTTGGCTGTTATTAGCGTCTGCGGCCTACCCTGAGGGAGTTTACCACGACCTGGGAGACGAGCACTGAGCCGCGAAAACCAGGCGTGTGGCTCTGGCATCAGGGGACCAGGCCTGCGCGCCGCCCTGGCTGTGCAGCACACTGGAGGAAGGCAGGGGCTGGCGGGGCTGGGACCCCCACCTGAGTCTGAGGAAGCAGAGCCCTGGAGCCCTGAGACTTGGTTGCCACCAAGAGACCCCTCTCTCTAACTTGTCCTGATCGGTCTGCTGCAGACCACCCCTCCCGCTTCCACCTTCGTTGGGTGACACCACACCTTCATAGTTGATGTTGTCCAGACTGTAGATCACTTCGGTCACATCCCGGGAATTGTCATGCAGGACAGACAGGATGATTTTGGGCTCTGACGCAAAGGTGATGATGGCAACACTCACATTGATCTCAAAGCTGAAGATCTGTGAAGGGAAGTGAGAGGCAGGAGGCAGCTGATCAATGATTCTCTCATCATTGATGTCTCTCTCCTTCTCCCTTCCTCTCTGACATCAATCAAAATCATACGGGGGAAGACACTGCTGCTAGGAAGAGCTCTGAAACCGGTGTTTGCTGACCATCTGCTCTCTTTGATGGGCTCGCTCCTCTTTCATCTTTTTTATTTTTTTATTTTAGAGACAGAGGGGAGGGGAGAGGTTGACTTGTGTCCCACCCATTTCTACATTCATCGGCTGACTCCTGTCTGCGCCCTGCCTGGAGACCCAGCCTGCAACCTTGGGTATTGGGATGATGTGCCAACCAGCTGAGCTACTGGCCTCATTTAATTTTCACAGAAACTCGGTGAGGGAGCACGAAGGTCCCTACTTTACACACGAGGAAACTGAGGCTTGTTGCCTTCCTGGGGTCACACCACTAGTAAGAGGTGGAGGGAGGATTGGAACCTGTTGGTGCAACCCTGAGGCACCCAATGGTCATATTTTGCAGTCTTGTGGCTTAGTAAGTGACTTAAGTTTAGGTCCTAAGAGAGACTCTAAGGAACATAGAAACTCTTTCTCTAAAGTGTAGCGGGGAGAAAAAACATATATCTATATAAACTACTGTGAGAAGCATAAATACCAAGCAAAGTGTGGGCAATGACTCTAAACCATGGCTTCCAAATGCTTCTGTTTGTGTATCTCATTGCAGGGACTTGGAGCACATCCCCAATAGAGGTATATGTGCTTGTAAACTATACTCATGTTCATACCGTGTATCACTGTAAACACACAAAATATTGAAATGTTTTCAAATTATTAAATATTAAGTTATTGATTTAAATTAAAATTATTCAACAGGTATACCAGTATTTTTCTGCCACTCCCAGTGGGTTATCTGGTGCACCTCTCTGGGAAGACCCCTGTTCTAGAAGATGAACTCCTGGAAACGGGGACCTCGTGTTGTTCATCTTTGGTGTTCCCCAGCACAGCACCCAGCACCCACCAAGGTGCCTGATACATAGTAGGTGTTTGTGGAACAAAAAATGTGACCCTATAAATTGAACCCATGATTCCTCATGGCATGGGCAAGACTCCTTGAAGGAGGTGGGCTGTGAGGGGGTCTGAGCAGGGAAGTTCTGTACACGTCTGGCCCCTGACCCTGTCCACCATGAGGGTGGCGCTGTCCTTGAAGATGCGGAAGTCTTCTTCCTTCACGCTCTGAGAGGCGTCCAGGAGCAGGTAGAGGTTCAGGTGACCAGATCGCTGGATTTGGATTTTCCGGCCCACGCTTTCTGGGAGAAATATGGAGGGGGGCGCTCATTTCTACCCACGACCTGCTCTCTTGCCAAGGGGCTCAGGCCTCCCCTGCTGTCAGCTTAGCCCTGCTGCGCCCAGTGGAGGCCGAGCCCCGAGCAGCCTGCCCAGCCGCCTGCTGTCCGCCACCAGCACTCACCCTTCTTCTTCTGGGTGGGATTGGTGGATCCAAGCAGGTGGGACAAAGAGGTGCCCAGCGCAGGGGCCACGTCCTCAGGAAAGTCATAAGAGTAGGGTTCTGTGGGAAGAGCCACTGGGGTCAGCATGGGGGCCGGTGCCCAAGAGTCTCGGGAGGGGCAGGGCAGCTACTCACGGCGGCAGATGGGCTCGGTCCCGCTCCAGACCCCACTGCCCTGGCATTCCCGCTCTGCCGACCCTGTCAGCACCAGATTCGAGGAGCAGCGGTAGCTGACCTTGTCCCCAAGGCCAAATCGGGATCCCGTCCGCACCGAGCCCACGGGGATGCCTGGGCTGGGGCAGTGGCCGGCTGCGAGGGAGCAGAGGGAGAGGGAGTAAGCAGAGACCCTCCTGCGCGGCCTGGCCCCGCTCACTGCCCTCTCCCTCCCGTGCACCCCCGCTCCCCGGAGCCTCTTCAGCAGCCGTGGTCTCCCGGTGGGTGTGGATGGGAGCCTTCAGGAGGGCCAGATGTTTGAGCTCAGTGGCCTTGGGTGCCAGCGAAGCCTCCCAGGCCCCCCGGGACTCGGGCTGCATCCACCCCAGAACCCGGGGCAGTGCCAGCAGAGAAGCCCCTCTCAGGGGGGACGCGCTCTGCCTCAGCTGCTTGAGCCAGCACTAAAGGGGTGGGCGATTCCAAGTGTCAGGCAGGGTGTGGCCCACCCACCCCGCGGCATCACAGGATGTCAGTGAAACTCCTGCCCCTGCCGCCTGGACGGTCATGCTGCTCCCAGACCACACGCTCAAGAGAACATGTGCATGCACTGAGGCACAGGAACGCTCACGGAGCGCCACTCATGGCCGCAAACTGGAAGTGACCCGAGGCCCAGCACCAGGATGCAGTCACGACCTGGCCACCTATGTGACACCCTCCTCCAGGCTGAGGACAGGCTCGCCTAACCCTGAAAGCGAGCGGGAGCGGTCCCGGCGCAGGAGGGCGGGCCTCCTGGGATGCAGGCGTGTCCTCTCTCCGGTGGTGGTTACATGGGTGACAGGTGTGTAAAAATTCATCAGGCTGCAACTTAAGATTTGTAGACTTTTCTGCAGGTAGATTTTGCCTCGATTTTCAAATAGATTATACTTGTGTTTGAATGAATGGCTACTTGGCAGAGTCCAGGGCATGCGCCTAGCTGACAGCGGGGCCACGGGTGCGGGAACGGCCCTGCCATCTCATGGATTGTCTTCTGAACTCTGCGCCCAGAACTATGGCCCAGGAAGCTCCCAAATCCCACAGGCAAATGTGGCTCCAGGACGCCCGGGAGCGCCACTCTGTCGAGCAGAGGCCTCTGCGTGCCCTGGGACAGTAATAACCGTGACGTGGGGTACGAGGCACTACCAGACCCTGAGGCTTTCTAGACGCACACTAACGTCAGCTGACCCCATCCACACGACACCCCGTCTCCTCTCAGCTTTCACCTGGGAAACGAGGACAGCCAGCACCCTTACAAACCCATTTTACAGATGGGAAAACTGAGGCATAGAGAGGATACATAACCTGCCCCAAGTCTGTCAAGGTCAAAGGCAAGCTTGGAACCCAACCCGGTTCCAGAGGCAAGCCACGTCGGCACGACACTCTCCGCCTATCGTCCGTCCTCAGCCCTATGGGGTCTGAACACCAAGCAGGCTTTGAGGCGTCTGGGAAAGCTGGACAGAGTGTGGAGCCTGTATGCCAGAGCTGAAGCTTGGAACCAGCTGCCTTGGCCCAGGCTCCCTCCAGGCCGGTGATGTGGGGGGGCCTGCCGATCTCAATTGACCAAAATCCAGGAATATTACTTTGACCCTCGGAACACCAGGCCCTGTCCCACAGAGGCTCCCTGGAAGGCCCCAGACCCATGCGGCCATCAGCCAGGCACTCACCGCCATTGTCACACATGGCCGTCTCCCCATCCCACATGCCATTGGGGCGACACTGCCTCACAGGTGAGCCCCGCAGCACAAAGCCATCCTCACACTCAAAGCTCAGGTTGCCGCCCACGGGGTGGGACCCCAGCCGAGGGGTGTACATGCCATTCTCAAAGGAAACTGGAGCTGGACAGCGAACAGCTGCAGAGAGAGGGGGGATGGGGATGTGGGGAGGAACCGGGAGCACCTGGGCTGGCACCAAGTGGTGGCGTTCCCCGGATGCATGGGGATAGCCCGTGGCTGCAGATTAGGTTGGTGCCTGTGCAATTGCTGCTGCTGCTGGTGGTCTCACACCATTCAACCCGAAACACTGATAAAAGCCACTTCTCTCAGCTGCCTCCCCCACTCCCCCAGGGTCCCTGTCTCCCAGGAGTGGGAAGTACAATGCGGTCAACTGTTAAGTATTTTGGAAAGCGTCCTGGCCTGTAGCACCCCACAATCTCCATCAAAGCCTGCCTCGCCTTAGCTGGTTTGACTCAGTGGATAGAGTGTTGGCCTATGGACTTGGGTTCGATTCCGGTCAAGGGCACATGCCCAGGTTGTGAGCTCGATCCCCAGTGGGGGCGTGCAGGAGGCAGCCAATCAATGATTCTCTCTCATCATTGATGTTTCTATCTCTCTCCCTCTCCCTTCCTCTCTGAAATCAATAAAAAAAATATTTTTTTAAAATCTTTTTTAAAGCTTGCCTCCAATACCCTGCTAGGGGAGTGGTGATCCCGCTATTTGTGAAGCCCTACGGAAAAGGCTTTGTCCCTCCCATGCCACTCAGGCCGGCTAAGACCCACGCGGAGCAAATCCTCAGTAGAGGTTCCCCGAGTGCAGGGTGCCCTGGGCGAGCTCAGGAGCCTCACGTTTGCAGACCGCCTTTGTCAGCCGGGTGGATTGCGGTGTCTGCCAGCGGCCGCTGCTCAGGCACAGCCTGGACGTGGGGACTGGGTACCGGCCCAGAGGGCAGGAGTAGACGAGGACACTCCCAGGGGCCCAGCCGTGGCTGAGGGTGAAATTGCCCCCAGAGATGTTCACGTTCTGCGGACAGGAGGGTGCAGCTGCAGCCAAGCCTGTAGGAAGGGGACAAGACACAGAAATGGAGAAAGAGGAAGGCACGATCCCAAAGGCTGGGCAGAAAAGGAAAGCAAAAGGGACTGTTTCCAGCATGGACACCCATGGGGGTGGGGAGGGGGCGGCACGGTGGCCTCACCCAAGGACCCCTCCCGCCCCGCCCCGCTCCTTGGCTCCCTGACTCCTACCTGGGTACAGGGACAGCAGGCAAAGCAGAGCCCTGAGTGAGCCCATGGTGTCCACCTTCGGGCAGCAGAGGCAGTGAGCCGGGAGAGGGGAAAGGTCATCTGACTTCCCGAAAACGGAGCTGGCTCAGCAGCTGCTTCGGTTGCTGCCAGAGAAGAAAACTAGGGAGTGGCAAGGGGGGTGGCCTCCTGCTGGGAGAGAACAGGCAGGGGCTGGGCACTGAGCTGAGGGTGAAGCCTGTGTCCTCCTCCCAGCCGGGCCTTGGCACCTCCACCGGCCTCGCCTCGGCCTACGGACTGGAGGGTCCTGGCTTCGCGCCACCGCCCCGCGCGGCACAGCCACGCACACACACTCTGGCATGAACTGTCTGAAGTGCACAAACCTAGCAACCATCCAAGATGTTGCAAAACCACTTACTCAGTTTCCGTTTTTTTCTGGGCTTCGCCTGCCACATGGCTTCTTGAGAGCCTGGGCTACTGCCATCTTCTTGAACATAAACCTCCAAGAGATTGAGACGCATTTTCTCAGAACTTCTTCTTTTGTTTTGTTTTTTTCTAAATATATTTTTAATTGATTTCAGAGAGGAAGGGAGAGAAAGAGACATAGAAACATCAATGATGAGAGAGAATCATTGATCAGCTGTCTCCTGCACACCCCCTACTGGGGATCAAACCCACAACGCAGGCCCTTGGCCGGAATCACACCCAGGACCCTTCAGTCCACAGGCCAACACTCTATCCACTGAGCCAAACCAGCCAGGACCTCAGAACTTTTTCCCCCTACTATTCTTTTTTTTAATTATTATTGTTTAAAGTATTACATGTCTCCTTTTTCCCCCATTGACCTCTCCCCAGCCGCTCCCACCCCCCAGCACATGCCCTCACCTGCCTACTGTCTGTGATCATGGGTTATGCTCATATGCATGCATACAAGTTCTTTGGTTGTTCTCTTACCCCCCTCAAGCCCACCCCCCCACCTTCCCTCTGAGGTTGGATGGTCTGTTCGATGCTTCTGTCTCTGGATCCATTTTTTTTTTTAATATATTTTATTGATATTTTACAGAGAGGAAGGGAGAGGGATAGAGAGCTAGAAACATCGATGAGAGAGAAACATCAATCAGCTGCCTCCGGCACACCTCCCACTGGGGATGTGCCTGCAACCAAGGTACATGCTCTTGACCGGAATCGAACCCGGGACCCTTCAGTCCGCAGGCCGACGCTCTATCCACTGAGCCAAACCGGTTTCGGCTGGATCCATTTTTGTTCAGCAGTTTATGTTGTTCATTATATTCCACAAATGAGTGAGATCTCAGAACTTCTTGATATATACAGGTAGTCACGATCTTTTTCCCAGAGAGAATCTGGGGACAAAAAAATGAAACCAACATTTCGTTTTAGAGACTGGAAAAATTTTTAGAACGTTTTTACGGAATGTTCAGTAGATAAAATTCCCAACTTATAAAATAAATTTTGGGTTGGTTACTCTAAGGACTAAACGTATTTGGGGGCTGGGGGTTTGGATCAGAACCTGCGTTGTAGGAAATGCAGGAAGCGAGGAGCTCCTGAGCAGTGCGGCGGCTTCCATCCCCCAGAAACCTCTCTGCTCTGTCAAGCTGTGTGAGGCAGAAATGGAGAGCATCAATCAAAGGAAGAGGAAAGATTTCTCAGAGGTCAATTAAGTTTGTGAAAACTCTTTTGATTTACAAATAACTCCTCAGATGAACGACTCTATTCCAACAAACTAGAGAACCTGGAGGAAATGGACATATTCCTAGAAAAATACAACCTTACAAAACTCAATCAGGAAGAATCTAAAAATCTCAATAGCCCAATAACTATGGAAGAAATTGAAGCAGTCATCAAAAAGCTTCCAGCAAACAAAAGCCCGGGGCCAGATGGCTTCACAGTTACCAAACATTCAAGGAAGAACTAAAACCTCTCCTCCTCCTTGCCGAAACCGGTTTGGCTCGGTGGATAGAGCGTCGGCCTGCGGACTGAAGGGTCCCGGGTTCGATTCCGGTCAAGGGCATGTACCTTGGTTGCGGGCACATCCCCAGTAGGAGGTGTGCAGGAGGCAGCTGATCGATGTTTCTCTCTCATCGATGTTTCTAACTCTCTATCCCTCTCCCTTCCTCTCTGTAAAAAAAATCAATAAAATATATTTTAAAAAAAAAAAATAAAACCTCTCCTCCTCAGACTATTCCAAAAAATCCAAGAGGAACACTTCCAAGCTCATTCTATGAAGCCAGCATTACCCTAATCCCAAAACCAGATAAAGACAATACAATGAAAGAGAATTACAGGCCAATATCCCTCATGAACATAAATGCCAAAATCCTCAACAAAATTCTAGCAAATTGGATCCAGCAGAACATCAGAAAGATCATACACCATGACCAAGTGGGATTTATCCCGGGGATGCAAGGATGGTACAATATCCGCAAATCAATAAACGTGATACATCACATAAACAAACTGAGAGACAAAAATCACATAGTCATATCAATTGACACAGAAAAAGCATTTGACAAAATCCAACACCCTTTCTTGATAAAAACTCTCAGCAAGGTGGGAATAGAAGGATCATACCTCAACATGATAAAAGCCATATATGACAAACCCACAGCCAACATCATACTCAATGAGTAAAAACTAGACCCATTTCCCCTAAGAACAGGAACAAGACAGGGATGTCCACTTTCACCACTCCTGTTCGACAAAGTACTGGAAGTTCTAGCCATGCTGATCAGACAAGAAGAAGAAATAAAAGGCATCCAAATTGGAAAATAGGAAGTAAAACTGTCCTTATTGCAGATGACATGATACTGTACATAGAAAACTCTAAAGACTCCATCAAAAAATTATTAGACTTAATAAATGAATTCGGCAATGTAGCAGGATACAAAATTAACGCCAAGAAATCTATGGCATTTCTATACACCAATAGTGAACTTACAGAAAGAGAGACTAAAAAAGCAATCGCATTTACCATCTCACCAAAAAAATTAAGATACCTAGGAATAAACTTAACTAAGGAAGTAAAAGACCTATACACGGAAAACTACAGGACACTGAAAAAAGAGATAGAGGAAGACATAAATAAATGGGAAAACATACCAATGTCATGGATTGGTAGAATCAACATCATTAAAATGTCCATACTACCCAAAGCAATCTATAGATTCAATGCACTCCCCATTAAAAAAGCAACGGCAGCCCTAACCAGTTTGGCTCAGTGGCTAGAGCGTCGGCCTGCGGACTGAAAGGTCCCAGGTTCGATTCCGGTCAGGGGCATGTACCTTGGTTGCGGGCACATCCCCAGTGGGAGGTGTGCAGGAGGCAGCTGATTGATGTTTCTCTCTCATCAATGTTTCTAACTCTCTTTCCTTCTCCCTTCCTCTCTGTAAAAAATTAATAAAATATATTTAAAAAATAAAAAAAAAGCAACGGCATATTTCACAGACCTAGAAATTAACTTTACAAAAATTCATCTGGAATAAAAAAAGACCACGAATAGCTGCAGCTATCCTGAGAAAGAAGAATAAAGTAGGTGGGATTTCAATACCAGATATCAAGTTGTATTACAAAGCCACTGTTCTCAAAATAGCCTGGTACTGGCACAAGAACAGACATATAGATCAATGGAATAGAATAGAGAACCCAGAAATCGACCCAAACCACTATGTTCAATTAATATTTGACAAAGGAGGCAAGAGCATACAATGGAATCAAGACAGTCTCTTCAATAAATGGTGTTGGGGAGGGTGGGATGATGGCATGCGACAGGGGATAGGGGAGGCTGGGGGAAGGTCAATGGGGGGAAAAAAGGAGATATATGTACTAATATATGTAATATTTTAAACAATAAAAATAAATAAATAAATAAATAAATAAATAAATGGTGTTGGGAAAATTGGACAGATACATGCAAAAAAATGAAACTAGACCACCAACTTACACCATACACAAAAATAAACTCAAAGTGGATAAAGGACTTAAACATAAGACGGGAAACCATAAAAATACTAGAGGAAGCCACAGGCAGCAAAATCTCAGACATATGCCAAAGCAATTTCTTCACTGATACCACTCCTAGGGCAATGGAAACTAAAGAGAAATAAACAAATGGGACATCAAAATAAAAAGCTTTTGCACAGCAAAGGAGACCATCAATAAAACAAAAAGAAAGCCCAGTGCATGGGAGAACATACTTGCCAATGTTATCACTGATAAGGGTTTAATCTCCAACATTTACAGGGAACTCATACAACTTAACAAGGAAGATAAATCACCCAATCAAAAAATGGGTAATGGACCTAAATAGACACTTTTCAAAAGAAGACAGAAGGAAGACCAAGAGACATATGAAAACATGCTCAAAGTCACTAATCATCTGAGAGATGCAAATCAAAATGACAATGCGGTACCATCTCACACCTGTCAGAATGGCTATCATCAACAAATCAACAAAGGACAAGTGTTGGTGAGGGTGCGGAGAAAAAGGAACCCTCGTGCACTGCTGGTGGGAATGCAGACTGGTGCAGCCACTGTGGAGAACAGTATGGAGTTTCCTCAAAAAACTAAAAATGAAACTTCCATTTGACCCAGTGATCCCACTTCTAGGAATATATCCCACGAAACTAGAAACACCAATTAGAAAGGATATATGCACCCCTATGTTCATAGCAGCACAATTTACAATAGCTAAGATTTGGAAACAGCCTAAGTGCCCATCAGCAGATGAGTGGATTAAAAAACTGTGGCACATCTACACAATGGAATACTACGCTGCTGTAAAAAAGAAGGAATTCTTACCATTTGCAACAGCATGGATGGAACTGGAGAGCATTATGCTAAGTGAAATAAGCCCATCAGAGAAAGATAAATATCACATGATTTCACTCGTTTATGGAATATAATGAACAACAAAAACAGATCCAGAGACAGAGAAGCATCGATCAGACCATCAAACCTCAGAGGGAAGGTAGGGGAGGGTGGGGATAAGTGGGAGAGATCAACCAAAGGACTTGTATTCATGCATATAAGCCTAACCAATGGACACAGACACCAGGAGGGTGAGGGCATGAGTGGGGGAGTGGGAGGGATAAGGACACATATGTAATATCTTAATCAATAAAGAAATTTAAAAAGCAAACAAAACAAATAACTCCTCAGAAACCCACATGTACAAAGGGGGGCCCCAGGGACCCACTGACTGGAGGTGGGAAGGTGGGACACCCCTGGTTGTGGGAGTCCCAAAGCTGCTTTTGTGGCAGAGCTGCTGGTTCCTCCCCCAAACCCAGCATCTGTTCCCCTCTTCTGCATGAAGAGATGTTTAGCCTGGCCACCGTGGCTCAGTGGTTGAGCATCGACCTATGAACCAGGATGTCAGGGTTCAATTCCCGGTCAGGGCACATGCCCAGGTTGCAGGCTCCATCCTCAGTAGGGGGCTTGCAGGAGGCAGCCAATCGATGATTCTCTTTCATCATCATTGATGTTTCTATCTCTCTCTCCTTCTCCCTTAACCAGACCTGAAGCTTGTCTGCTCCGGGCACGAGTCCTCAGCGCACTGAGTCCTTCAGCTACTGGCTTTTGATGCCTCTCTGACTGCTACAGACAATTGCATCCCCCAGAATTCATGCGTGAAGCCCTAACCCACAATGTGACTATATTTGGAAAACATTGAGCCTATAAAGAGGTAATTAAGGAGGAGAAACCAAGATGGCAGCATAGGTAAACACCTAAACTGCTGCTTCGCACAACAATATCAAAACTACAACTAAAAGGCAAAACAGACACCATCCAGAACCACAGGAAAGCTGGCTGAGTGGAAATTCTACAACTAGAAGAAAAGAGGAAAGCACATTGAGACTCAGAGGGGCTGCAAAAAGCTGAGGTACAGAGACTCTCACGTGGAGAGGACCAGCAGCTGTGTGCACAGCGGCTGAGTGCGTGGCTGGCTCTCTAAAGCAGGAGGGAGAAGGAAGCTCCCGACTGCACTGAACTCCAGTCCCGGGCGAGACACTGGGAAACCAGACTCATTCGGGGTGAATCTGGACTATCAGGAAAAGAGAAAGCACACTGAGACTCGGGAGCTGTGGAAGGCAGAGGTCTGGAGGCGCACGCACGTGCAGAGAGGACTGACTGCTGAATGCACGGGAGACTGAGTGCACAGCTGGCTTTCTAAAGTGGGAGGGAGACAGAAGCTCCTGACTGTGCTGAACTCCAGTTCCAGGCAAGTTTCTGGGAAGCCCGACTCATTTGGGGAGAAACTGCACTGTCTGGCAGCGGGCAAAACTCGAGGGCGGCTTTCTCTCAGAGGTGCTTACAGCGATTACTGATTACCGAGGAACACTGAGACCCAGGGGCCTCATAGGGCAGGGCTGATGGGAAACCAAGGCTGTCTGCTCCTCCCTGAAACTCTGCCCCATTCAAGCTGAGCACAGAGGCTTTTGCAATTTTGCAAGTCTTGTCCCATAAGAGTGTCTCCAGCACAGAAGTTCTCCCAGCATAGACACAGCTGATCCTCACAGCCAATTGGCCTAGAGGTCAATTCCTCCCAGTGATACCAACAACAATCCAGACTTAACTACAACAAGGCTGTACACACAGTCCACAAAGGGGTGCACCAAGAGTGTCCACCTCAGGTAACTGGGAGGCCGAGCCACTGTGCCCTATAGGACACCTAGCACACAAAGCTACTCTACCAACTCAAGGAAGGAGCCAAAATGCGGAGACAAAGAAACAGATCACAAATGAAAGAAATGGAGGAAAACAAACAACTGGATATAGAGTTCAAAACCACGGTTATAAGGTTTTTCAAGAATTTCCTAGAAAAGGCTGATAAATTTAGCGAGACCCTCAAGGATATGAAAAAGGACCAACTAGAAATTAAACATACACTGACTGAAATAAAAAAATATCATACAAAGACCTAACAGCAGACTAGAGCACCGTAAGAATCAAGTCAAAGAGTTGAAATACAAAGAAGCAAAAAACACTCAGCAGGAAAAGCAAAAAGAAAAAAGAATCCAAAAATCTGAAGATAGTGTAAGGAGCCTCTGGGACAACCTCAAGCGTACCAACATTCGAATTAATGGGGGTGCCAGAAGAAGAGAGAGAGCAAGATACTGAAAACCTATTTGAAGAAATAATGACCAAAAACTTCCCCCACCTGGTGAAAGAAATAGACTTACAAGTCCAGGAAGCACACAGAACCCCAAACAAAAGGAATCCAAAGAGGACCACACCAAGACATATCATAATTAAAATGCCAAGAGCAAAAGACAAAGAGAGAATATTAAAAGCAGCAAGAGAAAAACAGTTAATTACCTACAAGGGAGCACCCATACGACTGTCAGTTGATTTCTCAACAGAAACTATGCAGGCCAGAAGGGAGTGGCAAGAAATATTCAAAGTGATGAATAGCAAGAACCTACAACCAAGATTACTCTACCCAGCAAAGCTATCATTCAGAATTGAAGGGCAGATAAAGAGCTTCACAGATAAGAAAAAGCTAAAGGAGTTCATCAACACCAAACCAGTATTATACGAAATGCTGAAAGGTATTCTTTAAGAAGAGGAAGAAGAAGAAAAAGGTAAAGATAAAAATTATGAACAACTAATACATGTCTATCAACAAGTGAATCTAAAAATCAAGTGAATTAAAAATCTGATGAACAGAATAAACTGGTGAATATAATAGAATCAGGGGCATAGAAGGGAGTGGACTGACAATTCTCAGGGGGAAAGGGGTGTGGGAGGTGCGGGAAGAGACTGGACAAAAAGTGTACACCTATGAATGAGGACAGTGAGGGGGAGGTAAGGGCAGAAGGTGGGGTGGGAACCGGGTGGAGGGGAGCTATGGGGGGAAAAAAGACGAACAATTGTAATAATCTGAACAATAAAGTTTTATTAAATTAAAAATAATAAAAAAGAGGTAATTAAGGTTAAACAAGGTCATAAGGGTGGGTCCTGCTCGCCCCACCCTCTCCCCTCACCTCCCTCCCACCCTGTGTCACAGAGGAAGGCCCCGCGAGGACAGGCCTCTCACCAGAAACTGCCTGCGCCGATGCCCTGATCTCGGACTTCCAGCCTCCAGAACGGGAGAAATAAATGTCTGCTGTCTAGGCTGCCTTGTCGGAGCTATTATGTTTTTGGGACTCAAGCCGACTAATACACCTGCCAATTCATGTCTAATAAAGTCTTTAAAAGGAAGGACCTTTCTTTCATGAGTTTCTCCCAATATTTGTTGAGTTAAATAAACTGGCAGAGTGTGTCCGAACCCATTCCACCCTCTTCCTTAAGCAATAAAGCCCCATTGTTCGCTGCGCCCACAGCCTGTGCTCCTCGGAAAGGGGTGAGCTCCTACCCTTTCTTCTCCCCTTCCCCTGGCTGGCATGCAACCTAGACCACATGGGGGAAGTCACATGTCCACACCGACATAGCAGCTAACTTCAGCAGCCCTGCTCCCCAAGCCTTAGGAGATCACAACTGCCCTACCATTCCAGAAACTGTTACTCTAGCCTGGTCTTAGTAGCCAAACCTGCATCTAACCAAGATGCTTACCAGAAACCAAGGCCGGGACACGTGTTCACCAGGTTTTACCTAAACGCCATGATCAAGAGAACCCAAACACAGGCACTGAAATAAGGGAGCCCTTGACATTGCTCTCGAACAAAGGCCTGGACGTAAGCAGGCAGCGGATGGGCAAGGCCGTGGCTGGCGGGCGGAGCTGCTCATTGCACCCGTGGGGAGGCAGGGTCTTCCCATCTGGCTCGCCACACCCTTGGCTGAAACAGATCCTGTTTCTTGCCTGCTTGGTTGAATCAGGTCCCCATCGGGGCTGCATCCCAGTCCCCAGGACATGGAATGAAAGAAGAAACAGGGGACAAGTAATGACGTGGAAATTCACTCATACTCGTTGGCAAAAACTTGACTATATGAGAGGCTGGGGAATGTGGTCTCTGGTTTGCCTACCATGTGCAAAGCTAGAACTCCAATACCACGTAGGAAGAGAATGGATTCGGGGAGACGAGGAGCAATGTGCAAGCGGAGGGCCACTCTGCTGGGAAGCTACCCAGGGGAGCACCGCATTGCATGGTGGCAGAGCAAGCTGGACAGAAAACCAGCAGTCGCCAGCGTTGGTCCGGGTTCCAGCTCTCCCTGGGGACCTGCCCAGTGCGGAAGGACCGAGTGAGCACCCTGGGCCTGCAGTCACCAGGTCCTTACTACCCTGCCCATGGTCCCACGCAGACGTTCAGTGGACCCATTTGGTGAAGGTGACCTTGGCTTGTCCAGTTTTTGCATCACTAAAAAGCCTGGCAAATGCAACTTTTGTTTTCCTCCCACAGAAAGGAAGAGGTAAATGATGCCTAAAATGACAGACCTCCGCTCCTGCTAGCTTCTTCCCTCTTGTCCAAATTTCTTCTCATCAGTTCGAGGTTTCTAATATTTACTTTCAAGGACTAATTCCAAAGAGAAGAAATCAACACCCCACCATCTGCAACTCATCCCCCCTAGTCACTGGCTTCGAAAAGGAAAAGATGGCCTGGCCAGTGTGGCTCAGCGGTTGAGAGTCGACCCAGGAACTAAGAGGTCGTTGGTCCAATTCCTGGTCAGGGCACATGCCTGGGTTGGTTGTGGCCTCAGTCCCCAGTGGGGGTGCGTGCAGGAGGCAGCAGATCAATGTTTCTCTCTCATTGATGTTTCTATCACTCTATCCCTCTCCCTTCCTCTCTCTCTAAAAAATCAGTAAAAACATATTTTTAAAAATCCACAATAATAAAAGAGTAACATGCTAATTGACTGTACCTTCACAATGCCCACCAGCCAATCAGGAGTGCATATGCAAATTAACCCAACAAAGATGGGGGGTTAATTTGCATACACAGGGGCTGAGCGGCCAGGGGCAGGGCTGGATGCTTGCGCTGTCGCCATGGCAATGACACAGGCGTTCCACACCACCCCAGCTGCTCCAGGCCTCTGGGCAACGTGGGAAGGCAGAAAGGCAGCTCTGGGCCCAAGCAGAAAGGTGGCTCTGGGCAGAGCGAAAAGGCAGCTACGGCCAGAGCGAAGGCAGTGCCGGCAGCCAGGGGAAGGAAGGTCCATTCTTGCACAAATCTTCGTGCATCAAGCCTCTAGTAAACAAAATAAAAAATAAGAAGGAAAGGATGGTGTGATGGCTTCTCGGGATGCCTTACTACTCCCACAGGGAGCGCATCGCCTCGCTGCTGAAAATGTCATAGAAGGGGCTGGCAGAGAAGACAGGCAGGGCCATGGGGATGTGGTCTCCATTTGGCCATGGTCTCCTTTTCCAGTCTGGACACTTAGACATGGACTCAACTAGGATCTGCCTCCCTCAACCTCCCAAAGCAGCTGTGGAGCTGACTCCATTTCCAGGTCAACCCCCAGTTTTGGAAACCAGGCCTGGTCCCCAGCCTACAGTGTGATGTGAGCTGAGGCTTTAGCGGCCCTGAGCGAGGCTCTTTCTGTTCATAGTGGATCTGCCTTTCCCCACCGACGTCCGTTGGGCCTCATCAATCTATGTCACTGACTTCCAATAGGAGCCCCTCTCTCTGTCTGCTTGAGGGTTCCTCTTGCGTCCTCCACCTGTGCCCAGAAAGCTGGAAATGCCAGAGAACTACGGCCCCTGAAGTCAGCCCTCACCCTGTGGCTGCGTGGAATGGGGGTATAGCTACCCCGGCTCCTAGCTCTCCTCCTGGGGTCATTCTGATGTGCGTGTCCTGCACCACTCCAGGGATCCTCACTGGGACAATCTCCACTCACCCATCACAGCAACTTCACCTGATGGCACCTTTCCTATCTCACCTTCCCAGGACCACGTCCCAGATGCACTATTTGCACTTGAATCCTTGTCTCAGGGCTGCTTCTGGGGGAAGAAGACCCCACATTAACAGGAACGACTATGTGCCAAACACCATCCCAAACCCTTTATATGTAGGTGCTCACTTAATTTTTATGACAAGCTGATGACACAGGTTTTTATCATTATCCCCACTTGACAGATGAGGAAACCGAGGCACAGAAATGTTAAATGACCTGCCCCAGATTCATACAGGTACCGAGTGGCAGAGCTGGGATTCAAACCCGGCAGCGTGGCTCCTGAGTCTATACCAGCCGTGGGCAAACTACGGCTCGCGGGCCGGATCCGGCCCGTTCGGCTGTTCTATCCGGCCCACGGAGCCAAAAGAGCGGAGTGTTCTCTTGCTCTCCCCTCCGCTCCTTCACCAGCAGCAGTGTTAACATGGCAACGTCGGGAAACACGGCCGCAGCTCCTTCTTTTGAGTGGGCGGATTTATTTATTTCTGAGTAGAAGAAACAACCTCTCAATCTTCCAGAGGCTCCTTGTAATGCCCGCGGACGTGTCTCCCGACATCACCCTGGGAATGCGTAGACACGTTATCGTGGTGATGTAGGGAGACACGCCCCTGGAGAGCACAGTATCAGAGCACAGTTTGAAATGAATAAAACTATTGAAATAAAAAAAAAAAAGACCGTACCCTTTTATGTAATGATGTTTACTTTGAATTTATATTAGTTCACACAAACACTCCATCCATGCTTTTGTTCCGGCCCTCCGGTCCAGTTTAAGAACCCATTGTGGCCCTCGAGTCAAAAAGTTTGCCCACCCCTGGTCTATACTCATAACCTGGATGCTTTGGTGCCTCTTCCTACCATCTCTGAAGTGGCTCTTCTGAGCTCCCTGAACTTCCCTCAAGTCACAGTTTCATCCCACCCTTCTGCATTGTGCCTTCCCAAGACTTCTCTCCCCTAGGTGCTTGCCTCTTTCCACCCCCTCTCCTGTAACACCTTATCCTCCATTCTTCTCAAATCCCTCATATATTTTATTTATTTATTTATTTATTTATTTATTTAATTGATTGATTGATTTCAGAGAGAAAGGGAGAGGGAGAGTGCTGGGAACCAAGATCAACAGTAATTAATATAAGTGCGAGAAGTCCGGTCAGAAGGCTGAATGGGGCTTTTTTATATTCACAGGGATGAATATCTGCATTTTATTACCTACTGCTGACTCAATGACTTAAAGCAAATTCCCCCAACCTGATAATCTTACTGTTTGCCAAACATCACCTTTAATATGCCTGTTTGCACTCCTAAAAGGCAATTGTGTATTCTAGTAAATAAAAGCAGATGAGAACGGAGACTCAGTGGAACTTGGTCCCTTGTACCAAGATCACAACTGGCTTCCCCCATAATTTCCAGATTTATATTTCTTGTCTTGTGTGGTTAATTAGCGTGTCAGCTCTTTCTCCAAGTCATTGAACCCTAGGCCATGCAGGCCATGGCTTCACAGGAGAGAAAGAGATAGAAACATAAATGATGAGAATCGTTGATTAGCTACCTGCTGCACGCCACCTACTGGGAATTGAGCCTGCAACCCCGAGCATATGCCCTTTACTGGAATCGAACCTGGGACCCTTCAGTCTGCAGGCAGACGCTCTATTCACTGAGCCAAACCAGCTAGGGCTCAAATCCCTCATCTTGTAAGCAGCTCTCTCCATCTTCCATATTCCTACAGGATCTTGCTCATAGGACTTACTGCCTCTGCGTTATTTGTGTGCTTATCTCAACCTCCCCAGAAGAAGGATCCCAGGAGTTTTTGTTGAAACAATGAGCTCCTTTAGTAAGCTCAAAGCCAACTCCCTCCCCAGTCCTATCCTCACTTTAAGTAAATAGCAGCCTTTAGATCATCAATAAGAGTGGCTGTGGTTTCTATTCTTTCCACTACCTTTTTAATAAAAATATTTACATTGGGTCAGACTCCACCCACTTCCCCTAACAGGCCACTGCTAAGGCACTTGGTACCCACACATCCCCCATTCTATTATGCACTGACCTACTTACTTTGAACTGATTGCCCAAGTGTGACCTTGAGAAATGTTTATATAAATCATCCTTAGAGCTTCAGAAAAGAGTTATGCCTGCCCTAGCTGGTTTTGCTCAGTGGATAGAGCATCAGCCTTTGGGCTGAAGGGTCCCAGGTTTGACTCTAGTCAAGGGCATGTACCTTGATTGCAGGCTCCCGGCCCTGGTCAGGGTGCATGCGGGAGGCAACAATTGATGTGTCTCTCACACATCGATGTTTCTCTCTCTCTTCCTCTCCCTTCCTCTCTCTCTAAAATCAATAAAAACATTTTTTTACAGATTAAAAATGGCAGCGGAGGATGGACCTTTACATGTGACGTGCACAGATCAAGAGCCTGGAAAATGTGAAGTGATCACTATTGAGGTGGCATCTTAGTGTTTTAGAAAAATCATGAATTTTTTAGAACTAAAATATCAACATCATTTGGTTTTGTTCATCAGTGATGCTTATATTGACATACTTTTGGATGAACTGTGTAATCTATGTTTCTATTAAACTGCAATGTATTGATAAAAATTAAAAATAAATAAATCAGTAAAAACATGTTTTAAGGGCAGAGTGTGGACCTTCCAAGAAACAGGCCTGTTCATGACCTCCCGTAAAGGCCACATCTCTGTCAGATAGAAACGGAGTCCCTGGGGACAGCCCGATCTGGATGCAGCAGTGTGTCCGTTTGCCCACACCATAGCCCCTCCCTCACCCTGTCCATCCCGGATGTCCCTCTGGGGTCTCCCCAGTCCTGGTGGGCCAGTGGTGCAGTTATCCTCTCTTAAAGCATATTAACACCTATCCTTCTTAAACTATTTCAAGAAATTGAAGAGGAAAGACACTTCCAAACTCATTCTATGAAGCCAGTATTACCCTGATACCAAAACCAGACAAAGATATTACAGAAAAAGCCCTAGCCAGTTTGGCTCAGTGGATAGAGCATCAGCTTGTGGACCGAAGGGCCCCGGGTTCGATTCCTGTCAAGGGCACATACCTCAGTTATAGGCTCCTCCCCGGCCTGGGCCCTGGTCAGGGCACATGCAGGAGGCAACCAATTGATGTGTTTCTCTCACATCAATATTTCTCTCTGTTTTTCCCTCTCTTTTCCACTCTCTCTAAAATCAATGGAAAAATATCCTCGGGTGAGGATTAAACAAACAAACAAAAAAAGCTGATAGCTTTTGCTCTAAGAGCTGGAACAAGACAAGAGCCACTAACACCACTTCTATTCAACATGGTATTGGCAGTCCTTGCCACAGCAGACATGAAAAAGAAATAAAAGGCATCCAAATCTAAAAGGAAGAAGTAAAACTCTCATTTTTTGCAAATGACATGATACCATATCTAAAAAACCCTAAAGATTTCACACAAAAAAAACTATTAGAACTAATAAATGAATTCGGGAAAGTTGCAGGACACAGAATCAATATACAGAAATGTGTTGTGTTTCTATACACCAGTAATGACTAATTAGAAGGAGAAATTAAGAAAACAATACCATTTACAATTGCATCAAAGAGCATAAAATACATAGAAATAAATTTAAACGAAGAGGTGAAAGACCTGTACACTGAAAATGATAAGATATTGAAGGAAGAAATTGAAGAAGATACAAATAAATGAGAGGATATACCATGCTTTCAGGGCGTGTGCAGGAGGCAACCAGCTGAGCCACTCCAGCCAGGGCAAACAATATACTCTTAATCAATCAGTGAATCAAAGAGGAAATCACCAGGGAAATTAGAAAATATTTAAAGACAAATGGAAATGAAAATACAAAATATCAAAACTTATTGGATGCCACAAATGCAGTGTTAAGAGGGAAATTTAGCCCAGCCACAGTGGCTTAGTGGTTGAGCATCAACCTATGAACCAGGAGGTCATGGTTCGATTCCTGGTCAGGGCACATGCCCAGGTTTGTGGGCTCGATGCCCAGTAGGGGCTGTGCAGGAGGCAGCCAATCAATGATTACTCTCATCATTGATGTTTCTATCTCTCTCTTCCTCTCCCTTCCTCTCTGAAATCAATAAAAATATTTTTTTAAAAAGAGAAAAATTTACAACTATAAACACATTTAAAAAACAAGAAAGTTCTGAAATCAACTATCTAACTTTACAACCCAAGAAACTAGAAAAAGAACACACTAAATCCAAAGTTAGCAAAAGGAAGGAAATAATAAAGATCAGAGCAGAAAAAAAAAAAAAATAGAGACTAGAAAAACAATAGAGAACATCAATTAAGCCAAAACTTAGTTTTTTGAAAAAATCAACAAAAGTAACAAACCTTTAGGTAGATGGGCTGAGAGAGAGAGAGAGAATCAACTTACTAGAATCAGAAATGAAAGTGGAGACTCCTGATTCTACAGAAAGGAAAAGGATTTTGAATGAGTACTATGAGCAACTACATGCCAACAAAGTGGACAACCTAGATCAGTGGTCGGCAAACTCATTAGTCAACAGAGACAAATATCAACAATTAAAATTTCTTTTGAGAGCCGAAAAAGCGACTTCTGTGCATGGGCCACGAAGTTTCAATCACACTGTATGTGTGCGCCCGCACATGGTATTTTGTGGAAGAGCCACACTGAAGGGGCCAAAGAGCCGCATGTGGCTCACGAGCCGCAGTTTGCTGACCACTGACCTAGATGAAATGGTCAATCTATTTTTAATAAGATGTGACATGTCTCTTTGACCAATCAACCTGCATTCTCCTTTTTAAATTGAGATATAACACATAAAGTGCGCAAGTCCTACATGTACAGCTTGTTGCCTTTTACATAGGTTGTCATCTAGGTAACCACTACCCAGATCAAGACAGAACATTCCCTGTCATGTGCCCTTCCCAGTAATTTCCCTCCTACCCCCCAGTTTAATTTTAAAATGTAATTTTATTATAAATTTTTATGTGAAAGCTCAAATCTTTCACTTCTAAATATTTCTCTTCTGCTTTTCCCAAACAAAATGCCTCTTTTGAACCATATATATATATATATATATATATATATATATATATATACTATCTAATAAAAGGGTACTATACAAATGGACCATCACTCCAACACAAAAGATGGCCACCCCCATGTGGACACAAGATGGCTGCCACAAGATGGCCAGCAGGGGAGGGCAGTTAGGGGCAACCAGGCCTGCAGAGGAGGGCAGTTGGGGGCAACCAGGCCAGCAGGGGAGGGCAGTTGTGGGTGATCAGGCCAGCAGGGGAGGGCAGTTGGGAGGGACCAGGCCTGCAAGGGAGGGCAGTTGGGGTCAACCAGGCCTGCAGAGGAGGGCAGTTGGGGGCGACCAGGCCTGCAGAGGAGGGCAGTTGGGGTCAACCAGGCCTGCAGGGGAAGGCAGTGGGGGGAACCAGGCAGGCAGGGGAGGGCAGTTAGGAGGGACCAGGCCTGCAGGGGAAGGCAGTTGGGGGGGACACAGCCTGAAGGGGAGGGCAGTTAGGGAGGACCAGGCCAGTAGGGGAGCATAGTTAGGGGCGACCAGGCTGGCAAGGGAGGTCAGTTAGGGGTGACTGGGCCAGCAGGGGAGGGTAGTTGGGGATGACCAGGCAGGCAGGCAAGTGAGTGGTTGGGAGCCAGCAGTCCTGGATTGTGAGAGGAATGTCTGACTGCCCGTTTAGGCCCGATCCCACTGGGATCGGGCCTAAACCCAGATTGGAGAGGGTGCAGACTGGGCTGAGGAACACCCATCCTGTGCACGAATTTCATGCACCAGGCCTCTAGTCCTATCTAATAAAATAGTAATATGCAAATTAACCATCACTCTGCTACACCCACAAGCCACACCCACTAGCCAATCAGGAGCAAGTATGCAAATTAACCCCAACCAAGATGGCTGCAGCCACAGAGAGAGCAGGAGGGAGGCTTGGGTTTCCCCCATGACGAGGAAGTCAAGCTTTCTGCACACCCTGGCCGGCCCAGGATTCCACTTAAGGCTACAAAGTTTCAATTATAGAAGGTAAATAAATCCCAGCAGAAATAGCTGCCACCATGAGGGAGCAGAAGGCTTGGCTCCGCTTAAAGCTACAAAGTTTCAATTGTAGAAGATAAATAAACCCCAGATACCAGGGCCTCCGCTTGGGTCACCGGGGTGTGTAGCCAGCCTGCAAAGAACCACAGGCCCCTCGCCCAGGTCACCCCACGCCCCAAGGGAATCCCCCACCCTGATCCGGGACACCCTTCAGGGCAAACCAGCTGGCCCCCACCTGTGCACCAGGCCTCTATCCTATCTAATAAAAGAGTAATATGAAAATTGACCATCACTCCAACACACAAGATGGCTGCCCCCATGTGGTCAAAGATGGCTGCCCCCATGTGGACACATGATGGCCAGCAGGGGAGGACAGTTGGGAGGGACCAGGCCTGCAAGGGAGGGCAGTTGGGGGCAATCAAGCCTGCAGGGGAGGGCAGTTAGGGGTGACCAGGCCTGCAGAGGAGGGAAGTTGGGGGCAAACAGGCTGGCAGAGGAGCAGTTAGGAATCAATCAGGCTGGCAGGGGAGTGGTTAGGGAGTGATCAGGCTGGCAGGCAGAAGCGGTTAGGGGCAATCAGGAAGGCAGACAGGCGAGCAGTTGGGAGCCAGCAGTCCTGGATTGTGAGAGGGATGTCCGACTGCCCGTTTAGACCTGATCCCGGTGGGCCTAAACAATCCCACCGGGATCGGGTCTAAACGGGCAGTCAGACATCCCTTGAGGGGTCCCAGATTGGAGAGGGTGCAGGCTGGGCTGAGGGACACCCCACCCCGTGCACGAATTTCATGCACCGGGCCTCTAGTATATATATAAAAGCCTAAGCGACTGTCCAACCATTCGACCATCCAACCAGTAGCTATGATGCACAAATACCACCAGGGGGCATACACTCAACACAGGAGCTGCCAAGCTGCAGTGACTTGGCAGCTGCAGTTCTTAGGTGATGCACCCAGAACCAGAGAGGAGGGAGCCCAATTCCAGGGTGCATCACCTGAGAACCACCCTCTCGCAATCCGGGACCCCTCAGAGGATGTCGGAGAGCCAGTTTCAGCCTGATCCCACAGGGCAGGCTGAGACCCCACCAGTGCACGAGTCCATGCACCGAGCCTCTAGTAAATGTATAAAATGTTTAGTTGTTCTCTTAATTAGAGTTTTATTTTCATTTTTAAAGTATACAGAATAACAAAACAAAGGATCTGGCTTCTTCTACAAGTAACTGTCATGAACAGAAGGAAGAGGAATGATTATAGAGTGAATTAATTAAGACTATATGGACCAGCCTTAGCTGGTTTGGCTCAGTGGATAGAGCATCGGCCTGCGGACTGAAGGGTCCTGGGTTCGATTCTGGTCAAGGGCACATGCCCAGGTTATGGGCCTGATCCCCAGTGAAGGGCATGCAGGAGGCAGCCAATCAATGATTCTCTCTCATCATTAATGTCTCTATCTCTCTCCCTCTCCCTCCCTCTCTGAAATCAATAAAAATATATCCTATCTAATAAAATAGTAATATGCAAATTAACCACCACTCCGCTACACCCACAAGTCACACCCACCAGCCACGCCCACCAGCCAATCAGGAGCGAATATGCAAATAAACCCAACCAAGATGGCTGCAGCCACAGAGAGCAGGAGGGAGGCTTGGGTTTCCCCAGCAATGGAGGAAGCCAAGCTTTCCTCCTGCCCTTGCCGGCCTAGGCCTCCACTCAAGGCTACAAAGTTTCAATGATAGAAGATACATAAATCCCAAAAAAAATGGCTGCCACCACAGAGCAAGCAGAAGGCTTGGCTCCACTCCAGGCTACAAAGTTTCAATTGTAGAAGATAAATAAACCCCAGATACCAGGGCCTCCACTTGGGTCGCCAGGGGGTGTGGCCGGCCTGCAAACCACCACAGGCCCCTCGCCCAGGCTGCCTCACGCCCCAAGGGGACCCCCACCCTGATCCGGGAAACCCTTCAGGGCAAACCAGCTGGCCCCCACCCGTGCACCAGGCCTCTATCCTATCTAATAAAAGAGTAATATGCAGATTGACCATCACTCCAACACACAAGATGGCTGCCCCCATGTGAACACAAGATGGCCAGCAAGGGAGGGCAGTTGGGAGGGACCAGGCCTGCAAGGGAGGGCAGTTGTGGGCGATCAGGCCAGCAGGGGAGGGCAGTTAGGGGTGACCAGGCCTATAGGGGAGGGCAGTTAGGGGCAAACAGGCTGGCAGGGGATCAGTTAGGCATCAATCAGGCTGGCAGGAGAGTGGTTAGGGGGTGATCAGGCTGGCAGGCAGAGCGGTTAGGGGCAATCAGGAAGGCAGGCAAGCGAGCAGTTGGGAGCCAGCAGTCCTGGATTGTGAGAGGGATGTCCAACTGCCCGTTTAGGCCCGATTGTGTGGGATTGGAGAAGGTGCAGGCTGGGCTGAGGGACACCCCCTCTCCCATGCATGAATTTCATGCACCGGGCCTCTAGTATTTTTATAAAACACCAAATGCAACGGGTGGCCCTTGCTTGGATCATAATTCTAACAAATCACTGTAAAAGGAAATTTCTGAGGCAGTCAAGGCAATTTGAGCATAGACCATGGAGCAGATGGTATGATTGCATTTAATGTTGTTAGGTATGATCATGGAGTTGTGATACTGTTTTAAAATTCCTTAGAAGTTGGGTGCACAAGCAGCAGCATTTACAGATGGATGGATTTGATGCCTGGCATTTGGTTAAAAGTCCTGTAGTGGGAGGGAAAGAGCAGATGAAGCAAGGCTAGCCAGTTGTTGAGAATTGTTGAAGCCGGGATCTGCACATGGGCACCCTGCATACTTTTCTCCCTATTTTTGTGTATGTTTGAAAGTTTCTATAATAAACAATTTTTAAAAGCATCTCAACCCCTTTGACCATTAAGTGACTAAGATTAAACAAGTAAATAAAAAGACTAGACAGGACACCAAGACCTTGGTACACAATATTCACTGTCAAAAGCATCAATGAATGAATGATAAAGCTCAGGGAACATAAGTATTGAATCATCTTGCCAATTACATAACCACTGAAATTATTAAATGAGACATTTGTACATTAGTCTTCTTTTAAATCATGACCTGAGGATATGCTTATTGATTTTAAACATTTTTTTTTATTGATGAGAGAGAGAGAGAGAGAGAGAGAGAGAGAGAGAGAGAGAGAGAGAGAGAGAGAAACATCAATGTGAAAGAGAAACATTGATCAGTTGCCTCCTGAGAGCACCCGACCAGGATGGAACCCGCAACCTCCATATGTGTCCTGACCGAGAATCGAACCTGCAACCTTTTGGTGTATGGGAGATACTCCAACCAACTGAGCCGCCTGGCCAGGGCTGTACATTAGTCTTTTGTGAGTTTTATCAGTATGAGTCAATCCTTTGGAGCCCAGTAATATCTGTATTTTTAAAAATCCCACTTTCTCAGTTCAAAAAGCAAAGAATCAGATGGTTTGAAATATGGCCACATACAGGTAAAGCCACCATGTCAGAGCCACCTGTTATCCTTAGCCAGGTGACATGCTACTGTCTTTTTTTTTAATTTAATAAATCTTTATTGTTCAGATTATTGCAATTGTTCCTCTTTTTTCCCTCCATAGCTCCCCTCCACCTGGTTCCCACCCCACCCTCTGCCCTTACCTCCCCCACACACTGTCCTCATCCATAGGTGTACACTTTTTGTCCAGTCTCTTCCCGCACCCTCATACCCTTTCCCCCTGAGAATTATCAGTCTACTCCCTTTCTAAGCCCCTGATTCTATTATATTCAACAGTTTATTTTGTTCATCAGATTTTTTATTCACTTGATTTTTAGATTCACTTGTTGATAGACATGTATTAGTTGTTCATAATTTTTATCTTTACCTTTTTCTTCTTCTTCCTCTTCTTAAAGAATACCTTTCAGCATTTCATATAATACTGGTTTGGTGTTGATGAACTCCTTTAGCTTTTTCTTATCTGTGAAGCTCTTTATCTGCCCTTCAATTCTGAATGATAGCTTTGCTGGGTAGAGTAATCTTGGTTGTAGGTTCTTGCTATTCATCACTTTGAATATTTCTTGCCACTTCCTTCTGGCTTGCATAGTTTCTGTTGAGAAATCAGCTGACAGTCGTATGGGTGCTCCCTTGTAGGTAATTAACTGTTTTTCTCTTGCTGCTTTTAATATTCTCTCTTTGTCTTTTGCTCTTGGCATTTTAATTATGATGTGTCTTGGTGTGGTCCTCTTTGGATTCCTTTTGTTTGGGGTTCTGTGTGCTTCCTGGACTTGTAAGTCTATTTCTTTCACCAGGTGGGGGAAGTTTTTGGTCATTATTTCTTCAAATAGGTTTTCAGTATCTTGCTCTCTCTCTTCTTCTGGCACCCCCATTAATTCGAATGTTGGTACGCTTGAGGTTGTCCCAGAGGCTCCTTACACTATCTTCAAATTTTTGGATTCTTTTTTCTTTTTGCTTTTCCTGCTGAGTGTTTTTTGCTTCTTTGTATTTCAACTCTTTGACTTTATTCTTGCGGTCCTCTAGTCTGCTGTTAGGACTTTGTATAATATTTTTTATTTCAGTCAGTGTATGTTTAATTTCTAGTTGGTCCTTTTTCATATCCTTGAGGGTCTCGCTAAATTTATCAGCCTTTTCTAGGAAATTCTTGAAAAACCTTATAACCGTGGTTTTGAACTCTATATCCAGTTGTTTGTTTTCCTCCATTTCTTTCACTTGTAATCTGTTTCTTTGTCTCCACATTTTGGCTGCTTCCTTGAGTTGGTAGGGTAGCTTTGTGTGCTAGGTGTCCTATAGGGCACAGTGGCTCAGCCTCCCCAGTTACCTGAGGTGGACACTCTTGGTGCACCCCTTTGTGGACTGTGTGCTCAGCCTTGTTGTAGTTAAGTCTGGATTGTTGTTGGTATCACTGGGAGGAATTGACCTCCAGGCCAATTGGCTGTGAGGATCAGCTGTGTCTATGCTGGGAGAACTTCTGTGCTGGAGACACTCTTATGAGACAAGACTTGCAAAATTGCAAAAGCCTCTGTGCTCATCTTGGATGGGGCGGATTTTCAGGGCGGAGGAGACAGCCTTGGTTTCTCATCAGCCCTGCCCTATGAGGCCCCTGGGTCTCAGTGTCCCTCGGTAATCGCTGCAAGCACCTCTGAGAGAAAGCCACCCTCGAGTTTCTCCTGCTGCCACAGTCCAGTTTCTCCCCTAATGAGTTGGGGTTCCCAGAAATTTTCCCAGAACTGGAGTTCAGCGCAGTCGGGAGCTTCTGTCTCCCTCCCACTTTAGAAAGCCAGCCACACACTCAGCCGCCATGCACCCAGCTGCCCGTCCTCTCTGCGTGAGAGTCTCTGTACCTCAGCCTTTTGCAGCTCTTAGTCTCAATGTGTTTTCCTCTTTCCTTCTAGTTGTAGAATTTCCACTCAGCCAGCTTTCCTGTGGTTCTGGATGGTGTCCGTTTTGTCTTTTAGTTGTAGTTTTGATATTGTTGTGTGAGGCAGCAGTTTAGATGTTTACCTAGGCTGCCATCTTGGTTTCTCCTCATGCTACCCGTCTTTTTATAAACCACCACAAAGCCTACTTCACAGAGCTGCTGTACGCAATGCGATAAGGTCCATCGCTAGTAGCTAGCACAGCAACTGGCAGGAGGCAGTGATTCCATAAACATCAGGCCCCTGTAGCAACCACACCCCCTCTGCCAACCTCTGACTTCAGCTGTGGCTGAGGTGGGTGGTTCCATGTTCACTTAGACTTACTTTGTGCCAGCTCGTCCCAGCCTGGGCCTTCTCCCATGCCTCGGTGCCCAGTGGGCAAGCACAGAGGGAAAGGCAGAAGTGATGCCCAGACTCAACCTGAGATCCATCAGAGAATGGAGATGGTAGGCAGGTGCTCCTGACCTGGCCATCAAGGGGACAGTTCCTGGAGACTTCGCTCCTCTCTTCAGGAGGTTCCAGTGGATCGAATACCCCTGCGCACAACAGTAACATTGCTATCTCTTAGGCTGACTTCTTCTCCTTAGATATCATGCTCCCTGTTGCCTCACTTCAGCTTTCTGGAATCACCTAAACTAATCTCTCGTACCCATGTCTCAGGCTCCGCAGTCAAATTAAGGTGGTCTATTTCCCATCCCCCTCTCCCATAATCCATTGTTCTTCTTTCATGGACTTGCCCCCACTAACCTCCCCCCCCCCCCCCGCCCTCGCCAAGCCTGGAGTGTAACATTAACACATAAAATGATAATCTATTGGTGTACTGGTCTCTCCCTTTCATGGAGCACAAACTGGTCGGGATCCCACAGTGGGAAGAGCTGTAAGCCGTCAGCATAGCACCAAACTATGGCAGTCACTGAGGTCATTCTCCAATTGCCCCATCTCCTGCCTTCCAGGCCCTCTTGCAAGTAAGTGAGCTCGGCCAGGGCTTCTCTCCCAGCCCTGCAGGCTGCTGCTTCCAGGCCAGAGGAACTGCTGGTTTGCCAGTGGATGAGACAGTGCAGGTCTCTTCTGATGGAGCCTCCTTCCTCCTAGTCCCTAGTGACTGTGAGGAGCAGAGCCCCGACGCCACGCACACTGCCCCACAGGTAGCGCTGGTGAGACATGGCTGTTGGGTTAAGCAACTGACATTGCAGGGCTATCTGTCACCGCAGCGTTACTGAGCCATCAACTGACACAGCCAAGGTGGGTGCACATAAAGTTCCCAGGGCGCAAAGAGGAGCATCGCGCCTGTCCAGGGGTTCGGGGAAAGCTCACGGGGCACTGGAGATCAGCTTTAAGAGGTGATTGCTCAGCCACCTGACAAGGAAGAGGAGGGGTCGTCCAGGCAGAGAGACCCATGGAGCAAGGGCTTGGCGTCTGGGACCCCAGAGAACATCACCGGCCTTACAAGTAGATCCCCAAGTTTGAAGGTAGGGGAGGGAAGGGGAGGCCTCTGTGAGAGGCAGGAGGAGAGTAAGGCCGGCTCAGGCTCAGGCACGTGACACTGTAGATAAGGAAGTGGCATGATTTCATTTGAATTTCAAAAGTGCTCTTCTGAAATCAGGGCGGAAGGTGCATTGGAGGGCTGGAAGACCAGTTGGGGGACTTTTCTAGTCCTGGCAGAGACCAGGGTTAAAAGCAAGCAGAAAGGTGGGGACAGAGTGACCAGGACAAGTGCTGAGAAGCAGCCCCCGCACCCCCTACCCCCGCTTGTCCCTCCCCTGCGCTCTCCTACCCCTCTCCCCCCCCAAATCAGCACTTACCTGTAATCACCTTTTACCTATAGTCTTCTTGAGGGTAGGAAATGCCTTCTTCTTGCATTGCAAGTTAACATTTTGTTTTATTTTTCCAGTCACAAGGCTCCTTCGGAGGAAGTACATGATGTCACCCAGAGAGAACGCGATCAAGGCCAACGTGGCCAAGGACACAAACAGTTAAAAAGTGTGCAAAGGAGGAGAGTGAGGGGGGTAGAAGAGACCGAGGTTGTAGAAGGAAGAGAACCAGAAGAAGGATGGCCAGAAGCCAGGGGAAAGCAGGGTATCAAAGAGGCGTGGTTCGGCCACAGGTGCGGGAAGCTCAGGTGGGCGAGGGTCTGTGATCAGGAAGCCTTTGGTGACCTTCTGCAGGCGGCAGCAGCCCCGATGTGGGGGGTAAATCTGGACACCTGCTTCAGAAAACACCCCGGACCAGTCAGGGGAGCGGGACACATGCAGACTCCATCACCCAGCAATCCCACTCTTAGGAACAAACTGGTGCTCGCTACTCAAAGTGTGGACCACAGGCAGCGCTAGTGGACATGGAATTTCAGGCCTCATCTGCCCCACTGACACAGAACCTGCACGGTGAATAAAGGCAGAGAACCAGTTAATCTTCAAACTTCTTCTCTCATGTTAAAAGAATTTTGCTCCTGGCCGGCGTGGCTCAGTGGTTGAGCACCAACCTATGAACCAGGAGGTCATGGTTCGATTCCCTATGAACCAGGAGGTCAGGGCACATGCCTATGTTGCAGGCTTGATCCCCAGTGTGGGGCACAGGGAGCAGCCGATCAATGATTCTCTCTCATCATTGATGTTTCTATCTCTCTCTCCCTCTCCCTTCCTCTCTGAAATCAATAAAAATATATTTTTTAAAAAAGATGCATATGTTTTGAAAAAAGAAAAGAATTTTGCAAACAATTTACTCCCTTGCACACTTTTATGCTGCTATCTAATCTTTCCTCAAATGCTTCAGTTATTACAAAAAGATGCCATTTCCAGTGTGTTATAAACACTGACCTTTTAAAAAGTGTTATTTTTGCCCTAACTGGTTTGGCTCAGTGGATAGAGCGTCGGCCTGCAGACTGAAGGGTCCCGGGTTCGATTCCGGTCAAGAGCATGTACCTTGGTTGCGGGCACATCCCCGGTGGGGGGTGTGCAGGAGGCAGCTGATCAATGTGTCTCTCTCATTGATGTTTCTGGCTCTCTATCCCTCTCCCTTCCTCTCTGTAAAAAATCAATAAAATATATATATTTTTTAAAAAAGTGTTATTTCACTCTTTTAACAATAGCTTCTATGATTCACTAAAAAATACACATTGTTACATTTCTTCTGAATTCATTATCCTAATATATTTTACTAGAGGCCCGGTGAACAAAATTCGTGCTCGGGGGTGTGTGTCCCTCAGCCCAGCCTGCACCCTCTCCAATCTGGGACCCCTCGAGGGATGTCCGACTTCCCTCTCACAATCCAGGACTGCTGGCTCCCAACTGCTCGCTTGCCTGCCTTCCTGATTGCCCCTAACCACTTCTGCCTGCCAGCCTGATCACCCCCTAACCACTCCCCTGCCAGCCTGATTGATGCCTAACTGATCCCCTGCCAGCCTGTTTGCCCCTAACTGCCCTCCCCTGCAGGCCTGGTCACCCCTAACTGCCCTTCCCTGCAGACCTGGGTCCCCCCCCAACTGCCCTTCCCTGCAGGCCCGGTCGCCCCCAACTTCCCTCCTCTGCCAGCTTGGTCACCCCTAACTGCCCTCCCCTGCAGGCTTGATTGCCCCCAACTGCCCTCCCTTGCAGGCCTGGTCCCTCCCAACTGCCCTCCCCTGCTGGCCATCTTGTGGCAGCCATCTTGTGTCCACATGGGGGCAGTCATCTTTGACCACATGGGGGTAGCCATCTTGTTTGTTGGAGTGACGGTCAATTTGCATATTATTCTTTCATTATATAGGATTAGATAGGATAGAGGCCTGGTGCACAGGTGGGGGCCAGCTGGTTTGCCCTGAAGGGTGTCCCGGATCAGGGTGGGGGTTCCCTTGGGTTGTGGGGCGGCCTGGGTGAGGGGCCTGTGGTGGTTTTCAGGCTGGCCACGCCCCCCAGTGACCCAAGCGGAGGCCCTGGTATCTGGGATTTATTTATCTTCTATAATTGAAACTTTGTAGCCTTAAGCAGAGGCCAAGGCAGGCTAGAGCAGGCAGAAAGCTTGGCTTCCTCCATTGCCAGGGAAACCCAAGCCTCCTGCTCTCTCCGTGGCCACAGCCATCTTGGTTGGGTTAATCTGCATACTTGCTCCTGATTGGCTGGTGGGCGTGGCTTGTGGGTGTAGCAGGGTATGGTCAATTTGCATATTATTTTTTCATTAGATAGGATGCTTGAACGTCTTCTATGCTGAGGTCAGTGTGGTTCAATTGGTTAGCATTGTCCTGTACACCGTAAGGTTGCCTGTTTGATTCCTGGGTAGGGCACATGCCCAGGTTGCGACCTTGATCACCAGTAGGGGGCAGGCAGGAGGCAGCCAATCAATGTCCCACTCTCACATTGATGTTTCTCTCTACCTCTTCCTTCTTCTCCATTTCTAAAAAATAAAAATAAATAAATAAATAATATTTTTTAAAAAGAAAGTCTTCTATTCTCTGCAACAAAAGTATGTATATACTAGTAGCCCTAACCAGTTTGGCTCAGTGGATAGAGCATCAACCCTCAAACTGAAGGGTCCCAGGTTCGATTCTGGTTAAGGGCATGTACCTTGGTTGCAGGCTCGATCCCCAGAAGGGGGCGTGCAGGAGGCAGCTGATCAATGTTTCTCTCTCATCATGGATGTTTCTATTTCTCTCTCCCTCTTCCTTCCTCTCTGAAATCAATAAAAATATATTTTTAAATTTTTGTTAAAAAAAAAAAAGTAGCTCTCCTTACCCTGATGAGTAGCTGTGGAATTTATTTTTTAAAATAAAATATGTATATAAATAAAAATGAATTTAAAATTTTTCTTATGGCTTTAAAGCTCTAAGTGTTAAACTCCCCCCAGATTAAGTAATTATGATTACCATAATAATTAGTTTATCAAAATAACATGAATATATTATAAATTTTGCTAAATAATGATTAGGCATAAAAAAGTCAAATTGTATTAGAAACACAAAATATACAGAATAGGCAAACCCACAGAAAGTGAGCACATGCCAGTGGCTGCGGGGCTGAGGGAGGAGAGTGGGGAGCAGCTGCTTCGGGGACACGGGGTTTCCCTGGGGGAGAGGAAATGCTGAGGCACTAGACAGAGGTGGTGGTTGCACAACATTGTGAATGTACTAAATGCCACTGAACTTTTCACTTGCAAATGGTCCATTTTCTGTTATGAGAGTTTCGCCTCAATAACAAAAAGGGTACTTAAATAAATAAACCAGCTGATGCTCAGCGACTCCTCCTTCAGTTTTGTTGAAGGGAAGAGAAAGCACCTGAGTTCTCTCTCACCAGCGCACAGGGGTTCCCATGGTGGGAAGCACGTCCCTGCACCTGCACCCACGTGGGACTCCACGCCCGACGGGAAGGTGGACTTTCACGCCCGACGGGAAGGTGGAAAGGAAGCGCTGGCTGCTGGCTGCTCCTTTTCCAGGACTGGCTGCTCGCAATGAACTTGGTTCCGCTAACCGTTTTTATCCGCAACTGCATTCTTCGTTTCTCGAGACAATGAACTCGGACTCAAACCTCACATTTTGGTTTCATCAGATAGAAGAATCTGGAAGTACAATTTAATGAAAAAGAGCACTGAACTCGGTTCAAACTAACGACCTGTCTGTATTAGCTGTGTGGCCTTAAATAAATGAATTATTTATACCAAGGAAGGAAGGAAGGAAGGGAGGGAGGGAGGGAGGAGAGGGAAGGAAGGAAGGAGGGGGAGAGGGAGGGAGGGGGGGAGGAAGGGGAGAGCACCTGCCTTGCGGAAAGTTGTCACTAGGTCTCTCACTTTCTCAGAACCAACACAGATTTTGGAACTGTCTGTCCCTTGTTGCCCTGGGATTCCGACCCTCCTGGACTCCCCCGTGGGCCTGTGTCTTTGGTCAGGGAGGGTCAGGTAACGGAGGAGGAAGGGCACCTGCTCCTCCTTCTCCGGGGCCCAAGGCCCACCAACTCCCCAGCCACACACACACACACACACACACACACACACACACACACACACACATCATACGGGAGTGTCAGATCTGAGAGCCATTCCCTGCCATCTCTCCAGGTACACCCCCCCCCCCCCCCCCCCCCGCCGCCCGGACAGTCCTCATGCTGCAGGGACGCATGGCCGGTGTCCGACGCTGCCCTGGGCAAGCTTACAGGTGGTACCCAAAGAAGAGGAAAGGAGAGTCCAGCAGCTCGGTGATCGCCACCTGTTCAACAGAACAAATGTCCATCAACAGGGCAACGACTGATAAATTGTGGTGGGCCCGGCTGGTGTGGCTCAATGGTTGAGCATTGATCCAGGAACCAAGAGGTCACCAGTTAGGTTCCTGGTCAGCACACAGGCCTGGGTTTCAGGCTCCATCCCCAGTGGGGGGTGTGCAGGAGGCAGCCGATAGATAATGTCTCTCTCTCATCATTGATGTTTCTATCTCTCTATTCCTCTCCCTTCCTCTCTCTCTAAAAATAAATAAAAACATATAAAAGTAAATAAATTGTGTGTGAGCAAGCAAACAGAAAGTAAATGAATGAATTTAACGATTCAAGTTAACAAAATCATAATGTTGAGTTTAAAAGCCAGCACAAGAAAAAATGCAGAGTGTGATTCCATTCATGTGAAGATGGAACAGGCAAAGCTCAACAGTACACTATTTAGGAATACCTACAACATGCATGTCAGACTCAAATGCTAACACGGGTCAAATAAACAAGGTTTAAGTGTATGAGGGCTGCAAAAAAACAAAAGCTTCAATTTTCATAGAAACGGAGGTTTATTTCGATAGAGACATGCTGAATACAAAGGGCTGAAATAAGTGAGTCATCGTTAACATAAAATAATAGAACATTTTAATAAAAATTAATATTTTTTTCTTGAACATTAACTTACCAGACACTGAATAACTGCACAAATTAACAAGCGTAACGCAAATAAGCCTATTTTCCTTGTTCTCCAAAAGCGAAATATTTCCTGTTGCGCACACCAAACGAGTCAGCACAAGACTAACGACATGGCCATCGGCTGCTAAAATACTCGCTGCTAATATTAGTGGAGAGAAATGGTGCACCTGCGCATAAGGCCCGTAAGGGAAATGAATGCAACACAATTATAGTCATCAGTCATTAGGGAACATTGTAGTTCATTATTAATAATTATGTATAACAGGATATTGTAAAAATTGAAAATTTTATTAAAACATTTCTTACATAACGTTATATTGGCTGGCTGCAAAAATATTCGCTGTGGGCCATGAGTTTGACATGCTTGCCCTACAAGACGCAAGGACAGTGGAACCACCGGGAAGCAAGTATTCCCAGAGAGGCCTCTGAGCAGCAGAGGCGAGGGTGCGGTCAGCGTGGAGCCAGGAAATGTCTCAGGTGCTGGGCATTTCTTTCTTTCTTTTCTTTTTTTTTTTTTAAATATTTATTTTTATTGATTTTTTACAGAGAGGAAGGGAGAGGGATAGTGAGTTAGAAACATCGATGAGAGAGAAACATCGATCAGCTGCCTCCTGCACACCTCCCACTGGGGATGTGCCCGCAACCCAGGTACATGCCCTTGACCGGAATCGAACCCGGGACCCTTCAGTCTGCAGGCCGACGCTCTATCCACTGAGCCAAACCGGTCAGGGCTGGGCATTTCTTTCTTAAGCTGCGGTGAGGGCCCAGGTGTCCTGTTTCATTCGTCATTTCACTCACCTAGACCTCTTCTGAGTGTTTAATATATTCACAACAAATACCTTTAGGAGAGAGAGTGCACGTAGAGACAGTGAAAACGGACAAACACTCCCAATGCTGGCTGTGCCGAGAAGGGGGAGTAAGCTGTGGCAGCAGCTGGAGAAGGACTGGGTTGAAGAAGGTTTTTGTTTTTTTGTGTTTGTTTTTTTTTAAAATATATTTTTATTGATGTCAGAGAGGAAGGGAGAGGAAGAGAGACCTAAAACCTCAATGACGAGAGAGAATCATTGACTGGCTGCCTCCTGCATGCCTCCCACTGGGGATCGAGCCTATAAGCCAGGCATGTGTCCTTGACCAGAATTAAACCTGGGACCCTTAAGTCCACAGGCCCACGCTCTAGCCACTGAGCCAAACTGGCGAGGGCGGTTCTTTTTTTAACATAGCAAAGATGTGTCTAGGACTTCTAGCACAGGGAGTCAGAGTGAAACTCAGGAAGGTGGGAGCTGAAGCAAGATTAGGAGTGGAGTGTCAGAAGGAGGATTAGCTTCGACGGGCTCTGAAATTAAGGCAAGGGAAACAGGATGAGCAAAGGAAGGTATGTTAAGGGGTGTGAGAGAAGGCACTCACAGAGCCTCAGGCAAGAAACAGGCTGTCTGCTGAGAGAGGGGGTTGGAAGTGGGGGAGGGGACGCAGGACAGTGGGCAAGGTTGGAAGGAAGCGTGGCTCCTCCAGGTGCCCAAGGCAGCACCCAGAGCAGCTGATGTGCCGAATCCTGACTGGGGGGGGGGGGGGGGGGGAGGGCGGGAGGGGCGCAGGAGGGAGCCTGGCAGAAAGGAAAATTGGGGTGTGGATTAGGTCATTTGCAGGCCTGAGCCAGGAGCGCAGGTTCCCAGGTTCCCAGGCCTGGGGTCAGTTGTTCATGGCCACAAGGAGAGGCAGGGAGTAGCAGGGCAGGACTCCGGGATGGGCGGGAAGGGCATTTAGCCTGAAGAGTCCTGTTCCTGGGACTGACAAGGAGCTAGGAGCATTGTCACCATGTCCCCAGACCTCAGGTGAGCAGGGTGGGGAGAGCGTGAGGACGCAGAGGAGTGGGAAGGAGGGAGGAGTAGTCAGGAGGCTGAGCTGGGAGAACGTGTAAAGGAGGAAGGGGCACCGCATGGAGGGATGCTCAGGGAGTGGAGTCCAGGGCCAGAGACGGATGGCACTTTAGGAAAGGAGGTTTGCGAATGGCTGGGAGTGGTGTGGGCCCTTTGTTTGCAGGTGGTTTCTTCCTTGGCTGTGAGCCGTCAGCCTGGCAAACACGCTGCCGTTCCACCAGGGCCCCTCCGTGAGGCAGAGCTGAGTGTGGGTCCAAGGAGAAGGGGGAGGAGGGGAGGTTTTGCTGTAACACAGGAAAGTTTTCCAGCCTAGAGATTAAAAAGCCCGTGCTGACTTCTCAGCTCCTTCCACACTGGGTGCTCAGGGGAACAGTTCCTCCCATCTGGGCTCCACGCAAGTGCAGAGGGAAACCCACCGCCAAGCTGCCTGGCCTGCCACAAGGAGTGCCAGCTTCCCGACTGCTTGGGGCGTCCTAGGCCACTGCTGGCCCCTCAGTAACCAAGAGTGGTGCTCTGAGCCTTGAGCCGCTACCCTTGACCACTTCTCCCCGATACACATAACAGTACACACATCCTTCCAGAATGAGCTGTTGTAGGCTCACCAGGCTGGAAAAGACCACCCTCCATTTCCCTGAAGAGAATATTGAAACCTCTGGGGCCCCCAAAACTTTAAACCTGGACTAGAACCTAGACCTTCTGTCTCCTACTCATTCCTGACATCCCTAGTCAGATTTTATTTCTCAGGCCCACTAGGAATCCTGAATTTATCTGTGAAGTTGCCGCTATACTAGGGTCTTTAGCACTGTCAGCCAAGGCCAGGAGGGCCCCTCATCTCACACTGGCAGAAATTGGAGACCAAGGACCAGGAATCTGGATACCACTCCATGGGAAAGCCACATCTCCCCACGCCTGTACCAGAAAAGACTGCCTTCTGCACTATCTACCTAATAAAAGAGTAGCATGCTAATTGACTGTACCTTCGGGACGCCCACCAGCCAATCAGGAGTGAGATGCAAATTAACCAAACAAAGATGGTGGGTTAATTTGCATACACAGACACCGAGTGGCTGGGGCTGAGCAGGACACTTAACTCTCCACCACTGCCGCTCCGGGCCTCTGGGCAGCGTGGGAAGGCAGAAAGGCAGCTCTGGCCAGAGCAAAGGCAGTGCCAGCAGCCAGAGGAAGAAGGCCCATTCTGCACGAATCTTTGTGCATTGGGCTTCTACTTGTTTCCATATAAAACTGTGACGAGGTGGGCTGCACACTGAAGACTCAACTCCACCCACATCTGAGGATCACCTGTCTTACACTCTAAGCTGAGATTGCGCCGCCTGTCCCCTTCACACTCCCAGGAAAGAGAAGTAGCCAGAAGGGACAGGATACAAAACCTTACAAACTTAAATTCTTACCTGGACAGGTTTTCATATTTCTGCTCTCACTGGACTGTGAATTATTCTTCTCTTTTTAAAAAAGATTTTAAATTGATTTTTTAGAGTGGGAGAGAAGGAGAGAGAGAGAGAGAGAGAAGCATTGATGTGAATGGAATATCAATCAGCTGCCTCCTGCACACCCCCTCCTGGGGATGGAGCCCATGACCCAGGCATGCGCTCTGACCAGGAATCAAACCAGCAACCTTTTGGTCATGGGATGATGCCCAACCAGCTAAGCCACACCTGCAGGGCTGAACTAGTCTTTTGAGAAGGTTGGCAGTGAGAAAAAGAAGGGATGAAATAGGAAAACATCATTTTTAGTTAAAGTGCTTTTGAAAAATTTGTAGTCTCCCAGTTAGGCAAATGAGAAGGGACCTATCACTGATTCAGCACTTACCCATGTGCCAGGCTTACTTAAACCTCACATTAGCCCTGTAAGGAATCGGGGTCTCCAGTTCAAAGATAAAGATTCTGAGAACTAAGTAACTTCCCAAGGGCCCTCTCGGAGTAAGCAGTCAAATGTGACCCTGAGCCTGTGTGTTTCACACAAAAGCCAAAGCTCTTCCTCCAATCCACACTGCCTGACTACAAAGATTTCTACAGAGGGCTTTTTAGAATAGAGAGAACTGGGTGGAGGCATACAAGTCAGAGAATTTAAAAGGGAAAGGCACAGAATCTAGGCACCAGCTAAACACTGCTGCATCCCTTGAGTTCAGGAGTTCAGTTTAAGTGAGGAACAAACTTTTTGTGGGTGGATGCTGGCTGAGCTGAAGAGGAATGACTTCAACAGTCAATCATTTATTGCATGACTTTTATTTGCAAAACATAACCCAGGACATAATTCTGGCAATCAGGATGTTTACTTGGGGAGACCAGATTGTGTAGTAGGGTGCAATGGATGGCGGAGGGCATCCCCAGTTTAAGGGGAGGGCTGGAGGGCCATTGCCTGGGCTCCGCTATAAGAATGGGGAGCCTTAGCCCGTTTGGCTCAGTGGATAGAGCGCGGGCCTGCAGACCGAAGGGTAAAGGGAAGGTTCCTGGTCAGGGCACATGCCCGGTTGCCAGCTCCATCCCCAGTGGAGGGCGTGCAGGAGGCAGCTGATCAATGATTCTCTCTCATCTTTGGTGTTTCTCTCTCTCTCTCCCTTCCTTTCTGAAATCAATAAAAATATATATTTTTAAAAATGGAGAGGAGGGAGGATGGTGGATTTTACACATGGGATGGAGGGCACTGGGTTGTCTGGCCTGCAGGGCGGGGTGGTTAACAGCTTCAGAGGAGTTGGGGAAATCTGGAAGTGTGCCCACCCCATCAGCAGGGGATGATCGCTTGGCCTCAGGGACCAACGCTCAGAGGGCGCCCTGGGGCCGTGGCCCTAACTCGCCGCTGGGCACGGCTGGGCCCGAGAGGTACCGCCCTAGCAGCAGGTGGCTGCGCCGCCCGCGGGAGACTAGCCCCGGGACAGGGGCGCGGCAGGCGGGGACGCGCACTGGAGGGCGCCTAGCGGGCGGCGGGGGCGGCGGCGGGGCGGGGCGGCGCCGGGGCCTCGGCGGCACTGGGCACGCACGCGCAGACCGGCCTTCGCGCCCGGAGGCACCGAGGAGGGGGAGAGGGGACGAGGGGGGTGGAACGTATTTCCGCTCTGGCGGACAAATAATACCGGCCAAAGGGGAGGCCAGGCCCTCCGGCCCTTTAACCGTGTGGGGGGGCTGGTTCTGAAAGGGGGGTCGGAAAGGGGGGAACTCCTGCTCCTTTAATTCCCTCCCCTCTTCCTCCTCCCAGAGTTCTTGCCGCGGCCGCCGCGCGCGGAGCCTGGAACACTCGTCACGAGCCGCCCCCGCCCCTCCCTCCTGACGCCCACGCGGAGCCAGCCCCGCGCGCGCGCCCCGTGCACCCCCGCGCCTGCGCGCTGCCCGGGCCCGGCCCAAGTGTGGGGGCGCCGGCGGCCCCGGGGGGGTGGGGGAAGTAGGGGGCAAAAAAACAGCACGCGGACCAGGGCCAGGTGAGAGGCGCGTGCACTCAGGGTCTTGGGGCTGGCGGGGCGTGCCACGGAGCTCTGAGCGGGGTGGGGGGGCGTGCACCATGCGTGCAGGCGGTGGGGGGGAAGGACGTGAAAGGCGCGTGCAAACGTGCAAAGTGGGGGCGGAGGAAGGAGGCAGCGAGTAAAGGGGGCGGGGTGAGAAGATCCTGCAACCCGGGCACCCCGGAGCCCAGAGCCTCAGGCCTGTGCTCCTGTTTCCGTGGGCACACGGGCTCGCCCCATCCTCGAGGGCGGTTGGACTGGGAGTATGGACGCCGCTGCCCCGCCCCTGGGAACCACGCCTCCCTCTCCTGGGAGGGACAGCGCCCCCACCCCCACCCCGGGGCTAGGGAAACTGAGGACTGAAGACTGGGAGATGTGATGCTGGGGGGCCGGGCAAGATGGGGATGAGGGGCCTGGAGCCTTGTCTGAGGAGAGCCAGAGACCTTTGTCTCTGACCGGTTTCCTTCCCAACCAGGGTTGCCCACCCCCCTCCACAATGGCCTCTGGGGTGGAAGTCCTGCGCTTCCAGCTGCCGGGCCACGAGGCTGCTACACTGCGGAACATGAACCAGCTCCGCGCAGAGGAGCGGTTCTGCGACGTGACCATTGTGGCCGACAGCCTCAAGTTCCGAGGTCACAAGGTCATCCTGGCTGCCTGCTCCCCTTTCCTGCGGGACCAGTTCCTGCTGAACCCCAGCTCTGAGCTGCAGGTCTCACTCATGCACAGCGCACGCATCGTGGCCGACCTGCTGCTCTCCTGCTACACCGGCGCCCTGGAATTCGCTGTCAGGGACATCGTCAACTACCTGACCGCTGCCTCCTACCTGCAGATGGAGCATGTGGTGGAGAAATGCCGGAATGCCCTCAGTCAGTTTATCGAGCCTAAAATAGGCCTCAAAGAGGATGGGGTCAGTGATGCCAGCCTTGTGAGCAGTGTCAGTGCCACCAAATCCCTCCTCCCTCCTGCCAGGACCCCAAAGCCAGCCCCCAAACCCCCACCCCCACCCCCTCTCCCCCCTCCCCTCCTTCGGCCTGTGAAGCTAGAGTTCCCGCTGGATGAGGATCTGGAGCTGAAGGCTGAGGAAGAGGATGAGGATGAGGATGAGGATGTGTCTGACATCTGCATCGTCAAGGTGGAGTCTGCCCTGGAGGTGGCACACCGCCTCAAACCTCCCGGAGGCCTGGGAGGAGGTCTGGGCATCGGAGGCTCCGTGGGCAGCCACCTGGGGGAGCTGGCCCAGAGCAACGTGCCCCCCAGCACTGTGGCCCCACCGCAGGGCGTGGTCAAAGCTTGCTACAGCCTGTCCGAGGATGCGGAAGGGGAGGGCCTGCTGTTGATCCCTGGAGGCCGGGCCAGCGTGGGGGCCACCTCTGGCCTGGTGGAGGCAGCAGCAGTGGCCATGGCTGCCCGGGGGGCGGGGGGCAGCCTTGGGTCGGGGGGCAGCCGGGGGCCCTTGCCCGGGGGCTTCTCCAGTGGCAACTCCCTGAAGAACATCAAGTGCACCAAGTGCCCGGAGGTGTTCCAGGGCGTGGAGAAGCTGGTCTTCCACATGCGGGCGCAGCACTTCATCTTCATGTGCCCGCGCTGCGGCAAGCAGTTCAACCACAGCAGCAACCTCAACCGCCACATGAACGTGCACCGCGGCGTCAAGTCGCACTCCTGTGGCATCTGCGGCAAGTGCTTCACGCAGAAGTCCACGCTGCACGACCACCTCAACCTGCACTCCGGAGCCAGGCCCTATCGCTGCTCCTACTGCGACGTGCGCTTTGCTCACAAGCCTGCCATTCGGCGGCACCTCAAGGAGCAGCACGGCAAGACCACGGCCGAGAACGTGCTGGAGGCCAGCGTGGCGGAGATCAACGTCCTCATCCGCTAGCGCTAGCCCGGCTCTGGGTCGGTGGGAAGGGGTCCCCTGGCCCAGGAGAATTGGGGGTCGGGGACATGCAGGGATGGTGGGGAGCCTGAGCAGACACACATCCTGAGGGAGGGGCCCACGATTCCATGGATAGAAGAGCCTGCCTCCAGAAGAAAAGGGGGGAGAGAGAGAGGGTTGTTCTTTGAGAAGGCCAAGGGAGTACGGGTCTCCAGAGAGACTGACTTCTCTTCGAGGTGCATGGGTCTGTGGAGGGAGGGAAAGGGTCCTCCGGAATGAGGAGGCAAAGGGACTGGAAAATGTGTTTTTCCTGGCCAAGCCTGCCCAAGGAGAGGTCTGCCATTTCTTGAGGTGGGGGTGGGTGGGAACGGGGAGGGTATTTGGCAGGGATTCCGTACATGCCCCTGCTTAGAATAGATTCTTGGGAGAGGGACTGGTAGGGGGAAGGATTATTGAACCCCAGAAAAGGAAGGGGGACAGGTCTTGCATGCTGGGGAATGGGACTGTGGGTACAAGGCTCACTAAAATTCTAGGAAGAACAAGGTGGCAAGTAAGAGAACATGGGGATGAGCATCCTGGGTAGTATCAGGAAGTGGGGTACAATAGCAAGAACGGGAATAAGGGGGTGGGGAGAGGGCACTTAGATGAAAGGACACAAGAAGAGCTGTTTAGGGGGAGGGAGAGGAGTAGAGACATACAGTATTTTTTAAAAAACAACACGTATTTTTTAGGATTTTTTTCTGGAGTTTGGGGTTTTCGGGGTTTTTTTTTTTTTGCTTTTGTTTTCCACAAAATAAAATAAAAAATATCTTTTTTTTTTTTCTTTATACGCTGTCTGGCAACTGCTTGTAAATGACTGTCCCGCCCTAAGCAGCCTCTTGTTTGCTCAATACCCAGAGGTCACAACTCATGCAAGGTCACAGGCCTGACAGGGAAGGGGGATGTCACCAGTGGGCTCTCTGGCCGGGGCCCTTCCAGTTAAACCTCAACACCTGCCAGGTACCTCGAGCACAAGTGTCCTGTGACTGGCAGTGGTGATAACCATGACCTGCTCCTCAGGCGTTTGGTATCGAGGCCAGGGATGGGCTACAGGTGTGATCACTGTGCCCACCAAAGTTGCAAGCAGGAGCCTATGTTTGGTCTGGGGAAAGGAAAGCTAAAAATCACTAGGTGTGGAAGTGTACGTCTCCAGAAACTACAATTCCCAGAAAGCCCTACTGGAATAGTTCCTAACCAAAAACAACTACAGTTCCCAGAAAGCCTTGAATTGGCCTATATCCCAACCACCTGTCTGTGTCAAATACTGTTTGTGAAATCATAGTTTCCCAACTTCGACCAGATGTAATACCTAAAGGGACCGTACCCTAAATAGTTCTATCGAGGTTGTCCATCTTGGCCTAATATTCATACTCCACTTTCTGCTGGGCTGGAACCCACGGAGTGCCTTGCTATGCTTGTGAAGTGTTTGGCAAAGAAGGTTACTTACTTGAGTGTCACCGGACAGTAGTGACTCTGGGGCCCTGGGGGGCTTATGGAGATTCCTAGTGCATGTGTTGGGGTGACATGTCTGATATAAACGGAAGAGACACCTCCCCCACCCCCAAAGGGGACATGAAGCAGCCTGCTAGAACCAGCCGAGTCCTCTGTACGCCCCCATAGCCCCCTTCTTTTCAAATTATAACGAAGTTTATTTAGAAAGTTACAGAGGTGGCGGTGAGCCAGCCGGGCTGCGAAGGCGCAGGAAACAAGTTACACAGACTTCGAAGGGCCCCTGGAGCTCAGGGGAACCAAAGGCAAAGGCGCTTGGGGGAGGGGAAGGCGCCCGCCTGCTCGGGGAGGGACAGCGAGTCCCTATCGCCCCTTCGTGCTCTAGAGAAGCCAGGCCCAAATGGAGGCCCAACCTGCTATCTGCAGACCCCAACACTGGAAAGCACCTAAAAGTGGGAGAAGCACACGCGGGCCAGGTTGGACATACAGCCACGGTCCGGAGGCTGACACTCCGCTTGTACCTAAAACCTGGTGGAGGCCACACCTGTACCCGCGCGTCCGCGTGGTTCCCCGCCCCAGCGCCGCGGAGCTGAAAGCAGGAACCACAGGCCTCTGCCCGCAGCCTCCGCCGAGGCCGCTCTCCGGGGAAAATGGCCAGAAAGCGCGCGGTGGCTCCTTTAAGGCCCTCCCCGGCCCGCCCTCCCGGCCCACGTGACCCGGGGCGGCCGCGCCGGCTGGGCCCCAGCGCAGCGGCGATGGCGGCGGCGGCGGGAGCTGCAGCGGCGGCCGCCGAGGTGCGGAAGGGGAGGGGGAGAGGCGGGTGCATGCCCGCGCGCGCGCCCGGGGGAAGCGCGCGCCCGTGCAATGCTCCGGGGGTGCAACGGGGCCGGGGGGCCCGGGCGGGACTTACAGCCATCCGGAGTGCCAGCATCGGGGGCGGATGAGGGGACCAGGGGGTGGGAGGTGGGGGGAGTGGGCACGGGGGCGCGCGTGCAGCCTTTGGCCGTCCCCGAGTGGGCGGCTGGCCCCGGCGCCCCAGGAGCGCGCGCGAGGGGCGCGAGAGGCCGTCCGCCGGGCTGGGGGACAGCGGGTGCTGGAGGGGTTGGTGCCCGGGGTCCCCGCGGCCTGGGGGACAAAGGGGGAGCGGCGCGTGCCGCCGGGAGGAGGGGGCGGGGCCGGTGCGCGGAGGCCCCGCCCCCTCCCCCTCCTCTCCTCTCAGTTCCTGAGATGCGGGGTCTACCGAGAGGCCGGGGGCTGATGCGGGCCCGGGGCAGGGGCCGTGCGGCCCCTCCGAGCAGCCGGGGCCGCGGGAGGGGGGGCGCCCACAGAGGGAGAGGTAGGCCGCGGAGCCTGCTCTCTCTTCCCAGGGCCCAGGCGTCTTGGGCCCCCCAACTTCCTACCGGGCTGACCAGCCCTCCTATCCCTTGTGTCGCCTCTCAGGGGGAGGGCCCTGTTGAGATGGGGGCTCTGGTGCTGGACAAGGAGCCCAGAGGAGCCATCGAGCGAGGTGAGTGAAGCTGAAACGGCACCGCTGGACCATTACCTCCCCAGGCACAGGCCCCCTGGGCCGTAGCCCTGAACTTACTCTCTTCCCTTACAGTTCATGGCTCTTTTGGGGACACCCCTCGTAGTGAGGAGACCCTGCCCAAGGCCAACCCCGACTCCTCCCTGGAGCCTGCTGGCCCCTCATCTCCAGCCTCTGTCACCGTGACTGTTGGCGACGAGGGGGCCGACACCCCTGTAGGAGCCACACCACTCATTGGGGATGAACCTGAGAATCTTGAGGGCGATGGGGACCTCCAAGGGGGGCGCCTCCTGCTGGGTGAGAGGTGGTGGAGGCTGGGGGTGAGGTGGGGCATCCTCTGACTGCCTTCCCTCTGATCTTGCCTTGCTTAACTGCCTGCTGTTTTCCAGGCCATGCCACAAAGTCATTCCCCTCTTCCCCCAGCAAAGGGGGTGCCTGTCCCAGCCGCGCCAAGATGTCAATGACAGGGGCGGGGAAATCACCCCCCTCGGTCCAGAGTTTGGCGATGAGGCTGCTGAGTATGCCTGGGGCCCAGGGGGCAGCAGCAGGGCCTGAACCCCCTCCAGCTACAGCCAGCCCGGAGGGGCAGCCCAAGGTCCACCGAGCCAGGAAAACCATGTCCAAACCGGGAAATGGACAGGTGAGACCTGGGGGAGGGCTGTAGGGTGCAGAGCTCAGCCTCTGGTGGGCTTTCTGTGTCATCTAGCTTCAGGGCTTCTAATGGGGTCACAGCTACGGATTTGCCCCAGGGCTGTTTTGTGTCACATTCTGGGCTGGGACTTGTGTGTGAACAGACAGGTCCCCTGCAGTTTACAGTCTTGGGCAGAATAGGAGAGACAACTGTTAAAGACTTATGTATGTAGTTAATGTCTTAGTTACTCTTAAGACAATGAAGGTGTAAAGAAACTTCCAACCCCTCTATCTTTTTAGCTCAAAGCAAGTCCCAGGGAACTCTCCTCCCAGAGACACTGCCCCTGCTCCATTTTAAACGTTGTGCTCCTCTTGGCCTTGGGAATGACAGGCCCCAGAATCGCTCAAGCCTTATGGCAGTGTTTTTAAGGGTGTTGGTAGCATTCAGTTCTGCGTGTGGTTAGAGTAGCTTTGGTCAAGGCCTTAACCTTTGTTTTCTCATCTGTAAAATGGGAAGCGGGCCTGCTGCACACTTGAAGAAACAAGTGAGGGTTGGGTGTGGGATGTGCTTGGGAGACAGCAGTTCTCCTTAGAGCTCCATCTGGTTCCTGCAGCTGTGGATGGCATTTTTGAGGGTGTGGCTTACCACCCCACCCCCATTTGGTGCTCCAGACTAGTCCAGGCCAAACTATAGCCGCTCCTGACCCTAAGTGTGCTCCGTCTCGGTCCCCAGCCCCCAGTCCCCGAGAAGCGACCCCCTGAAATACAGCATTTCCGCATGAGTGACGACGTGCACCCTCTGGGGAAGGTGGCCTCAGGTCAGTCCCACCCGCCCACCTGCAGCTTGATGAGGCCTGTGCTGAGAGTTTAGAATGCAAGCCTGGCTCCTGTCTTCTCTTCTTCCAGATGTGGCCAAAAGGAGGAAGCTGAACTCTGGAGGTGGCCTGGTGAGTAGGGAGAGGCGGGCACAGGCCTCTCCTGCCGGGGGGCTGCTGCAGGGGAGCCCCAAACGAGGGCTGTGTCCCAGCCTCGGGAAATGGGCTGGTGGGGGTGCCAATAGCTTCAATTGCTCTCATCTTTTTCTAGTTGGAGGAGTTGGGGTCTGCCCGGGGCTCAGGAGAGATGGCCCTGGAGAAGGCGAATGACGGGCCCCTGGAGGAGTGGGAGACGGTGGTGGGGGATGACTTCAGCCTCTACTATGACTCCTACTCTGTGGACGAGCGCGTGGACTCGGACAGTAAGGTGAGGGCCGCCGTGTCCAGGGCTCACTCTTCACTCAGTCCTGCCCCCCCTCTTTTCACTCTTTCCTTTTTAGCACCCACTAATTCATTGCCCCATGCTCTCTATAACTTACTGTCCTGTGTGCTGCACCCCATCCCACCCCGATCCCTCTCCACAGTGACCACCATCCATTTTATGATTTGTTTGTTTGGGTGTTTATTCCTTTGCTCTTGGTTTGGTTTTATCTCCTACGTTTGCCTGTGACTATCATTCTTATCTCACCGGTTTTGCTTTTTATTTAATGTTTTATCATGGAAACTTTCAAATACAGATGGTTCTTGAACAACACAGGTTTGACCTTCATGGGTCCTCTTATACACAGATTTTTTTTCCCAACAAATACCATAAATGTATTTTCTTTTCCTTATGACTTATTTTTTCCAGCAGACTTGATCATAAGAATACAGTATGTATTACATATAACATACAAAATATGTGTTAACCAGCTGTTTATGTTACTGGTAAGGCTTCTGTTCAACAGTAGGCTATTAGTTAATTTTGGGGGGAATCAAAGTTATACATAGATTTTTTACTGCACCCCTAATTCCCATGTTGTTCAAGAACCAACTGTATACATAAAAGAATACAAGAGTGGCCCTCACCAGTTTGACTCAGTGGATAGAGCTTCGGACTGAAGGGTCCCGGGTTCGATTCCGGTCAAGGGCATGTAGGCTCCCCAGGCCATGGTTGGGGCACATGCAGGAGGCAACCAATCGCTGTTTCTCTCACATCGATATTTCTCTGTCTTTCCCTCTCTCTTCCACTCTCTCTAAAAATCAATGGAAAAATATCCTCAGGTTAGGATTAAAAAAATAATAATAATGAAGCAAGAAAGAAGACAAGAGTGAGCCCCATGTAACCATCAATATATAGCTGACTTTTTTCTTTCTTAATTAACTTTTTTACATTCAACATTATTTAGGGTTTTTGTTTGTTTTTATTGAAATTTAGAGAGAGGACAGGAAAGGGAATGTGAGAGAGAAACATCAATATCGGCTGCCTCCTGAACACCCCCTGTCACCTGCTCCAACACCCAGTCAACTGAGTCATGCTGGTCAGGGCTCAATATTAGTAGTGGTTACCAGGGGTGGGCAAACTTTTTTTTTTAAATATATTTTATTGATATTTTTACAGAGAGGAAGGGAGAGGGATAGAAAGCTAGAAACATTGATGAGAGAGAAACATTGATCAGCTGCCTCCTGCACACCCCCTACTGGGGATGTGCCCGCAGCCAAGGTACATGCCCTTGACCGGAATCGAACCCGGGACCCTTCAGTCCGCAGGCCGACGCTCTATCCACTGAGCCAAACCGGTTTCGGCGGTGGGCAAACTTTTTGACTCAAGGGCCACAATGGGTTCTTAAACTGGACCGGAGGGCCGGAACAAAAGCATGGATGGAGTGTTAGTGTGAACTAATAAATTCAAAGTAAAGGAGCGGAGGGGAGAGCAAGAGAACCAGATAGAACAGCCGGATCCGGCCCGCGGGCCGTAGTTTGCCCATGGCTGGGTTAGACAACCATATACTTTACAAAGAGTTCCTCCCTGATACTTCCAGTACCCGCCTGGCACCGTACTCAGTCATCACAATATTATTGACTAAATTCCCTATGCTGTACTTTGCATCCTTGTGACTTTTTGTTATTGTTAATCCTCACCCGAAGATATTTTTCCATTGATTTTTAGAGACAGTGAGAGGGAGGGAGAGAGAGAGAGAAACATCAATGTGAGAGAGACACATCAATTGGTCGCTCCCTCATGTGCCCAACTCGGGCCGGGGATTGAACCCAAGACCCTTCGGTGGTTGGGCACTCTAACCTCTGAGCGCACTGGCCAGGGCAGCCCCCTCTCCCCACCACCCCATGACTGTTTTGTAACTACAGATCTGTACTTCTCAATCCCTTTAGCTTTTTCACCCAGGCCCTCACCCCCACCCCCACCCCCCACACCTCCCCTCTGGCAACCATCAGTTTTCTGTATCTGTCTGTTTCTGTTTTGTTTATATTGTTCTTTAGATTCCATGTACAAGTGAAATACTATGGTATTTCTCTGACTTATTTCACTTAGGATAATACCTTTTAGGTCCATCTTTGCTTTTGCAACACAGCTCATTTTTTAAACTAATTTTTCAATAACAGTAGACATACAATATATTGGTTTTGGGTATGCAACATAGTGATTAAACATTTTTATATACCTTACAAAGTGATCACCCCAATAAGTCTATTACACATTTCACACCATACATAGTTATTACAATATTATTGGCTATATTCCCTGTGCTGTATTTTACATCCTCATGACTTTTTATAACTGGTAATTTGTACTTCTTTTTCTTTTTTTTAATCCTCACCCGAGGATATTTTTCCATTGATTTTTAGAGAGAGTGGAAGAGAGAGGGAAAAACAGAAATATTGATGTAAGACAGTGGTCGGCAAACTCATTAGTCAACAGAGCCAAATATCAACAGTACAATGATTGAAATTTCTTTTGAGAGCCAAATTTTTTATTTATTTATTTTATTTTTATTTTTTTTATTATTGATTTTTTTTATTAAGGTATTATATGTGTACATATCTTACCATTGCCCCCACCCACCCCACTCCCATACATGCCCTCACCCCCCAATGTTTTGCATCGGTTGGTTACTCTTATATGCATGCATATAAGTCCTTCAGTTGATCTCTTATTTCCTCTAGAGAGCCAAATTTTTTAAACTTAAACTTCTTCTAACGCCACTTCTTCAAAATAGACTCGCCCAGGCCATGGTATTTTGTGGAAGAGCCACACTCAAGGGGCCAAAGAGCCGCATGTGGCTCGCGAGCCACAGTTTGCCGACCACGGATGTAAGAGAAACACTTTGATTGGTTGCCTCCCAGGCCGAGGAGGAACCTGCAACCGAGGTATATGCCCTTGACCGCAATTGAACCTAGGACCCTTCAGTCTTCAGGTCGATGTCCACTGAGCCAAACCAGCAAGGATGCAACTTGTACTTCTTAATTCCTTCCCCTTTTTCACCCAGCGCCCCTCAAACCCTCCTCCCATCTGGCAACCATCAAAATGTTCTCTGTACCTTTGAGTTTGTTTCTGCTTCATTTATTTTGTTTTTTAGTGAAATCACGTATAAGTGAAATCATGGCATTTGTCTTTCTCCAACTTATTTTCCTCAGCATAATACCCTCTAGGTCCATCCATGTTGTAGATGGCAAGATTTCACTCTTTACAGCTGAGTGATATTCCATTGTATATATGTACCACATCTTCTTTTCCACTTGTCTGTTGGTGGACACTTAGGTTGCTTCCATATCTTGCCTATTCTAAATAATAAAAGGGTACTATGCAAATTGTCCCCTCGACCAGGAGTTCTACCGGAGTTCGACCAGGGGGTGGTGGGGCTGGCCCGCCAACCTCCCGCATCCCCTTCCCCCCACTCCAGCCCAGCCTGATTGGGTGGACCAGCCATACTGCACCCATGCACAAATTCGTGCACCAGGCCTCTAGTTCTAAATAACGTGTCAGGGAACATGGGGGTACATATATGTATTGGAATTCGTGTTTTGGGTTTCATTGGATAAATACCCGGAAGTGGAATTGCTGGGTCATATGGTAGTTCCATTTTTAATTTTTGAGGAAACTTCATACTGTTTTCCACAGTGACTTCACCAGTTTGCATTTCCAAAAACAGTCTGCGAAGGTTCCCTTTCCCCACATCCTCACCAGCACTTGTTGATTTATTTATTTATTTTTTAAAATATATTTTATTGATATTTTACAGAGAGGAAGGGAGAGGGATAGAGAGCTAGAAACATCGATGAGAGAGAAACATCGATCAGCTGCCTCCTGCATCCCCACTGGGGATGTGCCGCAACCAATGTACGTGCCCCTGACAGGAATCGAACCCGGGATCCCTCAGTCCGCAGGCCAATGCTCTATCCACTGAGCCAAACCGGTTTCGGCACTTGTTGATTTATTGATGGTAGCCATTCTAACAAGTGTGAGGTCATATCACACTGTGATCTTAATTTGCATTTCCCTGCTGGTTAGTGATGCTGAACATTTTTCATGTGTCTCTTGGCCATCTGTATGTCCTCTTTGGATAAGTGTCTATTCAGGTCCTTTATCCATTTTTTAATTGGATTGTTTGGAGATTTTTTGGTTTTGGTTTTTTTGATGTTCAGTTATTTTTTTATAGATTTTGGATATTGACCCCTTATCAGATGTATCATTGGCAAATATCTTCTTCCATTCAGTAGGTTGTCTTTGTTTTTTTGTTAATCCTCACCTGAGGATATTTTTTCCATTGATATTTAGAGGGAGTGGAAGTGGGCTCTCTTGTTGTTTTGTTGATGGTTTCTTTTGCTGTGCAAAAGCTTTTTATTTTGCTGTAGTCCCATTTGTTTATTTTCTCTTTAGTTTCCATTGCCCCGTAGGAGCTGTATCTGCCATTTTGCTGGCTATGGATTCTTCTAAGATTTTTATGGCTTCCCGTCTTATGTTTAAGTCCTTTATCCATTTTGAGTTTATTTTTGTGTATGGTGTAAGTTGTTGGTCTAGTTTCATTTTTTTGCATGTATCTGTCCAATTTTCCCAACACCGTTTATTGAAAAGACTATCATGATCCCATTGTATGCTCTTGCCTCCTTTGTCAAATATTAATTGAGCATCATGGCTTGCGTCAATTTCTGAGTTCTCTGTTTGGTTCCATTAGTCTATATGTCTGTTCTTGTGCCAAAGCCAGGCAGTTTTGAGAACAGTGGCTTTGTAATATAGCTTGATATCTGGTATTGTCATCCCTCCTACTTTGTTCTTCTTTCTCAAGATTGCTGCAGCTATTTGGGGTCTTTTTTTTATTCCAGATGAATTTTTGGAGAGTTTGTTTCTAGGTTTGTGAAATATTCTGTTGGTATCATGAAGGGGATTGCATTAAATCTATAGATTACTTTGGGTAGTATGGACATTTTAATGATGTTGATTCTACCAATCCATGAACACGATATATTCTTCCATTTTTTATGTCTTCCTTTATCTCTTTTTTCAATGTCCTGTAGTTTTCCGAGTACAGGTCTTTTACCTCCTTAGTTAAGTTTATTCCTAGGTATAATTTTTTTGGTGCAATGGTAAATGGGATTTTTTTTTTAAGTTTCTCTTTCTGTGAGTTCATTATTGGTGTATAAAAAAGCCATAGAGCCCTGACTGGTTTGGCTCAGTGGATGGAGCGTCGGTCTGCGGACTCAAGGGTCCCGGGTTCGATTCCGGCCAGGGGCATGTACCTTGGTTGCAGGCACATACCCAGTGGGGAGTGTGCAGGAGGCAGCTGATCAATGTTTCTCTCTCATGGATGTTTCTGACTCTCTATCCTTCTCCCTTCCTCTCTGTTAAAAATCAATAAAATATATATTTTTTTAAAAAGCCATAGATTTCTGGGTGTTAATTTTGTATCCTGCTACATTACCAAATTCATTTATTAAGTCTAGTAGTTTTTTGATGGAGTCTTTGGGGTTTTCTATGTACAATATCATGTTATCTACAAATAATGACAATTTTACTTCTTCTTTTCCAATTTAGATGCCTCTTATTTCTTCTTCTTGTCTGATCACTATGGCTAGCACTTCCAGTACTATGTCAACAGGAGTGGTGAGAGTGGGCATCCCTGTCTTGTTCCTGTTTTTAGGGAAATTGTTTTAGTTTTTGCCCATTGAGTATGATGTTGGCTATAAGTTTGTCATATATGGCCTTTATCATGTTGAGAGTTTTTATCAAAATGGGTGTTTAAAAAAGCCTATATAATAAAAGGGTAACATACAAATTGACCCTAAAGGCAGAACGACCTGTCGCTATGATGTGCGCTGACCACCAGGGGGCAGATGCTCAACACAGGAGCTAGCCCCTGCTGGTCAGTAAGCTCCCACAGGGGGAGCTCAGCTCAGCCACAAGCCGGGCTGACGGCTGCGCAGGGGCAGTGGCAGGAGCTTCTCCTGCCTCCTCGGCAGCGCTAAGGATGTCCAACCGTGGCTTAGGCCCACTCCCCACGGGAAGTGGGCTTGGGAAGTAGGCCTAAGCCATCAGTCGGACATCCCCTGAGGGCTCCCAGGCTGCCAGAGGGAAGGAAGTGTTCCTTTCTCTTGGATTTTCTGAAATAGTTTGAGGAGTATAGGTGTTAGTTCTTCTTGGAATGTTTGGAAAAATTCCCCTGTGAAGCCATCTGGACCTGGGCTTTTGTTTGGTGGGAGTTTTTTTTTTATTACTGCTTCTATTTCATTGGTTGTTATTGGCCTATTCAGGTTTTTTTATCCTTCCTGATTCAGTTTTGGGGTATTGTATTTTACTAGAAATTTATCCATTTCATCCGCATTGTCCAGCTTGTTGGCATGTAGTTGTTCATAGAATTTTCTTACAATCCTTTGTATATCTGTGGTGTCCGTGATTGCCACTTTCATTTCTGATTTTATTTATTTGAGTCCTCTCTCTTTGTTTCTTGATGAGTCTGGCTAATGGTTTATCAGTTTTGTTTATCCTTTCAAAGAACCAGCTCTTGGTTTCATTGATTTTTTTGTGTTTTGTTGTTTTAGTCTCTATGTCATTTATTTCTGCTCTAATCTTTATTATTTCCTTCCTTATACTTACTCTGGGCTTTTCTTGTTCTCTTTCTAGTTCTTTATGTTGTAGGGTTAAATAGTTTATTGCTGATTTTTCTTATTTTTTGAGGTAGGCCTGTAGTGCTGTGAACTTCCCTCTCAGGACTGCTTTTGCTGTGTCCCAGAGATTTTGGGATGTTGTGTGTTCATTTTCATTTGTTTCCAGGAAGTTTTCGATTTCTTTCTTGATCTCGTTGGTAACCCATTCATTGTTTAATAACATGCTATTTAGCCTCCATGTGTTTGAATGTTTTGGGGTGTTTTTACTGTAGTTGATTTCTAATTTCATTCCACTGTGATCTGTGAAGATGCTTGATATGATTTCAATCTTCTTGAACTTGTAGAGACTTGTTTTATGTCCTAACATGTGGTCTGTCTTTTTGAATGATCCACGTGCACTTGAAAAGAATGTATATTCTGCAGCTTTGGGATGAAATATTCTATAAAAGGCAATTAAATCCATCTGATCTAGTGTGTCCTTTATTTATTTATTTTTGTGTGTGTGTGTGTGTGTGGTTATTTATTTTTTTTTTAAATATATTTTATTGATTTTTTTACAGAGAGGAAGGGAGAGGGATAGAGAGCTAGAAACATCAATCAGCTGCCTCTTGCACACTCCCCACTGGGGATGTGCCCGCAAGCAAGGTACATGCCCTTGACCAGAATCGAACCTGGGACCCTTGAGTCTGCAGGCCGATGCTCTATCCACTGAGCCAAACTGGTCAGGGCTAGTGTGTCCTTTAGAGTCTCTGTTTCCTTGTTGAGTTTTTGTCCGGAAGATCTATCCAGTGAAATCTTTGGGGTGTTAAAGTTCCCTACTATGACTGTATTGTTGTCGATCTCTCTGTTAAAGTCCTCTAGAAGTTTTTTTATATATTTAGGTTCTCCTATATTTGGTGCATATATGTTTACCAGGGTTATATCCTCTTGTTGGATGGGTCCCTTTGGTATTATGTAATGACCTTGGTTGTCTCTTGTGATGGCCTTCATTTTAAAGTCTATTTTGTCAGATATGGAGAATTGCTACTCCAGCTTTTTTTTTTCTTTTCCGTTTGCATGGAAATTTTTTTCCATCCCTTCACTCTCATCCTGTGTGTGTCTTTTGTTTTGAGGTGGGTCTCTTATAGACGGCATATAATTGGGTCATGTTTTTGTATCCTACCCTACACCTTTTGATTGGAGCATTTAATCCATTTACATTTAGGGTTATTATTGATAGGTACTTACTGCCATTTTAATTCTGTATGGCTAGGTTTCTCTCTGTGTTTCTTCTTCTCAGCCATCCCTTACAGCAGTCCCTTTAGCATTTCTTGTAATGCTGGCTTGGTGGTGATGAACTCCTTTAGCCTTTTTTTTGTCTGGAAAGCTCTTTATTTCACAGTCTATTTTGAATAATAGCCTTGTTGGATATAGTAATCTTGGTCTCAGATCCTTGCTTTCCATTACCTTGATTACTCCATGCCATTTCCTTCTGGCCTGTAGAGTTTCTGATGAGAAATCAGGTGTCAGCCTTATGGGAACTCCTTTGTAGGTAACATTTTTCTTTTCTCTTGCTGCCTTTAAGATTCTCTCTTTGTCTTTAATTTTTGGCATTTTTACTATGATGTGTCTGGGTGTGGGTCTGTTTGGGTTCTTCTTGTTTGGGGTTCTCTGTGCCTCCTGAACTTGTGTGACTTTCTCCTTTACTAGGTTAGGGAAGTTTTTTACCATTATTTCTTCAAACACCTTCTATGTTCCATTCTCCCTTTCTGCCTCTTCTGGCACACCTGATATTCTAATATTGTTATGTTTCACATTGTCCTACAGCTCCCTTAAGCTGTCCTCCTGTTTTTTAATTGTTTTTTCTTTTTGGTTCTCTAATTGAGTGATATTTTCAACTTTGTCTTCTAATTCACTGATTTGATCCTCAGCTTCCCCTAATCTACTATGTATTCCTTCCAATGTGTTCTTTATTTTTGTTATGTCATTCTTTATCTCATACTGTTCTTTTTTCATAGTTACTATTTTTTTTTTTCATACTGTTGAGCATTTTTAACATCATTACTCTGAAATCTGTTTCAGATAAATTTTTTATCTCTACTTCATTTATCTCTTCTTCTGGAGAATTCACTAGTTCTTTCATTTGGGGGTTGTTTCTTTGTTTCCTCATTTTGGTTGTCTGGGTTTGTGCTATGTATTAGATAGATCCTCTATACCTCTCAATCTCTAGTGCAGGACAATGTTAAAGGCTGTTTCTGACTAATTGGATCAGGCAAAGACTCAAAGCCTGTATCAGGCAGAGACTCCAGAGACTGCCTCTGTCTACAGACTAATAGGATTCCAACTTGAATTGCCCCCCAGGCAATCGTCCTCAGGTATGGCGAGAGTTTTTTCAGCAGGGTGGGGTAGTTGCTTCTGCCTGGAGGTTAATTGTCATTTTTAGTCTCTTAAGTGGCCTCAGGACAAGGTGTTTTCCAATAGGGTGTGTCAACTATCTTCCCCCAGGCAAGGCAGATATCTATGTGGGAAAGATGTCCTCCGCTACATGAGGGAATGACTCAGCCCAGGAAACTTGGGGTGTCTCCCTTCTGAGCTCTATCCCCTGAGTCCCCAGTTCTGGGTTCTGCTCTCACAGCTCCAGTTCACTTCACCCTCCCTCTGCCAGAGCACAAGATGGGTGGCTCCACAGGGAATTTTTGTGCATTGGTCCTTTAAGAGGGTTCCCAAACTTTCAGCTGCCACTCCCTGGCAGACAGCACCCCACTGCTTTCCTCAGTTTGGTGCTCTCTGCTGGGGAGCCCAGCCTCGGGATTAGATCCCAGAGTTCTCAGTGGCACCCCCACAGCTGAGATATCTCTCCAGGACTTCAGTTGCTGTCTGTGGGTGCCCGGCCAGCCCTTTCGTGCCTCTGCCCCTCCTACCAGTCTCTGCGGTCTCCACCTTCAGTCCTTGGGTGTCAGGGTTCTCTCCTGTGAGTTTTCCGTTGATTATTCAGGAAGCCTTTCCGTATTTCAGTTCTAATTCCAGCTTGTTCCTGGGAGCATGTCCATGCCGCATCCTCCTACTCTGCCGCCATTTTTAATTTGTTGTTGTTTTTGTTTCACTTAATATTGTCTTGCCAAGATTCACACATGTTGTTGCACCTAATACTGACCTTGCTTTTTGTTGCTGTGTAATATTCTACATCTTTTCTCTTTCTCTGGCTCTTTAACTCCGCCCTGCAAGCCCCGCCCCAGGAGAGAGCCATCCTGGGTGGTGGCGGTGGCAGTTGGGTGTGACCTGCTCTGCCTCTCCCATGTCCCCCCGTGGGAGAGCTGTGTCCCAAGCATCACTGTTTCCTGAGCCCCACTTTGCCCTGGTCCAGTCTGAGGTTGAAGCTCTGGCTGAACAATTGAGTGAGGAAGAGGAGGAAGAGGAGGAAGAAGAGGAAGAGGAGGAGGAGGAGGAAGAGGAAGATGAGGAGTCTGGCAATCAATCTGACAAGGTGAGAACTGGAGGCTGGATGGCCAGAGGCGTGGGGCTGTGGGGCCCGAGGCCCGAGTGTTCCAGAGGGTCTGGGGCCAGGCTCGCTAATGCTCCCTCCTCCCCAGAGTGGTTCCAGCGGCCGGAGAAAAGCCAAAAAGAAATGGCGGAAGGACAGCCCCTGGGTGAAGCCGTCCCGGAAACGGCGGAAGCGGGAGCCTCCACGGGCCAAGGAGCCACGAGGTGAGGAGGCTCCTCTGCTTTGGGGTGCCCTCCTTCAGCCCCCCTCCCAGCCCCAGAGAGCGTGCACGAGCACACGCTCACGCATGTACCCACACATCTAGGCGCCTGTGAGCTCGCACTCTCACTCTCTCTGTCTCTGTGTCAGGAGTGAATGGTGTGGGCTCCTCAGGCCCCAGTGAGTACATGGAGGTCCCTCTGGGGTCCCTGGAGCTGCCCAGCGAGGGGACCCTCTCCCCCAACCACGCTGGTAATTGCTAATTGCTGGGATAGGGAGCCACTAGGGGGCACCGTCAGGACTGGAGGGAAAGGGGAGGAGGGGGACCCCACTGGAGCCAGGGTGTTCATGGCCAGGCTTTGGGGGTTCTGGAGCATGGAGGGAAAGGCAGGCAGGGTGGGGGGCGAACGGCCCCGCCAGGGGTCCCGGTGGGTGAGGGGCAGGGCCTCCCTCAGCTCCCTTTCTCCTCTGTCCAAGGGGTGTCCAACGATACGTCTTCACTGGAGACGGAGCGCGGGCTGGAGGAGCTTCCCCTGTGCAGCTGCCGCATGGAGGCGCCCAAGATTGACCGCATCAGCGAAAGAGCGGGGCACAAATGCATGGCCACGGAGAGTGTGGATGGAGAGGTAGGCTGAGGGCAGAGAGGTAGCTGAGGGCGGAGAGGTAGGCTGAGGGCGGAGATGTAGCTGAGGGTGGAGAGGTAGGCTGAGGGCGGAGAGGTAGGCTGAGGGCAGAGGAGCACCGCGGGGCCCAGCCTCACCTCTTCTCGCCCACCCTCCCTGCCCACAGCTGTCGGGCTGCAACGCCGCCATCCTCAAGCGGGAGACCATGAGGCCCTCGAGCCGCGTGGCCCTGATGGTGCTCTGCGAGGCGCACCGGGCCCGCATGGTGAAGCACCACTGCTGCCCGGGCTGCGGCTACTTCTGTACAGTGGTGAGTGGGCATGGGGCAGGCAGGCAGCGCGCCCCTGGGGGGCTCCCATTGCCTCACTGACCTCTGACCCCTCCCTACAACTCTTTCCCTGCCCCAGGGCACCTTCCTGGAGTGCCACCCCGACTTCCGTGTGGCCCATCGCTTCCACAAGGCCTGTGTGTCCCAGATGAACGGCATGGTCTTCTGTCCCCACTGTGGGGAGGACGCATCCGAGGCTCAGGAGGTGACCATCCCCCGGGGGGACGGAGTGACCCCACCAGCTGGCACTGCAGCCCCCGCGCCCCCACCCCTGGCCCAGGATGCCCCTGGGAGAGCGGATACCTCCCAGCCCAGGTACTGGCCTCTCCCTCCCCCCGTCTGTTCCCTGTCACTCCCCATCGCCCCTATGACATTAGCCCCTTCTCCCACAGCGCCCGGATGCGCGGGCAAGGGGAGCCCCGGCGTACACCCTGCGACCCTGTGGCTGACACCATCGACAGCTCAGGGCCCTCCCTGACCCTGCCCAGCGGGGGCTGCCTCTCGGCCGTGGGGCTGCCACCTGGGCCAGGCCGGGAGGCCCTGGAAAAGGCCCTGGTCATCCAGGAGTCTGAGCGGTGAGTGGGCGCTGCTGTCCGCATGGGGCCTGGGGAGGGCTGGAGGGCCAGTCCCCGGTGGTGAGGCTGCTGCTGGAGTCTGAGAACCCCCCTTGACAGGCGGAAGAAACTCCGCTTCCACCCCCGGCAGTTGTACCTGTCAGTGAAGCAGGGGGAGCTGCAGAAGGTGGTCCTGATGCTGTGTGAGTATGTGCTCATTCATTCACACGAGCGAGCAAAGCTCGATTGCGCCCAGCGCTCCCAGCGCTGGGCTGGCCAGGGGTGTGGGGAAGCCTTCGTCCTCACCGAGGTGCCTGCAGGCCGGCACAGCAGCACCGGGGGAAGGGCCGCTTCGACTCGGGCTGAGCTGGTGCCCTGGCTCCCTACTCTGACACGTGCCCTAGAAGCCTTCCTGGGGCAGGCGCCACCCCTCGCTCGCTCACCACGTGTCCCCCCTTCTCCCGTATGGCGGGCTCTCCCCGCAGTAGACAACCTGGACCCCAACTTCCAGAGCGACCAGCAGAGCAAGCGCACACCCCTGCACGCGGCCGCCCAGAAGGGCTCCGTGGAGATCTGCCACGTGCTGCTGCAGGTCAGCACCGCCCCCCGCCCCCCGCAGGCCTCGGACCCCTGCCCGCCCTCCCTTTGCCAGCCACATGCCCCTCCTTGCAGGCTGGAGCCAACATCAACGCTGTGGACAAGCAGCAGCGGACGCCGCTGATGGAGGCCGTGGTAAACAACCACCTGGAGGTGGCCCGCTACATGGTGCAGCGCGGCGGGTGTGTCTACAGCAAGGTGCGCTGCGGGCAGCAGGCCGGCCGGGCAGGTGAGAGGGGCCGCCTGAGGACTCACCTGCCTGTCTCCCCAGGAGGAGGACGGCTCCACCTGCCTCCACCACGCAGCCAAGATTGGGAACTTGGAGATGGTCAGCCTGCTGCTCAGCACAGGGCAGGTGGACGTCAACGCCCAGGTCAGAGGCCCAGCTCCCCAGCCCCCGGGGTCCCTGGCTCAGCCTTAGGCTGCAGCCCCTTTCCACCTCACTGACCTCTGACCCCTCCCTACAACCCATGTTGCTCCAGCTGTCCCCCCCTTTCTCCCTCATTTGCATTTCTCTTTCTTGCTTCTTCTCTTTATCACTTTGAGTACTGAGTTGCTGCTTTAATCTCTGAGGTGTCAATGCGATTTTTTTTAATTTTTTATTTTTTAATCAGAGAGGAAGGGAGAGGGACAGAGAGATAGAAACATCAATGATGAGAGAGAATCATTGATCAGCTGCCTCCTGCACGCCTCCCACTGGGGATCAAGCCCGCAACTTGGGCACATGCCTTTGACTGGAATCGAACCTGGGACCTTTCAGTCCACAGGCTGATGCTCTATCCACTGAGCCAAAGCGGCTAACGCTCAGTGCGATTCTTTTTTTTATTTTTTATTTTTTTATTTTTATTGATTTCAGAGAGGAAGGGAGAGGGATAGACAGATAGAAACATCAGTGATGAGAGAGAATCATTGATTGGCTGCTTCCTGCACACCCCCCACTGGGGATCAAGCCTGCAACCCAAGCATGTGCCCTTGGCTGGAATCGAACCTGGGACCTTTGAGTCCACAGGCCGACGCTTTACTCACTGAGCCAAACCAGCTAGGGCTCGGTGCAATTCTTTATGAACTTCTAGTTTTTCACATGGTAGACGTGTTTCACTCTCTTATCTTCTTGATTCATCCTTTGTCGGGAGGAGCCCCTGGAGTTGGCTCCTGTGGCCTCCGGCATGGCCCAGCAGCCTCTGAGAGCATCCTGGCCTTCCAGGCATTTACACACTGCAGTCTGTACCACAGGTGGCTGTCGCTGCTGGTTCCTGCATCTAGGACTTCTGAGTCGGCGGACCTAGGAAATACAAATTTTTAAAAAGGAAAAAAAGTACTGCTCTGGATGGTTTGCTCAGTGGTTAGAGCGTCGGCCTGCAGACTGAAGGGTCCGGTGTTCGATTCTGGTCAAGGGCACATGCCTTAGTTGCAGGCTCGATCCCCAGCCCTGGTTGGAGTGTATGCGGGGCGGGCGGGGGGGGGGGGGGGGCAGCCAATCGATGTGTGTCTCTCACATCGATGTTTCTTTCTCTGTCTCTCCCTCTCCCTTCCCCTCTCTCTAAAAATCAATGGGAAAATAGCCTCTGCTGAGGATTAACAAAAAGAGAAAAAGGAAAGAAGTGCTTGTGGCCTTGAGCAATAGACACTCTAGTTTGGTATCAGATGAAGCAGACGCAGGGGCACTGGGGACTGGCTCTGGGCTCGGCGGCGAGCTGGGCGAGCTGGCTCCCGTGCGCGTGCTTTTGGCCATGTGCTGCTTTGGTGAACAGAGCTGGCTGCTGGGCCTGCCCCCAGCCCTTCTCACCTTCTCCCACCCACAGGACAGTGGGGGGTGGACGCCCATCATCTGGGCCGCAGAGCACAAGCACATCGAGGTGATCCGCATGCTGCTGACACGTGGCGCCGACGTCACCCTCACAGACAACGTGAGCAAGAGTTTGGTTGGGTGGGAAGTTGGGGCTGGCCCAGACCGTGACCAAAGTGAGGTGGGGTTCAAGGGCTCACTGCCAGGCTCCCCACCCCCACCTCCCCAGGAGGAAAACATCTGCCTGCACTGGGCCTCCTTCACCGGCAGTGCCGCCATCGCCGAGGTCCTCCTGAACGCCCGCTGCGACCTCCACGCTGTCAACTACCATGGGGACACGCCCCTGCACATCGCAGCCCGGGAGAGCTACCACGACTGTGTGCTGTGAGCCCCGCCTGCCACACCCCCAAGCCCCACCCTCACCTCCGGAAGCCCTGGCCCCATGGCTTCCTCTCCCTCCCAGGCTGTTCTTGTCGCGTGGAGCGAACCCTGAGCTGCGCAACAAGGAGGGGGACACTGCGTGGGACCTGACTCCCGAGCGCTCGGACGTGTGGTTTGCGCTCCAGCTCAACCGCAAGCTGCGGCTCGGCGTGGGCAATCGGGCCATCCGCACCGAGAAGATCATCTGCCGGTGAGTGTGGGCTCCATCCCAGAACGGCCCTGCACCCTAGGCCTCCCCAGGCCCCCTGCACCCTAGGCCTCCCCAGGCCCCCTGCACCCTAGGCCTCCCCAGGCCCCCTGCACCCTAGCCCTCCCCAGGCCCCCTGCACCCTAGCCCTCCCCAGGCCCCCTGCACCCTAGGCCTCCCCAGGCCCCCTGCACCCTAGCCCTCCCCAGGCCCCCTGCACCCTAGCCCTCCCCAGGCCCCCTGCACCCTAGGCCTCCCCAGGCCCCCTGCACCCTAGCCCTTCCCAGGCCCCCTGCCTCCTAGCCCTCCCCAGGCCCCCTGCACCCTAGCCCTCCCCAGGCCCCCTGCACCCTAGCCCTCCCCAGGGCCCATAGAATCCCAAGAGCCACCTTTGGGTCTCCCTACTAGGACTGCCAAATATAGCAAATAAAAATAGAGGATAGCCAGTTAAATTTGAATATCAGATGAACAGTTGATAACTTTTTTTTAATGTAAAAGTGTCCCATGCAGCATTTAGGATGTACCTGTATCAAACAATTATTTCTTGTTTATCTAAAATCTGAATTTAACTGGACGCCCTGCATTTTATCTGGCAACTTCACTCCCTGTGCCCTCGCCCCGCCCCAGGGACCGCCCAGCCCTCCCCTTGCACCCAGGGAGCCCTCACCTCATCTCCCTTTGCCAGAGACGTGGCTCGGGGCTATGAGAACGTGCCCATTCCCTGTGTCAACGGTGTGGACGGGGAGCCGTGCCCCGAGGATTACAAGTACATCTCGGAGAACTGCGAGACTTCCACCATGAACATTGACCGCAACATCACCCACCTGCAGGTGAGGGCCGGGGGAGCTCCTGGGCTTGGTCTCCTGGAGACGTCCTCTCGCCAGGACTCACACAGGGTCGTCAGGCTCAGGGTAGCCCCGGGACAAACTTCCAGTAACATCTTGATTCTAAAACATGAGCCCTAGAGAAGGGGCAGCAGTGGGGCAGGCGCACGGGAGCTGGGGGCAGGGCTGATTCCGGCCGAGCTCATCCTGCCTCCCCGCAGCACTGCACCTGTGTGGACGACTGCTCCAGCTCCAACTGCCTGTGCGGCCAGCTCAGCATTCGCTGCTGGTATGACAAGGTATGCACCCTTGCCCTGTCCTTCACCTCCTACCCTGGGGCGGCTGGCAGAGGGCAGGGCAGACCTAGAATTCCTGGGATGCTGCTAGGACAGATGGGCCTGGTCCCACACATGCAGATCAAGGGGCGGGGGTTTGGGGTCCAGTCCTCTGACCTCAGAGCATATGTGGTGTCCCCCAGTCTGGCTCCCTGTCTACTGACTGGGTTGAGGCCAGGGGAGGATTTTTCTGTGGGGTCTCGGGGGACCTGGGCAGCTGAGGAGAAACCACCGCCCTCTCCAGGATGGGCGGCTGCTCCAGGAATTTAACAAGATCGAGCCCCCGCTGATCTTCGAGTGTAACCAGGCCTGCTCCTGCTGGAGAAACTGCAAGAACCGGGTGGTGCAGAGCGGCATCAAGTGAGACCCTGGCCCTGCATGCGCACACGCACACACACACGCACGCACACACTGTTTCCCATGCACCCAGCATCACTCTCTCTCCCACCCCCAGGGTTCGACTGCAGCTCTACCGAACAGCCAAGATGGGCTGGGGGGTCCGCGCCCTGCACACCATCCCCCAAGGAACCTTCATCTGCGAGTGAGTGGGCAGGGGCGAGGGGTAGCCCAAGGCCACTGCTGCCTCTTCTGCCCTCTCTGCCTCCTCCCTGACAGGTCCCCCTCTTCTCGCCATCCCATCTTCAGCCAGCTGCTCTGCTCCCATCCCCACAGCCAAGCGCCCCGCCTGCCCCACTCTGCCCAGACCACAGGGCTGCCCATCACCACTGCCCATATCCCCCACTTCCCAGCCTCACATCTCCTCTCCCTGCCTTTCGTTTGTGTGGTTGTTGTTGTTCATCCAAAGATATTTTTCCATTGGTTTTTAGAATGGGAGGGAGGGAGGGAGAGGAGAAAGAGAGAAACACTGATATGAGAGAGACACATTGATTGGTTGCCTCCTGAATGCGCCCTGACCAGGGCCAGGGATCAAACCCACAACCTTTTTTCTGTCATGTCATCTCTCAACTCCTCAAGCAAGCAGCCATTCTTCCTGGGCCTCAGTTTCCCCACCATCGTTCATTGCTCATCCTGCCTGCACCTGCCTTTGCCCTCACCCCTCTGCACCCCACCCTGTTCCCTGTGTCTTGGCCTCGGTCCCCTGGCAGATTCTCCAAGTGCCGCCTTCCTCCCCCTGACCCCTCCACTCCTGCGGCTTCATCCATTCCTGCAGCCCTGACGCTCCTGTCCATCAGCCTGCCGTCGCCACGCTCACAAACCCTCCAGTGTCTAAACCTAAACAGTGTCCCACCCAAGCCAGCTGCCACAGGCTCACCCTCAAACCCATAGCCCTGGGTCCATCCCTTCACCTCCCCCAGCCACCACACCTGCCTGTGGCAACTCTCCAATGGGGACCTCAGATGCCAGTGTCCCCATGTGCGTCCTCCTGATCCTGCCCCGAGGGGCCACCACCTCCTCCCTCCCAGATGAAGTCCCTGTCCTCTGGGCCCACGCAGCCTCGGGTCTCACGTGGGTCCCAGCATTGTGCAGCACTGACGTTCGCAGACACTGACTGGGGCGTCTGACAGTGAAGAGGGGTCCGTGGGGTTGTGGGGAGACATGGCTTGGCTGGCTCTGCCACCCTGCCCACCTTCAGAAGCCCACGCCCTGCCCACCAGGTATGTCGGGGAGCTGATCTCCGATGCCGAGGCTGACGTGAGAGAGGATGATTCTTATCTCTTCGACTTAGACAACAAGGTGGGCAGGAGGTCCCGCTGTCCCCTACTCCCAGTCCGCACATGGAAACCTGGGGGCAGGGGGACTGGGGGGGCCATGGCCTGGCACTGAAGAATGCCGCCCTCCCCTCAGGATGGAGAGGTGTACTGCATCGATGCCCGTTACTACGGCAACATCAGCCGGTTCATCAACCACCTGTGTGACCCCAACATCATCCCTGTTCGGGTCTTCATGCTGCACCAAGACCTGCGGTTTCCACGCATTGCCTTCTTCAGTTCCCGGGACATCCGCACCGGGGAGGAGCTGGGGTGAGGCTGGACTCGGCCAGAGGTGGGCGAGGCGTGCGGGCCCGGGACTCAGCGCTGAGGAGAGCTCCCAGTTTGCAAGCATGCACTGGAGCTGAGCTCAGCGTGGTGTCCAGCAGTGTCCCTGGAGGGCGTGCTAAATAGGCCTGAGCTCACAGAGAGTGTGGCTTCACTAAGTGTGGGGTGGGGTCAAGCTTCTGCATTCAGACAAGCTCCAGGCAGGCTGGTGCTCGGGTCAGCCTGTCAGGAGAGGGGCAGGGCCCTCCGGGAGCAGGGTCCACGGAGGCTCTGACGTGGCCTGGGCAGTCAGCTCTGGGTCCCACGAGCCTCCTGTGCTCCTCTGACAGGTTTGACTATGGCGACCGCTTCTGGGACATCAAAAGCAAATACTTCACCTGCCAGTGTGGCTCGGAGAAGTGCAAGCACTCGGCCGAGGCCATTGCCCTAGAGCAGAGCCGCCTGGCCCGCCTGGACCCCCACCCCGAGCTGCTGCCTGAGCTGGGCTCCCTGCCCCCTGCCAACCCCTGAGAGTGGACCATTCCCGCCCCCCCCCCCCCTGCCCCCAATGCCACCAGCTCAGCAGCTGCCTCTCACTTGCTGCTCACATCCACACCACGCTGGGGGCACTGCCATCTCCCACTAGCCCTTCACACATTCCGGCCAGAGACCCCAGCCAGGCTCTGGAGGTCTGACAGCCCCCTGCCCAGGGCTGGTTCCTCCCTGGGAGTGACTTCAGGGCTGGCCACCCCATCCCCGTCCTCAGCTGATGTTTGATGAACTGAAATGGGCCTCTGTGCCAGCTGGTGTCTTGGTTCTCAATAAATGTTGGGTTTGGTAACAACATTTGGGTTGGGAGGGGGTGCTATGGGAGGAAGCACAGTGCACACAGGGAATGTAGGTCCAGGGGCAGAGCCAGATGGAAGCTGCCGGACTGGTGTGCGCAGCTGCCCCGGGGAGGGGAAGGGAAGACCCTGAGGGCAGGGTCTAATCAAGGCCTAAAAGGCAAATAACCAACTTGGCTGGAGGGCATGGACGTGCGTGAGGTGGTTTGCAGGGTTACCAGGGATTCTTGGAGCATTCCAGGTCCTTCAGGTCATGTCCCTGGCCCTGGCTGGGCCTTCTGGCCTCGCCCTTCTCCCTTTGCACTTTGAGGAGGAACTGGAGTGTGTCCGGGACCACAGGCGGAGGTGGAGCTGTGACGTGGGTGGGCGGGGCCTAGGCAGGTGAGTTGCCAGGTCTCCCGGCTCCCAATCACTCCCAACTCCTCCAATCACTCCGGAGACGCTGAACCATGGGGGGAAAGCCGGCTGGGGATGAGGCCTACGGTGAGGCTAGGGGGAGGCCAGGAACCTGCGAAGGAGGGAGACCTGGCTGGGCCATTCGGGCTGACCTGGGCAGAGGCGCTGGGGGAGCTCATGGAAGAAGGCAGAGCCAGGGTCCTGGGAGGAGGATGGGGTTCAGGGGCTTGGGGCTGTTGCTAAGGAAACTGGGGAGTGAAACGGGTTTTGGGCTTTATTTAGCCCCTGGGACCAGGTGTTTCAGGCCCAGACACTGGTCCCTCAGGGCATGGCCCTGGGAAGGAAAGGAGCCTGAATGGAAGGAGGTAGGGTGTGGTCTTGAGCAGGGGCTGGGGCGAGGGCTGTGGAACCTGCAGCTGCTGGGTGAGGCCCAGCCAGCAGAAGGCTGGGTCCCCAGGAGGTTCAGCCTGGACCCTGGGCTGAGGGGAGTGTGCTGGGGGTCTTCCCACAGGGTCGCTGAGCAGTGGCAGGGAAGTGGGTTGTGCTGGGGCCCCGATGAGGAGTTGGGGCTCAGGGTCTTTATGAAGAATAGAGGCGGGGCCTCCTGGGGTCCCCCTGAAGGGTGAAGGGTAAGGCCTGAGGGGAGATGGAGCAAGAAGCCTGTGTCTGTCCAGAATCTGGGAGCCTTCCCAGGACCTTGAGGGTTAGGGATGGGGAGGTGTGAGGGAGAGGGACCGGGACCAACCTCGGGGATCCCTGTGAGCAGTGGGGGCTGGGAGCCTGCCTGCACAGGTCCCTCGGGGTTTAGGGATCTGAGCCCCTGTTCTGGAGGGAAGGGGACTCCCAGAGGGGAGGCCTGGGTTTCAAGGGGGCCAGGAAGGAGAGGAGGACTTCCTGGGAGACTTCCTGGAGTAGCTTTGGGTCAATCATTGATCTTATGTCCAAGAGCTGTGCAGGGACAGAGTCCAGGCGTCTGCAGAGCACGGACCCCACCTCTTCCCACACTGCCCAGCCCTCTGCCTCCCTCCTCAGTGCCCACAAGGGACCCTGGTGCCTGCCCCACTTCCTCCCTGTGTGTACTCAGGGAGGAGCAGGACACAGCCACAATCTCAACCACCGAGCTCAGGTGTCACCTGCTTGGATTGCTTGCCTGGCGACTGGCAGTGGCCGGGAGACAGGCCCTTCGGGAGTGGGTGTGCAGGGAGCTGCCTCCCTCCCCAGGCCCTGCAGGAGTTGGCCTGTGGCTCTAGTTTCTTTCCCCGCGGCCTGGGGCAGATGGGAGAGGGGCTGTGGCCTCCTTGTGGCTCCATCTGCCCGCCTGGGAGAGGAGGGGGACGGGATGGCAGCATGAGGGCCACTGGAAGTGGTGGACACAGAGTCCACCTCACCGGGGTGGGGGGGACGAAGGAGAGGTGGGCCAGGGTGGAGGCAGGAGGGGAAGTTACTGTCCTGGAAATGACCCGTAAAGGCCCCTCCCCATCCCCCCAAGGCCACCTGGGGAATTCACCGTGAGCAGCAGACCTGCTGGCGGGCCTTGATCCTACCTTTCCGCTCCCCCATTCCCCTCCTGCCAGCCCTGCCCCTGTCCATTTTCCTTGGTGGGGACAGGAAATGGGGAGAGTCCCGAGTGCCTCGCTCTCCACTCTGCTCCCCATTGCCCGCAGGGAAGCCTGTCAGACACGACCCTTCTTTCCGAGGCCCCATCAAGAGCAGGTGAGCTCTGGGAACGGCGCTGGGGGCAGGGGTGCCTCGCCTTGGCCGTGTACTTGCTGAAAAGTTGGTAAGAAGCTTGTGCCAGGAGAGCGGGGCGCTGCCGTGGTGGAGGGGCCGCGGCTCGGGCCCGTGATGTTCTGGCGCGTGCCCTTCAGAAACCTTAGCTGAGCAAGGCAGCTGTGTGCTTCCTGGTGGCTCTGGAGGCTAGCTCACCCACCAGGAGGCCTTCCTAAGGAAGCCCACCGCCCAGCGCGCTCAGCAGGCCCTTCCCGCAGGGGCTGCACCGATGTCATCTGCTGTGTCCTCTTCCTCCTCTTCCTCCTGGGCTATGCGGCGCTGGGCGTCGTGGGTGAGTTCCCAGCTGCGTGGAGCGGGCGGCAGCAGGGGCAGTGACCAGGGAGAGACGATTCCCAGGGCTGCTCCCCACGACGTCCCTGCCGCCCCCTCCTGTGATTCTGTGTGTCTGTGTCCAGCGTGGGTGTATGGAGACCCCAGGCAAGTCCTCTATCCCAGGAACTCCACCGGGGCCTACTGCGGCATGGGGGCCAACAAGTGAGTACACCAACGGGGCCAGAGGGAGGTGAGGGGGGATTGGGCAGGGACCCATCAGCCACATCGAGCAGCCTCCCGTCTGGGCAGCTGGCTTATGAGGGTCTCTCCCATTGCAAGGCGAGGGAGAGCCAGGGTCAGGTGCACAGGCTTCAGACTTTGGAGATGGCCTTTGGCTCCCCGCCTGGGGTCCTGGTTGTGGCCTTGCAAGGTGCTCAGCCTCTTTGAGCTCCGACTTTGCCATCTGAGACACAGGGGTGACCCCAGCAAGGTGCTGTTGGTCCTCGTAGGTAGGAAATGGCCCATCAACAACCAAACCTCCGGCATTTACATGGCGTTCGCATGGCGGGCACTGGTAGTTACCACGATGGGACTGAGGCTGTGAGCAGTAGAGGGCCTTGCTCAAGGTCATAAAGCTGGGTGGTGATTGGGCTCCAGAGTTCATCATGCTTTTAACCATTTGCGAGCGTGGATTTGCTCAGCGCTGTCTGAACCATCTGCGGCGCTGAATGACTGGAGATCTTTCGGTCTCTCATACCTCCAACTGGCCTGAGTTTCCTGAGGCCAGGAGCTAGGTGTGCAGCCTGGAGGCAAGGCCCAGCCGTCCCTCCTGCCCCTACACATGTCCATCCTCCCTCCTGCAGAGATAAACCCTATCTCCTGTACTTCAACATCTTCAGCTGCATCCTGGCCACCAACATCATCACAGTTGCTGAGCACGGCCTGCAATGCCCCACGCCCCAGGTCAGAGCCTGGGACCTGCCTCTGCCCAGATCGCCCCCAGGTCTGGAAAGAGCCCCACAGCACGCCCTCTACCCCAGGTGTGTGTGTCCTCCTGTCCAGCGGCCCCCTGGGTCGTGAGTCAGGGTGAGCTCTCACTGACGGTCGGGAAGGTCTTCTATGCTGCAAACCGGACTGTCTGCCTGCCAGGGGTGCCCTGGGATATGGTGAGCGCTGCCCCAGCATCATCGCTGTCATCAAGGAGGGGCCACATGGGTGGGGTGCAGGGGAAGTTGGGAAGGTGACTGGTGGTAGTGCCGGGGGCGGGGGGGTCACTCCATTCTGCTGTGACTGGTGTCTGACCCTCCCCCCACCCCCAGCCAGTACTCCAAAGCCTGGAACGAGAGCTCTGCCCCAGCTTCATCCTCCCCTCCGCTCCAGGTGAGAGCACACTCCTCCTCAGAGTCAGGTAGCCTGTACTTTATTGCTCAAATGAGGAAGCCAGGCCCAGGGACAGTGAAGTCACACAGCAGGACAGTGCAGTTGCCCTGCGGCGCGGGTGTGGCTGGCGCAGGAAGTGCAGCTGCCCTGGAGCTGCGTGTTGGTGGGGAATCAGAGAGATTCAGAGAGTGTGTGGCAACCACGAAGGCTATGCATGGCGTATGCACCCACACACTTTTATTTTTATTTTATTTTTTAAAATATATTTTATTGATTTTTTACAGAGAGGAAAGGAGAGGGATAGAGAGTTAGAAACATCGATGAGAGAGAAACATCGATTCAGCTGCCTCTTGCATACTCCCTACTGGGGATGTGCCCGCAACCAAGGTACATGCACTTGACCGGAATTGAACCTGGGACCCTTGAGTCCGCAGGCCGACGCTCTATCCACTGAGCCAAACCGGTTAGGGCCCACGCACTTTTAGGTGCGTGCATAGAAGACAGACCAGAAGTTCACCCAATGCTACAGGTGAATATGGCTGGCGGTGGGGTGGCAGTTGACTAATTTTAATTCTGTATGCTGTTTTTTCCAATAGTAAATTTTTCTTTAAACAACCAAATTATTTTTATGACTTTTTTAATTGAGAGAGAGAGGAAGGGGAGGGAGAAAGAGGAACATTAATGTGAGAGACATCCATCAGCTGCCTCCTGCATGACCCCTACTGGGGATTGAGCCCAAAACCCGGGTATGGCCCTAACCAGCTTGGCTCAGTGGATAGAGCACCAGCCTGTGGACTGAAGGGTCCCAGGTTTGATTCCAGCCAAGGGCACATGCCTGGGTTGTGGGCTCAATCCCCAGTAGGGGGAGTGCAGGAGGAAGCCGATCAATGATTCTCTCTCATCATTGACTAGAGGCCCGGTGCATGAAATTCGTGCATGGGTGGAGGGGGGGAGGTGTCTCTCAGCCCAGCCTGCACCTTCTCCAATCTGGGACCCCTCAAGGGATGTCCGACTGCCCGTTTAGGCCCGATCCCACGCAATCGGGCCTAAACGGGCAGTCGGACATCCCTCTCACAATCCAGGACTGCTGGCTCCCAACTGCTCGCCTGCCTGCCTTCCTGATTGCCCCTAACCGCTCTGCCTGCCAGCCTGATCACCCCCTAACCACTCCCCTGCCAGCCTGATTGATGCCTAACTGCTCCCCTGCCAGCCCAATTGCCCCTAACTGCCCTCCCCTGCAGGCCTGGTCCCCCCCCCACTGCTCTCCCTTGCAGGCCTGGGTCCCCCCCAACTGCCCTTTCCTGCAGGCCCGGTCGCCCCCAACTTCCCTCCTCTGCCAGCCTGGTCACCCCTAACTGCCCTCCCCTGCAGGCTTGATCGCTCCTAACTGCCCTCCCTTGCAGGCCTGGTCCCTCCCAACTGCCCTCCCCTGCTGGCCTGATCGCCCACAACTGCCCTCCCTTGCAGACCTGGTCCCTCCCTTGCTGGCCATCTTGTGGCAGCCATCTTGTGTCCACCTGGGGCAGCCATCTTGTGTGTTGGCGTGACGATCAATTTGCATATTACTCTTATTCAATAGGCTAGAGGCCTGGTGCACAGGTGGGGGCCAGCTGGTTTGCCCTGAAGGGTGTCCCGGATCAGGGTGGGGGTTCCCTTGGGGCATGGGGTGGCCTGGGCGAGGGGCCTGTGGTGGTTTGCAGGCCAGCCATGCCCCCCGGCGACCCAAGCGGAGGCCCTGGTATCTGGGATTTATTTATCTTCTATAATTGAAACTTTGTAGCCTTGAGCGGAGGCCAGGGCTGCGGGAGCTTGGCTTCCTCCATCGCCAGGGAAACCCAAGCCTCCTGCTCTCTCCAGCTTTGTGGCTGCGGCCATTTTTGTTGGGATTTATTTATCTTCTATAATTGAAACTTTGTAGCCTTTGAGCAGAGGCTAGGGCAGGCCAGGGTGGGCGGAAAGCTTGGTTTCCTCAATCGCTGGGGAAACCCAAGCCTCCTGCTCCTCAGTGGCCACAGCCATTTTTGTTGGAATTTATTTATCTTCTATAATTAAAACTTTGTAGCCTTAAGCGGAGGCCAAGGCAGGCCAGGAAGCTTGGCTTCCTCCATTGCCAGGGAAACCCAAGTCTCCTGCTCGCTCAGTGGCTGCAGCCATCTTGGTTGCGTTAATTTGCATACTCGCTCCTGATTGGCTGGTGGGCGTGGCTTGTGGGTGTAGCGGAGGTATGGTCAATTTGCATATTACTCTTTTATTAGATAGGCTGTTTCTCTCTCTCTCCTCCTCCCTTCCTCTCTGAAATCAATAAAGAAATACATATTTAAACACACACACACACACACACACACACACAAACAGCCCTGACAGGTTTGGCTCACTGGATAGAGCATCAGCCTGCAGACTCAAGGGTCCCAGGTTCGATTCCAGTCAAGGGCATGTACCTTGATTGCGGGCACATCCCCAATAGGGGGTGTGCAGGAGGCTGCTGATTGGTGTTTCTCTCTCATCGATGTTTCTAACTCCCTCTCCCTTCCTTTCTATAAAAAAATCAATAAAATATATTTTTTTAAAAAAAACCGGGTATGTGCGCTGACCAGGAATCAAACCAGTGACCTTTCAGTATACTGGATGATGCTCAATCAACCAAGCTACACCGGCCGGGGCAGTCAATGTTATTTTTTTAAAGAAAAAATATTTATAGCATGAGAAAAGATACCCAGTTCTCACCATAAAGACAATAGGAAGTACCTCAAATGAACACTCCAAAGTCAGATCTGGACTTAAGTTCCAGCACTTTCTAGCTGTGTGGTCTTGGGCTAATTGTTCAACCTCTCCAAGCCTTATTTTCTCTTGAGAATGTCAATGCCAAGTTTACCTGGCAACGTTGTAAGGGTGACGACAAATGCTGTGGGCATGTAATCGGTGCCAAGGAGAAGGCACAAGCCTCCTGCAGGAGGCAAGATGAGGCGAGGATGGAGCTTGACAGGGAGAGGGGCGCAGCAAGAGCGACAGCTCGGGAGGCCTGAAGCCTGGCTGTGAGGTGAGCAGGGTCAGGGCCGAGCCTCGGAGGAGCCTGAGCAGCAGAGTGGCTCGGGCTCTGGGATGACAAGGCCCACGCTGTGCATGGCTCCCTGGCACCCAGGCAGAGGAGGGCTGATGGACGGCAAGGTAGGAAGTGGAGGTTTCCTAAGAGCCAGCCCAGAGCAAAGGAGAGTGTGAGGCGGCAGCCCTGGGAGGGGAGGACGGGGACGTAGAGTGAAGGCAGCGTGGCCTGCGCTCCCTGCCAGAGCTTCCTTTTGCTGTGGAATCAAGAACAGCTCTCAGAGGGGAGCAGACCATCTCTCCTGCCCCCCTCAGGGCTGTGGCTGAGGTGCGGCCAGAGACTTTCAAGGCAAAGCTCTGTGCCGGCCCCCCCACCCCACCCCCCGCAGTAGCTGTTCTCTTCCTCCAGCTCTGGGGCGCTGTTTTCCATACCCCAATAGTACACAGTTCGAGTTCCCAGGGATCTCTGGCAACACCTCCATCAACCAGGGGATCAGGTGGGTACCGCTGCCTCCACAGCTCTGCCCTCTGCCCTTCCAACCACAGCCCTATTGGACTCTGTCTCTCCCTAGTGGTCTTCTGGACAGCCTCAATGCCCGTGACATCAGCGTTAAGATCTTTGAAGACTTAGCCCAATCCTGGTACTGGATTCTTGCGTGAGTCACCAAATTGCCCGCTTTCTCCTTCCATTCTCCCTCCCTGATCCGCATCCTCCAGCCCAGTGTCTGAAACTGAGTCTGTAGACAAAGGAGGAGGAGCCAGAGCTCAGAACGGACCCCAAGCCCAACAGGATTTATAATAGAAAGGGGGTCTAATCTGAAGACTATAGAGGTGTGAGGAAAGGCATTTGGGGGCCTGGGGTGACCCTCACCTACCTCCTCCTGCCTACAGTGCCCTTGGCGTGGCTCTCATCCTGAGCCTGCTGTTTCTCCTGCTTCTTCGCCTGGTGGCTGGGCCCCTGGTGCTGGTCCTGATCCTAGGGGTGCTGGGGGTGCTAGCATATGGCATCTACCACTGCTGGAAGGAGTACCAGGTGCTGCGGGACCAGGGTGCCTCCATCACCCAGCTGGGCTTCACCACCAACCTCGGCGCCTACCACAGTGTTCAGGAGACCTGGCTGGTGGCCCGTGAGTACCCCGCCCCTCCCAATGCCAACTGCCAAAGGGCTGCCCTGCCCCTGACCGCCCCTCTGCCCTGTCCACCCTCAGTGATCGTGCTGGCTGTGCTGGAAGGCCTCCTGCTGCTCATGCTCATCTTCCTGCGGCAGCGGATCCGCATCGCCATCGCCCTCCTGAAGGAGGCCAGCAAGTCAGGGCCTACCCGAGACAGGCGGGCAGAGGGCAGGATGTGGCCGGTGGGCGGCTGGGCAGGTGCAGGGCCCTGCAGAAGAAGGGCAGAATAGTGCAGTTGTTAATACTGCTGTGACAGCCTTTCTGAGCCTCCGTTTACCCATCTGTGAAGTGGGGGTGAGAGCATACTTACCTTGTAGGGTGCCCTGAGGATGAAGTGAGTATCTCATCAAGGCCTCAAGCATGAAGCAGGCCCTCAAGAAGGGCAGTTCTGGCAGTCACTGTTGCCATGGTGATGGAGGGCAGGATGGTGGGAACCCAGGAAGGGTGGGGAAGCAGCAGCTTGCTCCCAACCAAGACCCACCTGCTAGGTTGGTCAACAAACCACTTTAAGGACTCCCTTACCTTACTTTCCCTGAAGCTGTCCAGGGGGCTTCTCTGAGACTCTCACTTCCTCTAAGGGCCCCCTGAGCCTCATTCATTGAATTCTGTTCACTGGGAGCTCCTAGGCGTGCCCAGCCCCGGGGTGGAACAGGCCCTGGGGCAGAGGTGGGGCCGGGGCGGGCCTGCTGGTGGACAGTGCTCACTTCCCTGCAGGGCTATGGGACAGATGATGTCCACTTTGTTCTACCCGCTGGTCACCTTTGTCCTCCTGCTCGTCTGCATTGCCTACTGGGCCATGACTGCTCTGTATCCTTTGCCCACACAGCCAGCCCTCCTGGTGTACGTGCTGGCAGAGGGCAGAAAGGGAAGGACTTGCCCACTCAGTACCTTAGTGCTGAGAAGGTGCCAGTCTCTCTGGGCATGCACAGCATGGCCCGGGGACAGAGTGGAAGAACGAGCCCAGGCAGAGGTCCGGCCTCGCCAGGGAGCATCCGGCACCAGCACCTGGGAAGGCCCTGTGGAGGGCACCTGCAGAGACCTGGTGTGGCCATGCTTTCCTTGACGTCCCTCTGGGTACCTGGCCACCTCAGGACAACCTCAGTATGTCTTCTGGGCACCCAACGCCAGCTTCCCCAGCTGTGAGGCAGTGCCACTGAATGCATCGTGCGACCCCATGGTGAGGGGCTTGGGGGGTGAATGTGGAGGGGCACCAGTAGGGCTGAGGGCACCTTAGGGGACAAATGCCTCCTTATGCAGTGGGAACCGAGGACTAGAGAGGACAGAGGCTCACTCAAGGTCACACAACAGGCCCCAACAGAGCCCGAAAGGGAGCCAGTCCGCGGACTCCAGATCCAGGAGTCCTGCCCGAGCCAGGGAGGGCCACTGAGGCCGTGTGCTGTGCCTGAGGCAGCGCCAGGCCTCAGGAAGCTGGATGCCAGGGCCCTGCCCTCCCCAGGACATTCCTCTGCTGGACCACAAACCCCAGCCAGTCCCCTCTATAAAGTGGAGCTAATCATAATACCCTCATAATACCGGGCTCTCAGGACCATGCAGTGACTTCGAAGTGCTTAGCACAAAGCCCAGCGCCTGATTAGTGCTGATAGCTGTGGGTTTTGTTTAGTTTTTTTATCTTCCTCCCTGGGAACACACTGCCCTAGGCAATAGGCAGGTGAGCCACCCTGCCATGCCCTGCGGGGTCTGGGAGAGAAGCTGCCAGGCTCCCCCTGAGGTTCCCAGGGGGTGGCCTGGACCTCTAGGAATTGACTGTCCTCAAAGCTTTTTTGTGGCCACCTGCTCTGAGTGGGACCGGACTCTGCCCACAGGCATTGGCCCCCACTCTAAAGGAGAGGGAGGCCTGCTTTTGTTTGCGAAGGACCCTATGTGCCAAGCACTGAGTGTGCAAAGCCCCAGATGACCTGTGCTTGCTTCAGCCTGCTCAGGACCTAGCTGTGGAGGCTGACACAGCCCGCAGGTACACACAAATGGAAAGTGCATTTTCTTATTACAAAATGTCAAACATGCACTCAGTCCCAGCAATTATCAAGGCTGTCACAGTGGCTGGAAAGGGTTGTTTTTTATTTCTATGCTTTTCACTTATTATTGGAAATTTTTCAAACACACACTAAGAAGAGAATTCCCATACCCAGATTCCACACCTTTGACTTTCTCGTTTCATCCATCTCACCCCTACCCCTAAGTGCAAATTTTTTTTTCTAGAGTTTAAGGGAAATTTTGGACATCATGCCATTTCACTTGTAAACATATCAGGATGGATCTCAACAGATAAGGACTTCTTTAAAATATATTTTTTATTGATTTCAGGGAGGAAGGGACAGGGAGAGATAGAAACATCAATGATGATGAGAATCATTGATCTGCTGCCTCCTGCACACCCCCTACTGGGGATCAAGCCTGCAATGCAGGCATGTGCCCTTGACGGAATCAAACCTGGGACCCTTCAGTCCGAGGGCCATTGAGCCATTGCTCTATCCATTGAGCCAAACCGGCTAGGGCAACAGATAAGACTTTAAAAAAGCATAGCCACTATAACCATTATCAAACCCAACAAAATTAACAATAATCCCTTAATGTCATCAGATACCCAGTCTCCTCAATTTTGCTGGAAAGAATTTTGGTTGGAGTTGCAGAGGCTGCTCTGGGAGGGGACAGCTGATCGAGGGCCAGGCTCTCCAGAGCCAGGCCTTGGCCCCACGGTCCCCACACACCATTAAGGCCTGGCCCACACCACACGGCCTGGGAACTCCTGTGCTCACCCAGAGACGGAAAGGAGAGATTGATGCTCACACAATAGGCGAGACCAGCCCACTTAGAACCTGGCAGTGGGTCTCCCGGAAGGAGCCCCTTCCCCAGCTGGGGGAGGCTTTGCTTCTTTCCACTCTGGGAGTGGCAGGTGCTGGCTGGGAATGGACCTGTCTGTGCTCCCCAGGCTCAGCCCATGAACTCCTCGTGCCCAGGGTTGATGTGCGTCTTCCAGGGCTACTTGTCCACAGGCCTGGTGCAACGTTCTCTCTTCAACTTGCAAATCTACGGGGTCCTGGGGCTATTCTGGACCCTCAACTGGGTCCTGGCTCTGGGCCAGTGTGTCCTGGCTGGGGCCTTTGCCTCCTTCTACTGGGCCTTCCACAAGCCCCGGGATATCCCCACCTTCCCCTTAAGCACTGCCTTCATCCGCACACTGCGGTAAGCCTGGGGAGGGGTGGGGTTGGGAGCCTGGGAGTCCCAGGGGTCGGGGCTGCCTCTGACTGCCTAATCCCTGGGCAGTTACCACACTGGGTCCCTGGCCTTTGGGGCCCTCATCCTGACCCTTGTGCAGATAGCGCGGGTCATCTTGGAGTACATTGACCACAAGCTGAGAGGTGAGCCAAGGTCAGGGGCTGGGGAAGGCCCAGCTGAGCAACTGAGTCCTTGGGGAGAGGCGCTCAGGACCTGTGTCCCGGGTTCTGTCCCTGCCGCCCAGGCGCCCAGAACCCTATGGCCCGCTGCATCATGTGCTGCTTCAAGTGCTGCCTCTGGTGTCTGGAAAAGTTTATCAAGTTCCTGAACCGCAACGCATACATCATGGTGAGCCCATTGCAGGAGCAGCCCCTGCTCCAGGGCCGGTGGCCGGCCCCGCCCGGCCCAGGTGAGCTCTCACAGGTGACTGACCTTCCCATCTCACCCAGATCGCCATCTACGGGAAGAATTTCTGTGTCTCAGCCAGAGACGCCTTCATGCTGCTCATGCGGAACATTGTCAGGTCAGGCTGCCCCACCCGTGGTCTCCCGCCCGCCTGTTGGGGGGAGGGCCCCCCCCCCCGCTGTGCTCAGAGGGCCTCCACCCTGTATGGGAACCATGTCCATTTGCCTCTGTCACGGCAAGTGATGGAGGCAGTTCCATCCAGCCCGGACCTCTCCCCGTGCAGGGTGGTGGTCCTGGACAAGGTCACAGACCTGCTGCTGCTCTTCGGGAAGCTGCTGGTGGTGGGAGGTGTCGGTAAGGACCAGGCCCGAGCTGCCAGCACCGGGCAGGGGTGCGGGGAAGTGGAGAGCTGGCTCCCAGGGTGACGCTGACCTCCCGCAGGGGTCCTGTCCTTCTTTTTCTTCACCGGTCGCCTCCTGGGGCTGGGCAAAGACTTTGAGAGCGGCCCCCTCAACTATTACTGGCTGCCCATCATGGTGAGTGACTCCCCCTCTCTGCCGCACCCCCTGGTTCACCAAAGAGACCCTAACAGGTTGTGTCCTGCAGATCTCCGTCCTGGGGGCCTACGTCATCGCCAGCGGCTTCTTCAGCGTCTTTGGCATGTGTGTGGACACGCTCTTCCTCTGCTTCCGTGAGTGGCACCCTCGCACCTGCACCCAACGTCAGGGTACAGGCTGGGTGAGAAGGGGAAGTGAGCGCCCAGCTGGGGGGCTACTCCAAGGAGTTCCCCAGGGGAGAGACCGCCTGTGGTCCCCCGGGAAACCCCGGGGAAGTGCGGGCTGGCCTTGGGGCTGTGGGGAGCGGGATCCCCTCACCAGGCTGTGGGCACCCCTCAGGCTCTGGTCGTGCGGCTCCGCGCCGCGCAGGGGGAATGCGGTCCCCGCGAACCTGACCACGGGGTGGGATGTGCTATCATGATCCCACTTGACAAATGAGGGGACGGAGTTGCACCGACCCACCCTGAGAGTTCCAAACCTGCGCCCTGCACCGCCACGCCGCCGGCGGAGGGCAGCCCGGAGCGGGCCGCCGTCCGCCCCCGCCCGCTAAGGGCCTGCTTGCGGCGCAGTGGAAGACCTGGAGCGGAACGACGGCTCCCCGGCCCGGCCCTACTTCATGTCCAAGGCGCTCCTGCAGATTCTCGGCAAGAAGAACGACGCGCCCCCGGGGGGCAAGAGGAAGAAGCCCTGAGCCGGCGCCGCCCCCGCGCGCGCAGCCTCCCAGCCTCCCCTCCCGCTCAGGTCTTGATTTTGTAGTAAAAAGATGCTATTAAAGATTGATACATATTTTGTTTTCGCAAAAAGTCTGGTACTGCTCTTACTCCGTCCTTGACAATGAGACCCTTTCCGCCCCGCACTTTAAAGTAGGCCCCGCCCCTAGGTCGCGCCCCAGCTGCTGCGACCAATCAAAAGGCTCTGAGGAGTCATCCCGGCCCTTCCTCATTCCGCCCGGGTCACGAGCTGCGGCGCTTCAAAGGGGGCCAATAGGAGGGCTACCTTAGAGGCGCTGAGGGGTCACGTGAGGAGTCCGAGTGTTTGGGGCCAATTAGAGTCGCAGAAGCGCAGCGGAGCGGTGGGCGTGGGGCGGGTCGGGAGGTGACACCTGAGTGCTTAAAGGGCCAGGGTCAGCTGACTGACTCCAGCCCGGGTTTAGTCCTGGGGGCCAGGGTTGCGGCCGCCGCGGGGAGAAATGATAGACGAGCGGCTCGGCTCGGTGCTCCTGGGCGGTCCCGAGAGGCCGCGGAGGCCGGGGTTCTGGGGAGTCTATGGGGTTCAGGTATTTGCCGCGATCTTCCCGCTGCTGTTGTCCGCGGCAGTGACCGCGGCGGGGGACGAGAACGACTTCAGGCTGGTGAGCAGCCCTCGCACCGCCGACCCCGATCCCGATCCCGACCCCGCAAGCGGCCCACGCCCGGCAGTGCCCGCGCGGGCTGCTGAGCCCCTCTCCGCGGGACTGCCCGCCCCGCCCCTCCATCCGCTCACAGCCCCTCCGTCTTCAGGCCCTTGTCCTCCGCATTCGCACTCCTTCCCCTTTTGAGGCCCCTCTTCTCCGAGGGCGCCTCTCCCCTCGCAGCCCCTCCCGCGCTCCGAGCCCCCGCTTCCCTCCAACCTTTCCCCGGGGTTCCCCGTCCTTGTTCTGGGACCCGCGCCCACTCGAGATCCCACACCTGCCTCTCCCAGGGGAGCCTGACCGCTACCCATCCGTCCTAAACCCCCAGTCACGTGTGTCCGCGTTGCCCCACCTCCCTCCGCAGGTCCAGCCGCTGGTGACCATGGAGCAGCTGCTGTGGGTGAGCGGGCGGCGGATCGGGGCTGTGGACACCTTCCGCATCCCGCTCATCACGGCCACCCCGCGGGGCACTCTCCTTGCCTTTGCCGAGGCCAGAAAGATGTCCACGTCGGACGAGGGAGCCAAGTTCATCGCTCTGCGGAGGTCCACAGACCAGGGTATACATCTTCCTGGGTCAGAGCCGGGGCTAGTTTGGGGGCGGCGGGGGGGGCGGGGGGGGGCGCGGTCCAGCCTGACCTGCCCGAGGGCCCTGGGGACGGGGCAGCTTGGAGAGCTGGCAGCCGAGGCCCCGGGGGAGAGAGCATCTGAGGAGAGAAGGTGCTCAGGACAGTGATCTGGAAATTGGGATCGCCACGGAGGTGAACATTCCTTCAAACATTTATCCCGCACTGACTGTATGCCTGGCACTGGGGTAGGTTCTGTGAATACAGTTACGAACAAATCGGCAAAAACCCAGCTTGGCAGGCTTATATTCTACTCGGGGAGACAGGGAAGCAGGCTAAAGGCAATGGCGAGACTAAAGGGAACAATGTAGGGGCGGGTGAGCCTGGAGGAAGGCCTGAGGTGGAAGTGTTTGAGGGCAGGGAGGAGCTGTGTGCTGGATGGAATGAGCAAGCGGAGAGCAGCTCAGGTCCAAGAGGTCAGGAAGCACAGGTCTGTGGTCCCGGCCCTTGGGAGGCCTCGGTCCGCAGCAGGAGCGGCAGGTTACAGGGCCTGGTTGAAAGGGCTTCTGCGGAGGCGCACCCTGGGTTTCAGCTCTCGTTTTGTTATTTTCTTAATGGTTAAATATGTATTGTTGAGGGGATTACAGGTGTCCCCTACTTCCCCCCATTGCCCCTCTCCACCTAGTTCCCACCCTCACAGGTCTTCACCACACTATTGTCTATCCATGGATTTTGCATACATGCATATAAGCTCTTTGGTTATTCTCTGCCTGCACCCCCATACCCTTCCCTCTGAGATCCGTCCCTCTGTTCCATGCTTCCATCCCTCTGAGCCCATTTTGTTCGTCAGTTTATTTTGTTACTTAGATTCCACATATGAGTGAGATCATGTGATATTGGTCTTTCTTTGACTGACTTCTTTCACTTAGCATGATACACTCCAGGTCCCTCCATGCTGTCTCAAAGGGTAAGCTTTTTTACTGCTGCATAGTATTCCATGGTGTAAATGTACCACAGCTTTTTTTTTTTAATATATTTTATTGATATTTTACAGAGAGGAAGGGAGAGGGATAGAGAGCTAGAAACATCGATGAGAGAGAAACATCGATCAGCTGCCTCCTGCACACCTCCCACTGGGGATGTGCCCACAACCAAGGTACATGCCCTTGACCGGAATCGAACCGGGACCCTTCAGTCCGCAGGCCGACGCTCTATCCACTGAGCCAAACCGGTTTCGGCACCACAGCTTTTTATCCACTCATCTGCTGATGGGCACGTGGACTGTTTCCAGATCTTAGCTATTGTAAATTGTGCTGCTATGAAAACATAAAGGAGCATACATTCTTTTTGATTGGTGTTTCGGGTTTCCTAGGATTTATTTCTAGAAGTGGGGTCACTGGGTCAAATGGCAGTTCCATATTTAATGTTTTGAGGAAACTCCATACTGTTTTCCATAATGGCTGCACCAGTCTGCATTCCCACCAGCTGTGCACGAGGGTTCCCTTTTCTCCACATCCTCGCCAGCACTTGTCTTGTTGATTTGTTGATGGTAACCATTCTGAGAGGTGTGAGATGGTATCACATTGTTGTTTTAATTGACATCTCTCGGATGATCAGTGACTGTGAGCACTTTCTATATGTCTCATTTTGGAAATCAGCCCTTACCCGATATCTCATCAGTGAATATGTCCTCCGCACAGTGGCTCCCTTTGTATCTTGAGAATGGTTCCTTTTGCTGGGCAGAAGCTTTTCAGTTCTGTGTGGTCCCATTTGTTTCTTTTTTCTTCAGGCAGCACATGGTCTCCTACAGCATTCATTGTGGACGATGGGGAGACCCCTGATGGGCTGAACCTGGGGGCCGTGGTGAGCGATGTGGAGACGGGAGTGGTGTTCCTTTTCTACTCCCTCTGTGCTCACAAGGCCGGCTGCCAGGTGGCCTCCACCATGTTGGTGTGGAGCAAGGATGATGGGGTCTCCTGGAGCCCACCCCGGAACCTCTCCCTGGATATCGGCACCGAGATGTTTGCCCCTGGACCGGGCTCTGGCATTCAGGTCTCTGTCCTGGGATGGGTAGAGGGGGTGCCTGGTGGGGAGTCTGGGAGATACCCCAACATGGACTCCTTCCCAGGAGAAGTGCCTGCAAAGTCAGTTTCTGTCTTGGGTGGGGTCCCTTGGAAGAAAGGGACATCCTGGGAGGAGTGGGAAGACGGAACTTCCCACCCAGTGGTCGTCAACAGGGCTGCAAATTAGAAAAAAACACCCCTTCCTTGAGCGGACACACATCTGTGCCATGGCGCAGCGTGGTGAGTGACAAGCCAAGGGAAGAGCAAGCTCCACCCCCTAGTGCCCGCCCCTGGTCCTGGATGTTCCAAAGGAGCTTATTCTGCTAAAGAGCGTAATTCAGCTGTGGCTGCTTGAGATCCGTCGGGGACCCCCCAGCAAGCAACAGAACTGAAGGGGAACACATGTGTCCCCACACTTAGGACCGGGTGGTTCCGCTTCCCGCCTCTGAGCCCCCCTCGGGTCTCCCTCTGTGACATGCAGCTCCCTTTCCCACAGAAACAGCGAGAGCCACGGAAGGGTCGGCTCATCGTGTGTGGCCACGGGACGCTGGAGCGGGATGGGGTCTTCTGCCTCCTCAGCGATGACCACGGTGCCTCCTGGCGCTATGGCAGTGGGGTCAGCGGCATCCCCTATGGCCAGCCCAAGCGGGAAAATGACTTCAACCCTGATGAGTGCCAGGTCAGGAGTCCATGGCTCCGCCCCCTCCCAGCTGCCAGCCTGGGCTCAGGGACAGCCCCTCTCGCAACCCCGCCCTGGGTCTGTTCTCTCTCCTCAGCCCTATGAGCTCCCGGACGGCTCAGTTGTCATCAACGCCCGGAACCAGAACAACTACCACTGCCACTGCCGAATCATCCTCCGCAGCTATGACGCCTGTGATACTCTGAGGCCCCGGGATGTGACCTTCGACCCTGAGCTGGTGGACCCTGTGGTTGCCGCAGGAGCTGTAGCCACCAGCTCGGGCATTGTCTTCTTCTCCAACCCAGCCCACCCGGAGTTCCGTGAGTGTCTGCGGGTGGGGGGCTGGGGCCTGTTGTCTAGAGAAGGCCTGGGCAGAGACCCTACTTTCCTGACTCCACTGCTCTCCCCAGGAGTGAACTTGACCCTGCGCTGGAGCTTCAGCAATGGTACCTCTTGGAGGAAAGAGACAGTCCAGCTCTGGCCAGGGCCCAGTGGCTACTCATCGCTGGCAGCCCTGGAGGGCGGTGTGGGCGGGGCGGACCAGGCCCCCCAGCTCTTCGTCCTATATGAGAAAGGCCGCGACTACTGCACAGAGAGCATCTCCCTGGCCAAAGTCAGCGTGTACGGGACACTCTGAGCTGCACACCTGCCACAGCGAGAAGGCCCTGGCCTTGGCGGCCTCAGGACCATGGCCTGCGGAGGGTCGCCGGGCGCCCAAAAGACAGTTCCACCTTCCCTTAGTCTCTAGCCTTTTGCAAAATCAAGTTTTCTTTGACAGGGAAATCGCTCCGTTAGGCGTCTCGCACACTTCCAGTTGGGGAAGTCCTGCCCCACCTGGAAGTGCTTCCTTTCCATAGCGCTGTGCTGGCCTTGCCCTTCCTGCCCCTCAGGTACCTGGCTCGATCCCTCCTTGGGCCTGTGGGCTGAATAAATGTGAACTCAGGGACTTGAGGAAGGCTGCGCTTCCGCTCAGGACGGCGGCTGTGGAGAGGGTTGCTGAAGCGCCTGGCGGGCAGGATGCTTGCTTTCAGGGGAAGGGACTACTAGACGCACCACCGACCTTGACTATTTGTGCATCAAAATGTTTAGCGCTCTGTCTTAGTGAAGGAGAACGAATGTGTGGAGTCTGGTTGTCCGTGACCGTCTGCATGTCTGTCCCTCGTAGACACTGTGGGCTGGGAATGGGCTCTGCAGAGGGCGCTGGGGTGCTGCCTGAGAAAGAACATCCGACTTGGGCAAATCAACTCTCCTTTCCCTTTCACATCCTCTCACCGAAAGCACATTGACCCTCACAGGGCAACGCGCAGTGGGAGGGGACCCGTAAGATACTTGAACCTGCTAAGTTTGGTATTTATAAGGTGAGTGGGCCCTGTCCTCTGGGAGGCAGGGAGCTGGGGCCCACAGTGCGGAGGGCAGGCCTGCCCCAGGCCAGCCAGGCGAACAAACACAAACAGATTTGGCGAGAAACGGCATCTTCATTCTCTAGCAGATGCTGGGGAAAGAGCCTGGGTGGCTGCAGGTGGTGGGAAGACATGCTTTCCTCCCGATGGAAAGAAAGTACAACAGCTGGACACGAGGAAAGAGCATCTCACACTCCCTGGCTCAGTTGGTTGGCCCGGACACCGAAGGGTGGTGCGTTTGATTCCTGGTCAGGGCACATACCCAGGTTGAGGGTTCAATCCCCGGTCCAGGTGTGTGCAGGAGGCAACCGATCCATGTTTTTCTCATATCTATGTTTCTCTTCTTTCCTCTCAAATTAACTAAAAAAAAAGAATGTCTCTCACATAAAGGGATGAGGGCCACATTCAGCTGCAGTTAAAAGTGTTTTCCCGACCAGCGTGGCTCAGTGGTTGAACATTGACCTATGAACCAGGAGTTCACAGTTCGATTCCCAGTCAGAACACATGGTGGGGTTGCAGGCTTGACCTCCAGTGAGGGGAGTGCAGGAGGCAGCTGATCAGTGATTCTCATCATTGATGTTCCTATTGCTCTCCCTCTCTGAAATCAATAAAAATATATTTTAAAAATAAAGTTTGTTTCAAGTGCTTCTCTAGCAAATGTCAGGGTAATTTATCCTACCTTACGTAAGAGGTGGGATAATACCGTGTTTCCCCGAAAATAAAACATCCTCCGAAAATAAGACCTACTTACAGGTTTCCTTCTGAGAGAAATATAAGGCATCCCCCGAAAATAAGGCCCCCAGGCTCCGTCTCAGAATGAAAATTAATTTACCGTAAACTGGTCGCTAGGGCCGCCCCAACTGGCGTCTAGCAACCAGTGACGTTACGCGGAGTCCTGACGTCACTGCTGTGTGGAGGCAGAGCGGAGGTCGGAGTGAGCGGTGAGCGCGGGGCGGGAGAGAGGAGGAGACTTTCGCAGATGCGTGTAGAAGAACAGGAGGATTAAAGCACGCGGCGAAGGTGGTGAGTGCTGGTCTGTCTCTGGTGACACTACCTGATGCTCGCAGCCGCCTTCATGATGACTGAAGGTTCTCAGTCAGTGGCACACCCTGCTCCAGCCCAGATCCAGGCCCCAGCAAGCCCAGTGACAGTCCCCAGGCAGGCCCCAGGGGGAAAATGTCTGATAAAGGGGTAGGGGGAATGTCTGGTGAAGGTGTTCAGTGGCACAGGGGTGGAGGGAGGGGGATCACTTAAAATGACAGGAGGATCAGAGGGGGCAATCAAAATGACACAGGAGGATCAGAGGGGACAATCAAAATGACACAGGAGGGTCAGAGGGGACAATCAAAATGACACAGGAGGATCAAAAGGGGTTACTAAAATGGTAATCCCCCCTCTGATTCTCCTGTGCCATTTTGATTCCGCCCTCTGATCCCCGTGTCATTTTGAGTGATCCCCCTCCCCCCACCTTGATACCCCAATTCCTTTTTTTTACCCCTAGAAATGAGCGCATAAAGAAAAAGCTACTCCGTGGAATACAAGAAAGGAATAGTGGAAGACTCTTGGGGCCAAAATCTTACTGCTTTCTGCAAAGAGAAGATGTTGAGTATCCGATTGGTCCGAAAATGGCGAGCAGAATATGGTAACCTCATTGAACAAGTGGACAAGGGAAATGCTAAAAAGCGCAAGTGTGGATCAGGTCGGCAACCATTATTTTCCGAGCTGGAAGACCTGATCTGTGAATGGGTTGTTGACAGGAGAGCAAAGGCTTTGGTTGTGAATAGGGCTCAGATTCAAGAATTTGCCCTTGCAATGGCACCACAGTTTGACATAGCCCCCGAAGACTTCAAAGCATCACAACACTGGCTGGATAATTTCCTTCAGCGAAGTGAACTGTCTTTAAGAAGATCTACCAACATTGTTTAGGTTGGAAGATACTCAAGTTATTAAGTGAGCACTTGCATTCAAGTCCTTTATGGATGATGCTGACTTCTCTAAATACAATCTTTCCAACATGATTGCTATGGATGAAACTGCAGTGTTTATGGGCCAATCATCTCAAACAATTGAACAGCGGGGTGCCTCCTTAGCTTACATTCCCTCCACTGCTTACGAAAGTGCACGTGTTTCCTGTATTTTGGCAATTCGTCTGGATGGCACTAAAATCCCACCTTTAATCATTTCTAAGGGCAAGAAGGAAAAGATTGAACGTGTTTTGGGCGTTTTTATTCTTGAAACTGAAAAAGCCTGGGCCACACAAGCAGTTATAAGGAAGTGGGTCGATTTAATGCTGCCGCTTGTTATGTGAGGGAGCCGAAGAGGTCTGCTAGTCTGGGATGCAGCCAGCACTCACCGCGCTAAAGACATGAAGACATTTCTTCACGAAAGAAAAATAGATCAGATAATGATTCCCGCAGGAATGACGGCCTATCTCCAGACTCTTGATATTGCAATAAACAAGCCATTCAAAGACAATTTGCGCATGGAAATTAATGACTACATTGAAAATAGAATGGAGAGAAATCAGCGTGGAAACTTTGTGAAACCTAAACTGCAAGAAGTTGTGACTTGGGTGAAGAATTCATAGGAGAAAATCACTGACAGTTGCATTGCAAATGCACTGCGAGCAGGCTACCTTGACAAGAAGTACTCATTTAAAGACAGTGCTATTGCTAAACATGAGAGATTTGGTCCACTGATTCTGAAAGAAATGGAGTCACAAGAAATTCACCAGGAAATTCAGGAATTGGATTGTTATGATGATGTGTCCAGAAGATGATGATATGATTGTCCTTGAATAAATGAGTAATTTCTTGATACTGTAGGATTCACAGTTTGTCTGGTTTGTGTTGACAACTACTGTACTACCGTACCGTATACAGGTAATAAATTTCCTTTATTTTCATTTAACAATAAATGTGTACCGTATTCTTCATCATGGAAAAATAAGACATCCCCTGAAAATAAGACCTAGCGCATCTTTGGGGGCAAAAATTAATATAAGACACTGTCTCGCCCTAACCGGTTTGGCTCAGTGGATAGAGCGTCGGCTTGCGGACTGAAGGGTCCCGGGTTCGATTCCAGTCAAGGGCATGTACCTGGGTTGCGGGCACATCCCCAGTAGGGGGCGTGCAGGAGGCAGCTGATCGATGTCTCTCTCTCATCGATGTTTCTAACTCTCTATCCCTCTCTCTTTCTCTCTGTAAAAAATCAATAAAATAGCCGAAACCGGTTTGGCTCAGTGGATAGAGCGTCGGCCTGCGGACTGAAAGGTCCCAGGTTCGATTCCGGTCAAGGGCACTTACCTTGGTTGCGGGCACATCCCCAGTAGGGGGTGTGCAGGAGGCAGCTGATCGATGTTTCTCTCTCATCGATGTTTCTAGCTCTCTATCCCTCTCCTCTCTCTTCCTCTCTGTAAAAAATTAATAAAATATATTTTTAAAAAATCAATAAAATATATTTAAAAATATATATATATAAGACACTGTCTTATTTTCGGGAAAACAGGGTAGCACTGTGTGAAGACATGGTATAATTTTATATTTTATTCAGAATTTGTGATCAATAATGTAATACTTAAATTTTTTATTTGAACACATTTTCTTTTTTTTTAAATAAATCTTTATTCAGATTATTACAATTGTTTCTCCTTTTTCCCCCCCATAGCTCCCCTCCACCCAGTTCCCACCCCACCTTCTGCCCTTACCTCCCCCCCACTGTCCTCATCTATAGGTGTATGATTTTTGTCCAGTCTCTTCATGAACCCCCCATACCCCTTTCCCCCTGAGAATTATCAGTCCACTCCCTTTCTATGCCCCTGATTCTATTATATTCACCAGATTATTCTGTTCCTCAGGTTTTTAATTCACTTGATTTTTAGGTTCACTTGTTGATAGATATGTATTTCTTGGTTTCTCCTGAACACATTTTCAAAAACTCAAAAGTGAATAGCTTAGCCCAAGATGGTTTGACTCAGTGGATAGAGCATTGGCCTGAGGACTGAAGGGTCCTGGGTTCGATTCCGGGCAAGGGCACATGCCCAGGTTGCAGGCTCCTCCCCCACCCAGGCCCTGTTCAGGCACATGCAGGAGGCAACCAACCTATGTGTTTCTCTCACATCGATGTTTCTGTCTTTCTCTTCCACTCTCTCTAAAAATCAATGGAAAAATATCCTCGGGTGAGGATTAAAAAAAAAAAGTGCATAGCTTAATGAGCCCGATGTGCCAAACATCTCGTTTCAACAGTTACCAAGGTATTGCCACATTGCTTCTTCTGATCCCTTTCTGTTCCTTTCCTTTGCTAAGTATCTTAAAGCAAATGGCAGACCTCATGACACTGACCCCTTCATTCTTAGGTATGCATCGCATTCCTTTTTTTAAAAATATATTTTTATTTCAGAGAGGAAGGGAGAGGGAGATAGAAACATCAATGATGAGAATCATTGATCTGCTGCCTCCTACACAGCAACCCGGGCATGTGCCCTGACCAGGAATCAAACTGTGACCTCCTGGTTCCTAGGTCGATGCTCAACCACTGCGCCACACTGGCCAGGCTGCATCCCATTCTTCAAACAGAACAGTTAGTATATAACCATAAAGCCATTGCACACCCAAACATGGAAATAGCACTGTGGTGTCTAATAACCAGGCATATTCAAGTCTCATCATGTCTCAAAAATGTCTTATTTGTAATTGATTTGTTCAAATCAGGATCCAAAGAAAATCTACACATTGCATTTTTTTCATTTTTTTTATTGTTTTCAGAGAGGGAGAAGGTGAGAGAGAAACATCAGTGATGAGAGAGAATCATTGATTGGTTGCCTCCTGCACCAGGATCGAGCCCGCAACCCAGGCATGTGCCCTGATCGAGAACCCTGGTTCATAGGTCTACACTCAACCGTTGAGCCATGCCGGCTGGGTACACATTGCATGTTGAGTCTCCTAAGTTTAAGGGACAGTAGTCCTCTTCCTCTTTTTTGTTTATTACCGTCCCACATGGAGGCATTCTCCTGTGGATCACTCCACTCTGCATTTGTCAGTTACCTCCTCAGAGTGCCAATTAACTTCCTCCAGCCCTTGTATTTTCACTTTCACACCTGAAGTTTTGATTGGATTCAGATTCTGTTTGTGGGATAAGATTCCTTGGCAGGTGCTGTGGTTTCATATGGCACCTCCCTCGGAGGCAAGTGCTGCCCGCCTCGGTGAGCAGAGCGGAGAGGAGCAGGGGCTGGGGCCCCCCAGGCCACGGCCTGCCCGCCTTGTGCGGATCCTCCCTCACCCTTCCAGCTGACAATTTCATCCATAGATGAGTTTTGCCTGAATCAGTTCTTTCATGAAGGGCTGTGAAATGTTGATTTCCCAGATGAACAGCGTGGAGGAGGGATGCACCCCATGAAGCGCGAGTATTTTATTTATTTATTTAATAAATCTTTATTGTTCGGATTATTACAGGTGTTCCTCTTTTTTTTCCCCCTCCACCTGATTCCCCACCCCACCCCATGCCCTTACTCCCCGCCACTGTCTTCATCCATAGGTGTAAGATTTTTGGCCAATCTCTTCCCGCACCCCTCACACCCCCTTTCCCCTGAGAATTGTCAGTCCACTCCCTTTCTATGCCCCTGATTCTATTATATTCACCAGTCTATTCTGTTCTTCAGATTTTTTACTCACTTGATTTTTAGATTCACTTGTTGGTAGGTATGTATTTGATGTCATTTTGTTGTTTGTAATTTTTATCTTCACCTTTTTCTTCTTCTTCCTCTTCTTAAAGAATACCCTTCAGCATTTCATGTAATCCTGGTTTGGTGGTGATGAACTCCTTTAGCTTTTTCTTGTCTGTGAAGCTCTTTATCTGACCTTCAACTCTGAATGATAGCTTTGCTGGGTAGAGTAATCTTGGTTGTAGGTTCTTGCTGTTTATCACTTTGAATATTTCTTGCCACTCCCTTCTGGCCTGCATAGTTTCTGCCGAGAAATCAGCTGACAATCGTATGGGTACTCCCTTGTAGGTAACTAACCGTTTTTCTATTTGCTGCTTTCAAAATTCTCTCTTTGTCTTTTGCCCTTGGCATTTTAATTATGATGTGTCTTGGTGTGGTCCTCTTTGGATTCCTCTTGTATGGGGTTCTGTGTGCTTCCTGAACTTGTAAGTCTATTTTTTTCACCATGTAGGGAAAGTTTTCAGTCATTATTTCTTCTAATAGATTTTCAATATTTTGCTCTCTCTCTTCTTCTGGCACCTCAAAAATTCGGATGTTGGTACGCTTAAAGTTGTCCCAGAGGCTCCTTACACTATCTTCATATTTTTGGATTCTTTTTTCTTTTTGTTTTTCTGGTTGGGTATTTTTTGTTTCCTCATATTTCAGATCTTTGGTTTGATTCTTGGGGTATGTTGATCTACAGTTGAGTTTCTGTATATTCTTTATTTTAGACAGTGTATGCTTAATTTCTGACTGGTCCTTTTCCATTTTTTTGGCATTCTCATTAAGATCCTTAAAGGTCTCACTAAGTTCCTCAGCGGTTTTTAGAAGATTCTTGAGTAACCTTATTAATGTGGTTCTGAACTCTATGTCGTCCAGTAGTTTGCTTTCCTCCATTTCTTTCATTCGTGACATGTTTCTTTGTCTCCGCATTTTGCTACTTCCCTGTGTTGATGGAGTGGCTTTGTGTGGTAGGTGACCTATAGGGGCCAGTAGCTCAGCCTCCCCAATCACCTGAGGTGGACGCTCTTGGTACACCCCTTTGTGGGCTGAGTGCAAAGTCTTGGTGTAGTTAAGCCTTGATTAATGTTGGTACACTGGGAGGAATTGACCTCCAGGCCAATTGACTGTGAGGACCTGCTGTGTCTATAATGGAAGAACTGCTGCGCTAGAGACACGCTTATGGTGCAGGACTTGTTTCAGTGGGGCTTTGGTGCTCACTGAGTCTGCCTCTTGAGTATGTCACTTATGGATGTGAGGAGTTGAAATCTGGTGTCTCACACTGACCACTAGGTACACTGGCTTCTGGATCTCCAATGGGGTGCAGGTCAGCTACTGTCTGAGGCCACCCAGCAGGAGCTACAGTGAGAACTACAGTTTTCTCCTCTTTGCCTGGGGTTTGGAGGTTTTGGAGCTGTCTGACCCAGGCTGCAAGTTTGCTAGGTTAAGCTGCGATAGGGCAGGCCATTCATATGCTAAAGCTGCTGCTTGGAGCTTGGGTGGGTTTGTAGGTTGTGTGGAGCGGGGTCTCAGGGCGTCGCTGGGCTAGGGCGTGGCAAACAGTGATGGCTGCCAGTAAACCAGCTCTGCATCTCCCACCAAGTCCCCGCATCCCGAGCCCCAGCACAGTAAACAATTATTCCTGTGCGCAGCTCTGCAAGCAAGCCACCCTCACTTTCCAACCCGATGTCAGACAGTCCAGCTTCTCCCCATAGGAGTTTGGGTCCCCCGCGTCTCCCCAGAAACCGAAGTTCGGGATAATCGGGAGCTTGTCTCCCTTCCAGTTGAAAAAAGCAGCACTCCCAGTCGCCCGCCGCCAGCCCGATTCGCACGCCTCCGTACCTCAGCTTTTCAGCGCTTGTGCATGTCTCAATGCTCTTTTCTCTTTCCTTCTTGTTGTAGAACTTCCACTCAGCCAGCTTTCCCGTGATTCTGGGTGATAGACGTTTTGTCTTTTAGTTGTAGTTTTGAAATAGTTGTGCAAGGCAGTTTAGGTGTTTACCTACGCCGCCATCTTGGATCCCAAGACTGAAGCGCAAGTATTTTAATAGTTCGTTTGCCGAGAAATTCCTCAGGGGGACAGCTCCAGGGACCCATGCACAGACCTCTTCAAGCGCTACCAGCAGTGCATTCAGAAAGCAATAAAGGAGAAGGAGATCCCACTGAAGGACTGGAGTTCATGGGCCATGGGAGAGACAAGCCTGAAAGCTCTTCTTGACCTTGACAGTCACCTTGAAAATTGACTCTTCAAATCAGGAAATTTGAGCCCTCTGGGTTTTGTCAATTTTTTTTTAAATTTAATAAATCTTTATTGTTCAGATTATTACAATTGTTCCTCTTTTTTCCCCCCATAGCTCCCCTCAACCCAGTTCCCACCCCACCCTCTTCCCTTACCTCCCCTCACTGTCCTCATCCATAGGTGTACACTTTTTGTCCAGTCTCTTCCTGCACCTCCCACACCCCTTCCCCCCTGAGAATTGTCAGTCCACTCCCTTTCTATGCCCCTGATTCTATTATATTCACCAGTTTATTCTGTTCATCAGATTTTTAATTCACTTGATTTTTAGATTCACTTGTTGATAGACATGTATTAGTTGTTCATAATTTTTATCTTTACCTTTTTCTTCTTCTTCATCTTCTTAAAGAATACCTTTCAGCATTTCATATAATACTGGTTTGGTGGTGATGAACTCCTTTAGCTTTTTCTTATCTGTGAAGCTCTTTATCTGACCTTCAACTCTGAATGATAGCTTTGCTGGGTAGAGTAATCTTGGTTGTAGGTTCTTGCTATTCATCACTTTGAATATTTCTTGCCACTCCCTTCTGGCCTGCATAGTTTCTGTTGAGAAATCAGCTGACAGTCATATGGGTGCTCCCTTGTAGGTAATTAACTGTTTTTCTCTTGCTGCTTTTAATATTCTTTCTTTGTCTTTTGCTCTTGGCATTTTAATTATGATGTGTCTTAGTGTGGTCCTCTTTGGATTCCTTTTGTTTGGGGTTTTGTGTGCTTCCTGGACTTGTAAGTCTATTTCTTTCACCAGGTGGGGGAAGTTTTCAGTCATTATTTCTTCAAATAGGTTTTCAGTATCTTGCTCTCTCTTTTCTTCTGGCACCCCCATAATTCTGATGTTGGTACGCTTGAGGTTGTCCCAGAGGCTCCTTACGCTATCTTCAACTTTTTGGATTCTTTTTTTTTTTTGCTTTTCTGGTGGAGTGTTTTTTGCTTCTTTGTATTTCAAATCTTTGACTTGATTCTTGCGGTCCTCTAGTCTGCTGTTAGGTCTCTGTATAGTATTTTTTATTTCAGTCAGTGTATGTTTAATTTCTAGTTGGTCCTTTTTCATATCCTCAAGAGTCTCGCTAAATTTATCAGCCTTTTCTAGGAAATTCTTGAAAAACCTTATAACCGTGGTTTTGAACTCTATATCCAGTCATTTGCTTTCCTCATTTCTTTCGTTTGTGATCTGTTTCTTTGTCTCCGCATTTTTGCTGCTTCCCTGAGTTGGTAGAGTAGCTTTGTGTGCTAGGTGTCCTATATGGCCCAGTGGCTCGGCCTCCCCAGTTACCTGAGGTGGACACTCTTGGTGCACCCCTTTGTGGACTGTGTGCTCAGCCTTGTTGTAGTTAAGTCTTGATTGTTGTTGGTGTCACTGGGAGGAATTGACCTCCAGGCCAATTGGCTGTGAGGATCAGCTGTGTCTATGCTGGGAGAGCTGCTGTGCTGGAGACACCCTTATGAGACAAACTTGCAAAATTGCAATAGCCTCTGTGCTCAGCTTGGATGGGGTGGAGTCTCACGGCAGAGCAGACAGCCTTGGCTTCCCGTCAGCCCTGCCCTATGAGGGCCCTGGGTCTCAGTGTCTCTTAGTAATCGCTGCAAGCACCTCTGAGAGAAAGCCGCCCTCGAGTTTCGCCCGCTGCCAGATAGTCCAGTTTCTCCCCGAATGAGTCAGGGTTCCCAGAAACTTGCCCGGAACTGGAGTTCAGCGTGGTCGGGAGCTTCTGTCTCCCTCCCACTTTAGAAAGCCAGCCGCCTGTGCACTCAGCCGCCCGTCCTCTCTGCGCACGCGTGCCTCCGGACCTCTGCCTCCGCAGCTCCCCTGAGTCTCAGTGTGCTTTCTCTTTTCCTGACAGTCCAGTTTCTCCCCGAATGAGTCTGGGTTCCCAAAAACTTGCCCAGAACTGGAGTTCAGCGCAGTCAGGAGCTTCCGTCTCCCTTCCACTTTAGAAAGCCAGCCACACACTCAGCCGCCCGTGCACTCAGCCGTTCGTCCTCTCCACAGACTCACGCGTCTCAGTACCTCTGCCTCCTGCAGCTCCTCTGATTCTCAATGTGCTTTCCTCTTTCCTTCTAGTTGTAGAATTTCCACTCAGCCAGCTTTCCTGTGGTTCTGGATGGTGTTCCGTTTTGTCTTTTAGTTGTAGTTTTGATATTGTTGTGCGAGGCAGCAGTTTAGGTGTTTACCTATGCCACCATCTTGGTTTCTCGGGTTTTGTCAATTCAGTCTGTGAAGATAGCCAACAATTTAATGAGGACTTATTTTCCTCCTAGATGTTTTCCTCTCACTTTGAACCACCACTTTTTACTTTGGGATGATTTCTCACTTGCTCTGACATCTTGCAGGAACTCGCTGTGCTAAAACGGAATGATTTCTTGGGATTATGGTTGCAATACTTCATCTGGGATCAGCTTTATATGTCTTGTATCTAAAGGCTGATAAACTTGTCAGGATAATCATGGTTGCCTGACCCCTTGAGTTATGCCTCTGAGGACATTGGAGACACTGTTCTGCGGTCATTGTTCATGGTAGCAGCTGGTTAGGACCTCTCCTCTCACGGGGAGCCAGTTCTCTGAAAAGGGACCCCAGCACGACTGTTTCGTCAATGCTTGGGAGCAGTTTTATTTTTTTATAGTAACTTAACTGTTAAGCTTGCTCAATGGTGGACTGGGTTAGCCAAGAGGAAGCTTTTAACAGTTCCCGGCCTTAACAAGAGGTGTCAGATCTCAGAGTAAGATGTGAAAGCTTTAAGAATGCTAGAGCAAACACCATTTAAGAGTTCATAGTGTAGTTCAGGCATTAAGATCCTTGGAGTATGCTATGGAGGAAGTTCCTAAATTGCAAAGATTTGCTGCTGTGGCCAGCTTTCAAGCTAAGTCAATGAATTAAATCAACTGTATATCATGAAAATGCCAAAGTATCTGGTTAGGGGAGAAAGGAATTTGCTTTATTTGCATTGTTTACCCACCCTGCCCTGTAATATCTGTAATCATGAAGATGCAATAAATTGTAACATTTAGTTGCTCAAAAAAAAAAAAATGTTGATTTCCCAATTCTATGATTTTGTCCTCATTTGTTAGCTGGAATTCTTCAGTAAAGAGGCAGCTTCCCCTCCTCACGGCTGGGGATTACCCTGAGCAGGGTTTGTATGGGAGAGGCATACAAATGCTGAATGTCCCCCTTTATTTGTATTTTATTGATTTCAGAGAGGAAAGGAGAGAGAGAAACATCAGTGATGAGAATCATTGATCGGCTGCCTCCTGCACACCCCTGGGGATCGAGCCCGCGAAGCCCAGCATGTGCCTGACTGGGGATCGAACCATGACCTCCTAGTTCATAGGTCGACGCTCAACCACTGAGCTGCCGGCGGGGCTGAACGTCCCCCTTTAATTGCCAGCTCTGAGTGAACCAGTCCTAACTGTGCCCTGGCAGTAAGCCAAGTTGTTACCATACAGGCCGACACATTGGAGGGACCCGTGGGCCTGCAGGAGGGCAGGCACAGAAGGGAAGAACAGCGGGAGCCTTTCTCTTAGACCAGTGGTAGGCAAACCGTGGCTCGTGAGCCACATGCGGCTCTTTGGTCCCTTGAGTGTTCTAACGCCACTTCTTCAAAATAGACTCACCCAGGCCAAAAACCTACTTCTGTGCATGGGCCACGAAGTTTCAATCGCACTGTATGTACTCGCCCACACGTGGTATTTTGTGGAAGAGCCACACTCAAGGGGCCAAAGAGCCTTTAGACAGCCTCAATTTAGGAAGAAGAGATTTCAAAATGCGAAGGAAAGACCTCAGAAGAGAAACCGTTGCCCGTCCTGTGCCTCTGCCCTGAGAGGTCCCTGTGTTCGCCAGCTGACGTGTGTGCGCTCTAAACAACCCTGGGAGCCTTTACTGGGTTTAGTGCTTTCTTTGTGACAACTCGATCTCCATTTGATATTTCATTTCTATAACTCATTTGCAGTCGGAAATTTTTTTAGTGCCAGTCCCTGACATATCATGAAAAGTTAATTTTCTTTGCATTTAAAAATATGACCATGAAAAAAACATGATAAAAATAAATTTTAAACTGAATTAAAAAAAAAAAAAACTTTCGCCCTAACCGGTTTGGCTCAGTGGATAGAGCTGACGCCTGTGGACTGAAGGGTCCCAGGTTCGATTCCAGTCAAGGGCATGTACCTCAGTTGCAGGCACATCCCCAGTAGGGGGTGTGCAGGAGGCAGCTGATCGATGTTTCTCTCTCATTGATGTTTCTAGCTCTCTATCCCTCTCCCTTCCTCTCTGTAAAAAATCAATAATATATATATATATATATATATATATATATATATATATATATATATATATTAAAACTTTCACCTGGCTGGCTTGGCTCAGTGGTTGAGGGTCAACCTATGAACCAGGAGGTCACGGTTCAATTCCCAATCAGGGCACATGCCCGGGTTGCAGGCTTGATCCCCAGTATGGGGCGTGCAGAGGGCAGCTGATCAATGATTCTCTCTCATCATTGATGTTTCTATATCTCTCTCCCTCTCCCTTCCTCTCTGAAATCAATAAAAAAAATAAAACTGTTGCCCTAGCTGGTTTGGATCAGTGGGTCCCGGGCATGCAGGAGGCAACCAATTGATGTATCTCTCCCCCTTCCTTCCACTTTCTCTAAAAATCAATGGGAAAATATCCTCAGGTGAGTATTAACAAAAAATAAATTAATTTTTAAAAACTAAAAAGAACTTTTTACAGAAGAAATCTGTCTAAACAAACCAATAACTATCAACTCAATAAATTCAATTTAAAAAAAAACACACAATAGCTGCCCTAGCCAGTTTGGCTCAGTGGATAGAGCATCAGTCTGTGGACCAAAAAGGGTTCAATTCCAGTCAAGGGCATGCTCTTCCCTGACCTGGGCCCTGGTTGGGGCTCCTGCAGGAGGCAACCAATTGATGTGTTTCTCTCACATCGATGTTTCTCTCTGTCTTTGCCACTCTCTTCCACTCTTTCTAAAAAAATCCATGGAAAAATATATCTTCGTGTGAGGATTAACAAAAAAATAATATATATAAAACCCTAATATGCAAATAGGCTGAACAGTGGAACAACCGAACAATGGGTCATAGAACCCGTGGAACATGGCGGGTGTCGGCCGCGGCAGGATGGTGAGCGGGGGCACCAGACCAAGGTAGGGTGCCAGCCGCTGTCATCGGGATGAACCTCTGGTGGTTACTGAGAGGGAGAGACAGAAATATCAGTGATGAGAATCATTGATCAGCTGCCTCCTGCATGCTTCCTAGTGGGGATCGAGCCTGCAACCCAGGCATGTGCTCTGACTGGGAATTGAATCATGACCTCCTGGTTTATAGGTAGACTCTGGCCAAGTTCCTTGGGCATCTTGAATGTCTCCACCACACCTGGCACATGGTAGGTGCTTAATACAGAAGGAAAGACAAGTCCAGGTGGGTAATGTCAATGTAAGAACATCCAAACCTATAATGAATTCTTTTTAATTGATTTCAGAGAGGGAGAGAGAGAGATAGAAACATCAATGGTGAGAGAGACCCATTGATTGGCTGCCTCCTGCACGCCCCACACTGGGGATTCAGCCTGCAACCCTGGCATGTGCCATGACTGGGAATTGAACCGTGACCTCCTGGTTCATAGGTCAACTCTCAACCACTGAGCCACACTAGCCGGGCTTAGAAGAATTTATTTGAGCCAAACTGATGGCATTGCCAGGAAGCAAGATCCAAATGCTCCCCTTTGCAGGTTTTTTTAAAATATATTTTTATTGATTTCAGAGAAGAAGGGAGAGGGAGAGAGAGATAGAAACATTAATGATGAGAGAGAATCATTGATTGGCTGCCTCCTGCACACCCCACACTGGGGATGGAGCCTGCAACCCAGGCACGTGCCCTTGACTGGAATCAAACCTGGACCCTTCAGTCTGCAGACTGATGCTCTATCCACTGAGCAAAACTGGCTAGGGCTGCAGTTTCTTTATGCATTTGAAATTAAAGAGGAAACATAAGGAAGATTACCTGAAGGTGAAGGTGGGATAAAAGCAAGATGGGGATTGGATTACAGAATAGTTAACAGAATTTTGTGCTCTCTTGAAGGGTCTGAAATAGATGCATTTCAACAGTGTGTTAACCTAGAAGCACAGAAACAATGGGCAGGCTTGCTTAAGGCAAAGATAGCCTTTTACTAAAGAAGCTCCAGACCTGGGTGTGGCTGCCCACCAGGACCTGCTCAGTTAGGAAATTCCTGATGGGATCACCTGTGAGGTTACTTTTGGTGAGATTTGTTTCCGTGCCCCTTCACTGTCCACAGTACACTGCAGGTCGCAGGTGTCCCCCTCTGTTGGAAAATGAAATAGCAAAAGGTCACATCTTCAGAGGCTGAGATGGCCTCCGTCTTTGCTCTGGATGGAGGAAAAGGAAGAAAAGTGTCTCTGAACAAAAGTTCACACTCCTGAGGGATGGGGCCAGAGATCACATTTCCTGAAGCCTCCAATCTGCAGGCCCTATGTGTAGTGGTGCCAGGTCTTTAGCTCAGTGGTGAGTACATGTAGTTTACTCTTCACATTGTACCCAATTATTACACACACCTTTGTAGCTATTGCATACTTCATAACAAATAACATAGGAGGAAAAAGACAAATGGAGAATGCTGACTAACTTGACAAATGCAGAGCCACAAAGATGGTGGTGCCCAGAGCAAAGTATCCCAGCCTCTGTCAAGAAAAGGTGTGGCTCAGCTGGTTGGAGTGCCATCCCAAACACCGAAAGGTCACGGGTTTGATTCCTGGTCAGGGCATGTGCCTAGGTTGCAGGTTCAATCCCCAGTGGGGGTGAGTACAGAGGCACCCGACAATGCTTCTCTTTCACATCTATACTCCTCTCTCTTCCTCTCTTTTACTCTCTCTCTAAAACAAAAATTTTAAATGCTACTTTCTCAATTAAAAAGAGAGAGAGAGAGAGTTCGAGAAACCAAGATGGCGGCATAGGTAAGCACCTAAACTGCTGCCTCGCACAACAATTTCAAAACTACAACTAAAAGACAGAATGGACACCATCCAGAACCACAGGAAAGCTGGCTGAGTGAAAATTCTACAACTAGAAGGAAAGAGAAAAGCTCACAGAGAATTGGAGGTACGGCAAAGGGTCTTTGTGTGCGCAGAGAGGAAGGGCGGCTGAGAGCCTGGCTGACTTTCTCTGGCGGAAGGGGGAAGGAAGCCCCCGACCGCACTGAACCCCAGTTATGACTGCACTGAACCCCAGTCCCGGGCGAAACCCCGTGGACCCAGGCTCATACAGGGGGAGTCTGGACTGTCAGGTAGAGAGAAAGGCACCCAGAGACTCGGAGACCCCGGGGGAGACCCGGGGGAGCCCCGGCGGGCAGGGGACTGGAGGCGCGTGTGCCAGTGTGCACAAAGACTGCGGAAGTTGCCACAGGCTTTCCCTAGCAGAAGGGAGTAGGAAGCTCCTGATTGCACTGAACCCCAGTTCTGACTGCACTGAACCCCAGTTCCAGGTGAGCCCCTAGGGACCCATGCTCTTGTGGGGGGAATCTGGACTCTCGGGCAGAGACTCCGGAGCCAGGGAAGGCAGAGGTCTGGAGGCGCATGTGCACAAGGGCAAGGCTGACTGGAAGCCAAGACTGTCTGCTCCGCCCTGAGACTCCACCCCTTCCAAGTTGAGCACAGAGGCTATTGCAATTTGGCAAGTCTAATCCTATAAGGCTGTCTCCAGCACTGAACTTCTCCCAGTGTAGACACAGCTGATCCTTACAGCTAACTGGCCTGGAGGTCAATTCCTCCCAGTGATACCAACAACAATCAAGACTTAACTACAACAAGGCTGTACACACAGTCCACAAAGGGGTGCACCAAGAGTGTCCACCTCAGGTTAACTGGGGAGGCCGACCCACTGGGCCATATAGGAAACCTAGCACACAAATCTACCTACCAACTCAGGGAAGCAGTGAAAATGCAGCGTCAAAGAAACAGACCACAAACGAAAGAAATGGAGGAAAACAAACGACTGGATATAGAATTCAAAACCACGGTTATAAGGCTTTTCAAGAATATCCTAGAAAAGGCCGATAAATATAATGAGACCCTCGAAGATATGAAAAAGGACCAACTAGAAATTAAACATACACTGACAGAAATAAAAAATATTATACAGAGACCCAACAACAGACTAGAGGAACACAAGAATCAAGTCAAAGAATTGAAATACAAAGAAGCAAAAAACACTCAACCGAAAAAGCAAAAAGCAAAAAAAAAAATCCAAAAAGTTGAAGATAGTGTAAGAAGACTCTGGGACAACTTCAAGCATACCAACATCCGAATTATGGGGGTGCCAGAAGAAAAGAGAGAGCAAGATACTGAAAACCTATTTGAAGAAATAATGACTGAAAACTTCCCCCACCTGGTGAAAGAAATAGACTTACAAGTCCAGGAAGCACACAAAACCCCAAACAAAAGGAATCCAAAGAGGACCACACCAAGACACATCATAATTAAAATGCCAAGAGCAAAAGACAGAGAGAATATTAAAAGCAGCAAGAGAAACAGTTAATTACCTACAAGGGAGCACCCATATGACTGTCAGCTGATTTCTCAACAGAAACTATGCAGGCCAGAAGGGAGTGGCAAGAAATTTTCAAAGTGATGAATAGCAAGAACCTACAACCAAGATTACTCTACCCAGCAAAACTATCATTCAGAATTGAAGGTCAGATAAAGAGCTTCACAGATAAGAAAAAGCTAAAGGAGTTCATCACCACCAAACCAGGATTACATGAAATGCTGAAGGGTATTCTTTAAGAAGAGGAGGAAGAAGAAAAAAGTAAAGAAAAAAATTATGAACAACAAATACATATCTATCAACAAGTGAACCTAAAAATCAAGTGAATTAAAAACCTGAGGAACAGAATAATCTGGTGAATATAATAGAATCAGGGGCATAGAAAGGGAGTGGACTGACAATTCTAGGGGGAAAGGGGTATGGGGGCGTTCACGAAGAGACTGGACAAAAATCATACACCTATGGATAAGGACAGTGGGGAGGAGGTAAGGGCAGAAGGTGGGGTGGGAACCGGGTGGAGGGGAGCTGTGGGGGGAAAAAGGAGAAACAATTGTAATAATCTGAATAAAGATTTATTAAAAAAAAAAAAGAGAGAGAGAGAGAGATGCCCTAGTTGGTTTGGCTCAGTGAACATTCAACCACCGAGCCATGCCAGCTGATCGATTTTTATTTTTTTAATTAAATCTTTATTGTTGAAAGTATTACATGTGTCTCCCTTTCCCCCCTGACCACTTCTAGCCCACCCGCATCCCCCATCCCAGGCCTTCACCACCCTATTGTCTGTGCCCACGGATTATATGTATATATGCATATATGCACACAAGTTCTTCGGTTGATCTCTTCCCACCCACCCCCGCCTTCCCTCAGATTCCACAGTCTGTTCCATGCTTCTATGTCTCTGGATCCAGTGATTTTTAGAGACAGTGGAATTGAGGGGGGAGGCAGAGAGAGAAAGAGAGACAGAGAGAGACAGAGAAAGAGATGTGAAAGAGACACATTGATTGGTTGCCTCTGGCAGGCACCCTGACTGGGGTCGGGGATCGAACCTGCAACACAGGTAACCCAGGTATACGCCTTTGAACAGGCATAGAACCTGAGACCCTTCAGTGCGAGGGTCGACGCTCTAACCACTGAGCCAAGGCTGCTATATTTTCAAATATGGAAATTTTTGGCAAGTGTTGGATTTAGGTGGTGGGTATATGGGTATTCTTTATACTCTTCTCCCATTTTTTTCCAAATAAATATAAACAATATAATTTCCCTGAGAAAACATGTCTGAATTTATACACACATGATAATTGTGACTCAGATTGTATGATTAAGTGGAAAAGATTACATGTTGATCTGAAAATACATAATTACAATGGGATATTTCAATATATCCTTAGTAAATAATAAAATGCAAAAGCTATTAGCATAAGAGTGCTTGGCAAACAGTTAATATTTCTTTAAAAGTACAGAAGCATTGATGAGAGGGAAAAGGTACACATAATTCTAACCACATACAACCAAAGATAACTGAAAACATTGAGCGATCAGGCTGAGCTCTGAGTGACAGCAGACACCGGAGTCTGCCTGGAATGAGGAAGGTGCCAATTCTCACATGGAAGGACTGGCTCAGAGCCCTCAAGGCAGAGGGTGGTACAAGAACAAACTGTCACGGGGCTCCTTGGCACTGCACCATCGCAGCTGGCACAGCGGGATTGAATCACAGTCTCAGTAGTACCAACAGGACAAGATGATTACTAGTCAAATTAGACCTCATGCAAATGCAAGCTAGATAACAGTGCGGACCCTGCAGAAAACAGCCTCAGCCATGACAGTCGCATTTGTTGGCTGGTGGACACCCACGGGCTCGCAGGAAAAGCCAGCCTTGCTGGATCTTTAATGTTGAATTCTGAACAACTGTAAAGCTTCCACCCAACATCGAAGGAAGTGAAGCAGTGGCTGGCAGTTTGAGGATATTCTTGGCTGGCAGGACAAAGATTGAGAAACACAAACTAAAATGTTCTCTTTTTAATGTAAACTGCATAGCACAATTCCCAGCCAAAAGCAACACAAAAACCAAACATGAAAATAATTCACATGGGACTCTACAGTGAACTGTGTGTAAGTACAAATATATGGAAAATACTTATTAATTAAAATAATAGTGAATTTCAAGTGCAATTGAAAAATTAAAAAAGAATACATATGTGTGTAGGGCCTATTCACTCAATACCTGTCAGGGCACATTACTGGGTAGCAGGTTCGGTCCCTGGTCAGGCACATGGGAAGACAACCCATCTATGTTTCCCTCTCACATGGATGTTTCTCTCTACTCCTCTCTCTCTCCCTTCCTCACTCCAAAAAAGTGATTTAAAAAACTAACAAACAAAGAATGAGCACTGATAATGAACAAATATGTCAAAAGTTTATAGAACTTCTTTAATGCTGTGAGTTTTGGGGAGTATATGACTTAATTTGCAACAGGCTTACATGTACAAGTAAGTTACACTAATAGGATTTTTTAAGTGTAGTTTTCAAGCTACTTTGAAAGTATTTGTTAAGATTTTAAAGTTTGTTTTAATTGTCAATTATACAGTGTACATTCTCACATGGTATTGTAGGGATATGAGGCAACTTGAAGGTTTTCCTACATTTTTTTTAAATATATTTTATTGATTTTTTACAGAGAGGAAGGGAGAGGGATAGAGAGTTAGAAACATTGATGAGAGAGGGACATCGATCAGCTGCCTCCTGCACACCTCCCACTGGGGATGTGCCCGCAACCAAGGCACATGCCCCCGACCAGAATCGAACCCGGGACCCTTCAGTCCACAGGCCGACGCTCTATCCACTGAGCCAAACCGGTTAGGGCGTTTTCCTACATTTTTACATCCAAAACAATTCTCCACTTTGAGCTTTTTCATGACCTTCCCAAGGAAGAGGGACAGCTGAAGGCTTTCCCACCTTCGCTACATGTATGCACTATTTCTCCAGGTGCATTCTCACACGTCCAAGAAAGGCTCTCCCACATTCCTTATGTTCATACGCTTACTCTTGGGTGTGAGTCCCTTCATGATTTTGTAAAGAACTAGGATGTCCAAAGGCTCCTGGTTCTTTCATCCTTTATAATAAACTGGAAGAAATGAATGCTTTCTAACCCTCTTACATTTCTAGGGTCCACCCCCAATATGGATAATCATACATGATGGCACAGCTGAGAGATAGATGAAGGCTCTTTGCTATTCTTTACATTAACAATTTATTGACAGATTTTGTTTTCACGTGTCTGAAAAAACTAGTTGGAACTTGAAGTCTTCGCCACATTCCTTGCATTGATGTGGTTTCTCTTCACTGAGTATTTTTGTGAATTTGAAGGGAACTGGGATGAATAAAGGCTTTCCCACATAGCTTGCATTCATAGGGTTTCTTCCCAGTATGCATTTCGTGATATTTAAGAGAAAAGGGATGGCAAAAAGGTTTACGCCATTCCTTATTCATGAGGCTGCTTTCCATCATGAGTTCTTTTATATATTTGAAGATGTGAGGTACAACGGAAGGTTTTTCCCCAGTATGTGTTCTTCCATGCTTCCTAAGAGACTTGGAAAAACTGAAAGCTTTACCACATTCCTTACATTCACAGAGCTTTTCTCACCTGTGTGTGCTTTCATGTCTGGATGTGTGCAGGAGACAACCAATTGATGTGTTTCTCTCAAATCAATATTGTTCTCTGTCTTCCACTCTCTCGATGGAAAAATATCCTCAGGTGAGGATTAAAAAAAAAGAACTAGGATGGTCAAAGGTTTTTCTACAACCTTTACATGATAGGGCTTATATTTCTGTGTGAGTTCTTTCATTTATTACTAGAGGTCTGATGCATGAAATTTGTGCACTGGGGCGGGGTGGGGGGGTGTCCCTCAGCCCGGCCTGCACCCTCTCACAGTCCAGGACCCCTCAGGGGATGTCTGCCTGCCATCTTAGGCCCGTTCCCCTGGGGAATGGGCCTAAGCCAACAGTTGGAAATCCCTCTCACAGTCCGGGACCCCTGTCTCCTTACCGCCCACCTGCTTGCTGCTCCTAACCACTCGGCTCACTGCTCCTTAGCGCTGCCACAGAGGTAGGAGAGGCTCCCGCCACCGCCACTGTGCTTGCCAGCCATGAGCCCTATATTTCTGTGTAGTTGTCTATGGGCCAACTGCTCTCTTCCTTCTCACTTAGGGCGAGCAGCATATGAGGGCAGAGCACACTGTCGTGGAACGCAGAGGGCTGCCTGGAGCTGAGGGGAGTTGCCGGGCCCACGGGGTGAGAGATGGACACTATCTCACCCCACGGGTCAATTATCTTCATCTGCCTGACCCCACCCAGGGAGGGACTGAGCAGGGTGTCTGCCTCTCCATTCTCCATCCTTCCATCTGAGACACCTGTCACCCTTGCCAGGCCTCCCCTAAAGTGAGTTCAGCTCAATCCCTGAATGTAAAAGGGCACGGCGGAGTGGGGTGGTTCCCACTCCAGTGTCCCCTGATTCCCAGTGACAGGACCTGGTCTCAGGACGGTGGCCACAGCTGCAGAACATAGATCTGTTTCAAGAAAAGTTGGGAATGCAGACTTCCGTATGAGCCCCTATTCCAAAAGGTGGCAGTTTATTCATATTGTGGCAAAGACACCTTCAAGAGTAACATAAGTGGGTAAAGTCAGGGCCAAACCGGGCCATTTCCTCATCCAATCTCTCTGAGGCGCGTGGAAAGAACCCAGTCTCAGCTCTTTGCAGGACACTTCTGGGGTTTTTTAAGCCTAAAGGACAGTAGTCTGTCTCCATTCTTGTTCTTTGGAATGTTTTCATCGTCAGATAAAAGGATACGTACATCGGGGCAATCCTCTCGAGATACAATATTCTAGTTGCACCCATGTGACGATGACAGCGCCCCTCAGAGGGAGGGAGCCAGCAGATGGGGCACAGGGAATTCTGTAAACCAAAGCAAAGGTTCAGAACCCGGAAGAAGTCCTTGGTGTTCTGCTGAGAAACTTGGACCCCTTCCTCTGTGGTCACACAACTGTCACATGCCAGGCAGTCACTCAGAAATATCTTCGCATTGGCCAACTTATGGAATTCTTCCTTCTCTCCATTCTCCTGAACCGGACTCCGGACGTTGACTGCGGCATTCTCTTGGTCATTGTTTTGTTTTTTGGTTTTTTCCCCCAAACATTACGAAGTTTATATGAATATAACATACAAAGATGCAGCCTCCTTTGTAGGAACAGGGAAGGAAGGGGTGGTTAACTAAGGCAGCAAGCACCGGCTGTGGGGAGGGCCAAGGGGGAGAGGAGGTTGGCACTGGGGCTGAGGCCCTAGAGCCATTGCTGGGGAAGTAGGGATACCCTCTGAGTGCCATGTTCTGAGGCTGAACTAATTGGTCAAGCTGAGGCAGAGGTGGGTGGCCATATCAGCCATCTTTGGTGCTGTTTACCCTTTCCCACCCCGCTCTGTTGTAAAACCCCAAAGCCCTGGATTCCAAAGGCCCCACCCAGAGCAGAGGCCCTGGAAGTGGGTGAGAGGAAGGGGGAGGGGCAAGTTTGAAAGCCATATGCCTGTGTGCTGAGGGATGGCTGGAGACAGTGGTGAGAGGTAGCAGGGGAAGGGCTCTCATACATACCTTTCTGTGGGGGCCACAGGTGAAGGAGGCCGGGGGAGTAGGGTAGGGATGGGCACCATGGCCCCAAGCTCTTAGGCATCCCTGTCTGTCCTCTGCAGTGTACATGGAGGAAAGGGCTGCCTCTGAGGAGGGGCCAGGCCAGGCAAGGTGACCATCTTGAGTTCTGGCTGAGGTGATGGTCCTCACCCTGAGATGCCTTCTAGCTGGTGATGGATCCAGGCCTGACTTCCGCCGCCGCCGCCACCGGGACCCAGGTGTTCAGTCGTCCATCCACTCGTGATGGCCCTAGGCTATTATTAGTATAGATGGTTTCTCTCCACTGTGAGTGTTTTTGTGAACTGGGATGAATAAAGGCTTTCCCACATGGCTTTCATTCATAGGGTTTCTTCCCCATATACATTTCATGATATCTAAGAGAAAAGGGATAAAAGGTTTACCTCATTCCTTCTTCACAAGGCTTCTTTCCACCATGAGTTATTTTATGTCTTTGAAGATGTGAGCCAACTGAAGGTTTTTCCACATTGCTTACATTCATAGGGTTTCTTCCCAGTATGCACTCTTTCATGATTTTGAAGAGAAGTGGACTATCCGAAAGCTTTCCCACATTGCCTACATTCATAGGACTTTTCTCCACATTGTGTTCTTTCATGCTCTCAATAAGACTTTTGACAAAGGAAGGTTTTCCCACTACTTACATTGATAGGGTTTTTCTTTTTTAAAAAAAATATATTTTATTGATTTTTTACAGAGAGGAAGGGAGAGGGATAGAGAGTTAGAAACGTCGATGAGAGAGAAACATCGATCAGCTTCATCCTGCCCCCTCCCCACTGGGGAAGTGCCTGCAACCAAGGTCCATGCCCTTGAACGGAATCGAACCTGGGACCCTTGAGTCCACAGGCCGACACTCTATCCACTGAGCCAAACCGGTTAGGGAAATAGGGTTTTTCTTTATTATGAGTTCTTTCATGACGTTGGAGGGAAGTTGGATAAGAGAAAGCTTTACCACAGTGGCTACATTCATAGGGTTTTCTCCAGTATGCATTCTTTCATGAATTCTAAGGAAAGAGGGATAAAGGAAAGTTTTACCACATTCCTTACATTCATGAGGCTTCTTTCCATCATGATTTCTTTTATGTGTTCCCAGAGAGCTGAGAGAAATGAAGGCTTTCCCACATTGCTTACATTCATAGGATTTCTCCCCAGTATGCATTCTTTCATGATTTCTAAGAGCAGTGGAACTGAAAGCTTTGCCAGATTTCCTACCTTGATAGGGCTTTTCTCCAGTGTGTCTTTCATTTTCTTGAGAGCAGTTGGGAGAACTGAAAGCTTTGCCACGTTGCTTACTTTGATATGGTTTCTCTCCACTATGAGTGTATTTGTGAAGTTTAAAAAATAAATGAGATGACTAAAGCCTTTCCCACACTGCTTACACTCAGACGGTTTCCCACCAATATGCGTTCTTTCATGATTTCTAAAGGAAGTTGAATATGTTGGTGATGCTTGAAAGCTTTCTCACGTTCCTTACATTTATAAGGGTTTTCTTCATATTCCTGACACAGGTATAGTTTGAGTCCAATGTGAGAGCTCAGGAGGTTGTTAAAGGATAAATAACACATGGAGATTTGCCTACACAACCTGGATTTAGGTTGTTATATTTCAGTAGGAGTTTCCTTCTTTTTTAAAAAAATATATTTTAATTGATTTTTTTACAGAGAGGAAGGGAGAGGGATAGAGAGTTAGAAACATCGATGAGAGAGAAATATCAATCAGCTGCCTCCTGCACACTTCCTACTGGGGATGTGCCCACAACCAAGGTACATGCCCTTGACAGGAATCGAACCTGGGACTCTTCAGGCCGCAGGCTGACGCTCTATCCACTGAGCCAAACTGGTTAGGGCGGAGTTTCCTTCTTTTCATTGTGATTTGGAATCTGTCCCGATATGCTAAGGTTATGGGTTCGATCCCTCGTTCAGCCCGGCTGGTGTGGCTCAGTGGTTGAGCCATTGACTACCATGCTTCCTTGTACAGTCTCTCTGCCACATGACTGCTAAGATTCACCCCATGATGATCATACTGATCCTCACTGTCATGGTTTTCACATTTTTCTTCTAAAATACATGCTAGAAAAGGCATCATAAACTACTGATGCCAGGTTCCAGAAAGTTTCCAGCATCACATCTGTGTAGAGTGTCTTCTGGGTCGGATCCAAGAAAGCCCACTCCTCCTTGGTGAATTCCACATTAACATCCTCAAAGGCCACTGAGTACATTTCTAGGTTTCCTGGGTCTCCCTGAGTCCTGCCTGCAACTCCCACCACGGGAGGGATCACAGCGCCACAGAAGAGGAAAGACCCTCTTCTCCTGTTTTAAAAGTTTCACAATAAAATTACTAAAAAGTAATTGTTTATGGTATTTGCTCAGTCTCCTTTATGAGAAATCAACCCAGGGGGGAGCAGTCACTTCCTATGTTCTGCTAGGAGGGAGGCTCCCCATCCAGGGTAGCTCCACCTTGTTGCCAGGCCCTTTAGAGATAGCTCCCTGTTTATTGCCTGACATCAGCATTACACTGGGGATAATTGGCTGACATTTCTATCTGCACTACATTCTTTAGAATTTAATGATTTAATGGCAGGCAATAGCCAGCCAAGAATGTGACCCTCTTCCACCTGAGGCTCACCTGACTGGGGGCAATATAGTTTAACATTTTAGGAGTCAGCAGAGCCCAGATGGTGTCGCTCAGTGGTTGAGCGTCGACCTATGAACCAGGAGGTCACGGTTCAATTCCTAGTCAGGGCACAGGCCTAGATTGTGGGCTTTATCCCCAGTGGGGGATGTGCAGGAGGAAGCCAATCAATGATTCTCTCTCATCATTGATGTTTCTATCTCTCCCTCTCCCTGCCTCTCTCTGAAATTAATAAAAAACATTTTTTTAAAAAGTCAGCAGATACTTAGAATAATGTTTCCTTGTTCTTTGGGAAATAACACAATTAAACACAATCATGAAGTAGGATATTAATGGATGAGAAAGTTCTACAATAAATAGACTAACAGCCCTAGCTGGTTTTGCTCAGTGGTTAGAGCGTCAGCCTGTGGACTGAAGGGTCCTGGGTTCAATTCCAGTCAAGGGCACATGCCTGGGTTGCGGGCTTGTTCCACAGTAGGGGGTGTGCAGGAGGCAGCCGATCAATGATTCTCTCTCATCATTGATGTTTCTCTCTCTCTCCCTTCCTCTCTGAAATCAACAAATATATATATATATTTAAAAATAGACTAACAGAGCTGCTCAATGCCAGATGCCCACATATGCCACTGGGCAGAGCTAAAGATGGTGCCATTGCAGGTGAGGGCAGCTCTACACAAAAAAATGCTGAAGGCCAGAGCATCCCATCCCACCCCTCGTTAACTCCCTTTCCATATTATTCATGTTTTCTCTACTCCACATGATGTTTTCTAATGCACTACTTCTTTATGCTTGTCTGTTATTTAACATATTGTGTTATGTGTTTATTTCAATTCTACAATTTCTATTTGCTTCACTTGCTTCTTTTTCAAATCTGCCTTTTTTTTAAAAAAAATATATTTTATTGATTTTTTACAGAGAGGAAGGAAGAGGGATAGAGAGTTAGAAACATCGATCAGCTGCCTCCTGCACACCTCCTACTGGGGATGTGCCCGCAACCAAGTTACATGCCCTTGACCGGAATCGAACCCGGGACCTTTCAGTCCGCAGGCTGACGCTCTATCCACTGAGCCAAACCGGTTTTGGCCAAATCTGCCTTTTTTTATAATGCTCTGTTCCTGCACAATGGATTAAATTCTTCCCTTTACATCAGACTATCTTCAGCCTTCAAGAGTTCGGTTCTCTGAGGTTTTTTATCACCTGTTACTGTGCCTGCTGACTTGTCCCTGTGGGCCTGAATGAGCCCATGTTTTTTATTCTGGCTCACCTTGGAAACAGTTGTCTTCCAAGGGAGCCCCAGCTCTGGAGCCAGGCAGTGTCCCTGTGGGGTGGCTTAGCTTTGGGCTTTGTTCAGCCCTTTGGGATTCACAGGTTCCCAACCATGTTTTTAAATTATTAAGAAATAGTTCAGCCCAGCTGGTGTGGCTCAGTGGTTGAGCATCGACCTATGAACTAGGAGGGAACGGTTTGATTCCAAGCCAGGGCACATGCCCAGGTTGCAGGTTCAATTCCCAATAGGGGGTATGCAAGAGGCAGCCAATCAATGATTCTCTCTCATCACTGATTTTCTCTCTCTCTGAAATCAATTAAAACATTCAAAAAAAATATTTCAGCCCTGGCTGGGTAGTTCAGTTGGTTAGAGAATCGATTGTCCCGATATGCTAATGTTGTGGGTTCGATCCCTCGTCAGGGCACATACAAGATTCAACCAATGGCCTGGTTGGCATGGCTCAGTGGTTGAGTGTAGACCTATGAACTAGGAGGTCATGGTTAGATTCCCCGTCAGGGCACTTGCCCGGGTTTGGGGCTTGATCCCTAGTTGGGACGGGGTGGGGTGCAAGCCAGTCAATGATTCTCTCTCATCACTGATGTTTCTCTCTCTCTCCCTCTACCGCTCTGAAATATATTAGTATATATAACTGGCCAGGCAATAGCCAGCCAAGAATGGCTCAGTTAGTTGGGCATCCCTCTGAGCACTAAAAGGTTGCTGGTTTGATTCCCTAGCAGGGCAGTACTTGCCAGAGTTGTGGCTGGATCCCTGGCAGGGGGCAGGCAAGAGGCAGCCTATCAATGTTTCACTCTCACATCAATGTTTCTCTCTCCCTTAAAATCAATAAAAATATATATTTTAAAAATCAACCTATGAATGCATAAATAAGTAGAACAAATCAATGTCTCTAAAATAAAAATATTGAATAGTTCAAACACAAAAATATTAACAATATTGTCATGAGCTCCCATGGAGTTCCAAGTACACCTCCGTGACTACATCAGTCTCCCTACCCACCCCCTTACCGTGTTACAGCCCAGGTAACCACTACATGTGTTTCTGCCTTTACTATACTTCTCTAATATACTATTCCGTTGTAAATGTTTTTAAACATTACATACTCGTGTATCCTTCTGTGGGCTGCCCTTCTGTCCCCATTGAGACTCACCTGCGCTGGTGTGTTAGTCACACCACTGCCGCAGGGGCACTTCATTGCTGAGGTGTATTGTATGAAGAGACACGCTATCAATTTCCTGCTGCAGAATGTCTGAGTAGCTTCCTTTTCTTTCGCTAGCAAGGGCTTTTTGTACATTAACCCTGTATATGCACGTGAGTCTGATTAGGGTGTATTACCAGAAGTGGAAACACTGGATTTTAAAAATTTTTGCCTCATAAAAAGATATTGCCAAATGATTTTCCACAGGACTTATATAGTCACATTCCCACAAGTAATATCCAAAACAGTTGGTCAGTTTATTTCTCGCCTCCAGGATTTCTTCACAATCTACTAAGTGTACCGGTTAATAATGCGGATTTTTTTTCAATAGCTGGAGTTACATGTATGTTGCTATATATGCGATTTGATATGTATGCTGTTTTGTATTGACAGCAAGCTTCAAAATTTCATGTGTCAAATTTGCTGAAGGTGTTAACATCATAGATATTTTTACACTTTAAAAATGTTAAATTTCGTGCCAAAAAGAGCATTTGCGGGAAGTTTCAATTCATTACTTTATTTTGAAGAAAAAGTTATCATATACTTCGGGAAGCTTATGGTGAACATGTTCCATCTCAAGATACTTGAGAATGCTGATATAAACGTTTTAAAAGTGATGATTTCGATGTGAAAGACAAAGAACTCCAGGTCAACCAAAAAAGTTTGAAGACCAACAATTATAAGCATTATTGGATGAAGATGCGTGTCAAACTCAAAAACAACTTGCAGAAAGATTCAAAGTTGCTCAGCAAACAATTTCCAATCGTTTACAAGCAATGGAAAAGATTTTAAAGGAAGAAAAATGGGTGCCACATCAACTGAATGAAAGACAAATGGAAAACCAAAATGTCATCAGTAAAATGTTGCTTCAACGGCACGAAAGAAAGTCTTTTTTGCATCGAATTGTGTCTGGCGATGAAAAGTGGATTTATTTTGAGAATCCCAAACCCACAAAATCATGGATTGATCCAGGTCAACCATCATCAACTGCAAGGCCAAATCGCTTCGGAAAGAAGACAATACTCTGCGTTTGGTGGGATCAGGAAGGTGTGGTGTATTATGAGCTTCTAAAACCAGGTGAAACCGTTCATACTGATCGCTACTGACAAATAATCAATTTGAACCACACTTTGATCGTGAAATGACCAGAATGTGCCAGAAGACATGGCAAAGTAATTTTGCTTCATGATGGCGCACCATCACACACTTCAAAACCAGTTAAAGACACGTTAAAAGATCTTGCCTGGGAAGTATTAACCCACCCGCTATATTCACCAGACCTTGCTCCTTCAGATTACCACTTGTTCCGATCAATGGCACACACACTTTCTGAGCAGCACTTCAAACGTACGAAGTAGAAAATTGGGTCTCTGAATGGTTTGCCTCAAAAGTTCTATTGGGATGGTATTCACAAATTACCTGAAAGATGGGGAAATGTGTAGCTAGCAATGGACGTTACTTGAATAAAGCACTTTTGATGTTTCTCTTGGAAATATCCTGTTTTCTTTGATTACAAAATCCGCATTAATCAATACAACTAGTAAATGATATTCACAAACTTCCTTAGCGCAAGTTTGGATCTGCCCCACAGACCAAGGCTCACCCTAGCTGCAGGAAGACTACTCCCTGGATCCAGACAGGAGCAGCCACCAGCTGCCGGCTCTATGCTCAGTGGATAGATGAAGGCAGAGGTAAGAGCTAGACTAGGGGCCCTTGGTGGATGGTCCCTGTAAAGACTGGCTTTCACTAGGATTTTTGGCACAAGACCCAAGTCATGATTTGGAAGAACCCCTCTGGCTATTGTGTAAATAGACCGCCATGGGTCCTGGGTGGCAGCCAGCCCGTGAGGAGCTATTGGGGTCATGTAGGCGGGCTATCTAGGTGAGTCCATGGTGGCTCCCAGCAGAGTGGAGTAGCAGGAGGTCTGAGAAGTGGTCTAATCTGGGTATTTTCAAGGCAGTGCCAACATGACTTGCTAATAAATTGGATCCAGTATGCAAGTCCAGCAGACTCCCAGGGTTCTAGCCAGAGCAACTGGCAGGGTGGAGGTCTCTGGAGGGGTGGGCACTGGTGAGTATTCCTGGGATCAAACAGGCGGCCAGGCCCCAGGAGGTTTGCTGTCTGGGTGGCTGAGCTAGGCCAGTCTCTGCTCAGAGTAACTATACTAGGAGAGCTAGGGGAGATCTGCTCTGTGGGGTGGGGGGAGACTGGTTACTTCTGAAGTTGTTCCACTCATAGAACCTGGTGGAGAAAGAAGGTCTTGGGGTGGAGGTTTTCTCGAATCAACTCAAAGAAATTAGGGCAATGAAACCAACAGAGCCTAGGGACAAGAAGTGGGCATCTAAGAGATGCCAGCCAGGGGCTAGTGAAGGCTAAGATGCAGACTAGGCTAAGTGTTAACAAGCTATTTGAAATTTATTTACGTATCTTTAACAACTCTGTAAGAGTAGGTACTGTTTTATCCATTTACAAATAAGGAAATTGTGAGCAGCTAAGTAAATTTAGCCAAAATTACAGTCAAGTGTTTAGTCTGACACCAGAATCTTAACTATACTTCCCATGTGAGAGTCACCCTGAAAGTGCTTATGAGCCAGAGCCGGTTTGGCTCAGTGGATAGATCATCGGCCTATGGACTGAAGGGTCCCAGGTTAGGTTCTGAACAAGGCAACCTTGGTTGCAGGTTCCACAGCCCTGGTTGGGTGCATGCAGGAGGTAACCAATTGATGTCTCTCTCCCTTTCACGCTCTAAAAATCAATGGAAAAATATCATCAGGTGAGGATTAACCAACAAAATGAAAAAGAAAAATGGACTTATGAAAAACAGCTGCAACAGAACTAAAATCAACCCATATTTATGAAACTCAAGATATAAATCCAAACATTCTATCAAGGATGTAGAATAAAATCATCAAGAACAGCCAGGGGCCCTGGCCAGTGTGGCTCACTTGGTTGGCCATCCTCCCATGAACCAAAGAATTGCCAGTCTGGTCAGGGCACAGGCCTGGGTTGCAGGCTCCATCTCTAGTAGGGGGCATGCAGGAGGCAACCGACCCAATGTTTCATATATGGTAGATGTTTCTTTCTCCCTTCCTCTAAAAAAATCAATACAAAATCTTTTCAAGTCAGGTAAGGAATGATAAAGCCACAATTCAGCTGGTGGTTTCCTCTGATTGGGAGAAAAAGAAATACTGATGCTCAGAAGATGGGTGATGGTTGGGTACACGGGTGACAATGGAATTTGAATCCTGGTACTTTCTATCTCTGGGTGTGGGTGACCTTGCCCTCTAGGAGTAAAAGGGCAATTTCAAGAAAAACTAGCAAAAGTGATTAAGAAAAATAAAGAATAGAAAAGATCTTTGATCAGTTTAAGTGGTGGGGAACCAATCTAGAAATGTTAAGAATTTTTGAAACATGAGTCAAGCCCAGCCATCGGGGCTCAGTGATTGAGCATCGGGCACATGCCCAGGCTGTGGGCTAGATCCCTAGTAGGGGGTGTGCAGGAGGCAGCCAATCAATGACGAGAGATCATTGATGTGTCTCTCTCTCTCCTTCTCTGAAATCAATATAGATTTTTAAATAACCACCTGGAGCCCTGACCAGTGCTGCACAGTGGTTAGAACATCGGCCTGCACACCAGGGTGTCCTGGGTTCAATTCCAGATCAAGAGCAATTACCCAGGTTACAGGATCCCCACCCAGGTTGTCTGAGAAAGGTGCAAATCGATGTTTCTTCTCTCCCCACTCCCTTCTAGTCTTCTCTAAAAATCATGGAAAGGTATCAACTCCTCTGAGGGTTAAATGAAAAAATTACCACCTAGAGCTGTGGTTGGCAAACTGAGGCTCGCGAGCCACATGCAGCTCTTTGGCCCCTTGAGTGTGGCTCTTCCACAAAATATCACGGCCTGCGTGATTCTATTTTGAAGTGGCGTTAGAAGTTTAAAAAATTTGGCTCTCAAAAGAAAATTCAATCGTTGTACTGTTGATATTCGCCTCTGCTGACTAATGAGTTTGCTGACCACTGATGAGTAATGACCACCCCATCACTACCAACCCTCTCCATAATTTTATTAATCCTGTAAAACTATAACCTATTAAACTCCCCATGCCCTGCAACCAACAGTATATATATATTTTTTATTTCAGAGAAAGGGAGGGAGAGATAAACATCAATGATGAGAATCATTGATCAGCTGCCTCCTGCACGCCCCCTACTGGGGATTAAGCACACAACCAGGACATGTGCCCTTGACCAGAATCGAACCTGGAACCCTTCAGTCCCTAGGCTGATGCTCTATCCACTGAGCCAAACGAGCTAGGGCCAGTATATTTTTTTAAAATACATCTAGACAACCTGTTTTAACCAAGTTGGAAAAAGGCAAATTAGGCACCTGTCAGTATTATCATAAAAACCCCAAGTGCTTGTTAATAGCATCTAGTACATTAGAATTCAATGGTGGCCAACCTAGAAATCCTTAACATCAATTTTAACGTATGGCACAATCTGGTTTTAGTTTTTGTACATACATACCTATAAAAAGGTAGAGCTAGATGCCAACTGTAATACTGCTTCACTGGTAGTTACTACCTTTCACATCCTGAAATCTTTTTCGAACCGAGACCAAAGAATCCACTTCATTTGCTTTAATATGTTTTATTGGAATAGTTTTGATAAAGCCATATACCTGTTTAAAGAAGTGAAAGCTACTGATATTTGTTCCCAAATTTCTAGGCAGTATTTTCCTCAGGCAAGTTGACAGCTGCTCACACTGGCTAATGCAGTAAAGATGGGAGTTCCTAGGATCTGCCCAATACCAGATAGCATCCTTTGAGTGAGCAAAACCCTGAAATTTCATTAAAAAAGCATGTATTAGAACCATACAGGCAACTACTGAAAGGGCGGGGAAAGACCGACTCCATGTTCCCTTTGTTCCATGTCCTCCACCTTGTGGAGTCAGAACCTCTCCAAGAGCCCAACCCACACTTTTGAATTAGCCAATAGAAATGCAAGAGGAAAGTAAGCTGCGCCCTGCCCCATGTGCAACCTAACCCCAACCAATCAGCGGAGGCCACACTACCTCACCCCTCCTACCTCTCCCAGGCCCCCTATAAATGAGGGTGTTTGGGGCCTGGGGCTCTCTCTCTCTCTCTCTCCACCTCGAGGCTGCAAGGGGGGTGGGGTGGGTGGTGAGTGGGGGTGTGTGTGTGACTGAGCTCGAGCTAGCTTGATTAAAGGCTCTTTGCTTTTGCATCGGACTCGGCTCCCTGGTGGTATTTGGGGATCACGAAATCTGGGCATAACACTACCATCAAAAACATCAAGCTGGGCCGAAACCGGTTTGGCTCAGGGGATAGAGCGTTGGCCTGTGGACTGAAGGGTCCCGGGTTCGATTCTGGTCAGGGGCATGTGCAGTGGGAGGTGTGCAGGAGGCAGCTGATTGATGTTTCTAGCTCTCTATCCCTCTCCCTTCCTCTCTGTAAAATATCAATAAAATATGTTAAAAAAAAAAAAAAAAACATCAAGCTGGGCAGACAGGGAAGCTGCCACAGGGTGGAAAAGGGAGATGGTATGAGTGGATCAGATGGTTTCCAAGATCCTCAGAGAAATGCTCAGAGACTCTAGTCCAACCAGGTCATCACTACCACTCTGGGGTTGCAAGAAAAACCAGCAGACTCACCATAGTAGCCAGAGAGAAGGACCCTGGCTCTTGTCATAGCCTGAAGTGGCAGGAACCATGCATTACCTAGGCATCCCAGCCCTCCAACAGGAGTTACGCAGGCTCTCAGTCCACCAGGTCAGTGGTGGATCTCTGAAAGGGCACTGCCCTGGCTGGGCTTCCAGAACGCATGCTAGAAAGATGAAAACAGGGCAGTCAGTGAGGACAGAGGTAGGACCCACCCATTGGCTCTTCTCAGAGACCCAAATATCCAGAGTTCCCCAAACGAGTCAGAACTTAATTTTTCACTTCAGAACCAGCATCAGAGACTCTAGTCTGAGAAATCATCATTCCCAATTTAGGGAAACCTGGATCAGGGAAAGCCATTCTGGGAAGGGATCTAGTACATTCAAAGACACAGGGATGGGAAAGTAAAGAAGGGGCAAATAACATTAGAACTGCACAGAATGTAGGGGACTTGAGAGTAGGAAAAGTGGCGGAGAAACAAAATATAGGGAGTTACAGATTTTTCAAAAGCAATCATCACAAAAGAAATGCAAACCAAAAAGTGTCCCTTGGAAAATCACCAAATGAAATGAAATGTATACATTGTTGCATTTGTTCACGAGAAAGCAGCAGGCTCCGTAGAGCCCCATGCAATAGGACGGTCTCTGAGCGGAAGCTAGAGGGTTCTCACACCTACCACTCACCTTTCCTCAAGGATGACACCGGTGGACACCTTAAGCCTCTAATGGAGAAATGAAACACAGGAATAAGTGGTTAATAAGGGTTGCTGGCCACCAACTTCTCCCCAGGTACTAGGGATCCAGCCCTGGGGGGGGGAGGTGGTCAGCGCGCTGCGGTGATGGCATCAGAGAGACACTCAGAGTCACCTGGAGTCATCATCCCCGTCCTACCCCGGGCGACCGGCGACCGCAGCCATTCCGTCTCGCACACCACTTACCCTCAAGGCACGGTAGACCCGCCTGCGGGAATCCGGGGCCTACAAAGAAACCAATGAGGCAGCGAATGCCGGGACGACTCTAGCCGAGTCCCCCATGCCCCGGACTGGGTTAGTTCCAAGCAGTGGCGTCACGCGGACATCAGAAACTCTAGTCTGTAATGGCGATTCATCCTGCTCAGCCCGAGACTGCGGTCCCCTCCCCAGCAGGGCCCCGTAGTACCGGCCGGGGAGCCGTGCACAGATGGCCGGGGCGCCGCACCGCCAACATCCCCTCCCTTGGTGGGAGGTTGGCACTGCACTTCCCGCACAGACTCCACAAAGCAGTTCCCCAGACAAAGAGACCCACGGCGCCGGGGCCCGGCTATTTATGGCGGTGTGAGGCCGGGGCCTGGCGGCAGTAGCTGTCCTCTTAAATGCCTGCTTCCACCTGCGACATTTCCCCATTGTTCATCCAAACAAGAATAAAATAAAGTGAGAGAGGCTATCAGTGAATGTTTCACACTCTCCCGGGCAAATATTCAGAGATATTTTGTGAATTTTGAAAAATAAAAAACAGGTGCCCTGAGTGGCCAGGCGGGAGGCAGCCCGCGCCGCCGCGTGCGCGCGCAGCGAGCGCTCCACTGGGGACCGGGGCCAGGGGGGCCTCCGGGTGGGCCGGGGACGCCCGCCTCCTCGTCCTCACCAGGCCCAGTTTGGGGTCCGCTCACTCTCAGGGACTGTCACCCCGCTACGAGCAGCAAACTCTGAATTAGCAGCCCCACTGGAGCCCACAGACCTGTCAGGCACATTACTGTCATGTTTTTTTCTTGTTTAAACTTTTCTGGCATAATTGGCTGTAATAAACTGCACATCTTTAAAATACGTAATTCGAGCCCTGGCCGGTCTGTAGATGTCAGCCTGCGCACTGAAGGTCCGGGTTGGATTCGGGTCTAGGGCGGCGCAGGCTCCGACCTGGTCCGGGCTCGTGGGGGAGGCCATGTGATGTTTCTCTGTCTGCCCCCCTTGCCCCTTGTGAGGATGCTACTCCTGGCCTCTCCTGCTTGGACATGTTTTCTGAAATATATTGTTTTACGTTTTTTTCCCATAGCTTGGAGCAAACGGCCTGCACCTGCAGATCAGATACACTCCCCAGCCGACTGGGGCACCTGCAGATCAGATACACTCCCCAGCCGACTGGGGGCGCCCCCCTCTGCCTGAGCTGTGCGCCCACCAGACATCCCGTTCTCTTCCAAGGTTCAGGCAGTTCCTCGCTGCTGGGGCAGCCCTGACCCAGCCCGTGTATCCGAGAACACAACCGCCCCCTCGGGCTGACCCCACACGGCTCCGCGGCGGGGAGGGGAGACAATACCAGCTTCAGCCGTGGGCAAACTACAGCCCGCGGGCCGGATCCGGCCTGTTCGGCTGTTCTATCCGGCCCGCGGAGCCGAAAGAGCAGAGGGTTCTCTTGCTCTCCCCTCCGCTCCTTTACTTTGAATTTATATTAGTTCACACAAACACTCCATCCATGCTTTTGTTCCGGCCCTCCGGTCCAGTTTAAGAACCCATTGTGGCCCTCAAGTCAAAAAGTTTGCCCACAACTTAAACTCACATCTCTTGGCCTGGCTCCTGTTGGCGCGGACCTAATGCCTCTCCCTTCCACTCTCTCAAAATCAATGGGAAAGTATCCTCGAGTGAGGATTAACAAAAAATAAAACACAAAATTTGATCTTTTTTAAAACCATTCTAACCTTTTATAAGTGTCCGCTTCAGTATTGTTAAGTATATTCACACTGTGGTGTAACCGACCTCCAGAACTTTTTCCAGGAAACAACTCCTCCCCAGCCCTCCTTTTTCATGTCCCACTCTGAGCATGGGAGTTGGCCAAAAACAGTGGAGGTGTTCAGGAGGCTCTGAACAGCACCGTATGTAAGGTAGCGTGGGAAGCAAACCAGTTGCTCTCAGAAATCTTCCCTAGTCATTCGCTCTTGCCCCTTAATCCATAGACTTGTATCCCACCTACTTAGACCTTCTATACCCCCTCATTTATAAATTCAAGTGTTTTTTGGTGATGTATGTTGGCATCTTTTTAAGGCAGAATAGTAAGAAGCTAGGGAAATTCCTTGACAAGTGGAATAAGGGAAACTGAGATAAAATAATTAGACAAAGCCAAACAATGTTTTAAAATATGTCTTTATTGCCCTAGCAGGTTTGGCTCAGTTGGTAGAGCGTCAGCCTGCGGACTGAAGAGTCCCCGCTTTGATTCTGGTCAAGGGCACATGCCCAGGTTTCGGGCTTGATCCCCAGTATGGGGCGTGCAGGAGGCAGCCATTCAATGATTCTCTCGTATCATTGATGTTTCTATCTCTCTCTCCCTCTCCCTTCCTCTCTGAAATCAATAAAAAAATATTTTTAAAAAGATATGTTTTTATTGACTTCAGAGAGAGGAAGGGAGCAGGAGTGAGATAGAAACATCAATGATGAGAGAATCATTAATCAGCTGCCTCCTGCACGCACCATACTGGGGATCAAGCCGGAAATCCAGGCTTGTGCCCTGACCAGGAATCAAACTGACCTCCTGGTTCCAGAGTAGAAGTTCAACCACGGGGCCACACCAGCAGGGCAAACATAATGTTTTATCTTCCCTAACCAAGAACACAGGACCAAATGGTTTACACATTCCAGATTGCCCAGGACAGACCAGCCTTGGTTCCATTCCTCTTCAATAATGTTCTTTAAAAATAAAACTAATCATGCGCTAGCCAGTTTGGCTCAGTGGATAGAGCATCGCCTGTGGACTGAAGGGTCCCAGGTTCGATTCTGGTCAAGGACACATGCCTGGGTTGCGAGCTTGATCCCCAGTGTGGGGCATGCAGGAGGCAGCTGATCTATGATTCTCTCTCATCATTGATATTTCTATCTCTCTCTCCCTCTCCCTTCCTCTCTGAAATCAATAAAAAAAACTAAAAAATTATTTAAAAAATAATTATATATATAAAAGCCTAAGCAACTGTGTGACTGGTCGCTATGATGCATACTGACCACCAGGGGGCAGATGCTCAACGGAGGAGCTGCCCCTGGGCCTTAGTGCACTCCCACAGCAGGACCACCACTCAGTTGACCGACAGACAAGCGGACACAGGGCTCACCGCTGGCCGCCACAACCCAGAGACCCAGCTTGTGGCTGGCCACCGCATCCTGGCCACCACACCCCAGAGACCGCAGCAGAGCAGCAGCGAGCCTACTGAGCAGTGGCAGTGGCAGGTGCAGCGGGGCCAGGATGAGCAGGAGTGGCAGGCAGAAGTGGCAGGCGGCGTTGGACTGCCGGTTTTGGCCCAATCCCCGCAGGCCATGCTGAGGGACCCCACTGGTGCACAAATCCGTGCACTGGGCCTCTAGTAAAAAATAAAACTAATCAGAAAGTAACCCTGGCCCCTCTCTACACACATTTTGACAAATCAGCATATTTAGGACACACTTGAAAAGCTAATGAATATTCTGTTGAGACCCTCGCCTGAGATCTCCCCTAGAATTCCTGCCATCCAAAGAAAGATAAAAAGCCTCAAGACAAAGGATCCACTATGCTCTCACTAAAGCATGCCCATGACTTGTATCTTTGCTGTTTTTCTCCTAAACTCTAAAGGAAACCACAAGACTTGCTACCAGCGGAGCAATGGGCAGTGGCAGCTCATCCCAGGCTAACCTCCTGAACCCGTCTTCAAAGCCCCCTTTTCTCTGACTTTCTCACTCCTATTACTTTTTCTAAAGGCCTTCCTTTGTTTCACAGTCCCCAGCTGGACTCATGTGAAATTTTTCCTACAGGAAATCAAGACTCCACACACTAACAGTGGGCCCTAGGCAGAACCACCCTGGGCCCAGACCCCTTCTGGTAATATTTTTTAAAAATTGATTTGAGCAGAAACCAGTTTGGCTCAGTGGATAGAGCGTCGGCCTGCGGACTGAAGGGTCCCGGGTTCAATTCCGGTCAAGGGCACGTACCTTGGTTGCGGGCACATCCCCAGTAGGAGGTGTGCAGGAGGCAGCTGATCGATGTTTCTCTCTCATCGATGTTTCTTTCTATCCCTCTCCCTTCCTCTCTGTAAAATATCAATAAAATATGTTTAGAAAAAAAAATTGATTTGAGAGAGAAACATCAACTTGTTGTTCCACCTAGTTATGCATTCATTGCTTGATTCTTGCATGTGCCCTGACTGGGCATCAAACCTGAAACCTGACTTACCGGAATGATGCTCTAACCAACTGAGCCACCTAGCCAGGGCCTGTCCGCTAACATTTTGAGCAAAAGCCACATATAACAAGGTGACTTGAGGCTTCTGAAGCATACAAAATCAGTCTCCTTTTTGAGTCACATAATTTAGGCACAGTGAGCATACAGTAAAACTTGGAAGAATGCAATTGTGGGTGCAGGAAATACCCTTCACTTTCTTCTGCAATTATCTGCCCTATCTTCCCCCAAGGTTTCAGGCTTCCATCAAAAAATCTCTTCCAGCCATCCAGTGTGACTCAGTGGTTGGCTCTATCCCCAGAGGGGATGTGCAGGAGGCAGCCAATCAATGATTTCTCTCATCTATGTTTCTATCTATCCCTCTCCCTTCCTCCCTCTAAAAAAAAAAAAAAAAATTAAAAAAAATCTCTTCCAAGAATCCTGTGGTATTCACTAGATTTCCACCTGTGGCTGATGTTGCAAAGTGATTTTGCTTGAAATTTCAAGATGTGTTATGTATACAAGTAGACAACGGCTTATATTCACTTCCCTGATGAGACATGAACTTAATTGGCCTAGGGCCCCAGTGGTCGGCAAACTGCGGCTTGCGAGCCACATGCGGCTCTTTGGCCCCTTGAGTGTGGCTCTTCCACAAAATACCACGGCCTGGGCAAGTCTATTTTGAAGAAGTGGCGTTAGAAGAAGTTTAAGTTTAAAAAATTTGGCTCAAAAGAAATTTCAATCGTTGTACTGTTGATATTTGCCTCTGTTGACTAATGAGTTTGCCGACCACTGGCCTAGCCTCAGGAATTCTCTTTTCTGCTCTATCACACTGTTACTAGAGATTTCCCTAACCCCTCATTGCTGCTGCTGCCAGTGGCTCAACACTTTTAAGGCCTTTCCAGCCTTCAGGCTCCACTGACAGCAATGAGCCCTACCACCAACTGGGGCTCCTGGAAGCACAGATGCCTTCCTGCTCCCCAGTTCTCTAAAAATACACTCCAGAGTAGCCTTTGGTGCAGGGTTTTCTCAACTTTGTTTGCCTGAGCAACTTGAATTCTATACAATGCCTTACTTAGCCCACTCCGAGATTCAGAATTGACTTGGGAGAAGGCCTGACATATATATTTTTTTGTTTTGTTGTCGTTAATCCTCATCCGAGGATTTTTTTTCCATTAATTTTTAGAGAGAGTGGAAGGGACAGAGAGAGAAACATTGATGTGAGAAACATCAGAAATATCTGATTGGTTGCCTCCCGAACACACTCTGATAGGGCTGGGGATTGAACCTGCAACCCAAGTACTTCCCCTTGACCAGGAATTGAACCCAAGACCCTTTGGTGAGCAGGCCGGCACTCTAACCATCGAATAACACCAGCCAGGGGTATAAGTTTTTTCTAGCCTTCCCTTTAAAAAGTAAATATATAATATTTAAAAAATATTTAAAAATAATATTTTGCTATTGGTATAGCAAAATGTGGAAATTTATTAAGAAACAAGCACAGACTCCCACGTCGGGAGGGGAAGAGTCCCATTGAGTCCCTTTTCTCTATGGTTTATAAAGGCTGCAGATCTTTGTGCCTTCATATCCCCTCTGATTGCTCACTATCCCCCTTAGATTGGTTACTATAGCAACTCCAGAGCTCAAACCTCACATGAAGTATGTGAGGTTCCCTCCTTTTTCTCCCTCATTGTTTCCCTGTTCCTTCTAAAAATATATTTTTATTGATTTCAGAGAGGAAGGGAGAGGAAGAGAGACACAGAAACATCTATGATGAGAATCAATTGACTGCCTCCTAAGTGCCCCACACTGGGGATCTAGCCTGCAACACAGGCATGTGCCCTTGACCGGAATCGAACTGTGACTTCCTGGTTCATAGATCGACGCTCAACCACTGGTCCACACTGGCCAGGCCCAAATGATTGTATTACCACCAGGTTAAAGAACCAGAACTTGAATGGCTTGAAGCTAAGAGATATATTCCCTATATTGCACTTAGTATATTCTATTATCATAGGCTATATTATACTTTACCTATCTGTGAATAAAACAGGCCTTTGAGAATTGGCCCAGTTACCAAAAGAACTCTTATACTCTTTTCCTTTACAAGCTTTTGAGAAGGGCTTCCTGTATGTTGTCATTTCTAAGATGTTTGATTTCCCCAGAGGGTAATTTATTGAAAGAGATAACATGGAATTTTAATTTTGTTTGATTTCGGGGTAGGTATTTCCAGACTGTTTTTGGCAGGAAGCAGGCTGGGATTCTCTCAGGTTAGAAGCAGTGTTCAGGACTCCTAACTGCTAGGCAGGAAGAACCCCCTGGGGAGGGCTTGGTGGGAGGAAAGCCCATTTTCCCTATCTCCCCAGCAATAACAGCTTTTATCTTCTCCTTTCTGCATTAAATTTGCTATTACTTTAAATTGCTATTCTTTTGAGATTGTCCATAAAAAGGACAAAGAGGGCAGCGATTGTTAAAACAGGGATAAAAACAATACTTAGAACCAGACATGAACAACCCAATGCCAACAGTGTCCAGGCAGTTTGGAAACAGCCCGGCCTCAAAACAATCACTTGCGCTCATTTTGCCCTGGATGTGATTGCAGTGACACCCCCACATGCTCACCTACAAAAAGAGCTTTAGAATACCTGACGTGTAGAAGGTAGTGGGGGGAGCGTTACTGGGGTGACTCAAAAAACCTGGTATAGTGCCTAGCCCCATCCCTCTTATCGCCAGGCCCCCGAACTCTTTAGCACATTTCTGCTCAAAATGCTCTTAGAACTGTGGAAGTGAGGCCATCTAGATAAGACAAAAGGAGGCAGCCAAAACTGAGAGGATAAATAATTGCATTTGATCTCCAGCTGGGGTTTACAGAACCAGAGTGTGAACCTGCACCTCATTTTTTGTTGTTTTGTCCACCCCAATATGTATTTACTGTGTAACAGAAACGAAAGATTGGAAGACTCACAGGTCAGAAGTGGGCACTGAAAAGCTCTGCCCACATAAGTGCAAGTGAGGACCCATAACCCCTCTGAACTCAACCTTTAGCCCACACCAACCTCTTCTGTCCAAACCCCTTTTGCTGCTCCAGTCCCTACTTTTCTCTATAATAAGTCCCACCCCAATCAAAATGGTCACCTAGAATTTTTGTTTTCTGATACCGATGTCATTTACCACCTAGAATTAAGTCCCCACAAAATAGCCAGAGCCATGGCTTTTAATATGTGCACCTTTCTACAAGTACTGTCCCTTTCACTGTCTATGGAATGCAGATATTTCAGAAGAGTCCAATAACCTCCCAAATAAAAACAGGCACAAATTATTAACATTTTATTTTTCATCCTTAACTTAAAAATTATTTTTAAAAAAATGTCATGACTTTTGATCTGTTTACAAAGTCCCCAAGCCCCACCCAAAAAAATAAGACAGAGGGGGGCGGTGTTGATTCATTTAAGAGAGAAAAGACACCCTAGAGAACCAAAGTACATCACATGCAAAGATTTCTAGAGGACACATTGGTTATATCAAGAAGAAATAATACAAACCAGCAAGTTAATCATGTTCACCTAACTTTAGATTAAACTAAAAGTTTAAAGAATACAGATATAGGGCAACAGCAAGGTCCTTAGGTCCCCTCTGAGACAAATATGAAAAAAATAAGATAGGGCCCCCTAATCCACCTCCTCAATGGTGGGGCCAGAGCCAGAACCCCCTTTGGGGGCCTGAGCCCCAAAGCCAGCAGCTCCTGGGCCACCCGCCCCCTGGTACAGTCCGCTGATGATGGGGTTACACACCTGCTCCAGCTCCTTCCTCTTGTGCTCAAACTCCTCCTTTTCCGCCAGCGTGTTGGAGTCCAGCCAGGAGATCACCTCCTGGCACTTGTCCAGCACCTTCTTCTTGTCGGCCTCGCTGATCTTGCCTTTGAGGCCCTCGTCCTCCACGGCGCTCTTCATGTTGAAGGCATAGGACTCCAGGGCGTTCTTGGCAGACACCCTCTCGCGCTGGACCTCGTCCTCGGCTTTGTACTTCTCCGCCTCCTGCACCATGCGCTCGATGTCCTCCTTGCTCAGGCGGCCCTTGTCATTGGTGATGGTGATCTTGTTGGCCTTGCCGGTGCTCTTGTCCATGGCTGTGACGTTCAGGATGCCATTGGCGTCGATGTCAAAGGTCACCTCGATCTGGGGCACGCCCCTGGGGGCCGGTGGGATACCACTCAGCTCGAAGCGCCCCAGCAGGTTGTTGTCCCTCGTCATGGCCCTCTCGCCCTCGAACACCTGGATCAGCACCCCCGGCTGGTTGTCCGAGTAGGTGGTGAAGATCTGCGTCTGCTTGGTGGGGATGGTGGAGTTGCGCTTGATCAGGGCAGTCATCACGCCTCCGGCTGTCTCCAGCCCCAGCGACAGGGGCGCCACGTCCAGCAGCAGCAGATCCTGCACATTCTCAGACTTGTCCCCCATCAGGATGGCTGCCTGCACTGCTGCCCCGTAGGCCACCGCCTCGTCCGGGTTGATGCTCTTGTTGAGGTCGCGCCCATTGAAGAAGTCCTGCAGCAGCTTCTGCACCTTGGGGATGCGGGTGGAGCCCCCCACCAGGACCAGATCGTGGATCTGGGCCTTGTCCAGCTTGGCGTCCCGCAGAGCCTTCTCCACGGGCTCCAGCGTGCCCCGGAACAGGTCTGAGCACAGCTCCTCGAACCGCGCCCTAGTGATGGACGTGTAGAAGTCGATGCCCTCGAACAGGGAGTCGATCTCCAGGCTGGCCTGCGTGCTGGACGACAGGGTCCTCTTGGCCCTCTCGCAGGCGGTGCGCAGCCGCCTCACGGCTCGCTTGTTCTGGCTGATGTCCTTCTTGTGCTTCCGCTTGAACTCCTCCACGAAGTGGTTCACCAGCCTGTTGTCAAAGTCCTCCCCTCCCAGGTGGGTGTCCCCGGCCGTGGCCTTCACCTCGAAGATGCCGTCGTCGATCGTCAGGATGGACACGTCAAAGGTGCCCCCACCCAGGTCGAAGATGAGCACGTTGCGCTCCCCCTTGCCCGTCCTGTCCAGGCCGTAGGCGATGGCGGCCGCCGTGGGCTCGTTGATGATCCTCAGCACGTTCAGGCCCGCGATCACCCCAGCGTCCTTGGTGGCCTGGCGCTGCGAGTCGTTGAAGTAGGCCGGCACGGTGATCACCGCGTTGGTCACCGCGTAGCCCAGGTACGCCTCGGCGATCTCCTTCATCTTGGTCAGCACCATGGACGAGATCTCCTCGGGGAAGAACGCCTTGGTCTCCCCTTTGTAGCTCACCTGCACCTTGGGCTTGTCCCCGTCGCTGATCACCTGGAACGGCCAGTGCTTCATGTCCGACTGCACCACCGAGTCGCCGAACTTGCGGCCGATCAGCCGCTTGGCGTCGAACACGGTGTTCTGCGGGTTCAGCGCCACCTGGTTCTTGGCCGCGTCCCCGATGAGCCGCTCGGTGTCGGTGAAGGCCACGTAGCTGGGGGTGGTGCGGTTGCCCTGGTCGTTGGCAATGATCTCCACCTTGCCGTGCTGGAAGACTCCCACGCACGAGTACGTGGTGCCCAGGTCGATGCCGATGGCCGTGGTTTTAGCCATGCCGGCGCCCTGCTCTCTCGCCGCGCGCTGAGGTTCGGGCCTTTCCTGGAAGCGGCGGACCCGGCCGGGCCCGCGACGGGAACGAGAAGCTCGGTCTCTTCCGAAGCGGGAGACTGACCGCGGGCTGCGGAGGCCGGTCCTCGGAGCTGCGGGACTGCGGAGGGCGGGGTCGGGACCACTAGCGAGGAGATCGCGGAGAAGGCAGGCCGGGGCGGGCTCGCTGCTGCCCCGCGGCGGGCGCTGAGTTTATAATTCCCCATCGAGCCCCGCCCCCCCCGCCCCCCGCCCCGCCTCCGCCTCCGCTCACCCAATCCCTAGGCTCGGCCGGGCGGCAGGTCGGGAACATTCCAGGGGGTTCCCCCGGCGCCCTGCCCTCAGGCTCCCTCTGACCAATCAGCGTCCTGGGTGCCGCCCTCCCAGAACTCTCCAGACTCTTCTGGGTCCTAGGGGAGGGGCGCGTCCGAAGGGGAGGGAGCGGCGCTCGGAAGTGAGGGTGTTGGCGCCGCCTTCTCAGTCGGGTCCCGGGCCCCCGTCCCCGCCCCCCGCTGCCCTGTTGAAATCGGTATCCAAGGGGGTGTAGGGGGCGGTGGCGCTCAAACTGGTTGTTTGGTTTAAGATAGGAAACTTCCCGAATTTCTTAAAGTGGGTGGGGTATGTGTGGGCCAAAGGGACTCTGATTGGACCTTGGCCCTGACGGACGGGAGCGTTTGGGGCTGCTTGCCGGGGTCCCCGCAGCCCGCGGCGGCTGCCCGAGGATGGCCTTGGCCCTCACGGTGTTTCCCTGCTTATTTTTAAAATGGGAAGGAGAAAAGAGGTCATGCAATATCGTTTTGACATCATGTTTACTCTACACGGAATATCTGGGGGTGGGGACATCTAAATTTCCAAAAGAAAAGCAATCAGGTAAATAGGCAGCTCTTTTCCCCCCATATTTGATTATTTTCAATACATTTTTTATTGTTGATAGTACTACAGATATATCTGATTTTTCTCCCCTTACCCCCTCCTCCCAGCCCCTACCAACCTCCCCAGAACTGGCAGTTCTTAAACTGGAAGAGGGAACGTGCTGGGTGGGGGAGGGGAGGGAAGGGGCAGGGCGGGGTAGGAGAGAAAAGCCCAGCGGGTCCCCTGGTGCACCTGTTCACGCCCAGTCTCTCCCCTTTGCCTGGGGCCAGTCTCCCTCCACAGAAAGGAACAAATGTTTTGCTATAGAATTTGTCTTTAAGGCCTTTCTGGCTTCTCTCGCTCACTCATCCTTCCGGGCCTGGTGTCCCAGCCTCTCCCGTCCCTTCTCTCTGCCTTCTCCATTCCTGCTTCAGCCTGCATGTGGTGTGGGCCCAGGATTAACCTCAGAGTCCCTGCAGCCCGTAAGCCCTCCAACGATTTTAAAATAAATGCAATGGTGAGTCTGCCAGGGAGGAGAGTCTGCGGGGATGTTCAGTTCTCTTTAACATCTTGGCCAGGTGGTTGTGAACCTATGAACCAGGTTAAGGTTCAATTCCCAGTCAGGGCATATGCCCTGGTTGCCAGCTGTATCCCCAGGAGGGGGCGTGCGGGGGCAGCTGACCAATGATTCGCTCTCATCATTGATCTCTCTCCCTCCCTCGCCCATCCTCTCTGAAAACAATAAAATATATATATATATTTAACAGCATCATGGCACAGCTGGTTGGCAGGTGGCCAGTTTCAAGCTAACAGGTGGGGAATCACCCAGTAAGGTGGGAGGGGTTGGGGGGACCCAGGTTCTAGTTCCAGCTCCTCTAAAACTTCAGGTTATTTGCAGTGCACATAATTCACCCACTTGGTTATTTTGTCCCACATTCCAACTTAACTGCGCACTACCCTCCCTACTGTTTTAAAGATGGTCACATTTGATAATTTATTTTGGCTTTTTTTCTTGTTCATCCTTTTGGGCATCAGAACCCCTTGTTAGGCACCTGACATGAAAATGTGACGGACATTAAAGCAAAAGTAAGGCCCTAGCTAGTTTGGCTCAGTGGATAGAGTGTGGGCTTGTGGACTGAAGGGTCCTGGGTTCGATTCCAGTCAAGGGTACATGCCTGGGTTACAGGCTCGATCCCCAGTGGGAGGCATGCAGGAGGCAGCCAGTCAATGATTCTCTCTCATCATTGATGTTTCTATCTCTCCCTCCCTCTCCCTTCCTCTCTGAAACCAATAAAATATATTTTAAAAAGTAAATAAAGCAAAAGTAAGGGGTTCACAATCCACTGAACACGTTGGGAGAGAAAGGCCCAGCTATAGCCACATGTCTTTTTTGGTTAAATCCTTACCCGAGGAAATGTTTTAATTGATTTTTAGAGAGAGAGAGGAAGGGAAAGAGAGAGAGAAACATCAATGGATTGCCTCCTGGCAACTGGGGATCAAACCTGAAACCCACTTATGTGTCCTGATCGGAACAGAACTCGAAAACTTCTTGATGTACAGGAGGATGCTCCAACCAACAGAGCCACCCGGACAGGGCACACCCACATGTATTTTTTTAAATTGAATTTGTGAGGGTGACATTGGTTAATAAAAGTATGTAGGTTTCAAGTGTATAATTCTATAATAATCATCTGTATACTGTGTGTTCACCCAAAGTCAAGTCTCCTTCTGCCACCATTTATCCCCCCTTTACCCTCTTTTGCCTGCCCCACCCCCCTATATCCACATGTCTTGAGCACAGCACAGAAAACATAAGCATGCAAGTGGGAGGGGGCAGTTTTTAAAGAAGGTGTTAACGAAAAAAAAACATTGAAACCTGTAAAGAATTTTTGTGAGTTTATTTGAGCCAAACTGTCGACATATGCCGGGAAGCAGAACTTCAATGAATTGAGATAATGCTCCCAAGAATGGAGGGTTACATCTGTATTTATACATTGCAATCAAAGGAAAGGGACGTAGGTGAGTTACATGAAATTCATTGGTGATAGATTAAGGAGGTGGGATAAAGCAAAGCGGGGAAACCTCTGGGATAGGGTAAAAAGTGAAATGATGGACATGTGCTTCTTTTACAGAGATGGATACAGAATACTTTAACGTAATTAATAGTTGACAATTAACTTGATAACAATAACAATGAGGGAATGTCCCGGTGCCATTTGTTGTGCCCTTGAGAGGTCCAGGGTAAAAAGGAAGTTACAAGTTACCCAGACATCTCACAGATACTTATCTTAGAGGCAAAAAGGCAAATGGGCTCAGTAAAGATCCAAGTTGATCTTTGTCAGGGAAAATATCGGCCTAGGACATGACTACCCACTATAACCTGTTTGTAGTTAAATATTTAATTTTCAAACCATCTTTTGTGGTTATTTTAGGTCTCTGAGTTTGCAAGACTGCCACACAGGCCTCCCCTGAGCCTGTCAGGTTAGCATGTGGCTCCTTTCGTCCACAAAGGGAAGGAGTCTTGCTTTTGAACACCTTGTTCAATTGGCATTTCACACACACACACACCATCAAAACACCTCTTATTGGAAAGCCTACTGCACTATTTTTGTTGTTGTTAATCCTCACCAAAGGATTGCTTTCCTTGCTTTTCAACGATTAGAGGGGGGCCGGGGGAAAGAGAGAAATGTCAACTGGTTAAATCTAATACATTCCCTTGGCCAGGAATTAACCAAAGACCCGTGGGTGCTGGTGCTGGTGTTGGGCCAACACTCTAACCACTGAGTACACTGGCCAGACTAGTTATGATTTACTCAAACTGATCTAAAGTAATGTTGCAAAAGGTTGCTTGAAAGATGCTGTGTGTGTGTGTGTGTGTGTGTGTGTGTGTGTGGCCCTGGCCGATGTGGGTTACTGGTTGGAGCAGGGGTCCTCAAACTTTTTAAACAGGGGGCCAGTTCACTGTCCCTCAGACCGTTGGAGGGCCGGACTATAGTTTAAAAAAAAACTATGAACAAATTCCTATGCGCACTGCAGGCCCGGGACGAGTCAGCTGCTGAGCAGGACAGGTAGAGGCACCCGGCACCCGGCAGGCCGGATAAATGTCCTCAGCGGGCCGCATGTGGCCTGCGGGCCGTAGTTTGAGGACCCCTGGTTGGAGAGTCAGCCCAAGCACCAAAGGGTCTCAGGTTTGATTCCTGGTCAAGGGCACATACCTGGGTTGCCAGTGGAGCCCCGGATTCCTAGCTGGTGAGGGCACTTGGGGAGGCAATCAATCGTTGATGTTTCTCTCCCCCGCCCCCACTCCTTCCCTCCTTCCCTCCTTCCCTTTCACTCTTTGAGGAATAAAAAAATCAATGGGAAAAATATCCTTGGGTGAGGATTAACAACCAAAAAAGAAAGATGCTGTGTGTGTTTGTGTGTGCAAGTAGTAACCTTTTTTTACATTCAGCTGTAGCTCCCTAATGAATCACCTCCTTAGTCTAGTCCAGTGGTCGGCAAACTCATTAGTCAACAGAGGCAAATATCAGCAGTACAACGATTGAAATTTCTTTTGAGAGCCAAATTTTTTAAACTTAAACTTCTTCTAACGCCACTTCTTCAAAATAGACTCGCCCAGGCCGTGGTATTTTGTGGAAGAGCCACTCTCAAGGGACCAAAGAGCCGCATGTGGCTCGCGAGCCGCAGTTTGCCGACCACGGGTCTAGTCAAACCTAAGGAATTTTCTATTTCTTTTCTTTTTTTTAAATATATTTTATTGATATTTCACAGAGAGGAAGGGAGAGGGATAGAGAGCTAGAAACATCGATGAGAGAGAAACATCGATCAGCTGCCTCCTGCACACCTCCCACTGAGGATGTGCTCGCAACCAAGGTACATGCCCCTGACCGGAACCGAAAGCGGGACCCTTCAGTCGGCAGGCCGATGCTCTATCCACCGAGCCAAACCGGTTTCGGCGAATTTTCTATTTCTTTATATAATCTGGAAATTCTTCAAACTTCCATCTTAACTGCCCAATGTATGAACGAACACTTATCGAGACCCTTAAGCCACCCCACCCCTCCACCTCTCAGCTTCCTCACCATCAGCTGCTATCAGCTGCAGTCTGATTCTCTCCTTCCTTCTCTACAAATCTGCAATTTTTAAAAAATATATTTTATTGATTTTTTACAGAGAGGAAGGGAGAGGGATAGAAAGTTAGAAACATCGTTTTGAGAGAAACATCGATCAGCTGCCTCCTGCACACTCCCCACTGGGTATGTGCCTGCAACCAAGGTACATGCCCTTGACTGGAATCGAACCTGGGACCCTTGAGTCCACAGGCTGACGCTCTAGCCATTGAGCCAAACCAGTTAGGGCCAAATCTGCAATTTTGGAATACTTTTTTTTTTTTTTTTTAAGTTTTTGTTGTTTTTAATCCTCACTGGAGGATATTTTCCCATTAACTCCTTTTTTAGAGAGAGTGGAAGGGAAGGGGAGAGACAGAGAAACATCCATGTAAGAGAGACACATCAATTGGTTGCCTCCCACATGGCCCTGGTTGGGGATTGAGACTCCAACTGGAATCGAACCCAGAACCCTTCAGTCTGAGAGCCAAAATTCTATCCACTGAGCCAAGCGAGGGCTGGAATACTTCTTCATTGGTTGGAAGCAAAAGGCAGCACTGTCTCTACTGCCTGGCAGGAAAACATGGTGATAGGGGCTCAACTCTTACTACTGGTGGAATAGCAGGAAAAAATCCACTAGAAATGCTGTTTTCCATAAATCAGACAGTCAACTGCACTATAGCTTAACTACTTTTTGAAAATATCTCTGTGGATTGATCTGGAAACCTAAACATCTAGATATATTTGTTTTCTATTTCCTGATAAGAAGAGGGTCTCTTTAATTTTTGTCTTTCCTTATACACTGATGCTTCCCATGGCAAGAACCTAGTCACAGCGCAGCCAGTGTGGCTCAGTGGTTGAGCATCAACCTATGAACCAGGAGGTCACAGTTCAATTCCTGGTCAGGGCACATGCCCAGGTTGCAGGCTCCATCCCCAGTGGGGGGTGTGGAGGAGGCAGCCAATCAGTGATTCTCTCTCATCATTGATGTTTCTATCTCTCTCTCCCTCTCCCTCCCTCTCTGAAATCAATAAAAATAAATATATTTTTTAAAACATATATATTTTTTTTTAAAAAAAGAAAATTCCTGACATTTCAAAAGTATGTTATCTTAGATGTATAAGCACAGTGGACGGAGCTCCCTTAAGGAAGATAGAAGCTATGGGCCTGAGACATGCCTGTCTGCTGTGACCTGCCCAGTTAAAAATTTGTGATCAGACCATCCCGTGTGGTTACTTTTGGTCACTGAGCTTGTCAGAATTATTGCATAGCCCTCTTTTTCATCCACAGATTTTTATCAGGATTGGTGTTTGGAAGGAGTAAGGCTCAGGTTCTCCAAGCTAGATGGGCTGTGGGGTCCTCTTAGGTCTGGGGACTGGAGAGGGAGTGCCAGGAACGCTCTGTCCTGCTGCAGGAAGTATGGGGGAGGGAGGCCTTTCTCCGTAGTTACAAGATTTATTTTCTCTCTCTTTTTCCTATAGTTTTTCAAACTACCGTTTTTCTTCAATTTTATTCGTTTAAAAAATGGTATGATGCTATTTATCCAGAAAAAAAGCAAAGGAGATAACTGATATTAAACCTAGAGCCAAGCATTTTTTTTTCTTTTGAGAGCCACATTTTTTATTTATTTTATTTTATTTTATTTTTAAAAAATTTAATAAATCTTTATTGTTCAGATTATTACAATTGTTTCTCCTTTTCCCCCCCATAGCTCCCCTCCACCCAGTTCCCACCCCACTCTCTGCCCTTACCTCCCCTGCACTGTCCTCATCCATAGGTGTACGATTTTTGTCCAGTATCTTCCTGCACGCCCCCCATACCTTTCCCCCTGAGAATTATCAGTCCACTCCCTTTCTATGCCCCTAATTCTATTATATTCACCAGTTTATTTTGTTCCTCAGATTTATAATTCACTTGATTTTTAGGTTGACTTGTTGATAGATATGTATTTGTTGTTCATAATTTTTATCTTTACTTTTTTCTTCTTCCTCTTCTTAAAGAATACCTTTCAGCATTTCATATAATACTGGTTTGGTGGTGATGAACTCCTTTAGCTTTTTCTTATCTGTGAAGCTCTTTATCTGACCTTCAATTCTGAATGATAGCTTTGCTGGGTAGAGTAATCTTGGTTGTAGGTTCTTACTTTTCATCACTTTGAATATTTCTTGCCACTCCCATCTAGCCTGCATAGTTTCTGTTGAGAAATCAGCTGACAATCGTGTGGGTGCGCCCTTGTAGGTAATTAACTGTTTTTCTCTTGCTGCTTTTAATATTCTCTCTTTGTCTTTTGCTCTTGGCATTTTAATTATGATGTGTCTTGGTGTGGTCCTCTTTGGATTCCTTTTGTTTGGGGTTTTGTGTGCTTCCTGGACTTGTAAGTCTATTTCTTTCACCAGGTGGGGGAAGTTTTCAGTCATTATTTCTTCAAATAGGTTTTCAGTATCTTGCTCTCTCTCTTCTTCTGGCACCCCCATAATTCTGATGTTGGTACGCTTGAAGTTGTCCCAGAGGCTTCTTACACTACCTTCAACTTTTTGGATTCTTTTTTCTTTTTGCTTTTCCGGTTGAGTGTTTTTTGCTTCTTTGTTTTTCAAATCTTTGACTAGATTCTTGTGTTCCTCTAGTCTGCTGTTGGGTCTCTGTATAATATTTTTTATTTCAGTCAGTGTATGTTTAATTTCTAGTTGGTCCTTTTTCATATCCTCGAGGGTCTCGCTAAATTTATTGGCCTTTTCTAGGATATTCTTGAAAAACCTTATAACCGTGGTTTTGAATTCTATATCCAGTAGTTTGTTTTCCTCCATTTCTTTCGTTTGTGATCTATTTCTTTGCCTCCGCATTTTCGTTGCTTCCCTGGGTTGGTAGGGTAGCTTTGTGTGCTAGGTTTCCTATAGGGTCCAGTGGGTCGGCCTCCCAGTTACCTGAGGTGGACACTCTTGGTGCACCCCTTTGTGGACTGTGTGTACAGCCTTGTTGTAGTTAAGTCTTGATTGTTGTTGGTATCACTGGGAGGAATAGACCTCCAGGCCAGTTGGCTGTGAGGATCAGCTGTGTCTACGCTGGGAGAAGTTCGGTGCTGGAGATAGCCTTATAGGATTAGACTTGCAAAATTGCAAAAGCCTCTGTGCTCAGCTTGGATGGGGCGGAGTCTCAGGGCGGAGCAGACAGTCTTGGCTTCCCATCAGCCCTGCCCTTGCGCGCGCACCGCCAGACCTCTGCCTTTCGCGACTCCCCTGAGTTTCCGCCTGACAGTCCAGATTCCCCCTGTAAGAGCGTGGGTCCCCAGGGGCTCACCCAGAACTGGGGTTCAGTGCATTCAGAACTAGGGTTCAGTGCAGTCAGGAGCTTCCAACTCCCTTCCGCTAGGGAATGCCTGCGGCAACCTCCGCATTCAGCTTTCTCTGTGAGCATTCACGTGCGCGCACGTGCGCACCTCCAGACCCACTGCGGCTCCCCTGGGTCTCCGAGTCTCCGTGTGCCTTTCTCTCTACCTGACAGTCCAGACTCCCCCTGTATGAGCCTGGGTCCACAGGGTTTCGCCCGGAACTGGGTTTCAGTGCAGTCAGAACTGGAGTTCAGTGAAGTTAGGGGCTTCCTTCCCCCTCCCGCCAGAGAAAGTCAGCCAGGCACTCAGTCGCCCTTCCTCTCTGCACGCGTCTTCGTACCTCAGCCCTTTGCCGCTCTTCTGATTCTCCGTGAGCTTTTCTCTTTCCTTCTAGTTGTAGAATTTCCACTCAGCCAGCCTTCCTGTGATTCTGAATGATGTCCGTTCTGTCCCTTAGTTGTAGTTTCGAAATTGTTGTGCGAGGCAGCAGTTTAGGTGCTTACCTATGCCGCCATCTTGGTTTCTCCTAGCAAACTATCGAGCCAAGCATTTTTTAAAAAATTTTTTATTGATTTCAGAGAATCGCTTCTCGGCCTTTTGGCTAAGATCAAGTGTATTGATTTCAGAGAGTAATGGAGAGGGAAAGAGAGATAGACATCAATGATGAGAGAGAATCATCGATTGGCTTCCTCCTGCACGCCTCCTATTGGGGATCAAGCCCGCAACCCGGGCATGTGCCCTTGACTTGAATCGAACCTGGGACCCTTCAGTCCGCAGGCCGATGCTCTATCCCCTGAGCCAGACCAGCTAAGGGTGAGCCAAGCAGTTGTTTTTTTTAAAAATATATTTTATTGTTTTTTTACAGAGAGGAAAGGAGAGGGATAGAGAGTGAGAAACATCGATGAGAGAGAAACATCGATCAGCTGCCTCCTGCACACTCCCTACTGGGGATGTGCCCACAACCAAGTTACATGCCCTTGACCGGAATCGAACCTGGGACCCTTCAGTCCGCAGGCCGACGCTCTATCCACTGAGCCAAACCGGTTAGGGCGTGGGGTGAGCCAAGCAGTTTTTAAAAATATATTTTTATTGATTTCAGAGAGGAAGGGAGAGGGAAACATCAATGATGAGAGAAAATCATTGACCGGCTGTTTCCTGCACGCCCTACTGGGGATCAAACCTGCAACCCAGGCATGTGCCCTGACTGGGAATTGAACTGTAACCTCTTGGTTCATGGTTCAACCACTGAACCAACCAGCTGGGCTAGAGTCAAACATTTTTAACCAAATGGCAAAGACTTCAATTAACTTCAATGACCTAGAAACCCTGTGGACTTCTGGCAGCATGGGGGAGAAAAACCTGGGATGAGGGAGACCTGAGTTTGCATCTGAACACTACTTCCTTGTTGAAGTTTTTCATTTTTTAGCAATTAAGTATTCAGAAGTTAACTAAATTACACATCTCTATTTATATATATAAAAGCCTAAGCGACCATTATGACCGGTTGACCAGTCCCTATGATGCGCACTAACCACCAGGGGACAGGGGCTCATTGCAGGAGCTGCCTCCTGGTGGTCAGTGCACTCCCACAGCCAACCTCCTGTGGCCATCCAACCTCCCACGGTCCCTCCCCTGGCCAGCCGGCCCTGATCGGCCCCAATCGGGACTGGGTGAAAGGGTCCCGATCAGCTGGATCGCTGGCCAGGCCGAGGGACCCCTGGGCCTCTATATCTCTATAATAGAGTTAACATCTGTTTCACAGGATGGTAAAAATATGATTGATAGGATTATAAGGCCTTTAGTGTAGTGCCTGTGAAATAGTGTTCAAAAGTTGCTGCCTTCTCCCTTTGTTGGGGGTCCCCTATTCTCAGGTCTGACCTCTCAATCATTCTTATTGAGGCACTTACAAGGCTGGGGACTGTACTAGGACAATGGCATTGCTTCTGGTTTATTGTAGGGACGATCTTAAGCTTTCTAGGCAGAGGACATTCAGCCAAATCTTTTCCTTTCAAAGATGAGCACATAGGATGGGAGTTCAGAGGCTTGGTCTGGTCATACAGACAGGTAGTCACAGAACCAGTGACTGAGCCTACACGCCCTTACACTCCCTATTTGAAATCCTCCCAATACTGGCACATTGGCTCAATGGCTTCTTTCTCTAAAAATAGCCATGAGAGAAGGGAGTGAAAAGGAAATTTTCAGAGACGTGTGCATTAGGGGCACCCTGCTGGTATCTAGTGACCAGCCAGGTCTCCCCTCCTAGTAAGGTTTGACTTAGGACAATCCCCACAAGCTCCCCCCCCCCCCCCCCCCCCCCGTCCCAGCTTCTCCCAGCCCCGCCTGCCCTTCCCTGCTAACAGGATTGGGGAGGCCGCTGGCTCAGGGCTCACAGAATCCCCTGGGAATTAATTGTAGAGCCATGACTCAGCTTTATGTTTGAGGGAGGGTTGGGGGTAGGGAGTCTTGGGTGGCCCAGTTTGTTTGTAGAGGCATGTGCTAGGAGTCAGTTTCCGCCTGCCAGGCCAGAACACTCCAGAAAGTTCCTGGCCCAGCCGGAAAGCCCCAGGAGCCTCCGCCCGCCGCCTTCCCCCATCTACCCCCCTGCCTCCGCCCCACCCCCGCCCCCGCGTGCTTGCCACCAAGCTGCTGGCCCCGTCTTGTGTGTGTGTGTGTGTGTGTGTGTGTATGTGTGTGTGTGTGTGTGGTTTTTTAAAAAAACATATATATATTGATTTCAGAGAGGAAGGAAGAGTGGGAGAGAGATAGAAACATCAATGATGGGAGAGAATCATTGATTGGCTGCCTCCTGCATGCCTCCCACTGGGGACCAAGCCCTGGGCATGTCAGGGAACCAGAATCAAACCTGGGACCCTTCATTCCGCAGGCTGACGCTCTATCCACCCAGCCAAACCGGCTAGGGCTTGGTCTTGTGTTTTTTTAGTTTTTTTCCCCTGAAAACATAAAAAGAAGCCGAGAAAAAGGAGATCTTTATTTCTCGCACTAGCTAGTGTATCAGACAAAACCACTGGGAAGTTTTGTAACTCACCCAAGCCAGAGGAATAGGGTGGCCAGACGGGGAATGGAAGGTGCCCACGGCCCCAGCGAGCGTGCCCGGCTGGGGCTGGGGCCGCTGGCTTCTCCCCACCGCCACCTCACCCTGTTCCCTTGGGACCTTCGGAGGTCGAAGGCCCTTGGGAGTGGTTCTTCTCTTCTGGACCCGCCCCACCTGTGGGCCAGCCCCACCCCTTCCCGTGGTGCCCGCTCCGGGTCTCCGCTGCCCAGCCTTCTTAATGAGCCGTGCTGTCCCACTGAACTGCACAGGTCCGGCTGCTTGAGGGCGCTCAGTTAGTGGGGAGGATGATAGCTATGGGTGCTTACTCCTACAGTAAGGCTCGCCCCTGAGAAATCGCCAGCAGTGCTCTTCACCTGAAATAGCCCAGTTTCCTCTTTTAACCAAAAGCCCACTTCTTTCACATTTATAAAATAGCTAGTGGCCCGGTGCATGGAATTCGTGCACATTAAAAGGGGATTAATTAGCCCTGACCAGTTTGGCTCAGTGGATAGAGCGTCGGCCTGCGGACTGAAGGGTCCCAGGTTCGATTTCAGTCAGGGGCATGTACCTTGGTTGCGGGCACATCCCCAGTGGGAGGTGTGCAGGAGGCAGCTGATCGATGTTTCTCTCCCATCGATGTTTCTAATTCTCTATCCCTCTCCCTTCCTCTCTGTAAAAAAATCAATAAAATATATTTTTAAAAAGGGGGAATAATTAGAGGGAATAATATTGCTATTTGCCCTTTCTCTATAATAGAAGTGTGAGAGATGAAAGAAAATTAGTAAAATGTATATGAAAACTTTCCTCCTTTTGGAGTCTGGGGCGCACCATGGGACCCAGAGTCAAGTCCCCGTCCACCCACATGTGCCTCAAAATTGCATGAGACCCAGACCCGGCCGCCCCCGCACCCCCCCCCCCCCCCCCGTTGGGCTAGATCCAGACCTGGCTAGTCCCACCCTTGTCAAGCCCCGCCAGGGAGGGGATGTAGCCTCACCAGGCCTGGCACCAGGACGGGGGGCGTGGCCTGAGGTCCCCCAGCCCAGACCGGAGCGGGGGGAGGGGGTGTGCCTTGAGGTCCCAAGTCAAGCCCCATCAGGTGGGGGACATGGCCTGAGATCCCCTGTCAAACCCCGCTGGGTGGGAGCATGGCCTGAGGTCCCCCATCAAGACCTGACAGGCAAGGGGGGCGCAGCCTCAGGTCCCCCGGCTCGGCACCTGGTGGGGGCACAGCCTCAGGTCCCCTGTCAAGCCCCACCAGCAGAGGGGTGCAGCCTCAGGTCCCCCGTCAAGCCCCACCAGCAGGGGGGTGCAGCCTCAGGTTCCCCGTCAAGCCCCACTGGGTGGGGAGCATGGCCTGAGGTCCCCTGTCAAGCCCTGCCAAGCAGGGGTGTGCAGCCTCAGGTCCCCTGGCCTGGTGCTGGGGCGGGTGGTGCAGCCTGAGGTCCCCCGGCCTTGTGCCGGGGTGGGGGGGGTGGGGCTTGAAGTCCCCTGTCAAGCCCCACCTGGTGGGGGGCGTGGCCTGAGGTCCCCCAGCCTGGCGCTGGGGCGGGGAAAGCAGCCTGAGGTCCCCTAGCCCAGCATCAGGATGGGAAGCACACCTTGAGGTCCCCAATCAAGCCCTGCTGGGTGGGGGGTGCAGCCTGAAGTCCCCTGTCAAGCCCCACCAGGTGGGAGGTGCGGCCTGAGGCCCCCTGTCAAGCCCCACAGGGGTGGGGGAGGGCATAGCCTCAGGTCCCTGCTGATTGCTCGTTAAGGCTCCTTATGGGAACTTGGCCTCAGCTGTGGGTACAGCCATCTTTGTGATGGAGTGATGGTCAATTAGCTTATTCCCTCTTTATTAGATAGGATTTTGTTTGGGTATATTTTATACATTTTTTAAAAAATGTATTTTGATTGATTTCAGAGAGGAAGGGAGGGTGAGATAGAAACATCAATGATGAGAGAGAACCATTGATTGGCTGCCTCCTGCAAGCCCCACACTGGGGATCCAGCCCACAGTCCGCACATGTGCCATGACCAGAGTCAAACAGTGACCTCCTGGTTCATAGGTCAACACTCAACCACTGAGCCAGCCAGTAGGGCCTGGTTATTTTCTGCATTTTTGATAATGGAAGCCTGTTAAATATCAGGACTAACAGTAAGTATATAAGTTACTAATAAAGCAATATCTTGGTTCAAAAGGCATATGAAATCAGCCGCATTACCATAGCCACCTGCCTTCTGAAGGCTGGTATAGGGAGATAGCTGAGATTAGAATCAGGGAAGGGGGGGTGGGGTGGGGAAAAAAAAGAATCAGAGAAGGTATTCGATTTTAAAATTGTTTCATCACCTACAATAACTTCTTTCTTTTTTTTTTTTTTTTTTTTTAAATATATTTTATTGATTTTTTACAGAGAGAAAGGGAGAGAGATAGAGAGTTAGAAACATCGATCAGCTGCCTCCTGCACACCCTCCACTGGGGGTGTGCCCGCAACCAGGGTACATGCCCTTGACCGGAATCGAACCCAGGACCCTTCAGTCCGCAGTCCGATGCTCTATCCACTGAGCCAAACGGGTTAGGGCAATAACTTCTTTCTTGAGGCACAGCACCTCCCACAATTCTTTTGCTACCCAAAACATCACCTCCTCCAGGGATGGCACGTAGAACCTCCTTGCGAATGCTACAATTCCCTCAGCCTCCTTGAGCTTACGAAGTGATTTTTTAAAAATATTTTTTAAATATATTTTATTGATATTTCACAGAGAGGAATGGAGAGGAATAGAGAGCTAGAAACATCGATGAGAGAGAAACATTGATCAGCTGCCTCCTGCACACCTTCCACTGAGGATGTGCCCGCAACCAAGGTACATGCCCTTGACCGGAATCGAACCTGGGACCCTTCAGTCCGCAGGCCGACGCTCTGTCCACTGAGCCAAACCGGTTTTGGCACAAAGTGATTTTTTTTTAAGTGGTAGTGTTTTTTTACAAAGGTATTTGTATTTTTAATATATTTTTATTAATTTCAGAGAGGAAGGGAGAGGGATAGAGAGATAGAAACATCAATGATGAGAGAAAATCATTGCTTGGCTGCCCCCTGCAGGCCCCCTACTGGGGGGATGGAGCCCGCAACCGCAGCATGTGCCCTTGGCCTGAATGGAACCTGGGACCCTTTAGTCCGCAGGCCAACGCTCTATCCACTGAGCCAAATCAGCTAGGGCTCAAAGTGATTTTCGTGTGTGTGTGTGTGTGTGTGTGTGTGTGTGTGTGTGTGTTTATTAATAACTAGAGGCCTGGTGCATGAAATTTGTGCACAGGTAGGGTCCCTAGGCCTGGCCGGTGATCAGGGCTGATCTGTGGGGCGACCAGCAGGGCAATGGGGGGTGGCCTGTGGGCGCCTGCCTTGGCTGGCCTGGGGCCTATGGGTTGGGGGCAGCTCCTACATTGAGCTTCTGTCCCCTGGTGGTCTGCACGTCATAGCGACTGGCCGTTCCACTGGTCGTTCCGCTGTTTGGTCGATTTGCATATTAGGCTTTATTATACAGGATTTTTTAAGACAGAGAAACATTGATGGGTTGCCTCCTGCATGCCCCTGACCAGGACAGAACCTGCATCCAAGGTATGTGCCCTGACTGGGAAACAAAACCTCAGCTACCCAGTACACCAGATGATGCTCCAGCCAACTGAGCCACACTAGCCAGAGCCAAAGTGATTATTTGCAAAGTACTCAGTGCTAGTCTATGCAGGCAATAACATTTTATATTTATTTTTTATATATATATTTTATTGATTTCAGAGAGGAAGGGAGAGGTGGAGAGAGATAGAAACATCAATGATAAAAGAGAATCATCGATTGGCTGTGTCCTGCATGCCCCCTACTGGGGATTGAGCCCACAACTGGGTCATGTGCCCTGCTGGGAACTGAACCTGTGACCTCCTGCTTCATAGCTTGATACTCAACCACTGAGCTACACTAGCTGGGCTATATTTATTTCATAATAAAACACCTACTCAATAACCTTGACTGATCTAGCCCTAGGAACTGTTGTTTTCTCCAAGGTTATTTCAGATTTCCCCAAGCTCTATTTCTTTTTCTTTTTAATATATTTTTATTGATTTCAGAGAGGAAAGGAAAGGCAGAGAGAGATAGAAACATCAATGATGAGAATCTTTGATCAGCTGCTTCCTGCATGCCCCCTGTTGGGGATCGAGCCTGCAATCCAGGCATGTGCCTTTGACAGGAACCAAACCTGGGACCCTTCACTCTGTAGGCCGACGCTCTATCCACTGGCCAAACTGGCTAGGGCCAAGCTCTATCTCTCTCTCTTCTTTTCAAAATAATTTTTATTGATTTCAGAGAGGAAGGGCGAGAGAGAGAGAGAGAGAAATATCAATGATGAGAAAGAATTATTGATTGGCTGCCTCCTGCATGCCCCCGACGGGGGATCAAGCCCACAACCCCGGGCATATGCCCTTGGCTGGAATGGAACCCAGGTCCCTTCAGTCTGCAGGCCAACGCTATCCACCTAGTCAATCCAGCTAGGGCCCAAGCTCTATTTCTTAACAAAGGTGTTTGGTAGGTCCTTGGCCATCTCTATCCTGTTCCAGCCCCCTCCCTCCCTCCACCCCAAGCTGGCTTGAAAAGTCACTGTTGTCTGCAGTGACAGTCACAGATGCTCCTGCAGTTCTGAGGGTCCTGTTGCAAATGCATATCCCCAGGAAGACTGATTTATGAGTGGCTAAGTGCCCACTGGAGAGTTCAAGTACTTTGAATGTTAACTGTGCTTTTTTATAAGCTAGCCTGGAAGCCTAAGCACCTCTTAGATTTCCAGTTACAAACCTACAAAGGAAAGTCTACCTGTATGTGCCATTCCATGATACTGGATTTTCTTCAAAGGCAAGTATTTAGTGAAAAGCTTGGTTAGCTTTGAGGTACACATAAACTCACAAAGTGCTCTTATGGAATGTTGATACAATTTTTTTTTTTACTCTATTTATTGTTGAAGTGAAATTCACATAACATAAAATAACTATTTTCACCCTAGCTGGTTTGGCCAAGTGGATAGAGTCTTAGCCTGTGGACTGAAGGGTCCCAGATTCGATTCTGGTCAAAAGCACATGCCCGGGTTTCAGGCTCAACCCCCAGTAGGGGGCGTGCAGGAGGCAGCCGATCAATGATTCTCTCTCATCTTTGATGTTTCTATTTCTCCCTCTTCCTTCCTCTCTGAAATCAATTAAAAATATTTTTTTAAAAACACATTTTCAAGTGTACAATTCAGTGGTACCTAGTACATTTTACAATGTTGTGCAACTATTACCTCAATCTAGTTCTAAAACATCTTTGTAACCCCCAAATGCAAATGATTGTTAAAGGGGCTCTTTGCCCAAGCCTAAGGATCGTGCCAGGCCTTTTCCAACAAGGAGGCTGTGGAGGAGACTACTTCTAGGATACAAGCAGCTGGGACGTGAAGCATCTTCAAGGGAAGGAAGCCTTTAAAGGACTTCCCAGTGTAGGACTGCAAGTTTCTCCCTCTCTTCTAAATGAGTGAATACCAAAATATGGTCATCAATCTTACTGCTTACCTGGCATAATGGTTTAGGACTGTACAGAGTGAAGGTAAAAGGGGTGCTGGTTGTGAAACCTAGGCATAACCCAGAACCAGGCATGCACAAACAAGCCCTGTGGGCTCGGGCAGCATGGCAAAAGCCTGTAAAACCTGAGTAGGAGTCCAGGTTCAACATCTTTACTGAACTGGAGCTTATTTTTAACCTTTAAATAATTTTAGGTAAGCCAGTACTTTTAAGTTTCCCCATGTGCCCACCCGTGAAAGTCAAATACTACCTAAACTCAGTGTGGTGGGATGAGGGTTAGTAAACATAAAAGGCCCCAGTACGTGGCACATAAAAGCACTAAAACATTGGAGTCCTTGCTCAGGCACCTAATTCTCAATGACACCTCTCTAAGGTACTCAGCAGTACACTTAGAATATAGTTAACTACTGCTAGAAATGTGGCATTTCTATCTCAGCATCCTTTCATAAGTAACTATAAGCTGAGGCATCAGCCAAACCCTTTCATTTTAAAAATATAAGACGTAGCTCTGGCTTGTGTGGCTCAATGGTTAGGGCGTGGGCCAGCACACTGGAGGGTCTCGGGATTGATTCCTGGTCAAGGCAAGTACCTGGGTTGCAGATTCAATCCCCAGCCCTGGTTGGGGCACGTGTGGGAGGGGGCTGATTGATGTGTCTCTCTCAAATCATGTTTCTCTCTCTCTCGCCCCCCTCCCACTCTCTAAAAATCAATGAAAAAATTTCCTCAGGTGAGAATGAACAAAAATAAAATAAATATAAGTAGGGATCAGAGTGGCTAATGCACTTGTGCATGACTGAGCAAGCCAGCGCTTGAACTCACATCTCCTGACTGCTAGTTTAAGCCTCACTTTCTCTTTGATGTTGAATCCAGATTAAATATCAGGGCTTCGATATATCAGATGTATTTACAGAAATTACTAGCCATGACCTTTCCATCTAACTGCCTCTCCTCTGCCTGTTTGGGGAATAACCCCAAGTCCCTTTTGAGACCACCCTTACATGGGGTCAAACCTCTCCACCCATCTTGAGGAACCCATGCCAGTAGCCCTTATTTTTTGGGGACCCACAAACTCAACCCACTGTAAATAAACAGGTTTAATTTATTTATTATTTTTGTTTTAAAAAATATTTTTATTGATTTCAGAGAGGAAGGGAGAGGAATAGAGACATCAATGATGAGAGAATCATTGATCGGCTGCCTCCAAGCAGGTTTTATTATTATTATTATTATTTTTAATATATTTTATTGATTTTTACAGAGAGGAAGGGAGAGGGATAGAGAGTTAGAAACATCGATGAGAGAGAAACATCGATCAGCTGCTTCCTGCACACCCCCTACTGGGGATGTGCCCGCAACCAAGGTACATGCCCTTGACCAGAATCGAACCTGGGACCCTTCAGTCCGCAGGCCGACGCTCTATCCACTGAGCCAAACCGGTTAGGGCTTATTATTTTTTTTAATCTAAGAATACCATTTGTCTAAAAGAAAGAGATCACAATGCAATTAATACTCTTATTTGTTCAGATTCCTAACCTTTTCTAAGAGAAAAATTACCATTGATTTTAGATTTTATAAAAAACACAAACTGTGCAGACCCTTCTGATCTCAAAATAAAAGAGGCAGACAGGACATCGCTCAACTTATTTTGAGTTTATTTACTTTGAAGTAAACAGTTGGGAAAAAAACGAGTTTGGTATGAGTATTACAAAAAAGGACAAAAGATGGCAGTATAAACACATCTCTACGTTTCACCAAGGGGAAAAAAGCAAGTTCATAACTTCACAAAAACACACAGTTCAACTTTGCAAACAATCCCCAAAGTTCAGAGTTGCTGAAAGGCAAATACTTAAGGCAATAATGCAAAGCCTTGCATCCCATCCCTCTCCTAACAAACATGAGCAATCTGTGAAAGGCTTCCTAATCCACCTCCTCAATGGTGGGGCCAGAGCCAGAACCCCCTTTGGGGGCCTGAGCCCCAAAGCCAGCAGCTCCTGGGCCACCCGCCCCCTGGTACAGTCCGCTGATGATGGGGTTACACACCTGCTCCAGCTCCTTCCTCTTGTGCTCAAACTCCTCCTTTTCCGCCAGCGTGTTGGAGTCCAGCCAGGAGATCACCTCCTGGCACTTGTCCAGCACCTTCTTCTTGTCGGCCTCGCTGATCTTGCCTTTGAGGCCCTCGTCCTCCACGGCGCTCTTCATGTTGAAGGCATAGGACTCCAGGGCGTTCTTGGCAGACACCCTCTCGCGCTGGACCTCGTCCTCGGCTTTGTACTTCTCCGCCTCCTGCACCATGCGCTCGATGTCCTCCTTGCTCAGGCGGCCCTTGTCATTGGTGATGGTGATCTTGTTGGCCTTGCCGGTGCTCTTGTCCATGGCTGTGACGTTCAGGATGCCATTGGCGTCGATGTCAAAGGTCACCTCGATCTGGGGCACGCCCCTGGGGGCCGGTGGGATGCCACTCAGCTCGAAGCGCCCCAGCAGGTTGTTGTCCCTCGTCATGGCCCTCTCGCCCTCGAACACCTGGATCAGCACCCCCGGCTGGTTGTCCGAGTAGGTGGTGAAGATCTGCGTCTGCTTGGTGGGGATGGTGGAGTTGCGCTTGATCAGGGCAGTCATCACGCCTCCGGCTGTCTCCAGCCCCAGCGACAGGGGCGCCACGTCCAGCAGCAGCAGATCCTGCACATTCTCAGACTTGTCCCCCATCAGGATGGCTGCCTGCACTGCTGCCCCGTAGGCCACCGCCTCGTCCGGGTTGATGCTCTTGTTGAGGTCGCGCCCATTGAAGAAGTCCTGCAGCAGCTTCTGCACCTTGGGGATGCGGGTGGAGCCCCCCACCAGGACCAGATCGTGGATCTGGGCCTTGTCCAGCTTGGCGTCCCGCAGAGCCTTCTCCACGGGCTCCAGCGTGCCCCGGAACAGGTCTGAGCACAGCTCCTCGAACCGCGCCCTAGTGATGGACGTGTAGAAGTCGATGCCCTCGAACAGGGAGTCGATCTCCAGGCTGGCCTGCGTGCTGGACGACAGGGTCCTCTTGGCCCTCTCGCAGGCGGTGCGCAGCCGCCTCACGGCTCGCTTGTTCTGGCTGATGTCCTTCTTGTGCTTCCGCTTGAACTCCTCCACGAAGTGGTTCACCAGCCTGTTGTCAAAGTCCTCCCCTCCCAGGTGGGTGTCCCCGGCCGTGGCCTTCACCTCGAAGATGCCGTCGTCGATCGTCAGGATGGACACGTCAAAGGTGCCCCCACCCAGGTCGAAGATGAGCACGTTGCGCTCCCCCTTGCCCGTCCTGTCCAGGCCGTAGGCGATGGCGGCCGCCGTGGGCTCGTTGATGATCCTCAGCACGTTCAGGCCCGCGATCACCCCAGCGTCCTTGGTGGCCTGGCGCTGCGAGTCGTTGAAGTAGGCCGGCACGGTGATCACCGCGTTGGTCACCGCGTAGCCCAGGTACGCCTCGGCGATCTCCTTCATCTTGGTCAGCACCATGGACGAGATCTCCTCGGGGAAGAACGCCTTGGTCTCCCCTTTGTAGCTCACCTGCACCTTGGGCTTGTCCCCGTCGCTGATCACCTGGAACGGCCAGTGCTTCATGTCCGACTGCACCACCGAGTCGCCGAACTTGCGGCCGATCAGCCGCTTGGCGTCGAACACGGTGTTCTGCGGGTTCAGCGCCACCTGGTTCTTGGCCGCGTCCCCGATGAGCCGCTCGGTGTCGGTGAAGGCCACGTAGCTGGGGGTGGTGCGGTTGCCCTGGTCGTTGGCAATGATCTCCACCTTGCCGTGCTGGAAGACTCCCACGCACGAGTACGTGGTGCCCAGGTCGATGCCGATGGCCGTGGTTTTAGCCATGCCGGCGCCCTGCTCTCTCGCCGCGCGCTGAGGTTCGGGCCTTTCCTGGAAGCGGCGGACCCGGCCGGGCCCGCGACGGGAACGAGAAGCTCGGTCTCTTCCGAAGCGGGAGACTGACCGCGGGCTGCGGAGGCCGGTCCTCGGAGCTGCGGGACTGCGGAGGGCGGGGTCGGGACCACTAGCGAGGAGATCGCGGAGAAGGCAGGCCGGGGCGGGCTCGCTGCTGCCCCGCGGCGGGCGCTGAGTTTATAATTCCCCATCGAGCCCCGCCCCCCCCGCCCCCCGCCCCGCCTCCGCCTCCGCTCACCCAATCCCTAGGCTCGGCCGGGCGGCAGGTCGGGAACATTCCAGGGGGTTCCCTCCGCGCCCTGCCCTCAGGCTCCCTCTGACCAATCAGCGTCCTGGGTGCCGCCCTCCCAGAACTCTCCAGACTCTTCTGGGGCTTGCTCGGCTGGCGCATTTCTGGTGGGGGAGGAGGGGCGGAAGGGGTGCGGTGGTCATTGGGCGGAGAGGGCGGACCGGAGGGGCGGGGCGGAGGAACGCGAGGAGGGGGTGGGGCCCGCGGAATGGCCGCGGTGACGCTGGGAAGGGGGCGGCAGCAGGTTGGAGGCGTTGACGCCGCTCCCCGCAGTCGCGTTACAATGGACAGGCTGCCTCTGACCTCATGGCTAGTTTGGAAGCAGGATGAAAGGATTGAAGCCGCTCAAAGCTTTAGGGCGGGCGGGCGGGTGGGGGGTGGGGGGACACCGGCTGCGCACCGTAGATGTTGAGGGAGTTCCCACCGACTGGGGCTTCGCAATCCGAACGTTACCAAACTGGAGCGAAGGCGACGGGAGAATAGGTGAACCGGGAGGGCTGTTTGTAACGGGGTGGGTCCTTGTTTGAGGAAGTCCTGGAAGGCTCCCTGGTCTGTTTAAGTCTGAGGTGTGGGGTGTTGCCAGCCACGGGAGGGGGTCCTTTGAGGAGCTCAGGTACGCGGGATGGTCACAGCCTCTGGAAAGGGGCGAAGGAGCGGGTCTGTGTTATTGTCTCTAGATAGCAGGTTTGTTTTCGGTAAAAGGTGAGACAAAGAGACTGCCTGGAGCGCGCTGCCACACCTGACTCACTCCCACAAATCCCTAGTAGAGGGTAAAGGAGTCCTGGAAGGCAGCTAAACCCAAGTGTGGTGATTACTGTGTCTGCAGAGACCAGAAGGTAAATAATTTTAGTCCAGCGGGAGTCAACCTCAGAATAAAGTATATCAGAGACATAGGACAGGGCAATTGCGTCAGGACCTGTGAAAACTGAAAACAGCCACTGCCTTCCCACAAAGAATGCTTTTGTCAGTCTCTCCAAAAGCATGGAAGCCCTGGCTGGTTTGGCTCAGTGGATAGAGCATCAGCCTGGGGACTGAAGGGTCCCGGGTTCGATTCCTGGTCAGGGGCACATGCCAGGGTTGCAGGCTCGATCCCCATAGGGGGTGTGCAGGAGGCAGCCAACCAATGATTCTCTCATCATTGATGTTTCTCTCTCTTCCTCTCTGAAATCAATAAACACATTTTTTTTAAAAAGCATGGAAGATTGTCTGGAAGAGATATTTGTACACCAAAAAGATACTTGTACCTGGGGTTCATGGCAGCATTATTCACAGTAGCCATGAGGTAGAAGCAGCCCAAGAGTCCCTGGAGGGAGTAAATGAATAAAATGTGGATATATAATGCAATATTCAGCCTTAAAAAGGAAGGAAAATCAGACACATGCTATAGTGTATAATTCCACTAATCTGTGCTATCCAAAGTAGTTGAATTCAGAGACAGAAAGTGGTGATTTCGGGAAGTGGGAATTTCCTCTCTGTGTTTGGGCTATACGGTTCTTCCTGGGCTGCTTTGTAGCAATTTGAGAGTTTTGAGCATCACCTTCTGCTTGAACTCTTTGGGGACAGAATCTAGGAGGAACTTCAGGCTGAGACTAGACTTCCAACGGACTCACCAGAGCAGCTCAACCCACTCTCGGCCTGGGAGTTTTCTCAGATGCCCGATGAAGAAGATTCAGCTGGCACGCAAGCTGTCTCAGAAGTGCTAGCAAAGAACCTTATAACTTGACTCTCAACCCTAGTACCAAATTCCCTTCCACCAAAACGGTCGCCCCAACAGCAGGACAGAAAAAACTTCAAGGGGTCTGGGCTGGGGCTGAGTCAAATCACGAGGAGATGTGGAGTGAGGACAGTGGCAAGGGTTCAGAAAGGTTGTGATGAAGGATAAGGACTGAGGCTATTATATAACATGTATCTGAATCAATCAGGAGGCCCAAGATTTAGTTATTGGCTATTACATGGAGATCCTTCTAATGGTATTATTGAGAATTATGACATGAAGTCAATTTAGGTATACACTTATACTTATTTGAATTGTAACAAATTTTTTGATGTGCTGTTTCCATTTTTAGTAGCAAATGTGTGTAGAGGGCATCTTTTTAAAATTTTGAGGCATAGCTGAAAGAAAAATAAAAAAGAAAGTGGTGATTTCCAGGAGCTGGTGGGAGTAGGGGATGGTGAGCTGTTTAATGGACATAGAATTTCAGTTTTTGCAAGATAAAGAGTTCTGGAGATTGGTTGGACAACAATGTGCATGAACTTACTACTGAACTGTACACCTAGAAATGGTTCAGATGGTAAATTGCATGTTATGTGTATTTTAGCACAATTAAAAATAATACACAGACTAAAGAAGTACTCTGCCAAGACTATCTCATTTTTTCTCAACAGGTCTCGGAAAACCATGGCTGCTGCTAAGGGAATGGCCATCGGCATCGACCTGGGCACCACGTACTCGTGCGTGGGAGTCTTCCAGCACGGCAAGGTGGAGATCATTGCCAACGACCAGGGCAACCGCACCACCCCCAGCTACGTGGCCTTCACCGACACTGAGCGGCTCATCGGGGACGCGGCCAAGAACCAGGTAGCCATGAATCCTCAGAATACTGTCTTTGATGCCAAACGCCTGATTGGCAGAAAATTTAATGATCCTGTAGTACAATCAGATATGAAACTATGGCCTTTTCAAGTAATCAATGAAGGAAGCAAGCCCAAAGTATTGGTATCGTACAAGGGGGAAAAAAAGGCTTTTTACCCGGAAGAAATCTCTTCTATGGTGCTGACTAAGATGAAGGAGACTGCTGAGGCTTTTTTGGGCCATCCCATCACCAACGCTGTGATCACTGTGCCCGCCTATTTCAATGACTCTCAACGCCAGGCCACCAAGGATGCAGGCGTGATTGCAGGTCTCAATGTGCTAAGAATAATCAATGAACCAACAGCTGCTGCCATTGCCTATGGCTTAGATAAAGCAGGTCAGGGAGAGCGACAGGTCCTGATCTTTGATCTGGGTGGAGGCACATTTGATGTGTCCATCCTGACGATCGACGACGGCATCTTCGAGGTGAAAGCCACGGCCGGGGACACCCACCTGGGAGGGGAGGACTTTGACAACAGGCTGGTGAACCACTTCGTGGAGGAGTTCAAGCGGAAGCACAAGAAGGACATCAGCCAGAACAAGCGAGCCGTGAGGCGGCTGCGCACCGCCTGCGAGAGGGCCAAGAGGACCCTGTCGTCCAGCACGCAGGCCAACTTGGAAATTGATTCACTTTATGAGGGCATCGACTTCTACACGTCCATCACCAGAGCCCGCTTTGAAGAGCTGTGTGCAGACCTCTTTAGGGGCACGCTGGAGCCCGTGGAGAAGGCTCTTCGGGACGCCAAGATAGATAAGGTGAAAATCCATGACATTGTTTTAGTGGGGGGCTCCACCCGCATCCCCAAGGTGCAGAAGCTGCTGCAGGACTACTTCAATGGGCGCGACCTCAACAAGAGCATCAACCCGGACGAGGCGGTGGCCTACGGGGCAGCAGTGCAGGCAGCCATCCTGATGGGGGACAAGTCTGAGAATGTGCAGGACCTGCTGCTGCTGGACGTGGCGCCCCTGTCGCTGGGGCTGGAGACAGCTGGAGGCGTGATGACTGTCCTGATCAAGCGCAACTCCACCATCCCCACCAAGCAGACGCAGATCTTCACCACCTACTCGGACAACCAGCCGGGGGTGCTGATCCAGGTGTTCGAGGGCGAGAGGGCCATGACGAGGGACAACAACCTGCTGGGGCGCTTTGACCTGACTGGAATCCCTCCTGCACCCAGGGGAGTTCCTCAGATTGAAGTGACTTTTGACATAGATGCTAATGGTATTCTTAATGTAACAGCCACGGACAAGAGCACCGGCAAGGCCAACAAGATCACCATCACCAATGACAAGGGCCGCCTGAGCAAGGAGGACATTGAGCGCATGGTTCTGGATGCTGAGAAATATAAAGCTGAAGATGAGATCCAGAGAGAGAAAATTGCTGCAAAAAATGCCTTAGAATCCTATGCTTTTAACATGAAGAGTGCTGTGAGTGATGAAGGCTTGAAGGGTAAGATTAGTGAGTCTGATAAAAAGAAAATTCTGGATAAATGCAACGAGGTCCTTTCGTGGCTGGAGGCCAATCAACTAGCTGAGAAAGATGAGTTTGATCATAAGAGAAAGGAACTGGAGCAAGTGTGTAACCCAGTCATCACAAAACTCTACCAGGAGGGATGCACTGGGCCTACCTGTGGAACAGGGTACACACCTGGGAGGGCTGCCACAGGCCCCACCATTGAAGAAGTAGATTAATCTTATCTGGAGCTGGAGGGTCCTAGGGTGCCTCTAAGGTGAATTTGTTCCCTTCATCATCAAACATTGTTATGACTCTTGAATTGACTGGACCTGAGCCTAAGTTACCTTCGTTTTGGAATTCTAATGGAGGAGTCTCATGTGCCATCTTTTTACACTCCAGTGTTCCATTTCTGACTTGGAATCAGACTTTTAGGAAAACTAGGCCCCTCTCTGAACCATTTGATGAATCTTTCTGATATTTAGTTCCAGCCTCCCCAACTTTCTTCTTCCTGTGTGGATGGTTGTTTGTCACTCAGTAAATTTGTTCCTGAAACAAATTTCTTCTGGTATCATTAGACCGTGAGTGTATCTTGAAAAGTAAAGAAAAGTTTATGGAGAGAGCATGTGTGGTCTGATTGTGAGCTAATTGTGGATGATTAAGTTGGTAAGGACAAAGTATTTGACTTTTCATGAGCTAATTGTTACAAGCAGGAACATGCCTTGCCCATCAGGCACTTTCAGCCCCAGCTGGAGCAGTTGCTAACTGATTACTACTTATATTCAATGATAGACTAGTTTAAGTGCTTAGGATTCAGCTGCTGGGGTTGGGTGCGGGCAGCCAAACTTCTCCTTGATGTTACCTACAGGTGGGGTCTAGATCCAGTGTCTGTGCACTGAGTCCATTATTACATCTTTTTTTTTAAAAATTGTTTTTGTTGCTTTTAGAGGGAGAGGGAGAGGGAGAGGAAACATTGACTAGCTGCCTCCTGCACGCCCACTACCTGGGATCAAGCTGCAACCAGGGCCTGTGCCCTGATGGGGAATCAAACCAATGACTTCTAAAAGCATAGGCTGATGCTCAACCAATGGAGCCACCATGGCCAGGGCTGCTAGTATGTCTTTTATGTGTATAAAACATTTCTACGACACACTCCTGACAAATGAGTACTTTTGTGTAAGATGAGAAATGGAGGATTTAGTATGGTCTTATTCCTTGAAAAAATATTTTCACCTATTATATCATCCTATCTAATAAAGAGGGAATATGCTAATTAACCATCACTCCGTCACAAAGATGGCTGCACCCACAGCTGAGGCCAAGTTCCCATAAGGAGCCTTAACAAGCAATCAGCAGGGACCTGAGGCTACGCTCTCCCCTGCCCCCGTGGGGCTTGACAGGGGACCTAAGCCCGCCTTCCACACGCAGCAGGGCTTGACAGGGGACCTCAAGGTGCGCTTCCTGTCCTGGTGCTGGGCTAGGGGACCTCAGGCCGCGCCCCCCGCCAGGTGGGGCTTGACAGGGGGACTTCAGGCCACAACCCCCACCAGCAGGGCTTGACAGGGGACCTCAAGGTGCACTTCCTGTCCTGGTGCTGGGCTAGGGGACCTCAGGCTGCTTTCCCCGCTCCAGCGCCAGGCCAGGGGACCTCAGGTTGTGGCCCCACTTGGTGGGGCTTGACGGGGGACCTGAAGGTGCGCTTCCCGTCATGGTGCTGGGATAGGGGACCTCAGGCTGCTCCCCCTGTCCCAGCGCCAGGCCAGGGGACCTCAGGCCGCGCCCCCCACCTGGCAGGGCTTGACAGGGGACCTCAGGCCATGCCCCCCACCAGGTGGGACTTGACAGGGGACCTCAGGCCGCACCCCCCGCCCCAGCACTGAGCCAGGGGATCTGAGGCTGTGCCCCCCCTGCCTGGCGGGGCTTGACGGGACCTCAAGGTGCACCCCCAGTGCTGGGTCGGGGGATCTCAGGCCGCGTCCCCCGCCCAGGAGGAACCTGAGGCTGTACCCCCCTGCTGATGGGGCTTGACAGGGGACCTGAGGCTGTTACCCCCTCCCGGTGCCGGGCCGGGGGACCTGAGTCTGCACCCCCCCCACCGCCGCCTGGTGGGGCTTGATGGGGGACCTCAGGCCATGCCCCCGACCCAGCGGGACTTGACAGGGGATCTCAGGCCATGTCCCACACCTGGTGGGGCTTGATGGGGGACCTCAAGGCACACCCCGCCATCCCGGTCTGGGCTGGGGGACCTCAGGCCACGCCCCCCGTCCTGGCGCCAGGCCAGGGGACCTGAGGCTATGTTCCCTGCCCTTCAGGGCTTGACAAGGGTGGGACTAGCCAGGTCTGGATCTATCCCAATGGAGGTGGGGGGGGGGAGGCGGCCGGGTCTGGGTCTCACACGATTTTGAGGCGCATGTGGGTGGACGGGGACTTGACTCTGGGTCCCATGGTGTGCCCCAGACTCTGACTGGAGGTAGGTTTTCATATACATTTTACTAATTTTCTTTCATCTCTGACACTTCTATTATAGAGAAAGGGCAAATAGCAATATTAAATTATTTCCTCTAATTAATCCCCTTTTAATGTGCACGAATTTCGTGCACTGGGCCACTAGTTTATTTATAAAAATGTTGGTGACATGGGCATAGAAATATGTGTAACTGCGTTTGTAACCCTTTGTATTTGAGGGGGCATATTTGGATGTGATTGTTACCAAACTCAAGGGGTTTTTGCCACCGAGGTGCTCTGTTCAAGAGCGAGACATGGTTGTCACAGGGTAGTTTTACTTGCAGCAAATCAAGGAGATGGGATTCATATCCAAAGCTCTGTCTCCTTAAAGGAAGCTTAGTCATTGCTTATGTACACTATTGGGTCAATTACATGTTGATTTCTTCTCTGCAGTGCTTTATCGGGTTGAGTTTCCTGTCCTCTTATCCTGCTTACTGCTGCATCTGCAGAATACTGCTATATGTTAACATTTAGCAGGAAATAGCATTTAGAACTGCCCAAACCTTAGGACCCTTGTCCTAGCTAACAATGAGGATGGCTATTTATTTCCATCCTCCAGGCAGTCTGCTTAGTTTCACTCAGTCCATTACAGGACAGCCCGAGACAAAAGTGTGTAAGAAATGTGGCCTGAGATGGGTCCTTGAGAGAAATATATTGGGAGGGAACCTTTAATAAAACCAAGATTTGTGCTCAAGCTTCTGATCTTGGGGGACTCAACATGTCTTTTTCTTCTTTTTTTTCTAATCCTCACCGGAGGATATTTTCCCATTGATTTTTAGAGAGAGTGGGAGAGGGAAAGAGAAATATCAATGTGAGAGAAACACATCAATTGGTTGCCCCCTGCACAGCCCTGACCAGGGCCTGTCGGGGAGGAACCTGCAGCCGATGCCCTTGACCGGAATCGAACCCGTAACCTTTTGGTCCGCAGGCCTACGCTCTATCCAGAGCGAAACCGTCAGGGCAACGCAACATTCCTTTTTAATTTTTAAGGCAGTGTAACAGATATAGAGAGTGGAGAAATTCTGGAGTCTCACAAACTCCCCAGCAGCTTCCAATAGGAAGTGTCTGTAGGGTCGCACTGCGATGCCACAGGAAACAGCGCAGGAAGACGCTTCCTGGGCCCTAGGCCGGCCGCGCCTGCGCGGTGAGCCCGTGGCGGAGGCTGTCGGGAGGCAGGAAGCGCCGCCCCGCCCCGCCCCGCGCTCTGGCCCCTCCTGTGAGCCCTGCCTCGCGGATCCCTGTGCTGGCGGGTGCCCCGCTTCTGCACTCCGAGCTCCCCGCGGCGCTCCCGCCCCGCCTCGCGCCGTCCCAGGGGCCGCCCCGCGCTCGGTTCCCGCCCGGCCTCTGGCCCCGGGCACCAGGCCCTCGCTTTCCCTCTCCGGCCGGCAGCCCGCCGCACGAGCACCATGGTAGGTACTGTGACGTCACAAGGAGGCGCCCTGGGGGAGAGCGCGCGGGTCGGTCGGTTGAGGTCGGGGTGGGGGTCCCGGCTGCGTCCGGGGTTCTCTCCGCCCTTAGTTCCTGCACCACAAGTTCCCTGAGAAGACATCTGGGAATACAAAGGCATTTTTCCCTTTTAAGGGAAAGTTTAAGAACCCGAGGGAGAGTCGGCAGGGACCGCGGGAGAGGGGAAGTCAGATCTCAAGGAGCATTTCCTCGACGGAGACCAGGCTTGTGGGGGTTGCCGGGGGGTGGGCAGGACCCAGGAGAGTTGGCGGACTGAGAGCGAGCTGGAGAGCCCGAGGGGCGCCAGGGCTCAGGGAAGAGCGCGCGATCTTTTGGGCTCTAGCTGTCCATCCCGTCACCCAGTCTTCTGTCCTGTGAAGCTCTGAGACCTGCCCAGGTGAGGGGGGCGGGGGGCGGATACCAGTGTAGCAGAAGGCCGCTCTCCCTGCCGTGTCTCTTCCCATATGATGGTTTCCCCTCTCTCTCCAATAGCTCTTCTATTCCTTTTTCAAGTCCCTTGTGGGCAAGGATGTGGTCGTGGAACTCAAGAATGACTTGAGGTAGGTACCTATTTCAACAAGTCTGTAGGGATTGGATGTGCCCAGAGCCCTGAAACCTGTTGATTTATTTATACTTTTTATTTATTTAAAAATATATTTTTATTGATTTCAGATAGGAAGGGAGAGGGAGAGAGATAGGAACATCAATGACAAGAGAGAATCATTGATCGGCTGCCTCCTGCATGCCCCCTACTGGGGATGGAGCCTGCAACCCAGGCATGTGCCCTGACTGGGAATCGAACCATGACCTCTTGGTTCATAGGTCAATGCTCAACCACTGAGCCACAGGGGCTGGGCCCTGAAACCTCTTTACTTGAGGGCTGGGTAAGGTGGGAGAGATAAAGAATGACTTGTGCCTTAAGCTGACAGATGAGCTGTGGAGTTGTTTCTTGTATTTGAAAAAAAAATACAAAGAAATACATATCTATATATATAAAACTCTAAGCAACCAGTCGACGACAGTTTGGTTACTATGATGCACACTGACCACTAGGGGGTAGGTGCTCAATGCAGGAGCTGCCCCTGGTGGTCAGTGCGCTCCCACAGCGGGAGCACCTGGAGCGGTGGCAGCAGCAGGTGCAGTGGGGCTGGGATGAGCCAGAGCAGCACAGTGCCCGACCTGGGCTTGGGCTCCTCCCTGGCCGTCTGCCATTTCGCGCACTACTACATCCCTCGGGGGATGTCAGACTGCAGGTTTCAGCCCCATCCCTGAGGGTCCCGGGTTGCGAGAGGGTGCAGGCCAGGCTGAGGGACCCCACTGGTGCACGAATCTGTGCACCAGGCCTCTAGTACTATATATAAAGAGTTAGTACAGAGAGGTCAGAGACTGGAGGCATCACCATTTTTTCTGATTAAATTATATACTCCTTTGACCCAAGAGTCAGTTCCACAAGTAAAGATGTAGTTACAAAGACTCTTGTAAGTTTTCTTTGCAGTAACCAAAAATGGAAAACAAATAGCTATCAATAGGGACTGGGTTAAATTGTGGCGCTTCTATGTTCCACAGCTGTCACACCAGAATGAAATGTGTTGATGTGGAAAGTTGTTGCAAAATAGTATATGTGGCATAATCTCCCTTATGCACAAGAAAATGTAAAGGATAAACAGGAGACCAATCCCTTCTGCCTGTATTGCTTTTCCATTCCTTACCCCTTATATCATAACTCCTAATCATCTTTCAGAATTGGGAATTAAATGCTGTATCCTTGGACTTTTCCTGGTCTTTCTAGCCAAGTAGATCCTTCTACCAGAGTCTTATTTTCTTCATAGTGGGTGCTTCTCAAATTGTGATTTCAGAAAAATGTTTACTTTATGGCCTGTCCTTCAGACAGGGCCCCGGACCATGTTTAAGCTCACCATTGTTCCTAATGTCTACAATAGGCCTGGCATATAGCAGGAGCTTAATTAATGTGTGCTGAAAGTAAAGTAGCTAACTTTAGAGAACCTCCTTTTGAGTAGGCACTATTCTGCATACATTTAACTCATTGAATTCTCATAACACCCCTGTGACATATACTGTTGTTGCTGCTTTACATGTGAGGAAATTGAAGCTTGGGTAGGTTAAGAAACCTGCTCAAGTCTATGCAACTAGTAATGACAGCAAGGACTGAAATCCAATTCTGTCTGGATTATCTTTTTTTTTTAGAGCAAGAGGAAGAGGGAGAGAGACATCAATTTGTTGTTCCACTTATGTATACATTCATTGGTTGATTCTTGTGTGTGCCCTGATGGGAGATCAAGCCTGAAACCTTGACGTATCAGGATGGTGCTCTAACCAACTGAGCTGCCCAGCCAGGGCTTTTTTTAAACGTTATAGATAGGATCATATTCTCTATGCAGTTTTGAAACTTGCTTTTCACTTAGCAGATGTGGATATTTCTCGTCAATAAAGGTGATCTTTTTCTTTTTTTTTTTTTTTAATATATATTTTATTAATTTTTTACAGAGAGGAAGGGAGAGGGATAGAGAGCTAGAAACATCGATGAGAGAGAAACATCGATCAGCTGCCTCCTGCACATCTCCCACTGGGGATGTGCCCGCAACCAAGGTACGTGCCCTTGACCGGAATCGAACCTGGGACCCTTCAGTCCGCAGGCCGATGCTCTATCCACTGAGCCAAACCGGTTTCGGCGATCTTTAACTTTCTTAATGGCTGCATGGCATGTTTATTAACCAAGGCCTTGCTGTTGGACAGTTAGGCGGTTTCCAATTCTTTAAAACAATTTTTTTTAAATATGTTTTTATTTCCTAGCCAGTTTGGCTCAGTAGATAGAGCGTTGACCCATGGACTGAAGGGCCCCAGGCTCGATTCTGGTCAAGGGCATGTACCTCGGTTGCGGGCTCAATCCCCAGCCTTGGTTGGGGCACGTGAGGGAGGCAACCAATCGATGTGTCTCTCTCACATTGATGTTTCTTTCTCTCTGTCTTTTCCCCTCCCTCACACCCTCTCTAAAAGTCAATGGAAAAATATCCTCGGGTGAGGATAAACAAAGTGTTAGTATTGATTTTAGAGAGAGAGGAAGGGTGAGGGATAGAGAGAGAAAACATCGATGAAAGAGAAACATCAACATTGATAGGCTGTCTCCTGCACAGCTCCCCCGCCCTTCCCCTAATCTGGGACTGAGACCGAAACCCGGGCATGTTCTCTGACCAGGAATTGAACCGGTGACTTCTTGGTCCACAGGTTGACACTCATCCACTGAGCCACACTAGCTGGGTGGTTTCCAATTCTTTAGGGAAAAAATCCTTTAAATGAGATGTACATTTAAAATAGTGATACTGGCACAGGCAGTTTGACTCAGTTGATTGGCGCGTTATCCCCTATGCTGAAAGGTTGCAGGTAGGACACCTGCAGGAGGCAACGTGTTGATGTTTCTCTTTCTCTCTCCCTCCCTTCCTCTCTAAAAATCAATAAAAACAGCCCTGGCCAGTGTTGCTAAGTGGTTAGAGTGTCGACTTATGAACCAGGAGGTCACAGTTCAATTCCCAGTCAGGGCACAATGCTTGGATTGTGGGGCTCGCTCCCCATGGCGGGGGGAGTGTGCAGGAGGCAACCATCGATGATTCTCATCATTGATGTTTCTCTCTCTCCCTCTCCCTCTCTGAAATCTATGAAAATATATTTTTTTAAAAATGGAGAAAATATCCTCAGGTGAAGATAAAGAAAAAAAATCAATAAAAACATATCCTTAGGTAAAGATTTTAAAAACAATAATAAAAAAAAGTGATACCTATCACCTGATTGTCCTTTAGAAAGTTTGAATCAATGTATATTCTCTCCCCAGCAGTGTCTTCCACATTTCTTTTTTTTTTATATATATTTTATTGATATTTTACAGAGAGGAAGGGAGAGGGATAGAGAGCCAGAAACATCTATGAGAGAGAAACATCGATCAGCTGCCTCCTGCACACTTCCCACTGGGGATGTGCCCGCAACCAAGGTACATGCCCTTGACCGGAATCGAACCCAGGACCCTTCAGTCCGCAGGCCGACGCTCTATCCACTGAGCCAAACCGGTTTCGGCTGTCTTCCACATTTCTATGAGATAATTGCTCAATGGAAGAAACACTGACATGGCAGAGAGTGGTGAGGAGAGGGACTTCTACATCAGAGATTTCATTTATGACATGGGCAATGCGTATGGTACTGATGGCATAGAGATGAGGGCCATATAGAGACAGTGTGGGAGCCCATACCAACCCTAGGCAATTCTGTGAGATGACTTTTTATTTTCCTCTTTTCTCCTCCCTGGGCCTTCCACATGGCAAAAAACTTATGTTTTAGCTCCAGGTTCTAAAGCAAGGACTGTAAGATTCAAAGGAATTCCATTGGATTGGGAGAGGAGCTTTCTTTCAGGCTTGTTGTCAGACCACTTTTGTGCCAAATGTCTCGCTCTCATGAACTGAATGAAATAATACCACCTTATACAATTCCTGAAGTTACTTCACCGCTGCACATGGTGGTGAAGTGCTGTCAAAGGCTGTTCAGCAGCCAGGGATGTGGTGAAACCACCACCGAGGCAGCAGGCCTCAGACACTGGATTTCAAAGACTTAGAATTTTACAAAAATAGGGTCCAGCAGAGAACTGCCAACTTTATTTTTGGCAAGATAAGGACATTTTTAAAAACTGCCATTTACAATAATTTCATTTTTTAAAATTTAATACCAAAAAAATAGTAAGGACAATCAAAGAACAGCTATTTTCTAGTCTTGGCCAGGTAACTCAGTTGGTTAGAGCTTCATCCCCATATATGAGGTTGCAAGTTCAATCCCTGGTCAGGACACATAAAAGAATTAACCAATGAATGCATAAATAAGTTGATTTTTTTAAAAAATCAATGTTTCACCTGGCCCATGTTGCTCAGTGGTTGAGTGTCCACCCATGAACCAGGAGGTCACAGTTCAATTCTCTGTTAGAGAACATGCCCGGGTTTTTGGTTTAATTCCCAGTAGGGGGCATGTGGGAGGCAGCCAGTCAATCAGTGATCCTCTTATTATTGATGTTTCTATCCCTCTCTCTCCCTCTCTCTGAAATCAAAACATACTTTTAAAAAAATGTAATGTTTTTGCCCTAGCGGGTTTGGCTCAGTGGAGAGAGCTTCAGCCTGTGGACTGAAGGGTCCCAGGTTCAATTCCGGTTGCAGGCTTGATCCCCAGTAGGGGGCGTGCAGGAGGCAGCTGATCAATGATTCTTTCTCATCATTGATGTTTCTATCTCTCCCTCTTCCTTCCTCTATGAAATCAATAAAAAAAATTTTTTAAAAATTGATGTTTCTTTCTCTCTCCCCCTTCCTCTCCCTAAAATAAATTTTAAAGTTATTTTTAGGGGAAAAAATTGACAACCTTCAGCATACAACATACACAGTACTATTGGCCTGTGTTTCCTCTTTTGTCATGGACTTCTAATACCTTTGAGCACACGTCAGTGTTTGAGAACCAGTGGTTCTAAGGAACTTAGAATCTGGTGATGACACACAGGATGGTGAGGATGAGGGTGGCCAGGTTGGAGGGTGGCCTGGATTGAGGTGTAAAGTAATAGGACCTTGGTTTGTAGAAATCAAACTTGAAAGAGAATTACATAAATATTAGACATCAGCAAACGCTAGGGATTTATGGGATATGCGGGGTAGAGATACAATTCATGGGATTGGAAGTTGTGAGACTTAGGAAAGAAGATGAACACCATCTGACAGAAATGTTAAAAGTTGGGAGAGAGCATTGCTCACTAACATTTCAGGGTCCTCAAGCATTGGGGAAGGGAGAGGGCATCTCTTGTCCCTTCAAGAGCAATGCTAGCTGCTTTATCTACTTTATATGTGGGGCTCTGGTTCCAAATCCATAAATGAAAACAGCTGATGGTCTGGGCCCAGACAGATATATACTGAGTCCTTGTTTGTTCTAAAATTGGGCAAGTTACACACCCTCTCTGAGCCCCTGGATGGTAATAGCTACTTTGTAAAGTTGCTAAAGATTATAAAAGTGGCTGTAAAAATTATACATGCTATACAGAATACAGGAGAAATATAAGATGGTAGCTCTCAAGAGTGGATTGGTATAGGGAAAGATGTATAATCTAAAATAACACACTTCTAGGGAGTGGGGGAGAAGGCAGTTCTAATATACGGTGACAGAAGATTTGACTTTGGATGGTGAGCACACGGTACAGTATACACATCTTGTAACATAGAAACTCACACCTGAAACCTGTATGTTCATGTTGTCCAATGTCACCCCAATAAAGTTAATTAAAAATAATAATAAAACACTGTTCTGGAAGCACTGTCTTTCCTACTCTAGGGCTTAGGAATGCCCCCTTTTGGTTCCACCTATTCTGGCTTTTTCAAGTCCTTGATTTTCCCAAACCATGTTCTTAGCTCTCAAGTCTGTGTTGACTTTGGTGTAAACTAATTTGGTTCTTCCTTTCCTCTGCCCCTGACAGCATCTGTGGGACCCTCCATTCTGTGGATCAGGTGAGACAAAGCAAGAGCCCAGGACTGGTCTTGGGGAAGGAGGAGAGGAGAGCTTAAGGGTGGGGTACTTAAGTATTTTGTCTCTAGGGCTAACGATGGTGTTCATCTTCTTTCCTTAGTATCTCAACATCAAATTAACTGACATCAGTGTCACAGACCCTGAGAAATACCCTCACATGGTGAGTGAGGGATGGTGGGAAAGAGCAAACACCTCTAAAAACAGGAGGCCCCTGGGTGGGTAGAGGACATTTTTAAGAGTGTTTTCATGTTTGCCTACCTTTGTCTAGTTATCAGTGAAGAACTGCTTCATCCGGGGCTCAGTGGTCCGCTATGTGCAGTTGCCTGCAGATGAGGTGGACACGCAGCTACTACAGGATGCAGCGAGGAAGGAGGCCCTGCAGCAGAAACAGTGACGACGACTCCTCCACCCCCTTTCCCTCTTCCATTGGTAGTCCTTAGCCTGGTGTCCCAGCCCAGGACCCCTCCTTCATACTTGAGATGTTGTGTTTATTGTTTTTCAATAGTGAAGGCCCTTTTTTTTTTTTTTTTTTTTTTTAAAGGGGGATGAGTAGATGAGAGGACTAATTAGTGGGGAGCAGCTGTCTTCAGTGAGAAGAGAAGATAAGTTGTCTGGGGAAATGCAGTGTTCTGGTCCCCAGCACCTGCCTTTCTTATTCCTTCCCCAGAGATGGTGGGAGAATCTAGATCTCTCCAGGGCGATATGTGCTTCATTTTGGGGATGGAAGGAATCTGTCCCGCATCGGGAATAAAATGTAAGGTGCAAATTTCTGGTGTGTGTGTGTTTTGGGAAGGAGGCTGGAGGGTGGGAAAGGGATGTTGAATTCATTTAAGCTCTTGCCCTTCATTACCCCAGCCAAGAACCCACGCAACGGCAACGTCCCAGCATTACGCGCCACTACTCTCTGGGTAAACCGTATACTACCCAGCGGGGTCACCCCAGATTTCTCAAACACCCCCTGCCACATGCCTTTTTGCTCAGACCGCACCTGCAATGAGTGCCTGCTCCCTTGGCCGTGTGACAGTTGTCAGATGAGACACCAAGATGCGGTCGATGCTCCCTCAACCCAGCCAGGTCGGCACACATATCTATAGCAGATTCATTCAAACAAGTGACATGTTTTCACTGGGGGAGGGTGGGCGAATTCCCGCTCCAGGCCCGTCTGCGGCGCCGCTTCCGCCGCCCTCCGGCCGGTGGCGCGAGGACCCGCGCGGGGTGCCCGCGGCGGCGCCTGACGGGAGCGCCCGATGGGAGCGCGGTCGTAGGGGCGCCCCCGTCCTGTGCCCGCGCCCGACCTGTGCCCGTGCCCGCGCCCTTCCTCCGAGCGCGGGGACGGCGCGCCCCGGGCCAGGATCCGAGGGGCGGCTGCACACGCAGGCGGGGCCCGGCCGCCCACTCCAGGACCCGCGGCCGGAAGCGCTCGCTGTCACAAAGGGGCCACACGTGGGTGCAGACGGCTCGGGCGGCGGTCCCAGGAGCCAGGGTCGCCCGGAGAACTGCCCACCGTCCCGGCCGCCCGACTCCTCGGCCCCGGCCGCCAGGCCGGTCCCGCTTCGGCCGGCGCAGGCTCCGTCTGACCCTCAACCCCCCCAGTACGTACCTGCGGCCCGAGCCACGTCCTGCCGGAGCCGAGGGGCTCTTCCCGGCTCCCACTCTCCCCGAGGACCGCGATCCCGGGCCGTCCTCCACTGTCACCACCACTCCACAGTCAGACCCTGGGCTCTTGAGGCCTGACCAGACCCCCCAAGTCCTGGGGCCTCGGCACCCGCGGTAGAGGATCCCATGAGGGTCCCCTCTTTACTCAGGTAGGACCCCAGGTCCCTCAGTCTTCCGTCTCTCCTTCTCCTAGGTCTTTTCCACCTGGTTCGGACCCTGCAGAACCATGTCCATCCTCTACGTCTCCCCGCACCCCGATGCCTTCCCCAGCCTCCGAGCCCTCATAGCAGCGCGCTACGGGGAGGCTGGGGAGGGGCCGGGCTGGGGAGGCGCCCACCCCCGCATCTGTCTTCAGCCGCCTCCAGCGAGCAGGACCCCCTTCCCCCCACCCCGCCTGCCCGCCCTGGAGCAGGGGCCCGGTGGGCTCTGGGTGTGGGGGGCCACTGCTGTGGCCCAGCTGCTGTGGCCCGCAGGCCTGGGGGGCCCTGGGGGCAGCCGGGCAGCCGTCCTCGTCCAACAGTGGGTCAGTTACGCCGACACGGAGCTAATACCAGCTGCCTGTGGGGCAACGCTGCCCGCCTTGGGACTCCGCGGCTCTGTCCAGGACCCCCAGGTGAGTGGGGAGAAGGTGGGGACGGGAGGTTTAGGAGAAGGAAGCAAGAGTTGGGATGGATAATGAGACAGGAAGATAGTGTGTCGGGTGTGGAAAAAGATTGATCAAGTCCCAGATCGCCACCTGGTAATCTCTCTGAGCCTTGATCTTCTTTTTGTCTCTGAAAACTTTAGTTTTCATGTTGAGAAAATTAAAAGAAGTGTGCAGAGCACATGGTCTAGTGCCAGAGCACATGGTCTAGAAACCCACAATAGAAGTTACTATGGATTGTAGGGAAAGAGTGGGTGAGGGAGAGATGAGAAGAGGCAGGTAGGGCCAGGAGAGATAATGATGCCGGAGGCGGGGTAGGAGACATGAAATGAGGGGGGAAGGGAGAGGAGAGATAACCACACCAGATTGTAACCTAGTCCTTCCAGAGTGGGGCTGTGCCTTCTGGTCCTTATCACACACATGGTAGATACTTAGTATTTCTTGAATGAATGAATGAATGAATGAATGAATATATGACTTAGACTCTGGCTGGCTTCCTCATATCCTGATTACACTATCTAAAATAGAGGCCCCCCTCTTTGGAATTCCTTGTCTCCCTCAACCTGATTTATTTTTCTTCATAGCACTTAAGGAGAAAAAGGGTAATGTATTATATATTTGTTCATTTATTGTCTCCCAATTAGAATGTAAACTCCCTGTTCAAATTCTCTCCTCATTCCTTAGAGAGGTATGTGGCATGTAGTAGATGCTTAATAAATATTGTTGAAGCAATTATTGTGTTGCCTTATTTAATCTTTAACTTCTTGTACTTAGTATATTGCAACTGATACATAGTAAATGTTCAGTAGGAATTTTCTGAATGAATGAAGCAACAGGGCTTCTTCTTTTAAAAATATTTTTAGTGATTTCAGAGAGGAAGGGAGAGGGAGAGAGAGATAGAAACATAAATGATGAGAGAGAATCATTGGTTGCCTGCCTCCTGCACACCCCACACTGGGGATCAAGCCCACAAACCTGGGCATGTGCCCTTGACCGGAATTGAACCTTGGACCCTTCAGTTGCAGGCCAGCACTCTATCCACTGAGCCAAACTGGCCAGGGCAGGGCTTCTTTTTATTATGACCATTTCAAAGAAGATGAAACTGGCCTCAGAGGTCATGATTTGTGGGAGTGGAAGGAGGCCAAGCCCTGTCTCATATCCCTTCCCCTTCCTGCTAGGCTGCACTGGGGGCCCTGGGAAGGGCCCTGAGCCCATTGGAAGAGTGGCTTTGGCAGCACACCTACCTGGCCGGGGAGGCTCCCACTTTGGCTGACCTGGCGGCTGTTACAGCCTTGCTTCTGCCCTTCCGATATGTGAGTCACTAGGGCCTGGGGAGGAATAGGGGCAGTTCCTCTCTGACCTCACTACAGGGTGACTAAGGATAGTTGATTTCTTTTCCCCTTCCCAGGTCCTGGACCCCTGTGCGCGCCGGATCTGGGGGAATGTCACTCGCTGGTTCATCACCTGTGTCCAGCAGCCAGAATTCCGGGCCGTGCTGGGAGAAGTGGTTCTGTATTCAGGGGCCAGGCCGCTCTTGCAACAGCCAGGTAAGGAACAGGGGAGGTAGGAGGGGAGGGGTTCCTTGCGGTCTCCCATGCAGCTCACTTTCTTATCTCAGAATGGCAGAATCCCTGGAGCAGGGGCCTGCGGGTGGGCCAGGTGGGAGGTCCGTATGGGGAAGCCCTTGGGCAGCGGGAATAACGGTCTGAGACCTAGCAGCACCTTCACAGAGGGCCTCAGCGGCTGAGTCTGCATTTCTGGGCCTCCCACCAGGCCCTGAGGTCACTGCACCTCCAAAGACACCTGCTCAACTCAAGAAAGAGGCAAAGAAACGGGAGAAGCTAGAGAAATTCCAACAGAAGCAGAAGATCCAACAGCAGCAACCACTGCCCAGGGAGGTGAGAGGCTAAGGTGGGAGCTGAACAGGATGCTGGTGTCATAGTGGGGGGCAAGGGGAGAGGCTGATATCTAAGTCTATATCTTTCCCTCCCAAGCAGAAGAAACCAAAACCAGAGAAGAGGGAGAAGCGGGATCCTGGAGTTATTACCTATGATCTCCCAACCCCACCTGGGGAAAGGAAAGGTACTGAGTCAGGGAAGGGACCCCCTCCCTCCACCCTCTGAAGCTGCTGCTGCTCCTGTTTCCCCTTCCTGCTTGTCCTGGCTCCCACCACTTTTCTTGGTGAAGATTTGCAGAGGCCCAGACCCTTCTCTGCTTGCCCCCCCGTCCTCTTCACAGCGGCCCAGCCTCCATACTGACGCCTGCCTTCCTCTCCCCAGATGTCAGTGGCACTATGCCCGACTCCTACAGCCCTCAGTACGTGGAGGCAGCCTGGTACCCCTGGTGGGAGCAGCAGGGCTTCTTTAAGCCAGAGTATGGAGTGAGTGGCACTGCCGCCCAGGCCTGGAGGGGGAGGGCCTGGGAGAGGTGACATGGAGTCTTAGCATGTGCCCATCCTTCCTCCCCCATAGCGTTCCAGTGTGTCAGCACCTAATCCACGGGGCATCTTCATGATGTGCATCCCACCTCCAAACGTGACAGGCTCCCTGCACCTGGGCCATGCGCTCACCAACGCCATCCAGGACTCTCTTACCCGATGGTGAGCTCCTGTCCTCTCCCAACTGCTTCCCTCCGCTGCCTTCTCTTCCCTGACGGCCCTCCTTCTCTCTCCTTCCATTTTGGCCCTCAGCTCTGCCCCCTGGTGGTGGTACACTTCTCTCTGTCATTCCCTCCCCTCTGATCACTTACTGGTAGCATCCTCCCCTAGTCAATAACCAACACTTATCTCCCTCCTCTTGGGATATGAGACAGGGCTTGGCCTCCTTCCACTCCCACAAATAATGACCTCTGAGGCCAGAAATAATATTACTTTGAATTACACAAGAAATATGCGAAATATTCTTGATGTAAGAAATGTAAAGCTTCAAGTCTCCTTGACAACCCCCTCCAGACCTACTTCCTAAGACTTAGCCTTTGTTATCACTTTGTGGATCTTTCTAGATCTTTCCTGTCCATTACTTACAGGTAATGTACCCATGAAAATTTATAGTTTCCTTTCGGGTGGATTTTTTTTTCTGTCATGCTATTCTTCAGCTTTCTTCTTACACTGAATAGTTTGTCTTAGAGATCTTTCCTTATCCTTATCCACAGACTGATCCATTCTCTTTCATTGCCCTGTAGCATTCCATACTGTGACTATGCCATATGGAGTCACTTGCTAAAAAAAAAAAATAATGGTTGTTTCTAATTTTTCTCTATTGAAAATCGCTTGAATGCACATTCCTGCACAAGCTTTCTCAGGCACACAGAGACAGCTTCGCTGGCGTAGCTCCCGGGAAGTGAAACTGCTAGGTCAGTGGGGCATGCCTATGTTAAGTACAAACAGAAGCTACCACTTTGCCCTACAAAACAGCTTTACCCACTTCATCTCCCTGTGAGGATATTCGTTTACCCATGGCCTTGCTAACTCTGGGCATTATCTTCATTTTGCTAAGATAGGCAAAAAAATGGCACCTATGTAATTTCTGATTACCAGTGAGCTGTGCCGCTTCCTGTGTCTGGGCCGGTCTGGTTTCCTGAACTGTCTGTGCGTCTCTGGTTTGCCCATCTTTCTATTGATTGATTCTTTGTTGTTGTTTTCTTTTTTAATTGGTTGTTGGATGATTCTTTACATATTCTGGGGATTGTTTTTTTGTTTGTTATATATTGTAAATGTTTACTCCTGTTCTAGCACTTGCTTCCCCTCCCCCTGCCTTTTCAACCTGCCCCACTGTCAATAGTTTAGTTAACAGATACAAAGTTAATATTCTAGGTGACAAATTCCTTTAAAAAGTATTTTAAGTCCTGGCCAGTGTTGCTCAGTGGGTTGAACAAGGTCCCATGCACCCGAAGGTCACTGGTTCCATTCCTTGTCAGGGTACATGATCCCCAGCAGGGGATGTGTGGGAGGCAGCCTATTAATGGTTCTCTCTCTCTCTCCCTCTCCCTTCCTCTCTCTAAAAATCAATAAAAACATTTTTTTAAAAAAGCATTTTAAAACAATGTTTTATCTTTGGAAACCAGGGTTATTATTATATTTTAAGTTTTGAGACATTTTTCTAGTGTCCTGCTTACTAAATTAATTTAATCAAAAAATATTTCAGGACATCACTGTGTGCCATCACTGCTCTGGATACTGGGGGATAATGTCAGATTTAGTATTTTGCAAGGAATTGAGAGCTGGCAAAGAGTTTTATTAAATACATATAACAAGAATGGCCAAGTTATTTACATGAATAGTTAACACTTCTTACAAAACTCTTAGGGTAGCCACATTTTTTTCTAATGAACATGATTTAAATAAGATGTTAGAAACTACCATTGCTTAAATAGAGTAGATTTATGTCACATCAATATTTTAGAATTAAAAATAATGTGAAAATAAAATAATTTGAAATACAGCTTTAAATATCTCCACCAATAAGAGTTGAATAGCTATATTTTTTATTTTTCTTCCTCCAGCAGAGAGTAGGGTGCTTTTCTACAAATATCCTTGACATTGATTTAGTTTTCGCTAATTTGATGTGATCCCCAAGAGATACTTTTAGTGAAAAAATAGTTTTTTCTTCCTTTCTTGTGCTTAACTTCTTTAATAATAATATTTAACAATATCTTGAAGTTCAGAAAATGTTCGTGTCCTTTATTTAATTATTTATTTTTAAATATATTTTATTGATTTCAGTGAGGAAGGGAGAGAGAGAGAGAAACATCAATGATGAGAGAGAATCATTGATCGGCTGCCTCCTGCATGTCCCGCACTGGGGATCAAGTTCTGACCAAGAATCGACCATGACCTCCTGGTTCATAGGTCGACGCTTAACCGCTGACCATTCTGGCTGGGCTGTGCATGTCCTTTATGCATGTAAGCAGCATTTCTATCAGTTACCTGCAAGAGAATGGAGTTGCTGCAATCCCTGTGCCCAGGGAGATCTGAACATAGTGAGATACACAGACTAAAAGAATGAATATAGCCCTGGCCGGTATGCAAAGTGGTTAGACCGCGTACCTGGATTGTGGGTTTGATCCCAGGCCCTGGTCGGGTACATGTGGAAGGCAACCCATCGACGTTTCTCTCTTTCCCTCATTCTCCCTTTCCCTCCCTCCTTCCCTCCCACTCTCTCTAATTTTTTTTTAAAAATATATTTTATTGATATTTCACAGAGAGGAAGGGAGAGGGATAGAGAGCCAGAAACATCGATGAGAGAGAAACATTGATCAGCTGCCTCCTGCACACCTCCCACTGGGGATGTGCCCGCAACCAAGGTACATGCCCTTGACCAGAATCAAACCCGGGACCCTTCAGTCCGCAGGCCGACGCTCTATCCACTGAGCCAAACCGGTTTCGGCTCTCCCACTCTCTCTAAAAAATCAATGGGCCAAAACCGGTTTGGCTCAGTGGATAGAGCGTCGGCCTGTGGACTGAAGGGTCCCGGGTTCGATTCCTGTCAGGGGCACGTAACTTGGTTGCGGGCACATCCCCAGTAGGGGGTGTGCAAGAGGCAGCTGATCGATGTTTCTCTCTCATCAGTGTTTCTAACTCTCTATCCCTCTTCCTTCCTCTCTGTAAAAAATCAATAAAAAATATATTTTAAAAAAAAATCAATGGGAAAAATATCCTTGGGTGAGGGTTAAAAAAACAGAACATATTACAGTTTGATGATTCACTGAAAACAAGGTGTGTGTGAACAGAGGGTGATTGTGTTTCTGTCGTGATTTCCTCTCCTTTTGGGATGCACCTAGTACTGCAGGGAAAGAAGGCCCCTGTGCCTCACACAGGGCTTCAGAGGGGGCTGCAAACCACGGTTTCACTCTCATTCCTCTGGTTAATTCCCTAAAACACTACTAGCTTCCTGTCATTTTCTCTAAAATGGTCTACCACTTGCTTTTTTTTTTTTTTTAATATATTTTTATTGATTTCAGAAAGGAAGGGAAAGGGAGAGAGAGATAGAAGCATCAATGATGAGAGAGAATCATTGATCGGCTGCCTCCTGTACACCCCACACTGGAGATTGAGCCCGCAACCTGGGCATGTACACTTGACTGGAATCGAACCTGGGACCCTTCAGTCCACAGACCGATGCTCTATCCACTGAGCTCTATCCACTGAGCCAAACCAGCTAGGGCTACCACTTGCTTTTTAACTTCACTGAGAGGTGTTGCTGTTCTGAGGTTTTGCGTTTTGCTGTAATAAGTTCGACGATGTCCTTAGACGTCATCTTGCGTGTCTGGTTTAGGATGACCTCTCCTGCCTCAAAGTTACACACATGGCCACCTGTGTTATTGACTTCTTTATTTAACTTTTGGAAAACTATGTAATTTTCTGAGACTTTTCTTACAGTTCTGTTTTTCTATATTGAATTCTTTAATCTGACTAGAAATTATTTATTTATTTATTTATTTATTTATTTATTTATTTATTGTTAATCCTCACTTAAGGTTTTTTCCATTGATTTTTAGAGAGAGTGGAAGGGAAGGGGGAGGGAGGGAGAAAGAGAGAGAAACCAATGTGTCTCTCTTACATCAATTGGTTGCCTCCCATACATGCCCCGACTGGGTCAGGGATTGAACTGCAACCCAGGTACGTGCACTTGACTGGGAATCAAACCCGTGACCCTGCAGTGCTGGAGCCAACACTAACCGCTGAGCAACACCGGCCAGGGCTGACTATAATTTATTTTCGTGAATATTGGGAAGTAGGGAGATGTTTTTCCAACTAAGTAGTTAGTTGTTCCAAAGAAATTTTTGAATTGTTTTCCTTTTTCATACTGATAGGAAATGCCACCCTTGACAGATACTAGATTGGCTTGGATCTGTTTCCAGTCACTGTTTTGTTCCCTTTCATCTGTAACTTTGTTCCATGTGGTAACTAATCGCTCGACTAATCAAAACTCTCTCATATGTTTTGCTATCTAGTTGGGCAGGAGCCTCCTCTTTGTTCTTTTGCCAAATTGCTTTGGCTGTCCTTCCGTGTCCTCCCCAGACTGTAACTTTAGAATTGGGGTCCCTCTCCACCACCCTTTTCCCTCCTGAGCCCATTGACTTCCTCCCCCAAAGCTCCTCCAGGTCCAGCTCTGCTGCCCACTCACCACCACCCTCCGCGCTCTTCCCACAGGCACCGCATGCGCGGGGAGACCACCCTGTGGAACCCCGGCTGTGACCACGCAGGTATTGCCACGCAGGTGGTTGTGGAGAAGAAGCTGTGGCGCGAGCAGGGGCTGACCCGCCACCAGCTGGGCCGCGAGGCCTTTCTGCGGGAGGTCTGGAAGTGGAAGGAAGAGTGAGTGTGCAGCAGCCCTGCCTCCGGCCCCTAGCCCTGGCCCCTGGCCCTGTCCATGTAAGACCTCTGTCACCTGCGACCCTGGTCACAGGCTTCACAGAACCTCTCACAGAGGCTGAGGGTCAGTGGCTTCAGGTCGAAGTCCATTTCAGAGAATGAGGGGTCCCCACGTTGCCCTGCCAGCCCCCCAATGTCTACCTGCAGCCGGCCTGAGTGCTGATCCGCCTCCTGTCCACTTCCAGGAAAGGGGACCGGATTTACCACCAGCTGCGGAAGCTCGGCAGCTCCTTGGATTGGGATCGAGCCTGTTTCACCATGGACCCCGTGAGTGGGAGGGGTGGGCGGGGAGGCTCCCCAGGGGGCCCCCATAGAGAGCACCTGCTGTGCCCTCCTGCCAGTTAGACCCACACGTAGGGAAGCACTGAGGGCTCAGCTGCAAATCTCATTTCTGGTCCCATGTCATGACCCTCTGTGTTCCCTGTCCCTCTGGGAGCTCACATTCCTCCAGGTGCATGTGATGGGCCTCACCCTCCACGGGCGTGCACTCCCAGGATTGCCTGCACTGGCAGCCTGCCATCTCCAGCATCACCAGGCCCGTGCCTGTCCTTGTGTTCCCAAAGCCCCCTCCATGGTCCCCTCTCCCCTCAGGAACGTATTTCCCCCTTGCAGCCCTCGGGTGCTGGGCAGTGGGACTCTGGACCCTGCTGCCCTGGAAAGTCTGCCTGGCCCCCTCCCTGCTCCCCCTAGAAACTGTCCGTGGCTGTGACAGAGGCCTTCGTCCGGCTCCACGAGGAAGGCATCATCTACCGCAGTACCCGCCTTGTCAACTGGTCCTGCACCCTCAACTCTGCCATCTCTGACATCGAGGTGTGCCCTCGCCCGGGCTCTCCAGCCCCACCCCAGCCCCGGGCCCTGGGCCGCTTTCCTAACACCCCCTTCCCAGGTGGACAAGAAGGAGCTGACGGCTCGCACCCTGCTCTCTGTGCCTGGCTACAAGGAAAAGGTGGAGTTCGGGGTCCTCATCTCTTTTGCTTACAAGGTCCAAGGCTCAGGTAGGAGCCAGGGGGTCACCAGGATCCTGGGCTGGATGGGGTGGGGGCAGGAGGGGACCAGCGCCAAGATCATAAGGTCGCCTGTCATCTCAGAGAGTGATGAGGAGGTGGTGGTGGCGACAACTCGGATCGAGACAATGCTGGGAGATGTGGCTGTAGCTGTGCACCCCAAAGATCCCAGATACCAGGTGTGGCAAGGGCGCTGCCGCGGTGGGGGGTCCTGGCTGACGGCATCCGCAAAGGAGAGAGGGTTGATTAGATGGTCGCCTTGGGCTCCTGTCCAGCCTGCAGAGGGCGTTGGGGTGTTGGACAGCCAGGGCCCTGGGAAGAGGGAGGGCCGGCCTTTGTGTGTTGAGGCCCCTCTGTTCCCAGCACCTGAAGGGGAGGAGCGTGGTCCACCCGTTCCTGTCTCGCAGCCTCCCCGTGGTCTTTGATGATTTCGTGGACATGGAGTTTGGCACAGGTGAGCAAGGGACTGTCCTGAGGGGGAGGAAGGAGGCACGAGGCGCATCCCGCATCCCTCGTCCCTCTGAAGGACAAGAACACAAGCTTCATCTAAACAGACAGGCCTTGGCCTGGGTCTCAGGACTGTCGTGGGGAAGTGGGGGACAGGCGGCCTTCAGCAGAAGGGGGTGCATGTGGGAAGGGACTCATTGAGTCCTCATGGCCCTGGCACCCCCACGTGCACCCCAGGTGCGGTGAAGATCACCCCTGCACATGACCAAAACGACTATGAGGTCGGGCGGCGGCACGGGCTGGAGGCCATCAGCATCATGGACTCCCGGGGAGCCCTGGTCAATGTCCCCCCCCCTTTCCTGGTGAGACTGCCTGGGTGTGGGGCCAGGTCCCAAGGCAGCGGGGTACTGAGGCACAGCCATGATGAGCCTGTTCCCCCAGGGCCTGCCCAGGTTTGAGGCCCGGAAGGCGGTGCTGGCGGCGTTGAAGGAGCGGGGCCTGTTCCGTGGCATCCAGGACAACCCCATGGTGGTGCCGCTTTGCAAGTGAGGGCAGGGGCCAGAGAAAGGGGGGTGGCTCCTCAGGGGGCTCCCCACCTAACCTCCCCACCTGTGTGTACCTGCAGCCGGTCCAAGGACGTGGTGGAGCCCCTGCTGCGGCCGCAGTGGTATGTGCGCTGCGGGGAGATGGCCCGGGCAGCCAGTGCAGCCGTGGCTCGGGGCGACCTCCGCATCCTGCCTGAGGCCCACCAGCGGACGTGGCATGCCTGGATGGACAACATCCGGTGCGTTGGCTCGCTAGGAGGGGTCTGAGGAGGGCTGAGCGGCACTGGTCAGGCACCACCTCCCCCTGACCCCTCGCGTCCTCTGCAGGGACTGGTGCATCTCCCGGCAGCTGTGGTGGGGCCATCGCATCCCAGCCTACTTTGTCACTGTCCACAACCCAGCTGTTCCCCCCGGGGAGGTGAGCACGGGCCGCAATGCAGTACTGCACCTCTGGTGGGAGGCAGGGTCGGGCAAGGCAGGGGTGCCCCCTGGGTATTCACGGCACCTGTGGCAGGATCCCGACGGGCGGTACTGGGTGAGTGGGCGCAGCGAGGCCGAGGCCCGTGAGAAGGCAGCCAAGGAGTTTGGAGTGTCCCCTGACAAGATCAGCCTCCAGCAAGGCAAGGCAGGGCCTTGGGGGTGAGGGGCAGGGCCTGGCCTCTGATCCTCACCTTTGCCCTCTGACCTCTGACCTTTGGCTTCCCTCAGATGAAGACGTATTGGACACCTGGTTTTCCTCTGGCCTCTTCCCCTTCTCCATCCTGGGCTGGCCCAACCAGGTACGTCCTTGAGGCCAGCTCAGGTGGGGCAGGGTCTTGAGGTGGGTGCTCAGCTCCCCGTCACGCTCTTCTCTGCCCTAGTCAGAGGATCTGAGTGTGTTCTACCCGGGGACCCTGCTGGAGACAGGCCACGACATCCTCTTCTTCTGGGTGGCCAGGATGGTCATGCTGGGCCTGCAGCTCACCGGCAGGCTGCCCTTCCGAGAGGTGTGTGGCCGGCTGAGGCCTCCCACTCAGGCTCGCAGGGCCGGCCTGGGCAGGGCCTCTGGACGACTGGGTGGGCTGTGGGGACTGAGCGCCTCCTGGGACCTGCTCGGTGATTGTGCCTGGGCTTCCCAGGGGAGGGACTCCTCTAAGCCCATGAAAGTGTGGGCGGGGCTGGCGGGACACCCAGGGACTTGAGGTTCAGAGTGGGGCAAGATGCAGGGCCAGCTGGCCCTGGTGGGGAGGCGGAGCCTCACGGGCCCCTTCCCGCCTCAGGTCTACCTCCATGCCATCGTGCGAGATGCCCATGGCCGGAAGATGAGCAAGTCTCTGGGCAATGTCATTGACCCCCTGGATGTCATCCACGGAGTCTCCCTGCAGGTGGGTCTGGGTGCCCAGTGGCCGGGGAGAGCTTGTGGGGGGCTACTGGGCTATGGCCATGCCCTGACCCCGCCCACTGCACCCTCAGGGCCTCCATGACCAGTTACTGAATAGCAACCTAGATCCCAGTGAGGTGGAGAGGGCTAAAGAAGGGCAGGTACGTAGGAGGGGCCAGGCTGGGGCGTGGGCAGAGGGAGGCGGGGCTGGCTCAGGACTCCAGCCCGGCTCCTCCCGCAGAAGGCAGACTTCCCGGCCGGGATTCCCGAGTGCGGCACCGATGCCCTCCGGTTTGGATTGTGCGCCTACACATCCCAGGGTAGGACCCCAAATCTCTCTGCCGCCCTCTTCCTCCCTGAGGCCACCCCTCCTCCGCCCTGGTCAGGGCTGGGAGGGCGTGCTGAGGACACTTCCCCGCAACAGGGCGTGACATTAACCTGGACGTGAACCGGATCTTGGGGTACCGCCACTTCTGCAACAAGCTCTGGAACGCCACCAAGTTTGCCCTTCGCGGCCTTGGCAAGGGTTTCGTGCCCTCGGCCACCTCCGAGGTGAGGGCCTGGTGGGTTCGGAGTGACCCCCCACAGGCTGCACCCCGCTGCTCGGCATCAAGCACAACCCAGGAGCCTCCATGTGGGGGAGCGGAGCAGAGGTTACAGGAGACGCCCAGGCATTGGGGTCCTCCCCCCATACGGGCACACGTAGCTTCCCATGGTCAGGCTCTGAATGCATATTTGCCCATGGTTCCTGCCTCCTGGGGTTCTGGCTCCCTCTCCCTGGGCACCTCTCCCCTCAACTGGTGGCCCTGGCTGATCTGCCCCTCCCCCCAGCCTGGAGGCAGCGAGAGCCTGGTGGACCGCTGGATCCGCAGCCGGCTGACTGAGGCCGTGAGGCTCAGCAACCAAGGGTTCCAGGCCTACGACTTCCCGGCTGTCACCACCGCCCAGTACAGCTTCTGGCTCTATGAGCTCTGTGATGTCTACCTGGTGAGGAGGAGCACAAGGGGGCAGGGGCAGCGAGCCCCGAGCCAGCCTGTCCCCTCCAGCTGTCACAGGTGCAGCGAGGGCTGGAGACTAGCTCCTTCCCAGCTCTGAGCCCACCTCCTGTCCCCTAGGAGTGCCTGAAGCCTGTGCTGAGTGGGGTGGACCAGGTGGCCGCTGAGTGTGCCCGCCAGACCCTCTACACCTGCCTGGACGTTGGCTTGAGGCTGCTCTCGCCGTTCATGCCCTTCGTGACTGAGGAGCTATTCCAGAGGCTGCCCCGGCGGCTGCCGCAGGCACCCCCCAGCCTCTGCGTCACCTCCTTCCCAGAGCCCTCAGAGGTATGGGGTGTGGTCAGGGCGGGGCTCGGGTCTGTGCCTGGCCCTCCTCACCCCCTCCTCCGCCCCACAGTGCTCCTGGAAGGACCCTGAGGCAGAGGCGGCCTTGGAGCTGGCCCTGAGCATTGCCCGAGCCGTCCGCTCCCTGCGTGCCGACTACAACCTCACCCGCACCCGGCCTGACTGTGAGCCTCGGGGCGCCTCTACCCGCCCGCTGTCCCCTTGCCCACTCTCTAGTGTGGCTGCCTCACCTTCTTCTCTCCCCTGGCAGGTTTCCTGGAAGTGGCCGACGAAGCCACAGGCGCCCTGGCGTCGGCAGTGTCGGGCTACGTGCAGGCACTGGCCAACGCGGGTGTGGTGGCTGTCCTGGCGCTGGGGGCTCCTGTGCCCCAGGGCTGTGCGGTGGCCCTGGCCTCTGACCGCTGCTCCGTCCACCTGCAGCTGCAGGGGCTGGTAGATCCGGCCCGGGAGCTGGGCAAGCTGCAGGCCAGGCGTGGTGAGGCGCAGCGGCAGGCCCAGCGTCTGCGGGAGCGCCGTGCTGCTGTGGGCTACCCGGTCAAGGTGCCCCTCAAAGTCCAGGAGGCAGATGAGGCCAAGGTGTGTGGTGTGGGTGGGCATGTCCTTCCCACTCCCCGTATCTCTGACCCAGTCCTGGGCTGCACTGCTCATCCCCAGGCAGTCTATGGGGCTCAGAGCCCAGGCCCCTGAGCAGGTGGGGACCTGCTGGACGGGGCATGACAAGGTGAAGACAGGCAGACCCAGAACCAGGTACCCTGCCGCCCGGCCAGGCTCCTTGGGGCCCATCCAGCCCCGGGAACATGGCGTCCCTTCCCGGGGCACATAGAGGCAGGAGCCCTCTAGGCAGGAGCCCTGGGTAAGCCAGGAGGGCCCCGGGAGGCCGCTGTGGGGACTGGCAGGACTGGCCATTCTCCCAAGAGCCCTGGGGCGGGATTGCCCTGCTGAGTGCGGCCTGGGAGCCTGTGCGCCTTACCTGCTCTCCCCCAGGCGGGGCTGCCGCTGGGCCCCTGGGCTCTGAGGCTCCTCTGTCCTTGGGGACTGACCACTCTGGGAAAAGAAAACCCCAGAGATGGTGGAAGAGAAGTGGGTGCTGGTGGGGAGGCTGCTGAGCATTTGGGGGACCCGTCCAGCCAAGCACAGTCCCTGAACTACTCCCCGCCCGTGGCCCTCACCTGCCTTTCCAACTCGACCCTCTGCCTTTGTGGGCGTCTGGGTGTCTCTCGGGCCTGATCCTCCACCCACCAGCCTGTCCCCCCCCCCAGCTCCAGCAGACAGAAGCAGAGCTCAGGAAGATGGACGAGGCCATCGCCCTGTTTCAGAGGATGCTGTGACACGCTCAGCCCTCAGCCCCGTGGCCCACCGGGGGCAGCAATAAATATTTTGCCACAAAACCATCTCTTGTTTGTGTGTCCTGGGCCGGGAGAGGGGTGCTGAAGGGCTGGGCCAGAGAGGGGCGCTGAGGGGCTGGGCCGGGAGAGGGGCGCTGAGGGGCTGGGCGGGCACCAGAGCCCTGTGGGCAGCGGTGCATCTGTCTGGGTCTGCCCTGGCACCCAGCCAGGCCTGAGTCACGCTGCGCCACCCGCCGGCGCCCTTCCTCCCAGCCCTCACCTCCCACTGCAGCCAGGGGAGGCCGCTCGGTGCCGCTGCTGCTGTGGCTTTGGGCCCGGAGGACAGGCCAGGGGTCCGTCCTGCCCACCTTGCTGGGCCTCCGTCCTCCTCCCGCCCAGTCCCACATAGGTTAATTATAACTCTGACCTAAGTGCCCTGTGACACCACACTGGCCGCACTGCTGAAGACCCAGCCACCAGGTAAGGGGGACTTCCTGTGCTGGGGGGTGGAAGGGTGTCAGACGGGGTGGGGAGGGGTCCCCGGGGGAGGAGCCTCGGCCCCTCTTGCTGGTGTAGGTCCCAACTGGCCTGATAAGGCCCTCAGGTTGTGTGGGCAACGAGAGGGCAGGAAGCGGCTGGAGCAGTTGGAGCTTGAGGCAAAGCAGAAGCGGCCCCGCAGGTGCCCAGGGACACAGCCGCCTGTCCTGGGATTGCTTCTCCCTCCTCCCAGGAGAGTCCTCTGGCCCCCAGGTCTGCATCTGCTATGCCCCCCACCGACGTGCCCCTGGCCCTGGGCTTAGTGCTGCTGCTACAGCTGCTGTCCCCCACATCTGCCTTCTTCCCCAACATCTGGAGCCTCCTGGCGGCCCCTGGCTCTGTCACCCACCAGGACCTGACGGAGGCGGCAGCTCTCAATGCCACTCTGCAGCTCTTCCTGGAGCGGCCGCCCCCGGGCCGGCCCCCCCTGCGTCTTGAGGACTTCCTGGTGAGTGTCCCTGGGTCCTGCCACATGCCAGCTGACCCCTGGCGGGTCCTGGGACCTCTACTACCTGAGGTCCTGCTTGCCAAAAGAAGGGACCCCCTGTCCCCTCATCTCCACCCCCTGCAGCCACAACACCCAGGATCCCTGGTCCTGAAATCAGGAGTCCCCCTACCCCCGCTTAGGAAGGTCCTCTATGGCCCCGAGGGGTGCCCGCCGCACCCTTCCACACACAGCCTTGTGCGCCAGTTGCTGAGGAAGCGTGGGCAATGGGGCTTCCCTGAGTCCCTGTCCCCTGCCACTCCCTCAGGGCCGCACCCTCCTTGCCGATGACATCTTTGCCTCCTACTTCGGACCTGGGTCCCCTTCCCGGCGGTTCCGAGCAGCCTTAGGTGAGGTGTCCCGTGCCAATGCAGCCCAGGACTTCCTGCCAACTTCCAGGAACGACCCTGACTTGCACTTCGATGCTGAGCGGCTGGGCCAGGGGCGCACACGCCTGGTGGGGGCTCTGCGTCAGGCCCTGGTGGCAGCCCAAGCCCATGACCACGCCCTGGCCCGGCAGCGCCTCGGAGCGGCCCTCCATGCCTTGCAGGTGAGAAGGACTTGGGGGCATGGGCAAAGGGCCCTTCACTGCCCTTCTTCCCATCTCCCGGGCGGTGCCTTGTTGACCAGGCCTCTGGAAGGGACTGGGGCCCTGTCTGCCAAGGCCTTAGGCCACTTCATGGTCCCCACGTCCACACGGCAGGTGAGGGCTGGCAGCCGAGATAGCCAGTACCTGTCCCTCTCCTTCCCTGGAGCAGGACTTCTACAGTCACAGCAACTGGGTGGAGCTGGGGCAGCAGCGGCCACACCCGCACCTCCTCTGGCCAAGGCAGGAGCTGGGGAGCCTGGCACGAGGTACGGCCACCACCCTCGCTTCAGCTCTGGAATGCCCTCTGAGGACTCACAGTTCAACCCAAGGCCAGGCAGTCCGGTGGCTTCCCTGTGGTCACCAGGGAGGGATGACCAGGACCAGGCTGCAGACCCAGCTGAGTTCCCTCCCACATGCTTCCCCTCCCACCGGGCTTTCTCTCTCGGTCCCTCTACCTCCCAGCTGAGCAAGGACCGCAGCTGCCTCCTGTCCAAACGAAGCTCGCTTCCTGTGCACAGTGCACAGGGGTTGGCCCCACACTGCTGGCTTCCCTGGCAGTCCCAGCCGCAGATACTGTCTCACCATCAGCCCCTGAGCTCCAGGGTCAGCTCAGGGAGCCTAGAGGGCGCTGGGGATGGCTCCGAGGGCTGGCGCCTCGTGCAGCGGAGGAAAAGCTGAAGTTTGGGTGGATAGGGTTAGGGTCCGGGTGGCAGGGTCTTGGGCTCTAGACCTTGGCCCTCCCTTTGCAGTGGGAGACCCTACCTGCGCCGATTGTGAGGAGCTGAGCTGCCCTGGGAATCTGCTGGGTTTCACACGCCTCACCTCTGGCTACTTTGGAACTTATCCCGCCAAGCCTCCAGGTACCAGACAGAGAAGCCCTCAGAAGTAAGGGGAGAGAGTCACGTCCTTTCCCGGACCCTGTCCTCAGGGACCTCAGTCACTAGGTCCTCGCCCCACTTCCTGTAAGGAGAGAAAGTTGGGAATGGAAGGATGGGTGGATGAAGGCCTGCGAGTGGCCAGGACTTGTTGGGGGAGGGGCAGGAGCAGCTAATGAGACCTCCATTGCCTGAGGGACTGGAGGGCTGGGGATCCCTGGTGTGCTGTGTGATGACCCTCCAGAATGTCATCACTTCCTGCCGGTCCTTCGCAGAGTAGTGAGCGGTCAGGCCAGCTCAGAAAGGGCCCCTATCTTGGGAGGCAGTGGGTTTTTTACTTCCACCCTCCAGATCACTTTCCCCAACCCAGGAAAATGTAGCCACGGGGGCCGTTTTGACCAGAGCAGCTCCCAGCCACCACGGGGAGGCATCAACAAGGACAGCACAGCCCCAGGCTTCTCCCCCCACCACACGTTCCACCTCCAGGCTGCAAAACTGGCCCTTCTGGCCTCCATCCAGGCCTTCGGACTCCTGCGGAGCCGCCTGGGTGACCGGGGCTTCTCCAGGTGAGTGTCCCTGGAGGTGGGCTCCCTAGGTGCTCCCTGGGGAGCTGAGAAGCCGGGGCTGGGATCAGTGTGCAGACCCTTGCTGTGGCTCTCCCCAGGCTGCTGGACATCACCCCTGCCTCCAGCCTGAGCTTTGTGCTGGACACCACGGGCAGCATGGGTGAGGAGATCAACGCTGCCAAAACCCAGGCTCGCCACATTGTGGAGCAGCGGCGGGGCAGCCCCATGGAGCCCGCCCACTATGTCCTGGTGCCTTTCCATGACCCAGGTAGCCGGTCTGGCTGGGAGAGTGGAGGGAAGGAAAGCGGCAACCGTGTGCCGTGGGCAGTGGGCCTGAGCGCTTACAGGGAACAATCGCCGCTGCTTCCACTGCTCCCAAAGGCAGCAGGTCACAGCGCTTCCCCAGCACCCACACTTAGGCAGCAGCCCTGCTTTCTTAGGCTCCAGTCATTTTCAGGTCTCCCTACTTCCCACAGACCGAGGAGGGGAGGCGGGGGCGGGGGTTGGTGGGTGCAGGCCTCTGCGAAGTATCTGAGACAGACAGTTATATAGCATTGAACGGGAAGTCAATCTGACCTGGGCCAGTCTCACTGTGTGTCCTGAGGTTGGTCATATAACTTTGCCTCAGTTTCATCATCCATAAAATGGGTCCCCACTAGCTCCACCCTGCCTGTCTCCAAAGGTTGAAATGATCATCAGGTAACTTGCCTGTAGGACTGAGCGTTTCCCCGGGGCCTGTCTAAGTCTGCATAAATCTCAGCTGGCAGGTAACGGGGTTTCTCACTTTCTCACTTATTTGGTGAAGGTATGAGCAAGTGAATAATGAATTCAGCCACTTATGTGTCAAAGGCACTATTCCAAGATTCACAAAACCAATTCCTTTAGTCTCCCAGTACCCTCTGAGGTGAGTGCTGTTATTGTTCTGGCTTTGCTCGGAGGAAACGGAGGCCCCCCGGCTGTTTTTTATTCTTACACACATTCCCGAAAAGGCCCCCAGGCCCCAGGAAGTGCGCCACTTTGCTAAGGAAATGAGGCCCACTTTCCCAGCAGAGGCCCAAGCCCTGCCCTGCCTTGCAGTATCAGGGCATGCTGGTATTTCAGCCCAGGAGCACAGCGGCCTCCTGCCAGGTGGAGGGGGGTGGGGAGTTCCTCACTCTCTCCACCCTGTTTCCTCCTTCCAGGGTTTGGCCCCGTCTTTACCACCAGTGACCCTGACAGCTTCTGGCAGCAACTCAATGAGATTCAGGCCGTGGGAGGCGGAGACGAGCCTGAGATGAGCCTGTCAGCCCTGGAGGTCTGCCCTCCCCGCCCCGCTCTCCCCCTTTTCAGGCCCCACACCAGGGGGCATGAGAGCCTTACTGGGACCCTGTCCCCATCCCTCCCCCAGAGTCTGGCCCCACTCGCTTCACTCCAGCTCTCCTTTGCTCTACCCCGTCCCCTGCTGCCATCTTCACACCAGTGTTTCCTCCCTGCCAGCTGGCCCTGCTGCACACACCTCCCCTCTCAGACATCTTTGTCTTCACTGACGCCTCCCCCAAGGATGCCTTTCTCACCCACCGCGTGGAAGCCCTGGCTCAGGAGCGACGCTGCAGAGTGAGCATAGCTGGTGGGCAACAGGAGACCCCAGGACCACAGTCTCATAACCAGGGCCACGCCACACTGGTGGTCCAAGCAGCCGTGGCATGGCGTGGGAGCCTGGACAATGAATTTGACATTTCCTAATCCCTTCACAACTGAAGAGTGGGAGGCCCTGCCCTTACTGGACTGAACTGGTATTTAAACCCGCCCCCAGTAAACCATCTGAACACCTGGAGACCTAGCTGCCAACAACCCACTATGTGGATGACATATGGCAACAGTTACACGAATGGCAACTACTAATAGGGCAGGATGGGGGTGTCATTGGGAGACCCTGCGTAACAGCCAGAGGGTAGATGGAGACCTTACCACCAGCAGGAGCCCTGGGAGAATGGGAGCATGGAGGCCGCATCGCCCACCGGGAGATGGCGCGTGGACTCCTGAATACTGGCCTCTCCTCTGCGCACAGGTAACATTCCTGGTGACTGAAGACCCATTGCGGGGTCAGCGCCGCGTCCGGCGTGAGGTCTTGTCCCCTCTGCGTTTTGAGCCTTATGAAGTGGTGGCCCTGGCCTCTGGAGGGGAGGTGATCTTCACCAAAGATCAGCACATTCAGGACGTGGCAACTGTTGTTGGGGACAGCATGACCGACCTGGTGAGTGTACGGACAGAGGGACAGGCTTTCAGCTCAGATGGGGTGAGTGACTGCACTTCTCTCGCAGGAGGAAGGGAATGGCTCCCATTGCCGTGTTGCCAGAGGTGTCAGAGGGTGGGAAGGGCTGTTTGTCTTCCTGGAGAGCCAGGCCACCCACCTCCCACACTGCCCCTCCCATGTTAGTCCTGCCCCACCCCCCAATTTTGGGCTCCAATGTTCTGTCCTGGGGACAAGTGAGGGACTCATCCTTAAGCCCTCGCCTGCAGCCGTCGCTATCTATAACTTCGTCCCTGGTTCATGCCCCCTCTCGTCCGTCTCTTCTCCAGGCGTCCGTCACTTAGCTTCTTTCTGTCTCCACCTGTCTCTCGTCTTTGTTCCCACCTCATTCCACGCCTTATCTCTCCCACATATTTTGGTCCTGCCCATCCTTCAAGGTGGTCCTGCCCCTGGAACCTCCGGTGGTGGTGCCTGGGAGGCCGCTTGTGTTCACTGTGGATGGACTGCTCCGGAGGGTAACAGTCCGGATCCACGGGGAGGTCCGCAGCTTCCGGATCAGGAACCCTGCAGGTGCTTCCATGCGTGTGCCCAGGCAGAGGGAAGAACTGAGAATGGAGACTGAGGGGCGATATACTAAGGGAAAGAAAGTGTTTCATGTGACAACTTGCTCTCCACTCCCACCCAGGGGTCTCCCAGGGCCAGGAGGAAGGCCAGGGGTCTCTAGGCCACACTCGCCGCTTTGGGCAGTTCTGGATGGTGAGCTTGAATGACCCCCCACAGACAGGGACCTGGGAGATCCAGGTCACCGCTGAGGGCAACACCCGGGTGAGAGTGCAAGGTGAGGAGGAAGGCATTCCTGGGAAGGGGAGGGGAGGGGAGCTGCCAGAGCTCAGAGAGCAAGATCAGTCACATCCAGCTGGGGAAGGTCTCTGACTACCTTCGCCTCCCTCAGCTCAGACAGCGCTGGACTTCCTCTTCCACTTTGGGATCCCGGTGGAGGATGGCCCCCACCCTGGCCTCTACCCCTTGACCCAGCCAGTTGCAGGTGCATCTATACCCCTTACCCCAACTTGTTTATTGATTTTACACTTACAAAATTCTCTATGTATTTAACTTTCCATTGGGTTATAATTTACATGTTTTACATAAATGTGCACAGAACTCCTCCTGACCTCCCCACCAACACACCCCAGGGGTAGCCCTATTCTGAAAGCCATTCATTCTTTCTCCTTGACTCTGACTCACGCAGACCACTGTTCTCCCCGCCCTCCGGTCCCAGGTCTCCAGACCCAGCTGCTGGTTGAGGTGACAGGGCTGCACTCCAGCCGCCGGAAAGGGCCTCTGCCCCACTTCTCCCACGTCGTGCTTCGAGGGGTTCCGGAGGGCGCCGAGCTGGGCCGGGTGCCCTTGGAGCCCAGGGGAGCCCCGGAGCGAGGTCTCCTGGTGGCCTCGCTTCCACCCCCGCTTCTGTCCACCGCGGGGCCCTTCTCTCTGGAGCTGCTGGGCCGGGACGGCGGCGGGCGGGACCTGCACCGGGTGGCCCCCCAGCCCTGCATGGTGGTCCCGGTCCTTCTGGAGGTGAGCTGCTGGGGAAGGCGCAGCGGGGGCTCGGAGAGCGCGGCTCCTCCCTGACCCGCCCTCCTCCACAGCTCAGTGGCCCGGGGGGTTTCCTGGCCCCGGGCAGCAAAGCCCCCCTCAGCCTTCGCATCGCCAGCTTCTCGGGGCCTCGGGATCTGGACCTCAGGACGTGGGTCAACTCCAGCTTCGCCCTCACCTCCAACCTCTCCAGGTGCAGCCCAGAGCCTCCGGCTTTTTCCCAGCCCCACCCTTTCGGCTTCTCGGGCGGGGCTCAGGTACCCGTTCTTTAAGCCCCACCTCCGCCCCTTCTGATTAGCCCTCAGGTTCCCACCTCCCCTTCCACCAGCGCTGGGCTCCGCCCCCTCACTCTTGGCTCTTGGGAGCCTGGCTGTTTCTACCCGCTCCCCAGGGTTCACCTGGAGCACAACGAGTCCGCCTGGGGGCGCCTGTGGCTGGAGGTCCCAGAGTCGGCTGCCTTGGACTCCGTGGTGATGGTGACTGTGGCTGCGATGGGTCGAGAAGCCAGACCAGTGCCCCCGACCCATGCCTTCCTCCGGCTCCTGGTGCTGGCCGCGGACCCACAGGTGACGCGCCCCCACTCTACATCGCAGGGTAGGCAGGGCAAGCGGGGGGGGGGGGGGGGCTTAACTTGGGTGTAGACACCCAGACAGACTTTCCCTCTTCTCCCCAGGACCAGCTCGCTGTCCCTGCCCACTCGTCTGGCCCCGTCCTCACCATGGCCAGCCCTACCCTTCCTCCCTCCCCTTTGGTGACTTGGGGCAGGGCTGGGGGAAGGCTGGCAGGCAACCCCTGGTGGGGCACAGTCGGAGGGGTGCTGCTCCTTGTAGGCCTGGCCTCCTGGTGACAGCAGCCCCAAGAAGGATGAGTCTCCAGCGCTATTTTCAATCTCTCCCCGTTGGTGAGAAGATGGCATGGGCCTCGGGACCCTACCTCTCCTAGCGGGGCTGGAGGTTTTCCTTCTCATGCACTTGTCCCTTCTCTTAGCAAGATTGAGATAAAGGGTGATCGATTTTCCCACAATGCACTTTCCCTAACCCTCGTGGGAAGCAAACCAAAGACTGGGGTAGGAAGGTACTAGAAAGTGTTATTTATAGAATTGTTTTTATTTGAAATTCTGGAGAAGCTTCGATTTTATTTTTGTATTTAAATGTGAAGGACAGTTTCAATAAACATGTCTTTTCCCCAGAGGGATTTCAAAGAAAGATCATTTATGCACAGCATATAGGAGAGTGAGGGCATAGAATACCAAGAAGGTGAAATGGAAGTTTTCAGGAGCAGAGAAGAAACTTTACACCCTCATGTTTGGACTTCAGTTGGCCTACCACCTGGAGCTACTTAGCTGTGGAGTCAAGAGGCAGAATAGGAGGTTCTGACTCAGCCTCTTCTGTCCCAACTGAGGGGAATGAGGGGAGACCTTAGACACTGATAGGCCCCTCCACCTTGGGGAAGCCTGGCCGAGCCATCTCCCCGTAGGGCTGAATGATTCCTTTCTGCTGCGTTGACAACCCCTAGAGAGAGAAGTTCTGAGCATCTGTGCTCTGCCCTCCCTCCCTTGTGCCCTCCCGTTTACCTGTTGCTGCCACAAGCCCTGCTTCCTTGGCCTTCCCTTCCCGCCCTGGATGGCACGGGAACTGGTATGTTCAAAGACGTGGGGAGAACGGGGGGATATTTGATGTTCTCCATTAAACCAGTGTTGACCCCAAATCTCTCTACCCCAACCTCTCAAAAGTCTCAACTGAAAACAATAAACACCTTCCCCTGAATCAGATTCTCAAACAAATGTTCACCTTTTGAATCTGGGCTAACTGTGGACTACCAGGCTCTGAGTGTGAATGTTAGAAAATTCTAGAGGAGGAGCTGGAGGCTGACAATGTGAAAACTTGAGGTCCATCTGCCACTCTCCTATCACCACAGGCATTCTTTTCCATGTGGAGTCCCTCATCCCGATACTCTCCACTCCATCTCTTTAACAGGCCAGTATCTCCGTCCCCTCAAGTAGCACATTACCCTCTTTCCCTATTCTTTTTTAAAGTTGTTTTGTTGTTGTTGTTGTTAACCCTCAGCCGAGGATATTTTTTCCATTGCTTTTTCAGAAAGAAGGGAGAGAGAGGGAAAGAGACAGAGGAGAGAGAAACATTGATGTAAGAGAGAGGCACATTGATTGGTTGCCTCCTACACATGCCCCGACCAGGGCTAGGGATCGAACCTGCAACCCAGGTGTGTGCCTTTGACCAGGAATCAAACCTGTGGCCCTTCTATTCATGGGTTGACATTCTAAATACTGAACCATGCCGGCCAGGGCTCCCTATTTTTTTTTTACTTTTTATTTTTTTAGGACACAAAGTTTTCTTTAATTATTCTTTGGGGGAAAGGGATACCACACTTCCACTCAATTAAGAGAAACATTTTTATCAGCACAGAAGTCTTTTTTCTTCTTTTCCACTTATCATGCCATGAATTCATAGGGAAAGGGTTCCAGCAGCTCAGGCTCGTTTCCATTGGTTCTCACAAAGTGCTGCTCTGGGTGGAGCAGGCTGGCGCTTCAGTTGAGCCCAGGTACCTCTCTCTTTGGCTTCCTTCTTTTTCTGATCTCCCTGTTCTTTTTTTTTTTTTTTTTTTTTTTTTTTTTTTTTAAATATATATTTTATTGATTTGTTTACAGAGAGGAAGGAAGAGTGATAGATAGTCAGAAACATCGATCAGCTGCCTCTTGCACACCTCCTACTGGGGATGTGCCCGCAACCAAGGTACATGCCCTTGACCGGAATCGAACCTGGGACCTTTCAGTCCGCAGGCTGACGCTCTATCCACTGAGCCAAACCGGTTTTGGCAAGATCTCCCTGTTCTTTATGAAGCCTCCTTGTCCATCCCTGGCCCATTGGAGTGAAGCAGGCCACTCTCCCATCTCAGTGGTGATCCAATCCCATCCCTCTGAATAGAATGCAGACCCGCCTTCTCCAACGCCAACAATGAATGCCTAGCACTTGGTGGTGGCATCCTGTCATTACAATGCTGCTCCTAATTCATGATCTCTGGCCATTGTCTCCTTTCCAGGGCAGTGTCAGGCTGTGACCACATGTGGTCCCTGCCCCCTTCCCCACACCCCTGGGGCTGCCCCGCACGTCACCAAGGCTCCGCACATAGCTGCTGTTGCTGTGCCTCTCAGCGGGCCCTCAAACCAGGCTTGGCCATGCTCCAGCAGCTCCAGCCCCTGCAGTCCCTGCATAGGGCACTGTTCCCGCCCCAGAGCCTGCCTCCTCGCAGCTGGAAAATGAAAGCAGAGGCTTATTCCACATTAGGGCTCTGGGCCACGGCCCTTCTAGAACCCCCTGCTTGGGTTCTGTCTGGTCACTGAATGCCAGCCCAGACTGCCCACAGAGGGCAAGGGAACGCAGTGGGGAAGACTTATGTGTCCTCAAAATTGAGTGGAAATGTAGAGGGCAGATCTTGGAAGAGGGGCTTCCCCTGGGTCCTCTTGGTGGACTAATACCCAGAGGAAGAAGCTTCAGGCCACTGGGTTGTTTTTTTGTTGTTGTTGTTGTTTTTTTAATATATCTTTATTGATTTCAAAAAGGAAGGGAGAGGGAGAGAGATAAAAAACATCAGTGATGAGAGAGAATCATTGATCAGCTGCCTCCTGCATGCCCCCTACTGGGGATCGAGCCCGCAACCCAGGCATGTGCCCTTGACCAGAATCGAACCCGGGACCCTTCAGTCCACAGACTGATGCTCTATCCACTGAGCCAAACCAGCTAGGGCAGGCTGCTGGGTCTTGGTGGCTTGTCCCCAGCAGAACTGGAAGGGGCCTGCAGCAGGGGCAGGACCCTGGCTCCCCATGGCTCTGAGGTGGGAAGGGTGGAGCCACGCCCACTGGTGACCAGGGCTGGCCCCTCCTTTCTCTCCCTGCTCCTTGCAACCTCCTACCTAGTCTTTCAGCCTCAGAGCTCTTCCTGCTGCGTCTGAGGTCAGGAAAGACCATCTCCCTTAGGCTCCTCTGTCTTCCCACTCATCTGTTCTGTAGGGTCTGAAGTTGGTTCTCATCAAGTCCCCCTGGGTAGACTCCCCAATCTCCCCACAGAAATGTCACTGTAGTTTTTTATTGAATTCATTGGGCTGACATTGGTTAATAAAATTATACAGGTGTCAGGTGTACAAGTCTATCATGCAACATCCGGGTGTTGTATGTGTGGTCACCACCCCAAGTCAAGTCTCCTTCCATCACCATTTATCCACCCGCCACCTGCCTCTAATGAGGCAGGGCAGCTCCCTCTGTGGACTCCTACTTGGTGTTTCATCTCTTTTCTAGTCTCTTGCTTTGTTTTGGCTGGTCTAAGGAAACAACTTTCTCCAAAATAAACTTTATTCCTAATGTGAAACAAAATTTCTGGGGAAACTGAGAACTCTGGATCTGAAGAAACAAAAAGGGCACGGCAGCCCACAAGGTTTGGGAAGTGGAGGAGGGCGAAGAAGGACTCAGAGGATGGTGGTGGCTGCAGGGAGCACTTCCTGACTCATGAAAATGTCCAGGTCCAGGTTGGGATCTCCCAAATCCAGTTTCAGAAACTTGTCTACTAATGTCTGGCAACTGAGGGGAGAGAGCACAGAGAGCTGTATGAGAGAACGGATAACAGTCCTGAGCAGAGGGGAGAGGTGGTAGCAGAGGAAGCCCGGACCTTGGAAATTTAGGGATTTCAGAAAGAAACTGGGTCACTGAAAGGCAAAAAGGCCTTCTGAGTCCCTGAAAGGGGAAAAGAGCTGCAGAAGATGCTAGAACAGGACCCTGGGTCACCCACTCACTTTTCCATTTGCTTCTCCTTCAGTAGCTCCTTGAGAGGCTTGATGGGCTTACCACTGCGGATCAAGTCCGAGACCTAGGAACAAGGAGGAGGGGGCAGGGGTGGGGGAATTGGGTAAGAAAAGAAATGCCATGGGCCCAGGAACCCAGGCCCCTGAGAGGAGCAGGAACAGTGGGAGGCAGCCCTGATGGATGGGGTTGACATGAATCTCATCACCTCCTTGCCACGAGCTATGAGTTTGTCTGGAAGCCTGGCTTGGGCAGCTGTGTGTGAGGCATGGCTGGCATTGGCCACACCTTCGCAAACCCGATAGAAGAAGACAAGGTCAGTCCCATCCTCACAGGTCTCCATGGTCTTAAAAAAGAATAAAAGGGGACAGTGTGTCATTGTCACTTAGCGTCCCACCCTGAAACCCATAGCCAGTCCCTATGGAGAGTGAGGAAAGGGAAGGGACATGGTCCCTGTGGTCAGGGAGCCCCTGTTCTAATGAAGGAGCCAGTCTCCAGCTCTGGGAAATGCTTGGCTTAGGGACCCTGAGGGGACTAGATTAGTTTCCTCACCAAATACTGCACAAGGGGCCCCTGTGGCAACAAGGGTAGCTGAAAGAGGCTCAGAAAGTTGGTGGCCACAAAGATGTGGGGGCATGTGGGTCCGAGTGCCAGCCAGTGTCGGAGCACAGCAGCCAGCAGTGCGAGCCCATCCACCTGTGCAGAGGACAGGATAAGGGTACAGAACCACGGGTGCCCCATGTCCCCCCACCTGCCCTGGCCTTTTCCATCTTGCACTTTTCTGTTTCTTTTCGACCCCCACACACCTATTTCCTGAAGCCCGACCTCCCCCTCCTGCTCCTTTGCCCGCCTCCATTTCTCCTTAGTTCCTCATCAGATTTCCCCTCACCGTGTTGGTTCCCTTTCCAAATTCATCAATAAGGACCAGAGACCGCTCGGTGGCATTGTTCACTGCCTTTGCCACCTGCTGGGTACCAGGTGGACAAAGAGAGTTTCATTAGCATTCGAGGCCTGTAACACTGACCAGTCTGCCATGAATACAGCTGCTTGTGTGTCCACTCCAATGGACTGGGAAGTCTTTAATGGCGAGGTGCATGCTTTGTTCACCCTTTCATTGCCAACAATGCCACATACAAAGCAAGGATTCAAAAGAGGTTCCCTAGTTCTGGCCAGTGTTGCTCCGTGGTTAAAGCATTGGCCCTCACATTGAAGGGTCACGGGTTCGATTCCTGGTCAAGGGCATGTACCTGGGTTGCAGGTTCAACCCCTGGTCGGGGCACATGCAGAAGGCAACCAGTTCATATGTCATGTTTCTCTATTTCTTTCCCCCGCGCTCCCTCCCTTCCATTCTAAAAATCAATGGAAAAAATATCCTTGGGTGAGGATTAGCACCCCCAAAAAAGAGGTTCCCTAAGTGTAGAGGGCAGGCAGCAGAGGGAATGTTTTTCCTGATCATTTTTCAGGGGTAGAGTTCCTTCCCCATTTCCCCCTTATCCCAATCCCACCTCTCTTTACTCCCTTTGACCTGGTTGAGGTCGATCATGAAAGTGGAGAGGCCAAGGGAGATGGATTCACAGCTATGAATACGGGTGAAGATGGCGTCTACTGCCCCGATTTCGGCATCCTCTGCTGGCACAAAGCTGCCCACCAAGGCCATGAATGTGATCAAGCCTACCTAAGCAGGGAAGGAGACAGAGTCTGGGCCTGGTGGTATGGGCTGAGGTGAAGATGAGGCTAAACCAGGGGTGGGCAAACTTTTTGACTTGAGGGCCACAATGGGTTCTTAAACTGGACTGGAAGGCCAGAACAAAAGCATGGATGGAGTGTTTGTGTGAACTAATATAAATTCAAAGTAAAGGAGCAGAGGGGAGAGCAAGAGAACCCTCCGCTCTTTCGGCTCTGCGGGCCGGATAGAACAGCCGAACGGGCCAGATCCGGCCCGCGGGCCATGGTTTGCCCACGGCTGGGCTAAACTAAGGGGTGAATGATAGATCAAGGAGAGATGGACACAGTTTAATAGATGATCATGGCCCCTCCACTCACTGTAGAATCAGTAGAGAGGGACAGGGAGTGGGCAGAGGCACACTGGGGAATGGCATGGACCTATTCAGAGGTGAGGGAAGGGGATTGAGGCCATGGAAAGCTATTAGGGCATGGCTCTCCCTCAAGGGAAAGTGAGGAACAGGGTGTGGGTTATAGTGTCTGCATGACAGGCAGGGTCAGAACACAGCAGAAGAGCTGCAGCGACCTGAGTTGGCTAGCAGGGGGAGGAGATGATGAAGATGCCAGAGGCCAGTGTGTAGGATTCTCCTACCTGTTTGAGGTATATGCTCTTCCCTGAGGAGTTGGGTCCAGTGATGACTTTGACCCTCCCTTTGTCCCCACCACATTCTGCGGAGTTGGGCACAAAGGTTCGGGCACAGAGTTCCATCAGAGGATGTCTGCAGTGGGTGGAGAGGTACTTCACACACCGCCTAGATGGGTGAAGCCCCCAGAATATGGGGCTTTCAGGCCCCTTGTGTCTATGCCTCCACCCCCTTCTGTTCTCACCTGCCATTCTGGATTCGTACCCCAAAGAGTTGGGGAGAGTAACGGGGCCTTGAGTAGCCATAGTCCCGGGCAGCACTGGCAAGAGCCAGCAAGGCGTCCAGGCGGGAAGCAAGGTCCAACACTCGGGTCAAGACATCCGCCCGAGCCAGCACCTGACACTGCATCTGGTGCATCAGCAGGGTCTCCTGGTCTGATGGTAGGTGAGGGAGGAGCTGGGGGTCAGCTCCGGGGGAATGTGAAGGAGAGAAAGAAGCCAGCAGAGGGACCTGGAAACAGGCTTGCAGATACTGTGTGAGACACCCAGAGGCATTCAGAGAAGATGGGAAGGCAGAGTGAAGAGCGAGAGCAGGAAGAAAAGGAGCCTGTTGGAATCATCTCGACACTGCCCACGCCCAGCCTTTCGCTCCTCCTCACCACGGATGTCGCAGTGCAGGTCCCCCAGCAATGCGTCCAGCTCCTTGGTTCGAGCACTGCGATAGTGCAGCTTCTCCTCTGAGAGGAACTGGGTAAGAGGGCTCAAGCTGTGGGCTTTGCATCTCTCGGTCCCCATCCTCTCCCACATTTATAACCCCGTCTGCAGGCCCCCACCCGACTTCTTTCTCCTGCATCTCGGAGCTAATAAAGATGAAAGTAAAACAACAGAAGAGAGATCCCATATTGGGCAGTGCTGATAGGGCTAGGCCTCCTGGCAGCTGCTGATTCATTTTCCTTATCACCTCCCTACAGAGGTCAAGGGTCTTACCATGAAGTCCAGTCCCTCGATCTCAAAGTCACTGGCCTCCACCATGGAAGGCAGGCGGGGAATAGAAAGGAGGAAGCCGATCTGGAGAGCATAAAGAGATAAAGCAGAGAGTGATGTACTGGGCACTTTCTCTCCCCAGATCCCCAGTGCTTCCCTCAGGGGCTAGAGCCACCACAAGGTGTTAATGTTCTTCAAACTTCTCCAGAAGTTTTCTTATCTACTAATGTGTCCTTCATAAGCCTACTATCTCCTCCAAAAGCTCCCAGAGGTCACACCCAGCCTCCTGCCCTCACCAGAGGGATGTAGATTACGCTGCATGAAGGAATGCGGCAGTCCAGATTCTCCAGCTCCTTCCAAGCGACCTCAGTGAGGAAACTGGGAAGTCCCACCAGCCTTCGTTTTTCTAGGGGGTGGAAGACACTTGGATATTGAGAGTAAGGTTCCTGCCCTGGTTGCCATGATTATCCCGTTGTAGTGGCCGAGTACCAAGGATGGCACCTCATCACTGTGTAGGCTTGTGTTTCAGGGCTCACAGGCCCGTCCCCACACCCAATACTCACTCTCATCAATTTCAGGATCTATGTTGGGGAGGACTGTGAAGCGATTTGCAGCAAGACTGCCCTCAAAGTCCACCTGAGGAGGCAAGAAGTCCAGTTGCTTATCAGCCAGCACCATCTTTCCATCCTGTTGCTCACCTCCAGCTGGGCTCCAATTCTTCCCTGCAGTCCCTGATTTAACCCTAACCTTCCAAGCACATTCCTGATGTTCTGCCACCTCCTTTCACCATTCCATTTATTGGTCATTCAACTGACCTTAATGTCTCCCAGGCTTCCCCATCTTCCACAGCATATCTCTTGCCTCTAGTTCCCCAGGGGCTTGGCCTTTTTCCTTCTACTCACCACTTTGCCAATGAGGCTGGCGATGTGGTGCAAGTCATCAGAGAACTCTTGGGCAATGTCCTGAAAGAGCTGGATGGACTGGGGCAGGGAGCGACAAGCATCCCTCAGGCCCAGGGCACTGTACACAGTCTGTAGGAGAAATGGACAGAGGATGGTGGCCCACACCCAGCCCTGGCTGAGGAGAGAGGACAAGGATGAACTGAGAACAAAGATCAACGAGGAAAAACACAATAACAAAGTCAGAAGATCTCAAAGGCAAAATGAAACAACGAGGGAGGAAATGTGCCAGGCACTGCACTAGACACTGAGGTAAAAAGACAACCAAAATGTGGTCCCTGTCCACATGAGCTTACAGCCTAGGGGAGAAGATAATTTTTAAAAAATTTTTATTGATTTTTTAATTTATTTATTTAGTTAATTCTCACCAAGGATATTTTTTCCATTGTTTTTTTAGAGAGAGTGGATGTGGGGAGAGAGTGACAAACATCGATGTGAGAGAGACGTATCAATTGGTTGTCTCCCGCACCCCGACCTGGTATGGAATCTACAATCCAGGTACATGCCCTTAACAGGAAATCGAACCTACAACCCTCTGGTTTGCAGGCTAACACTCTAATCACTGAGTACACTGGCCAGGGCTATGTCTTTATTGTTGAAAGTATTACAAATGTCCCCCTTTTACTCCCCATTGGCCACCTCCACTCCACTTCTGCCCCCTCTCCAGGCCTTCACTGCACTATTGTCTGTGTCCATGGAATTTTTATTTATTTTTGAGAGAGAGGGAGGGAAAGAGGGAGAAAGAGAGAGAGAGAAACATCGATGATTTGTTGTTCCACTTATGCATTCATTGGTTGATTCTTGTATGTGCCCTGACCAGGGATCAAACTCGAAACCTTGGCGTATTAGGACAACGCTCTAACCAACTGAGCTACCCGGCCAGGGCAAGACATATTTTTTTTTTAAATATATTTTATTGATTTTTTACAGAGAGGAAGGAGGAGGGACAGAGAGTTAGAAACATCGATGAGAGAGAAACATCCATCAGCTGCCTCCTGCACACCCCCCACCGGGGATGTGCCCGCAACCAAGTCACGTGCCCTTGACCGGAATCAAACCCGGGACCCTTCAGTCCACAGGCCGACTCTCCATCCACTGAGCCAAACCGGTTTTGGCGGCAAGACATATTTTTAAAAAGAAAAGATTATCGCCCGGCTGGAGTGGCTCAGTGGAGTCCCCTAGCTGAGCGTCGACCTATGAACCAGGAGGTCACGGTATGATTCCTGGTCAGGGCATTTCCCCCAGGTTGGTCTCGATCCCCAGTGTGAGGCATGCAGGAGGCAGCTGATCAATGATTCTCTCTCATCATTGACATTTCCATCTCTCTCTTCCTCTTCCTTCCTCTCTGAAATCAATAAAAAATATTTTTAAAAATCTTAAAAAAAGAAAAAGAAAAGATTATCTGTAGGTGGCAAGAGGGGCAGGGATAGAAGCTAGAATTAGTTGATTATATCTTTGGGAGATTTGACTTTGGAACTATGTAAATATTTTACATAATCCTACAATTAAAATTTAAAAATAAATTCCTAATAATAAAAAAAACAGAGGAACATAAATATGTATGTCCATATAGTGGCATAACCACACAGAGTGGAACTTTTCCAAGTGACTCATATACAGTGATTTGTATATCCCTAATGGGGACAAAAAGAACTTCCCCTTCTCTCCCCTCAAAAACATCTTAACAGCCCTAGCCGGATTGGCTCAGTGGATAGAGCGTCAGCCTGCCGACTGAGGGGTCCCAGGTTCGATTCCGGTCAAGGGTACATGCTTGTGTTGTGGGCTCAACCCCCAGGAGAGGGCGTGCAGGAGGCAGCTGATCATTGATTCTCTCTCATCATTGATGTTTCTATCTCTCTCTCCCTCTCCCTTTCTCTCTGAAATCAATACAAATATATAATCAGCAAAATACAGGCTAAGGGAAGCTCTACAGGACAAATGACTCAGCTTCTTCAACAAATAACATGTAAGGAGAATGAAAATGAGAGAGAGAGAGAGAACAGAGAGGAGAGACAGACACACAAAGACACAGAGAAAGTCAGAGAGAGAAACCAAGATGGCGGCATAGGTAAGCACCTAAACTGCTGCCTCGCACAACAATTTCAAAACTACAACTAGAAGACAGAACGGACTCCATCCAGAACCACAGGAAAGCTGGCTGAGTGAAAATTCTACAACTAGAAGGAAAGAGAAAAGCTCACAGAGAATTGGAGGTACGGCAAAGGGGCTTTGTGCGCGCAGAGAGGAAGGGCGGCTGAGAGCCTGGCTGACTTTCTCTGGCGGAAGGGGGAAGGAAGCCTCCGACCGCACTGAACCCCAGTTCTGACTGCACTGAACCCCAGTTCTGGGCAAACCCCTGGGGACCCACGCTCTTACGGGGGGAGTCTGGACTCTCGGGCGGAGACTTGAGCTGGGAAAGGCAGAAGTCTGAAGGCGCACGCGGGCCAGTGCGCACAAAGGCTGCGGAGGTTGCCACAGGCTTTCCCTAGTGGAAGGGAGTCAGAGGCTCCTGACGGCACTGAGCCCCAGTTCTGACTGCAGTGAACCCCAGTGCCAGGCGAGCCCCTGGGGACCCACGCTCTTGTGGGGGGAGTCTGGACTCTCAGGCGGAGACTCGAGCTGGGGAAGGCGGAGGACTGAAAGCGCACATGCGCGCAAGGGCAAGACTGACAGGAAGCCAAGACTGAGACTCCACCCCATCCAAGCTGAGCACAGAGGCTATTGCAATTTGGCAAGTCTAATCCTATAAGGCTGTCTCCAGCACCGAACTTCTCCCAGCATAGACACAGCTGATCCTTACAGCCAACTGGCCCGGAGGTCAATTCTTCCCAGTGATACCAACAACAATAAAGACTTAATTACAACAAGGCTGTACACACAGTCCACAAAGGGGTGCACCAAGAGTGTCCACCTCAGGTTAACTGGGGAAGCAGACCCACTGGGCCATATAGGAAACCTAGCACAAATATCTACCTTACCAACTCAGGGAATCAGTGAAAATGCGGGGTCAAAGAATCAGATCACAAACGAAAGAAATGGAGGAAAACAAACGACTGGATATAGAATTCAAAACCACGGTTATAAGACTTTTTAAGAATATCCTAGAAAAGGCCGATAAATATAACGAGACTCTCGAAGATATGAAAAAGGACCAACTAGAAATTAAACATACACTGACTGAAATAAAAAATATTATACAGAGACCCAGAAACAGAATAGAGGAACACAAGAATCAAGTCAAAGAATTGAAATACAAAGAAGCAAAAAACACTCAACCGAAAAAGCAAAAAGCAAAAAAAAAAAATCCAAAAAGTTGAAGATAATGTAAGAAGACTCTGGGACAACTTCAAGCGTACCAACATCAGAATTATGGGGGTGCCAGAAGAAGAGAGAGAGCAAGATACTGAAAACCTATTTGAAGAAATAATGACAGAAAACTTCCCCCACCTGGTGAAAGAAATAGACTTACAAGTCCAGGAAGCCCACAGAACCCCAAACAAAAGGAATCCAAAGAGGACCACACCAAGACACATCATAATTAAAATGCCAAGAGCAAAAGACAAAGAGAGAATATTAAAAGCAGCAAGAGAAAAACAGTTAATTACCTACAAGGGAGCACCCATATGATTGTCAGCTGACTTCTCAACAGAAACTATGCAGGCCAGACGGGAGTGGCAAGAAATTTTCAATGTGATGAATAGCAAGAACCTACAACCAAGATTACTCTACCCAGCAAAGCTATCATTCAGAATTGAAGGGCAGATAAAGAGCTTCACAGATAAGAAAAAGCTGAAGGAGTTCATCACCACCAAACCAGTATTATATGAAATGCTGAAAGGTATTCTTAAAGAAGAGGAAGAAGAAAAAAGTAAAGAGAAACATTATGAACAACAAATACATATCTATCAACAAGCGAACCTAAAAATCAAGTGAATTAAAAACCTGAGGAACAGAATAATCTGGTGAATATAATAGAATCAGGGGCATAGAAAGGGAGTGGACTGATAATTCTCAGGGGGAAAGGGGTATGGGGGGTTCATGAAGAGAATGGACAAAAATCATACACCTATGGATGAGGACAGTGGGGGGAAGGTAAGGGCAGAGGTGGGGTGGGAAATGGGTGGAGGGGAGCTATGGGGGGAAAAAGGAGAAATAATTGTAATAATCTGAATAAAGATTTATTTAAAAAAAAAAAAGAGAGAAAGTCAGAGAGAGGGAAGAAGGAACCCATAAAAGAGACTTAAAAGAGACATCACCCCATTGCCATATGTGAACATATTTGGTTCCTAATTAAACTAATTTTAAAAATCATGACATTTAAGAAATGATTAGATATTTTGACATTAGATAGTTGGTGATATTAACTCATTGTTAATTTTAGGTAAGATAATGGTAGTTATTCTTTAAAAAAATTTTTGTTGCCCTAACCGGTTTGGCTCAGTGGATAGAGCATTGGCCTGCAGACTCAAGGGTCCCAGGTTTGATTCCGGTCAAGGGCATGTACCTTGGTTGCGGGCACATACCCAGTAGGGAGTGTGCAGGAGGCAGCTGATTGATGTTTCCCTCTCATCGATGTTTCTAACTCTCTATCCCTCTCCCTTCCTCTCTGTAAAAAATCAATAAAATATATTAAAAAAAAATTTTGTTAATCCTCTCTCAAGGTATTTTTTCCATTGATTTTTTTTAAGGAAAATCCTTTTTAAATTTTATTTTTAAAATATATTTTTATTTATTTTAGAGAGAGAGGAAGGAAGAGAGGGAGGGGAAGGGAGAAAGAGAGAGAGAAACATTTATGTGAGAGACACATCAATAGGTTGCTTCCAACATGCACTCCAATTGGGGCCTTGAATTGAACCTTCAACCCAGGTATGTGCCCTTGACCAGGAATTGAACTTGCAACCCTTCTGTGTGCTGGCCAACAATCCAACCACTAAGTCATACCAGCCAGGGCAGTAGTTATTTATTTTCAAAAATAATTTTCTTTTAGAAATCATATTTAAACATTTATGGGTAAAATGATATGATGGCTGGGAATTGCTTCAAAATAATCCAGGAAGTGGAAAGTGGAAGAAGATATACATGAAATAAGTGTTGAAGCTGCAAGGTGGATACATGAGGGTTCATTTTATTTTCTCTAAATTTTTTGGGCAGCCCTGGCCGGTGTGGCTCAGTTGGTTGGAGTGTTGTCTCATGTACTGAAAGGTTGCTGGTTCGATTCTGGGTCAGGACACATACCTAGGTTGTGGGTTGGATCCCCGTGGGGGTGTGTATGGGAGGTAACCAATTGATGTTTCTCTCATACATCAATGTTTCTCTCTCACTTTCCCTTTCTCTAAAATCAGTAAAAAAAAAAATATATATATATATATATATATATATATATATATATATATATATATGGTCTGGTGAAGATTAAAAACAAAAATGCCCTAACTGGTTTGGCTCAGTGGATAGAGCGTCAGCCTGTGGACTCAAGGGTCCCAGGTTCGATTCCGGTCAAGGGCATGTACCTTGGTTGCAGGGGTGTGCAGGAGGCAGCTGATTGATGTTCCTCTCTCATCGATGTTTCTAACTCTTTCTCCCTCTCCCTTCCTCTCTGTAAAAAATCAATAAAAAATATATTTTAAAAAAATAATAAATATTTTGGACAATATCCACAATACAAGCTTAAAAATAGTGTTGGGATAAAGTTGGACAAGATAACCACAGTACAGAGAGTCTAGAACACAAGCTGAGGGGCTTAACCTGAACTTCTAGGATTCAAGAAGGTAGGTCCTACCTTGTAGAGAACCTGCCAGTCGCTGACCTTGGTGTGGGACAACTTCATGCGTTTCAGAATCAGCTACAGTCAGATAAGGACAGTCGGACAGGGGACAACAACTGTTTTCCCTCTCCCACTCTAATGCCCCTCAGGAAGCCCAATGTCCTGGATCAGCCCTCAACCTCCTTCCCCACCTCCCTGCCCCCAACTCTGGGCTCACTGGCACGTTCTTGATGTGACCCAGCAACCGATGCAGCATCTGAGCCATGTCCAGATTCTGGGGTAGCAGGAAAAACTGAATGATGTCCAAACGAGAATTTAGTTCCCCCAGGTCGTGAGTGGGACGTGTGAACCACAGCCTGGAAGTGAAGGTTGGGGTGAGGAAACCTGAAATTACATCTGTTCTCATCATTGTCATGATCTCAATTTGTGAAAATGTGTGTTTGCAGGTCCCTGACGATTGTGGCAATACGTATCTGTACTGGCAAGTACAGTGTTCTATCTATGCAGGGGTGTTTACATGCACCTACTGAATCTCTGTGGATATGAACACAACTGTGTCTGTGTATCAGTTTTGATGGATATGACCATGTGTGTCATTCCATGTGGGTATGTGATAGAGCTTGCCAATATTTTAGAGGGAGGGTGGTGTGTTGAAGCATCTGTATGACAACAATCTAGCTATCTTGGTGGCTGAGTAGGAGAGGGTGAGTCTGAATGAGTTTGTATAGCTGTGAAAGTGTCTCTGGTGTAATAGCACAGGCATTTATCTTTTCCTGTTCTTCCTGTTTAAATATATAATTGTCCCATGTGTAATGATTTAAGTCCTCAATTCATGATAATAGTCTTCTCTACAGAGAATAAAGGATTGGGGAGGGACATCTAAGGGGCTTCAATAACACTAATTTTTAGATTGACTGGTGGAAACACAGAAGTTTATAATATTATTAATATTTAGTGTACAGAAATAAATGTCTCATCTATGTTTATCCAGTTCTGGGTGTCCCTATCAACCTATGGCTATGAAAAGTGTGAGATTCTGTAAGGACTGTGAGCCCACAGATTCTTTTCTGCATTAGAGCAAGCCATTATCCTATATAATAAAAGGCTAATATGCAAATTGTCTACGGGTGGGAGTTTGACCAACTGGGAGTTAGATGTGCACTGATCAACAGGGGGCAGCACAGAACATGGCAGGAGTCTGCAATTTGACGCTGGCAGCGGACGGCAGTGGAGGTGCTGCTGGCCCAATGGGTCCTGATGAAAGCAGGACTGTGGCAGGATGGTGGAGCAGGTGAGCGGGCAGGGCCAGGCCAAGGTGGGTGCGAAGGGAGGCCCCAGCTGGCAGCTGCTAGGGACCTTACCCGTGCACAAATTTCATGCACTGGGCCTCTAGTCTATAATAATAAAACTGTAATATGCTAATTAGACCAGACGACCTTCTGAACAAAGCCAGGGCTGCAAGGGAAGCCTAGTCCCAGGTGCCAGAGGGAAGCCGGTGCTGGCAGCCGGGGGAAGGAAGGCCTACATTTGCACAAATTTCGTGCATCGGGCCTCTAGTTTTATATAAGAGACGTGTGGAGGCACTTGGGTCTGAGGATGTGTATCTCACACTGTAGTCTATGCCAGTTACCCTGGGTTAGAACACCCCAGGTTAGAATAAAGTGGAGGACTCAGTTGGATTCGAGGGTGGGTTTTAGGTACCTCTGCTCCTTGGCCACAAAAGGCTGCTCCACCCAGAGCAGTGTAGGCCAGTCTATGAATGTCTATCCCCACCTTGGAGAGCACATGAACTTCACCAAGCTAACTTTCATGTAAAATATACAGGTTTTTACTGCTCGTGCCAGAAGAGACTTTAACCAAGCCAAGCTTCCTCATTTTACAGCTGAGGAAATAAGGCCCTTACAGCATAAGCAATTTATCCAAAGTCATACTGCTAGTAAGAAGTTAAGCTGGGACTCCAACTCAGATCTCTGGAGAACTAAGACAGTGCTTTTTAGAGCATACTTGACATTCACTCAAGTTCCTGGTGTCCTGTCTGGCTTTAGGCCAGCTAGGCCCTTAGTTCATCATTTGGGTCATGATTCCATGCCCTGGGGAATCCTATCTGGGTAATCTGCATTCCTTCCCAGTTTTAATTCAGTTCTCTTCTCCATTGAGAATTCTTTCCTTCTCATCCCTGGTTGAGATTGTATCACCCTCCAATTATCTGGAAATTATCCTAAATTAACATCCAAAAGACACACATTGCAGAGTGGGTGAGGTGGGGAAAAGATTGTGCACCTGTAGGCTAGCAAAGGGTTCTGCTGAGTTTTTAGAGATGATGCCACCTGTATGCTTGCATCTATGCATTGTGCTCACTCACTGAGTGCTACTGAGTGCAAGGCCATGTGGCAGGCATTGAGGTAACAGGAATGGCCACTGCACAGAGTTCACAGCTACGAGGGCCAGCAAATTCACAGATGACTAATTCCATAGTGCAACTAGAAAATATAGACAAGCACTACGTGAGCATACAGGAAGGTGAATGTCGATCTCCTTACAAGGGCCTATGAAAGCTTCACGAAAAAGGTGACAGTTGGGTTGCCCCTTGAAGTAAGAGTGACAAGTGGAGAACAGGGACTTTCCAGAAGGAACAGCATAAACACAGGCATAATGTAGTAGTTCCATGATGGTCAGAGGCCCTAAATGACTGGAATATAGGATGAATCCAGGAAGAAAGGAGGGGTGACGGGAAGGTAAGCCTATTAATGAAACTTGGGGTGAATGGGAGGAGTCCTGAACATCATACTGCTAAAGACGCTAATCTTCATCCTGCAGGTAACGGGGAAGCCTCCTGTTCTTTTGTTTCTACCTAAGGTTTTTTAAAAAGTGGAGTGACATGCTCAGATCTCTGTTTTGAATTAACCAGTATTTTAGAATAAGAGATAGAGTAGGAAAAATAAGAGAGTAGAGGCAGAGAAACCCATTTGGAGGCATATGCAATGCTCCCAGTTAGAAATGATAGCCAGAATTAGAGCAGTGGAAAGAGGGAGAAAGGAATGGCCGAGACATTGGAGGCTAGAAACAACAGGCTCTAGTGAATGATTAAATATGGAGGGTGAGGGAGAAGCATCAATCCAGGATGCTAGGGAAGCTGTACTGCCAACAGTGCTCTCACCCAGAATCAGGAATGCAGGAAGAGGAACAGGACCAGTGGGTGTCTTTTTGGATGCTCCAAGTTTGAGCTGCCTGTGGAAATTGCAGGTAGCAATGATATGTAATTAGCATTCTACATACGGAGCTCTGAACTAGACACACCAATTTGAGTTATCAGAGAATAACTCAAATTGAAGTGTGGTTTTCATAATTAAAGATATTACCATGTATACATTAGGGTTTTGTGATTGTGTTTCTGCTGCTTGTATGTGTCCAAGTCAGAGTATCATCAATGAGTATATGTTTATCTGTGCTGACAATGTAAAATGAGGATGATACTAGCTACCACGTGGGGTCATTATAAGGATTAAACGTGTTTAGTCAGCATTACGGAAAGGGCAGTTTTTTGTTTTGTTTTGTTTTTTAAATATATATTTTATTGATTTTTTACAGAGAGGAAGGGAGAGGGATAGAGAGTGAGAAACAATGATCAGCTGCCTCCTGCACACCCCCCACTGGGGATGTGCCCACAACCAAAGTACATGCCCTTGACCGGAATCAAACCTGGGACCCTTCAGTCCGCAGGCTCAGGCTGACGCTCTATCCACTGAGCCAAACCAGTTAGGGCAGGGCAGTTGTTTTTATTACTACTACATGGGGTGGTGTGTATGTTTGCAGATTGCATGCGTTAGCTTATAGCACGAGTATGAGTCCCACTCACCTGAGCAGCTTCTCTCCCCACTTAGAGCGGCATCTGTTGAGAATTCCTGTGGAGGTGACAGGGCAGGGAAAGGAATGTGTGGCTGTGTCTAAGCTGAGGCATGGGATCAGAGATTCCAATGTTGGGCAGGCTGGCCTGGGGGGCATTTCCCAGATACAGGACACAAAGGCAGCCAAAGTCAGCAGCTGGCCACAAGTCTGAGCCAGTATTACCTTACATGGGCTTAGGAGAGGGAACACTCAGCCAAAAAAAAATAGGCAGAGCAAGCATAGCTAGACTCACAAAGAGTTGAATACATATATGTAAACATTAGACACAACCCACTGATATATGCATAGTGAAACCAGGTGGTTACTTGGGGTGATGTCCCCAGTACACCCTAAAGTCAGAAACAACTGATAAAGACTCAATGCAAATCAAATATGGGCAGTTTCATAGTTACTAACTCTCCTCTATACAAAGAGTCTCCCAAGTCCCCAGACAGGTACACAGCTGTGTACCTGTGGAGACAGGTACACAGTGGAGACATTCATACAAACCTAAGGAATAAACATGGAATTGGTAAAATAAGAGATATCCTAATGACATTGGGTAACTACAAGGTAAACAGAGGTGCCCAAGTTCAGGAAGGGTACAAAAAGGATAAAGTTGGGTTGGAGTACAAGAGGCATCTGGCAATGGGATGAAGTGGGAGGAGGGGGCTGGGACACGTCTTTGGAGGTAGGTGCTTTTCTGGAAGGCTTTTGTAGTGTGGGATGAGGGATGGGACACACATACCAAAGAGGCTGAGCCCCTCCTTCAGTCCACTGGCCACTTTGTACACTGAGGGGTGAGCCTCACTCTTAAATATCTGCAGAACACTGTCAGGGAGAAATGGGGGAGTTCTGGGTAATTTGGATTTTTTTTTAAAATCCTCACCCCAGTATATTTTTCCATTGATTTTCAGAGAAAGTGGAAAAGAGAGGGAAAGACAGAGAAATGTTGATATGGGATAAACATCCATTGGTTGCCTCCTGCACGTGCCCCAACCAGGGTCCAGGCTAGGGAGGAGCCTGCAACCGAGGTACATGCCCTTGACTGGAATCAAACCCGGGACCCTTTGGTCTGTAGGCCAATGCTCTATCCACTGAGCCAAACCAGCTAAAGTCTGGATTTTTAAAGGGAATTGAGAAAATATAAGGGGTTGAGAACATCCTGCTGAGACCAAGTCTTATTGTAAGTTTTGTCCTCCACTTCTCTCTGCCTCAGTTTCTCTCTTCAGAAAAGAAGAGTGACACCTTCATGCTTTTTTTCTTCTCTCCCACTCACTCCCACTTCTTTTTCCTTCAGGGAGATTTATCCTAATAGCCCCAGGATTAAAAAAAACCTGGAGCCTCATTAGGATTATTAGAGCATCAAGTTTAATCCTTCTCCCTTCCCAGAGATGACAGCCTGCCTCCATCTCCTTACCTGTAAGTATCTTGATCTATGCTCACTAGATGGGTCCTGAAGGCAAAAAATAAGCAGAAGGGAAGGTGCTGGGGTATGAGGTCAGAGTTCATTTCTCAGTTTCATCCCTTTTGCCCCACCTTCCAGAATACTGTCTCAGGCTTGTCCCAGAGTTCCACATCCCCTCAGGTGCTCCAGTGTGTCCTAGAGCACTTTACCTGATAGGTCACTGCCCCCCCCCCCATCACTACCTTCCACCCCACCCTGTTACTAGTCAGACTTTCCATCTTACTTTGGCTGAGGTTAGGGTAAATCACCTACAACACAAATTTCTTAAGGCCCAGGATGGGAACGCTGACATTATAGTCTTCCAGTTCAACCCCGATTCTTCTTCGACACAGGAACTTGAGCAGCCCTCCAAGTGCTCGAACCTGAGAGAGGATCAAGAGTGGAGCTGGGGGCCCGACTGGTGTGGCTCAGTGGTTGAGCATTGACCCATGACCCAGGAGATCACTGGTGAGATTCCTGGTCAGGGCACTTGCCCAGGTTGGGCTGGACCACCGAGGGGGGTGTGAGGCAGCTGATCAATGATTCTCTCTCATCATTAATGTTTCTCTCTCTCCCTTTCTCTGAAATCAATTAACAACTTCTTTGTTAAAGGGTGGAGCTGGGTAAATCCCAATGTCTTGAAGGCTGGACAATACCAGGGAAAGCTATTGTTTTCCAGGGCTGGGTTAGAAACTCCCAGGACTCAACCCAAGGACTGGGGTGCTTTTGCCTTTCTCCAACCTGTGGCATCCCAGCCCTGACTTCCCAGGACCCATCTCACCATGAGAAGGCAGTCAAAGGGAATTATGGAGGAGAGGAAGAGAATTTTCTCAGTGGTGGTCATGGAGTCTGGGATAAAAGAGTAGTTTCCAGAAAGGATGCGCTGTTTGCTTATCTCCAGACCTATTTTGGAAAGAGAAAAGTCTTGTAATCCAATTTTTCACTCTATTTTAAGAAAGAAAATAGAAGACAGATGATCTGATTTGCCAAGTTTACACAGGCAGTTAACGGAAAACTGAAACAAGAACCAAATTTTCAGAACCTTGGTCTAATTATCTCTATATAAAATATAAAGATGTTTGGCTTGAGATCACAGCCTACAAAAGATACCTGTCTGGAATTGAGGATTTTTGGTGAAAAAGATCATATAAGACTAATGTGTTAACATCTAATTAGGATAGAACATTCCCTGTCTTCTTTGCAAATCTGGGGAGGTTATGGAAGTGCCTTATGGATCATCAAGGTCACTGAGGCAGTAGCTTTCCCCCCACTCGAACAAATGCTTTGGCTTAAAGGGGGGAATTCCAATTCCAAATAGTGTCACCACTCTCTTCTCAGGGGAGGCCCGCATTCCTAGACACACCTAAGTGGAGGTTTCATAGGAAGTGCAGGTTATTAAAGAGTAGGGAGCAGGAGAGATCCTGAGGAGACTGGTCATGGCGCTTGGAGGACACAAAGGTTCAGGATGAGATAAGGCTGAGGAGAGACCTCTGATGATGGGGTGGAATTAGGAGAAAGGGTTGGGAAACTGGGATGCAGAAATGAGCAAAGCAAAAGGAGATACCGAAATCCACACTTGGCAAAAATATGATTTCAGGTTTCTTAGGCTCTCTGTGTTCCTGGGAGGCTGTGAGGGAGGCAAAGAAAGGGCCATTAGCCTATACATTCCAGTCTTTCTGCCTCTGTCCCACCTTCTCTCTCACCCTGACTCTACCTCTCTCCAAGACCCTTTAATCTCCTGTAATATTCCATACTTTACCCAGTCCTTACCAAGCTTCCCCAGAAACCGAGTCATATTCTCATCCTGTTTGGCACTGGTAACAACAGACTGGGGATTGATTTCATCCAGAACTTGGAAGGAGAATGCAGAGCAAATGAGTTAAAGAATCTTTATCCCTTAACTAAGAGGAAACCCACAGCCCTTTCCTTGCTATCTCCCTCCCCATCTCTAAAACGCATTTCCTCTAAGAGTAGGGAGTGCCCAACAAACACATTGGGAGCCTAGTCAGGAGTCAGGCATGAGACCTAGGAAAGGAGAGGGTAGCGGACTGGTGAGGTGGTGGGAGGGAAAGGGGTGCCCTGGAGATGGTCACTGGAGTATAAACCCAAGAGGACAGACATGACTGGTTTGTCCAGGACTGTATCTCCAGCACCTGACACCTTGCAGACACCTAATAAATATCTGTTGAATCATGAAATGGAGTCTTAAAAACAACAGACCTTCCTCTGGAAGTCAACTAATAAAACCGATTGAGTCAGGTGAGCACATGCGAGAGACACTTCCGCCCCCGGGGCAGAGGAAGCGCGGGCTCGTGCCCACCTCTCTGCAGAAGCTGCAGGCTCTGGAGGTCCGGGGCGTCCGGCATGAAGTGGATGGTGGCGTCACTGGTGTCGTAGTAGGCCATGCCTAAGTAGCCTGCATTCCACAGCACACACAGGTGGGTCTTCCGCGAGGAAACAAGGAAGCCAGTATTTGAACCCCTCCTCAGTACAGGGCCTTATTTGTCACCATTTTCTCAGCTCTCAGAGAGGGAGCAGCACCCCCTTGGGTACATGTGAAGCCGCAGCCCAGCCCTCCCCGCCCCTTTCTTCTAACGCCCGGACGTCCCAGCAACTCCCCCCGCTCCTGACTCGTTCTCGTTCCCGCTCCCCGGCCTCGCCGCCCCAGAGACCTCCGCCGGCTCCTCCGCGTCGTCCTCCGCCCCCGCGGGGCCCGGCACTGGGGCCGGGCTGGGGAAGCTGGCCGCGGCCGCCCCGGCTCCCGGTCCCTGCCGCATCCCGCCGGCGGTCGCTCCCACCGAGGCCATGGGCAGGGAGGCTCTGCGCTGCGAAAAATGAAGGTGGTTCAGGAGCGAGGCGGGCGCAAGTGCACAGGGAAGTCTGGGGAGGGCTGAGGCGAGGGAAAGGTCACGTTTATTTTCGTCATCTGTGGGGCATTTCGAGGGGCGACTTCTCAGTATTTCAAGGACCGACAGTCTGTGGAATCCTCGCCCACCCACATTTCTGTCACGCCGATGTTGCACTGGGATGGAGACGGTCTACGGGCCGTGTGGGCGAGCTGTGTCAGCCTCCTCTCCCGCCCCTGCCAACCACGCCTCCAAGGCCGCAGGCCCGCGCTCTAGCTTCCCCACCCCACAGGCGGACAACTTGCGGAGTTTTCCCGCCTTTTCTGTCACCGGGACCTCGACGTGCGCGAGACCGAGTCACTACCAGCCACAAGCCTGCAGGAGGAGCGCGCGGACGCCAGGACGGGTGCGCGCGCACAGGTCCCACCCCCTTAACCGCTATTGGTCAGAGAGACCCGGATCCTGCCTAGAGAGTCAGCAGGGCGGGAGCGCGGTCGCTAAGAAGGCTGGACGCTGATGGGCCAGTTCTTAAGTGGGGTGGTGCCAGGACGTTCAAACTTCCCGCCCTCGGCTGTCGCTCAGCCCCTGGGCCTCTGCCCCAGGGTTTACCGGATCTGATTGACACCGTATGGAGCCTGGAGGAGGCCGGAAGCCGTGCTTGAGTCCTAGTCTAGGAAACTGTTCTAGGGGCTTTGCCAGGGGAGGGGGAATCTGGGGAGGAGAACGACTTTAAAGGGCCAGAGGCGCATTGTTTTTTCTGGAGAGTGGAGATAAGCAACAATAATTCAACTGTGTCAACAACTCTAAGTTAATATTTGTTCATCTTGGTTTATTTATAAAGAGCTTAGAACAGTGCCTGGCAAAAGTAGTAAGAGCTATGTGTTATAAATAAGCAGAAATTAAGTGAGACTCGTATCTCAGCCCTCCTCTGCCGATTTCCTAGGTACAGCGTATGAACACCCCACGGGGGCGCTACAGGGCCTAATTTATAATTTCGGGCCCACCCCACCCCGAAGTGAAAGCGTTGGAATTGTACCCAATTCTGACAGAGTAGACCTGATAAGAACACCTACACTCCTTTGGGACATGCCCGACCCCTGTGCACACACACCCTGTAAGGACAGAGAGCTGTCATTCATTCCTACAGCAACTATATAGTGCCTACTCTGGGTGGTGGACTCAAAGTAATGAACATAATTAAGTCTGAGCTCCACGAAGCTAACTTTTGAGTGTGTGTGAGTGTAGGAGAAGCAAGGAGATTGTGAACAGAAATAAATACAAACCTTTAAGAAACAGATCCTTTAAGATACATATTCCTCCCAGCTTTGTCCTGGGTACCCTGAGATGGGGAGATCCCACCCAAGACTTTAGGAAAGATGGTGGGGTAACCTGGCTCTGCTAAACAATGATTGGAGAATCCCCTCTATCGAGATAGGTGGGGAAGCTAGTTAAGGGAAAGGTTAATGGTTACCCTTGGCAAACTGTTGAGCAATGGAACTATGGAAACCTGGAGAAGGCTGTGAGGCGTGTCTGAGGAGTGTCTGGGAGGGACACACCTTCCAATCTGGGGTGGGAAGAGATTAGGGACTGGTTTACCAAGCCCAGGAAGGGGAGAGAGTGGAAAGAAAAACCTGCCCAGAAAAGGAAAGGGGAGATACTGAGACAGGAGAAAATCGGAGGCAAGCAGATGACATGGGAGGGAGACCTCTGAAGCAGGATTTGGGCATTGCTGGATGGTACCAGGAGAGGGCAGCATCACCTGTCATCTGGGAAATTAAGGCAAAAATACCTTGTGGATAGCCATGCCAACAGCCAAAGTCAATATTGATGATCAAGGCAGCTCTAGCTAAAAAGCGGTAGGAAAGAAAAGAGAGGCGGGGAGAAGTTGCCAAACCTGCTTGAGTTCAGGGCTGGCCCCACTTGTTTGAGGGGACATCTTTGTGGGGCAGCTTCTCTGGGGGACACTGACAAGCTGGAGCAAAAGAGGACCTGGAAATAGGGCTGCTGTGACTTCCCTCAGCTGGAAGGGGTCCTATGTGCAGATCTGAGGGTTACCATGGAAGGGATCCCCTTTACTTAGGAATCATTCTACCTCATTATAGGATGTTACAACGCAAAGGAACAAACAACAAATATATCCATGCCCTCCCTGGGAAGAAAGATTAGTGCCCTCCCCCACCAGGCGCAAACCCACAGAAGAGGAAGCAGGAGAGGAAACCACTAACTGCTGGTCTCCAGCAGCCCTCTTGTCACCCCACCCCACTCGGGTCCCAAGTTCCTCTGTTTTTTCAAGTCTCAAGCTTTGTTTTGCTCCTGTGTCCTTGCACTCCACCAAGTTTTTTCTGGAATTGTAGGTCTTTTGTTAGACAGAGGTGGATGAGGAAGAAAGAGAAGGGATGATTAGATAGCAGAGTCAAGATGCAAGGGCTGGAAAATATCCAGTTTGGAGTACATATTCTTGGGCTGTTTTTCAGCAGGTCATAGTTTATAGACCTCCAAAATCAAGGTGACTGGGAGGGCAAGGGCTACTCTCCCTCTGCCTTTATTCATTTGTGTCCCCAAAGACTCCACTCATTCTACCTGCTCTGGCTGATCTTTGCTTTTTACCCAGGATAGGGCCAGCTACCCCTCTGCCCCCCCGCCCTGCTGGATTCCTTGGGGTCAAAACTACCTCACCCTTTCACCCCATCTCCAAAGCAACTTGCCAGTAAGAAAAGGGCGAAGGGCACAGAAAGGGGCCCCATTAGGGAGCAGAAGCGGCAGCATTAAAGCTGAGGGGCTTCAGAGGGGAGCAAGACCTGCCCCAGGGATGCGGCTCAGCCTCGGGTTCCCAGCACAGGTCTGGGTGTCTCCCCATCCCCTGCCCTACCTTTCACCACTCTCTTCCCCCCATCCTAGAACCGGGACTGAAATCTGGAAGGAGCTCGGAAAAAGGGATAAACGACGGACCACCTGTCCTAAATGTCTGCCCTGAGGTTCCCTCGGGGCCTACGGTGCCCACCCTGTGGGTGTCCAGCTTCCATGAGGGCGGAGTGGGAGAGTCCTGCCTGATGAAGCAGGGAAACTGGGGCCCCGTGTTTCAGGAGGCTGGCGGAGAAAGGAGGCCCAAGAGGCCCTCGCCTCCTCCTTCCCCTCCGGGAGACCGAGGCTCTCCCCACCTCCCCGGGCCCCCTCCCGATCCTCGGGCCCGCCCCCTCTCGTCCCCTTCCCAGGTTCCAGGCGGGGCCGGCCCGTGAGTCAGCCGCCTCGATCCGGGAGGGAACCGAGCTGCAGGAGCCGGTGTGAGGTCGCGGGCTGGTGGGGCGGCCGAGTGTGGAGTGAGCGGTCCGACCCGGCTAGTGTGGTGCCAAGGGGCGTCCGGGCCTGGGCCCAGGACCTCTGCCCGTGAGACCCGCCCTCCGACCCCTCCCAGTTCCCCCCGCGACGGCCGCTTCCTGGTCCCCGTCGCAACCATGGCTGAAGAGCAGCCGCAGGTCGAGCTGTTCGTGAAGGTGAGAGCCCCTTCCTCCCGGCCCCTCCGCACTCCTGCCGGCAGCGCTCCCTCTGCCTCGCTCCGGCCTGAACCCCCAGCCCCTTCCTCCCTCCCGCCTACCCCAGCCCACCTGCAGTCTTTGGAATGGGAGGGGGGGCTGGTTCCGGAGGGGAAGACAATTGACGTGGCGGAGAAAGAATTCTAGGCGCAACCCTGGAAAGTTTGTAAAAGTGCAAGTTGCCATCAGCCGGAAGGACCCCACGGTAGAGAAAAGGGAGGGTTCCTGGGGGGGTGGGCACACGCTGAGGGAAGGACGGAGAAGGAGGGTAGGAGGGTAGCAGGGTGTGGGAGGAACAGAGGAAAACATCAGCACATGCGGCCTTAGGAGGGTGAGGGGCAGGGGGGTACTTGGAGACGTGTGTGAGTGTGTGAGTGTGAGTGGGTGTGGTAGGGAGGCCTGGGAGCGGGAAGAGGTCCATTGGGAAAGTGGGGTGGAAGGACACGGGGGAATCGCAGTGCAAGAAGCTGCGCTGGAGAGGCGATGCGTGGAGAAGGCCTGAGGACTTGGGGAAGTGAGAGGAAGGGAGGAGATGAGAGTTCTGCTGTGGCTACCTCCAGGCCTGGTGAGAGAGACCAGAAAGCGGGGGAGGCTGGGCTAGGGCGGTTAGGGTTTCGAGGTGTAGAAGCAGGAGAGAAAGAATTGCCCCAACTCTCTCCGCTCTCCTGTGTGTGGATGTGGAGACGTGGGCCCATAGCATTTGGGTATCAAAACCACAAGCCAGACCTGGCCAGGTAGCTCAGTTGGTTAGAGTGTTGTCCGAATACACCAAGGTTGCAGGTTCGATCACCGGTCAGGGCACATACCAATCAACCGGTCAGGGCACATACCATACAGAATCAACCAATGAATGAATAAATAAGTGGAACAACACATCGATGTTTCTCTCTTCTCTCCCCTCCCCCCACCCTTTCCTCTCTCTCTCTCAAATCAATTAAAAAACAACCGCAGGCCTGGGCCTTCACCGTTCCGTTTCCACCCTGCTGACTTCCCCACTAGGGCTGTGTCTCTCCCCTTTCTGGACCTCATCTCTTCGCCCTCCTTCCCCTGGGCAGACACTGTCCTCTGTTTGCTTATTCTCCCCACCCCCTCCCTTTCCTGCTTCCTTTCTCTCTGCTTACTCCCTTTTGTTCGCCTTGTCTTTGTGTGTTCCTGCCTGTTTCTCCCTTGTCTTTATGCTTTACTTCTCAGGCAGCCATTCCCCGTCCCTTCACTCAGTGAAGTGCCTGGGCCGGCCCCATAGGTGTGGTCCCCACCTCACTCTCACACTCGCCTCAAGGGCTATTTTTACTCGAGGGGGTGAGTCTGTGCTGCAGAGATTCTGGCCCTGGGTCCTGTGTGAGGAGGATTATCTGGAGCCAGAGGAGCTGTGTAGGGAGACCCAGCAGGCAATGCTGGGAAGAGGAAGGTGGCCTTTACCACTGGTCCTCCGCCTCACAGGTCCCTGCCCCCACTCCTTGGCAGGAAGGAAGCTGCTAAGGCTGGAGACACCAATGAAATGAATCATCCTGAACCTAGGGGGAGGTGTCCCTTGAGGGATGAGGTCACCACTTGCCAATTAGAGAGCAGCCCCTCTACATCTCTAGGGCGAGGCTGTGAGCCCCTCGACTCCCCACACAGCTGCCCAGAAACAGCGTGGGTGGAGGTACAGAGAACCAGAACTCTGCTTGCAGACCCTGCCCCGCCTCTAGTCCTCAGGCTTTACTCCAATCCGGAACCCAGGCGGCTAGCCTCTGTCTCTGGCCTCACCAAAGTCCCTCTCTCGGGGATACTGCATGGGTTGGTCTGAGAATTAAAATGAGTTTATGTGTGTAAAGGACTTAGAATAGCACAAGGAAAACTACGCTACTGTTAGTCTTCCCTCTCTGGGGTCCAGATCCTTTCATTTCTCCACAACCCATCCCTCTGCCCACCTCTCACCTATACTTAAGTATTTGGAAAACCAGAAGCCAACCTTTGTAGAAAATGTTTCCACTGATCTGCTCTAGATTTGACCGAGCCCAGGGTGGAGAACCCAGTTCTGGAGAGACGTGTGTGTGTGTGTGTGTGTGTGTGTGTGTGTGTGTGTGTGTAGGTCTGGGAATAGGATATACCCAGAATGGCCTGGGGATGGGTGGGGTACACCAGGCCTAACTTGAGGTGGGGCTTGCTTTTCAGGCTGGCAGTGATGGAGCCAAGATTGGGAACTGCCCCTTCTCCCAGAGACTGTTCATGGTGCTCTGGCTCAAGGGAGTCACCTTCAATGTCACCACCGTTGACACCAAGAGGTAGGTCCACTTCTGTTCCTCTAAACACCCTTTGTGCTCACACATAAACATACACACACATTCAGTCACCCTAGTCTTCCATCCTGAACTTTCCTCTTCTACCAAGAGCCCTTTTCTCTTCCCACATCCCTCCATCTCCTTTTTCTGGTTCTCTCTGACCCCCTTTTCCTGTCCTGATGCTTGGCCTCTCTCCTACAGGCGAACCGAGACAGTCCAGAAACTGTGCCCAGGAGGGCAGCTCCCTTTTCTGTTGTATGGCACCGAAGTGCACACAGACACCAACAAGATTGAGGAATTTCTGGAGGCAGTGCTGTGTCCTCCCAGGTATTGGGGCACTTGGAACGGAGAGTAGGGGGAGCTGGGAAGCTCTGAAGAAATAAAAAACAGATGGTGCCCTGGCTGGTTACTCAGTGGTTAGAGCGTCAGCCCAAGAACCAGGTTCAATTCCTGGTCAAGGGCATGTACCTGGGTTGCAGGTTCAATCCCTGGCAAGCAGGAGGCAACTAATCGATGTGTCTCTCTCACATAGATGTTTCTTTTTTTTCCCCTCTCTTTCTGCCCCTCCCTTTCCCTTCCACTCTCTCTAAAAATCAATGGGGAAAATATCCTCACTCCTTGGGGTAAGGATTGAAAAACAAACCAGATGGTTTCTTAGGGGCTGAGGCAGGGGAGCTGAGGCTCCTCCCAGGAAGATTTCTTATTTCTCCCATTGGCTTTCAGGTACCCCAAGCTGGCAGCTCTGAACCCTGAATCAAACACAGCTGGCCTGGACATATTTGCCAAATTTTCTGCCTACATCAAGAACTCAAACCCAGCTCTCAATGACAGTGAGTCCTGTGGGCCAGAGGCCTGTATCCCTGAAGGAACGAGAAGATCCAGGGGATGGGAGGCATTTGGAGCACCTAGAAATTCAGATCTCAACGTCAAGGGAGACGTTTTGGCTTAACCCCCATCTCTCCTTGCATTCTCATTGACCATGACTCTTTTGAGCATCTCTCATTTTTTCCCTGGCCTCTTCTGCCCGACTGGGGTCGTTAATTCGGTTGACTTGGCTGCTGGCCTGTTTTCTGGCAGAACAGGGTTGTGCTTAAGAACAGTGACTCTAGCCCTAGCCGGTTTGTCTCAACAGATAGAGTGTTGGACTGAAGGGTCCCGGGTTCAATTCTGGTCAAGGGCACATGCCCAGGTTGTGGGCTTGATCTCCAGTGTAGGGTGTGCAGGAGGCAGCCAATCAATGATTTTTCTCCCATCATTGATGTTTCTATCTCTCCCTCTCTCTTCCTCTCTGAAATCAATAAAATATATTTTTTTTAAAAAAGAACAACAATTAAAAGAACAGTGACTCTAGATCCAGACTACATGAGTACAGATCCTACTAGCTGGGTGACTTCGGGCAATTCATTTAACCTCTCTATAAATCTATTTCCAGATCTATAAAATGAGGACAACAATACCTATTTTGTGGGTTGATGTGAGAATTAAATGAGTTTTTGTATATAAAGTGCTTACAATAACAAAAAGCTAACTACATTAGCTATTGTTAATTTGGACTGGCCGAGGCATTAGTATTCACCCTCTCACCACAATCTGCCCCTGAACCTTCTTGGATTGGACTGTCAATCATTTGATGCTCTTGCCAATGCCCTCTCTTGTGCAGACCTGGAGAAGGGGCTCCTGAAAGCCCTGAAAGTTTTAGACAATTACCTGGCATCCCCCCTCCCAGAGGAAGTGGATGAGACCAGTGCTGAGGACGAGGGCATCTCTCAGAGGAAGTTTCTGGATGGAAATGAGCTCACTCTGGCTGACTGTAACCTGCTGCCAAAGCTCCACATAGTGCAGGTGGGTGGCCATGGGGGGAGGAGAGGATAGCGGCTGTGATGGCTTCCCATGACAACCACTCCAAAGGTGATTTCTTTCTTAGGGCGGTTTCTATAGATTGCTACTAATAGTAGATGCCACCCCTTCCTTCTCAGTGGTCATTGCCGACAAGACTGTTGCTTGTGGAAGATGAAAACTGTTGGTTCCCATCTTCTGTCACAGCCTGAAAGCTATGGTTTTAGTTTGTGAAATCTGGGCCCGATGTTAGTCTGCCACAGAGCTGCATATTGAACTCTGAAAGGCAAAGTTGTGTGATGATTAGTCCTTGCCCCAAATGAAACCAAGAGAAAAGTTGCTGTGGAAATTTCAAGAGAAAAATTTAATCGTTTGTGAATTATAGCGCAATAAAACCAAGAGGAGAAAAGTAGTACCATTGGAATTGGTCTGAAAAGGGGCTTGTTATCAGTAAGTAGAGAGGAAAAGTGAAGACAGTATATCACAATAAAGAGTTAAAAACGCCAATTGGAGATGACTCACGTGGCAGGTAGGAATCATAGGAAAAGAAGCTAGATAGTGGAGACTTAATGCCTGGACAAGAAGGCTGGGATAGGAGAAAGACCACAGCGGCACAGCCCACTCTGGCCTCCCTGAGGTTAACGTTTGTTCCTCTCCCCACCACAGGTGGTGTGTAAGAAGTACCGCGGATTCTCCATCCCCGAGGTGTTCCGTGGAGTGCATCGGTACTTGCGCAATGCCTATGCGCGGGAAGAGTTCGCCTCCACCTGTCCCGATGATGAGGAGATTGAGCTGGCCTATGAGCAAGTGGCCAAGGCCCTCAAATAAGCTCCTTCGGGCCTCCCTCTCTCCCTTTCCTCCATTTCCCCCGCACAAAGGCCCTGGGTGGTTTCCCTTGGCTACCCAAGGGACACACTCCAAAATGTCCAGTGGGCAGTGAATGCTGGAGACTTGTGCAGGCCTGCGGGGGGGGGGGGGAAGGGGGGCGTGAAGGGAAGGATGGGGGATCTGGGTGAGATTTTTATCGCGGGGTGGGGTGGGATTGATTGGTAGGACAATGTATTTCAGTAATAAAATACAGAATGAAAATCTAGTGTTGTAATTACACAAAGGGGGCTCGAAATGTGGGTAACGCGAATGCAGGGTGGGTCAGTGACCTTGAGCTCCAGGCATGGGTGCTTGCGGTGATTTTGCCATTTTTACTGCCAACCCATTGTGTTGTCTTGTGGGTCCATGCTGCGTTTGCTACCCAGCCTTAAGGGGCGGCCATGTCTGGGTGGGCCTGTGCAACGCTCGCCGGGCGGGGCCAAGTTCTGAGAAGGGGGGCGCAGTCCTGGTGGAGTGGGCGCGGCGTCGCGGGGCGGATGGGCGTGGTCTGCGGAGCCCTGCCCTGTCCCGTTTAGACAATGCCCTGGAGCCGCCAGACCGCCCAGCCCCTGCCCCACCGTAGCACTGGCCCTCGCCTACCCAGGGGCTCCTCACAGCTAAAGCTCCAGTCCCCAAGGCTTGAAGAGCAGGACTCTTCTCCACCAACTCTATCCTCACGGGGGTTGGGACCCCAGCCAAGATCACAGAACGGCAGGAGTAGGGGTGGGCGCTGGAGGTGAGTCTGGAGCGGGCGGTGTTCCCTGGACTGTGTTGGGGCCGGAATCGGGGTACCGGGCCCGTGCCTGCGCCGGACAGAGTGCGGGGAGGGGGGTGCGGCATTTGAGTTGCGGAGCTGAATGGGGTGGACTTTGGGAAAGATAGAGCGGGAGGGAAGGGACAGGGTCCTGGAGTCTGGAGTGGCGCCCGCTCCCCGGAACCACGCCCCCCGTTTCCCCGCCCTTCAGATTTCCTTTTAGACCTCTCCCAGTCCTCCGGGACTCGGTCTGGTTTAGGCTGGGTCGCGCTGGGAGCTGAGTGACCCGCTGGGGTGGAGATGATATTTAACTCCTGTGACTCTAATTCCTCCCTCCTTGCCCCTCTCTCCCTTTCTCATTTGTACCCTAGACTTCCATCCCCCAGGCCCTCTCCCCAGCTGCCTCCTGTCCCATAACCCTAGTGGGTTCCTCGCCGCACTTTAGGTCTGCACAGCGCGAGCAGCTGAGGGTTAAGGGGGCGGGGCCGCTGCATTTTTGGGGAGTGAGCGCATCCTAGCGGCTGCCAAAGGGGCACCGGGCAGGAACCTCACGAAGCCCCGAGCAGGGGCAACAGGTGTTTGGGAGATGACGGGATCCTGATCTTGCTCCTCAGACTCCCCCTCGAGAAGCAGATCGCGATGGTGCGGGCGTTGGGTGGGCAGCAGAGGAAGGTCTGGAGGAGGTGGAGAGGAGAGGGAAGGGTGCCAGAGTCGGCGGAGGAAGACCCGCGTTCTTAACCACCTTCCCACGCCCTTCTCTGCGTTCTCTTTCTCTCTCTCCGACCCCCATTCTGTCTCTTCTCGCAGACAGCTGAAGTAAAAAGAGGAAACTGAGAAATCAGTGCTGCCGGAGGGGGCGACTGTGTGGATGGGATGGGGACGCCGGGGGAGGGGCTGGGCCGCTGCTCCCACGCCCTGATCCGCGGGGTCCCGGAGAGCCTGGCGTCGGGGGAGGGTGCGGGGGCTGGCCTCCCTGCCCTGGACCTGGCTAAAGCACAGCGGGAGCACGGGGTGCTGGGGGGTAAGTTGAGGCAGCGATTGGGGCTACAGCTGCTAGAACTGCCTCCTGATGAGTCTCTGCCGCTGGGACCGCTGCTCGGCGACACCGCCGTGATCCAGGGGGACACGGCCCTGATCACGCGGCCCTGGAGTCCTGCCCGCAGGCCAGAGGTGACGCCAGGGGACGCGGGGGTGGGGGTGGGCATCCGAGGCTTCAGGGAAGAATTGGGGCGGGAATGTCTCAGCCCCGCTCCTTCTCTTGCCCTAAGGTGGATGGAGTCCGCAAAACCCTCCAGGACCTGGGGCTCCGGATTGTGGAGATGGGGGACGAGAACGCGACGCTGGATGCCACTGATGTCCTCTTCACCGGTGAGGCTGGGTGCCCATCCCTGGAGCTGGGCACAGGGAAGCAGAGTTTGGGAGACCGGGCCATCTCGGGTCTTGTTTCCAACTCATCCCACCCACCCCGCCCTTAAACCTCTTGGCCTCCGGGGTGCAGGCCGGGAGTTTTTCGTGGGCCTCTCCAAGTGGACCAACCACCGAGGAGCCGAGATCGTGGCCGACACGTTCCGGGTGAGGAGCGGGCCAGCCTTGGGAAGGGGGTGCAGGGCGCTGAGGAGGGAGAGGCCGAGAGCAGCTTGCGGTGGAGGGAAATGTTGAGGGTGTTCCGTCACTCTCCCGGTCCCTGAGGACTTCCCCTCGTCCCCCTAGGACTTCGCCGTCTCCACAGTGCCGGTCTCCAGCCCCTGCCACCTGCGCAGTTTCTGCGGCATGGGGGGACCCCGCACGGTGGTGGCAGGAAGCAGCGACGCAGCCCAAAAGGCAGTCCGGGTGAGCTGGAGCGGGGGGGCCAGGGCGGGGCCAGGCCCAGTGAAGTGGGCGTGGCTATGGGCTGGGAGGCTCAGAAAATTAGCCCCAGCCCCTGCACTCCGGGCGAAGTTCATCTGTGAAAACACGTGTGAAAACAAGGAGTATAGCTGGACAGGGCGATGGGAGATCAGGGAACAGAGTCGATTTACATTTATACGGTCTTCCAAAAATCCCCAGAGGGGACATCTAAGCTGTGATTTGAAGGGTGGTTGGGGCCCATAACGGGGCTGGAGAAGGGGAGATGGGAGAAGAGGTTGCAGGTGGAAGGACTGCATGTGAATCTGAGGTGGAAATTAGCAAAGGTAACTCAAGCACTTAGAAGAGCGTCATGATTATTTCACCAACGTAACAGTCCCCAGCACTCAGCCTGGAGGGGCAGCCAGGCTTGGGGTGCAGAAGCTCCAAGACTTGAATGCTGCCTCTTTCCTCTACACCAGGCCATGGCGGTGCTGACGGACCACCCCTACGCCTCCCTGACCCTCCCAGATGATACAGCCGCTGACTGTCTCTTTCTACGTCCTGGGTTGCCGGGTGTGCCCCCTTTCCTCCTGCACCGTGGAGGGGGGGACCTGCCCAACAGCCAGGAGGTGAGGGGAGGCAGAAGCTCCACCAACAACCAGAGAAAGGCATCTCAGGCCTTCGTAGTAGGAGGAGGGAGGGGGTTCTTACCTAGAAGCCTGAGTGGGACCATTCTGATCTGGCTGCAAGGGGTGTGTAGTTATCTCACTCCCATCTCCCCATCCCATGTCCTCCCTGCAGGCACTGCAGAAGCTCTCTGATGTCACCCTGGTCCCTGTGTCCTGCTCTGAACTGGAGAAGGCAGGTGCTGGGCTCAGCTCCCTCTGCCTGGTACTCAGCACACGCCCCCACAGTTGAGGGCCTGGCCTTGGGGTCTTGGATGGTCAGGGGTAGGGCGTATAGGGAGTAGAAGGGGAAGGAAGATTAGAGAAAGGATGGTGAATAGTGGGAACAGGGTCCCAAGGTAGGGGGAGGGCATAGTGTGGGAAAAAGGATAGAGATCATTGGGTGAGTCTTCTCTCCCAGAACTAATAAAATAAACTGACCTTTCAGACTGGGCTGTGGCTGCTGTTTTATTGGGGCAGAGGGACATGGGGCAGGGCTGAAACCTGAGGTTGGGGATAGTGAGGGAAGGAGGCCTCTTTCATTCCTCAAACCCTTATTAGGCACTCACTGACTCATTGCCCAGCCCTGTGTCATAGGTGCTTGGGCACAAAGCATGTACAGGGCAGAGGAGAGAGAGCATGGGTGGATCATTTGCTGAATTTATCTAAATCTCAGATGATTCAGAGATTGGTAGATTACTAACCCACCCATAGTTGATAGGAAGAAATAACACTTGCAGAAATATTAATTTTTATTCACTCATTCACTGAGGCTTAGCAGTGATATGAAAAGGGCCAGTCTCCTGACATCAGGGAACTCACAATTCTTGAACATTGCTTACCAACGGAAAGACAGGTTGTGATGGAACAAGTCGCAGGAGGCTGTTGCTATGAGAGAACAAGGGGCCTCCCAGGGCATCAAAATGCATGCAGGGTGGCAAGGGATCAGGAATGGCTTCCCAGAGGCTGCACTTGAACTGAGTCCTGAGGATTAGTAAGAACTAGCCAGGCACGTAGTGGAGAGGAAGGAAAAGTATAATCCATGAAGAAGGCATTGCACGGGACAAAGGCACACAGCACTTGGGGCCTGCGGGGGATTTCTCCAAGGCTGGTGTTGTGTGTATGTGATGTGACAGAGCTAAGTGCTGTAGTACTGTGTACCCAAAGCCACGGCCCCTGGGCCCAGGGCTGACGGTTAAGGAAAGAAATACTACAGATCTGAAATACAGGCTGTCAGAAGTAGGTTAGTATTTGGGAAGGATCTACCTGCCTTCAGGGAGGGGGGCAAGGGAAAAAGGATGAGGTGGGTTTCTGGGTAATCCAGGGAAATGAGGAGCATACATTCAGGTGGCAGTGCTGGGCATGAAGAAGGGTGTGGATTTTACAGTGATGTTAAAATAGAACAGAAGGACTTGGTTCATTGTGTGATAGGAAGGATGCTGCATGACTCAGTTTCTGGCCTGGGCAAGAGGGGGTTGATCAAGAGGGAATACAGAGGAGAGGACTGAGTGCGAGGTTTGGAGATGACAATGAGTTTTGGACATGCTGTATGAAAAATGTGTAGGGCCAGATAGACAGGGATGTCTGAGGGACAGTTTGGAAATCCCTCAGCTGACATCTGAGCTGGAGAGTTCTGGGTGTCATTTGCCAAGGTGAGGGCTGAGGCCACTGTGGATAACTTCCCAGAAGAGGAAGATAAAGGGACAAACCTAGAATGGTGGGGAATACCGTGGTGGTAGGGAGAAAGGAAGAGGAGTCCAGAAGGAAGACATCAGCATTAAAGAAAAACAGCTTTGCCCTAACTGGTTTGGCTCAGTGGATAGAGCGTCGGCCTGTGGACTGAAGGGTCCCAGGTTTGATTCCGGTCAAGGGCATGTACCTTGGTTGCGGGCACATCCCAGTAGGGAGTGTGCAGGAAGCAGCTGATGGATGTTTCTAGCTCTCTCTCCCTCTCCCTCCCCCCCTCTCTAAAAAATCAATAAAATATATTTTTTTTAAAAAAAGAAAGAAAAACAGCTTAAAGAAGGGAGTAATCAAAAGCCACGCCAAGCCAGATGAATGCTAAAGAATGTCTGCTGGGCGTGGCCATTAGGACCTCACTGGCAACCTCATGGGAGTAGAGTGCAGGAGAAGAACATGGAGGAGACAGGTGTAACCCCTGGTTCAAGGAGCTTGATTGGAAGGGAGGGAAGAGAGGGAGCAACTCTCTTGGAGTGGCTGATGTCTTAAGGTAGGAAACGTCTCAGTGAGCTTTAGAGAGGGCACCAGTGGTAAAGAAGACATGGAGGTTATATAGGCGGTGGGGTAGCTGAAGAAGCAAGATCAGTGGCAGAGACAGCCTGGAAGCCAGGTCTCCTGACTCCCAGTCTAGTGCTCATTTCTATCCTATGGTGCCTTCATTTTCCAGGGAGAGTCCAAGACCGAGAGGGTAGTTCTGGAGAGCTGGGAGCCCCCAGCTTGTGAAGTTTGGAGGAAGGGCTTTCCGTCAAACGACAACCGCATAGATGGTGGAGGACTCAGCAGGGACCACTGGGGACAACCGGCAGGGCCGTCTGAGGGCTGCATGATCCAGGTCTGCGTAGAGCAGGCTCTGCAAAGGTGGGGAGGAGGGCAGAGTGTCTAGGAAGTCTGATTCCTTAGCAATCCAGGCCTCTGTCTCTCTCGGCCAATTTTCTCAGGGATCCTGGCCAGTTCCCCTCCCATCCCCAAGCCCTCACCGACTCCTGGTCCAGGTCCCCCGCAGTCTTGGGCTCCTCGGCCTTTGCTGGTCTCTGGGGCTCGGCTTTCACTCGTGGGACTATGTGGGGGGGACAGAGCTGAAGGATTGAGAGAAGGTGACCAACTCGTCTGCTCCCTGCAAATGCTCAGACTCGGGACTTGAGGGGTCGGGATGTGCAGGTAGGAAAAGGAAAAGGGGTGGAGTTAGGCTCACCAGATCTGGGGAGTGGCCGCGGCGGGCGTGGGGGTGAGCGCCTGTCAGGGGTGTGGAACAATCATCGTCTCTGAGAGTCACCAGTGTTGCCTCCCTGGTTCTTCACCACAACCCTGCAACTTGCAGGTTCGGTCCGCAAGAGAACGCAGGCTCCACCCCAGGGGTGGTTCCGCCCAAGCTCTGATCCTGCCTCCTGCTGAGCTTCCCGAGCCAGGGCTCCACCCACCAGCCTGTGGCCTCACCCCCATTCTCCAAACCAAACCACAACCCAGGGCTCCAGATCTGGCTTTTGTCTTCGAAAACCCTCCCGCCTCTGGCCCCGCCTCTCGAGCTCACCTGCGCTGCCACCAGACCGCACCCAACGCTCCTAGTCCCAGCACCAGCCCGGCGCCCAGCAAGGGGATCAGGAGCAGGGGATACACTGACCCTGGGGGGACGGGGAAGAGGGTGGTCAGCGGTTCGAGGGCAGACAGCTAGCTCTCCCTCTCTGGAATCCCAACCAAGGCTCCTTTCCCCGTCGGGGATGTGTGTCCGCTTGAAGACCCCTGCGGAGGCTTCGACCTACCCAGGCTAGGCCCGGACCCCCTGCAGTCGGCCGCGTCCCCCAGCACGCGGAGCACCGTGTGGCTCTCGTCCTCGTGGCGGCCCCTGCAGATAAAGGTGCCCGAGTCCCCTGCGCTCAGAAGCAGCTCTAGCCGCCGGATTCCAGGGTGGTCCAGGGCTCGTAGGCGGCCAGCAAAGGGCTGGACAGGAGACACGGTGGGGGTCCCGCTCGAAGAGACCCACAGGATCCGGCGGCGTCCTTTGAGCAGGCCCTTGCAGGTCGGGAAGCTAGGCGCCCAGACCCAGCGGACGGGATGGGAGACCCCTACACAAGAGAGATTCACCCGGTCCCCTGGACGGCCGTCCAAGGAAACTAGGGGAGGCGAGGGGGGCGGTGGTTAGGGTCAGTCCACAGGCGAGGAGACTCCCCCTCCCCCCCCCTCTCCCAGAGTCCTGGATCTTCCCACACACATCTTTCTCTGCAGTCGCCCCCCGCCCCCGGGCCTTAGACTTGCCTCGTTCACGCTGATTCCCCAGCGACAGCTTGCCCCCGGGGTCCCCCTGAACCCGCCACAGCAGCAGCGGCAGTAGCTGCAGAACCAGGTCCATGGCTGGGATGTGGTGGGGAGAGGAGGCGAGTGAATCAGCGGAGGAGACCGGAGGGAAATGCGGGGGGAGGAGCGGGGGTCGGCGGGTCTGGGGGCTCCGATAAGAAGGGGCGGGGCCAGCAACTGCCCGGATCCCTCTGGGAACACTCAGGCAAGCTCACAGCCCTCAAACAATGCGCCCTGGCAGTGCGCGCTTTCACTCCTGCAGCCGAGCAGGTCGGAGCATCACGAATTCTGGATCCCGGCTGGGTTCAAAACCTGACCACCACTGCTGACTGCGTGCTGTGAGCAAGTCGCCTAACCTCTCTGGTCCTGTTGGCTCATCTACAAAAGCACCTGCGTTGTAGAGGATTGTGAGAACTAAATGCATACTCCTAAAACGCCCAGGACAAGGGCTGACGCACGGGAACACGAAGTACTTTCTACTATCTTACTGTCCTGTTAGCGTCTACCTCCTGCCTCTGTGCCCACGCGGTCCCTCAGCCACGCACCTCCCAAACCGGCAGGTTCTGATTGGATGGCCCCTTGGAGCAGGTGCACACGCTCCGCATCCAAGACTTCACTGGCCTTCGCTGGACGGTGCAACCGAGGCCCCCCCCAGCCCAGCCCAGGCCTCTGCTGCTGTGACATCACAGACATCCTTGGTAATATCATAAACCCTACTCCCTAATCCTGTGGCTGAGCAGTGACTAGGAAGACCAAATAGGAGCTGAATTGAGATTAATTTGGCTCTTTCCATCCAAAATCTCTGCCCACATGTTTTACCAGTGGCCCCAGGGATCCAAAATTGGCAGTCATCGTTGGCCACACTTATTGTCTATTTCCCAGGAACCAGCAGCTGCTGGGGGTGGGGGGTGGGGCTGTAACATTGCAAGGGCCTTTGGTGATGCCTCTTCGGAGAACAGAGGACTGGGCAAGCAGGGTTGTGGGCCGGGGGCTCCAGGAGGAGCACCTTGGTCTGAAACCAAGAACCAAAATGGCTCACCTACATTCTACCCCAATCCTGCCCCACCTCCCTCACCTCTCTTTCCCGTCTCCCCTCCCCCACCCAGTCCTGTTTAGCCCCTCCCCACCATAATGGGGAGGAGGGGCCACCAGAGGCAGGAAAGGGAGGGACTGTTGAGATTATAAAAGCGAAAAAGGCCACTCAACTCCCAGAGCTGGATCCCCGGAAATCTACTCTGTCAACTGCTGCAGTTGCTACCATTCTCAGGACCCTCACCATGAAAGGCCTTCTGCTGCTCGCCTTGTCTTCTTTGCTCTGCTTGGTCTCAGGTGAGCACCTGGGGCCCCAAGGACCTGGTTCACCCAGTCAAGACTTTATACCCTGCCCCACCCACCACCCCACATTACGCACTCCTCAGGATCCCAAGCACCCCTGGCCCCAAATGGCTGAGTTCTGTGCTTCCAGAACCAGGTCTCCCTGTGACAGGATTCTGGTTCCATTTCTCAAGGATTCATGTTCCCACCTCCAAGACCCTCTCTTCTATCAAGCCAGGGTTCCAGGTCCCCTTTTCCCCAGTCCAAGGTGCCCCCTTCTTGGCCACCCTAATATCCAGTTCCCTTGCCAGCCCCCATCCAGCGTACCTTTCTCCTCTCTCCATCACGTTGGCTAGGCACCCCGCCTGAGGCTTCTTTTGCACCCCACCTGTCATCTGCTCCATCAGGGACTTCATGCTCAGTCCCTCGAGCAGCAGCAGCCTTTCCTAGTGGGCTCCTGCTCCTCTCGGGGGCCCGTACCCCCAGGGACACAAGCTTTCTGGAAGGTGCCAGTGACATCTTAGAACCTCCTAGGGAACCAGGGAGATTTCCCCGCCTTCTAGGCAGTGAGTGCCAGGGCTGCTACCCCCAGGGTGAGGGGCAGCCACAGACTTGTTCACCCTTGGACCAAATCCCTCTTTCACCAAACCTTGCATGCCCAGACCTTGCATTAGCTGAGGCAGAAACTCCGGGCTGCCACCTTCTGTTCCAGGCCAAGTCTGATCTGTCCCCCAGATAGTATTCCTTTCTTCGGAGAGCTCCTGGGGGAGAGGATTCATTCAGGTCGGTGCCTCTTCCCACTTGCTCGGTGGGCACAGGAGGTGAAGAGTAAATTGCTAAAGCTGGCCACACATGGCCTTCTTGCCAGCTTCAAGTTCCAAGCCACTTCTGCATGTGTTGTATCCTCCATGATTTTTATTTTTATTTTAAATGTATTTCTATTGATTTCAGAGAGAAAGGGAGAGGGAGAGAGAGAGAAACATCAATGATGAGGGAGAATCATTGATCGGCTGCCTCCTGCATGCCCCCTCTTGGGGACCGAGCCCACAACTGGGGCATGTACCTTGACTAGAATCGAACCCGGGACCCTTCGGTCCACAGGCCGACGCTCTATCCACTGAGCTCAGCTGGCAAGGGCCATGATTTTTATTTTGAATAGTTCTTTCTATTTTAAGTCTCTACCTGTGACCTCCTCTGAATTCTTTCATCTTCTTCCTCACGGCCTCCATCCCATGGAATTCTCACTTTCCATCTAGCCCAGCCCCGTGTTATTGTTGGTGGTGGCATTGCCCTCCTGACTCATCCCCAGATGGAGTGGAGTGGAGAAAGGCAGTTAGGGTGTGGGCTGTTCACAGAGCAACAATTCCACCCTCACCCACTTCCACTTTTTCTCTATCACTCACCTGCTCTGTCCCTGTCAGACCAAACCGGTCAGAACACCTACTACACTGGTTCTTCTCCACCTTGCCTCCCCAACTCCCCCCCCCCACCCCCCACCCCCACTCAGCTCAGTCCCAGGTGAGTCAGACACCCCATCACCTCAGCCTGATTTGTGTCTTCCCAGCTGACATTCGCTGTCACTCCTGCTACAAGGTCCCTGTGCTGGGCTGTGTGGACCGGACGTCCTGCCGTCTGGAACAAGGGCAGAAATGCTTGACAACAAATGTGTACCTCGGTAATCTGCCATTCTTTAGCGCGGACCAGGGGCCGGTGGGAGACTCTATGGCTGAGGCTGAGGCCCAACTGGGGCTAAGGCTGAGCTGGAACAGAGAATGACAGCAATGAGAACTTTTGGCCAAAAATTATCACGTACCAGGCCCCATTCTGTGTCTCTACATGGATTGTTTCAATTCATGTTCATGACAACCCTATGATGTGGCTGTTATTATACTGTGGAAACAGCCCCAGAGAGCGGCAGTAACAGGTCTAAGGCATCCTAGCCGGCAAGTGACAGGACTGGGGTTGGGTGAAGGGCAGGGTCTGGAAGTCAGCAGGAAGATGAGACTGAGAAGAGAAAAGAAGAGGAAGCTGGGGCAGAATTGGGAGGAAAGGAGGTTGAGTAGGTGCATGGGGTGGGGAAGTGGACACAAGCATCCCAGGTGCCCATCCCAGCTGACACCACTGCCCACTCCTACCCCCAGGCAAGATGTGGGTTTTCTCCAACCTTCGCTGTGGCACACCTGATGAGCCCTGTCGGGAGGCCTTGAATCAAACCAACCACAAGCTGGGCCTGACCTATAACACCACCTGCTGCGAGAAGGACAACTGCAACAGCCCAGCCCCTCGGCCCGCCCCAGGCCTGGGCCTGAGCCTCCTCACCTCCTTGGCTGGCGTTGGCCTCTGGCTGCTGCACTGATACTCACTCCTCCCCTGCCTCAGCCTTAGCCTCTCTCCCTGTGTCTCCGGATCCCCTGGCTTCCCACAGTGGTCTCCCCCTAGTTCCCTTTGTTCGGAAAAACATTTCTCTAGACCCTTCACATTTCTTTGATTAGACAGTGGTCTCCCTGTCCATCATTCTACCCCATCCCCTCCTCTCTGCTTTGCTGAGTCCCTTCCCATTTCCCTCCAGACCACTCCAGATCTTCCAATGGCCCCCAGAAGGGCTCCCCTTTGTGCTCTGCACTCTACCATGCCCTGCTTAGGGAGGACTTGGGGTCTGGGCCTGTCCCCCGTGATGGCTCAAGAAAAGACCGGAGGACCTTGCCCTGCTCACCTCTTTCCATTTTGAGTAATAAATGCTTGTGTCTGATAAATCGTGCATTTATTGTCAGGAGACCTGTTGTCAGAGGTCCCCCTCCCAGAAATAACCCTCTCAGCCCCCACCCTTCCCCAGGACCCTTCAGGGAGTTTCCCTGGCAGCTGGGCTGGGGCAAATGGAGAAACAGGTTTTTCTGGCCTCCACCCTTCCTTTCAGTATGGGGGTGGCACACAGGTCCCAGTGTTTGGAGACAATCCTTATCTCAAACGTAGGTCACACCTCTGAGGGACTGCCAAGAAGGAGGTGCAGCCCGGCTTGAGGGCTCCCCCAAAAGGGTAGGAAAATCGCATGGGGATGGGACTCAGGACCCTCTTTGCAGGTGTCAGTCCCAAGGTTAGAGTCAGAGGCCTCACCTGGCCCAGTTACTAAGTGGGGCACTGAGTGAGCCTCCTATCACAGGCTTCCATTCATTTCCTCTCAGTTCAAGAGTCCTATTGGGAGCCAAGCTGCAAGTAGGGGAAAGGAGAACCAACCCAGACAAACAGGTTCATTGATTCTGTGAGCCCCACTCAGCCCAGCGCCTGCTCCCCTGGGTGATCCTCATTGCTAAGGAAGGTTCTCCCTAGCAACAAGGTCCAGGAGTAACGTAGGGCAGATTCTCCATTGTCCTCTGGGGTTGGGTCGGATAAGGAGTGCATCATCATAACCCTGAAACTGGTCATATAACTCCTTCAGCCCTCCCATCAACAAAAGAGGGATGGAATTTTCCAGTCAGCTCTAGAGTGGCCGATAGATTTCAATGGCTCACAGAGGAGTGTGTGTCTTTTCACCTCAGATCTCCTTCATTCCCTTGCTCCCTTCTGGTCTTCTAATCCCGCTGCCCTCTCCACAGTCCTGGCAAGACCCAGGCCAGGGTGCTGTCGGCTGCAGCCAAGATGCAGGCCAGGGCCACAGTTCTCATCACAGCGCTGCTGCGCAGGCCTCCGATGCAGCAGCCCTGTGGGCGGTGTGAGTCCCTCCAACTTTGTTTCCACTTAATTGCAGTGACGGGCTGTGGTACAGGCTGGCCAGTGATGGCCACTGAGGCTGAGAGAGACGGAGGCAGAGGTGTCAGCCTCCTGGCTGGACGACTTGCCTTCAGGGGCAGAGCAGATGGGATTTCAAGGAGCACAAAGGGATTCTCTGCTCCCTCAGAAAACACCTCCCTAAAACCAAGTGATCAAAGTTATCACACTGGCATTGTGACCCCCTGTGTGATACACTGCAAAGACCAACATCATGCCTGTGTTATTAAGAGCTCATTACCTCAATCTAATTGTGTGAAAATACCAGATAAACCCAAAAATGAGGGACATTCTATAAAATATCTTACCAGACCCAGCCAGCATGGCTCAGTGGTTGAGCATCGACCTATGAACCAGGAGGCCACAGTTCCATTCCCAGTCAAGGCACATGCCGGGGTTGTGGGTTCAATCCCCAGTGTGGGGTGTACAGGAGGCAGCCGATCAAGGATTCTCATCAGTGATGTTTCTATCTCTCCCTCCCTCTCCCTTTCTCTCTAAAATCAATAAAAATATTTTTAAAAAGTAAAATAATTTACCAGGACTCTTCAAAAGTTTCAAGGTCATGGAAGACAAAGACTCAGAACTGTCACAGATTGGGGGCAGTTAAAAAGACACGAGAGCCAAATGCAATGTGGGCTTCTGGGATGGGCCCTGGAACAACTGGCTAAATCAAGTGAGGCCTGCAGGTCAGTTAGAAGTGCTGTACAGTGTTACTTTCTGGTTTTGATCATTGTACAGTTGGCCCCTGAACAATAAGGGTTTAAACTACGCAGGTCCACTTACATCAAGATCCCCTCCCCGCCCCCCATCAATATACAGTTGGTCCTCCTTTTCTGGGTTTCACATCTGCAGATCCAACCAACTGCAGACTGAAAACAGGGCCAACTAGTGTATATGCGCTGTTCCATGCCATTTTATTTATTTATTTTATTTTTTAATGCCACTTTCTATAAGGGACTTGAGCGTGGGGGATTTTGGTATCTGCAAGAGGGTGGGGATGGTGTTCCGGAAACAATCCCCCTCAGATACCAAGGGACACTTGTAGGTACGTTTTTGGGGAGTCACAAGTTATACACAGACTTTGACTGAGCTGGGTGTGGCACCTCTGACCCCTGCGTGTGCAAGGGCCAGCGGTACTCTGGTTATGTGAGATGTTCACGTTGGAGGAAGCAGGGGGAGGGTATACAGGCATTCTCTGTACCATTTTTACAACTTTTCTGTCAATCTAAAATTATTTCAGAACAAAAATGTAAACACACACCCCTCCCTGGTCCTTAGCTGATGCTGGAAAGTTGAAGTTTGGTTTAATATTTTGGTCCTTGCTTTCAAGGGACTGAGGTTTTCTAACCGTGTGAGTGAGTGGGCCTATGAGATTCTGGAGAGCAAAGAGGGGCAGGTGGGACACATGGACAGCAGACAGGGGTCCTGAAGGGCTCAGACCCAGCCTGACCTTGGAAGGTCTGCAAGCAGGAAAGCTCTGGGGGCAAGGGGGAAACAGGACTCGTGGTTCCCAGACAGCTTGCTCTGCCCAGGTTTAGTTGGGGTTTGCCAGTGCGATGCACAGGAGACCCTCACCACAGGCGGTCACGGCTCTGCTGGGGGCACTGCAGTCGGAGCAGCACGGTGTCCTGGCCCAGAGAGGAGGCCCTGGACCTAGGCAGAGGGTGACCCGCCTGTGTGGCAGGGGCCTTGGCTGCCTTCTCACCCAGTGCAGCCCCACAAGGAGGGGGCTCACTGTGTCTGCCTGGGTCAGTGCGCCTTCCCTCCCACGGCCCCCACGCCCACCTGCCCTGCCAGCCTCACAAACCCTTGCCATGAGCTGTATAGGCGATGAAAAGGGCGCCAGAGTCTCCCTCAGCAGGCACTGGGCACCCAAAGCGGCACCCAACAGGCTGAGTGTGGAAGTAGATACGAAACCCCAGCCATCTTTGTTGGGAAAGAAGTGCTTTTTCACAAAAACATGTTTGGCTTACATGTGGTAGGGTTATTGTTTTAATTTTTTTTTAATATATTTTATTGATTTTTTTACAGAGAGGAAGGAAGAGGGATAGAGAGTTAGAAACATCGATGAGAGAGAAACATCGATCAGCTGCCTCCTGCACACCTCCCACTGGGGATATGCCCGCAACCAATTACGTGCCCTTGACCGGAATCAAACCTGGGACCCCCCAGTCCACAGGCTGACGCTCTATCCACTGAGCCAAACCGGTTTTGGCTGTTTTAATTTTTAAGCAAATCTATTTAAAATGTTCTGTTTTGATTTCTAATAGAGTAAATGTTACTATAACTCACTAAGAAAGGCTCTTGGGGTCTTCAGTAACTTTTGAGAGTGTGAAGAGGGCCTGAGATAGGAGAGCCCCAATTCCAATACCCCAACACCCCAATACTGCTGCTCTGAGCAGAGCTGTGCCTCAACGCCCGCCCCACTCAGTCCTGTCCTCCTGGGATAGTCCTGTCCTGATTCTGCAGATGGCTGTCCCCTCCCCAGTCTCTCAAACCCCTGTCTTCCAGACTCTGCCCCTGCCCCCAAACCCTATCCCCCCTGCATCTCTTCCTAGTCTTTATGGCCCCCCTCACTGACCTACCACAGTGGAAACACATCTGACCTCACACGTAACTCAGGTAGTAAAGCTGGGAGAGATCATTATGGGGTAGGGATGTTGGGCTTGAAGGGACCTGAAGTTGCGTGGGGCCCTCCCTTAAGCAGCTAGGTTTTGTGTTTGGTGGTGGAAGGGAGGTTGTTGATCCCACACTTAAACGGATCTGGGCCAAGGCTGTTTGGAAGGTGACCCTGAGAGCATTAATGCACAGAAGGGGAAAAGAGAAAGCTGAAACCAGAAGAGCTGAGAGACTAGAAAACAGCTTGAGACAAGGGGCGGGGTAAGGAAGAGGACTAGGAGGGAAGGTGTCAGACATAACTCCAGAGCTCAGAGCAGCTGAGAGAACAGAGGGCAGGCTTCTGCAGGGGCAGGGAGGTGTGGGGTGCAGGAGCAGAGGGCCCGCTGCTCAGGCTGGTGAATGTGGGCTGGTTCCACCCGCTCCCACCCTAGGTGTGTTTGTTTATTGGTCCCTCCCAGTCTCAGATGCTCCTGCTCTCCAACCTGGGGCACTCAGGTGCAGTCACATTCTCTCGGACTCCTGGGCCCTGGACCCAGCCATGGGCACCTCCAGTGCAGTCCTCTGCATCCTGTTCTTCTGTGGGGCGCTGGGTAAGTGTAGGTTGGGGGTCCTCTGGGGCAGTGGGCGGGGAGCAGCTGGGGCAGGGGTTCCTGGAAAAGCCTGAGGGCTGGGGAGGGGTCTGAGAGATGCCAAGAAGAGTTGTAGGAGCGTTAGAAAGAGGAGCTACCGGGGATGGCCAGCCTGGCACAGGTCCCTCGGAAGGCACTGGAGATGAACGGTCTCTTCCCCGTGGCACCTGCACCAGCCTCTGTCTCCCCGTCCCTATCACACCACTTGCTTCTTCGCTGGGCTCCTTGGTGTCAATTCCAATGTTTTCATCTGTCTTTGGCACCATTGCTTAACTTCTTCACTGCCGCCTCCCACCCTGGCTTCTGTCATTCTCTAAGTTCATCTCTGATTCTCTTGGCTTCTGTTCACGTCTATGTCTTTCTCTTTCCCTGTCTCGCCGCCCTGGTCCCTGGTCCGTGTCTCCTTTCCTACTTCTGTGCGCCCTCTGTGCCCCCTTTCAGTGCTTCCCTCTCCCCGCTTAGCGGCACCTCACTCCTGTGGCCCTGTCTGGGATCTTGGCTCAGCCTCTCACCTGGCCTGTGTGCCTCTCCTCCACCCTCCTGATCTCCACCGACCCTGCAGGTCTCACCACCCTCCCTGCCCGGGGGGCGGCTCCACTGTTACACCTGCAGCTTCGCCAAACCCTGCCACCCTTTTCCCACCCAGTGTGGGGATGATGAGGCCTGTGGCTTCAGCATCGGCACCTCAGGTAGGACTTTGGTCCAACAGCCCTCCTCCAGGTGGTTCCCCACGCCCCTCCGTCCTACTCTCCCTGCTGCCCTGGCCCTCCCTTCGTCCTGCCCGGCCTCAGCAGCGCCCCTTCCTCCCACAGAGCAGAGTGAGGTCATCCAGCGGAAAGGCTGCCTCCCGAGAGCCCAGTGCCCTCTGCCCGGCCAGGCCACCTACTGGTCACGCTCCTACGTGCTGCGACCAGGACCCGTGCAATGCGGCCACCGCGCTGCAGCAGCTCCCCAGGCCTCTCGTCCCCACCCTGCTCCTCACCGCCAGCTTCACCTGCGGAGGCCATCTCCTCCACTAGCCTCACTCAGCTCTGCGTCCCTCAACCCAGGACGCCCTCACCATCTCCGCGGCCCTGGAGACACCTGCCCTGACACTTGAGATATGGCCAAGAACCTGACTTGACAGACAGGCCTCAGCTCCCTGGCCCAACACCTTTGTGGAGCCCTTCCAAGACCGGATTCCTGTGGGCACTGCTCCAGCCCCTACCACTTGCCCAGAGCCCGGCCTCATAAAAATACTGTTCTGTGTCTTTTGTCTTTTTTAGATGCTGAGATGCCCTCTCCAAGCCCCAGGTCTCTGGCAAGGCAGGTGTTAGATGGAGCTGTGGGTCCCAGGCAAGGGGATGGGAGGGGCCCCACGTATGGAGACGAGGAGTGTCTTGCTAGGGAAGGTTCATTTGGTAGATCAGGAACTTAGGAAGGAGGGCTTGGGGAATGATGAAGGGCAAATTTAATAAAGTAAGTCCTATCTGGGGGTCTGGTAACACTGCCTTGTGTGTGTGTGAGTGTGTGAGTGAGTGTGTGTGTGTGTGTGCGCGCGCGCACGCACGCATGCACGCATGTGTTTTCTCTAAAAGCCAACCGTAGCTCTTGGTGGTTGCGCTGGGGCTGGAACCCGAACTATAAATGTCATCTCATTTTCTGTCTGCCACTCGCACCTCCTTCTGCCAACAGATGAGCTGAAGCCACTGCAGAGCGGAGGCTCAGGTGAGACTTCCAAGAAGCCTTTCCCAGCCAGGCCCGAGCTTGAGCAGACACACAAAAGGGCGTTGGAGGAGCTGCCTGTGAGGGTGTGGCCGGGAGGCCAGCTCATTTCTGCCTGACCTGACCGCGTGGACGAGCTGGGAGGGTCCCTGCGCTCCCCTGCCTCACCAGCCCAGACTTGTCCGTGCTCCCCAGACAGCCCAGCACACAGGGCCCCATCACAGCCCCGCCCGGGAATGCACACTCCCTCCTCATGGACACTCCTGCCCTGGGAGATAGTGTGTGACTCTGGGATCCCAGGATGTCAGGGTGACATAAGCGACTCACTACTCCGGATGCCACAATGGAGTGCCTAGGATAAGGAGGGTGGCAGGGTGGGGGCCGAGCATGGGCCCCCATATTGAATTGACCCAGCTCCCTCCCCTTCCATCTGAGGGAGTCTGGGGTCTAAGTGAAGGTGCTCTTTCTCTCTCAACTCTTCTCTGCTTCGTGACAACGGAGCTGTTGACTTCATTTAGAGGCAACTTGAGGTTCCTTTCCATTCTCCCTGTCCCTCAATCCTCCTGCTTTGTGCTTCCATTTTTCTCTACCTCTGATCATTTCATCCCTTGGTCTGATTTGAGTCTCCTCCCTTCTCTCCTCTTCAGTTTCCCCCATTTGCCCTCCAGCTCAAGGCCCTGGATTCCTCTGTCTCCTCTCTGCCCACTCCACCCTCCTCACCCCTGCCAGCTGCACCAGGCTCCCTCAGTCCCATGCCTGTGGCTCAGGGCCACCCTCCACTGGCTGCTACAGATAGGAGACCACACTTTTTCAAAGGTGACATCACAAAATAATGAATCTCCTTTCCTCCCCCCGCCCCACCCCCAACACACACAGCTTGTCTGTGGGAGACCAGCAGCTGTGAAGTAGCAGGCTCAGCCCCACCCCTCTTGCCAAGATTTTCAGGGAATCTTTCCGGTGCCACATGGCCAGGGAGACGGCAGGTCACTCTCCAGCAGATGCCCCCGAGATCATCTAGTCTTAGGGGAAGGTGGGCTGTGGGTTTTGTGAAACAGAAAGACAGGTTAAGGACACTTCTATTCCTACCCCTCAGGAACAGGACTCCTGTCCACCCCACCCAGGCCCCTCGGGGATTGAAGCCTCTGTCTCCTAGTTGTTCCTCACCTAAGACGGGCCAAGTGGATGTTCTCATAGACCTGGATTTCAGGTTTGAACTGAGGAACCGAGGCATCTGGGGAGAAGGAGCCACATGGAGTGAGGCAGGCAGTCACCAGATAGCCTAGAGCTGCATTCCCCACCTCCCCTGGAGAAGATGGGGTACAAAGGCAGTGTGAGCCCCACCCCCTGCCTCGCACCCAAGTGCTCTCTTCTTCCCTCTGCAGGGGGAGGGGGAGAGGGGCTCCTTACCTCTGCACTGAGCCCCCTGGACCCTCCGCCTCCAGAGCATGATGCTGAGGACCAGGATGGTGAATGCCTGGCCTGCTGTGAACAGCAGCATCAGGATCCAGGGCACATCCCAGCCCATGGAAGGGGCACAGAGGGCAGGGGAGGCATCCGTGGGGGCTGTATAAGGGCAAGAGGATAAGGAGGGAGGCAGTGAAGGGGTCTGTCCCTGTGCCCCAAAGAGAGGCTTCCCACATCGACTGGTGGGCTCTCCCAAAAGAAGACTTCATAAGTTTCCTTGTCTCCAGTATCCACCCCCACTTTGCCCCTTTCTAAGTCTCTCACCCTGACCCCATAAGCCAACATAGGTGGAGAATGGCAACGCCTCCCACACCCAACACACACGGACAGCTAACTCCAGAGCAGACTGCTTTCCATGTATCCATTCTTCCAGTCACTCACTCCATAGTATTTGCTGGGTGCCCACCACATGCCCAGCACTGTGGGGTGAGTGGGTGTAGGGGCAGTAAAGCCCAGCCACTGCCATTATTGACCTTTGCTGATGGAAATGATGGCCATTTGCTCCTCCCTCTGCCTTGTAAAGGGGTTATTCCACATCCAATAGCATTCTTTCTTTGGATAATGGACTTTCTCTGGTAAAACAATCATATTTTTTTTCTCCTTCTGCCTATACTATCAATGGGCCATTATAACATCAGTGCATATATCTTTTCTTCAAAAGACAATTATTACCCCAGCAATAATTCTTATTTTCTTCCTCTCTGCTATGGGAGATTTCACACAAATCATAGGTTAGCCTATTTCTAAACAATGACATATTCCACAGAATTCTTCTCCTCCCTCTTGGCTATTGTCTATTCCACCAGAAAGCTGGCTTAACCAACCCCCTCCTCTGTTACAGATGCAGCTGAAGAGAAAAAAGCCCTCCTCCCACAGTGATGGTCACCTCCACCAGAAACCACCCTTCCTGACCTGCCAATAACAAATTCGCCTCTTTCTCACCTCATCCCCTGGCCAGCGGGGTGGATGTGCCAGAAGGAACACCCTTCCCAGACCCTCCCCACTGCCATCCCAGTTACCTGCCAGGCTAAAGCTGACCCCCTTGTTCTGAGGCATGACGCAGCGGATGAGCCTTGGTCTGTGGCCCCTGGACTCAGGAAGCCCCTCCCCAGGACACACCAAGAGCAGGGCAGCCCCATCGCCCCAGAAGGCCTGCACATGGCCCCTCACAGGACCCTTCCCCTCCACCCAGGTCACAGAGTCCAGGCGTCTGACAGGGACCACAGAGCACAGAAGGACAGAGCAGGGGGCTCCATCTGCAGCCTTTGCAGATAACTGAGATCCTGTGGGAGAGAGGGACCCCTCAGTTCCTTGCTCGGGCTCCCCCATCTCCCAGTGGCCCCTGGTCTCATGCCCTCACTCACCTTTGAGCACGTAGACATCATATACCCTCCAGTTCTGGTATTTGTGATGCTGACCCAGCACTGTGCACCAGTACCGCCCAGCGTCTCCCTCCTTGGACCCTTCCAGCCACAAAGAGTAGTTTCCCAGCAATTTGAGCCTGGATTCCCTTCCAGGCTTCCCAGGGTCTGGGGCTGGCCTGGCCACTTGGATTTGGGTCACCAGGGCAGTGGAGGAGCCTGCTGCAGGGCTGCGGAACCAGGACAGGATTTCATCCCCATGTAGGGTGGGTGGCGAGGGACATGGTAGCTCCATTGCTTCCCCCAAGGCCACATAGATGGCCTGGATGTTGTCTGTAGGGAGGGGCTTGTGTGAGGCCAGATACCTCCATGAGATCAAACCCATCCTCACCCTGGCCCCCCCCTCGCCTCAACTCAACCTCCAACCCCTGGTTTCTTTCCTTTCTGAGGCCTCCCAGCACTGGTCCCAGCACTGGTCTGGCTATAAGCACACTTCTCAAGGGACAGCTACAAAAACTGTGGGATGGAGAGATGGGGGTAGGGGCTTTCCTCCCCTTTCCCCAAATGAGTAAGGGAATCTGAGGGCAAGAGAGAAAAGGTGGGAATAGTTGGCAAATACCCGTATCTCTTCCTCTCATTTCTCCTTTTTTGGAAGCATTTACTCACTGATTCTTATTTTCTAAAGGAAACTATACCTGATCTGGATCCTCAGGGTCTCTGGGTCTATCCCAGTATTAGAGACAGGGGGAGGTCAATTGGGGAAAATCTACCTTCTTGAATCAGATGCCTGCCCCAGTGGATCACCAGACACTCACTTAAGGAGAAATGGCTGCCTTGCAGAATCCCCACCGTCTGCTTTTTACCTGCAGCAGCCTGAGGAGGCCCCCAGAGGAGGAGAAGGAGGAGGAATAAGACCGCCATGGGAGAGCCTTTCAAGTTCTCTGGTGTCCCCAGGGAGGAAACAGAGCCCAGATAAAGGCCTGCACTTTCTGGTCTGGAGTGACACAGGCCTCTGGAGGGGATGGGAAGTTGGGGAGATAAAGCCTAGTTGCACGTCTACTGGCGGAAAAATGGCCACTGCCTTTCTGTCCTGATGGGAAAAAGGCCCAGTTCAGGCCTCTCCAAAGGCAGTATCCTCACCCTTCTGACTCCTGGCCCCACGCTGGCGGAGGGATTCAGATAGAAGCCGCTCCATGCTGAGAAGCCTGCACAGAAGGGGTCCTGCCAGTTTGGAATCCTTTTCTCCTCCACCCTGAGATGCCCGCCATGAGGGAAGGAGCTGAGTTTCCAGGTCGGTCTCCATGGACCCCAGCATGAGACTGTACACCCAGTCAATACCACAGAAATTATTTTAAATGGCCTTCCTTGGGGCTGCCTGGCCTGCCACAGACCTCCTCTCATCAGCCTCTGATGAGTACATTATTATTCAAGGAGAAGAGTAGCAAGGGCCTGGAAAAATCGCTGGCTTGTCCCTTTGCCCCAGGCAGTGCTCTCAAGGCAGATCTTCAAGTGGCCTACAGTTCTTAAAGGCTACTTCTTTTTATAAATTTATTTTTGTAAAATAGTCTATGTTAAGTCTGATCAAATAATTGAATCAATATCCCCTCCTCTGGGAACAGACCTTTAGACCATTTCACAATGGACATTCCCTTTCGCTTAGACAACATTCCACTTGCTAAGACCATTATCTCTCCCCTCCAGAGTTTCCCAGGATCCAGACCTGCACAGAGAATTCTCCACCCAGAAAAAGCCTGCCTAGAGTCCTTTAAAAACTGCTGGCTCCCCATTTTTGGGGGTTCTGGCACCATTTTGGGGCTCAGCCCATCTGGTCTCCAGATGACCTAATCCTATTAATAAAAGCCCAATATGCTAAGTGTCTGGTCATCTGGTCCCCCATTCAACCAATCAAAGCATAATATGCTAATGATATGCTAAGGCTGCTCAACCGCTCACTATGACGTGCACTGACCACCAGGGGGCAGATGCTCTGACAGGTAGGTTAGCTTGCTGCTGGGGTCTGGCTGATCAGGACTGAGCGAGACGGGCCAGACACGCCCTGGAGCCCTCCTGCAGTCCCTCCCTGGCTGGCCAACCTCGCGCATCCCTCCCAATCGTGCACCGGTGGGGTCTCTCAGCCTGGCCTGTGCCCTCTTGCAATCCAAGACCCCTCAGGGGGGTACATTGTCTGTCAGGTAGTTCCATCTATATAATAAAAGCCTAAGCAACCATTATGGAGGAACTACTGGAACGACTGGTCACTATGATGCACACTGACCGCCAAGGGGCAGACTCTCAACACAGGAGCTGCCCCCTCGTGGTCAGTGCGCTCCCAGAGGGGGAGCGCTGCTCAGCCAGAAGCCAGGCTTACACCTGGCAAGCACAGCGGTGGTGGTGGGAGCCTCTCACTCTTCTGCAGCAGCACTAAGGAGCAGTGAGCCAAGCGGTAAGGAGCAAGAAGGTGGGCGGTAAGGAGCAAGGGGTCCTGGACTGTGAGAGGGTGCAGGCCGGGCTGAGGGACCCCCCCCCCCAAGTGTACGAATTTCATGCACTGGGCCTCTAGTCTATATATATAAAAGTCTAAGCAACCACATCACCAGTGGACCATCTGGTAGCTATGAAGCACACTGACCACCAGGGGGCAGACACTCAGTGCAGGAGCTGCCCCTAGTGGTCAGTGTGCTCCCACAGCAGGAGTGTGCTCAGCTGACAGACCGGCACCAGAAGCCCCTGCCCAGCTCATGGGGAGCTCAGCTGTATCAGAGGCGTGAGCCTCTCCCTCAAACACTCCCCCTGTGGCTCCTCCCCAGCCACCTGCAGCTTCATGCACTACTTTGTGCTGTGCGGGATCAAGGTAGCCAGCAGGCTAGAGCCCGACGAACTGGTGGGTAAGGCCAGGCTACGGCGGTGCAGAGGTCCACTGATCCCCGCAGGCCAGGCTGAGGGACCCTACCGGTGCACAAATCTGTGCACCAGGCCTCTAGTAAACTTATAATCCCTTACCATTTGAGCCTTGTGAGTTCCTCCTCTGGTGACCCTAACAGTCCATGCATAACAAAGACTATATCTAATGTACAACTGTATAATGGCTAAATAAACTGTGGCATAGTTAGACAATGGACCATTCAATAGCAATGAGAATGCACCAACCACCATGATACGCAACCAGATTGAATCTCACAAACATAATGAGAGTAAAAGAAGTCATAAAGTACACAAACAGGTAAAAGTAATCTAAGAAAATCAAGGATGGGTTACACTTTGTGGGGTGGTAGCAACTGGTGGTAACCTGCAGAGGGTATTCTAGGAGGTCATGATGTGTCCTTGATCTGGCTGCTGAGGCATGGATAAGTGCAATTGGCGCACTCTTCTGTGTGCATTTACTGTAATAAAAAAGCTAAAGGATGGCCCTTGCCTGTTTGGCTCAGAACGTAGGCCTGCGGACTGGAGGGTCCCCAATTAGATTCTGGTCAAGGGCATGTACCTTGCTTGCAGGCTCAACCCGAGGCCCTGGTTGGGGCACGTAAGGGAGGCAACCAATTGACGTGTCTCTCTTGCGTTGATGCTTCTCTCTCTCTCTATCTCTCCCCCTCCCTCCCACCCTCTCTAAAAGTCAATGGAAAAAATATCCTCTGGTGAGAATTTAAAAAGCTAACAGGTATATATATTACGTAGGTGCTGGAGGCTAAGTCCAATGGGTCATAATAAATATGAGAAGTCCTCAAAAGGTTGAATGGAGCCCTAGCCGGTTTGGCTCAGTGGATAGAGTGTCAGCCTGCGGACTCAAGGGTCCCAAGTTGGATCCCGGTCAAGGGCACATGCCCGGGTTGTGGGCTCAGTCCCCAGTAGGGGGCGTGCAGGGGGCAGCCAGTCAATGATTCCCTCTCATCATTGATGTTTCTATTTCTCTTGTCCTCTCCCTTCCTCTCTGAAATGAATAAAAATATATTTTTAAAAAAGGTTGAATGTACTCTTTCAGCAGGGCTGAAAAATCTGCATATTGTTATCTGCTGCTGGAACAGCCAAAGGCAATTCCCCTAACTTGATAATCCTTTACTGTTTACCAAGCCTTATCTTTGATATGTATATTTGCTGTGCTAAAGGGCAAAATGTGTTAATAAAAAGGATATGGGTCTGGAGATTCAGAGAGCCCACTTCAATAGAAAGTGGAGTCTCCCCTGGCTCCCCCATGCCTTCCAAATTTATATTTCTAGTCTCTCTACTCATTTATGCTCAGCCATTCTCCAGATTCCTGAACCCTTAATGCGGAAAGACCCTAGCATTTATGGTGCCTGAGACAAGGACATCTGGAGAATAAGATTCGCCAGAGCGAAGAAAAGAAGTTAATCACCGGTAAAGGTGGGTTCGCCAGTAAATTTGGTGGGGACATTCACTGCATGTAAAGCTTGTACCAGCTTTGGAAGTCGAGATCCAAAGAGGGTGAGGACATCTTTTGTTTCAAGCCAGGCCATAATGGGGAAGAATTTGGTTAAAAGGCAAAATTATAAAGAAATTAAAATGTCGAAAGTTACTTTTAAAAATCAGGCTCAAGGAAAAAGAATGCCATTGTCATATTTAACTATGAGGGTTCTTGTTCAAATTGCAAAATGCCTAATTCGTACTGGGGACCAAAAGTCTATAAAAATTAAAAAGGCCCTGGATCCTCCACTTCTGGTGTCGAAAGGTTCAAAGGCAGCTAGAGAGGGTGGAGCTGTTAATCCTCTCACTAGAGAACTTGTGGAGGGCAGGAAGGGACTAGACCTCGGGGTCTAGAGTCAGAGTAGAAAAATTTAAAACAACCACTTGGAAAGGTCACCCCCCGCAGGCACTATAGAACTCCCCTTTCCATAAATAAAAGAAATAGTTTCTGCCTGACCACCACTCCCCTATCTGCCAGAGGCATTACAGAGCTGTCTCTGTAACAAACAACCCATATAGGGAAAGGTCCGGTGTAGAACTTACTCACTGTGCGAGCGAACCATATTAGGAAAAGTCCAGGACAAAGGGGTCCCACATTCGCGGGTCATTCAAAGGGGCCAATCAGGGAATGCCAGGCCAACGGTTATAGAGGGAAGGGGTATAAAGGAAGGGACTGCCCCTTTCAACGGCGCTCTTACCACGGCACTTGCCTGCTGCTGCGTCAGCTACGGCGGGGCCCAGATTCGAATCTGCAATAAACTTTTCCCTGTTTGATCCAATTGGTCTCGGAGGTCTATCTCCGGGGGACGCGCTCCGTTACAGAACTCTCTGATGCTTTGTTTAAAAATTACTATAGGCCCTAACCGGTTTGGCTCTGCGGATAGAGCGTCAGCCTGTGGACTGAAGGGTCCCAGGTTCGATTCCTGTCAAGGGCATGTACCTTGGTTGCGGGCACATCCCCAGTAGGAGGTGTGCAGGAAGCAGCTGATCAATGTGTCTCTCTCATTGATGTTTCTAACTCTCTATCCCATTCCCTTCCTCTCTGTAAAAAAAAAAAAAAAAAAAAAATTACCAGAGGATGCTTTAGGACAGGCAGATTTTAGATAAAATAACTTTAAAGGCCAGTCAATGCTATGGAGAGCAGAATAGGAAAAGACTCAGAAAAAAAAGCTGTGATTTGTTGGGTTTTATCTATATGTTTTTTGTTTGTGGTTTTTATCTGTCATTTATTTAGTTTAATGTGTTTATTGTTAGTTTATTAAGCATGCCTTTAGTTTAATTAGGAAAAGAAATGTGGCCAGACCATTTACTGAATTTCCCCAGAGGAAACAGGATGTGGGGTGGGGAGACATGTGGTGATCCTGTAAAATGGATGCCCACTACCAAGAGTACCATTAGAAAAGTCTCATTTCCACCATGGTTTTTATTTCCCGGTAAAATTTTGCAGAATTTAAGGGATGCGTCTGGAATTTCTGTACTCGTGAAGAGAAAAAGACTGGCTTAAGAAAAATGGCGCACCCTGTCCGATCTTGGATGGCTTCTTGAACTAAGTTTAATCTCTTTACAGATGCTATAGAATGAACCCAGAACTGTTTTTCTCAAAAGAAAGATGGTGAAAATGACCCAAAAGAAAAAATACAGGCTGAGTTTGGGCAATAAGATTGGTATTTCCATAATAAAGGGCATTTTTTGAATAATAATGGACTGCATTCCAAAGTTAACCTTAAGGCCACTAAAAATCAATAAATTATCTCTGTTACAGAATTTGCCAAAGAAAACGCCTTGGATAATAATAATTGGCTTTAGAATCTCAAAATTATTAAAACATGGATAAATAGATATTAACTAAAATAAAGAATCCTATCTAGCCCTAACCAGTTTGGCTCAGTGGATAGAGTGTTGGCCTGCGGACTGAAGGGTCCCAGGTTCGATCCCGGTCAAAGGCATGTACCTTGGTTGTGGGCACATCCCCAGTAGGAGGTGTGCAGGAGGCAGCTGATCGATGTTTCTCTCTCATCGATGTTTCTACTCTCTATCTCTCTCCCTTCCTCTATGTAAAAAATCAATTAAAAAAAATTTAAAAAAAGGAATACTATCTAATAAAGAGGGAATATGCTAATTGATTGCCCCACCCTCAAAGATGGCGGCGTCCACAGCCAATAAGGAGGGAATATGCTAATTGACTTTCCTGCCCTCAAAGATGACGGTGCCCACAGCAACAAGATGGCAGCGCCCAGTCCCCTCAGCCCCGCCAGGATGGCAGGTATGCAACAAGGCCAGGCCCGCCCCCAGGTGGGCCTGGCTGCTCCGCGCCTGCCTCCGGGAGTCCCTCAGTCCCCTCAGCACCCCCAGCCGCCCAGGGCTGGCCTGAGGCACAGGCATGCCTCGGATGGCTACTGTCCAGCCGCTCAGGGCCGCCCAAGGCTCAGGTAACCAGGGCTGGCCAAGGCTTGTGCTACTGGCAGTGGCAGCAGCAGAGATGTGATGGGGTGTCGCCTTCCCCTGATTGCCAGGTAGCCTCCCATCCCTGAGGGCTCCTGGACTGTGAGCAGGAGCAGGCTGGGCTGAGGGACCCCCCCCTTCAGTGCATGAATTTTCATGCACCGGGCCTCTAGTTTATAATAAAGCTTTTCAGTAATAATCTATTAATAATGAAGGTCCAATAGGCCAGGGGAAAACTGGTTTCACTCTTTATTGAAGGAGGAGGCTAGTTTTCCGCCAGCAGCAACTTCTAAAGAAAGAATGTGGTGATTTTACATTTAAATAGACCAGGCTTGCTCCCAAAGCCATTGGCAACTTAAAACTTTGGAATTTGCTGAATTACATAATAAAACTTATTAAATATCTAAGTATTTTGAAATGACAAAATACTGAAATGTTAATCTGAGTTTGCCTCATATGAAAAATCTAGAGGACATAATTGAACCTATTAATTAAATATGTCTTGTATTTTATTTGAAATATGTCCTTATAAATGTAAAGGTGTTACTAATCTGAGAAATGCTAAGTATTTAACTTGCCACCTAAAATTTGAGGCTTCTAAGAGTTTAAAGTTCAAATTAAGTTAGGAGAAATCATATAGTTGTGATAGCAAAATACATAAAGTATATAAATTTATTTTTGAAAAAATAATTCTTGTATTTTCTCTGGAGAAATTAGTATTTTAAAATGTATTATAGTCTTTATATGTGATAAAATTTCAACCTAGAGTATAATATTTTATTTTTTTTCTTTTTCTTTTTTTTAAAAAATATATTTTATTGATTTTTTACAGAGAGGAAGGGAGAGGGATAGAGAGTTAGAAACATCGATGAGAGAGAAACATCAATCAGCCGCCTCCTGCACACCCCTTACTGGGGATGTGCCCGCAACCAAGGTACATGCCCTTGACTGGAATCGAACCTGGGACCTTTCAGTCCACAGGCTGACGCTCTATTTACTGAGCCAAACCGGTTTCGGCTAGAGTATAATATTTTATATGGTCTAATTAAAAAAGAGGATTAATTCTGTGGTCTCAACCAAATTTTTAATATAAAAACCAGTTTAAATTTACTTGATATCTTTTAGAATAATTATAAAAAGTATATAATATAATCATATAATCTTTGGGATATATATATATTTGGAATATATATATTTGATGGCCTTTCCAAGTTAAATTTCAAGAGTTTAACCAAGAGATGGCTTTTGAAGCAGTCCAAGGGCCCTGGAGTGACTCAAGAATTTATTCTCTGCCGAAACCGGTTTGGCTCAGTGGAAAGAGTGTCAGCCTGCGGACTGAAGGGTCCCGGGTTCGATTCCGGTCAAGGGCATGTACCTTGGTTGCAGGCACATCTCCAGGGGGAGGTGTGCAGGAGGCAGCTGATCGATGTTTCTCTCTCATCGATGTTTCTAGCTCTCTATCCCTCTCCCTTCCTCTCTGTAAAATATCAATAAAATATATTTTAAAAAAAAAAAGAATTTATTCTCTCTTCTTAAAAGAAATATTTTTTAATTAGGCTGATTCCATATACTTGAAATCATGTGGAAAGCTTTATCAAATAAAAATTAATAAATATATTTTATTTATATACATATATTTTAAATATTATAAAGTTTTAACCTCTAAGGGATGGCAGGCAAAGTTGCTAAATATTTCTTAAGTAAAGCCAGATCATTCAGCAGCGAAATTTTATTTTATTTATTTATTTATTTATTTTTTAAATAAATCTTTATTCAGATTATTACAATTGTTTCTCCTTTTTCCCCCCATAGCTCCCCTCCACCCGGTTCCCACCCCACCTTCTGCCCTTACCTCCCCCCCACTGTCCTCATCCATGGGTGTATGATTTTTGTCTCAGCAGCGAAATTTTAAAAGACAAAATGCCCTGGCGGGCCCTAACAGGTTTGGCTCAGTGGATAGAGTGTCGGCCTGGGGACTCAAGGGTCCCAGGTTCGATTCTGGTCAAGGGCATGTACCTTGGTTGCCGGCACATCCCCAGTAGGGGGTGTGCAGGAGGCAGCTGATTGATGTTTCTCTCTCATCGATGTTTCTAACTCTCTATCCCTCTCCCTTCCTCTCTGTAAAAAGTCAATAAAATATATTTTAAAAAAAGCCCTGGCGGCCTGCACTTCAGATAGGCTGGGGGGATAGGACGTCATCTGTACTACATAGGTCAAACATATAAATTTGCTTACTTTGCTTTTTCAATAAAGATGCCTACTTTAGTTACTTAATAAATTAGCTTTTTAAAATATAATCAAGGTCTCATATAATTTCAGTTATATGAGAAACAAATGTTTTTATAAATAATTGGATTCTAGTAAAGTCCTCTGAAATAGTTGCTGAGACCTTCCATAATCCCTCTGTGTATGCAAATGAGCACTAACCAAAAAGAATGCTGTTTAAAAGTAAATTTTAAGCTTAATAAAAAGGAGAAATTTAAAAATTTTAAATCTCTTGAGCCAATATTTACAGGGTAAACTGAAGATTATTATTCAAGCATTAAATCTGATCATTAATAGTCACCATAAGTAAAGAGAGTCACTTCAAATATAGGCATGGCAGTATGAGCCAACATCTGAAAAGCAACCATGTATGTTGCTCAGTTTAAAAGGGAAAAAAAAAGAGCCGTAACCATTTTGGCTCAGTGGATAGAGTGCGTTGGCCTGGGGACTGAAGGGTCCCAGGTTCGATTTCGGTCAAGGGCATGTACCTTGGTTGCGGGCGCGAGGCAGCTGATCGCTGTCTCTCTCTCAGCGATGTTTCTAACTCTCTATCCCTCTCCCTTCCTCTCTGTAAAAAATCAATAAAATATATATATTTTTAAAAATAAAATAAAAGTTTTCAAAAGAAACTCTCTAAAGGTGGTCTAGAAATTACTCTGGGAGGAAATGAAAGGATATTTCCTTCAAATGTCTGGGAAACTATAATTAAAAGTCAATGTATTAGGCCTCAAAAAGAAAAGTAAGTGATTTGCATTTTGCCTCCCTAATAAAGTTTATGTAGATATACTTAAAGACAGATAGCAGAAATTCAATTAGTGTCATTTACTGTCCACAGCCAAGGACAAATAAAGTTAGAAAATAAGCCTTGTTTCAGATTAATTTAAATTGGCAAATTGAAATAAGTGAATATTCAGGAGAATTTAGTTGTACTAGTCAGGAAACTATTCCTGGAGCATTAACTAATTTTTTACTGATGGTCCATCTCATAGTAAAGCTGCTTAACATGCAATTAGTCCAAACCAGTCATATTTCTGTGCAAAGAATTGAATTAAAAGCTATCAAGACTGCATTGCAGGATTTCCAAAAGCCTCTTGATATTATTTAAAACAAAAAAAAGGGGGGATAGTGGAGTAATCTCCTGTAAGTAAATTACATCAAGACTTAATTACTTAGCCCTAACTGGTTTGGCTTGGTGGATAGAGTGTCGGCCTACAGACTGAAGGGTCCTAGGTTTGATTCCGGTCAAGGGCATGTACCTTGGTTGCGGGCACATACCCCGTAGGGGGTGTGCAGGAGGCAGCTGATTGATGTTTCTCTTTCGTCGATGTTTCTAACTCTCTATCACTCTTTCTTCCTCTCTGTAAAAAACCAATAAAATATATTTTTAAAAAAAGACTTAATTACTTAAATTTTTACTTTAAAAATTTTTTTTCACTTGTAATGCTGATGGCAAGACACACATGGTGTCAGAATAAGCCAAAGGAAAATGGTTTTGGCAGAATGAAAAGATCCCAAGTCTAGTTTATAGAAAGGATTCCTTTATTAACCTTTGGTTGAGAATATGCTTATATATTTCCAGAAAACTCCTCCAAGCCCATGTGGATTCCTGCAACAATGGACCCAAGAGACTACTCCAGCCACAGATGGCGGAGGCCCCAAGCAACACGCTGAGGAGACAGAGGAGAAACAGTCCAGAGATGGGGGCTAGTGAAGACGCCTTGCCATGCTGGGAGTCAGCAGCTGTGCATCGCTGCAGGTTGCCCAGGACAAGCCAAAGAAGGTCGGACCTGCATTGCCGTTGCTCACATTTATCCACCATCGAGAACTAGAATATCATTGCTGTCATGTCACAGGGGACAGTGATTGGGAAGGGAACCCATAAAAACTATTAGACAGTGGTTGGGAAGGGAACCCATAAAAACTGTTGGACAGTGATTAGAAAGGGGACTCAAAGAACTGTTGGTCCAGAAAGGAGCTTACTGCAAACTAGTTTCTTTGATGCCTGGCTGCAGTTTAAAAGGACATGAAAGAACTCAATCCTTTATATTGAATCTAAAAATCTTAACTGCAAATGGCATACATTCTTGTTAAATTTATTAAATCAAAAAGGGTGATATGCTGGAGGATAAGTCCAGTGGGTCATAATAAATGCGAGAAGTCCTCAAAAGGTAGGTGTAAGGTACAAGGAAAAATAAAACCTGTGTTCTATTAAGGAACAGAATATTACCATTTCAACTAAAGATTATCTATGCTGTGTAACACTTTTCCAAATTTGCTCTTTATCTTTCAGTTGTTCATTACATTTTACGTGTTTTTGAACTTTATACAATGCTGGCATGTTATATGTAATCTGTGGCTCCTTTTTCACCCCCACTCAACATTACAGAGATAATTCAACCATTTTCTTTTTCACACATCTTAACCATACTCAGTCTATCCATGATCTTGGTGTAGTTGTCCATTGTTTACCTCTATCAAAAACTTTATATATTTTTTCTTCATAAAATCTTGCATTCCTAGACACCTAACCTTTTTTGTTGTTGTTGTTCTTGTCAAAGGTTCCTAATCCTACCTCTCCTGCCCAATTTCGCTCCAGTGCCTACCAGTACTAAGGGATAGAAAAAGCTGATTGAACTATGCTCGGTAACTTGCTAACTCTCCGCGTTCCAAATTCCTCCGACTAATTTCTGACTATCGCCGCACCCGTAGGTCCCAACGCATGGTATCCCTCTCACGGGGCCGAAGGCGGCCCGACTGGGCTGGAGGCGGAGCCAGTGCGTGCTGACGTCAGGGGCGCGCAGTCCCTGGAGGCCGGAGGGGGCGGGGCTATCGGGGAACTGCAGTCGAGGAGCGGCGGCTCGAGCCGGGGCCATGGCGAAGCTACTGAGCTGCGTCCTCGGCCCCCGGCTCTACAAAATCTACCGCGAAAGGGACTCTGAAAGGGCGCCGTCCAGCGTCCCTGAGACTCCAGCTTCAGTCACTGCCCCCCCTCCCAGCTCCTGGGTGAGTCGCGTTCTCCCCCCGTGGAGACATGGTACGGCCCGCGCCCCTTTGCGGCCTCGCTCCGCAGAAGCGCCCATTATGGGAAATAGGGGGAGCCTGCTTGTCAAGTCAGTTGTGCGCGCAGTCTGCTTGGTGCTTCCGGGTTAAAGTCGCGCCTGTGGACTGGCCACCTCTGAGCGCTGTTTGCCGTCGCTCCCTCCTTCTCCCTGCCTTTTCTCTCGCGGCCCCGCCCGGGCCGCCGAGGTTCCTGCCCGTCCCAGTTGACTCCAAAGTCCTGGGGTAGACGCTGCGCGGACTCGGGCGCTGGATGGCTTTGCCCCCAAACTCTCGATTTCTTCTTACTCAGTGCCCCTGGGTGTTTTATCTTCCCTGTAGTACGCTTTGAATGTTAACATGACTTGTTCAACATATCCCCTGTCGGCTGCCCTCCACCGCCCCCCAGCCTACTCTGGAGACCCTGGGGTCATTGCACTCATGGAAGCTGTGCCCTGAGTTCTCTTCTTTTTTATCGCAAATTATGTTTCCGGTCTCCTATAACTGCCCACTCCAGCCACATTTCCTTTCGTTGATCAGCCTGCTTATTTCAGATGCTCTTCTTTCCCTCTTACAGTTGTCATGATGTCTGTTCCTTTCTTCCCTAACCCCACTCTCCCCATAGGCACACGTCCACAGCCCATTTGAAACTGGGTCTTGAGCCAGGCTGGTGTGGACCTATGAGCCAGGAGGTCATGGTTAGATTCCGGTCAGGGCACATGCCCGGGTTTCGGGCTGGATCCCCAGTGTGGGGAGTGCAGGAAGCGAACGATCAATGATTCTGTCTCATCATTGAAGTTTTTTTCTCTCTCTCCCCCTTCCTTCCTCTCTGAAGTCAATAAAAACAAACAAACAAACAAACAAACAAACTGGGTTTCGAAAAGCGAGCCAAAATCGTCCAATGCTGCTTGCTTTCACTTTTGCTTCTAGGTCCAGCCCCCCGTGTTTGTTCTCATGGGCTGGGGTGGGAAATCAGGTTCAGAGCATGGCTGGGAAGGGGGTTTCTTTGGGCGCCTAGGAGGGACAGTTTTGAAGGCTAAAACCAGAGAACACACATTAGGGCTTCCAAAAGGGAAGGGGAAGGACTTGTCAATGGGCAGGATCCTTAACGTGGGCATCTGTTTTGGCAGGATTCGTACTATCAGCCCCGGGCCCTGGAGAAACATGCCGACAGCATCCTGGCACTGGTATGTCTACCCTGGCACCTGGGACGACTGCATCTTTTCAGCCCCAATGGCCCTCCTGACCTTTCTCCTCCCCAGCCTGGGAGAGGAGTGCCCCTGGGGTAGGGTATGCTCCAGGCTCTGCAGCTTACCTCTCCAACACACACAGACACACTAGCAAGCGCGTGCTTACTTGGCACTCCCCTTTGACTGTGCCCGCTTTCTCTGGGGGCAGCCTGAGCTGTGAGGAAAATTTGTTTGCTCTTGGAACCATCTGCAGGTGCTGAGTCCTGCAGTCCCCAGTGACCTGTCCTCCTGGCAACTAACCTCTTTGGCTGCAGGGACAGCTGTTCTCTCTGGCAGGGTTCCTATGGTGATGTTTGTGCATCTCTTGGGGGCCAGGCTGTCCTGAGCAGGAATGGATGAAAAGACTTGATTAACTTGAGTAGAAAGAGAGCCTTGCCTTTAAATGTGATGGATTATGTCTAGAGATGATAACAGGGAGAAAGTAGAACTTGTACTAACTTTTACCAGCCTGTTATGCTCTGACACATTGCCTTCAACAAATACTGAGCACCTACTGTGTGCATGAGGTCATGCACAGGATAGGTACTTCACATCATATCCCTCAGGTTATCCACTTTGCTCAGAGCCTAGCCCTGGAAACGGCAGGGGAGTATATGCTTGTGTGTGTGTGTGTGTGTGTGTGTGTGTGTGTGTGTGTGTGTGTGTGTGTATGTATTGATTGCTTGTCCCTGTCTCTCTGCTGCAGGCTTCAGTCTTCTGGTCCATCTCTTATTACTCCTCTCCCTTCGCCTTCTTCTACTTATACAGGAAAGGTCAGTGTGGTTTCAAAGGTGGTGGGACAGGAAATGGGCAGGTTGTTGGCAGATGAACCGACCCCCTAAAGAAGAAAGGGGACCTGCAAGGATGGCTTGGCTTCCGTCTTCTCTCAGGCATCTTCCCCTCAGAGGCATGGCTGCCCCAGTGAGGGAGTGTGGGGCTGGAGGTTGGGGGGGGACTGGGAAGAGGATCTGAGGGGCAGTGGGGAAAGCTTCTCACATGGTTTCTCTCCCCTCCCAGGTTACCTGAGTCTGTCCAAAGTGGTACCGCTCTCTCACTATGCTGGGACATTGCTACTACTGCTGGCAGGTGTGGCCTGCCTCCGAGGTAGGTGGAGAGAGAGCCTGGTTGGTATCTATTCGTCATTGGTGAATATTTATACAGCAGCTTCTGCAATTTTGTGTTGGGCCCTGAGGGAGAATAATTGGGAATGGTCAAGGCGTGATCTTTTCCTTAAAGGGCTTGAGTCCTAAATATGAAAAAATAATTATCAGAAAAGTTTGCTATTAGCTAGAAAAGATGCATATACCATACAACAATTCCACATATATTCACATCTATGTTTGTAATAATGCTAAACTGAAAACAGCTCTCCAGCCACAAATAGTAGGGTGGGTAGATGCATTAGGGAGTATAGTCCTATAGCAACAAACTGAAGCAATGCTGATGAACGGACGCAGCTACACTCAGCAATGCAGATGAAGCTAATGCGTGTAATGCTGAAGGACAGGAGCTGACTGCCAAGTAATGTATGCAGTATGCTTCCATTTATGTGAAGTTCAAAAGGGAAGTGTATGTAAGTGGAAAACCATGGGCATTGTTATTTTAAAAAATATGTATTTTTTTAATGGGTATATTTTTATTGATTTCAGAGAGGAAGGGAAAGGGAGAGAGAGAGAAACAATGATGAGAGAGAATTGTAGATCACAGTCTTCAGACTGAGAGAATGAGCATTTTTTAAAAATTTAATTTCATTAATTTATTTTTTCCATTACCATTTATGCCCCCTATACCCTCTTCCACCTTCACCCTATCTTGTTTTAATTTTATTTATTTTCAATTTTAGGGAAAAATAAATACAAAAAGTTCAGAGAATAAAATATCAAAAATAAGTAAAAAGCTTGTTTTGTGACATTGCTGCAGGTCCTTCTCAGTGAGACACTGGGGCGTTCCATAGGGCTGGTGCCCCCAGGGCCTCTTCCCCAGTCCTGTGCTCCTCTTTCCCCACAGGAACCACTGTGGTCTGGTGTGTTTCTTTCCTGCATTTTAAATCCTCACCGAGGATATGTTTTTATTGATATTAGAGAGAGAGGAAGGGGAGAGGAACACTGACTTGTTGTTCCACGTATGTCTGCATTCATTAGTTGATTCTTGTATGTGCCCTGACCAGGAATCGAACCTACAGCCTGGGTGTGTCAGGACGGTGCTCTGACCTGCTCAGTACCCAGCCAGGGCTGCACTGACATTTTTGTCCTGCAGCTTGCTTCGTTCTCAGCATTGCTGGGTGCTCTACCCCTGATGACACATCGCGTTCTAGTTCATTCTAGTTTTACTTTCTTTGTAGCACTTACCCTTCTCTGAAATTTTCTTGTTGACTGTTTTTTGTCCTTCTCCAGCCCCACCCTGCCCCCAACCAAAGTGGCAGCTCGCTGAGGCCCGGGCTCTTGCATCTCATTTACTACTGTCTTTCCCATGTCAGAGCAGGGCCTGGCACGTGTCACCTGTTGGGTCATTGGAAGGAGAGATGTCAGGATTTGAGGCTCCTTGACAGGGAAGGGAGAGTGGATGCGATCACTGAGGGGTTGGGTAAAGAGCAGAGGGAGCTCAGCATTGAGAATGGCTCTTGGTTCAGAGAGGGAGGTAGCATGGCAACCAGGGAGGAGCAGTCCAGGAATTGGAAGGAGGCAAGAATGGATACAGGGAGTGGAGGAGGAAGGCAGCTCGAGGGACAGGGAGAGTGCTGAGGGCCCAGTGAGGGCCTGGAGGATGCAGGAAGGGGACTTGGGCCCAGTGAGGAAGTAACTGTGGGGCAGGAGCTGTGAGGCAGATGGCAGGGAGCGAGACTGTGCAGAAAGAGAGTGGCAGGCGTTGGCAGTGGGAGAGGAACCCCATTGTTAGCAGGGCTGAGATTGAGGGTGTGTTGCCTCTTCAGGCTGGGAGAATGCACACTCAGGGTGGGCGGTCAACAGTCTGGGAAGAAACAAACTGAGGCAGCGACGGGGATGTGCTTGGCCAGTGCTGGCTGTGCAGGAGGGTCGGCTCGCCCTCTCATTTCTTCAGATCTGGGACCCTTTCCTCTCATTTCTCCTCTGGTGCCTTCTGCTTGCCCGTCTCTTGTTCTCTTCCTGAAACCTGCTTATCTTGCTTCCCTCACCAGGCATCGGCCGCTGGACCAACCCCCAGTACCGGCAGTTCATCACCATCCTGGAGGCCACACATAGGAACCAGTCTGCGGAGAACAAGGTGAGGGAGGCCAGGGCGTGCCAAGCAGGTGCCGCTTCTGCCAGGGAGGGTGTGTCCACTGCCCAGGGACCTGTCACTTCTCCTCTCTGCAGGTGAACCGTCTGCCAGGAACTTTTCCTTCCTCCCCCCACAATGGAGTATTCTGCCAGAACAGTCTTCCTCCCCTCCCCTTCCCCCGCCACCTGCAAGAGTTGCCTAGATGTAGAAACATTGACGGGGTTTTCTCTGTCACAGAGCTCAGTCAGTATATGTTTCGTTGCTGTGTACATTGAGCACTGTGCTAGTTTTGTTTGGGGATGGGACAAGATGGACAGGGATGTCCACTCTTGTGCCCAGGGCACAGTGTGGCGCCAGGAGGGGAAGCCAGGGCGCACAGGGTCCGGAGCGGTGCCTGTCAGCCAGGCTGGAGTGTGATTACCCTTGAGAAGGGCGCGGGGACCCTGTGAAGCTCTTTCCTGCTACAGGGCTTTCTGGGGCCAAAGGCCGTGGCATCGCCGTTGCTGCACACCACAATTTGCCGTGCCCTGCACTCATGTGATTGGCATGTGCGCTTTCTAATCCTCACAAGAACCGCATGAGGGGCCTCACCACCCTCATTCACACATCGGAGGAAATAGGCAGAGGACAGTGACCCTGGCTGAGCCCTGCGCTGAGGAATGGCTGGGTCTGAATTCAAATCCACCTGAGCAAAGCCTGCCTGAACTGTGCTTTTCTTTGTTTTGCCCTTTATATTTTTGTACAAAATTTCTATTGCTCTCTCTGAGTCAAGTTATTTTTGAAGATGTCGAAAATTTCTCTGACAGAAAATAAGAAACAACTCTTAACATAAAGTAGAGCACTGGGATCTCGGGGCAGGGAGGGACGAGTGTAAGACAGATCCCGCTCCCCAGACAGCATGTGACTCACCCGGGGAGGCAAGACCCACCTGCCGCCTGCAGGTGGGAGGGGAGGGAGGTGGCCCTGAGGGGGGCAGGCAGAGGGCTTCTTTCAGGAGGCGCCCTTTCCCCTCTCAGAGGGGCCACTCTGGACATGACTTCCCTCCTCCCCTCTCACCCTAGTTTGGGGCAGTCTGATCCACTGGGGATTTCTGAGCCTCCAAGACAGCAGCAGGAAGGACCCAGGTGGGGGAGGGAGCAGGACTGGCCATAGCGCCCCCCTACCTCAGAAACACCCACACCTGCGGCCACCCTCCTGGGGCCCGGCGGCCTTGGGTGTTGATGAAGCACAGTTAGGCTCCGTTTTGGGAAGCGGGCAGATGGACAGGCTGGTTCCCCACAGGACCCCCCTCTGGATTGCCCCGGCCATCTGAACCAGGAGGGGTTGGCCTCTGCAGCCTCCCAGGCTGCCTGAGGGCCAGGCCCCAGCGGGACGAGGGTGGGTAGGTGGGCCTCCCTCCACTTCTCAAGACCCTCGGAGGCCCAGCTCCTTCTCTCCCCACTCCACAGAGGCAGCTGGCCAGCTACAACTTTGACTTCAGGAGCTGGCCAGTGGACTTCCACTGGGAGGAGCCCAGCAGCCGGTGAGCCGCAGCTCTTCCCTCCGTCCCTGCTCGCCCCTCCATCCCTGCAGCCAAGGCCTGCCTCCAGCACCCTCTCCTTTTAGACCCACCGTTCCTCGGACCTCAGAGGCCCAGCTTGCTGCTCCTGACCCCACCCTCCCCTCATCTTTCCATTTCTCAGGAAGGAGTCCCGAGGGGGCCCTTCCCGCCGGGGCGTGGCCCTGCTCCGCCCAGAGCCCCTGCACCGGGGAACAGCAGACACCCTCCTCAACCGTGTCAAGAAGCTGCCTTGTCAGATCACCAGGTGGGAAGCAGCAGGGAGGAGAGGCCCGCAGGGTGGGAGGGTGGAGGGGGGTTGGGGGTAGGGTGGGAGGGCAGGGTTCTGGAACTGGGTGCTCCATTGTAAGACAGCTGTCATCTGATGGGGAGTGCTGCGTGCTTTGTATTATATGTGGCAAAGTCGTGTTTATCCATGTTCATGTGTGAAGGAAAGAGGCTCCTGGTGGTGAGGGAGAGCTGGGGGAGTAACACTTCTGTCTGACACGAAAGCTCTTTTTGGTTAATCCTCACCCGTGGGTACTTTTTTCATTGATTTTTAGAGAGGGTGGGTGGGTAGAAGGGGAGAGAGAGAGAGAGAGAGACTTCAAATTTTGCCTCCCCCCCCCACACACCTACCGACTGGGGCCAGGGATTGAACTGCAACCCAGGTACGTGCCCTTAACCAGGAATTGAACCTGCGATTCTTTTTTCTTTTTAAAAAAATATATTTTATTGATTTTTTACAGAGAGGAAGGGAGAGGGATAGAGAGTTAGAAACATCGATGAGAGAGAAACATCGATCAGCTGCCTCCTGCACACCCCCTAATGGGGATGTGCCTGCAACCAAGGTACATGCCCTTGGCTGGAATCGAACCTGGGACCCCTCAGTCCTCAGGCCAACGCTCTATCCACTGAGCCAAACCAGTTAGGGTGAACCTGCGATTCTTGGGTGCATGGACCAACGCTCTAACCACTTAGCCACATTGGCCAGGGCCACGAAAGCTCTTTTGATGAGTCCTAGAGGGAGGTGGGGAAGGGACACAGAGCCCTGGCTGTGTCCTGGCTCCTGGCATCCACCTGAGCAAGCTAGTTTGTGCATCCGTGCGTAACCCGCCTCACAGGGTTGGTGCCATCATGTAGGGTGACGGTGAAGGGCATCGAGCTTGCGGGGACCTGAGAACATGAGGTAGAGCCCAAGGAAATGCAGCAGTGGGCACTGACCATGCTGGAGTAACAAGTGGGGCTTCTGGTGATGGCACCAGAAGGCAAGTTCCAGACCAGGGGTGGGCGGACGTGGTGGCTGGGTGCTGCCAGTGCTGACTGTCAGAGTGGCGAGCCAAAGTTGGGGTTCTCAGGGGGATGCTGGAAGGGGTCATGCAGTGTTATTCTGGGGACACACCCTACTCGGGGTGAACTGGAAGTGGCTAATTGTCCTTGTCAGGAGCAGCACGTACCACATCTTACATGTCTAGATTAGCACGTTTGTTCAGTAAGTTTATTTATTTTATTTATTTATTTTTTAAATATATTTTATTGATTTACAGAAAGGAAGGAAGAGGGATAGAGAGTTAGAAACATCGATGAGAGAGGAACATCGATCAGCTGCCTCCTGCATACCTCCTACTGGGGATGTGCCAGCAACCAAGGTACATGCCCTTGACTGGAATCGAACCCGGGACCCTTGAGTCCGCAGGCCGACGCTCTATCCACTGAGCCAAACTGGCTAGGGCTGTTCAGTAAGTTTATGATGCCCTACTCTGTGCCAGGCTCTGGCACCTCCTATGGGCAGATATCAGGCATATCAAAGTGAGCAAAACAGCCCTCGCCAGTTTTGCTCAGTGGGTAGAGCGTTGGCCTGCGGACTGAAGGGTCCCTGGTTTGATTCCTGTCAAGGGCACATGCCCGGGTTGCGGGCTCGATCCCCAGTAGAAGCCAATCAATGATTCTCATCACTGATATTTCTATCTCTGTCTCCCTCCTCCTTCCCCTCTGAAATCAATAAAATAATAATAATAATTTTTTTTTAAAAAGTGAGCAAAACAGCCCTAGCCGGTTTGGCTCAGTGGATAGAGCATCAGCCTGCGAACTGAAGGGTCCCAGGTTCGATTCTGGTCAAGGGCACATGCCCGGGTTGTGGGCTCCATCCCCAGTGGGGGACTTGCAAGAGGCAGCCGATCCATGATTCTCTCTCATCATGGATGTTTCTATCTCTCTCTCCCTCTTTCCTCTCTAAAAATCAATAAAAAAATATTTTTTAAAAAAGTGAGCAAGCTCTGACCGGTTTGGCTCAGTGGATAGAGCGTCGGCCTGCGGACTGAAGGGTCCCAGGTTCGATTCCGGTCAAGGGCATGTACCTTGGTTGCGGGCACATCCCCAGTGGGAGGTGTGCAGGAGGCAGCTGGTCGGTGTTTCTCTCTCATCGATGTTTCTAGCTCTGTATTCCTCTCTGTAAAAAATCAATAAAATATATTTAAAAAAAAAAAAAAAAGTGAGCAAAACAGCCAGGTCCCTGCCCGGAAGGAGTTGCAGTCTAGTTGGTGTCTTTCAAACTACCCATCTTGACCCATTAGTGACTCTTGAAATCAATTTAGTGAATCACCGTCATTTTTTTTCAAGTATTATTTATTTTGGGACTTTTATTAAGTTGTATTTATACATGAACAGATTCATCTTTGATAATAACTTTGCTTTTACTTATTACATATAGAAAGTATTATGTATTATCTCATAAAACTTTTAGAATTGTATATACTGGGCTACAATATAAAATGTGTATCTTACAAAGGTTGCAGTAAAAAGAGTTTGAGCCGAAACCGGTTTGGCTCAGTGGATAGAGCGTCGGCCTGCGGACTGAAAGGTCCCGGGTTCGATTCCGGTCAAGGGCATGTACCTTGGTTGCGGGCACATCCCCAGTGGGAGGTGTGCAGGAGGCAGCTGATCGATGTTTCTCTCTCATCGATGTTTCTAGCTCTCTATCTCTCTCCTTTCCTCTCTGTGAAATATCAATAAAATATATTTAAAAAAAAAAAAAAAAAAAAAAAAAAAAAAAAAAGAGTTTGAAAAACACCAGCCTTGTACATATATTTCATTAAGTCCCGGAAGAGGCCAATGAAGCTGTGAGTGTTTGGTCTGGGATAGTCCTGGGCCCCCTTAACTCCATGCTTCCACAGCTACCTGGTGGCCCACACGCTGGGGCGCCGGATGCTATACCCCGGCTCTGTGTACCTGCTCCAGAAGGCCCTCATGCCTGTGCTCCTGCAGGGACAGGCCCGGCTAGTGGAAGAGGTAAGCCCCCTGCCCCTGCCCCCACAGCTCTCCCTGCTGAAGGATGTGGCCTCCTGCCCTTAACTTGGCTTTGCAACTCCCCACTCAGTGTGATGGGCGCCGGGCAAAGCTGCTGGCCTGTGATGGCAACGAGATTGACACCATGTTTGTGGACCGACGGGGGACAGCTGAGCCCCAGGGACAGAAACTGGTGAGCGGGAGCAGGAGCGGGGCCCAGAGCTAGAGTGTGGGGCGGGCAGTGAGGTCCTGGGGGTCTCAGTGGCACAGCAGCCCTCAGGAAGTGCACCTGCAGGTACCCACCCCCAGCTCTCCCTAAAGACCTGGGAATAGATGAAGGGGAGCTGGCACTCAAAGACCGAAAGACGTCATCACAGTCGTCATGGAGAGGAAAGCACCTACCCTGTGCAACACCTGCAATTTAGTCCAGGGGTGGGCAAACTTTTTGACTCCAGGGCCACAATGGGTTCTTAAACTGGACTGGAGGGCCAGAACAAAAGCATGGATGGAGTGTTTGTGTGAACTAATATAAATTCAAAGTAAAGGAGCAGAGGGGAGAGCAAGAGAACCGGATAGAACAGCCGGATCCGGCCTGCGGGCCGTAGTTTGCCCACGGCTGATTTAGTCCCTACCAACCCGGGAAGAGTGGTCTTTCTATCAGCCCTGACAGATGGACGGGGGCACCGACCGCTTCCCCAGGTCACAGTTGGTTAGTGGGAGAGCCGGGGTTTGCACCCAGGCTCCAAAGCCCCATGAAGCAGTCCTGGAAGGAGCACGAAGCAGTCCATGAAGGAGTCCTGGAAGGAGCCTCCATGAAGCAGTCCTGGAAGGAGCACGAAGCCAGCAGGCTCCAGTCCCAGCTCTGCCCACTGCAGGAGCCACAGAACCCCATCGTCGCGGCTTTGGCCTGGGGCACCTTGGGATTAGTGTATGTGGGGTGTAGACGAGCTCAGAGAGGAGAGGAAAAGTGATTGCCTTACCACACAAAAGACAGAAAAATAGACCCCAAACCTGGGAATGAAAAACCCCAACTCCCATTCCTGAGACGCCGCCTATGCCGCCAAGCACAGATGGGCGCTGTGTGGGGCAGCTGAGCGAGGCAACTAGAAGCGTTCTTCCTGGATGTTCACTCAGCATTTGCTTCGGCTGTGCCTCTCAGCTCCGGGACCTTGTGAGACCAGTGGTTTCTGTTCCCCGTGGAGAGAACAGGACGCGCCTCCCTCTTCCCTGGGAAGCTCCCAAAGCTGCCCTCCCTGACCCCCGGGGGTTCTCGGCCCCTTTGGCCCTTTCCCAGCCTCCTCCCTGCCTTCTTCCGCAGGTGATCTGCTGTGAGGGGAATGCGGGCTTCTATGAGGTGGGCTGCGTCTCCACACCTCTGGAAGGTAGGCCATGGCTCAGCCCTCTTGTCTCTGCCCCTTGGGATGGAACATCCCCATCTTCCCACACAGACATGACTTACCCTGGCCTGGCCGCTTTCTGTGGGTCAAGTCTGAAAGCTTCACTGTGGGAGAGTCCTCCCCCATTTGCTTTGCGCACCTCACATCCCTGCCCTGCTGTGTGCCTAACCTGTCACCCTCCTCACATCACACCTCTCCCTCTGCACCTCGGAACCTTTGGTGGGTGTCACCTCCCCATCCTCGGAAGGCTCAGCGTTATTTGCCCCTGGTGGGGGTGGTTAGGTCTCTGGTGTCCTGCTGCTGGTGGGGGAACTGGGGGTGTAGGCCAGGAGGCCCCAGCACCTCCCCACCTTGTGTTGCAGCTGGGTATTCAGTCCTGGGCTGGAACCATCCAGGCTTTGCTGGGAGTACGGTGAGACCCTCTGCATATTTCTGTGGGGCTCCCACTCACCTGTGACCTGGGTGCCAAGGGCAGGGAGCTGCAGGCCATGGGGAGCCCCTCACAGTAGGGGGTTGCAGGAGGGAAGGCAGTGGACAGAGGGTGGATCTCTGTCCACGCTGGTTTCTGGGGAGAGCTGTGCCCACCCCCCCTTTACTCCTGTTGCAGAGTAGCTGCAGGAAGGGTCCACTCTGGAAGGGTGTGGGCGGCAGGCCGGCTGGCTGGTGGTGCTGACCCACTCTTGCCTTTGCCCTTCCTCCTGCAGGGGGTGCCATTCCCACAGAATGAGGCCAATGCCATGGACGTGGTGGTCCAGTTTGCTGTCCACCGCCTGGGCTTCCAGCCCCAGGACATCATCCTCTATGCCTGGTCCATCGGCGGCTTCACTGGTACCAGCCTCCCTCCTCCCCACACTGTACGCTCAATCAGCTCCCCCTCCCCCAAGGAGAGTGGCCCAGGCGTGGGGTGGAGGCTTAAGGAAGGAGAGGGCTCGGGCTGGTGTGGAAGAAGGTATCCTGTGCACATACATGTCACATTTCCTTCCATACTTACACCCGGTTTTCAAAAGTAGACCTGGGCCTGGGCTGGGAAGATCAGGGAGGCAAAAGCTTCCTGTGGATTGTCTCCAGTGCACTTTCCTCGTCTCTCTCCATCCTCTCCAGACAGTGCCCTGGAGTGACAGGAGGGCCAAGGAGAGCCCTGGGGCTAAGCTAGTAGGGAGGGTGGGGTCAGCCTACAGGGTCAGTGGGAGGAGGCTGGGGTGGTGAGCGGGAGTCCCTCAGTCCTTACCCTTCTTCCCCGTCCTGGTACCAGCCACGTGGGCAGCCATGTCCTACCCAGACATTAGTGCCGTGATCCTGGATGCCTCCTTTGACGATCTGGTGCCCTTGGCCTTGAAAGTCATGCCAGACAGCTGGAGTGAGTACAGCCGCAGGCCTGCCCTTGCAGGAGGGTGGGCTGCCCTGGCACTGTGAGCTGGCGATGGTTCCCTTTTCCATGGCAGGGAGTGGGTGGCCCCATTGTTGAGAAGCAGACTCCCCATTTTCCTTCTCCATGAAGAGCAAAGACCTTTGTGTTGGGCAAGGGCTTTGTCTCTGCTCTCCCTTCACTTTTGTCCCACTCTAGGGGGCCTGGTGACCAGGACCGTGAGGCAGCACCTCAATCTAAACAATGCGGAGCAGCTGTGCAGGTAATGCCTGCCCCCCTGAGTCCCCTCACAGCTCTGCTGGGGGTGCAACCGCTGAAGTTAGTACTGAAGTGCCAAAGTGCAAGTTGGCAAGTGACCACCACCCTAAATCCCTTGAGTGACCCTGCCCCCACCCTAGATGGCCTAACCCAGGTCCCCTGGGACCCTCCACCTTCTTTTTAAAGTTGATTTCAGAGAGGAAGGGAGAGGGAGACATAGAAACATCAATGGTGAGAGAGAATCATCGATCAGCTGCCTCCTACATGTCCCCCCACTGGGGATCGAGCCCGCCACCTGGGCATATGCCTGATGGGAAGTGAACCATGACCTAGTTCATAGGTGGACGCTCAACCACTGAGCCACCCGGCTGGGCTCAGCAGGCCCTGAAATATTCTGACTCACCCCTGGGTGATGGTCCCATGGGCCCTGCTGCAGCAGGGGCTAAAAATACAGCCAGTGCAGGATGAGGTGGCCAGTGCCACCTGCCTCCCTCAGCTCTCCTGCCCCAGCCCCACTGCTCTGTCCCCTGAAGGTACCAGGGCCCTGTACTGCTGATCCGAAGAACCAAGGATGAGATCATCACCACCACGTGAGTCCCTGGGAACCTCTATCTTCCTGGGTCCCAGAGAGCCAGACAGTTGCCCTGCCCACCTCTGCCCACTAGAAACCCAGGTATCCAAACCCTTCCTCCCCTCCAGTGTACATTCTTCTCAACTCCAGGGTTCCTGAGGACATCATGTCCAACCGAGGCAACGACCTCTTGCTGAAGCTCCTGCAGCATCGGTGAGAGCCAGGGGGTGTGTACATATCTGTACATGTGTGCACATATGTGTACATGTGTGTACACCAGCATCAGGAGGAAAGGAAGAAGGCTCAGGGATGAGGAGTGAAGCGAATGGGTCTGACTCCCACCCTGGCACCACTCCTGCAGGTATCCCCATGTGATGGCAGAAGAGGGTCTTCAAGTGGTGAGGCAGTGGCTAGAGGCCTCCTCGCAGCTGGAGGAAGGTGAGAGGGGATCTGGGGAGGCTCTGGCTGGGGCTGGCAAAGCCAGGTGCTGACAGGCCCTCATGTCTCCCTGACTAGCCTCGATTTACAGCCGATGGGAAGTAGAGGAAGACTGGTGCCTGTCTGTCCTCCGCTCCTACCAGGCGGAACACGGGCCAGACTTCCCCTGGAGTGTGGGTAAGGCAGTCCTGGGGCAGGAGAGGGGGTTGGGAAGAGCCCAGGAAGGGGATGGATGCCCAGATGCATGGGCCACGTTTGAGCACCTCCTCTCTGCAGGGGAGGACATGAGTACACGTGGAAGGCAGCAGCTGGCTTTGTTTCTGGTGAGCTAAGGGGAGGGAAGTAAGAAGGGGGTGCCTGAGTGGCCAGGGGGCACATGTGGGGCTTGGGGACAGTTGGAAGTGGCAGCTTTTATCGAGTGGGTAGTGGATTTGGAGGTAGAGGGTGAGGAGATGTCTGGTGGCTACCACTCACTGTAGTGCTGTGCACCACACTTGTCCCGCCTTAGGCCCAGAAACATCTGCACAACTTTGAAGCCACACATTGCACCCCGCTCCCGGTCCAGAACTTCCAGATGCCCTGGCACCTGTAGGGACCAGCCCTCTTTAAAGTCAACACTGGGCCTCATTCTGAAGGATTGGGATGGGAGGAGACCTGAGGAAGGGCCCTCTTATTTGTGATTCTCTGTGTTCATGTTGCTGTTTATAGTTTGTGGAGTCCACCCCCCTTTTCACTGTTCCTCTTGCATGGGTCCCTCATCCATCCTGCAGTACCTAACCTCCCCGGCATACACCTGCATTAAATGAATGGATTTTTCCTAATAATTAATAAAAAGGTATTTTTTCTACTGGCTGGCTAATTGTGTGACTGCCCAAGTATCCAGGAAGCAAGGTGCTGAAGCCTTGAGGGCCGGGCTTTGGGAAATCCCAGCCCATCCAGCCAGTTCAATCCTCTCCATCTCAGCTGCTCCTCAGGCAGTGGGTCCCCAAGCCTCACCCTTCCCTGGTGTGCCTGTAGTCATCACCACTGGGCAGCCCCTGGCCCTGACAGTCTTCCCTGCCTTCACCCACCCCAGGAGCCCAGGTGGCCTCCTTTTGCTTCAACTCACAAGCTTTGTTGTTTACCAAAAGGGCTCTCCAGTGCCTGATTTTACCTACTCAGCTCTTCTACCAACTTCCAGGTCCAACTGGCATGATTTCAACATCAGCATCCCCAGTTTTTCTTGCTCAGCTCTTGCTACTTCCAGGGGGAGTGAGGAACAGTCTTATGCAGCAAATCCTGCACCCCCTCCTCACCATGCCCTCATGCCTCTCTCCTCATACCCTCTGCAAGTCAACAAACACAAGGCCTGGCAGGGGCTGGGTGCCCAGGACTCATGTCCTCCCAGAACCACACTTTTTGGGCAGCTGTTAGAAGAACATTCTTAGGTCGAACCTGAGGAAATCCGTTCCCTGTAGCTTCTCTCCTACTCTGTTGCGTCCCTCTCACCCCTCAGTCATCTTTCCCAAATGAGACACCCCTAGACCACCTGGGTCCACTGTTTGAACAAGATACGTGGGTGGCAGTGTTCTGATGACCTAGACAGCCTCTTGCTAATTTCAGTGTCTCCTCCAGCCGAGTGCACGGTGTCTGCTCCTGCCAGCTCAGCACCCTGCGCCTCCAGGTGTGGTCATCTGAGACTTAGGTGACTATGTCTGATATTTAGGGTTAAAAGAGGGGAGGTGGCCACAGCTCCAAAATGTTCCACCTTTAGCAAATATGGGAGAGCTGATAGTGGCACCCCTTCCTCCATCTGTCCCAGGGGCAAACAGTGTGGGTAGTGCGAGCAGGAAGCTGTGGGACCTGGGACCAGTGCATGGCTCTGAACCTGGCCCTCCCAGATCCACCAGAAATTAATCCCTGGAATCCAAGCTTTTGTTCAGCTAAGGGAACCTCCTTAAATGCAAATAGGGAGCACCCAGGCCCACCTCCCACACCCTGGAGAAAAAGGACTCCCCTTCCTGGCCTTGGCCACTAAGAGCTCTACTGACCTGCCCCTATCGCCCCCTCCTCTCCCCTTTTCCTGCACTACAGAGAACCCTGAATGCCACAAGGAGCCCTGCGCACCTCAAGTGGGTGGGGAGAGGGGAGGCTCAACATTTGAATCTGGGCCACCCACCCATGGGCCTCAGTCTTCCCCCTCAAATTACTCCCAATTACTCCCCACCTAATAAGTTTGTTTTCAGTACCATCCCTTACCCCACCCCTGGTGGAACCAGCTCCTTCACTCTATATAGCAGGTTTCCACCAGTCTCGGGCAAGACCAGCTGAGATGCAGACCCCATACCTGCTGGGGCTCTAGTCGTTGCTATGTTGGGCACCAGGCGAGGCCTGACACCTAGGTGTGGAGTAGTTGGGCAAACTGGGAGAGAGGCTGGAGGCTGGGAGAAAGGAGAGGTAGCTTCGGAGTGGGAAAGCGGGGAAGAAGAGGTGGTCTCAGGCTGGGCCAGCCCTTATCCTGCCCGTCTATTGGCCCAGGCTCCACCCTGCGCGGCTCCCCATGGGAGGTGCTGGACTCCGCTCTCCTCCTCCGCTGACTGCGGGTTTGGTTGAGGTTCACTCCAGGCCCCGGAGAGGAGCATGTCTTTCCCTCACAGCTGTCACAGTGAGAGGATGGGGGGCCCAGGCATGGGGGACAGCCCAGTCCCTTATTCATCCACCCACCGGTCTGTCCACACCCGCCCCCACTCCCCCCCCCCACCCCCCGCCATCAACAAGCCGTCCCAGCTCCCTCCGGAACCCAGTCATTGTTTACATTCGGGTTAAAGATCCCTCTTCAGTTCCTCCTCACACCGCGGGGGGCCGATACCCGGACAGGACTCAGCTCTCGCTGGCCCGAGCATCGGTAGCCCTGCCCCATCCCCTCAACTTTGTCCTCAGGTCTGACCTCTTCCGTTTCCCTCAAGCATCCCTAGTCCTGGGGGAGGGGCACTCTGCGTGAACGTCAGCCACTGCTGTCACCATGGCGCCACTGCAACGCCCATCTCTTCACCCCCGAAGCCACGGCGGAGCCCTTCACCACGGCAACGCACTCCCACGGCCCTGAGGGCGGACTGCCTCCGCCCCGCCTCGCGGACAGAGGGAGTGACAAGGGACGGGAGCGGGGATAAGGACGGGAGGTCACGCCCCGTCCGGAGAAGGCCGAGCCCCGCCCCGCCCCGCCCCCAACACCCCCACCTGATGCCTTCTCGCCTGTTACCCTCAGGCCCCGCGGCCGCGGGAGCTCCACGCCAGTCTTCCTGGACCGCAGGGCGAGGCCTGCGGGGGCCCGTCTCCTCGCGGAGCGGTCGGAGACCCCGTGACAGTCCCTTCCGCCTCCCCTGCTCCCGCTCCGCCTCAAGAGGGGCCCCGCTTTCTGATTCTTTTCGTCTATCTCTCTCACCCATCCAGCAGACATTTATGTGGGTGTCAAGCCCTCCCCTGGCATCCCAGGATGAATGAAGAGTACAATTTTAACGCAACCGTCATTTCATTCGTCCCCAGGCTCTGGGGGCGCGCGGCGGCTGTGTCTGCCTCTGTTCCTTTATCGCCCGCCTCCTGCGCGCGCCTCGGGGCGTTTCTTCACCCTCCCCATCAGCGCCCGAACCCGATGGTCCTGGGATGATCTGGGGCCAAAGCGGGAGCCTCCTGCAGTGCCCGTCCCAGACCTCCAGCCCGGAACCTGGACGCCGATGACTTACCGTCGGCCACCGACCCTGCGCGACCAACCGCTAGTCTCAGGGACAGCGTAGCCCCAACCACGGCCCGGTGGGCGCCCTCCCCAGGTTCTTCCCAGGGCGCTGAGGTGTGGCGAGGGCGAGGCCGCCCCCACGTCCTCGCCGGGCGCTGAGGAGCAGCCAGGCGCGGAGAGGAGCGCATGGAGCCTGTGGGCACCGGAGATTGAGGCCACTGGCCTGCAGCCCAGCGCGACGGGGCGGGCAGACGGGGGCGTGGGGAAGGGTGGGCTTCCTGGAACCCACAGGGGCATTGGGCTGGGTGCAGTCACTCGGGACCCAGGAGTCTTCGGTTTTGGACTTCTGACAGTGCCACGTCTTTCTCATCTTGGAGAATGGCACCACCAGTCACGCTGTGTGAGTCTATGCCCCTTCCCTCACCTTACACTCAGTCTAACTCTAACTACATCCGGCTTCCTTCTGAATACTCTCTGATTCATGAACTGAGTGGATCCGGAGACGTGGAAGCACGGAACAGCGTGCGGAATCTCCGAGGGAAGGCGGGTAGGTGGGAGGTAATCAACCAAAGACCTTATATGCATACTAGAGGCCCAGTGCACGAAATTTGTGTGTGTGTGTGTGGGGGGGGGTAGTGGTAGTGTCCCTCAGCCCAGCCTGCACCCTCTCCAATCTGGGACCCCTCAAGGGATGTCCGACTGCCCATTTAGGCCCGATCCTACTTGGTTGGGTTAATTTGCATACTGGTAGGATCGGGCCTAAATGGGCAGTCGGACATCCCTCTCACAATCCAGGACTGCTGGCTCCCAACTACTTGCCTGCCTGCCTTCCTGATTGCCCCTAACCGCTTCTGCATGCCAGCCTGATCACCCCCTAACCACTCCCCTGCCAGCCTGATTGATGCCTAACTGCTCCCTACCAGCCTGATTGCCCCTAACTGCCCTCCCCTGCAGGCCTGGTACCCCCCAACTGCTCTCACCTGCAGGCCTGGGTCCCCCCTAACTGCCTTTCCCTGCAGGCCAGGTTGCCCCCAACTTCCCTCCTCTGCCAGCCTGGTCACCCCTAACTTCCCTCCCCTGCAGGCCTGGCCCCTCCCAACTGCCCTCCCCTGCTGACCTGATCATCCACAACTGCCCTCCCTTGCAGACCTGGTCCCTCCCAACTGCCCTCCCCTGCTGGCCATCTTGTGGTGGCCATCTTGTGTCCACATGGGGGCAGCCATCTTGTGTGTTGGAGTGATGGTCAATTTGCATATTACTCTTTTATTAGATAGGATTATTAGATAGGATAGAGGCCTGGTGCACGGTTGGGGCCAGCTGGTTTGCCCTGAAGTCTGTCCTGGATCAGGGTGGGGGTTCCCTTGGGGCGTGGGGTGGCCTAGGGGAGGGGCCTGTGGTGGTTTGCAGGCTGGCCACGCCCCCCGGCGACCCAAGCGGAGGCCCTGGTATCTGGGATTTATTTATCTTCTATAATTGAAACTTTGTAGCCTTGAGCAGAGGCCAGGGCTGCGGGAGCTTGGCTTCCTCCATTGCTGGGGAAACCCAAGCCTCCTGTTCGCTCCATGGCCACAGCCATCTTGGTTGGGTTAATTTGCATATTCGCTCCTGATTGGCTGGTGGGTGTGGCTTGTGGGTGTAGCAGAGGCATGGTCAATTTGCTCTTTTATTAGATAGGATATGCAGGACCCATGGACACGGACAATTAGATGGTGAGGGACTGGGGCCGGGGTAGGCTGGAGGGGATTAATGGGGGAGAAGGGGGACATAAGTAATACTTGCAACAATGAAGATTTTTTCTAAAGTAAACTGTAATTGAAAAACATTTAAAATAAATAAATACTCTCAGATTCACTCGCTTTTTGGCTTCTCCACTTCTCTTCTGCAGGACCAGGCCACCATCTAGTGACTGGGCTCAGGAATAGCTGCCTAACTGGTTCCCGCATCAGAATCTTATAGACCGAATCCCATCCTGTTATTCCTCTGCTGAAATCCCTTTGTCAGTGGTTTCCACCGCCCCCATCATCGCTTATTGATTTGTCTCCCCCATTAAGAAGGCCGTGTAAATATCCACGAAACCACTTTAAAATGGAGCCGGAGCTGCCATCCCAGAGGAACTGCCTGTGTGCGACTCTTATGCCTCAAACCTTCGGAATGTTAAAACCGGGCAAAATAACCTTTGCACTGCGCCGAAGCAGCCTTGTTTCCCAAAGGAATGTTTGCAAAGATAACCAGGAAGCAGCTATTATGACTACTAGACTGAAAATTAAAACATGGTGTAGCCCAGCTGGTGTGGCTCACGGTTGGATCCCAGTCAGGGCACATGCAGGCAGCCAATCAATGATTCTCTCTCGTCATTGATGTTTCTCTCTCTCTCCCTCTCCCTCTCTAAAATCAATAACACACACACACACACACACACACACACACACACACACATATATATTTTAAAGAATGTTCCTGTCTCATTCCCCTGTTGTGGCTCCTGTTCCCAAGCCAGGATGTTACGTTCCAGAGTGGCCGTGGGCGAGAACACTCTGTCCCTCGGGATGTTTTGGCACTAATTTCCACCCCAAATGGGTGTCGCCCCTCTTCTTCTTCTTGGCCAACTTCTCTTCCACCAATATAAGCGCATCCTGGAGGCTGGTGGGCAGTCATGCATTTTATGGCAGGCCCTACACACAGCCGGAGTCTGGGGACCCTGGGCCTCCACAGCATCCCCCAAGCTCTGCACATGGTCCTTTTAACAGTGCTGGTCGTGATGAGCTTGGTGTTTGGTAAGTGGCTCAAAGGGATCCAAAGGCCTGCTGGATAGAGGAACCCCCAGATGCCAGGTGTCTGGGGACATGTGCCCAGGCAGGAGGAAAGAGATGGGATGAGTGGGCTTGCTGGGGTAATGCCTGGGCACTGCTAATGCACTGATGGTCACTCTGAGGGAGACGGCTGGTGACATCCCAGGGTTGTCTCACTCAGCAGCAATGACCTGAATGGAGATACTGAAGGGAACCCATTAAAATCTCAGGGCAACACAGAATAGGGAGGGTTTGGGGAGCAAGCCAGATGACAGCACCAGGACCCACAGGGGAGAAAGAGGCTGGAAGCAGCCTGATAGCCTCCTCACTTGGCTGCAAAGCACCATCGCCATAGAAACAGGATTCAAAACATTTGTCAGCATCTGTCTCACACCAAGTGCTCTGCTGGGACTGGGGGCTCATTAATCTGTGGTCTTGGCCAGGGACCAGAGGGAGAGATGTACAGTCAGTACTCCATATGTGCAGGTTCTGCATCCCTGGATTCAACCGAGGATGAAAAAAATATATATCTTTTTTATAAAGTGGTTTATTATTTTTAATTTAATAAATCTTTATTGTTCAGATTATTACAATTGCTTCTCCTTTTTCCCCCTGTAGCTCCCCTCCACCCGGTTCCCACCCCACCCTCTGGCCTTACCTCCCTCCCACTGTCCTCATCCACAGGTGTACGATTTTTGTCCAGTCTCTTCCCGTACCCCCCACACCCCTTTCCCCCTAAGAATTATCAATCCACTCCCATTCTTTGCCCCTGATTCTATTATATTCACCAGTTTATTCTGTTCATCAGATTTTTAATTCACTTGATTTTTAGATTCACTTGTTGATATGTATTTGTTGTTCATAATTTTTATCTTTACTTTTTTCTTCTTCTTCCTCTTCCTAAAGAATACCTTTCAGCATTTCATATAATACTGGTTTGGTGGTGATGAACTCCTTTAGCTTTTTCTTGTCTGTGAAGCTCTTTATCTGACCTTCCATTCTGAATGATAACTTTGCTGGGTAGAGTAATCTTGGTTGTAGATTCTTGCTATTCATCACTTTGAATATTTATTGCCACTCCTGTCTGGCCTGCATAGTTTCTGTTGAGAAATCAGCTGACAATCGTATGGGTGCTCCCTTGTAGGTAATTAACTGTTTTTCTCTTGCTGCTTTTAATATTCTCTCTTTGTCTTTTGCCCTTGGCATTTTAATTATGATGTGTCTTGGTGTGGTCCTCTTTGGATTCCTTTTGTTTGGGGTTCTGTGCACTTCCTGGGCTTGTAAGTCTATTTCTTTCACCAGGTGGGGGAAGTTTTCAGTCATTATTTCTTCAAATAGGTTTTCAGTATTTTGCTTTCTGTCTTCTTCTGGCACCCCCATAATTCTGATGTTGGTATGCTTGAAGTTGTCCCAGAGGCTTCTTACACTATCTTCAAATTTTTGGATTCTTTTTGCTTTTTGCCTTCCCGGTTGAGTGTTTTTTGCTTCTTTGTATTTCAAATCTTTGACTTGATTCTTGCATTCCTCTAGTCTGCTGTTGGGTCCTGTATAATATTTTTTATTTCAGTCAGTGTATGTTTAATTTCTAGTTGGTCCTTTTTCATATCCTCGAGGGTCTCATTGAATTTATCGGCCTTTTCTAGGAAATTCTTGCAAAACCTTATAACCGTGGTGTTTTTTTTTTTTTGTTTTTATTTATTTATTTATTTTTTTTACAGAGAGGAAGGGAGAGGGATAGAGAGCTAGAAACATCGATGAGAGAGAAACATCGACCAGCTGCCTCCTGCACACCCCCCACTGGGGATGTGCCCGCAACCAAGGTACATGCCCTTGACCGGAATCGAACCTGGGACCCTTCAGTCCGCAGGCCGACGCTCTATCCACTGAGCCAAACCGGTTTCGGCATAACCATGGTTTTGAACTCTATATCCAGTCGTTTGTTTTCCTCCATTTCTTTCGTTTGTGATCAGTTTCTTTGTCTCCACATTTTCGTTGCTTCCCTGAGTTGGTAGGGTGGCTTTGCGTGCTAGGTGTCCTATATGGGCCAGTGGGTCGGCCTCCCAGTTACCTGAGGTGGACACTCTTGGTGCACCCCTTTGTGGACTGTGTGTACGGCCTTGTTGTAGTTAAGTCTTGATTGTTGTTGGTGTCACTGGGAAGAATTGACCTCCAGGCCAATTGGTTTTGAGGACCCGCTGTGTCTATAATGGAAGAACTGCTGAGTGGGAGACATGCTTAGGGGGCAGGACTTGCTTCAGTGGGGCTTTGGTGCTCACTGAGTCTGCCTCTTGAATGTGTCTCTTATGGATGTGAGGAGTTGAAATCTGGTGTCTCACACTGACCACTAGGTACACTGGCTTCTGGATCTCCAATGGGGTGCTGGTCAGCTACTGACTGAGGCCACCCAGCAGGAGGTACAGCGAGAACTACAGTTTTCTTCTCTTTCCTTGGGGTTTGGAGGTTTTGGAGCTGTCTGACCAGAGCTGCAGTTTGTTTGGTTAAGCTGCGATAGGGTAGGCCCAATTATATGCAAAAGCCGCTGCTTGGAATTTGGGTGGGTTTGTAGATTGTGCAGGGTGGGGTCTCAGGGAGTCACTAGGCTAGGGCATGGCAAACAGCGATGGCTGCCAGTTAGCCGTCTCTGCGTATCCTCGTTTCCAAGTCCCCACGTCCCAGCGCAGTAAACAATAATTGCGGGGCGCACCTCTGCAAGAAAGTCACCCTCACTTTCCGACCCGATGGTAGACAGTCCAGCTTCTCCCCGAAGGAGTTTGGGTCCCCAGCGTCTCCCCAGAAATTGGAGTTCAGAGTAATCGGGAGCTTGTCTCCCTTCGGGTTGAAAGAAGCAGTGCACCCAGACACCCGCCGCCAACCCGATTTGCACGCCTCCGTACCTCAGCTTTTCAGCGCTTGTGCACGTCTCAATGCTCTTTTCTCTTTTCTCCTAGTTGTAGAACTTCCACTCAGCCAGCTTTCCCATGGTTCTGGGTGATAGACGTTTTGTCTTTTAGTTGTAGTTTTGAAATTGTTGTGCGAGGCAGCAGTTTAGGTGTTTACCTATGCCGCCATCTTGGTTTCTCCCTGAAAAATATTTTTTAAATGATATTGTTGCTTGTGTGTACTATGTAGTTAGGCCTATGATGGTTGTGTCTGTACTGAACATGTGCGGACATTTTTCTGTCTTTATTCCTTAAACAATATAGTATAACAACTATATACTAGTATATTGTATTAGGTATTACAAGTAATCTATAGATGATTTAAAGTATTGGGAGGATGTGTGTAGGTTATATGCAAACACTACATCATCTATAATAATAAAAGCATAATATGCTAATTAGACCAGACAGCCGAACGACCTTCCGGACGTCCTTCTGGACGACCTTCTGGACCAAGCCAGGGCTGCGAGGGCTGAGGCAGCCCCCACAGTTGCATCAGGCCTCTAGTTTTATATAAGGGACTTGAGCAGATTTTTTTATCAGTTTGGAACCAATCCCCTGTGGATACCAAGAGACAACTATATATGCATGTGTTTGGGAAGGCTTTGGTGGACAAAGTTTAATATGAGTCTGTCCTATGATAGAACCATCAAACAAAGAATGTGGCCCTGGGCTGCTTGAAATCTCTTGTCTGCACTAAGCGGAGATTCTTCTTGTCCTGTGATGACGCATTTTTTTTACTTCTTGTTCTTCTTTTTTTTCAAAGAGGAAGGGAGAGGGAGATAGAAACATCAATGATGAGAATCATTGATTAGCTGCCTCCTGCATGCCCCCCACTGGCAATCAAGCCTGCAACCCAGGCACGTGTCCTTGACTGGAATCAAACCTCCTGGTTCATGGGTCGAATCTCAACCACTGACCCACACTGGCTGGGCCGGATGGTTTTAAAGAATTGGTGATTTTATGGTTTTCGGAGATGGGGGAGGGGAACAGTGGGGTTGACCTGGAAAATAGGCAGGCAGAGGCATGGGGTCAGGGCTTGTCTGTGTTCTAGGTAAAACTGATCCTGTCAATCAAGAGCCCCCTTATCCAGCTGAGTTCCCCAAATACCTGCGCTGCTATCGGTGCCTCTTGGAGACCAAGGAGCTGGGGTGCCTGCTGGGATCTGACATCTGCCTGGCCTCTCCTGGCAGCAGCTGTATGACTCTCTTCATCAAGAACAGTAAGCTGCCTTCTGTCTGTCTGGGGCCCAGAACTGAGTCTCTACATTTCCTAGCCCCAACTCTCAGACACTGCCCCATCACCGACGCTCTCTCCTTCAGAGCCATTCCTTGACTCCACCGCCACCCCCTGCCCTTCTCAGCCCACAGCTGAGTGTTATACCCTCCGCAGGAGCCAGCCTGGAGATGGCCAGCTACCTCTTCCAGTCTCCTTCACCGAGGCTTACTTCGTTCTCCTTCACCCTTAAGGGCTCATGTTCACCGAAATCTGAACTTTGGCTATCTTCCCGCTTCACTCTCCCAGAGGAATTTCTCTGCTTCCCTGGCGTCTGCACACCCACGTCAAAGAGTCTGAGTGGTGGCCACACTGTCCATCAAATTGCCCTCTGGACACCTCCCCTCAACTTTTCACTTGCCCAAAATAGTCCAACTCTTTGTTCTTCATGCTCGCTCTTCCACCTGGCCCCGCACCTTCTTAAACGTTAACAAACACTAACACAGCCTCTGGGCCAGGTAATGTGCTAAGCACTTACAGCCCTCTGAGGTGTTCCACAGCTGAGGACAGAGGCTGGGAAAGGCCCACACCTGCCAGTCGCCGAGGGCTGATCCACAACCTGTGGTGGCTCCAGAGATGGCACTCAACCACCACTGCACGGAGCTGCCTGTATCACATCGCCTCGCACCCTTCCCAGATAGCTGCACGCACGTGGCTCAACACTGCTGCTTTCCAGGGCTCAGAGGAGTCCCTGCCCACTCCTGGCCCAGTCCCCAGCTCCCACGCACGAAAACAAAAACTACTCTTTTTATGTCTGGATTCCCCTTTCTGTGATCTTTTGGGCATCCCACCTGTACTCTACCTTTACCTCCTTCCCCCACAAACAGTAGCATAGCCCTGTAGACACTGTTCTGCACTTGCTTTTTAAACTTAAGTTATGGGAACATAACGTTTCCTTAGCGGTTTGTAAACAGCATCCGTGCCCCACCAACCTGCGCACAGCGCTCCTCGCCAGGGCGTCAGGCCCACCTGTCATCCCGCTGTAGGACCTTAGTGACCTCTGCTCTTCAACTCTCTCAGGCAGAAATTTTTCACCCTCTAATATATAGGGGGGAGGGGGCAAAACGGGGTTAATAATAAATAATACAGTAATAAATAAATAATACAAGAATAAACTTCTGTGTACTCACAACTGTAAACCTACTTTTGCCCACCCTGTTACTATTTTTTTTTTAAAATATATTTTATTGATATTTTACAGAGAGGAAGGGAGAGGGACAGAGAGTTAGAAACATCGATGAGAGAGAAACATCGATCAGCTGCCTCCTGCACAACCCCCACTGGGGATTTGCCTGCAACCAAGGTACCAAGGTACATGCCCTTGACCGGAATCGAACCTGGGACCTTTCAGTCCGCAGGCTGACGCTCTATCCACTGAGCCAAACCGGTTTCAGCCCTGTTACTATTAATCCATAAAATAAACAACAAACCTCCTCTCTACAGCCTGGTCCCTGCTCAAGCTGTTGGCTCTCCCTCCTTCGCTCTCCCAGCCCCAGTTTAGCACCCTCCAACTATCACAATATTTCAAAGGGCTCTCTCACAACCTTCCATGGGGACTCCTGCTCCTTGGCACTCCCTGCCCTGCCCACTTCCAGGAGTCTCTGCGTTTGGGGGTGCAGGGAAGGGTGTGGGGCAGTGTAAGTCCTTGTGGAGGGAGGGAAGGAGGGTTTGGGGCTCTGCCGGCACCATATCGCTGTTACAGGTAGTGGGTCTGACATCATGGTGAGTGACTGTCGCCGCAAGGAGCAGATGAGTGACTGCTCACACACCCGCACTTCCCCGGTGTTTGGCTTCTGGATGTTCTCTCGGTGCTGTTTCCGGAATCTCTGCAATAACCCACAGAACAGAGCGTTCTACCTCCCATAGAACTTCTGCAGAGACCTTTGCAGTAAAATGCTGCCGGTGTCCAGCCAGCTCCCTGGTTCCCACCAGGACGCAGCCAGGACAACTTCCAGCCCCTCCCAGCAGCCGCCCCACCTCCCCCAGGTTACCTGACCCAGCTCTAGTTGCCTCTTGCTTGCCGCCCCTCAACACCCCCATTCACACTCTGCCCCTCCACAAGCTCCCTCTCCAGACATCTCTGGAGTTTTCCCTGTAAGTCCTCACAGTCTGACAGATTCCCTCGCCTCTTCTCCCACCTGTAGGGCTGCCTCGGCTCTGCTCTGGCCTTCTCCCTTCCTCCCACCAAAGCCTCTCTCGCAAGGTGTTCCTGCAGAATAAATTGGTCTACAAACTGTATGGTTTCTCTCTTCCAGTGGAGTTGGAGGCTGAGGGAGGGGTCCTGCCTGGCTGCCCCACTGGGGGACAGGTAAAGGGCTCCCAGCTCTTCTGAGCTCTGCTCTCGCCTGTCTAGGTATCTGATTCAGCTCTAAGCACAGAAAGGTGAAGAGGAATTGGAAGGAGATACAATGACGGCCAAAAGCGCAGAGGGCACCCTTGTTAGTGCTGTCAGCCCAGGGCGTGTGCGAACTGCAGGGAGGCCTGGGGAGAGGGTCGGTGGGCGTGGGCTGTGCAAGGCAGGCCCAGGGAGAAGGGTGAGAGGTGCTGGGACTCGTGGAGCCCGGGGCTTTGTCCCAGGCTCAGCTCCCTCAGGACCATGGCTCTACGCTTCAGTTTCGGGCCTTGGGGTCCTCAGCCTCTGAGGCTGTCTTCCAGTTTGGGCTTTTCTGTCCTATACCGAAATCAGAAGTATGGGGAATAGTGGGCCCAGCAAGAGGGGGACACACAGGTTTACTCCTCTTTGTCCTTCCAACTGCCTTCTGACCTAAACATTAACGTTGGTGTTTCCCACCGGAGCACGGGCCATGGAGTTAACACGTGGCCAGTGTCGTGTACATGAGTATATGCATATGATGCCATTTAAACCCAGCAGACAAAACCCAGCTGAACTGCTCCAGCTCTGGGCAGAGGTGACCCCGAGTTGGGGGCAGTGCCTAGAAGCAGCTTTGGGTACCAGAGGCCTTTATGCCGGCTTGAAACTGCTAACACAGAGCCCATCTTATGTATGTTTTGCCAGACGTTTAAAAACAGATAGGCCTAAGTCAGTTTGTCCCAAAGGCACGTGTATTTGCACGAAGCCCCCGTGTGTATCCGTGCACATGCACTCGCCAGGGACCCGAGGAGAGATCAGCTTACCTCTGTGGTGGAGGAGCGGAGATCGGGCTCTGGCCACGAGGCTGCATTACTTCTCAGAAATGGGTTTACAACCCCAGCATTGGATTGAGATTTGAAGGGCAGACCTGGCTGTACCTTCTGAGTCCTGGTGCTTAACACTGGGCCTGGCACAGAGCAGGCGTGTGCAGTTTGTTGAATGTATGCAAAAGGGAGTTATGACTATTAATTATTGCTTTCAGGATACTTGCTGTTTTCAAAAATAAAATAAAATAAAATAAAAGGCCCCCAGCTTGGGGGTCCTGGGTACCTGGATCCTAAAGAGAATGGACAGGCAGATCTCGCCGGGGTGGCGCAGCTGGTTGGGTGCCATCCCATGCACCAGGTCACCCTAGGGTTCCAGGTCAGGGCACATTCGGGTTCTGGCTCAATCCCCAGTAGAGGACATGCAGGAGGCAGTTAAAAGCATCAGTTTCTCTCTCTAAAAAAATCAATTGGGAAAAAAAAAAACATGAAAAATTAAAAGAAGACAGGCAGGAAACATAGGTCCCTCAGCACCAGGTGACTGAGGTGCAGCCCTGGGCCCTTTGGTTTGCTCCTGAGTTTCCCTGAAGTTTTCCTCCTCTTTCAGGTGGAAAAACCTGACATCACCTGGACTGAACTTCCTAGGTTTTGTAGGGTCCGTTTAAGGGTGGTAGTCATCATAATCCTCAAGCTTTTTTTTATTTTTAAACATATTTTTATTGATTTCAGAGAGGAAGGCGGGGGGGGGGGGGGCAGGGGGAGAGAGAGAAACATCAATGAGAATCACTGACCAGCTGCCTCCTGCACGCCCCACACTGGGGATCGAGCCTGCAATCCAGGCATGTGCCCTGACTGGGAATCGAACCAAGACCTCCTGGTTCCTAGGTCGACACTCAACCCCTAAGCCACACGGGCCAGGCAATCCTCAAGCTTTGATCTCTCGCTGAGCAGGTGGGATGGACGTGGGCCTTTGGGACAGGCCAGAAGCCACAAAACCAGGTGGAGTGGGCAGGGCTCCCCAACCATTTGAACCCCACACCCAATTAACTTTTTGACCTGTCTACACCTGCCCACACCTGAGCCTAACCCCATAAACATGACTCAGACTTAACCCTGTTTATTGTGGAGGGAAATCGGGGGACACGGAGAAGAGCAGGACCCTCTTCCCTCTCCCCTCCCTGGGCACCTATGGAAGTGGGCATCAGGACTCAGTGACATGGAGTGAGGCTGAGGAGGCCAGAGATCGGAACAAGAGATGAGAAAGGCAGCAGGAGACCCGGGTGGGAGCAGGGTGGTAGGCAGTGAGGCAGGGACACCAGGATGCCCAGTCAGGGATCTGCACAGCTCAACCCTCATCTTCCTCGCTACAAATCCAGTCTGGCCTGCATCTGAGACAGGCACAGGATGGGAGACAGCCAGAACTAAATGGAAGTGGCAGGTAACCAGACCAGAGGGGACTAGGAAGATGGGGGTGATGGCACATTCAGGTGGGAAAAGGACGAGGGAGCCGCTGCCTTTCCCAGGCCAGCCCAGCAGAATCTGCACTTGAGATTATTTTCCCGGAGGAAGGGGAGCACTGGGTATGCTGGGTTTCTGAGGGGGAACGAAACCAAAGCCATAGAGACAGGGAGGACAGAGGGAAGGCTTGAAAGAGCGGAGCAGAGAATGTTGAATTCCGAGAGGCCAGAGCAGGGGGCTGGGTGTTGGGAGAGATGCTGAACAGACTGCAATTCAAGAAGCAAGGGGTCAGGGCCCAGGCCGGGGAAGAACCAAAAGCCCCGAATTGTTGAGGAATAAGTATATGCGGCGCAGGTCGGCAACGGACAAGCCCAGGTTCAAGGGCAGGGCAGCCAGAGGATCCAGGCCTTTAGGCTCCTTCCCAGCATGGGAACTGGGGAGGGGCAGTGAGAGGTTCAGGGCCTGGTAGAACCATTGGATCTGGGACTTGAACAGGGGCAGGCCCAGGATCCCACCAGGGGGCTCAGGCTGGGAGCTCTGGAGCTGAGGGCTGGACCACGAGTTGCAGTAATCATACTGGCAGCACTGGGCCTGGTACCAGTACTCTGAGAAGTAGGTGTTGCGTTTTTCTTGGCAGCGGTAAGAATTGTACTGTCCACAGCCTCGGATGAGGAAGCGAACCCTGGTATCTGGAGGAAGAGAACAGCTCATAAGCCGCTGCCTCCTGTAGTCTCCAAACTTGGCACCCCTACCAAGAACTTTCCCCATCCCTCACCAGACCCAACTTCCACCCGACAGCTTCAGAAATTTAGTCTCGTTACCCCACACCCCCAAACTCCTGACCCCATTTTCCAGGATCCTCTTCTCTCCTTCTTGTGCCCCAGGTCTCATCTATGAGACCAAGCAATGGGCCGTCTCACCAGTAGCCCCTTCCTGAGTCTTGAACTCACTGTAATAGATGGTGATCACCATGCATGGGGATGAGCTACTGATAGTGCATTTCTCCGAGCCAGAAATGCATCCTGCAGAAGGGTCTTCTAAGAGGCAGAGGTGGCAGGTCCGGAGTTCAGGAACAGGAACTGAGGAAGACAGAGGGATGGGAGCAGAGCTCACTCCAAGGTCCCTGCCCTGTATGGAACCTGTGCATCCAGGGTCACAGCCCCACCCCCTTCCTTCCTGTCCCTGGGCCCCACTCACCTTTTCCCACTGCGAAGCCCACCATGACCAGCACACCTACAAGTATATGGGCCTTCATTATGGCATTCTGGGGAGAGGGGCAGTGCCTGAGGGGTGCCCTGCAACTCCACCTTCCCAGGACCATGCTCCTGGGTCCTGAGCGGCAGGGGGATTTTGACAGTCTGAGCAGAAGCTGCCGTGGGCAGAGCTATATTCCTGCCTGGGGCAGGACCTGGGCTGGGTGAGGAAGTGATTAACTTGGCAGGAGGAACAGTGTGTCCTCACCCATGAGGCCTGCTCTCTGAATGTGGGCGCAGTGGCCGAGACAGGCAGGACCTGGGCCTGTATCCAGTGTGCTTCCCAAACACCTATTCCCGCCCCTCAGGGTCCATGAATTAGCTTGTGTGTCCAGCACCACATGCTGCCCTCCCTCACATCAGAGCCAGTCCCCACTGTGCTGGAACTTGGCCTCCCCGTCCTTTTGAGATAAGTATGTCGCAGCTTTCCCAGTGGGGGGCACACAGGACCACACCAGCAGCAATTCTGGGCCTTTTCCCTCTTCTCTCCACCCCTTATTTTCAAACCACTTTCCCTGTAAAACCAAAACTGATAGTGTTACGACCCTTACAGTATAAATAGCCATAGGTGTCCTCCCATCCAAAGCAAACATTTCTCTCATCTTTGAAGTTTGACTTTTCTCTGGGTCTTTTCCTTGGGAGTTTGCACACCCCCATACTCGGTCCTAGGAATTCTGCTCTGCTACTAAAAACATCACCCAATTCACTGGGCACCTATCTGTGCTGGCTTTCAACTGGGGGTGAGCCAGGCCATGAGGGCCCCTGGCATCCAGCACACAACCCTCCCTTCCCTAACCCCAAGCACCAGCAGACCAGCTCATGGCCTTTCTTCCACTTTATTTCATATTCCCACCACAATAATGACTCCTTTAATTTAAACTAAAAACCATAGAGGGTGGCAGCAAAGGAATGGGGATGGGGGTGAGGAATCAGCGAATCGTCTTGACTGGGCTCTTGAAGTTGCTAGCGGCTTGGAGCTGCAGCTGGTAGGCCATCGGATGGATCTTGAAACCGTAGAGCCTGGACCGGGACATAGGTCAGAGAGGCAGCAGGTGAGCCACATGCAGCCCTGCCAGCAGCCTACATTCCGACCTCCCTACCCAGCTCCTCCACGGGCCCGCTCAGTGCTTAAGGGCAGCGGTTCCCAACCTCCTCCCTACAAAATATTTGGGTCTGTATCTTAAATACCCATTAAAACACAAATTCTAGGCTATGTCTGTATACGGATGTCTGTCACTACTTGCTTCACCATAAAACTGAGCTCCCCCCCCCCACCAGAGTAAAGATGATGCTTAGGAAGATAAACCACACTTGAACTGTGGCTCTGAGGATCTTCTTGCAAAGGCGGAACATCCAAGGTGATGGCAAGAACAGCTGTTGTTTAAATGGTGCTTCAAGTGCCAAACATTATTCTAAACACTTCACATATTTAAGAATACCCTGTCAGGCAGGTACCATCAGCATCCCACTTTATGGACAAGGGAACTGAGATACAGGCAATCAAAGAACTCTTCTAAGGTCCCTCAGCAAGGAGAGCCCTAGCTTTGGGAGAAGCAGACCTCAAAAAAGGACCATGCCTAGTCCTCCCTTCTCTTTCGGGTCCCGGGACTTTCCTTTGACCCTTGGTCCTGCTCCCCACCTGGGCACAAACTGGTTGGCAGGCCGCTTGGGCCGGTACTCGGGATGCACCATGAAGAGCATGTGAGGGAAACCAGTGCCGAAGTACGCGCCGTCCGTGTGGTGGTGCCTCGAGGACTTGGGTGTGTACACGTCCATGCACTTGGGGCAGTAGAGCTTCACCATGGCCTCCCCTGGGATGTCCGAAAGGCCTGGGAGACAGTCAGACTCAGCATGCAGGCTCCCCTGACCGTGCCCAAACTCACTCCCAGAGGACCTGCTATATGCTGTCCTTCCTTTCCAACACTCACCGATGGGAAGCATTGGCTGGTTCTCACAGTACACACGTGGACAGTAGCCAAAGTCTCCCTGCTGGTATTTTTCCAACTGAGGTGAATAAAATGGCAAGTGTTGGCGGGGGTGGGTGTGAAGAGAAGGGGCAATCCCTTCCTTTGCCCAACCCATCACTCTGTCCCCCATTCCTCCTGTCTTTCGCTGGCCCAGCAGGCCCTCGACTCCTCTGCTTCCTTTCCTCCAGTGAGGGAGGCTGCAGACCATCAGAGCCATTCACTGTTTATTCTGAGGCAGTCTCTAACCACTTCCAGCCCAAGGTCACACCTCCCTTCCTGAAAACACTCCCTTCAGCACAATTCCCAATCAGGACTGAATTCCCAGCCCCAGGTTCTGAGGCTCTCCTCAGCCAGACTCCTTGCTGAGGAACCTGTTTCTCTTACTGCCTCAGAGGACTCAAGTGGAAGCAGAGAGGCCTCACCATCTGGGCGATGCCACGGTTGGTAAGGATGTAGCGGGCGTGGATCAAGCCATAAAGCATCTCAGCTGCCTGCTCAATCAGGTCACTCTGGTTGGGGTTGTCTTCCAGCTCTTCATCTGAAACATGGCCCCGGCCGAAGGCAACCACTTGTCTTACAGCTTTCTTAGGTGCCCTGCCCATCCCCAGGAGCTGCTGGCTACTCAACACCCACCTTTGAGCCTCACCCCACCCATCATGTGGGCCTCTGACCCAGAAACCGGGGCCTCTGACCCTTCCTCCAACTCACGGCAGCACTACCTTCTCTCCATACCTCTCTAGCCCCTGCCTGCTTCTCCTCCTCCCAACTCTAGCCCGGAACTCTTGCCCGGAAGGTGCATGGCAGGAGAAAGAAGCAAAAAGAAGACTCCTGGGGAAACTGGCATTATGGAATAGAGCTGAATTATAGAATGAGAGTATGAGCACAAGTGGTATAAGTCACTAAACTAGTCAAAAGTCAGGTGAGAGATCAAAATGAAGTATGGGATTTGGGGTTAAGGGAGTCAGAAACCAAAAGGAAATTTAGAAAATCAAGCAGATGAACAGGGATTTGAAGATTTAAAAAAAAAAAAAAAAAAAAAAGCATCACACACAAAACAGCCCCGAGGGTGCCTCACCAGGCTCCAGGTCCAAGATCATGTCTAGAGCTTGTCGATAGTGAGGCACCTGCTCGTTGAGCCCAGTGAGATTGAATTTGTCCTGGATGTAGTCTTCATCCACCTGTCAGAATGTGGAGGTGAAGAGGGAACTCATAACAGAATTCTTGGCTTTGACCTGAACAAGTCGCTCCACTGATGCCTTATCCTCAGCACAACTGCTTCTACTCCCCACTCCCAACTCAGCACAGGTACTTGAATCTCTATCCTCAGTTCACACACACCCCCTCCCATAAAAGCTTTGGCTTAAAAAACCCCAAAACGACATGTATTTATTTACTTAATAAGTGTTTGTTTGTTTTTTAACTTTTTAAAAGTTTTTATTTGTTGGTTTGAGAAAGAGAAAGGGAGAGTGAAACACCAATTTCTTGTTCCACCTATTCATGCACTCACTGTTTGCTTCTTGTATGTGCCCTGACTGGGGCTCAAACCCTCAACCGTGGCATATCAGGACGATGTTCTAACCAGCAACCTGGCCAGGGCCTAAATAGGTTTTTACTGATTTTAGGGAGAGAAGGAAAAAGGGAGAGAGAGAGCGGGGGAGGGAGGGAGGGAGAAGGAAACACGGATGGTGGCCTCCTGCACACACCCTGACCAGGGATCCAGCCAGCAACCCGGGCATGGGCCCTGACCATGGCACCTTTGACCTTTCAGTGCACGGGACTATGCGCCACCAACTGAGCCATACGGCTGTCGCTGGAGAGGCACTACCATCTTCACTTTTTTTGCTAACCAAAAAGACACAAATTCACTTGTCCAGTATTACACTGCTGGAGGGTGGCAGGGTTGGGAGCTGGGCCCCAGTCGTGCCACTTCACCACAGGTTGGTGGGTCACTGAGGGGACTCTTCCTGGACAGGAACAAGTTTCTATGGAAGCATGTGAGAGGTGTGGGAGGCCGAACGTGTGGAGCGTATCTGGGCAGGCTGTATGTGGACAGAGGAGGAAGGTCGAGAACTCACTTCACAGAAGAATTCATTGCCACGGAGCCCACAGAACCAGGAGATCCAGGACACCTCCTCTGAGCTGCTCATCTTCACGTCAGCTGGAGAAAGTGTGTCCGTGTGACTCAAGCTCCCACTGCCCTCCGACAACAAAAGAATGTGGGCCCACCTTTTCTTAAAGGATCCCAGATTCTGGAGCACCTCTCTTCACCTCCTCTTATTTACACCTCAGCCCCTTTTCTCTGAGATTAGGATTCTTTGGGGTCCCACCGGAAACCGACAGGTCTTGATCTACCAGTCCTACCCACATCCCCGACGCCCCTGAAGGCCGGCCCCGGCTCGGCTCCCTACCCTCTCAGGTCTCTGCAGGTCCCAGCGCCTTTCCCAAAGGTTCCAAGTTTATCCTTTCCAAGCAAGAGCTGGGCCCCTCCTTTTCTCATGGTCTGGGGGTGGCCCTACGGTCCCTTTCGCGGGTCTCCTCACATCCCGCCTCCGCCCCTCAAGCCACCCTTTCCTTCCTCTCCCGGTGCCCGTCTGGTTCACTTCCTTCCCCACCCGCATATCGAGGCGCGGGGACCCCCATGTGCCGCGCCCAGGAACAGGGTACTCGGCGCGGCGACAACCTTGTAAGACTCACCGTCTGGACGGGGGCCGGGACCAGGGTGGGGGAGGGGAGTCGCTACTTCCAAGAAACGGCGGCGACGGCTACAGCGCAGGCCGCGGACCCGATCGCGGCAGGCGAAGTGTGTGTGTGTGTGTGTGTGTGGGGGGGGGGCGTGTGTAAACTGGAGTGCGGGGAAGAGGGCAACGCGCAAGCGCCAAGGGTCAGGCGCCGCGGTGGATGTCGGGAGATAGAGTTCCTGAGAGGGAGAAACTGGCGAAACCAGGGCAAGGCGAACTACGAATTCCAAGGTGACCCGCGCACGACCCTGGTGTCGCGAGGCCCCTGAGGAAGACGCTAGGGGCGGGACGCAGCGAGGCGCCACCGGAAGCGGAAGCCCAGTACCACTCCTGGGCCGGGGAGTATGGGAAATATAGTTGTGTGATCCCGGGATCCGGGGCGAGAGGCGGTGGGGTAAGGGACGAGGCTGGCTGGTGGCTCCCCGCCGCCCGTTCACACAGCGAGCCTCCGGCCCCTGCGTGCTCTGCCTAGGGAACTGACCTCATCCCAACCAACCCTTTGCCTGCGCCAGGCGCGCTCTGGGATCCCCGATGGGGCCCATATTTTGCTGAGGGACCTGGGTAGGATGCGCTGGGCTGAGCTGGGTGGTGAGAGAACCGGGCGGCCTAGTGCGCTAACCTGAGGTGGTGTCAGCCATTCTGCTGTTCGTCCCTTTGCACTTCTCCACTCCCACTTAGGGCTTGAATGGGCGCTAAGTGAGACCTTCGAACCCTGGTTGAAGTAATGGTGAGGGGCAGCGTGACGTTATTTTACTTCCCAGTCCTGGGTATTACATAGGTTTTCTCTCCGCCTTCCCAGGGCCTTTCTTAATCCAGAGAGTGGTTTCCCAGCTCCAGAAAATGAGTTCAGAGCAGGGGCCACGTTGAGGGGGGCGAAGGGCGTTGTGGGGCGTTATGTAAAAGCAAGACCTCCAACTGACAGATCCTCTGTCCTCGCGCCACCTAGGCACGTGGCGCTTTGCGTGAGTTCTGTTGGAAAGGTTCCAGGGCCGGAAACAACCAGGCGCTTTCTGCACGCCTGCGTCCTCAAGTAATCTTTGTGGGGTTTTTCCCAGCCACGCTTTTGTCTTCAAATAGTCTGGCTATTTAATTACGTGACCTCCTTTGCTTGGAGTAGCGCCATTTTGCAGTAAGGATGCAGACTGCAGCCTCTCCCCAAATTTGCTCCCTGCTTTTGGAGAAGTGTCAGGTGTTTTTGTTTGAGAAGACGGCATTCGAAATAGACACTCAAAATAGGATGGAGGAAGATTTAAGAGCCAGGCTGATTGCTTTTCTTAATCGTTTGTCTTACAGAGTGATGAAGTAGTTTTAGAGAGGCATTTACTATTTATTGTTGATGAAGCTGGGAGTGGGGGTGGAAAGCAGGAACTCTGAGCAACTGCCTCATGGAGTCTTTGTTCACCTTCACTCTTGGGCATGGTCTGTTACTACAGGGTTCCCTGTTCTCCCACGTGATCTATTGCCTTAGGCCCAGTAGGGATTTAGGTTGTGGCATCACTTTTGGGGTGGGAGAGGTTTTTTTACTCTAAGGCTACTTTCCTTCATCCCAGCAGGTCTCTGGACTGGCTTGCTGGTCTCATCTTCCCCTTGCCTAGTCTCATTTTTGAAGCTCTCCCAAGCCATGTCCAGACCCTCCCTCATCACCTTCACCCCAGCCACTGACCCCAGTGACTTCTGGAAAGATGGGCAGCAGCAGTCACGGGCTGAAGAGCTGGAGCCTACCTTGGATGGGGCTGCAGCCCGGGCTTTCTATGAGGCCTTGATTGGAGATGAGAGCAGCACTCCTGAACCTCAGAGATCACAACCTGAACCTGCCAGTGAGAGAAAGAGGAAGAAGAGAAGAATGATGAGAGAGGTTGCAACAGAAGCATCAGGAGGACATGGTCAAAGGAGATCCCTTGAGGCTGAGGACAAGATGACTCATCGGATACTGAGGGCAGCCCAGGAGGGGGACTTGGCAGAACTAAGAAGGCTGTTGGATCCCCATGAGGCAGGGGGAGCTGGGGGGAATATCAATGCTCGGGATGCCTTCTGGTGGACCCCCCTGATGTGTGCTGCCCGAGCTGGCCAGGGGGCTGCTGTGCGCTATCTCCTGGGCCGGGGAGCTGCCTGGGTTGGAGTTTGTGAGCTGGGTGGCAGGGATGCTGCTCAGCTGGCTGAAGAAGCAGGCTTCCCTGAGGTGGCCCGCATGGTCAGAGAGAGTCATGGAGAGACGAGGAGTCCAGGGAACAGGTAAGGGGAAGCCTTTGCCCATGCCCATCTTTAGTGTGTTCTGCCCTTCCTAGCCACTCCACACCAGCAAAGAGCTGAAGGGTTCTCTTCCCAGTCTCCCAGTGTAGATAGATAAGGCACTGTACTAGAACGATTATGAGCATGAGCTCTGGGTTTAAATGCTAACTCTGCTTAACTTGGGCAAGCAACCTAATGTCTAGGTACCTCAATTTCCTTATCTGAGAAATGGTGGTAATAAGAGCACCTTTCTCATAGGTTTGTTAGGATTAAACGGGTTAGTATATGTCAAGTGTTAGAACAGAGCTTTCCACATAGTAAGCACTGTATAAATATTAGCTATAGCTATTGTATTCCTTCCTTGTGAGGTCTGGTTACCATCTCTTTACACAACTTTCCCCCTCTGGTCTTTCATTGCTAAGTGGGGAGGAATGCAATTTGTTCCTTAGAAAGACTGGAAGGACCTTGTTGCGCCACCCCCCCGTCCACCTCTACCCTTTCTCTGCCCTCAATCCTTTCTCTTCTTCCTCTGCAGGTCCCAATCCCTGTCCACCCAGTACTGTGAGACCTGTGATGCCTACTTCCAAGACTCTAACCACTGCACATCTACTGCTCACCTGCTGTCACTGTCCCGCGGTCTCCGGAACCCCAGTCTGCACTTTGGGATGCCTACCTCCAGCCCAGGCTTCAAGCTGCTGCTGAGGGCAGGCTGGGAGCCTGGAATGGGTCTGGGACCCTGGGGCAAGGGCCGTGTCAACCCCATCCCCACTGTCCTCAAGAGAGATCAGGAAGGGTTAGGGTACAGATCAACATCCCAACCCAGAGTCACACACTTCCTGGCTCAGGATACCCGGGCTGTGGCTGGGAGGGAGAGAGCTCCTCAGGCAACCACACTGAGCAGAAGGGAGGAGAGAAGGCAGAAGGACAAGGACAAAGCCTGGGAGCGGGATCTGAGGATATACATGAACCTTGAGTTCTGACCTTGGCAAAGTCTGACACTGGACTTCAGTTGAAGTCTGAACTTGTGCGTCTGACCTGGGCACTTTGAGTTACACTTCCTGGTGTCTGCTCAAGTCCCAGACACTCAGATTTTTTACCTTTGAGAGAGGGGCTGAGAGTTGAGAAATAAATCAATCATCTCACTTGTTTTGTGTTTTATTTTAAAAATATGTATTGGGAGGATGCTCAACCACTGAGCACCACTGGTGTGTTTTCACTTTTCTGGAAGCTGTTACGGGGAAGCCAAACGAGTCGGGACCACATGCAAGCCTCACACCTGAGCCAGAAGGGGCAGCCTCTGCAGGTGGCATGATAGGGTCACCTCCCTGCCAGCCCTAGCCCTTTTCTAGAGCACCCCACCTACTCAAGATAGGATCTTGAATAGGGTGATGAGAGTGGGGATGGGCTTATAGGAAGAGGCCAGTGTGGTGGGAAGCCCTAAGATGATGCAGCCTGTACTCTGTTAGCTGACTGGCACCAGTACTCCGGCCTCTCAAATCTAAACATGAAGCCAAGGTGTTTCACGACCTGAAAATCCCTGAAGGCGGAAACATATCCTATTCGTCTACACTTGTCTTCCCCATACTCCCCTTTCCCTTGTGCTGCTTATACCAGGTGCCAGGCAAATGAAGAGCTCACAGTTGCAAGCCCAGGAAGTGAAATCTGCTGGGAGGGATAGGGAACAGGACTCCTCACAGCTTTCTTTTCCGGAAAGGCCTTTCATGAAGTCATGGACACAAGAACGAGTTGTGGAGTGTGGGGGAGAACCCAAGGCAGGGGGCTAAAATGGCAGGCGAGTTCTGGGGAGCACTGGCGTCCGGGGGCCTCTGGGCGACGAAAATGGGGTACTGCGCTAATACACCGGCCCTGACAGCTGCTGACGTCCTCGGGCTGCGCACAAACGTCGCGGGGGGCGGGCCATCCGCAAGGTCCTCCCCGCGAGTTGCGGGCTCCGCCCCGCCTGGCCCTCCAGCGCCCTTGCAGCTGCTTCCGGGCTCGGCGGCTCCGGGCGCCTTCGTGAGGCCACGGCTTGAACGCTGTGCCCGGAAGGGGCCGCTGCCCACAGTACCCCGACGCCTGGGTTCCCGGACAGGCCCGCTCTTTGGCTCGCGACTGCGATCTCCGAGGACGTCTTTGGCCTGACCTTTCCGAGGCCGCGTCTCAGCTGCCTGCGGGGCGCGTCCGGCCGATTTGTAGGCTTCATAGCCCTGGAATTCAAGGGATGAACCTGCTGGCTGAGGTTCGCGGGACACCTGCCCCCACCCTCCAATAGGAGACTTCCTATTGCTGAGCTCCCTAAGTCAGCAGTTTAGGACCCCTTACAGCGGGAGCACCTTCCTTCCCTCTTGGATGGAGCAACGCCTCTCCAGTTTTGGGGGCACCGTGGGTGGCCTCGGTGAGTGAAACTTGGTGTGCTGTTTGCTGGGAAGAAAACCCGGAAACAGGGAGGACACTGTCGGGCGACTGAGACCTTGTCGGATCCTGAGACTTGGAATCTTGTGTGGGGGGCGGTGAACGCATTTGGATGTACTTCTGAATTCAGAGCACTCACCAAGCAGATACCTGTGCTGCAGAGCCTGAACAGGCCAGGAAGCGGCCTCAGGATTTGGGGGTTCATTACACATTCCAACCATGTTCCTGCGACGGCTTGGTGGCTGGCTACCTCGCCCTTGGAGCCGCCGGAAACCCAGGCCTGACCCGCCCACCCCAGAACCCAGGCGGGTGGATAGCTCCTCTGAAAACTCAGGGAGCGACTGGGACAGTGCCCCCGAAACCATGGGAGATGTGGGGCCTTCCCAGAGGAAGGACTCAGGGGCCCGGAGTAGTTCTGGGACTGCTCCACAACCAAGCAGGGAGCCCCAAGTTGAGCAACTGGGAAGCAAAATAATGGATTCCCTCAAGGGGGACAAGACTGGTGCTGGCATTCAAGAGTCGGGGAGACTGGAGGCAGCAGAGGCCATTCCCAAACTGGGATGGGACCCCGTGGACTCAGGTGGCACCAGGAGGTCTGAAGTGTCTCCTGAAGGGGGACTGAGCCCCCCTGGGCCCGCAGCGCCAGTGGAGAAGCCTGGCCGGCGTCAGAAGCTGCTGGGCTGGCTGCGGGGGGAACAAGGTGGGGGAGCAGGGGCTCCCTCGCAGTATCTGGGGGGCCCAGAGGAGTGTCTGCAGATCTCCACCAACCTGACCCTGCACTTGCTGGAGCTGCTGGCCTCAGCCCTGTTGGGGCTGTGTTCCCGGCCACTGCGGGCAGCCCTGGACATGCTGGGCCTGAGCGGGCCACTGGGCCTCTGGCTGCATGGGCTGCTGTCCTTCCTGGCTGCCCTGCACGGGCTCCATGCTGTGCTGAGCCTCCTTACAGCTCACCCCCTGCACTTCGCCTGCCTCTTTGGTCTCCTACAGGCGCTGGTGCTGGCTGTCAGCCTCCGGGAGCCGAGTGGGGATGAGGAGGCCACTGACTTGGAGGGTAATAAGTTGGGGAGGGAGGGTGAGGGGCAGAGGGGAGACCCAGGAAAGGGGCTATGACCTCAGAGTCCCCCTCCCCTGCCCCAGTGGGGTGGAAGTAAGGGTGAAGACAGTGTGGACTTTAGGAGAGTAGGGGGCATGACTTAGATTGTAAGTACAGGGACCTCAGGGATGGGGAAGAAACGCAGGGTATGAGGGTACCCATCCACCCACGGGAAAGAACAGCTGTTCAGGGTGTCTGGGTTTATGGACAGTGGGGGCGTAGCCCTTGAATTCACCAGCTGTTGTTACTTTTTGATTTTATATTTCTCCTACCTTCAAGTTTGTTTTCCCATCTTCACGTTTTAAAAGCCAAAAAATATTTTTTTTAATGTTGTGGTGGAGAATAAAGACTAAATGGCCCTTTCTACCTTTCAAGACTCCCCAGGGACAGGCAGAACTCTGGCTGGGGTAAGAGGGTGGTTGGGAGACCCAAGGGGTCCCTTGGATTTTGGGACATCTAGGGTAGAATGGGGCTGCTAGGTGGGTGGATTTGGGGACTGGATGGGGCGCACAGGCAACAGGGAGCAAGCAGGGACAAAGTGGGTGTTTCTGGGAGTCAGAGGGAGTGGGGATGGTGTAGGTGGTACTGGCCAGAGGGGTGGGTCAGGGGTGGGCGGCCCAGACAGGCCGTGTGGGGAAGCACTGGAGCTTGCAGTCCCATGCAGGGATTAGGGGTTGCTCACTCAGCAATAAATCACTGTTACACCAAATCCTAAATATACCACTAAAGTGAGTTAACTGCCATGCAGTGTCCTTCCTAATGCTGCCCAGCTAGGGGTTTAGGTGGTAGGAAGTTCAGGGGGAGTTTTGAAATGGGAGTGGGATTGATGTCTGGAGACAAACCCCAACATGTGATGAGGATTGAAAAATCATCTTTATTACTCTTGGAAGGGCATCTCCGGCTTCTCTCCTCTCCACCACAGTCTTAGTCCCACCACATACATCTGGGGGCACAGATGAAGCCACAGGTCAGTTACTGGACTGCGTGCAGGCCTCTGGTGGGAGGAGGGAGAAAAGAAGAGTATGGGAAGGAAGGAAATCCAGGAAGAGATGCAAGCTTGCTGGTAATGGGTGGGGGAGAATGCATTCCCTCATTCCTCCTCTATCAAAGAAGGGGCCTCTGAGGCCTATTTCCCTCTGTGTCTGACTCTGCCCCCTGTATCTACTGCAAACTCAGAAACCTCTCTTGAGTAGCCCACAGTCTATTCTGGCTTCCTCTGGTGCCATCACAACCTATAACACAAATGGAGGGTATGAACACAGCCACTCTGATAATATCAGCCTTTGGTCCTGCCCTCTGGTGACATCACTTGAGTCCCTTTCACTCAGGACCTGCAGCAGACTTGGTGAGTCCTAGTTCTCTTCTGTGGGACTTTGTCCCCTTACCTTGTTTCCTGGGAGTCAGTAAGAAGGCCTTGGAGTCCAGGCAGGAGGCCAGGGACTGGAATTCCTCCACACACTTCTCAGGAGGGTATGGTGAGCGATCTGAAAGGGCACAGCAGGGCCAGGCCCATCAATGCCTCTACTTAGCAACACCCCTGGTGAGGACCTGGAAGCACCCAGCCCTTCCTGGGATGGTATCACAGGGCCCAGAGTGAGGGGCTCTCCTGCCCCTCCTGGTTTCCTTCCAACCCATCCTGCCTCGCCACCTCACTTACTGTAGAGCAGGAAGCGCTGGTAGCCCTGGCCCGTCTCCTTCAGCATGATTCCACCTGGGCATGAGCTGGAAAAGAGCTTGGTCTTCATGTCGGGGCGGCCTGTCAGGATGGGTTGGGGGGAAGTGTGAGGACAGAGATGCAAAACAAGCAAGCCAGGCACTTGGAGAGAGGGAGGGCTGGAGAGAGCCAACCTTCAGTTCTGAGATCTGTGCTCCCTTCAGTCAGGTGGTAGACCCATTCCCGGGGCACACAGGACCCAGTTTTCCTGCAGAGGTGGTGGTGGCAAGAAAGAAAGATTGAATGACACCCCAACCACACAGTACCAACCTTTACTTATTCTTCTTATTCCTTCTTGAAGCCTGGGTCACCTTGGGTTTCAAGCTACCAAGGGATGGTTAGGCCCATCTCTCTCCAGAGGAAAACTAATAGAACCATTGAACTTAGTGGTCCAAGAACAGTGGATATGCCAATGAACCCAACTCTTTGTGGGTAGGTGCTCACACTTTGGGCAGAGACTGTACCTATTGGTGCCTCTGCCTCCTCACCACTTACATGCGAATGGTAGCACGAAGCTGGAGCTGCATGGGGGCAGAGCCCGCAGCCATGTTGAAGACAATGTTGTCCACAGGGTCAAAAGTTGCCAACTCCTCTTTGGTGGGAGCTGCCCCTGCAATAAAATGCCACTGGCCCAGGTGGGGCTCTGGAAACTGGAGAGACAACAAGGGGAGCAAAAGAGGGTGTGTCCCACTGCAGGGTCCATCCAACCTGTCAGGACAGCAAGACTTCGTGTGGAGGTATCAGCTGCCTTTTTCCAATTGGGCTTGGATCCATGACAGGGAGTCATTAAATGACTTTCCCTCTTTGCCTGCCCTCAATAACCCAAGTAACCCTCCAATCCCCAAATTCTATCATGTCTCCTCTTTGATGGCCAAAGTACTAATACATTTTTATTTGTCCTTGCTTTTATCATCACAATATTCACACCCTCCTCCTCCCATCCTTTCACAATGTGGCTTCTGGTCACTCTAGGCCACCCACTTAAGTGCCTCAGAGCTCCCACTGTAAGCTTCCCCCTTCTCAGTCCATACCTCTTTCCCATCCACTTCCTGAGTTGTCAGTTGACTGGGCTCAGGGCACTGGTAGATGGAATTAAGGAGAATGCCATAGAGGTAAAGCAGAGCTGCCCAAATTTGGTGGAACATCTTCAGGCAACAGGGAGCTGGTATGTTCTTCGTGGAGTGGCTGGTGCCTTAACTATTCTCTCCCCCACTGACTGCTCAGTCCACTCTGCTTCCAGCCCCCTTGCCTTGACCCTTGACCCTTTACCTGCTAATGAGTAACTTCAACCTTGTTTTCCAAACATGGATTAGTGTTTGGCCCTTCCTCCCCCTCTTCTAGATGCAGCCACTCCACAACACACCCTGGCATGTCCAGGGTCTTTTGGGAATTATCAGAAGAGCTGAGCCCTGCAGGTAGAGACAGCGGTCTTTATCTGAGCTGGATATCTGCTGTGTTCTGCAGCATTGGAGAGGTGGGTTCATTCATTCACTTAGCAAACTTTTTTTTAAGTCCCAGCTGTTTGCCAGGAATTGGCTAAGCCCTGGGGACATAAAAATGAATAAGGCATAGTCCCTGGCCTTGAAGAAGTCAGTCTAAGGAAAACTAGCTGTATAAACAAATCGTAATACAACCTGATAAGTGCTTTAGGACCGGTGTGAACCAGGTTCTGGGGCATGGCTGATGGGTGGCTTTTTCTCTGGTTTATAATTGGGGAAATAATATGTACACCATTCAGAAAAGCTCACTGACACAGTTCATCCAATGTTTTATTACCATAAGAGACTACATAATCTAGTGGTTAAGGGGGACAGATAGACAAAGGTGCTGGGCAGAGTGGGTTCAAGCCCTAACTCTTATTTATTAGATAATCCCTATGCCTGTTTTTTCATCTTTAAAATGAGCAAATCATCAATCTCATTGGATTAAGAGATAATGCATATAAAGTCCTTTGCAAAGGCTATACCTGGCAAGTCCAAAGTAAATATTCCTTGAAGTAATGCTTGTTAAGTGATTATTAATTTCTGATGGGTAATATATTCCCAAATAATAGTACCAAGAGGGTGGAGCAGTTAATGCAATGAAATGTGGGACTTTCTTAATTAAAACTTACAGACTGCCAAGGGGGGTGGGGGGAGAAGAAAAAAAAAGGTTTGTCCTGAGAGGTGAGGCTTAAGATTTAGGGTATTTGAAGGTTCAGCATACTATTTTCTTTTGGGGTAATGTTTGACATTTTTTATTTAAAAAAACTAAAAAATGTACTGGGGCAGTCAAGAAGTGCTTGACCCAGAGGAGTCTGGTAGGCCTGGATCTGTCAGTTCCCTAGTTGTACTCACTTTATAAAGGGTATGTAATAACCATCTCCTGTTGAATGACTTATAAATGTGACAGTACGTAGAACCCTGAACTGAGACAGTAATGGGACCTGGGTATAAACCAAGAATCCCAGAAGGGCTGGGCCGGGGCCGAGGGCGGAGGAGCAGTAACTCCCGGACCTCGGCCTGCAGAAACCCTGTGGCGGCCCCTTCAATTCCCCACGGTCGGAATCTTGTGTTTCGGTCCGGTCGGACTTCGTTTGCTCTCAACTCCCAACCTCGGAGGTGCCATTTTTGGGGGACAACAGTCCTGAGAGGTAGTAAACCCTTAGCTTCTGAAAAACAGCGTGTTCCCTCGGCCGCGCACCGCCGATGAGAAACATGGCACCAGCGCTCCGCAAAACGTCCACTGGACAGAACCGAAATTAGGCCCAACGACACGATCGCACGGAAGACAGTTCGCGAGCCAGCCCCAACCGCCCAGCAAAGGGTGACTTCCAGAGCCGCCGCATGAGTGGCGCGGCGAGGGCGGAATGTTAGGTGGCCAGGACAGTGCCGCCTCAAAGTCTCTGCCGGCCAAGACCTTAACACAGATTAACGAGGCACAATCTCTAGTCTCCAAACTCCAAGACCTATATAACCGTCCAAAGCTTCTTGAGGCAGTCATAGAGTCTCATCTGGTAATTCTTTTCCAGGCATTTACAGTGGCCACCTCAATCTCCGATTGCTCCTACGCGCGCAGAAGGAACGGCGCCAGCGAGGGTGGGGCGGTGCCTGTGTGTACGCATGCGTAATGCGACGCACGCAGACGCAGTACGGTCCCCCGGGCGACGGCGGCGGCGGCGGCTCCTCGGGGTGCTCGGCTCCCTCCCATCTAGGCCGGGCCCCGGCCCGTCTCGCCCTCAGGAACTCACTGTTTGGGGCCGTGGACTTTCTTGTCGTGCCCCACGAAAGTGAAGCTTGGGGACCTGAGGGGAGCCGGAAGTTCCGCCTCGAGATCTCCAAATATTATCGGGGAAACGGAAGTGGCCGTCGGTGGCAGGTTGGAGGTGACCGGAAGTGACGGCACCGCGGGGAAGTCGGGGGGTGGACCCGCGGGGTGGTATGTGTATTTGATGTGTGTTGGTTGCGACGCTCTGCTGGAACTCCGAAAGAAGGCGGAAGAGGGGGCAGTCAGCTAACCGGTCTGGCCCCCCGTGAGTGTCCGTCATTTTGGGTCTGTCGTGAGTTAGGCGGGCTCAGTGGGCGTGGCGCGCGTGCGCGAAACCACTTTCTTCTCAGAGTGTAATGCGACCCTCCCCCCCCTTTCTCGCGTTGTCCCAGCGTATCTGGGGCCCATCGCAACCGGTGATGACACTGGAATCCTGCTTCCTTGCTTCCCTGCTCCCTAGCCTGAGTGGCCCACTCTTGGGATTGGCATCGTGGGGCCCCTCCCACCTCCCGTCCTCCAGCTTCCTTTGCCGTCGTCTCCTACCCTTTGCATTTCTCTCCCTGTGCCCCGGAATCAGAAGGGGGAGAGGGGTGGGTGTGAGTGTGTGTGCTAGTGTGGGAGAAACTCTTTAGGCATTGGGGCGGAGACTCGGGCCGGGGAGGCTTCTGGGTATAATAAAATCAGCTCTAGGCGACAGCGGGCCTCTCTCCCTCTGTTCTTCCGTAGAGAGCTGTAGGCCATGGAGCCCAATAATAGTACCAGTACCACCATGGAGGAGCCTGACAGCCTGGAGGTGCTGGTGAAGACCCTGGACTCTCAGACCCGGACCTTTATTGTGGGGTCCCAGGTGAGACCCCAGTACTTCTGGAAGACATCCATTAACTTTTCCTCTTGTAGGCCCTTTAATCTGAGAGAACAACCTGATTTTCTGGTCCTCAACTTTTCTTCCATTGATTTCTTTGTTCATATTCTAGACAGAACATTTTTTGATGTGTTTTGTTGAGTAAGGAGCTATGGTTTCTATTGAATGAGCTAGGTTTTGTTCTGCCTTCCTCCACTTCAATAGAACTTCATGCAGAGGGAAATACAGAGGGAAATACGGAGGAAGGAGGAATCTGTATGCCATCATCATGAGTGAACTGGAGCTCAAAGGGATAGACATGGCTCCTGCCTTTGGGAAGGAAAATAGAACACACAGACCCCAAACGCAAGTGTGTCTTAAAAACAAAAAATTGGTTAGGTCTATACTGTGTTTTTAAAGGTGAGAAATCACAGCCCATAATGTAGGTAGAGGCCTAATAGAGTGTTGAATGGAGATACTAACGTGTGGTATAATTTTAATCATTTGAGTTTAACAGCATTGGCACAACTATCAATGTCATTGCTCCTGTAATACTGGGAGACAAAATTGTGAGGGTTGACCCATGGTTTTTAAAACATGACATTACATATATTTCAGAAAAGCATATAGGCTTTTGTGATTAGATGTGTGTAAACACCTAATTTTCCCAAGAGTAAGTTGTCTGGTTAGGAAAAATAGTCTTCTTTTTGCTCCCTTCTCTCGTTCTTCTTGGTTGAGTCTTCTTTCCTTAACCTGATTGTCCACCCCAACTTCTTTGTCATCGCTTTTATCTTTGAGACTAAAGTTGTATCATTTTGTGTTTAGGGAGCCATATCTTTAGACACACATTCCCTTGTGAGCCAGGCAGAGGAGTGAACAGATTATCAGTTGGCTTTTCTGTTTCTCAGCCATGTAATTTTCTCCTAGGCCTAGAAGATACAGTTTATTGTTAGTATTTTGACAGGGAGTTGTCTTAGTTTGGGGTTTTGTACATAATTACCTTACAATCAAGAGAAATGGGTAGTGATTTTATAATGAGGTGGTTTTTACCCCTCACCCCTCCAAGTCAGTTGGCCCTCCTCTGTCCTTCCTCTTCCTCCATTCCCTAACACCTCTTTGTCCCTTCTGTGCAGATGAATGTAAAGGAATTTAAGGAGCACATTGCTGCCTCTGTCAGCATCCCCTCTGAGAAACAACGGCTCATCTATCAGGGACGAGTTCTGCAGGATGATAAGAAGCTCCAGGAATACAGTAAGAGGGTGGGGGAGGCAGTTTGGAGTTTGAGGCAGCTGTGCAGAGGGATGAGCTGAAATCATGGGTTTACCTGACATGTATGTATATACATACTAGAGACCCGATGCACGAATTCGTGCACCAGTGGGATCCCTCAGCCTGGCCTGTGTGATCGGGCTGAAACTGGCTCTCTGCCATCCCCCGAGGGGTCCCATATTGTGAGAGGGTACAGGCCAGGCCGAGGGACCCCACTGGTGTATGATCCAGTTGGGGAGGGATGCGGGAGGTTGGCCAGCTAGGGAGGGACCGCGGGAGGGCTCCAGGACATGTCTTGCTCCTCTGGCTCAGTCTTGATTGGCTGGACCCCAGCAGCAAGCTAACCCTACCAGTGTCTGCCCCCTGGTGGTCAGAGCATGTCATAGAGAGTGGTTGAGCACATTAGCATATTACACTTTGATTGGTTGAACGAACGACTGGATGACCGGACACTTATCGTATTAAGCTTTTATTATATAGGATATATGTATATGTATATATATATGTACATATATGTATGTGTATATATATATATATATACATGTGTATACACACACACACACATATAATTTACTTATTTATTTATTTATTTTTGCAGATGTTGGGGGCAAGGTTATCCACCTGGTAGAACGTGCACCTCCTCAGACTCAGCTCCCTTCTGGGGCATCTTCTGGGACAGGGTCTGCCTCAGCCACCCATGGTGGGGGACCCCCACTTGGTACTCGGGGGCCTGGGGCCGCTGTTCATGACCGGAATGCCAACAGCTATGTCATGGTTGGAACCTTCAATCTTCCTGTAAGCTTGTGTTCCACCTGGGGTGGTTTTTGTGGTGAAGGATAGTTTTGGTTGTGGTAGCAGCCAAGAGCTCAGTATTTAGATTGGGTTTGGAGGGCCCTGTAGTCTACTAATGGCCTCAGACCTGAGAAAAGGATGGGTCTCCAGAGAATGAATTGGAAATGTGGGGGCCTTAGTATTTGGCTTCTCCCAGAGCAACTTCCCTTACCCTTTCCCCAGAGTGACGGCTCTGCTGTGGATGTTCACATCAACATGGAACAGGCCCCAGTTCAGGTATCATGGGGCCTGGGAGGGTCAGGGAAGGGGATCTGGGAGAAGGAGGCCATGAGGTGGGATTGGACTTGGCTGAGGAGATGCTGGGACCTGTTTCAGTAGGCTTTGGAGCCCATGGCTTTCTTTCAAACTTGCCCTAACTCTCCCTCTCTCATCATAGAGTGAACCCCGGGTACGACTGGTGATGGCTCAGCACATGATCAGGGATATACAGACCTTACTATCCCGGATGGAGGTAAGTGGTCTGTCACTCTCTCCCGATCCTCCCTACCCCTTGTCCCAGCCTGGGAGTAAAAGCATGACTGGCCGGTTCCTTTCATTTTTTGTTTTATTCTTTTTCTTTTTTTTGGCCGCTTCCTTTCTAATCTGGTCTGTTCTCTGCAGTCTTCATTCTTTGGGCGGAAAAAATGATCTATGAGGCTATCATGTCCCTGCCAATCCTCTTGGTGACTGGTGTCTGGGAAGTTTGTTTTACACTTGTCAGATAACTCTCGTGGCATATTTTTTTTTTTTCAATTAAAAAAGGATTTCATACTTTATAACTCTCTTTTTAACTTTTATTTATTGATTTTAGAGAGAGGAAAGGGGAGAGAGAGAGAGAAACATCATTTTGTTGGTCCACTCATTTATACATTTGTTGATTGATTCTTATATGTACCCTGACTGGGGATCGAACCCCCAATCTTGATGTATCGGAAGGTTTCTCTAACCAACTGAACTATCCGGCCAGGGCCTTTAATTACTTTCTTTTTTTTTTTATATATATTTTACAGAGAGGAAGGGAGAGGGATAGAGAGCTAGAAACATCGATGAGAGAGAAACATCTATCAGCTGCCTCCTGCACACCTCCCACTGGGGATGTGCCCGCAACCAAGGCACATGCCCTTGACCGGAATCGAACCAGGGACCCCTCAGTCCGCAGGCCGACGCTCTATCCACCGAGCCAAACCGGTTTCGGCATTTACTTTCTTTTTTAAAACATGTTTTTGTTGACTTTAGAGAGACAGAGGAAAGGAGAGGTGAGGAAGAGAAACATTAATGAGAGAGAACCATCAATCGGCTGCCTCCTGCATGCCCCCTACTGGGGATTGAGCCCGCAACCTGGGAATCAACTGGGGACCTCTGGGTGTGTGGGTCTACGCTCAGCCAACTGAGCCACACCGGCCAAGGTAGGGCCTTTAATTTCTTAATTATGATATTTGATACTGAAATGTCCAAATTTCATTAGTTTGTGCTGTGTCTGCAACCTATGGCTTTTTCTCTTCTTCTGAAGGTTAGGAAACCATAATCTCTACTTTTTGTTAGTAATTCATTTGCAAGAATTTCAGGTATTTATTAAGCCTCCAACTTGTCAGTCTTACAGTGGTTGCTAGGGAGTCCGACATACAGATGCAAAGCCTTGCCTCCAGAGCACTTTGTCCACTCATGCTCCTTTGACCTAGCAGTCCTCTGCAGCATGCTCACCCTGACTTTCCCCCACTTCAGTGTCGAGGGGGGCCCCAAGCACAGCCCAGTCAGCCGCCTGCACAGACACCGACTGTGGCCCAGGAACCAGGAGCCTTGAGCTCTCAGCCATCAGATCCGGGTGAAAGTGAAGCGCCTTCTCGGGAGCCCATGGAGGCAGAAGTGGAGGAGCGTGCCCCAGCCCAGAGCCCGGAGCTGACTCCTGGCCCAGCCCCAGCGGGCCCAACACCTGTCCCAGAGACAAATGCACCCAAGTGAGAGATGGAGGGCACCTTGGGAAGGGTTTGGGATCCTGAGTGGAGGATGAGGAACAGGACAGGTGTGATGGGGAAGGAGGGATTTCTTGGAGGTTTTATGTGGAGGTGGTTGTGGTTAAGGAGGGGCTCTGGAGTAGGTAAAGGAGGTTAGGACTGGGCAACTGAGCTGCACTGTTCTCCCCGGGGCAAGGAAAATCAAATGGTGCTTCCTGATAAGATTCTCTCCCCTGAGTTCACAGAGGCCCCATCTTTTAATAGAGAGTCAACATCTTGCCCTTGTAGGTGCAGCGTGTGCAGTAGGGAGGGTGGAAGCAGTTTATCTTCCTCTCCCCATCTTCCCATAGGTGGGGATAAAGAACAGGCTCTGCTAGTCCAGGAAGGGATTGGGCCAGGGTTCTGGGAGGCCAGGAGAGACAGCAGATATGGTCCCTGTCAACTGTGAGGTGGGAAACTGAGGAAAGCCTTGGCTCACTGCCTCTTGGGGTTGCCCACAGCCATCCTTCCCCTGCGGAGTACATCGAGGTGCTCCAGGAGCTCCAGCGACTTGAGAGCCGCCTTCATCCCTTCCTGCAGCGCTACTATGAGGTTCTGGGTGCTGCTGCCAGCACAGACTACAACAACAACGTGAGCCCGCCCACCCCCTCACCCCAGTTCTCCCCAGGTGGAGTAGGCTGACATTCTCATCCCCCTCTCCCCACAAAGATATTGTCTGCAAGATGATGATTTCTCCCTAGATTTGTAAGTAAGGGATCTTCCCCTCCCCCTCCCTTTCAGGATAGGGGATCGTCTTTGCAGTACCCACTCTCTCTGTACCTCTCTGTCCCCTGAGTTGTTTCATTTACTTATTTATTTATTTTTAATGCTCACCTAAGGGTATTTTTCTTTTTTTTTTTTTAATATATTTTTTATTGATTTCAGAGAGGAAGAGAGAGAGAGACAGAAACATCAATGATGAGAGAGAACCACCGATCGGCTTCCTCCCGCACGCGCCCCCCCCCCCCCCCCCCCCACACACACACACTTGAGATCGAGCCCGCAACCTAGGCATGTGCCCTTGACCAGAATTGAACCTGGGACCCTTCTGTCTGAACGCCGATGCTCCATCCACTGAGCCAAACTGGCCAGGGCCCGAGGATATATTTCCATTGATTTTTAGAGAGAGTGGAAGAGAGAAAGACAGAAACATTGATGTGAGAGAAACACATCAATTGGTTGCCTCCTGCACAAGCCCCGACCAGGGCCCAGGCCGGGGAGGAGCCTGTAAGCAAGGTATGTGCCTTTGACCAGAATTGAACCCAGGACCCTTTGGTCCACAGGCTGACGCTCTATCCACTGAGCCAAACCAGCTAGGGCTAGCAAGTTTATAAAGTAGGGGAGATTAGTAGATGATGACATTGATTCACTCTAAGGTCTGTTTTTTTTTTTTTTTTTTTTAAATATATTTTATTGATTTTTTACAGAGAGGAAGGGAGAGGGATAGAGAGTTAGAAACATCGATGAGAGAGAAACATCAATCAGCTGCCTCCTGCACACCTCCCACTGGGGATGTGCCCGCAACCAAGGTACATGCCCTTGACCGGAATCAAACCCGGGACCCTTCAGTCCGCAGGCTGACGCTCTATCCACTGAGCCAAACCGGTTTCGGCTCTAAGGTCTGTTTTAATAGGAAACTGTGTATTCAATAGAATTTTCCAAAATTTGGTCTCTGCAAAAGCTTCCAAGGCTATACCTAAAGGTTTAGGGCAGGGGTGGGCAAACTTTTTGACTCGAGGGCCACAATGGGTTCTTAAACTGGACCGGAGGGCCGGAACAAAAGCATGGATGGAGTGTTTGTGTGAACTAATATAAATTCAAAGTAAAGGAGCGGAGGGGAGAGCAAGAGAACCCTCTGTTCTTTCGGCTCCGCGGGCCGGATAGAACAGCCGAACGGGCCGGATCCGGGCCGCGGGCCGTAGTTTGCCCACGGCTGGTTTAGGGTGTGATATTCTCAGGTGTTGCTTTGGTTAGTTAGGTGGATTCCAGCCTGATGTTTTCTGCCTTTTGTGTTTTTCTTTTCCCCCTTGCCTTTGGTCTGGGGCTACAGCAAGAGGGCCGGGAGGAAGACCAGCGCTTGATCAACCTGGTCGGGGAGAGCCTGCGGCTGCTGGGCAACACCTTTGTGGCACTGTCTGACTTGCGCTGCAATCTGGCCTGTGCACCCCCTCGACACCTGCATGTGGTCCGGCCTATGTCTCACTACACCACCCCCATGGTGCTTCAGCAGGCAGCCATCCCCATCCAGGTGGGTTGGGCCAGCCTGGCCCGAGGGAGAATGGAGGGCTATTGGTGGAATGACCCAGGATAGCTATTGGACTTGAAGGAAGTTAGGAGGAGAGGAGGCTTTGAAAACGGATGATGAAGGATAAGAGAGATTTTAGAAATACGTCATGGGGTGGTGCTCTGGGTTAGCCTCTTGTGTTTTTCTCACATCTGTCCCACTTGTCTGTCTGCTCCAGATCAACGTGGGGACCACTGTGACCATGACTGGGAATGGGACTCGGCCCCCCCCGACTCCCAGCGCGGAGGCATCTCCCCCTGGTCCAGGGCAGGCCTCACCCCTGGCTCCCTCTTCTGCCACTGTTGAGTCAACTGAGGGGGCGCCTCCCCCAGGGCCGGCTCCTCCCCCAACCGCCAGCCACCCGAGGGTCATCCGGATTTCCCACCAGAGCGTGGAACCCGTAGTCATGATGCACATGAACATTCAAGGTGAGTTAGGGTTGGTGCTCAGGTGCGAGGGTGAGGAAGGGGGAGGCCAGGGCTGCTGGTGGTAGCAGAGGGGTCAGAGCAGCTGTGTGTGTGTGTGTGTGTGTGTGTGTGTGTGTGTGTGTGTGTGGCAGGGGTAGGTAGCGGGGAGCAGGAACTGCTTGTCCTTGGAAATTTGTTTACATGGAGATGGGAGCACCTCTTCCCTGTCTAGATGGTGGGAAAGGCAGGCAGGTATTCTAGGTGGGGAATGGGGGCCTAAAGGACTCCCATCTCAGGAGGATACAGTCAGGCCTTGGCCCCATTTGTCTCAGGACCACTCTCTCTGCCTTCCTTCCCAGATTCTGGCACACAACCTGGTGGAGTTCCGAGTGCTCCCACTGGCCCCTTGGGACCCCCTGGTCATGGCCAGACCCTGGGTAAGAGTGAGGGCTTCAGAGCAGGCTGAGCTCTGGGTAGAGAAGGGGTAGGGCCAATTGGGTGGGTTGAAGGGGTCCAGGTTCAAGGTTACATCAGACCCGCCCCCCAGGCTCCACCCTCATCCAGCTGCCCTCCCTGCCCCCTGAGTTCATGCACGCCGTCGCCCACCAGATCACTCATCAGGCCATGGTGGCAGCTGTTGCCTCCGCGGCCACAGGTAATGACCTGGAAAGGGAGGCCTGGGAGGAGGGCCATGGTCCATGGTGGGGGGTGTTGTTGGCTGGCGAGCATGGGCCCGGCCCTCAGCCCTATTTGGTCTCTCCCCTGTGCCATGCACAGGACAGCAGGTGCCAGGTTTCCCGGCAGCCCCGACCCGGGTGGTGATTGCCCGGCCCACACCTCCACAGGCTCGGCCTTCCCATCCTGGGGGCCCCCCAGTCTCGGGGACTCTGGTGAGTAAGGGTGGGAGAGTTTTGTTAGGGGTATCTGGGGAGGGAGTCTGTGGTGGTGCATGGAAAGGGCAGGGCCAAAAGCCCCTCTCTCTCAGCAGGGTGCTGGTCTGGGTACCAATGCCTCTTTGGCCCAGATGGTGAGCGGCCTTGTAGGGCAGCTTCTTATGCAGCCTGTCCTTGTGGGTGAGTCCTCGTTCTTCCCTCAAACTTCAGCAATTACCGTGGCTCTGACGGCCGACCATCCCTCCCTGACCTCCTTCCTGGTGGTTCGCAGTTCTTGCCGGAGTTGCTTGTCCTACCTTCCTGCTAGAGGACGAGTGGAGGTGCTGTGGGGTCGTGTTTCTTTTTAGATCTCACCTTGCTGCTTTTGGTCCCTACAGCTCAGGGGACCCCAGGAATGGCTCCACCTCCAGCCCCTGCCACTGCGTCAGCCAGTGCTGGCACCACCAACACGGCCACCACAGCTGGCCCTGCCCCAGGGGGCCCCACCCAGCCTCCACCCCCTCAATCCTCCACTACAGATGTACAGTTCTCTCAGCTCCTGGGGAACCTGCTGGGGCCCGCAGGGCCAGGTGCTGGAGGGCCTGGCATGGCTTCTCCCACCATCACTGTGGCAATGCCTGGTGTCCCTGCCTTTCTCCAGGGCATGACTGACTTCTTGCAGGTGAGTGGCTGGCTTGTTCTTCGCTTGTCCTCTCTTTGCCCAGCCTGGCACTGGTGTCTTGTTGCCATTATATCACCACTGGGAAGGAGCCCTGGGGATCCACTGATTCTGAGTCCCCCATTTTGGAGATGAGGAAACGGGGCTTGGAGCGTGCGTGTCACTGCTTTCTGACCTAACTCATTCAGAGGGGGAGAGGCGGCTGCTTGGCCTCCCTCTGCTGCTCAGTACTGCCCATGCATGTTCTGCTGTAAGGAGTCGAGTAGAGTAGGGCTCCCCATTTTCCAAACTTCTCTGGTTCGTACCCTCCTGATGCCATTTTATGTCCTTATACCCATCCTCACCTCATCTTCTGTTCTTTATGTCTTCTCTGTTTGTCAGGCAACACAGACGGCCCCTCCGCCCCCTCCACCTCCCCCACCTCCACCTCTGGCCCCGGAGCAGCAGACCATGCCCCCACCAGGGTCCCCTTCTGGTGGTGCAGGGAGTCCTGGAGGCCTGGGTCCTGAAAGCCTGTCCCCGGAGTTTTTTACCTCGGTGGTGCAGGGAGTGCTGAGCTCCCTGCTGGGCTCCCTAGGGGCTCGGGCCGGTAGCAGTGAAAGCATCGCCGCTTTCATACAGCGCCTCAGTGGGTCCAGCAACATCTTTGAGCCTGGGGCTGATGGGGCTCTTGGTGAGCATGGGGGGCGCCTTGGTCTTCTCCAGGAAAGGGCAGCCAGGGGAAGGTAGATAACCTGTATTTAGGGGTATTGCTAAGGTGGGATGAGGGTGATGGGCTGGGGTGGGTGGGTAGGTCAGGTGATAAAGACATTGTTAACTTCTGCCCCTATCCACAGGGTTCTTTGGGGCCCTGCTCTCTCTTCTGTGCCAGAATTTCTCCATGGTGGATGTGGTGATGCTTCTCCACGGGCATTTTCAGCCACTGCAGCGGCTCCAGCCCCAGCTGCGATCCTTCTTTCACCAGCACTACCTGGGTGGCCAGGAGCCCACACCTGGTAACATCCGGGTAAATGAAGGCCTGGGTCCCAGAGCTCTCCTCCTCCTCACCTTCAGTACTTAGTTCCTGACTCAGTGTATCTGTCACCTGAACTGTGACTATCCCAGCCCAAGCAGTCCTGGTCTTGGGGGTGGAGGAGGAAGTGTTTTGAGGACTGAGACTTGAATCTAAACTTGTGCTGTGTGTGTCCCTTTCCCCCCACCCCCACCCCCATAGATGGCAACTCACACATTGATCACTGGGCTAGAAGAATATGTTCGGGAGAGTTTTGTGAGTAACCCTTCCCCATCCCATCCTCTCTTGAGTCTCATAGGATAGCTTCTGTTCCTCCTGCCTCCTCCTTGATTCCCAGTGTCTTGGGATTCCTGATTTTTGGTTCTCTGTTTTGTTTCTCAGTCTTTGGTGCAGGTTCAGCCAGGTGTGGACATCATCCGGACGAATCTGGAATTTCTGCAGGAGCAGTTCAATAGCATTGCAGCTCACGTTCTGCATTGCACAGGTCAGGCCAGCTGGGTCGGGGGGAGAATGGCGTGGTAGTGTGCAGGGCTGCAGAGCCAGCACTCCCTCCTTGTCTTGCCCACAGACAGTGGATTTGGGGCCCGTTTGCTGGAGTTGTGTAACCAGGGCCTGTTTGAGTGCCTGGCTCTGAACCTGCACTGCTTGGGGGGACAGCAGATGGAGCTAGCTGCTGTCATCAATGGCCGAATTGTGAGCACCACCCTGCCCAGATCCCCCAGCCTTTTGTTTCCTCAGGTTTCCATTTTCTTTGGTATCCTGAAGTTTCATTTTTCTTCTCCAAACTGCCATGCTTTACCCTTTGATACCTTTCAAAAGCTGGTTGAGTGTTTTGTGTTTGAGTCTGCTTTCTGCCCCTCAGCGTCGCATGTCTCGTGGGGTGAACCCGTCCTTGGTGAGCTGGCTGACCACTATGATGGGACTGAGGCTTCAGGTAGTGCTGGAGCATATGCCTGTGGGCCCAGATGCCATCCTCAGATATGTCCGCAGGATTGGTGACCCCCCACAGGTAAAGGCCCTGATGATGGGCTGTGGGATCCGGGGACTGCAGGGAGCTGGAGAGATTTAAGAGGGCCTTCTGTGTTCTCCTCTGTCCAATTTCACAGCCACTTTCTGAGGAGCCAATGGAAGTTCAGGGATCAGAGAGAACTTCCCCTGAGCCTCAGGTACCAGAGAGAGGTTGAGGGACCAGATGACTGAGTGGAGGGATGGGGGTGGAGGGTCTGTGAGTTGAGAACTCTGACTCTTCCTGCTGCCTGACCTGCAGCGGGAGAATGCTTCCCCAGCCCCGGGAACAACAGCAGAAGAGGCTATGTCCCGAGGCCCACCTCCTGCCCCTGAAGGGGTCTCTCAAGAGGAACAGGATGGAGCTTCAGCTGAGACAGAACCTTGGGCAGCTGCAGTCCCCCCAGTAAGTGTCAGGTGATCAGCGGGCCGAGGCAGCTGAAAGTTGTGGCAATGACTTCCTAATCGTTTTCTTCCCCAGGAGTGGGTCCCTATTATCCAGCAGGACATTCAGAGCCAGCGGAAGGTGAAACCCCAGCCTCCCCTGAGCGATGCCTACCTCAGTGGTATGCCTGCCAAGAGACGCAAGGTGGGTTTGCCTCTTCCCTGAGGATCCCTCTTTATCCAAATTCCCGTCATGGTTAAAATCAAACTGAGCTGGAAGGAGGGAGTTCTAGTTTAGCCCCCTCATTTAATTGATGAGGAAACCTTTGTGGGACTCAAGACTTGCTCCTGGCTGCCCCATTAGTCTTTTTGCCAGTAGCCCTGTCACCCGAAGCTCCCTAATCCCTGACTAGGGCCCAGTTTCCTTACCGTGGGTTTCCTCTTATGGACCAGATAGCTTTGAAGAGCGAGTCCAACACATTCAAATGCTGTTTTTGGCCAGAGCCAAACAATATTAAGTCTGCACTTCTGCTGTTAAAACACATGGGACTATTTCCCTTCTTTCTCCTGGCGTGGATATTGGTTGACTCATGGAAAGGGTGAGCTGGGTGGTGGCACTGGATCTGACGTTGATCCTCTTTTCCCTCCCAACCCCGTCCCCCAGACGATGCAGGGTGAGGGCCCCCAGCTGCTTCTCTCAGAGGCCGTGAGCCGGGCAGCTAAGGCAGCCGGAGCTCGGCCCCTGACGAGCCCTGAGAGCCTGAGCCGGGACCTGGAGGCACCAGAGGTTCAGGAGAGCTACAGGCAGCAGGTGCCCCCACCTTGAAGCAGAATAGGGATGGTCTAGTGGGAGGGGTTGGGCTAGGGTCCCTCTTCCCATCCCTTCAGAAATGAACTGGTCAGTCTGCGGCTACCACTTGATGTTTTTAAGGTCTTTTTCCCTAGTGGCATCTGGGAAGGCTCAGTGATACCTTACTGGGCTACTGACAATGTGTTAGCTGGTGGGGAAGTGTTAACTCTTGAGGGATGGCCTTGCGTGTTTGTTGGGATCCTAGAGCCTTGGCCAATGCCCTCCAACCTGCTTGGTTCTCTTTCTAGCTCCGGGCTGATATACAGAAGCGACTGCAGGAAGATCCCAACTATAGCCCCCAGCGCTTCCCTAGTGCCCACCGGGCCTTTGCTGAGGATCCCTAGCTCTTTGCCCCTCCCTCATCAGGGGACCATTTCCCCCCTCTTCCTTCACAGTATTTAAGAAATAAAAGTCAGATTTTCCTGGCCCTTTTGTCTGTAAATTGTGTTCATTACATAGTCTGGGCCCCTTAAATCTCTGAAGTTGACTTTTAAAATGGAGTAATCCCTAGGAACCCACTATACCAGACAACTTTGAACATGTTGCTATGAGCAGATGTATACCGTTTTACTGTTCACATAGCACACTTAAATGTACAGGCCTGTTTCCAATTTTTTATGCAAAATATTTTTGTATGTAAATACCTTGAGTTATGAGATGAAAGAAACCTATTCCAGGTGCATGCTAGGATAGGACTTTTGAAACTATCCAGTAAAAACCCATTTCCCAAGCAGCAGCAGCCAGACAGCTCAACCAAGACTGACCAGGGCTAGAATTTGCTTACCCAGTTCAAGGAGCCCACTGCTCATGTGGTGGAACATAGCCCATAACAACTATCGAGGCACTGTTTGTAGATGGGAGCAAAGTGATAGACACAGCTACGAATCCTGTTTCTGCCTTTGAGATGCAGGTGCTGTCCTCTCCCCTCACTTTAGCTTAGTGCTAGGCCAAGAGGAAATGGCAGACACACTCAAAAGACGGTAAGCTTTGCATATCCCACTGGGGTCTGGAACACTGACTCATGGGCCTAAGAGATCTGATGACTCCTAGAACATCTAGCTGGAGGAGTCACATGACAAGTGCAAATGCTCCACCAAGGCCCCAGATACATGAGGGAAGCTCTATGGGACCAGCCCAGCTATCGGCTGCAGAGTGGTAAGCAGCCAACTATGGCTGGCACAAGAAGCAGGTTTGCCTATCAGAGCCCGGCTCTAAAACTTGAAGATACAATAAAATGAAGTTGGGAGGGAGTTTGTTAGGAAAGTCACTGAAGTTAGTTCCCTGACTGAACCCACTCTACAGATTACTTGGCAGGCACTGTATTGCATAGGACACATGAGATCATAAGCAAGCAACCTGTCCCAAGTCATTTTGGAAATATTTTTTAAATTCTTTTATTATTTTTTTTTTTAACAAATGGCCCCAGGGATAGGGGACCAGGGGAGCAGGGAGGAGGGGAAGCGAGGCCCCAGCCCCACAACCCTTCCCACCCACCCCTTTCCCCTTATATATTTATAATCTATATACAAGGCCTGGGTGGGTAGGGGCAAGGGGAACTCCCTCAGCAAGGTGGAGGCAACCTAGGCTCCTTGTCCCCTCGGGACCCAGGCTCTTCTGCCCGTCGGGAAGACCCTTCTCGGGAAGGTGGCCCTGTCCGCTCCCAAGGCTTCGGCATCCAGCGTAGGGCATCAGGCGGGGAGGCCTGGGGCCGGGGCAGGGGGAGGCACATGTGATAGAGGAAGTAGGGCTCCATTCATACTGGGAGGTCAGGAATAGAAGGGCAGCTTCGGGTGGTAACACGAGAATTCAGACTTGGGGGGTATAGGGGCTGGGGGCTTCTCCCTCACCTGCTGGTGAAGGTCAATGTGCTGGGTGCGGAAGACACCGCTATAGGTGGAGGGTGTGGCTTTGAGACGGGAACTGAGGCCAGAGAAAGACCTAGAGGAGGAACAGTGTTTAAGGAGAGCTGAAGGCCTTGGGGCTGGGCAGTCTGTATTCCCAGTTGCTTCTCTTGCCTTCCAGCTGGAAGAGTACATGATGACCCTGGTCCCCCAAGGTTGCTGCTCAGTTTTCGATAATCCTGGAACGGCTTTAGTTCTACTGGGTGAAGCTGAAGGAAAAAAAACCTCATGAGCCTCCTGTCTCTCAACCCATTCATCTTCAGATCATGAACCCCTACCCCTAACTCTTGGAGTTGCCTAGCACTACAGTTCCTGTACCTTACCTCTGCTCGCCCCAAGCTAGGGGGGAAGGGCCTGGCAGGTGAAGGCAGCACCCGAGGAGCAGGTGGGGGCCGCACAGCCAAACTGGGGGGCTGCAGAGCAGGGCCCACAGGTAACAGAGAAAGGGGGGGTGGGGCAGGAGGCGGCACTGGCGGCAGGGAGCCAAAGTTCACCACAGGCAGCTGGGAGTCCATCAAAGGTAGAAGCATCTGTAACAAGAAATATGGGTCTGTGTTGGGGGCAGAAAGAAATGTCAGAAAACCTGAGCTAGAGTCAAAACCATTTTAAAAAGCCAGAGGCTGGACAGAGAGAGACTGAAGGAGAAGTAGACAGATAAAAAGTACCTGCTGGGCAGCCCCCGAGGGGAGGAAGCCACTCTGGCCACCAGGCTGCAGAGGAGTGGAATAAAAATCTGAGGGGGATGGCAGGTCCTGGCGTACCTGTTGGGCAATGGGAAGAAGTATGTCAACTCCCCCAAAGCACTCTCCTCCACCCCTAGGCTCCCTAAGCCCAGCACCTGCCCACCTCTTACCTGAAGCAAGGGCGGGTCAGCCAGAGGGCTGGGGCAGAAGGCTGGAGAGTAGAGGAAGGAAGGTGGAGGGTAGAGAACTCCAGCTGGCAACTTCCCCAGCTCCGCTGCTTGCAGTGCTGAGAAATCTAGAAACTGGCCCTTGACAGCCACTGCTGAGAGCAGTGCTGAGGGGGGTGCCGGGCCCGGGGGGAGGTACAGGGGCTGTGACCTGCAAAGACATTGGGGCAACAGGGAAGAAAGGTGTCAGGGAGCCAGAATCATTTATTCCTTTAGGCTGAGCACCTCCTTAAGTCCATTAGCCTTTAGTACCTAGAAATGTCCCCCGCCTCCCTCTCCCCTGAAACATGGCTCCATTTCCTTCTGACACCCACAGGCATCTAGTCTTACCTGTAAGGGTGCACTGGTGTCCCAGAGCGGAAGCCTCCATTGCTGGGATGTAACTGAGAGTCTATGGCTCCCCCTGAAACCTACAGAAAAGCAAAGCTGGACTAACTCCATTTTCTCTGATCAAGAAAAGCTCACCCACCCCACCACCTACAGTAAAAGCAAGGAGAGAAATGAAACAAAAAAGTTTACAACTGTGCAGACTGGAAAGGCTTTCCTGTAAGAGAGAGGAGGCGGAACGGGGTTGCGGGACAGGAAGGCGGGCCTACCTGTGAGCCGGGAGGCCCAGGGCTGCCATAGAAGATCTCAGGGTACAAGCGCTGGCCTGCGGAGCTGGGCTCTGGGCCACAGTGCCCAGGCCCCAGGCTCCTGGGTTGTGATTGTGGCTCAGTGGAGGCAGAAGCACTAGGGAGCAGCTCCCAGTCTCGGGATATGGGAATGGCCTGGGGAGGAGCAGACTAGTCAAGAGGGCTCTCTGGGTCATCTTCTCCAGAAAGAGAAGACCTTGCCACCCAACTCTCCCACGCACCTCAGTGACGGATGCCGTTAGCTCTTTCTCTGCTTTTAAACTGTCTCCCACCACTAGGCGCAGGTCTGAGTCCTGTGATCATTAGGCAGGGAAGGTTGTCCCATGATTCAGTTGTGTCCTCCATGTCCCACACCAGTCCTTCCCTTCTCTCCACTCAGCCCCAGATCCCCAGATCTGGCCCATGCAGACCTTGTCACTGGTGCCAAACTGGCCCGGGGGACCGGGCCGACGGGATGGCCGCAGGGAGCCAGGCTCCGGGCCTCGGTCTACACGCTGTAGTCGTTCTGTGCCAATGGGACCAGGGGGCAGAGGCTGCTCCCGGGGCAATTCCTGGGTTGGGGAACACAGTAAAGTGGGGTTGGGGGAAGGAAACTGAAGCCCAAATAAGGGAATCCCCAGGACACACAGAAGGGGAGACAAAGAGAGCCACAGCAGGAATCCCAGAAATATTCCTCATAGCCATTTTTGACCTTTTACCTTTCTGTCCCCATCAGGGGGGGCAAGTGGCCGTCTCCTAGGAGGTTCAGAGGGTTCAGAGCCAGGTGGACCCTCACCAGGAACAGCATTCAGGGGTGAGGGGCCTCCAGGCCGCTTGGGGGGCCCCTCTGCTGCCCCCTTGAGTCCTCCATCAGGGGAACTTCGCTGGCTGCAGGGACCTGACGATACCTGAGAATCCCCACTCAGGTCCACCCCACTGTCAGACTGACTCATCTGAGAGGAGTGGAGAAGGATTAGTTAAGGAGGGCAGGAAGCACCCCAAGCCCTGATTGGTGTACACACACACACATACACTGAAGAAAGGAGAAACGATATGAGGGAACCACCCTAGACCCGACCCAGAGCAGGCGGGGAGGTATGGCCAGCCCTAGAGAAAACCCACCTCAGACACTCCCCTCCTGGCCCCACTCACCTCCGTGGCAGCCACGTCCTCAAAAGCACTCAGGGGCTCCATCCAGGGTTCCATGGGGCCAGGCCGGTAACTCTTCCGACTAGTGGCTGGGAAGAGCACCGAAGGACGAGAGGCTGAGGACACTGCTGCGGCCCGTCTGGCTCTCACGGCCCTTCCTGCCGCTCAGTTTTATGTTTAACTCACCAGTATGTAAACGATTCCAGATGTGAGGGGTCAGGGCCTCTGTCCCTGCATCTCTAGATTCTCCGTGAGGGCCTGGGCCCTCAGGTTTGGGGGCCAAGAATCCAGAGCTATGAGAAGGTGGCAAAGATTCCTAAAGGTGAGAAAGGCCAGAGGCAAAACATGAATGAGCTGGGAACTGGGGAATGCAAAGGACTAGGACAGTGAGGTGTGGGTAAGGAGGGACAGGGACACGTAGGAGGCATGCAGTGACCGAAGCTGACAATTCGGGGCGAGAATAGGAAAGAATGAAGAAACTATAAGAGAGCCCTTGGAACGAGCAGTGAAGCACAATCTCAAGCCCCATCCCTCACCTCCTGCAGCAGCTCCGGTTTTCTGGGAGGCCGCTCCCGCCGTTTGGGGGGGAAAGGATTAACCCCAGCAGCATCCTGGGGAGTCCCACCCACCCCCCTCACCATCGGCCCTGGCTCCTCGAAGTGGAGGTCTAGGGAAAAGGGGAAATCTGTCAGTACCAGCCTCATTGTCACTGACCCTCCTTTCCTCCTTTCCCCCACATCCCAATCCTCCCATGCCTCTCAGTGCACACACCAGCAACCAGGGCCCCCAAGCCAGACCCTTCCCCCTCAACGCCTGCCTCTGGGGATGTAGACAGTCCCGCCCGTAGCACCTCCAGCTTACCCGAACCGATGTCAATGCTGTTGTTGCTGGCCCTCTGAGGGTCATAGAGGGTTGGGGGCCGATGGGATGGGCCTTGAGGGGTTAGGGGAGGCCCAGGCTTGGGCCTTGGGTGCCCCCCTGGTGCAGCTGCACTCCCCTGGCGGCTGCTGAGCTGGGCCAGGGCCTGTTGGATGCCAGCAGGGTTGCTGTGGATCACCCGGTCCAGGCGGAAGACAGCAGAACTGCTCGGGGGTGGGGGAGGCAGAGGGAGCCCTGCGGGGCGCTCCTCTGGAGGGCGGCTGAAGAAAACAGACCAGCTCCAGTATTCTCCAAACTGTTACCCTTCCCCTCCAGTACCCTCTTTCATCCTCTCTCTTCCCTGTGCAAATTCAAGTGTTTTCCGGCACTTCTAAGGAATTGTGTGTACAGATGTACAGGGTGGATGAGAATGGGACTGGGTGGGTGTTCCTGACTCTACCCACTGCATCCCAGCTCCTTCAGGCAGAAAGGACTTCCTGGTGCCTTTCTAATAGCCCCAGGTCTCCAAACTCCATCGCACCCACCCTTACATTCCCTCAGGTCTCCCCTCCATTTCTTAAGCTTAAGAACACATTGAGCCTGTCGCTACCCACCTTCGGTTCTTGGGAGAGGGCCAACTCCTCTTGTCCCCTCGCCCTGGGCCAGTCCTGCCTCCAGGACCTCCTCCAGTTCCTCCCCCACCGCCGCCTGCCTTGCTGCTGGGGCCTGGGCGCCGGTTCTGCCTCTCCATGCCTGGCCGCTGACTTGAGAAGCTCCGCTTGCTCAGATCCTTAGCTCTCTGGCTCAGGTCTCCACGCGACATGGTTGTAATGCCTGGTCCAGCTCCGCTGCCCCCGCCCCCAGGAGTTCCCACAATTTTGGGGGTCAGCAGTGCTGGTGGAGGAGCCTCCTTGTCCCCTCGGCGCTCACTGGCAAAGTCGCTGCTCTCGGATGCAGTCTCCCACTCCTCATTGGCCTGGTCTGAGTTCTGGTTTGACAGATCAGGAGACTTGGCAGCTGCCCGGCGAGGTGGCGGGGGAACCGCCACTGTTGAGAGGGCCTCCTCTGATCCGGGCGTGGAGGATGGAAGGGCTGGGGAAGAGCGCCTGCCCTCAGCCCCTCGGGCGGCACTCTCCCGCTCCTGTTTCAGCCTCCGAAACCGGGGTGGTTTGTCCTGCTGCTGAGCCCTCCCGTGACGCCTCCTTCGGGGCCGCTCCCCATCTTCCACAGCCATGCCCAGGTTGCTGCCTGCACCGCTGCCTCCTCGGGCCATGGGGGACAGAGGCCCTGGAATCAGCTTCTCTTTCAAAGGCTCCTTACTTGGCAAAGGACCAGCTGGAGGCTTCTTGGGGGCCAGAGACTTGGCTGGAGGGGTCCAGCTTGGGCAAATGGGTGGAGGGGGCCGCCCCCCACCTCGGCCTCGGCGTGATGGCACACCTCTGGGAGTGAAGACGCGCCCACCTCGGGCAGTAGAAAAACGGGCTGGGGCTGGTGAAAGGGGAGCTCCTGATGGTGGGGGAGCAAGAGGGACCTGGGTGAGTACACCTTCCTTGGGTGGGGGGGCCTCCTTGTCCGAAGGGGCCAGATCACTCTCGTGGGTCTCGCTGCCTGTTTCTGAGCCCCGTTGCCGTCGCCGCTTGGGGATTTCTTCATATTCGGAACCCTCACTTCGTGTCTCACTGGCAGTGCGGCCTCGGGAAGCAGGGGGGTGATTGGGTCCCCCTGCCCCACCTGCACGCCCATCATCTCCACGAAACTCTCGGTAACTGCGGAACTCTCGGCTTCGGCCTCCCCGTCCTCGACCCCCGTATGTCCCCCGGAAACCTCTCCCTCTGGCAAAATACTCGCCTCGTCCCCGACCACGGCAGGAGGTAGGACCCACTCTTTCGTAGGAATAGTCCCTCCGAAGCCTCGGGGCTGAGGAAAGGTTCCCACTAGGTGGAGTCTCCTTGGAGCCCCCCATCTTCCCCTTTGCTGTCTTGAGTGGGTCTGGCTTTGGGGCCTTGAGGGTTTCATCCCCCTGTTCGGGGGGCTTGGGAGGCAGCTCCTGGACTTTTGTAGGAGGTGGGGGTTTCTTTATCGGCCCAGCGCGGCGGGGAGGGGCCCCTGGCTCCTCTACAGGGCCTCCACGCCTACTGCTGCCTGGGCGCGGGCCCCAGCGGGTCTCAGTGCGGCTCTCTCTGCGAGCTGGCGGGGGGCCTTGGCCTCCAACTCCTCGAGGAGGCTTTCGGTTGGCTTCTGGCCCTGTTAGCTGTGGAGTTTCCTCCTTGGGGGTCTCCTTCTTGGGCGGTGAAGCTTGTATCTTGGCTGCCTCGTCATTGCCTGGGGGCCAGGGCAGTGGGCGGGGCCCTGGGGCAGTTGGCTCCTCCAGAGGGAAGCGAGGGAGGGGGGGCCCAGGGGCTCCATTCTCAGGAAAGCCAGGATAACTGGCCAGATAGGGTGGTTGGGGAGGCACTGGAGGGGTTTCACTCCTGAAGAGGGAGACAGAAAAGAACATCTCAGGATGAGGACAAATGGAACTGGGTGGGGAAACAGAACTCCGACACTCCTGCCATGTTTATCCCCAGCACCTCACCAATAACCCCAGTACCCTTCCTCCTAGCCTAGGTCCTTCCACCAGGAACTCACCCATTACACTCACTGCTCACTCACCTCATCCCCTTGTCCTCATCATCGGCAGCCTGTCGCAGCGGTGAGGTGAGCGGGCGAGGGTCAGCGGGTGTGGTAGTGAAGACATCTCCTACCCAGGCCAATTTTGCATCCACTGGTGGGGTGCCCCGATCCCGTAAGAGGGGGCCTGCATGGCGCTCAAATGGCTCTGAGCTTGAGCCTCCACTGTCTGAGCGCTCCCGGGGAACGAGGCCTGAGGCAACGACAATCCTTTCTCACGTGACAGGCTCTCCAGCCCAAAAGGCACCTCCCCCGCCAACATCAGCTCCTCAACTGCCCACTCCCAGGAAGACTGGGACTGGCCTGCTCTCCTGAAGCAGGGCACCCATTCAGCTTCCCTGTAAATCCTTCCATCAATCCCAGTAAATCCTGGCCAAGGAAAGACCACTGTTTCTAACTCCCCAAGCCCATCCTTGTCCCAAAGAGCTCCCTCAGCAGTGCTAAGACCATGTCTGCCCTCTTCACTGGGGGCCTTTACCCCACAGCAAGGTGCGGTCCCCACATCCTAGGACTGAAGGCCTTACCAGAGGGATGCACGCCAGGTGGGTAGAAGTCCAGAGGGGGCCGGCCCTGGAGGAGCCGGGGGTCCACATAAGGAGGAATCATCATCCAGCGGGGATCAAAGTTCATCGGAGGCATGGGTGGGGGCCGACCCAGAGCCCCTGGGTACAGGGCCTTGGGAGGGGGAGCCTGTGGAGCTGGCACAGCCCCTACGGTCACAGGCTGTGGTGGTGATGGGGGTACTGGGGCAGGAGGGGTGGAGCCCTGTTGATGCTGCTGCCACTGCTGTTGCTGCTGCTTCAAGAGCTGCTCCTGGAGAGGACAAGAGAGGCATCAGGGCTCCTGCCCAGACAGAAAAGGAACTGTTACAAAAACAAATGTGACATATACCTGGACTAGAACTGGTAGAGGGACCATAAACATTGGAGCTAGACAAAAAAGCAGCCCTTAAGAGAGGAAGTAACTTGATCTCACCTGCTGTTGCCGCTGGAAACGAGGAGGTAACGACTTCTGATATTTGGGGTAGCCCAAGCCCTGACTGGGGGGCTGCCGGGTGGGACCAATCCCATCACCCTTGGGTTCCACCTTTGGGGTTGGGGGTGTGGCAGGAGAAGGAACCTCTTCTGATGGTTCAGGACCCTCTTTTGAGGGCAGTTGGGGTTCCACTGCATTGATGAAAAGACACTTATCAGAGTGGTCTAGCCCATCACAGACATTCCACGAACACCTCCACAATTGCAGCTCTCACCTCTAGCTCCTTCCCTCTCTAAAGGCAAGTCCTTCCCATGTATAACATGATCACCCCAGAGCCAATGGTCTGGTGGGATTACTGTCCCGTGAACCAACACACTAACGCAGTAGAGTCTTGCTCCACATGAGGCTATGAAGAGTGGTTTTAGGTTTCCTGTTAAGGAATTCAGGTAGCAAAACCTCCCCCTCACTCAGACAGTCCAATAAGCCCAAACAACTGCCTTCTATTTCACTTCCTCCCTACACACAGCTTTGCCCCAAGCAGAGGAGAGATCTGCCACCTGGTAGCACCTATCCCCATCTCCATACCTGGGCTGGCTTCGAAGCTGCCACAGCTGGTGCTACTGGTACTGCCACCACCACTCACCAGGACAGGAGATGGAGCCACACCTGGAGTGGGGGTGGACTGGACAGGAGGAGCCTGTGCTGGCTCTTCCAGTTCTTTTTCTGGTGTTGGGGCTGGTGCTGGTGAAGGAGCAGAAGGTGTGGGGAGTTCTTTGGGGACAGCAGGTGGTGGAGCTGGGGCAGGAGGGGCAGCAGGCTCTGCTTTGAGCCGCTTGTCAGGTGCCCCAAACTTCTCATCAAGTCGCTTGAGCTTCTCCGCACAGGCTGCCCGACGTTCCTCCTGCATGCGGCGCTCCTCCTCTTCCCGCCGCCGCCGGGCCCGCTCCACGGCCAGGGAGATCTCAGATGAAGACTGCTTTCGACGCTGCCGCCACGCCTCATCCTCATCTTCAGGTGCTGGGGGCTTGCAGGGCGGGCCCCCACGATCCTGTCAATGGGCAGACCCAGTGGTGTCAGTCATTATGTTTCTTACGATTGCTTCTGCAGACTGACTCAGTGTCTAGAGCTGCAGGTGCCAGGACCAGGCCTTGGGGTGATGTCCTCTGAGTAGGGACAACCTCACCATCCTAATCTTTTTGTTTCTTTTCTCCTTTCAGAGGTCCAAACAAATACCCAGGACTCCTGGTTCTTACTCTCTAGCCCCCAATTCACCCAGATTCCGCTAACACAGGGAAGCTCCAAATCTTGTCAGAGATTCTCCCAAGCTCTCCACTTCCTGCAGCCCATTTTGACCCGCTCTCCAGCTTCCTTAATTACTGCTCCTTCAATCATGCAACTGACACTATCAACCACAACTGACCCTCTCAAACTCTCATTGTAGACACTCACTGGGTAATCGCCAGGAGGGCCCCAGTTCCCAGTGGGGCCTCGGTGCGGTGGGGGTGGGGGAGGCTTCGGGGCAGGAGGCCCCGACTCTGTCTCTGTAGGCCGAGAGGTCTCTGCCCAGGCCGTCTTGGGCGGGGGCAGCTCACTGCCAGCGGAGTTGCCCTTTCTGCCATCTGCTTCCGGGGGCCGTTCCTCCCCAGCAGTTGCCTGGGACTCCTTGCTGTGAGCAGAACAACAGTGGATTTAAAATCAGCTGCAACCCAGCTCCTTTAAGGGTGTACTAGCATGAGAGAAACTGAGCCTCGCCCCTCCCCTCCCCAGAGGGCCTTAACTCACTGGCCCTCAGCTCCCTCCTCATCGGAGTCTCGTCCGTCCTCCTCATCACTGAACTTGAGCTTTTCAGTGTAGTCAACCTCCTCGTGAGCCCCTGGGGGGAAATGTGAAGAGCAGTAACCCCCACCACTCTGCTTTCAAACCTCAGGGAGCTTCTGGGACAGAGGCAATGGTCTGCAGCTATACGATGACTTGTACCACCAATGCCACCCCTCCCTCTGAAGTCTGGACCCACAGGAGTCTTGTCATTCTCAGTCCTTGGCTTTCCTGCACATAGCTCCCCTACCCATCAGTGTATTTTTTCCCTTATCAGATCTTGCCTTTTAAGACCAAAATGCTTGATCCTTAATATTCATTTACCTGGCCCTGGCCAGTGTGCTCAATGGTCAGAGTGTTGGCCTGGACACTAAAGGGTCCCGGGTTCGATTCCCAAAGGCACATACCCCAGTTGCAGGTTTACCCCCCACCCTCCAGTTGGGTAAGTGGGGGAGGCAACCAGTCAATGTCTCTCTCACATAGATGTCTCTCTCTCTTTCCACCCCTCCTTCCCTCTCTCCCTTCCACTCTCTGAAAAACAATGGGAAAAAAATATCCTTGGGTGAGGATTAACACACACACATAAAATTAACTTGCCTGCCCAACCATCATCGTTCTCCTGGTCCAGCTGGTCAAACTCTTTGAGATTATCCTCTTTAAGAATGGAGGGCCGACCCATAGGCTCCATAAGGCGCACTGGCGGCCCTGAGCCCCGGGCGCCTACCACACGGGGAAAACGGCTGTGTGTGAAAAAGCAAATGGAAGAGAAGATAAAAGATAGCACAGTGTATAACCACATACAAGACAGCCTCCTGGCTAGAAAATCATCCCTCCACCGATAGGCTCTCCCATCCCCAATCACAAACCCAGACCTGACCTGGCATTACTCACCTGGGCCCATCAGGGGTGGGGTATCGGTAAGGCCCCTGGGGTCCATAGGGTGGAGGGAATGGGAGATACGGGGGATACATCTGCAAAAGGGCCCAAAAGCAGCTGCTCAGAGGGATGGTCAAAGAGCCTGCCAGCTCCTTAAACCTACGGTTCTCCCCATTCCCACTCTATGTCACAGGCCCCTGCATTCCAGCTGTCCCCTCCAAAGACTAAGTCCTAACTTCTATCTTCCAATGCAACCACTCCAAACAAGATATCCGAACTCACGAAGGGCGGCATCATTCCTCGGTAGGGAGGGAACTGGGGTGGGCCGGAAGGCTGCAGTCCCCCCCGGGGATCATGGCCGTGATGAAGTTTGGAGTCCAGGCCCTCCAGCTCATCAGGGCCATGCCCACCTCCGTCCCTCCAAGTTGTAGAATCTGTATTTTGGAAAAGGCAGAGAGCAAACAGGGCTGAAAATGACGAGACACACTAGCTCTGAGATAGAATAAGGTAATATCCCAGCTCAAAGGTAAGCCCTCATGTACCCACACCACCCCCCTCCCAAATGGCAGCCACGCACTCTGGGGGCGGAGGCTTGGTCCGGGCCCAGACGACTGTTCGGCAGACTCCCTTTCCTTGGCAGCCTTGTCCTGGTCGCCAGCCGCCTGCAGGGTCGGAAATTCCTCTCGAGAGAATCGTGACAGTAGGCTTGATGCCCTTCCACCTGTTGAGGTTGGGAAGCAGAACAGGATGCAGAAGTACATTTACTAAAGATGCACCACTAAAGGGGAAGGTTCTGATAGGTCCCAGATCACCAGGTTCCTGCCTTCCAGCCCACCCCTATGCATTGGGTGCCTGTTCCCTAAGAAACACGGTCTGTTCTTGGATGCCCGCCTCATCCTCACACAAGACTGACACAACTTGCTCATGTGCGCCATAGAACTGAGTTAAGGGCCCCCAAATGGAGCCAAACAGGAGTGAGGACACTGCACTGAAGGTGCAGTCCAGGGCTCCTGCCTACCACAGTGCCCAGAGCCAGCTCCCCAACAGCCTGCACTCACCATCTCCATGTGCTCCATGGATGACGCTGGTTTGTGCCCAGGACTTTACCCCGCTTGGAACCGAAGGAGTGTTCTGGAGAAGCAGAGAAAATAAACGGTGACGTAGATGGGGAGCTACAAGCCATTCTTGCTCCTACTCCTTCAGTAACATCCAGTTCTTCCGATACCTCGGGGGCTGCTGGAGGTCGTTTCGGCTGGTTCGAGGCAGGCGTCTGTGAAGCCGGCAGTGGCTGCGATTCCGGCGGCTGAGCGGTTGACGCATCGGAACTGAGGGGATGGAAGGAGGGAAGGTTATCCAGAGCCTGAAGTGCCTTCCTTACTTCTCCAACTGGAGGACAGGAATGGAATGCAAGCCCATCTGCTATTAGTTACACATAATAGGACAAAATACTGGAACCATGTCACCCTGCCTTCATGCTGCTTCCCTCTGACAGAAAGCTAAAGGTCCCATTCCTTAGGCATCGAACAGGAATCCTGGGAAATAGGCAGGAGAGGGGCTTCCCTCTTTGACTCTGGTCATGTGGCTGGGCTAGACCAAGCCCAGTTCATCCCGAAGTTCAACGTAAAAATACTTATCACTCTAGGTCTCCCAAGCCTCTCTCTACCTCTTGGGGTCGGACTGCTCCTGTTTGCTTGCCCATCCTGTTCCGTCTTTCGGCACTAGTGAGACATTGGGGTCATTGCCTTTATTCTCGGCTTTCAGGCTTGGTAGGTTGGCTGGGGGTGGCATACGCCGGGCAATGGCAACTTTCCCAAGACTCTGCAGGCCATGGCGAGGGGCAACTGGAGAAAAGGAGAGAGGGTGAAGAATGCTTCACATGGGAGATCTGACGGTGTCCTACTCTATGTACCACTAAGATATCCTTCATGCCTTACTACCAAACTTCTCTTAGAAACCACCCCTTCTTTTGCCCTCAGCAATCTCTGAAATCCTATGGGAAGGCCAAGAGGCACTACATCCAAGGCTTCTATGTGGGATGGTTGATCTTGAGCCTGCAGGGAGCAAGCTGGCTCCAGACTTCTCCAAGTCCACATTTCTTTGCCTCCAATTCTTACGTGTCCAAAGACAGGGAACCACAGACACGTCTTTGTAGGAGGGTAATTGGTGTTTACTCAAAGCCCAATGTCCTCTATGGAATCCAAGATGAAGTTGGGGAGTCTCTAGTGTTCCTCTAGTTTTTTGACAAATTGTATTGTAGCCCTTTCCCTTCAAAGTGCTCTAAAATGCATGCCCCATTCATGCCCAGCCTCCAATAATCAGAATTTTTGCAGGACCCTCACCAGCGGGTTTCTGGATCTCTAAGGACTTGCCCTTATACGTATCAAACAGGTTGAGCGAGGAATACTTCTTTCCATCCTTCCCCTTGGCAGTCGGCCCCGAGCGATCGGACATTGCGCTGGAAGCTCATTGAGTACGATGGGTCCTACAGGCACCTCCCCCAAAACGTGCCGGAGCCTGTGGGCCAAACACCAAGTGTTTCATTTTATGCTCCCTTTACAGACTTCAATAGAAGCGCAGATGATCCCTTTCCTTCTCACTAGGAGACCAGGTATATGGCCCTCTGGTGTCTTTTTCTTCAGCCTATTCAAACTCTCCAGTCCCTTTAAGGCAACCATAGAGCCCAAATAGCATGTTCCCTCTCACCTCCTGTCAAGAAAATCCAAGTAAAAATCTAGTAGCTTCCTAGTATAAATCCTCTCCCTTCTGTGCCAGTCTATAAAGGGTACCAACCTCTTCATTATCCCCACGAGCAATAATCTCTTCACCAAAATAATTTCTAAGACCTGAAATAAAACAGGGCAAGTCCAAGCCCCAGAGAAAACCAGAGGCATACAGCTCCATCATGCAAGGAACAGAGCTTTAGATCCCTGACTTATTAAACACCCTAACTGTGCCCCAGGTTCATTCCCAGCACCTCTCCCCCACCTGGGGGAGGCTTGCAGGAAGGTATGCCAGGAGTCTAAGGACTTTATGAGCTTGCTCTGCCAGACTGAGGGCTAGTGTCCTCAAGGAATTGGGGTTCCACACACTACAAAGGTACAGAACCCCAAGCAGTTTTAAGACCCCATCATTTTCTACACTTGCCCCCATCCCAGTCTGCAGGTACCATTGGCCATTCTGGCTTACCTATGAGGACGTGAGAAAAACAAAGCATTATGGAACCACTTCAAGAACACCCTGTGACCACGAGGCCAAGGCCAGAGCTAACTTCACCCTCCTCCCTCAGCGAGACAGCCCAACAGCAGCCATTTCTCTTCCTAGCACCCTGCTCCCCAAGCAGGCCAGTCGCTGTGGAGTGAGCAGGCGTTCATTTCTAAGGGGATGGCGGAAAGGGAAGAGATGGGAGGTGGGACATCCAGGCAGGGTCAGGAGGGAAGCTGGATCGGGGAGAACTTCAGGACAGCTTAGAGGAGAGGATGGAGCCTGCTTTGTAGGTGTCTAAGGAGGCCAATCTTTGAAAATAAATATATGGAGGAAAAGGGGATAGAAGAATCGTGAAGAGACTAAGACTAAAAAGAATGAACATGAAAGCAGGTGGGAAACAATACACGTAAGCAGAAATGGTAGGGAAAGGATGCAGAGCAAAGTTAAGGGGACAATGTCGAGAGACCAGGGCGAAAAGGGGTGTTGGGGAGTAAAGATAAGGGACAGGGGAAATGAGAAGGGAGAGGGGAGACGAGGAACAGAGAGCAAAACCGCGGGAGAAGAGCAGGGTGCCAGAGGGGGAGTGACTCGACGCGAAGAGGGGCGTCGCAAAGGGGGCCCTAGCGCTGGGTGATGGCAGTGGGAAGGAGACTCTCCAAAAGGACCGCCGGGCGTGGCCCACCTCGGAGCAGCGGCGAAGGGGACCAAGCGAGGGGTGAGATAGCCGCACGGCGGAGGGTGGGAGTTACCGGTCCAGGAGAGGGGGTCGCCCCATTAAGTCAAGAAGGTGAGTGGTAGGGGCAGGCTATAGCCCTGAGCGAGGGGCTGAAGTGCTGGTCCCAAGGAGGTGGTATCGGAGGGGGAGGGGCAAGGCAGGTCCCGGCTGTAGGAGGACAAAATGGCGGCGGCTAATGGCAGCTTGTCCTCCCCCCTCCCCCCTCCCCGCTCCAGGGCCCGCCACCACCGTCGCTGCTACTGCCCCCACCGCTCCCGCGCTGGAAAGGGGCGTAAGCACTCAGCTCGCCCAGACTCACCTGGCCGGGTGCACGGGGATCCGGGACCGGAGCCCAGGGGCTCCCCGGGGTGGGATGGCGGTGGGGCGGGGGCGGATGGCGGCGGATGGCGCCGGGTACGGCTCCTTCCGTCTCCCTCGCTCCCTCCGCGACAGGGCTCCGACTAACGGCCCATCCGGGCAACCGCCGCCCCCGGGAGCGCCCCCCCACTCCCGCCTCCTTCCGCGCCTAGACACGCCTCTTGATTTGCATAAAGGGAGGAGCGCGTTCTACTGTGTCCCTCATTACTTCCAGGGCTGCTCTTATTAAAAAAAAAAAAAAAAAAAAGCGGGCGTGAGGAGCAGGCGTAAGTTATTTGCATAAAAAGGAGGGACTTATAGGCGCTTGGACACCGATTGGCTGAAGAGGTGGGCCTGCGTCGGCCGTTGAGACGTGGGGCGGGGATGTGGCCCCGGCGGTTGGGGCTCAGAATTTGCACGGGGGGAGGAAGAGGCGGTGCGTGCGTCGTGTGTAGGTGAGAAGATGGGAGCGGAGAGACGTAGGGACGCCGACAGTGGAAGGAAGAGATGCAGGGTCCCTCGTGCTTTCAGCAGAGGAGAGGAGCGGGAGGACGGGGCGGAAGGGATTAGCTGCTGAGGGCGGAGCATACGTAACTCAGGGAAGAGTTTCAACTCCCGCATCCTTTCGCGAGACGTGAAAGAATCAGAGGGGCGGGGCCTTCATTTATTAAATCATGTAATGCAAATGAGATGGGTAGACAGGCCAATCGAAGGGTCCTGGGGAGTGTATCAGCTGCCCGGCGCCTCACGGGCAATCTTTAGGTAGTTATATTTATTTGCATAATATGTGCAAATCATTTGAACAAAGATAGGCTAGGAATGACCTATTCATCAAAATATTGGCAACCAGTGACAAGACGGACATTTAGTTTTATAACCTGTAATTTTCAAGATGTCTGTATATCTGATATTGTTGGTAATTTACTTTCTTTTCACAATGGGTTTCATTCTACAAAATGCAACGCTTTTCCCTCCTTTGTATCCTTTTACTGTCCTATTTATTACTGTGCACCAATCAGACCTACTACCCCTTCACCAAATCATTCTACAACTATGTTTTGAAGGCGCCAGAGGTATGCACAGAATATTATAGAAGCAGGGGAATAAAATCAGACCTTGCCTGGGAAGGTTCTGAAATGCTTCTAGGAAAACGTGACTCTTACTAAGAGATATGAAGAAATAAGATTTAGCCAGGTTTGAGAAATAGGATTGCCCAGGGTGCACATCTCAGGCCCAGTGAACTGATGAGTGGAGCCATGGTTTGGGGACCTGTGCCTAAGCTGGTGTGGCTAAATTAAGGGACTACCATTATGGAAAATGAGAGCAGAAAAATTAGCAAGAATCAGATAAGAATACTATCCTGAGGCTCATTAAGGTAACTGAGATGGCTTCAGTTCTCAAACTTTCTTAGTGATTCTCCTGTCCCCTCTCCCTCATCAGCTACAACAGTAAAATCTTGGAAGAGCCATTCATACTCACTCTCCAATTTCTCTCCTCTCATTCTTTTTTTTTTTTTTTTTTTTTTTTCCAGAGAGGAAGAGAGAGATAGAAACATCAATGATTGGCTGCTTCCTGCACAGCCCTACACTGGGGGTCAAGCCTGCAACTGGGACACATGCCCTGACTTGGCCACTGAGCCACACCAGCTGGCTCCTCTCATTCTTTCTTAAACCCACTTCAGTCAAGTATTCACTCCTACCCTTTACCCAAACTGCGTGTCAAAGACAACAGTCTCATGGTTTGAAATAGCATTTATGTGCTGATGACTCCCAAATGTATATCTTCACTGGAGATCTGGCTTTCAAACTCCAGTCTTGTATATACAACTATGTACTTGACATCTCCTTTCTTGGGTATCTAATAGATCATTTCAAATTCAGTATGTTCAAAACTGAACATTTGATCTTTAGCCCCTCAAAACCTGCTTGTATGCACAGCCTTCACCATCTCAACTGATGGCAATTTTAAAACTCTGATAAAATGAAAAACCTTGGAATCCACATCAGTTCTGTTTATCTCACTCCCTACTTTCAATCAGACAGAAAATCCTATCCTGCGAAAATATCCAGAATCCAACCTCTTCACTTCCACTTCTACTTTGATCTGAACCATCCTCATCTCTCACCTGCGTTACAGCAACAGCCTCCTAACTGGTCTGAGTCTACACCTGCTCCTACAGTTTATTGTATTCTCTACACTGCAGCCTTTTTTTAAAGGAGGCCTCAAAGGATTCCTTTGCTCACAGATGTCTCTGTTTTTCTCAGAATAAAGGCCAAAGTTTTTACAGTGAGTTATGAGACCTTAGATGAGTTGGCCTCTTTTATGTCTCTGATTTTATTACTCTCTCTTTTAAAAAAATATTTTTATAGATTTCAGAGAGGAAGGGAGTGGGAGAGAGAGAAACATCAATGATGAGAGATAATCATTGATCAGCTGCCTCCTGCATGCCCCCTACTGGGGATCAAGCCCACAACCTAGGCATGTGCCTTGACCGGAATCAAACTCGGGACCCTTCAGTCCGCAGGCCGACTGCTCTATCCACTGAGCCAAACCGGCTAGGGCTGATTTTTATTACTCTCTTCACTTACACAGACATGTCTCCCTTTGGGGCCCTTCTGCTCCTTTTCCCTCTGGCCAGTTGGTCTCTTCTGAGCCTTCCCTAAGGCTAACTACTACCCTGACTTCTAACAACGTATATTATTTTACCTGTTTTTGTTCTTTATAAAAGTGGAATTGTACAGTAAGGGCTTTTTTTTTGTTGTTGTTAATCCTCACTGGAGGATTATTTTTCCATTGATTTTTAGAGAGAGTAGAAGGGAAGGAGAGGGAGAGAGAAACATTAATGTGAGAGAGACATATTGATTGGTTGCCTCCCGCACATGCCCCGACCAGGGCCCGGATCAAACTTTCAACTCAGGTACATGCCTTTGACGGGAATTGAACTTGAGACCCTTCGGTGTGCCAGCCGACGCTCTAACAACTGAGAACACTGGCCAGATCAGTTAGGGCTCTTTTGTGTCTATCTTCTTCTGCTCAACATATTAATGAATTTCATCCATATTATTGCATGTAATTATAGTTTGTTTATTCCTATTGTCTATATAATAAAAGCCTAAGCGACTGTTATGACAGAACAACCAGAACTACTGGTTGCTATGATGTGCACTGACCACCAGGGGCAGACACTCAACACAGGAGCTGCCCTCTGGTGGTCAGTGAGCTCCCACAGGAGAAGCGCCACTCAGCCAGAAGCCAGGCTCATGGCTGGCCTGCCTCCGCGGCAGTGCTAAGGAGCAGCAAGCCAAGCAGTAAGGAGCAGCGAGCAGGCAGGTGGTAAGGAGCGAGGGGTCCCGGACTGGGAGAGGGCACAGGCTGGGCTGAGGGCTCCCCCCCTTCCCCACCAGTGCACGAATTTCATGCACCAGGCCTCTAGTTGTATAATAATAGTTTATTGTGTGAATATAAACCAATTTACTTATGCTGAATGAACAAATTACTTAAGATTCCCAGATATTTTTTTCTTTAAAAAAAACCAACTAACATTTTTATTGATTTCAGAGAAGAAAGGAGAGGGAGAGAGATTAATGATAAGAGAGACTCATTGATTGGCTGCCTCCTGCATGTCCTTTACTGGGGATAGGGGATGGAGCCCGCAGCCTAGGCACATGCCCTGACCAAGAGTCAAACTGTGACCTCCTGGTTCATAGGTCGACACTCCACCACTGAGCCATGCTGGCCGGCTCTTTTTTTTTGGTGTCATCAGTGCAGTTGTGAAGATTTGTGAATTAATACACAGAAAGCATTTTTTTTTTTTTTTTAGAAACAAAAGCCAACTTTATTTGGTCATTTCTCGTATTTGAAGTACTCCTCGATGACATCCTATGCCTGAGACTTTTTGTCATAGTCCTAAAGAAAGGTCATATGGGCCCAGCCAGCATGGCTCAGTGGTTGAGGATTGAACTATGAACCAAAAGGTCATGGTTCTATTCCCGGTCAGGGCACATGCTTGCTTGCAGGCTCGACCCCAGTGTGGGGTGTTCAGAAGGCAGCAGATCGATGATTCTATGTCATCATTGATGTTTCTCTCCCTCCCTCTCCCTTCCTATCTGAAATCAATAAAAATATGTTTTAAAATTTTTTTCTTATAAGCCATTTTCAGGGACCTTAATGACTTCAATGCCTTTAAGTCTTGTAATACGGGCTTTACTATTGCCAGCTTTGTATAAGTTTCTGCAGAACATGTTCACCTAAGCAGACTCATTGACTGGCTTCAGAAAGCATTAGCATGGTATCCAGTATATAGTGGTGTTAGGGTTTTTTTGGCTGTGACTTGGGCTGTGAAAGCATTCACAACTAAAGGAAGAGATAGATGCAGAGAGAAAGTTTTATTATTTTTACTCTCCCCAAAGGGAAAGGGCCTGGTGCATGCTAACCAATACAAGGGACAAGAACCAAAAGCTGCTCCCCTTTAAAGCCTTGGCTGCTGTTACTAGGTGACAAGGAAGGGAAGGGGGCTTGGGGGCTGGAGTTGAGCATACATGGGAGGGTTGTCTTTGAAAAGTCTGTTTGTTTTTTAGTCTGGGCAGATGTCCTAGGGAGGTGTCTTTATCAGGATCTTCACCCAAACTTGTATGTAAAACATGCTAAGAGTAAAAGTTATAGGAGAGATCAACCAAAGGGCTTGTATGCATGCATATAAGCATAACCAATGGACACAGACACCAGGGGGATGAGGGCATGAGCGGGGGGCGGGGGGAGAGGAGCAATGGGGGGATAAGGACACATATGTAATACCTTCATCAATAAAGAAAAAAAAGAGTAAACGTTATGAAGAGTTCAAGAGGCTTGTTTGAAGAGGAGTAGAGAAGGGAACTTTCTACTAATTATCCCTGAGTTGTAAAAAACAGCAATGAGGAGGGGTGTGTATGCAAGAATGTAGCCCTGAGAGTAGCTTATCTTGTCTTGCAGTTTGAACAAAGGGGCTGTTTGAATCAGAGAAGCTTTTCAGAAGTTGTGGAAGGCCACAGGAAAGAGAAAGGGAGGCCTTTTTTTCTTGTTTTCACACTCACAGGTAGGTGCTTATTAGAGGCTAGATATTGATTTTGTTATATTCAGATATTTTATTCACTCAGGATCTCATCCTCATCTGAAGTGCTAGGAAGTCACTGCAGCATTCTTCAGGACGCCAGCCTGGCCTCCCCATTGCGAGGGCCAACATGGATGGCCTCAGTGGCCCAGTGTGTCCTCAGTACATGAAACAAGCTGGGCAATTGGATTCCCTCTTTCCAGGGAGTCAGGAAATCTGAGATAGTGGCTAGTGACTATGGGTTGCTGGTCAACTCATCTGGACCCCTTGGAGGAAAGGTTCAGGAATAGTCTCACTGAGCTCTTTGGCTTCTACTTGCCTAGGGGGTTGGCTGTTTAACCCTTTCTGCCGTCCAGGGACCCTATATCCCTAGCATCTGCCCTCAGGGTCCTCCTAAGCCAAACCCCTTCCCCCTTCATTAGATAGCTTCAGTTTTATAGCTTGTCCCCAAAAGAACCTCAAAGACTCATTTAAGACTTAACTTGTCAGGCTTTATAGTATGGTGAATCCTTTACTTCATTCAATTACACCAGTTCTTTCATACATCCATCTGTCCATTCATCCATTCAGTTTTTTTGTTGTCAATCCTCACCTGAGGACATTTTTCCTTTGATTTTTAGGGAGAGTGGAAGAGAGAGGGAAAGACAGAAACATCAATTGGTTGCCTCCTGCACGTGCCCCGACCAAGGAGGAACCTGCAGCCAAGGTACGTGACCTTGACCAGAAACAAACCCGGACCCTTTGGTCTACAGGCCGATGCTCTATCCACTGAGCCAAACTGGCTAGGGCCATCACTCACTTTTAAACATGATTGAGGGCTAATGATATGTCAGGCACTGCAGGGTGGGTCATGTTTATCTTTCTTTTTAGGGGAAAGACTCAGAAAGGCTGAGTGATTTGTTAAGGTCATAAAGCTTATAGTGATGGAGAATGTTGGTTCAAGATAATCCTTGCCCTTCACAATGGGCCTGGGTGGTTTTTCCCTCCCTCCCTCCCTCCCTCCCTCCCTCCCTCCCTCCCTCCCTCCCTCCCTCCCTTCTTTCCTTCTTCCTTCCTTTCTTTCCTTCCTTTCCTTCCATATCTCTCTCTCCTTCTCTCTCTTTCTCTCTTTCTCTCTCCTGTACCTGTCTTTTCATACCCCCTAACTTCCTTGAGGTCAAGGCTATCTTATACATCTGGAATGCCCCTTGCATACACAACCATTTGCTGTAGCCCTGGTCGGTTGAGTGTTGTCCCTTGCAGTAAAAGGTTTCAGGTTCAATCCCGGTCGGAGTGCATAGGAGAGGAAACTGATTGATGTTTCTTTCTCACATTGATGTTTCTCTCTCTAAAAAATAATTAAAAACCAATAAACATATCCTCTGCTGAGGATTAAAACAAAACAAAACAAAAAACCATCTGCTATAGTAGATACATTGCTCATTTCAGCAAATGCTTGCTGCCCTTCCCTCAAAGATGCTTCACTTTTTCCCAACCCCAGGAAAATCCCCCAGACAGAGACCAAGCTGACTTCATCTAGAGAAGGAGAAGAATTTATTTTAGTTCGACTCTGGCTCACAATTTTGTCTTCTTTTCTCGTGTTGGGGTCACCAGAAGCCCCTTTAATCCGACCACAAATCAGGGCAACTCAGAGATAGCTTTCTTGGCTGGAGGACGTGTTGGCTTCTCCTGCTCCTTTGCTTTCTCTTCATACATCAGGATCCTGGTTGAGATGGGAAGAGACACAGGGAACAGTCCTCTCAAGAGAATAAATCTTAGGCAGCTATGAAAGTCCAGAAGAAGATGAGGGTTTTGAGGTGGGAGTGCTGGGGGCTGTGGGACCAGAACCATGGATGGGGATAAGACCTTGAAAGGGTTCCTCAAAGGACGGAAGAAGTGGATGCTGAGTGTTGTGTAAGGTGAGCCTAGGGACTGGAGCAGGGTGGGGAGGAAACCGGTCAGGACAGGGGGCTTGGAACTGGACCGGTGGGCCACCCTGGCTCTGGCTCCCCCCACAGCAGTTCCCTCACATTTTTAGGATGGCAGATCTCTTGCCCAACATCATCCTGAGAAAGTCGGAGTAGTTGAAAGTCTCCCCAGAGCCGTTGGAAACCTCCTTGATTAATTTCTTTAGCTCCAGGTGGGTCTTGGGTACCCCAAGTTTCTCCAACATTCGCTTCAGAGACATGATATCTGGAGATAAAGGATGGGGGTGAGAAGAGGGGATCTCTCTCTCTCTCTCTCTCTCTCTCTCTCTCTCTCTCTCTCTCTCTCTCCTGTGCCGCCACATTCCCAGTCCCTTCCTCTAATCCTGGTAGCTGGGCTCTCTCCCAAACCATCTTATCCCCATCCAATGGAGCACGGTAGGAGGGACCTCTCCCTAGGTCTGCACACTCCCCCAAATCACCCTTTTCTCACCAATATCTCCGTTTCCATTCTGGTCAAACTCCATGTATTTCTCTGGGTGAGGGGAGAAAGCAGAGGTAAGCTCTGGCTGGAAGGGCAGGGGCAGGGCAGAGAACTGAGAAGGGGGTTGCTACGAATGCTAGGTAAGGAGGCATGGGAGAAGGAGGGTCAGGCAGAGGAAGTAGGGGTTGGGTTAAAGTGCCCTGTGGCCGAAACCGGTTTGGCTCAATGGATAGAGCGTCGGCCTGCGGACTGAAGGGTCCCGAGTTCGATTCCGGTCAAGGGCATGTACCTTGGTTGCGGGCACATCCCCAGTGGGAGGTGTGCAGGAGGCAGCTGATCGATGTTTCTCTCTCATCGATGTTTCTAGCTCTCTATCCCTCTCCCTTCCTCTCTGTAAAATATCAATAAAATATATTAAAAAAATAATAATAAAAATAAAGTGCCCTGTGAAGGCATCCTGAACTGAGGGGGCTGGTGCAAGGGGCTGGCCAGGGAAGGGGATGCAACTAGGACAATGGAGGCAGTCTTCCTTCTTCCAACCACAACAGCACTGTGTCTCTGCTCTCCCCCCTCTGTTTTTGGGAAAATCCTACCCCCTCGCCTCCCATCCACCCCTACAGTTTTCCCCTCACTCTTGAAGGCTTCCAATTTGGAGAGCAGATCCTCGTCACTGTTGTATTTGGGGTCATCCAGGAATTGCTGTGGGGTAAGCCAGAGCCAGGGTAGGCCCTCTGTCCGGGCCCCTTCCCCCAGCCCCAGCCCCAGCCCCAGCTCCAGCCCCAGCCCCAGCCCCAACCCCAACCCCTTAGTTCCCCCTTTTACCTTATTGATTTCATCCAGTCTCTCTTCCTGCTGGGCCTTCAGCAGCCCAAAGGCCTTTCCTCCTGAGGGGGCACAAAAGTTAATGTATCCCCGCCGCTGGCCCACCGGCCCCAGGCATTGCAGTTATGCCGTCTTAGGCCAGTAACTGCCCTCCTGGTCCCCTGGCCCACGTCTGTCACTCTTGCTCACTTTAAAAAATATATTTTTTTAAAAATTGATTTCAGAGAGGAAAGGAAAGGGAAAGATAGAAACATCAATGATGAGAGAGTATCATTGATTGGCTGCCTCCCCCGCCCCTTCCCCCTCAATGAGGATCAAGCCTGTAACCTGGGCATGTGCCCTGACTGGAATTGAACCGTGACCTCCTGGTCCATAGGTCGATGCTCAGCCACTGAGCCACGCCAGCAGGGTGCTTCTGCTCACTTTTGAGGCTTCTGCCTATCCCACCTGCCTACCCTGTAAATTCCGGGCTTGGTTCATGGCTCAGCAGATGCTGGTGGAGACAGACAAGCTGGCTGTGTCTCTGATGGCTCTCCTCTCCCACAGCCTCCTGGGAGGCTGCCCCACCTAAACTTCCCCTTTCCCTCATTTCCTCCTCCTCTAGGTCCAGGCCTCACTTCCTCATCAGCTTGTGCTGACACTGGTGAAACATGGGATTTGGGGTACAGACTTCTTCTCATGGGTTCTTATCTGATGAAGATGAAGAATAAATTTGTGGCCTAACAGATTTCTTTAATAAAAATGTAGAAGTTTATTGGAAGCATATACAAACTCCATCTGGGCAGAGGTGTCCCCAAAGGAGACCCCCTGAGGAGGGGCCCCCAAATGGGAAAAGCCTGCTCTCTCTAATGGGAAAAATAAAAAAATCTTGCCTGCTGCCCTTTTTCTTCTGGTTTATATATGCTGCAGTTCTTTGTTTGAACCTGACCCCTTCTAATTGGACCTTTCATTAATTTAGGACCCCCATGCTTTCCTCTTGGTTATTTTGTTGCACAGTATCAGTTTCAAAGGCCAAAGCCCAGTGGTGACTCTTCTTCCTCTCCCCTTATCTTGCAACATTCCTCTATTCTCTGTGAAAATATGTTTCCTTCTTTCCATTATCCTGTGACTTTTCTTTTTTTAAAAAAAATATATTTTATTGATTTTTTACAGAAAGGAAGGGAGAGGGATAGAGAGTTAGAAACACTGATGGGAGAGAAACATCAATCAGCTGCCTCTTGCACACCTCCTACTGGGGATGTGCCCGCAACCAAGGCACATGCCTTTGACTGGAATCGAACCTGGGACCTTTCAGTCCGCAGGCCGATGCTCTATCCACTGAGCCAAAACAATTAGGGCGTGACTTTTCTTTACCCTCTGTGAATGTATGTCTTCCTCCCCCCTTATTCTGTAGCCTTTTTCTGTTATTTGTACAAGTAAGATAAGCATTTTGGCGTCTCCAAGCTGCTCAGGATAGAGATACCTCGTCCTTCACATACGCATTCCTCCCCCATGGACCCTCTTTATTCCCTAAACCTGCCTATTTGGTCCTTAGAATTCCTTCCACTGGCACCCCAGGAGGAAGGGGGAGCTGAGTGTAGATTGGAGATGAGAAAATGACATTCTTTCAAATTCCTCTTAAGGAGAGCCCTGTGTGTGCATGAAAGGAGTATCTTGATAAGCCCACGGGGTGTGTGTAGGAAAGCAGGAAGACCCTTGGGACATCTATTCTCAGGAACAAATGGTCTTTAAACCTGGTTGGAGGTTCAGGTGACTGAGGCCAGCATCTGGTGGGTTTCAGGGTCCCATGCAGGGAGCCACGAGGAGGCTGGATCTGTCTGTGCTATGGGAGGGCCAGGAGGGTGGCCACATGGGTGCAGGGTCTGGAAAGGGAGCAAAACTTCATTCTCAGCTCAGCAGCTTGAGAGGCACTTGGAAATACAGAAATGTCTAACAAAGGCATTTTAATGTGTTTGCTTTAGAATGTACAATATAACCTCATTTTATCCCCTTTGAATTTTTTAGTAAAGTCTACAGAACTCAGGAATTTGAGTAGATTCTTTGGAGGAACTGAAAGTGGTGTTGAGAGAGACAGCATTTATGAACACGAGCCAGGCTGAGAGGCAGACATTAGGGGTGTGTGTGTGTGTGTGTGTCTGTGCTGGTCACTGCCGCGGGTTCAACAGAGGGTGAGTAGCCCTGATAAATGCCCTCCCTAGGCAAACCCTTCATCTCTCTTGCTGCTCTGTTTGGCTGGCCACTGCTAGGGGATGGGGGGTGGGGGGACAGTGTGTCCCCCTCACTGAGACCCTTTTGCCCAGACTCCCTACCCAGACTCCATGTCCCCGGCCCCAGCACTGAAGACACCTTTCCCTCTCCTCCCATCACCTGTCCCCTTCTGCTGCTGGGAGTTCTTGCTTCTCGTTCGCTCCTGACCCCGCAGGCGGGGAGATCTGGAGGGACTCTGACTTCTTGACTTCCCTTCATCGCAGCTGCCTCTCTCCTTGGAAGAAAGCTGCAACCCGGTACTTCCAATGGTCTCATTGCCTTGGGGAGGAGGGGGGGAGAATTAATTTCTTCATTCATACATTCATTCACAGTATTTATTGAATACTTACTATATGCCAGGCATGCTTCTTAGACCAGTGAACCAAACAAATGTAAAGTCTTCAGGGACAGAGCCTGAAATTCCCAGGAATATACAACAACTGCACCCAGCGAACAGCTGTGAACCCGGGAACACTGGTCCCAAGTGGTGTGAGCATGCAGATTCAGAGGAGCTCTGCACCCCCTCACGGAAAGGTCAGATTTCACCTGGGATAAGGTGATGTCTGTGGTCCGGCAGGAGAGGGAAATGCACAAGGGAGCTGGAGGACCTGGGGAAGTCTCTGCCCAGAAAAGTCTGCGGCTATTGGGGCTGACGTGATCCGTGAATGTGGAAGGGGATCCGCAAGGCTGCTAACAGAAGGGAACTCTAAAAAGCAAACCATAACTGAAATGGGTGTAAAAGGCCAGCCTAAAAATTGTAACAGTGTGCCAGCTGCTTAGACCCAAGGGGAAAAAAGACTGCACAGACTTGCGCGCAGCCCTGGAGTTCGCACACTTACTCTGGCTCTTTTTTCTTTATTTTTTCCTCTTTAAATCCTAGATGTTGATTACTAAGCCCAATACATAGGATCACCCTATTGGGGACACTGTAAGAGACTGCAGGGGAAAGTTGTTTTTGTGGAACCTGGGGATCAGAGCGGGGAATAACGATCAGAGAACCAGCTCAGGGGCAGCCCATTCCCCCAAACCGGTATTAAACGCCACAGGAAAAACAAAATCTAAACGCTAGCTAGAGAGGACCTATAGACCCGGAGGTCAATCCAGAAACACTGCCACCCAGGGGTTGAATCACAAATTGAGTCTTGGATAAACACAAATAAAGGAGCATAAGAAATAAAGACATACTGCCTGCTTGAAAATCAGGACTGTGAAAAAAACCAAGATGGCGGCATAGGTAAACACCTAAACTGCTGCCTCGCACAACAATTTCAAAACTACAACTAAAAGACAGAACGGACACCATCCAGAACCATAGGAAAGCAGGCTGAGTGAAAATTCTACAACTAGAAGGAAGGAGAAAAGCTCACAGAGAATTGGAGGTACAGCAAAGGGGCTTTGTGCGCGCAGAGAGGAAGGGCGGCTGAGAGCCTGGCTGACTTCCTCTGGCGGAAGGGGGAAGGAAGCCTCCGACCGCACTGAACCCCAGTTCTGACTGCACTGAACCCCAGTTCCGGACGAACCCCTGGGGACCCACGCTCTTACGGGGGGAGTCTGGACTCTCGGGCGGAGACTCGAGCTGGGAAAGGCAGAAGTCTGAAGGCGCACGCGGGCCAGTGCGCACAAAGGCTGCGGAGGTTGCCATAGGCTTTCCCTAGTGGAAGGGAGTCAGAGGATCCTGACTTCACTGAGCCCCAGTTCTGACTGCAGTGAACCCCGGTTCCAGGCGAGCCCCTGGGGACCCACGCTCTTGTGGGGGGAGTCTGGACTCTCGGGCGGAGACTCGGGAGCCGGGGAAGGCGGAGGACTGAAAGTGCGCCCGCGCCGGTGCGCACAAGGGCTGCGGAGGTTGCCGCGGGCTTTCCCTGGTGGAGGGGAGTCAGAGGCTCCTGACGGCACTGTGCCCCAGTTCTGACTGCAGTGAACCCCGGTTCCAGGCGAGCCCCTGGGGACCCACGCTCTTGTGGGGGGAGTCTGGACTCTCAGGCGGAGACTCGAGCTGGGGAAGGCGGAGGACTGAAAGCGCACGTGCGCGCAAGGGCGGGGCTGACAGGAAGCCAAGACTGAGGCTCCACCCCATCCAAGCTGAGCACAGAGGCTATTGCAATTTGGCAAGTCTAATCCTATAGGGCTGTCTCCAGCACTGGGCTTCTCCCAGCATAGACACAGCTGATCCTTACAGCCAACTGACCCGGAGGTCAATTCTTCCCAGTGATACCAACAACAATAAAGACTTAATTACAACAAGGCTGTACACACAGTCCACAAAGGGGTGCACCAAGAGTGTCCACCTCAGGTTAACTGGGGAAGCAGACCCACTGGGCCATATTGGAAACCTAGCACAAATATCTACCTTACCAACTCAGGGAATCAGTGAAAATGCGGGGTCAAAGAATCAGATCACAAACGAAAGAAATGGAGGAAAACAAACGACTGGATATAGAATTCAAAACCACCGTTATAAGACTTTTTAAGAATATCCTAGAAAAGGCCGATAAATATAACGAGACTCTCGAAGATATGAAAAAGGACCAACTAGAAATTAAGCATACACTGACTGAAATAAAAAATATTATACAGAGACCCAGAAACAGAATAGAGGAACACAAGAATCAAGTCAAAGAATTGAAATACAAAGAAGCAAAAAACACTCAACCGAAAAAGCAAAAAGCAAAAAAAAAAATCCAAAAAGTTGAAGATAATGTAAGAAGACTCTGGGACAACTTCAAGCGTACCAACATCAGAATTATGGGGGTGCCAGAAGAAGAGAGAGAGCAAGATACTGAAAACCTATTTGAAGAAATAATGACCGAAAACTTCCCCCACCTGGTGAAAGAAATAGACTTACAAGTCCAGGAAGCCCACAGAACCCCAAACAAAAGGAATCCAAAGAGGACCACACCAAGACACATCATAATTAAAATGCCAAGGGCAAAAGACAAAGAGAGAATATTAAAAGCAGCAAGAGAAAAACAGTTAATTACCTACAAGGGAGCACCCATACGACTGTCAGCTGACTTCTCAACAGAAACTATGCAGGCCAGACGGGAGTGGCAAGAAATTTTCAATGTGATGAATAGCAAGAACCTACAACCAAGATTACCCAGCAAAGCTATCATTCAGAATTGAAGGTCAGATAAAGAGCTTCACAGATAAGAAAAAGCTGAAGGAGTTCATCACCACCAAACCAGTATTATATGAAATGCTGAAAGGTATTCTTAAAGAAGAGGAAGAAGAAAAAAGTAAAGATAAAAATTATGAACAACAAATACATATCTATCAACAAGCGAACCTAAAAATAAAGTGAATTAAAAACCTGAGGAGCAGAATAATCTGGTGAATATAATAGAATCAGGGGCATAGAAAGGGAGGGGACTGTTAATTCTCAGGGGGAAAGGGGTATGGGGGGTTCATGAAGAGAATGGACAAAAATCATACACCTATGGATGAGGACAGTGGGGGGGAGGTAAGGGCAGAAGGTGGGGTGGGAAAGGGGTGGAGGGGAGCTATGGGGGGAAAAAGGAGAAATAATTGTAATAATCTGAATAAAGATTTATTTAAAAAAAAAAAAAAAAGAAAATCAGGACTATGGCCTACAACACTGAGGAGCAGTGGAACGCAGGGAACTTCAATACTGTCCTTACTAGGAAACAGGCAAGCCAAACAGAACAGTAGAGGAAGTGAATGACCTTCACTACTGAACATTTTTATTTTTATTTCATCTTTTACTTAAGAAACTTTTTTTTCTTTTTTTCTCTCTTGATTTTACCTTTTTAATTATTTTTTCAAATTTTTTATTGATTAAGGTATTACATGTGTCCATATCTCCCCATTGCCCTCCCACCCCACTCCCATACATGCCCTCACCCCCCAGTGCCTTGCGTCCATTGTACCTTTTTAATTATTACATTTTTATTTTTAATCAGTATTATTACGACTACTATTTTACCTTTTTTTTTTAAGTGTCATTTTATTGTCTCTCTATTTTATTTTGGGATTAGTGTTCTACATTCTATTTTCATCTTTCCTTTAGCATCATTTTACTCTATCTCAACTTTACCTTTATGCCAACACTCTTCCTCACTTTTCCACATTTTGTTGTCCTGTTTCTCTTACCATATTCCTGCTTTAGATTTTCTCTGTTCCTTCTTTTTACCCCCTGTTAAAATTTCACCCTACTTATATATCTCATTTCCAATCCCCTGCTCCAAGTCCATACACACCTCTCTCTTCTCTTTCTTCACTATCCAAATTTTTTTTCTCTCTGTCCTTTTGTTGTTGTTTGCTTGATTATTGATTATATTGTTTTTTATGCTTGTTTGTGAGATTGTTTCACTTTTTCTTTTTGTTTTTTGTTGTTTTGTTTTTGTTTGTTTCTTGCTTCTGTTTTCCATTGCCTCGCTTGATATTAGTTGTTGTTCGTAGTTTGCATTCATCTCTAGGTATTTGTTGCTGGCATTTGTTTGGATTAGTGGCTATTCTATTGGAGTTTTCTCCCCATATAAATAGTTCTTTCCCCTCTTCTTTTTTATTCTCTTTCTTTTCTCTCTTACTTTTTCCTTTTCCCAAATTCATTTTTTGCACTCTTTTTCCCCCTCTTCTTTCTTTCTTATCCCCTAAATCTCTCTTCTCTGGTGGTCACCTTTATTTGTGGTTATTAGTATAGTGAATACATTTGTGTTCAGTGCCTTGTGCGTTGTGCCTTGTTGTGTTGTATTTTGTGCCTTTAAATCAACGCAGGAGAGAGAGAACTACATAACCAGACATCCAGAGAAGAGAGACCATGGGGAGACAAAGAAACAGCCTGCATATGAAAGAAAAGCAGGCATCACAAGAAAAGGAAGTAAACGAAATGGAGGCAAGCAACCTGTCAGAGAAAGAATTCAGAGAAATGGTCATAAGGTGGCTGAAAAGAATGGAAGACAAATTCAACAATATGTGTAAGAACCAAGAGGAAATGAAGAAGAACCAAGAAGAAATGAAAAATGACATCGCTGCTATAAAAAACTCAATAGAAAGCATCAACAGTAGACTAGAAGAAGCAGAGGACCGCATCAGTGAGCTAGAAGACAAGGTAGGAAAAACTACCCAAGCAGAGCAGCTTCTAGAAAAAAAAAATTAAAAAGCAGGAAGAGAGCCTAAGGGAACTTTGGGACAAGACAAAACAAAACAACATCTCATAATAGAGGTTCCAGAAGGAGATGAAAGTGAGAAAGGAATAGAAAACCTGTTTGAAGAAATAATGACAGAAAACTTCCCTGATATAGGGAAGAAAAAACCCACACAAATCCAAGAAGCTCACAGAGTCCCAAACAAAATGAATCCCAAAAGACTGACTCCAAGTCACATTATAATTAAATTGGCAAACACCAACAACAAAGTAATAATCTTAAAAGCGGCCAGAGAGAGACAGAAAGTTACCTACAAAGGATCCCCCATCAGACTAGCAACTGATTTCTCAACAGAAACACATCAGGTAAGAAGGGAATGAAATGAAATATACAAAGTCATGCAAAGGAAGGGTCTGAATCCAAGAATACTGTACCCAGCAAGGCTATCAATCAAAATTGAGGGTGAAATCAGGAGCTTCACAGATAAAAAAGGACTAAGGGAGTTTATTACCACCAAACCAGCAATGCAAGAAATGCTAAAGGGTCTGCTATAAAAAGAAGAAATAGGAAGCAAAGAAGGAACACAAGTAAAGAATAAAAATGGCGACAAACAAGTACCTATCAATAATAACTTTAAATGTAAATGGATTAAATGCCCCAATCAAAAGACATAGGATAGCTGAGTGGATAAGAAAACATGACCCATATATCTGCTGTCTACAGGAAACCCACCTCAGAAAAAAAGACGCACACAGACTGATGGTGAAGGGATGGAAAAAGGTTTTTCAGGCGAATGGAAATGAAAAAAAAGTTGGGGTAGCAATACTTATATCTGACAAATTAGATCTCAAAGTGAAGGACATAACAAGAGATAAGGAAGGCCACTTCATAATACTAAAGGGAGCAATCCAACAAGAAGAAATAACTCTGGTAAGTATATATGCACCCAATACAGGAGCACACAAATACATAAAAAAACTTCTGGAGGATATCAAGGGAGAGATTGACAGCAATACAGTCATATTAGGGGACTTAACTCCACTAACATCACTGGACAAATCCTCTAAACAAAAAAATCAGCAAAGAAACATCAATCCTAAATGACGCACTAGACCAGATGGAATTAATTGACATCTTCAGAACATTTCACCCCAAAGCCACAGAATATATATTCTTCTCAAGTACACATGGGTCATTTTCAAAGATAGACCATATATTGGGTCACAGGCAAAGTCTCTTCAAATTCAAGAAGATAGAAATCATATCAAGCATCTACTCAGATCACAATGGCATAAAACTGGAAATCAACTACAATAAAAACAATCTAAAAAAATCAAACACATGGAGACTAAATAGCATGCTATTAAACAATGACTGGGTTACCAGAGAGATCAGAGAAGAAATAAAAAACATCATGGCAACAAAAAACAATGAAAACACAACAATCCAAAATCTATGGGACACAGCGAAAGCAGTCTTGAGAGGGAAGTTCATAGCTCTACAAGCCTACTGCAAAAAAACAAGAAACAATGGTAATAAATTACCTAACCCTACAACTCAAAGAGCAACAAGAAAAACCCAGTGTAAGCAGAAGGAAGGAAATAATAAAGATCAGAGTGGAGATAAACAACATAGAGACCAAGAAAACAATACAAAAGATCAACAAAACCAAGAGCTGGTTCTTTGAAAGGATAAACAAGATTGATGAACCTCTAGCCAGACTCACCAAGAAGCAAAGAGAGAGGACCCAAATAAACAAAATCAGAAATGAAAGAGGAGAAATTACAACAGATCCCACAGAAATACAAAGGATTGTTAAAAAATACTATGAACAACTCTATTCCAACAAACTGGACAACCTGGAGGAAATGGACATATTCCTAGAAAAATACAACCTTCCAAAACTCAATCAGGAAGAATCTAAAAATCTCAATAGGCCAATAACTATGGAAGAAATTGAAGCAGTCATCAAAAAGCTTCCAGCAGCCGAAACCGGTTTGGCTCAGTGGATAGAGCGTTGGCCTGCGGACTGAAGGGTCCCAGGTTCGATTCCGGTCAGGGGCACGTACCTTGGTTGCGGGCACATCCCCAGTAGGGGGTGTGCAGGAGGCAGCTGATCGATGTTTCTCTCTCATCGATGTTTCTAGCTCTCTATCCCTCTCCTCTCTCTTCCTCTCTGTAAAAAATTAATAAAATATATTTAAAAAAAAAAAAAAAAAGCTTCCAGCAAACAAAACCCTGGGGCCAGATGGCTTCACAGGGGAGTTTTACCAAACATTCAAGGAAGAACTAAAACCTATCCTCCTCAGACTATTCCAAAAAATTCAAGAGGAAGGAACACTTCCAAGCTCATTCTATGAAGCTAGCATCACCCTAATACCAAAACCAGATAAAGACAACACAATAAAAGAGAATTATAGGCCAATATCCCTCATGAACATAGATGCCAAAATCCTCTATAAAATTCTAGCAAATCGGATCCAGCAGTACATACACCATGACCAAGTAGGATTTATCCTGGGGATGCAAGGATGGTACAATATTTGCAAATCAATAAACGTGATACATCACATAACAAATTGAGAGATAAAAACCACATAGTCATATCAATTGATGCAGAAAAAGCATTTGACAAAAATCCAACACCCATTTTTGATAAAAACTTTCAGCAAGGTGGGAATAGAAGGATCATACCTCAACATAATAAAAGCCATATATGACAAACCCACAGCTAACATCATACTCAATGGGCAAAAACTAAAACCGTTTCCCCTAAGAACAGGAACAAGACAGGGATGCCCACTCTCACCACTCCTGTTTGACATAGTACTGGAAGTGCTAGCCCTAACGATCAGACAAGAAGAAGAAATAAAGGGCATCCAAATTGGAAAAGAAGAAGTAAAACTGTCATTATTCCCAGATGACATGATATTATACATAGAAAACCTTAAAGACTCCATCAAAAAACTACTAGACTTAATAAATGAATTCGGCAGTGTAGCAGGATACAAACACCCAGAAATCAATGGCTTTTTTACACACCAATAATGAACTCACAGAAAAAAATTTTTTAAAAACAATCTCATTTACCATTGCAACAAAAAACTAAGATACCTAGGAATAAACCTAACTAAGGAGGTAAAGATCTGTACTCAGAAAACTACAGGACATTGAAAAAAGAGATGGAGGAAGACATAAACAAATGGAAGAACATACCGTCTTCATGGATTGGTAGAATCAACTTCATTAAAATGTCCATACTACTCAAAGCAATCTATAGATTCAATGCAATCCCCTTCAAGATACCAACAGAATATTTCACAGACCTAGAACAAACCCTCCAAAAATTCATCTGGAATAAAAAAGATCCTGAATATCCCCAGCAATCCTGAGAAAGAAGAACAATGTTGGAGGGATCACAATACCAGATATCAAGCTATATTACCAAGCCACGGCTCTCAAAACTGCCTGGTACTGACACAAGAACAGACATATAGACCAATGGAACAGAACAGAGAACCCAGAAATTGACCCCAGCCATTATGCTCAATTAATATTTGACAAAGGAAGCAAGAGCATACAATGGAGTCACGACAGTCTCTTCAATAAATGGTGTTGGGAAAATTGGACAGATACATGCAAAAAAATGAAACCAGACCACCAACTTACACCATATACAAAAATAAACTCAAAATGGATAAAGGACTTAAATGTAAGACGGGAAGCCATAAAAATCTTAGAAAAATCCATAGGCAGCAAAATAACAGACATATGTCGTAGCAATATCTTTACTGATACAGCTCCTAGGGCAGTGGTTCTCAACCTTTCCAATGCCGCCATTCTTTAATACAGTTCCCCATGTTGTGGTGACCCCCAACCATAAAATTACTTTTGTTGCTACTTCATAACTGTAATTTTGCTACTGTTAATGAATTGTAATGTAAATATCTATGTTTTCCGATGGTCTTAGGCTCTACAACAACGGTTCTCAACCTGTGGGTCGTGACCCACAGGTTGAGAACCGTTAGCAGGGTCGCCTAAGGCCATCGGAACATGAGGATCTGTATTAAACATATATCCAACATGAGGATCTGTATTAAAGGGTCATGGCATTAGAAAGGTTGAGAACCACTGTCCTAGGGCAATGGAAACTAAGGAGAAAATAAACAAATGGAACAACATCAAAATAAAAGGCTTCTGCACAGCAAAAGAAACCATCAACAAAACAACAAGAGAGCCCACTGCATGGGAGAACGTATTTGCCAATGTTATCTCCGATAAGGGCCTAATCTTCAACGTTTACAAGGAACTCATACAACTTAACAAAAGGACATACAGAAGGCCAGGATACATATGAAAACATGCTCAAAGTCACTAATCATCCGAGATGCAAATCAAAACAACAATGAGGTACCATCTCACACCTGTCAGAATGGCTATCATCAACAAATCAACAAACAACAAGTGCTTTTGAGCCCTGACCAGTTTGGCTCAGTGGATAGAATGTCGGCCTGTGGACTGAAGGGTCCCAGGTTCGATTCCAGTCAAGGGCATGTACCTTGGTTGTGGGCACTTCCCTGGTGGGGGGTGTGTAGGAGGCAGCTGATCGATGTTTCTGGCTCTCTATCTCTCTCCCTTCCTCTCTGTAAAAAATCAATACAATATATTTTAAAACAAAAACAAAAACAAACAAAAAAACAATTGCTTTCGAGGATGTGGAGAAAAAGGAACCCTTGTGCACTGCTGGTGGGAATGCAGACTGGTACAGCCATTATGGAAAACAGTATGGAATTTCCTTAAAAAATTAATAATGGAACTGCCATTTGACCCAGTAATCCCACTTCTAGGAATATATCCCAAGAAATCAGAAACGCCAATCAGAAAGGATATATGCACCCCTATGTTCATAGCAGCACAATTTACAATAGCTAAGATTTGGAAACAGCCTGAGTGCCCATCAGCAGATGAGTGGATTAGAAAACTGTGGTACACCTACACAATGGAATATTACGCTGCTATAAAATGGAAGGAACTCCTACCATTTGCAACAGCATGGATGGACCTGGAGAGCATTATGCTAAGTGAAATAAGCCAGTCAGAGAAAGATAAATATCACATGATCTCACTCATTTGTGAAATATAATGAACAACATAAGCTGATGAACAAAAATAGATCCAGAGACATAGAAGCATCGAACAGACCATCAAACCTCAGAGGGAAGGCAGAGGAGGGCGGGGGGGTGGGATAAGAGATCAACCAAAGGACTTGTATGCATGCATATAAGCATAACTAATGGACACAGACTATAGGGTGGTGAGGGCATGTGCTGGGGGGTGGGAGTGGCCAGGGAGATGTCAATGGGGGAAAAGGGAGACATCTGTATTACTTTCAACAATAAAAATACATTTTACAAAAACAAAACAAAAAAACTGTGGCTATGACAGTAATGCCCTTATGTTTCTGTGAAAGAGGCGGTAAGACTCTAAAGTGGAACAGCTTCCACGGTGATAAGATCCAAGGTGTAGGTCATGTAGAGTCAAGGTTATGGTTGGAGTGGACAAGGTGAAGCAACTGGGAAACTAAGTATTGAGCCCAGCCCGTGTGGCTCAGTGGTTGAGCGTCCACCAATGAACCAGGAGTTCATGGTTAGATTCCTGGTCAGGGCACATGCTGGGTTGTGGGCTCGATCCCCAGTAGGGGGCGTGGAGGAGGCAGCCAATCAATGATTCTCTCTCATCATTGATGTTTCTATCTCTCCCTTTCCCTTCCTCTCTGAAATCAATAAAAATATTTTTTAAAAAGAAATTGTGTATTGAAAAGTCATTTGCAAGATGCGTACAAGAATGTTCATAGGAGATTGATTTATAATAGCCCCAAAATAAGAAACAACCCAATTGTACATAATGAAATGAACAGATAAACTAGTATAATCTAATACTACTCAACAATGAAGGAACAAGCTACTGATATGTGCAACAACATAGATAAGTGTCACAGACATTATGCAGAGTGAAAGAAGCCAGGTACAAGAGTGCATACCATAGGAATTCCATTTACATGAGGTTCAAAAATAAATTAAACTAATCTATTGGGGCAAAAATCAGTGGTTGCTTCTGGGAATGGGGAGGGGTTGACCAAAAATGAGCATGGGAAAAATTTTGGGGTGATGAGAATGAGCTACATCTCAGTTGCAGCATTGTTGACATATATTTGCCAGAGTTCATCAAACTGTATGCTTAATATCTGTGAATGTTACTGTATATAATATATCTAAGTGTTTAAAATGTCATCTACCCTGCCCTAGCCGGCTTGGCTCAGTGGATAGAGCATTGGCCTGCAGACTGAAAGTTCCTGGGTTTTGATTCTGGTCAAGGGCACATGCCTGGGTTGCGGGCTCGACCCCCAGTGTGGGGCGTGCAGGAGGCAGCCGATCAATGATTATCTCTCATCTTTGATGTTTCTGTCTCTCTCTCCCTCTCCCTTCCTCTCTGAAATCAATAAATTGCAAAAGCCTCTGTGCTCAGCTTGGATGGGGCGGAGTCTCAGGGCGGAGCAGACAATCTTGGCTTCCTGTCAGCCCTGCCCTTGCACACACGCCTCCAGACCTCTGCCTTCTGCGACTCCCCTGAGTTTCTGCCTGACAGTTCAGATTCTCCCTGTAAGAGCGTGGGTCCCCAGGGGCTCACCCGGAACTGGGGTTCAGAGCAGTCAGGAGCTTCCGACTCCCTTCTGCTAGGGAATGCCTGCGGCAACCTCCGCATTCAGCTTTCTCTGCGAGCACTCACGTGCACGCGCGCACCTCCAGACCCGCTGCAGCTCCCCCGGGTCTCCGAGTCTCCGTGTGCCTTTCTCTCTACCTGACAGTCCAGACTCCCCCTGTATGAGCCTGGGTCCACGGAGTTTCACCCGGAACTGGGGTTCAGTGCAGTCAGGAGCTTCCTTCCCCCTCCCGCCAGAGAAAGTCAGCCAGGCACTCAGTCGCCCTTCCTCTCTGCGCACATCTCTGTACCTCAGCCCTCCTTTGCTGCTCCTCTGATTCTCCGTGAGCTTTCCTCTTTCCTTCTAGTTGTAGAATTTCCACTCAGCCAGCCTTCCTGTGGTTCTGGATGATGTCCGTTCTGTCTTTTAGTTGTAGTTTTGAAATTGTTGTGCGAGGCAGCAGTTTAGGTGCTTACCTATGCTGCCATCTTGGTTTCTCCTACAGCTTTTCTTTTAAAAGATATTTTTCTTGATTTCAGAGAGGAAGGGAGAGGGAGAGAGAGATACAAACATCAATGATGAGAGAATCATTGATCAGCTGCCTCCTGCATGCCCCCTCCCCCACTGGGGATGGAGCCCGAAACCCAGGCATGTGCCTGACAGGGAATTGAACTGGGACCTCGGAATCGAACCGTGACCTGGTTCCTAAGTCGATGCCACGCTGGCCAGGCAACTCTACAGCTTTTTCTCTTCGTTGAGTCTTGAGTCCCTGGTAAACCGTTCTTTTGCAAGATTCCATCCTTGTGTCTACTGAGTTAATTTGCACGACAGTTCCCATCCTGCAAGTTGAAGTTCCCCAGAGCGTCTCAGAGTTACTGAAAAAGGCCCACACACGTCCCAGATTTATTCTAGACGATTAAATCTACATGTTGTCTTTGGAATCTACAACAGTTTTGGGTATTGAAAATCGTAGGTAGAGGAAAGAGGAAGAGAGCAAGACCCCCTTCAGTTCAGGCCAGCTGTAACATGGTCATCCTAGCCCAGGCCTGGGAGGAGTTAGGGGCTACACTGTGCCCAGCACAGCAGGGTCTGGAAGTAACAGATGCTACTCCCACCTCACAGATGCGTCAGTAGTGGAACCAGGACTCCAGTGAGGCTACCTCCCAGCCGGCTGCCTGGGCGGTGGGATAGTGCTCTGGAGTGTGCACTCCGCAGGTGGCCCACTCCAGCCCCACCCCAGTCACTGAGTGGTGACTGCCCCTCCCTGTCCAGACCGTGGGCTTCTCACAGTTGAGTAAAAGACACAATTTTCTCTACATTGACTCTGGGTGGTGACAGGTGTCGTCGATAGGACAAGGCAAGGTAAGGGACAGGGCGGAAGCCAGGTGAGAAAAGCCACCTCTTAGTGCCTCCGGCTTCCTCATGCTCCATGACCACCAGGGGGCAGACCTTGCACAGCCTGGCAGCTCCGTCCCACCGCTGGCCGGATGGCTCGTAGCAGCCCCAGGCGGATGGGGAAGGGCTGAAGCGGTCCTCCCAGGCTGTGTGGCACGCCTGCTTGTCGAGGTGGTTCTGAGAAGTTACATTTGTTCGAGCTTATAGTTTGCAGGGAGCTGGCATTTGCACCCAGCCAGACTCCAAGCCGGTGGTCTCAACCATGAGATGACTGCTTTTCCAAAACAATAAAAAGCAAAAAACCCCGGGGTGCGCTGGTATTTCTCTCTCTCTCTCTCTCTCTCTCTCTCTCTCTCTCTCTCTCTCTCTCTCTCTCTCTCTCTCTCTCGTCAATAAACATATCCTAAGGTAAGTATTGTAAAAATAAATAAATAAAAACATACATACATACATAACATAAAAGGAGCCAGAGAGAAGTGTGTGGTGAGGGCTGGCCCGTGTTTCACCAGGCACATTACAGGTAACCCTGTTGTTGTGTGCTGTGCCCTTCACCCGGCTCTGCCATGCACGTGTGTGCCATATCCCTGCATTAACCCCTCTACAACCATGAGCTGCATGTAACACAATGTGCCCTTCGTTTGTGTCTGTACAAACACATTCCAAAATTGTGTTCTCAGTGGGTGTTGGTTAAATAGTGATGCAGCAGTAAATGAGTGAATTTACCAGTGGTGGGCAGTCCACACAGAACGCCCTGGTAAAGCGGCCCGGAAAGCGAGCTGAACTCCTTCCATGGAGACTTGAATATGAAGGGTTCAAACTTCTCCATCAGCTGCACTCACCCCGCCAAACCTCGCAGGTCTAAGTTAAACAGGAAGCAAGCCCCGAGCAAACCTTGAAAATCGTAGGTAGAGGAAAGAGGAAGAGAGCAAGACCCCCTTCAGTTCAGGCCAGCTGTAACATGGGTCATCCTAGCCCAGGCCTGGGAGGAGTTAGGGGCTACACTGTGCCCAGCACAGCAGGGTCTGGAAGTAACAGATGCTACTCCCACTTCACAGATGCGTCAGTAGTGGAACCAGGAGCCACCTTATCCTGGTTTACGGAAGAATTAGAAAGGGTTTAATAAGCAATATTAAATATCAGGTCACTTCTTCTAACCCCCTCGATGATAGAATCTCTAGAGCTGCCCCGGGGGAGGGTCGGATTCCAGGGAAAGAAATGGATGGGGTGGGCCTGGGCACTGATGAGCCAACGGGTGGGAAAGCGGATTCGCTCTGGGCCCAGGAGGGCTCCCGGAGGTCTTCTAGGTTAATGGCTGGTCTTCTTGAACATCGGAAGTTGGGGGAACCACATCCTGGTCTCACTTGCCAGACACCTAGGCCTCCACTCCCTCTCAAACCCTTAAGCCACCTGCCCACAGGCTGCCCCCACCTCCTGAGACCCAGATCTCGCCTCCGCAGGAGCCTCTCTCCTCCGCCATGCATTTCCTGCCCAAGGTGCCAGGAGGCGAGGTCCTTGGCAAGTGATGTGTGAGTCCTGTGTGTCATAGAAAGCTCCACCGGCATTTGGTGACCAAGGCCTGCTCAGTGAGGGTCGCTCCTCCTCGGCCAGCCTTGCTGCTTAGGGCGCCTCGACCGCTGGAATGCCCTCCCACGTGGCCTGGATGCTGCTGCTCACCTTCACCATGCTCCATCCAGGTGATGGCTTCCTCCCGGACCCTGAGGGGTGTGGGCTGGGGGCGGGGCCGGGGAGGCTGGCTAGAGATGTCTGGAGAGCAGGCTTGGTGGGGGCTGCATCTTGAGCCCTGATGGGAGCTGACACCCAGAACTCCCCGCTCGGTTCCCTCCAGGCTGCCTGCTGGCACAGTCATGGTCACGGTCACAGTCACACCCAGCTTCTACCCGGAGCTCCTTTCTTCCCAGCCACCCTCCTAATAAGATAAAGTTGAAAGAACCAGCAAAAATTGGCTTGAAGTGGTCAATTTCTTTAAAGGGGTCAGTTTTAATTTGATGAGTTTATATCTCGGTGTAGAGATAATTAGGAGTTCGGGAGACCTCATTAAATCTAAGTTTCCTAGTGAAACAGACTTTAATTCACTGAGAGACCTTCCCTGTCAGACCTATTCCTGGACGCAGACCTGTAGCTTCAGATGAGCTGGTTCCTGGGGCAAGCCCAGGCCCCTCCACATCCCTCCAGACCCACCAAATAAAAGTCTCTGGGGTGGGGCCCAGGGCCCTGTTCAACAAAGATGCTAGGTGCTATCAAGTTTGAGAACCACTGAAATAGAAGAATGCCTAGTAAATTTCACTAACTCGAGAATTTAATCAGGGATTTTAAGAATTGGTTTAATTCATCAATTTGGATCAGTTAAGTGGGGATCTCAATCAATGACAGCCAGGTATTCACCTGGAGATTTAAGTACTTGATGCTCTTTAACAACACACAAAGCAGCAAGGTGGTGCGTGGCAGCCGTCACCAGCGGGCAGTGGTGCCTGCAGAGATGTGATCAATGACACCAGTTAACTGGCAGCCCATTCACCAGGGAGCTCCAATATCACTGTCGCAGGGGAAGCTTCAGCAGGACACTGCTGCTGAGTGCAGCTGGAACACAATGAAAGGCAGGGGAGAGCTGGTACAGGGAAGAATTAGAAATGGGTTTAATGAGCAATATTAAATATTAGCTTGGTGAAGAGAAAGGGATTAATGAGGCTCCCACAAGCTGGGACATTCCACGGTGAGCTCTCTTGCCTTTCTCCTGGGTTATCTGGGGAGGCATTTACCTGGGTCTTCTCTCTGCCTCCAGCATCCTGTGCTCTCTGGGTGTCCCAGCCCTCTGAGATCCATGCCCAGGAGGGTGCCGCTGTCCTCGTGCCCTGCTCCTTCAATGCCAGCCAAGGGACACTGGCCATTGGCTCTGTCACATGGTACCGGGATAAGGTGGCCCCGGGGAAGGAAGTGAGGAATGGGACCCCAGAGTTTAGGGGCCGCCTGGCCCCTCTTGCCTCTTCCCGCTTCCTCTGTGACCACCAGGCGGAGCTGCACATCTGGGATACCCGAGGCCGAGACGCTGGCGTCTATGTGTGCAGGGTGGAGGTGCTGGGCCTGGGTGTCGGGACAGGGAATGGGACTCTGCTGGTGGTGGAGAAAGGTGAGCCCCCCTGCCCCTTGGCTGGAGGCTCCACTCTCCCTGAAGTTGAGAGTCCTTCCCGAGGCTCCCGCTGCTGTCTCTCCCACGATGCATACCTTTTCCCCAGTCCCCTTACCAAGCCCTTCTCCACCACCCACATGCAGGACCTCCTGGGCCAGGGGCCCTCACAGCCCTCCTCCTTCGGGCTGGATTCTATGCCTTCAGTTTTCTCTCTGTGGCCATGGGCAGCACCATCTATTACCAAGGCAAGTGTGAGTCATGGAGCCGTGATAATGGCCGAAGAGAAGGCGGAGCAGCGAGCGAGCTGGAGAGGGGGGAGACAGAGGCCAAGGTGAGAGAAGCATCGCAGCACCAGGAACTCGGCCACCTCACAGCCAGGCCACTGCCGCCTGGGGACACTGCCGCTTCTTGAATGCCTCTGATGAGTGATTCCAGACCCCAGTGACCCCAACACTTTTCAGGGGACCCCAATAAATCGGCCCACCACTAACTTCCAATGGGTCTCTGTGTTTCCTTCCCCATCCCCCAATACCCCAGTGTGCCCCTCTCTGGGTTCTCCCTTCTGCTAAGCCTGGCCTAGGAATGTCCAAGGACCACCCGCCCCCCACCCCCAGCCTGGGGCTCGACAGGAAGTGACCCAGCTCTCCCAGCCCAGGAGGCAGAGGCTGGTTCTCCTGAGAAATGAGGGCTATCAAATCTGATTGGTCCAGTTGTCAACTGCCCACAGACAAATACAATAGTCTCCCCCATGGGGGTATCTTCCAAGACTCCTCATGGATGCCTGAGACCATGGTCGGAACTGAGCCCTCTATATACTGTGGTTTTTTCCTGTACATACATGCCTATGATGGAGTTTAATTTATAAATTAGGCATGGTAAGAGATTAACAACAATGATGATAAAATAGGACGATTATAACAATATCCTATATAATAAAAGCCTAATATGCAAATTATCCCCTTGACCGGGAGTTTGACCAGTTCTACTGCTCGCTATGATGTGTGCTGACCACCAGGTGGCAGCGTGGAACATAGTGGGCGTATGTGACACGGCGCTGGCAGCAGGCGGCAGTGGAGGTGCTGCTGGCCCCAGTGAGCTCAGACAAGAGCGGGACCGCAGCAGGATGGTGGAGCAGGTGAGCGGGCGGTGCCAGGCCAAGGCAGGTGTGAGTGGGCCTGATTGCCCCACAGATGGCGACCAGCGGCAGTGGCAGTGGGTGGGGTCACTGTCTGGCTCCCAGATGCTGAGAGGGTCAGGTGGGGGTCCAATGACTCAGGCAGAGGGGAGTGCGTGGGGCCCCGGGGGCCCAGGTGCTGCCCAGGGCCCAGAAGTCAGCTGGGACCTGCCCTTCCACGCCAGACTGATGCTTCAATTGTTGGCCAGGCCTAGGGACCCCACCTGTGCACGAATATCGTGCACCGGGCCTCTAGTACTGTAATATAAATGATGTGACTGTGGTTTCTCTCTCTCTCAAGATATCTTATTGCCCTATACTCACCCTGCTTCCTGTGATGTGAGAGGATACAGTGCCTGCCTATGTGTTGGAGGAAGTGAGGTGAATGACGTGGGCACTGGACTGCGATAGGGTGACTTGAACACAAGCACAGTGATACCTCAACTGCTGATCTTGCAACCTGGCTGGCTACTAAGTGACTAGGCCAGGAAGCATATCTAGGGTGGGTTCGCTGGACAAACAGATAAGCCATGCCCCGGCAGGATGGAGCGGGATAGAGATTTCATCATGCTACTCAGAATGGTGCGCAATTTAAAACTTAGGAATTATTTATTTCTGGAATTTTCCATTTACTATTTTCTGACTGCGGGCAACTGGACCAGTGTTTCCACTGTTTGAAAGCCAAACCGTGGATAAAGGGGGGACTACTGTATTCTTTTCAAGCCTTCAGGGGAGCTTGGGTCCCTAGACACCTTTCTTTAGCCAAGAAATCACTACTTGACCCCAGAGTGGGTGGGAAGGGAAGTCACTTAAGTTTGATGGTGGCAGTGTTGAGGGGCTTGAGATGGATTGAGAAGCCTGAGACACAGGAAGTTTGAGACCAAGGTATTTACTGGGTGAGCCACAGGATGCACCGGGGCTGGGGGCGGGTGCTCAGGTGGGCTTCTTGTCAGCAATGAAGGTGTAGTCGGTGCTGAGGTCCTGCGGGGGGTCTTCCCTTTCCCGGTGGCCATGGCCAGGCAGCTCCCTGTAGGGCAGCCGCTGCAGAGATGCGTAGTGGAGCTCCTGCTCTGGGAGCTGGGCCTGGGCCTGGGCCGGGCACACAGGCTGGCAGGGGTCACAAGGCCTCTCCCATCGTTCCCTGTGAGCTCTCGGCCCACCCCGACTTTCTTACTTCATTACTTCCTCAGCCTCCTTCTTCCTCCCTCCTCCTCCCCCTCCCTCCTCCTCCCCCACCCCTCTCCCTCCTCCTCCCTCTCCTTCCTCCTCCCCCTCCCTCCTCCTCCCCCACCCCTCTCCCTCCTCCTCCCCCTCCTTCCTCCTCCCCCTCCCTCCTCCTCCCCCACCCCTCTCCCTCCTCCTCCCCCTCCTTCCTCCTCCCCCTCCCTCCTCCTCCCCCACCCCTCTCCCTCCTCCTCCCCCTCCTTCCTCCTCCCCCTCCCTCCTCCTCCCCTCTCCCTCCCTCCTCCCCTCTCCCTCCTCCTCCCCCTCCCTCCTCCTCCCCCCCTCTCCTCCTCCCCACCCTCTTTCTCCCCCACCCCTCTCCCTCCTCCTCCCCCTCCTTCCTCCTCCCCCTCCCTCCTCCTCCCCCACCTTCCTCCTCCCCTCTCCCTCCTCCTCCCCCTCCTCCCCCACCCTCCTCCTCCCCCACCCCTCTCCCTCCTCCTCCCCCTCCCTCCTCCTCCCCCACCCTCTTCCTCCCTCCCTCCTCCTCCCCCTCCCTCCCTCCTCTTCCCCGTCCCTCTCCCTCCCCCTCCCCCTCCCTCCTCCTCCCCCACTCTCTTCCTCCCTCCCTCCTCCTCCCCCTCCCTCCCTCCTCTTCCCCCTCCCTCTCCCTCCCCCTCCCCCTCCCTCCTCCTCCCCCACTCTCTTCCTCCCCTCCATCCTCCTCCCCTCTCCCTCCTCCTCTCCCTCTCTCCTCTTCTCCCTCCCTGCCCCCCCCCCCCGCCCCGCAGCCCTCAGCTCGGGTCCTTCCCCTCATTGCCCTTCCTCATGTGTGTCTCACTCTCCCCCGCTCTTACTCTGTCTTGGTGTCCATTTCCTTCCTTCTCTCTGACTTTCTCTTTCACTTTTTGTCTCTCTCATTTCTGCCCTCTCTCTCTCTCTCTCTCTCTCTCTCTCTCTCTTTTCTCCTATTTCCTCTTCCTATATCTGTACCATTTCTTTCCTCTTTTCTACTCATTCTCTTATTTCTCTCTTTTTGCCTCTCTTATTTTCTCACTCACTCACACCCCTGCTTGCTCTCTCTTCTCTCGCCTCCCCCATCTCTGTCTCAGCCCCTCTTGTTGCCCCTCACCCATGACCCTGGCCCCAGACTCACCCAGCTCCTCTCCAGCTTCCTCACTGGAAGAAAGGAAGCAGCTCAGCGTGACCCAACCCTGGAGCCCTGCCCCCTGAGTGCCCCCCCCCCCCCCCCCCCCCCCCGCTGCAGCGGTGGCTCCTCACTGCTGCCTTTCCTGGGGTTCCCACAGCCAAAGCCTGGCCTCTCCATTCAGACAGTCTCCCCCGCCACAGCTTCTCACCTTCCTCCCCAGGGGGTGTCAGGGTTGAGGGGCACCCTGGGAAAGCTGTAGGAAGGGTGTGGGTGGGGGCCACACGGGGCATTGCTGTGGGGCAATGAGGGGGGTCAGGGCAGGCTCACCTCTCCGATGGAGCCGACACAGACAGGCGAACAGAACAGCCACAGCCACAGCCAGGAGCCCCCCCAGCCCCAAGCCCGCATAGAGGTAAAAGGCATCTGGGGAAAAGGGGTGAGTGTGAGCACCCCTTCCCTCTCCAGCTTACCCCACCGCCTGGTTGGCGAGGACCTCAGCGGCTCCTCCAGCAGTTTTAGAGGCAGAAAAGCAGGCCCTCAGGCCCTTCGCCGCCCGGTAACCTGGCCTCCGGCAGAGGCACCGCCCACCATCCCTCTAATCCCTGACCCCTGAGACCGCTCACCCTCGGAGGCTCCCACTGCCACCCCCACTGCGACCCCCCCCCCCAGTCCCTGGCCCGCTTCCCGCTGGCCCTGGCCTGCACACCCCACTCTGCACCTGCTGTGCCTGGGCCCCGGGTGGGCGAGGCTACCTCACCTGATGTGACAGTATCACCAGCTGCCATGAGGCGGGTACGGGAGACTGGTCCGAGGGAGGCAAACTGGCCCCTGCCCAGCGGCCCAGGTGGCCTGGGCGAGTCACGTGCCTCAAGTTCCTCATCTGTCAAGTCCGCCTCTGTCTCAGTCTCCCCAGGCCCAGCAGCCTCGCTCCTGCCCAGCCCCGACCTGGCACTTCCCATCACCCGCTCATCAGCACAGCATGGGGCTGTGGTGCCCTTTCTGTGAGGACCGCTCCCCCCACCCCCCGCCCCCTGCCCTGCTGACGGTGGTGCCTGGGCCTCTCCAGCCCGGCACAGTTCTGGGTTCAGTTCAGGAAGAGCGATGGCGGGGAGGAGCAGGGTGTGGCGTGCGTGTGGGGACCCGTGGAAAGGTGTGTGGGACCGGTGGAAGGGCAGCGGGCAGCGTCCAGCCCTGGCAGCTCAGCAGGGCGGGCAGATCCTGCTGGCGAGGGCAGGAGCCTCTGGGGCCCCTAACTTTCCTTCAGGCTTCCTGCCCGGCAACCACTGGTTCCTGTTTGAGGGCAGAAAGGAGGCCTTGGCCTTTACCCCAGCCGGATGCACTGACCAAGGCGTGGAAACAGCCTCCTGGGCCCAAGAGGAACTGCTGTGTGGGGGTGGGGTGGTGGAGCAGAGGTCCAGGTGGCAGGAGGCCCGAGGGGCCATGAGGGGAGGAGTGGGCTGTTTTTCACTTGGGAGGGATCCGAGATGGAGGCCGGGCAGGACTCCTCTGGGGCCCAGGGAGCCTCAAAGCCATGCTCTCCCGCTCCTCACAGCCTCATCTCACTCTGGGGTGTCTGTCCACTCTCCCTGCCAAGGATCCCTGCTCTCTCCCAGCTCACCCGGAGCCCATGGCCTGCAGGCGGGGGTGGGGGCAGAGGAGGGTGACTCTAGACGTCAGGACAGCCTAGCGGCCTGGGGAAGCAAGTGCTCACCGCAGGCACTCCCACTCCCCTCTGGCTTCAGCTTCTCCCTCAGCCTTGGTGTCTCCCCAGCATCGCTAGAGAGAAGTTGGGCTTTGAGGGTTAGGGTTAGGACATCCTTCCTTTCAGACCCTGGGGCGGAGCACCTGCTCGGCTCCAGCAGTCCTATTGACCCTGCAAGGAGCCAGCGACTTCGCCTTCTCTGGGGCTGCCCTCACCAACTTTCCCAATGCCTTCCCACCTGCCTCCGCTGAAGCGTGACTGTGGGTGGTGTGGACACACCTGGCTCCTGCATCACTTAGAGGGCTCTGGTGGTTGCAGGGTGACTCACTGGTGTCTGGGGCTCTCTCTCTCTCTCTCTCTCTCTCTCTCTCTCTCTCTCTCTCTCTCTCGCAGGGTGTGTGGCTGACTGATTTACAAACTGCAAAGTCAAAGGCAGCCAGACTAAGTCTAATCGGCACTGCTGTTAGATCTAGGGTTGCTGACTGGCTAGTGTTCAGAAGGGAGGGATGGCCGACCGGGTGGACTTCCTGGGGGCGGCAGCATTCTCAGGTGGGGCACGAAGATAAGCAAGGCAGTGGAAGAAGGCCTCCTGGCGCCCTGGGTGGAGTGGGAGGCGTGCTGGAGGACTGCACCCCAGGCCTGAGGAGGCGGAGACTGGGGAGCTCATGTGTAGGCCAGGGCTCAGGAGATCTGGTGCCTGGGTCCATATGCAAATTCAGAAACTTTCTGCTACTTCTCCCTCTCCCCCTCCACAGTGCTCCCCACTGCAGGACAGTAGGACAATATTCAGTTTCATTTTAAAAAATATTTATTATTAAAAAGTTTAAATAGAGAAAAATGGGAAGAATTGAACAGTGAACATATCCCTACCACCTAGATTCTACAATTAGCGTTTTTCTACATTTGCTTTATCACTTATTATTCATCTCATTATTGGATACCTTTCAAAGTTGCAAACATCAGTACATTTCATCTCTAACCTCTTTGCCATGTTTATCATTGACTGGAGTTCAGTGTCTGTTTCTCCATTTCTTTTTTGGAGGGCCAGGGAGGCGACGTTCGCATGCAGTGAAGTATACAAATCTGAAGCCAGCACTTAGCTTTTCAACTGTCTCGTGCTCAAGGCTCTGAAGCCAGACTACCTGGGTTTCAAATCCTGACTCTGCCGTTACTGTGTGACCTTCCTCTCTGTGCCTCTGACAGGATTTTTGTCAGGATTAAAATAATTATTATATATAAAGTGTATAGATCTGTGGCAGGCACATGCTAAGTGCTATTTGCCTGTATATATATTTAAATCTATTTTTATTGATTTCAGAGAGGAAGAGAGAGGTAGAAACATCAATGATGAGAGAGAATCCTTGATTGGCTGCCTCCTGAATGTTGTACCGAGCCCACAACCCTTGACTGGAATTGAACCTGGGACCCTTCTGTCCGCAGGCCGACGCTCTATCCACTGAGCCAAACCGGCTAGGGCCCTATTAGCTATATTACTGTTATTATCCAAACACACACACATGCCCTTGAGAAGGGGAGATGATGTGCAACCACCTCTAACTTCCTCGGGCCCGGCCTTTCCCTCAACCCTTACCGCACTGTCTACCATAGCATTCATTTGATCAGTGCTGCTTGGTTTTGCTTACTCATTCGTTTGTCATTTCTTCATAACATTTAGTCAGCACCTGCTCAATGGCTAGGACTCCTTCTGGGTGCCAAGCTCTTTGGGAGGTGCCTTTCGGCTCTTCTGTGCACTCTGGAGCCAGGGAGGTGATGCTCCCCTTCCCTCCTCAGCGAGGCAGGAGTCGGTGGTGAGGCAGCCCCCCTCAGCCGCCGTCCTGCCATGCAGCCAGTTCTGGGAGCTGGGGGGGAACATGGGAATGGAGGTCAGCCCAATGCAGGGATAGCTCTTCTCAGGGACATCTATCCCTCAAGACCCCCGTTCTGGACCTCAGGGTTGGGGTGCAGCCCTCTGTGCAGCACCCGCTTCTGGGGTGCAGAGGGCTGCAGGCTGTGCTGGGTATCGCGAGTTTTGTGTTCTCGTTGCAGCTTTGCTGCCAGGCTTTCGGCAAGCCACCTGCCCTGCTCGGGCCGCGCTTCCCTCCCTACTGAGCCAGGAGACCTCTAAGACACCATCCAGATCTACCCTGAAAGCCTGCCTCCTCGCCTCCACTCCTTCCCCAGTTCAAGGAACCCAGGCATCCAGCTGCCCCACCCCAGCTCTGGGTAAACAGGAAGCTGGGTGAGGGGAACAGGGGTGTGTGGAAAGTCCCAGCCAGGTGTGTGGGTCTATGGGGAGGGGGTAGCCCCACCCCTGAGATATGAAAGCCCCCCTGCCCTGGCCCTGGCTTAGTCTCAATGGGGCCCCTGGGGCTGGAGGGCTGGGGGAGGAGGCCCCAGGGGAAGGGCTGCCTCCTGCTGGCTGTGGCAGGAGCCGCCTCCCTGGTGACCCTGCTACTGGCTGTGCCCATCACTGTGCTGGCCGTGCAGGTCGTGGCGCCCCCGAAGCCAGGGCTGGTGAGTGGCTGCAGCCAGTGCCGAGGGCGTTGTGCTGCTCATACTCACGTACTGCTGGCTATGCCGGGTCCCTGTGTCACCTGCTCAGCTGGTCTGTCTGGCCCTCCTCTGTGCTGGTTCTTTCCCATGTTCCTTGATGCTGCTGCCTCCTGATGTCTCCAAGCCCCTTCCTAGTTGTCTGTCTGTCTCCTTCCTCTTCACAACACATACTCAGCTCCTGTCGCTCTGCCCAAGTTTATCTGCCTGGCTTGCTCTCCCCTCCAGGGAGATGGGTGTTGGCTGGGAGGCTGGGTCTACATTGGGAGGGTGGGGTCGGTATCTGCTACGACTGACCTCTGGGCACTGTGACCCTCCCTTCCCGTCCAGGTGGCAGAGCCCCCTGACCCTGGGGCACAAGCACAGGCCCAGCAGCGACTGGGTAAGAGCAGATGTCTCCCCTCCCGCTCCAGCTCCCCAGGGACTCCTCGCCCCCAACCATCTGCACCCCCAGATACACTCTGCTCTTCCTCCGGGAATCCAGGGCCTCGTCCCTGGCCCTGGCGCCCAGCCCTCTCGGGGGACCAGGCGTGGTGGCCACCCTGCCCCAATCCTGGGCTCTTCGCCCTTTCCAGGGTCCCAGGAGCTGCCGGAGCAGGACGCAGAAACCGACCCCAACTCCGGGCCCCCGGCGGCCCACCTCATAGGTAAGGACCTCATAAACCTGCCCAGCCCGGCACCTGCTTGCGGCGGGGAGAGCCCAGTGTTCCGCCGGGCGGTGCGCCAGTTCCCACGGCCTCAGCGCCCTCGCTCCTAAAGAGTCCCCTTCCGCCCGCGCCCCGCGCCCCCATCCGCACCCGTCGCAGAGGCCGGGCCATGGCCCCGGCCCGGCCCCTGCCCGCCCTCCGGGAGTCCCGGGCGGCGGCGCCCCCCGGGGATGGGGGACGCGACCCGAGAGCCGCCCTCTCTCCGCAGGCGCCTGGACGCAGGGCCGCGGGCTGGGCTGGGAGGCGGCGAAGGAGGAGGCGTTTGTGCGGAGCGGCGCGCAGTTCGGCGCCGCGGGGCTGACGCTGCCGCGGGACGGCCTCTACTACCTCTACTGCCACGTGGGCTTCCGCGGCCGGACGCCCCCCGCGGACCGCGACCCCCTCGCCCGCGGGCTCACGCTGCAGAGCCGGCTGTACCGGGCGGGCGGTGCCTACGGCCGCGGGGCCCCCGAGCTGCTGCTGGAGGGCGCGGAGACCGTGCGCCCCGCGCTGGACGCGGCCGGGAGGCTCTGGTACGCGAGCGTGGGCTTCGGCGGTCTGGCGCGGCTGCGGCGGGGCGAGCGCGTGTTCGTCAACATCAGCCACCCCGACCTGGTGGACTCCCGCCGCGGGAAGACCTTCTTCGGGGCGGTGATGGTGGGCTGACGCCGCCGCCGGAGGGAGGGGCTGCCGGCCCAGGGGGACCAGGTGCCGGCCCCCCGAGGATGGGAGAGGAGCGGGGACGGGCGGCTGCTGTGAGCGGACAATAAAGAGCGCCGCCGGCAAGGCGAGCCCACGTGTCTGGTCCGCGCGCGGTTGCTTAGGGAGCCTCTGCGTTTCTCTGGACGCTCGCAACCAGTCGGGACTCCCCCGGCGGCCGGGCCCATCCGCGGCCTGGGTCTGCGGGTCCCCCCACTCTCTGCCTGAATGGCCTTGCCCCAGCATTGGCCCGGTTGGAGGGTAGAAGGAAGGGGATCTCCTCAAACCCCAAAGCATCTCCAAGCACCCTGATTCTCAGAGCCGCATGTCCTCCCTCCCAACCCCCCCCCCCCCCCCCCCCGCCACACACACACAGCTTTCTTCTCTTGGGTCCCTCCCAGCAGTGAGAGCGGGGTCATTGCTGGAAAAGGCGAGCACACGCAGAAAGGCCCCGCGCAAGGGCAGCCCTGCCAATGCTGAAGAGCAGAGGAGCAGCCGATGCTGGGGAGCAGCTGATCCTGGGGAGCAGCCGGAGAGGCCCCGGCAGGACTGCCCCAGGGCCGCTCGCCTCCAACAGCTCCTGGGCTGCAGGGAGGAGGCTGAGGAGAGAGCTGGGAGGGTGTTGAGAGAGAGAGATGGCTTGGGATGGTGTCTGGGGATGCCATGGAGAACCCGAGGAGGAGGAGAGGAGGAAAGGATGATGCCTTCTGCGGGGGATGGAAAGTTCTCACTTCTCTATCGCACTTCAGGTCCCCTTCCCGGAGTGGGCAAGTGTGGGGGCCTGGGGTGAGTAACAGCAGCCCTCTCACCCCATGACTGACTTTCAGCCCCAGAGTGGGGAGGCGGAGGGGGACTCAAGGCCCTATCTAGGTCACCCCAGTGGGTCGCCCGACCCTGCGCACACCGCACAAGGTTTTCCCTGCCTGCTGTCGCCTGTATTTCATTTCTTCACTCTACTACTCATTTCCCCTTTTGAACAGGATTTTTTCTCTTAGAAAATATCGTAGATCAAACAAAACATTTTAAAGTCCCTTGATGTCAAGGTGTCAGTGTCTTCCTTGGACCTAGCATGCCCCTCAGAATGGGGGTACGGCTGGAGACATGCTTTCCTATACGAGTTTATAGTCAGCTCAGTATTTGTGCCGATTTTCAGGTCGAAGCATTAGGAAAGGACCAGTTGAGATATTACTAACATATACGAGTTTCAGGGATTAGGTCAGTTCAGTTAAACAGTTGTCTCTCATTTTAGGAGGCCATGATGCAGTGGCTCCCAAAATTACTGGTAGGCCTCTGGTGCAAATAACCAGGTATTTACAAACGCCTCTCCATGGAAACAAAAGAAAACAATGTGTAAAGATTGGCGCTGTCTGTCAGCCCATCCCTGAGCTCTGAAGGCAGCCAGCGAGAAGGTTTCTAGATGTCTGGCCCGAGTCGCCTTCCGACAGAGCTGCGGAGGTTGGACAGAGCTGCGGAGGTTGGACAGAGCTGCTGAGTTTGGACAGAGCTGCGGAGGTTGACCATCCTGCTCTGCAGTTTGAATGTCTCTGGTGGTCTTGCCTCCACAGGCACAAGGCTGTCTGTGGATGAGCTGCTGGAATTTCTCTGACGGTTACATCACATCGTCCGCTTTAGCGGGTATGACTTTGGGAAAGGGTAGTTTTAGTTCTCAAGGGTGACAAATCAAAGGATGCGAGAAAGACGGGAAGTGTTAGTTTGGAGACGCATAGCCAGATGTTAGAGGAAACTAGAAGAATTCAAGATCTGGTCCAGTTTAGCTGTATGAACAAAACCTCCAAAGAACCGGTTTAACTCAGTGGTGAGAGCGTTGCCCTGAGGACTGAAGGGTCCCGGGTCCGATTGTGGTCAAGGGCACAGGTGAGGATTAACAGTAACGCCAAAAAAAGATAATGAACAGCACTAGAATCTAATATCCAGAAAGGTGTATTAAACAATTATGCTCTCTAAAATAACCCTCATTTTTACCAAATATAGCCAAGACCAATTTGTTTGTGAAATAAATCTAGTTTCAATCAAGTTGGCTTGTTATTTACATAGAAATAGCAAGAATGGTAAGTAACCATATAGGCTTTTAAAAATCTGCTTTACCCGGCCGGTGTTGCTCAGTGGTCACGGTTCAATTTCTGGTTATGGGCTCGATCCCCATGGGGGACATGCAGGAGGCAGCCAATCAATGATTCTCTCTCATCATTGATGTTTCCATCTCTCCCTCTCTCTTTCTCTCTAAAATAAATAAAAAAATTTTTTTTAAATATCTGCTTCTCTAGAATTTGTCATAAGGAATCTTCATAAGGAACTTTAAAGGCCCCTGAGGCCAGAAAAGCCAAGGCAAGGACTTGTCATCAGACAAACCTATAGGTTTGGCGAGTTCCTCTCTTCTTGAGGTCCCAAGAGTAACTGAGGCCCTGCACCTGCCAGGAAGTGGCCTTCGTCACTCATCTGATAAGGCTTCCGAGACGCTGCAAGCAGGGTCTGGCTGGTGGTGCCAACGGTTTCATTGGCTTCCATAAGTCACTCCTAATCCCTTGAAGCTGTCTGCTCATATCTTAATCTATGTACGTCTCTCTCAAAGGACATTCCACTGAAAGCCTTGGTAACATAACCACTTTCCAAATGTGTCCTCTGACAAGAACAGATTCTTATTAACGTATGCAAATAACAATGTTGCCATGAAAATAAGAATACTCACTGATTTCTGAATCCTGGAGGAATCAAGTAGGTAGAAAAGGGTCAATGTTTCAATTCTGCTTACAAAGGTATAATTGCTCTAATTCGTAGGTTGCTAAAGAAAAAATGTTTATGTCTAGAAAAACAAAATAGTAAAGCAGCAATATTTCAAATAAAAAGTCATAAAAATTGTAATCATTCACTCCCAGGTTATTAATTCTTGTTGGTCTTGCTCTTTTTGTTAACTTTGAAGAATACAGATTTTTTAAAATATATTTTTATTGATTTCAGAGAGGAAGGGAAAGGGAGAGAGAGATAGAAACATCAATGATGACAGAGAATCATTGATCGGCTGCCTCCTGCAGGACCCCCATTGGGGACCGAGCCCAAGTCCCAGGTATGTGCCCTTGACGGAATCAAACCTTGGACCCTTCAGTCCGCAGGCTGACATTCTGTCCACTGAGCCAAATTGGCTAGGGCTCCAGTTTTTCTTTAGAGTTCTGCAAATCCTCATCCAGTCCTAAGGTATAATCTAACAGTTAAACAGAAATATGTATTTTAGAGGAAGTGTCAGAGTCCTCTACATGAATCTCTCTGAAGATGAAACATATTTGCAAAAAAAATCAGAGTAAGATGGTGACTCTGTAAATGACAGAGTTAGAATGATGTGGTTAAAGATCTGATCACAATGCAATTGACAAAGAAATTTGCTTTTCTCTGCAACACATTTTGAGATCACTAGAATTACAAGTGAAAACATTATATCAGGATATTGTAGATTCCTAGAATTTTAATACAATTTCTATAACATTTATTTTAATAATGATATTACATACAAGTATAACATTATTATTGTTTCTTATTTGACAATGCTTCCCATATAATTTTAGCAACTCAAATAGACCTAATTTGTTTATTTTCCTCCTCCTTTTGTTTTTAATTATGTTAATTGACTTCAGAGAGAAGAAGGGAGAGAGAGAAACATCAAAGATGAGAATCATTAATCTGCTGCCTCCTGCATTCCCCCACTGGGGACCGAGCCCCCAACCTGGGCATGCGCCCTGACGGGGAACCGAACCCAGACCTCCTGGTTCACGCGTGGACACTCAAGCACTGAGCCACCGGCCGGGCTGCTTTCCTCCTTCTATAAAGGGAGAGGGGGGCATCCTTTAGAAGGCGTCATGGATTTTCCTTAAAAATCTCAAAAGTTATCTTTAGGTTAAGAAAGAAAGGATACCAATTTTTTAATTTTGGGAAGTTGGTCAAACATTTCAAAAGTTTAGAAGTAATTGGTCAACTTTCTGAGGGAGTCGCGGGGCGGGCGCTGGGTCCCGCGCTCGCTGCTGGTGTTGGCCGCCATCGACTCGGGACTCCCCGGGAGGGCCAAGGCTGAAGACAGAGGGACACTTCTCCGCCCGACAAACGGACGGACGGACGGGGCGGCTCTGGTGGAGCCGGTGTCGTCCGGTCCCTCAGCGTCACTGCAGCGGCGCCGTTTTACCCAAACCGTGATGTGTCCTGGGCCTCCTTCGTGCTCGCCACCGCGGCCCCCCAGCTCCGCCGGGCGCCCCGGGAGAAGCGGCGCTGCCTCCGCTCGCGGGCATGGCACTGGCCCAGAGGACGGCGGTGGTGGAGCCCAGCAGGCCACGCAGGCAGGAGAGAGAAAGCCCGGCCAGGGAATGGCTCATCCGCTCCTGCCCAATGCGCAGCCCGCTGAGCACCGGAGGGGGAGCGAGCGCGGCAGCCGGCGCTGCGGGGCGGGCGGCTGACTCCTCAGGGAGCAGGCTCTGGCTGCCGCGGTGCCTGGTCTCCAACAGGCCTTTGGTTGGCACCCCAGGTCTCCGGGCCCGTGTGGACCCCTAATGGTGCGGCCGGGCCTGTTCTCATGGTTTACAAAGCCCCGCTGAAGCTGTTCCCGCAGGAGAGCCGCACTGGCTGGCTAGCCCGCAGCTCCTGTGTTGAGTAACACTGGCTAACCGGCACATGCCAATCTGTCATAGCTTTGGTTGTTAATTTAAAACGACAAAAAATATTAAAATGATTCTTTCAAAGTAATAAATAAATAATAAAAATAATGGTCAAATAGGATCATAGGTCCCCGTCAAACAACACCCGGTTATGTTTAATCATTGTGACGATTAAAGACTTCACAGGCAAATACAGAAAGTTAAATATTTGTTAACAAAATTTAGCTCTTTTAATATTAAGAAGACTATTTACCCAAGCAATTAAAGACCTGATGTGAAATAATTTTAATGAAACACAGAATATTTGTTTTCTTTTTATAATTTATTAAGAATATACCAATATCCTGACTCAGTGGTTGAGCATCGACCTATGAACCAGGAGGTCACAGTTCAGTTCCGGTCAGGGCACATGCCGGGGTTGTGGGGGGCGTGCAGGAGGCAGTCAATCAACATTCTCTCTCATCATTGATGTTTCTATCTCTCTCCCTCACCCTTCCTCTCTGAAATCAATAAAAATAAAATTTAAAAAAGAGTTTACCAATAGTATAGAAAAACTTTGTCCTTTTAACAGAGAAAACTAAATTCTAATTTTTGATATTTAAATTTATTTACTTAATTAAACCCTTTTTTGTTATTGTTAATCCTCACCCGAGGATATTTTTCCATTGATTTTTAAAGAGAGTGGCAAGGGAGGGAGGCATGGGGAGAGTCAGAGAAACAACCACGTGAGAGAGACACATCAATAGGTTGCCTCCCTCCCGCGCCCTGAGCCTGCAGCTGAAGTATGTGCCCTTGACCAGAATCAAACCCACGACTCTTCAGTCCATGGGTCAATATTTTAACCACTGAGCAAACCGGCTAGGGCTCAATTAACCTAGTTTTAATCTTATTTAGCTTGACCACACATAAAATTCTTTTCTCAAGATTCCTTTTCCACAAACCTTTCACAACTTTCCTGTCCCTCTTAACTTGTCACTTCTCACTCATTCCGAAATAACTAACTTTATTTTTTAAACTTTTAAAAAATATATTTTTATTGATTTTAGAGAAGAAGGGAGAGAGAGAGATAGATCGGCTGTCTCTAGCATGCACCCTTCTGGGGACTGAGTCCCCAACCGGGCATGTGCCCTTGATCAGAATCGAACCCAGGACCCTTCAGTCTGTAGGCCGACTCTCTATCCACCAAGCCAAACTGACTAGGGCTAACCAACTTATTTTAGGACAAACCATTTTCTTTTAATTCTCTCAAAAATGCATTTCCAGCCCTGGCTGGGTTTCTCAGTGGTTAGAGCGTTGGCCCTCGGACCCAAGAATCTCCCTTTGATTCCAGGTCAAGGGCACGTTCCAGGTTCCATCCCGGGCAGTTGGGGTGCGTGCAGGAGGCAACCAATTGATGTTTCTCTCTTTCTTCCCTCCCTCCCTCCCACTCTCTTTAAAAATCAATGGGAAAGCCCTAACCGGTTTGGCTCAGTGGATAGAGCGTCGGCCTGCGGACTGAGAGGTCCCGGGTTCGATTCCGGTCAAGGGCATGTACCTTGGTTGCAGGCACATCCCCAGTGGGGGGTGTGCAGAAGGCAGCTGATCGATGTTTCTCTCTCATGGATGTTTCTGGCTCTCTGTCCCTCTCCCTTCTCTGTAAAAAATCAATAAAATATATTTTTTTAAAAAAAATCAATGGGAAAAATATCCTTGGGAGAGGTTTAAGGAAAAAAGTGCATTTCCATACCTTATAGTTTCTTTTCCTGAAAACACATATTATTTCCTTCCATATTAATTATAATCCTTTTATTTTCTGTAAAAAAATCTTTATTGTTGAAACTATTACATATGTCTCCTTTCACCCCCCATTGACTTCATATTAATTTGAATTCTTAACCCTTAGAAACCTTAATTTCTAATGACAACTGAAAACTAAGCAATTAGTATGCTTTAGATTGGCAAATTTGTGAATATATTTCATAACCTCTAGAAACAGTTTCTTTTACTGGCAAATATATTTCATAATTTTTAGTGTTTTTTTTTTTTAATTGATTTTTAGAAAGAGGAAGGGAGGGAGGGAGGGAGGTAGAGAGAGAGAAACACCCACATCAGAAACATTGATGGGTTGTCTCCCACATGCGGCCTGACCAGGGATCAAACCCACCACCTTTTGGTGTACGGACAATGCTCCAACCAACTGAGCCACACTGGCCAGGGCGATAGTTCATAAGTTTTAGGTACATATGCTTCCTCAAGTATGAAACATGTCCATTAACAGATCCAAATTTATGTTTTAGTTTATCTGTAATAAGAAGTCAAAAGTAGATAAACTTAGACTTGTTTAACAATTGATGTTTTAGTATTTTATTTTTTTGGGAAATGATCTAGATACTCAATGAATTTAACTTGACTCATCATTTAACTTAAGTTGGCAAAACTCTGGGATACAAGTTACTAAAAGATTTTTTTAAAATATACTTTTTATTGAATTTTTAGAGGGAGAGGAAGGTAGAGAGATGGAGAGATAGAAACATTGATTAGAGAGAAACATCATCGATCTGCTGCCTCCTGCATGCCCCCCACAGGGGATCGAGCCCAAAAGCTGGGCATGGGCCCTGACCAGTAATTGGACCTGTGGCCTCTTGGTTCCTGGCTCAATGCTGAACCTCTGAGCTACACCAGCCAGGCCCAAAGATTCTGATGAACTATCTCAGTAAACATACCATAAAACGTAAGTGTCGCTGAAAAGCTCCCTTACTCGTGTATCCACTGTTCTCAGTGACTGTGGGTCCTCACGGACATTTCATTGTACCAAGTTGCTTTTCTTGCTGACAGATTCTGCAACAGAGACAGCGGGGACCTACCCTGGCCTGGCGAACCTGCTGACTAGGGAGCCCAGGTAGATGAGTGTTACCTATAGCCCTAAGGGTCTGCCGGTGTCACCAAACCAAACCGAAACCAGCTCTCCCACAAAGTATGCTCCCACAGCCCTCTGTCCTGAGGAAGCATGTGGATTAGTTTCTATTATATTTTTGAGAAATTGTATGTAAGTGCTTAATTTCTTTCAGCCAATTAAGCAGACTTTTCCAAATTAGCAATATTATCTCGGGGTAGAAACTTCCACACGCCATACATGAACACACAGACAGATGCAAACGGAGGCCTGATACTTTTGTTTTTAAAATTTCAGCCATGAGTTAGTAAAATAAGGCAAAACCCCACTAATTGATAAGTTTATTCAGATGGCTAAGAACTTTTCTTATTATATTTGTGAATAAGACAGTTAAGACTTGTATTTGTCCTTGGCAAGGAATCTTGGAGTCAGAGCATCAGTTTGTGCTTTTTAAAGAAATGCTCATTTCCCTTTTTATCCTTCAGCCTTAGGAATCGGAGGTAGAGACAGGTGGGCACTGAGCTGCTTCCAGAGCTGCATCTCTGGTTTCCCAAAGATTTGTAAGATAAGGACAGTTGCTCTCAATACCCAAAGAGTTGGGTTTTAAGTTATGTTACATCAGAGGTTGATCTACCCATCCAAATACATCATTCCCAATTTGCTTCTTTCCCTCTGGGTACATAGTTTTATTTTTGTTTAGAGGAGGAGGCTTTTAAAAAATTCCCAACAAGGTTTGAATCTTTAGCTTCCAATTTTGCCAAATTTCTGACCATAGAGTCATTAAGTTCTTTGAAATATCAGGTTTCTTGCGGGGGGGTGGGGGGGTGGGGGAGCAGTGGGTAGAATCAGGAAGAAAAGCTAAAGTACCCGCTTAGATGGTCAAGCTTCTTTAGGATCCTTTTAGAACTGCTTTTAAAATCAATTTGTCTTTTTTTTTGTTTGTTTGTTAATCCTCACCTGAGGATATTTTTTCCATTGATTTTTAGAGAGACTGGAAGGGAAGGAGGGAGGGAGAGGGGAGAGAGAGAGAGAGAGAGAGAGAGAGAGAGAGAGAGAGAGAGAGAGAGAGAGAGACTTAATTGATTGCCTCCTGCACGTACCTGGACCAACCCAGGTATGTGCCCTTGACCAGGAATCGAACCCGTGACCCTTCAGTGCGTGGGCTGACTCTCTAACCACTGAACAGTACCATCCAGGACAAAATCAATTTGTCTTTTAGATTAGAAGCTTCTGCATATCAATCAAAGAATTCATTCCAGTATCCCCAAGAGGTTTGAAATTCTCTCTCTAAGGGAGGCCCTTGAGGTGGCTTAAAGTTTTCTCTTAATGGCTATTAGAGTTTTAAGTCATTTTGGCTAAGTTGGTCTATTTTGTGTCAAAAAGCACATGAGAAGGGACAAAAATGTTTGTATATATAACTGGCTAGCTAGAGTTCCTGAGGGAGAAGCTTTGGGAATATTTTAGAGGTCCCATGTTAAAGGTAAGTTCCCCTGAAAGCTGTCGCGGTTGGACAAGAAGACAAGGAGATGTTGTCTATCCTTGCATCATTTCATTTCTTAGAGGCCTCTAAATTCCGACTGAAAAATGCTTCTCATTCAGGTTGTTTAACATTCCTAAGATGTAATTAATTTTGGAATTTCAAAAGATCTCTAAAGTGGCCACTGCAGTTCTAAGTTGTATTTGAGGTCCATTGGGATAATGATTTAATAGAGAATAAATCCTAAGTTTTGAACATGTATATAGCTGGTGTTCCAGATGGGGTTGTCCTTCTTTTGCAGATTGAGACAGAGGACATCCCATCACAAACACCAGTGTCAGGGGACCCAAGATTAAAAGTTCTGAACCTCAACCAGAGGGCGTGACACTGTTACAACAATCTGGTTATTATTTAACCTGAACGGAGGAAAGGGAAGACCAGACATCCATGTAGACAGTTTTGCCAGGAAGCTGTAGTTTAACGCTCTCCAAGTGTGTTCCCACTGATGATGGGGGAAGGAACTGGACACGTGCCCAGTAAGGCCTGAGTGTTGTGGGAAGGTGCTGACTTGTCTGTCAGCCACACCAGGGAACAGGTAATTGGCCAGAACAGGCATGGCCACTGCAAGGGTGAGAAGTCTGAATATTTAAACTTCTGAACAAAGGGCATTCTCCCTCATGGCTCTTGGTCTTTGGCCCTCAGGCCCTCTTGGGACGCCTGCATTCACCCGCATGGCCTACAGCCGTGTGGACTCTGCACAACGGAGGAACTGAGGAACGGACTTTAATTAGCTTGAGGCTGAACTGGACCCAACATGGGCGGAAGCTCTGGACACTGGCCCTCCTCTCGGCTCTGCTGGATCCCCAGCGCACCTCTTTCAGGACTGGGTTAAGGGCAGGGGACTTCACAACCTGAGGAATGTAACTCCACGCCAGTAAAAACACTCATTCTCCCATGCAAATCTTAGAAAGTTCTAGAGACATTGTAAGAACCCCACTACCACCGTGCGGAAGGAATTTGACTCTCTGGTAACAGAAGGAGAGTCACAACCTCGAGGACTCACCACTGGACTCCCAGAGCTGACATGGAGATGACACAGCACAAAGGGCAAGCACACGCCTTGTTCAACCCAGGGCAGCACAGGTTAAAGCAAAGCGTTCTTCGGGTCCCCGGCTGCCACCACAAACGCAGACTGAGCGCAGTTGCATCACGAGGCTTTGGCTGGTAATAACCAGTGAAGGTTTATCAGAAGGTCCTAGGCTTACAAACTGGAAACACCGCAGGCAAGACGCAGAGTGTTCAGAGGAAGAAAGCAAGCTGAGGGCTTTTATCGGAAACAGTACTTTCTTGAGAAGAAACAGCTCCGCATGCTCAGCCTCAGGATTGGTCCCAGATAGTAATTCTCAAGATGACCGGCAGTCTGTCCGCTGGATGCCAGGTGGTCTGGCTACATGGACATTCGCTCCTTCGTCCTTCAGGGGCTCAACAGATGGTCTGATGTACATCTAGATATTGACACAGGACTGGGAAATTCAAAAGTTTAAGTTCCAAGACTGGTTAAAGCAAGAATAAAATTGTTTCCTCCGGCCTCAACCTACTTGATTTTAATAATTTAGCTGCTTGACTATAGTGACATTTTATTTATTTGTGCTATTCCTCAGTGGCAGGGAGGAAACCCAACTTCAGAGCCCAGTGAGAGCTCCTGTTCTCTGGGCCTCCATTTCTGACTTCACATGTGTTTGTGACTCTGGGTCCAGAAGAGCCTCCTGGGGGTGGAAGGTGCTTTTCTATTTCCAAGTACCCCACCTCACAGCTGTCCCCTCATCATTTGCCAAAAAAAATCAGGGAGACTAAGCTGGCGTGTGGACCCGTCACCCACATCTTATTGCTAGCTTTTTACTTTCTTTTTTCTCTTCAGTCCTATCCACTGAGAGGTGGAGGGGATAGAATGGCTGGGGCTGAATAAAAGGGAAAAGCCAGGATTCACCGTGTGCTCCTGGTCAAGTGCTGTGCTGGGCATCGAGGCAGCTATTCTCCGGTGGCTGCGTCCGTGGTGGGCATTCCTCTCTCCATTTGACGGATGAGGTCAGTGACTGGTTCAGGTGGCCAGGTGGGCCAGGTGGGCTGGAGCCCCCAGGGGGATGTGGAGTCCTGATGCCTGAATGGCTGGAAGCCCTTGGCTGTGACTCAGGTGCCTGAGAGTGTGGCTCCTCCCGGTTCTCTCACAACAGCCAGAAGCCTCTCCTGAGCACCTGAGCTCAGGACTTCCCCTCTCCCACTGGAATTCCCAGGGCTGGAAATTCCCAGGCCTGAGGCGGAGGCGATTAGGTTGGGCTGCAGGTTCCTATGGGTGGGGCTGTCTGGCTGAGCTCTGTGTTATGTGGGGTCTCCTGAGCCCCAGCAGACCAGGGAATTAGGACTGGGTCCAGGTACCCCAAGCCCTGTGCAGAAAGGACTTCAGGGAGCAGGCTGCACGCCCAATGCAGAGTTAATTCCAAGAAAGAGACCGAGTAGCTTTTCTAAGCACACTTTATTTCTCGCCACTGACCAGTAGGGCGGTTACAGGCACAGCTCCCCTGGGGAGCAGAGGTTCGGCGATGTAGCGACATTCAGTCACTAAATCAACATTATTTAGACACCTTGATCAGATCAATCTTTTTTAAAAACACAAGCTAAGGGAGACACCGAGACCAGGAGGCCAAGTATGAAGAGCCTAGAGTTCAGCTCCATTTTCACGGAAAACATGTCTGAGCCCAGGCAGCCCTTGCATTGGGTCTCCCTGGACACCTGACCTCCCGAATAAATACTTTTATTAGCAAATAAATAAATAATAAATAAATAATAAATAATCACAAGTGCAAACATAAATAGAGGAGCTGGCCCTCTGGGCGCTCTGTCTCAGGGAAGCTTCCAGGAACATTTGAAGAAAGGAGGGCCTGAGGCCCTTACGTCAATTTGTAGGTAAGATCTTCTCAAGCGTGCTCTGAAGTGTCTGGCCAGAATGAAAGCTTCCCAGACCCCAGCCCAGGTGTCCCAGGCTGCATTCAGGCATCCAAACTTGCATTTTGAATGCTTGGAAGTGGCCGGTGCCCCATTGTCCAGGCCACACCACAGTGCATCCTAGGTTTCTGAGTGTAGTTTAAAGTTTTAAGCTCGGAGCCCAGCCCTGAGCCCCTAATCCCCTTTCTAACCCAGAAGGGGATGGAGTGGTCTGAAGGAGTGGGTAACACAGGGATTGAGGTGGACAAGAATGGACAGCCTGCTCCTTCACAGGGCAGCGATCCCAAAGTAGACCTGCCCGGACTCTGAAAAATCGAGATAGTCAGGCAGGTTGATCTCGGCACTGAGCCGATCACCCTTGTCCAGCTGGAAGACCCCTCCCAGGTAGATGGGCTCGTACCAGGGCATGGCCTCAGTCCCCTCTGGGGTCTCCCGCTGGCAGGGGCTCTTGATGGCATAGAGGAGGTTGATCTTCACCTTGTAGGAGACGGCAAAGCGGCTGACGGTGTGGGTGAGCAGGAGGGGGGTGTGAGGGCAGCCTTTGCCCTTGAAGAGGACTTGGGAGTAGATCAGGTACAGCCCATTCAATGGCACCACCAGCTGGTTGTCTGTCAGGTTGACACCATTGGCCAAGAGTGCATTGGCCACCTTGCTCTGCCACTGCAGCTGCCCCACAGTTTGCTGGTTTGCTGGAGGGAGGGAGAGGGGAGTCAGGGTGACCCTGTCAGTTCCACTCCCACATCCTGGCCCTCGAGTCCTGCCCACCCCCCACATCCTGTTCCTGTCCCCTCTGTCTTCCCTTATCCCATCTGCCCATGAGGTTCTGAGTATTCCCCTGAAGCCTGTGGTGCTTCTCCTCCCACACATTGAATTCAGTGAGTTCTTCTCACAGGGTCTCCAAGGACTGTTTACCCTCAGCCTGGGCTCAGCTCTCAAACCCTAGCCCTCCACAGCCCACCTGCTTCTACATCCCCCAGACCATCCTCAGAACTCTTACCTACAACATGGGCCACAGGCTTGTCACCTGGGGTTCGAGAAGATAATCCTGAGGAGGAAAGAGGAAAGAAAAAGGTGAAACCCTTAAGTTTCCCCAAAAATAGCCTGCTACTTTGACTTCCATTCCTCATCCCTCCACCCCCAGGTGTAAATTTTCCCGCTGCTACCATCCGAGGACTAACACCAACTCCACCCAAACCCAGAAGTAGGAGAGAGGCTAGGCGACACTCACCGAGGGTCTGGGCCAGCGGGAGGCCGCCCATGGGGAACTGCTGGGGAGAAGGAGGAGGATTAGCATCAGAGTAGGCCACTCCCAGGGAGAAACAGTGGCTGCTTAGCTAGTGTGTACTCCCTGCCTGATGTGTCTAGTTTTCTCTCATCCATCTATTCATTCACTCACCCATCCATTCGACAATCTTTTGTTGAGTGCTTTCCATGAGGCAGACACCCTATCTTCATCTTTCCTTATTTCTCCTTCCTTCACCTCATCTCTTTCATGCCTTCCATCTCTGTTGATCTCCGCATCTTTATTCTTATCACTTGTTTGCTCCCTTGCTCTCTACTCATGCCCCACATCCCTCTACACATCCCTCTTGATATGTGTTGGTCTGCTTGCTCATCCATTCACTCAGCACGTGTTTAGTGAGCACCTTCTAGGGAACAGGTCCTCTCTCTCCAACCTTCTCTAGCACTGATCTCTCCACTTCTCTTTCTGCCTCCCCGTCTTTCTCCAGTGTTCCCTCTCCACCTCTCCCCCTATTTCTCCCCCATTTCTCTCCTGGTGGCAGTGGGGGAGGGGGCCGAGGCTGGTGAGGCACTCACCTCTTCCCTCTGGGGGCCGATCACCCCCAAGTGCAGCAGGCAGAAGAGTGTGGTGGCTCCTGCCACGAGGAGGAAGGAGAAGAGGCTGAGGCACAAGCACCGTCTGGAGCCCTGGGGGCCCCCTGCCTTCTTGGGGATCGCCTCCTCCGCCAGCTCCACGTCGCGGATCATGCTTTCAGTGCTCATGCTGTGTCTCCCAGAGGCTCAGGGCGGCTGCGGGAGGGTGTCGGCGGGAGAGCGCTGCCTGCTGCTTCTCTGGGGGCTGAGTGGCTGAGAGATCACTTCCAGGGGTCTGAGCTGGTCTCTCTCCTGCGTCCTTGCTGAGGAGCTTCTGCTGGCTGGCTGTGCAAGCAGCTGCCTTTATAGCCTGGGGAGAGGAGGGCGGGGAGAGCTCTCATTCAGCCAGCGGAAAACTTCCTTGGTGGAGAAACCCATGAGCTCATCTGGAGGAAGCGGTAGTGGGCCCTGCACCTTCTGTCTCGGTTTGGTTTCTTCTCCATTGCGGGGGTGGGGATTTGGAAAGTTGGGGACACCCAGGCATCAAGGATACTGGCCACCCTCCCCATCTGGATTTGGAGGTGGCCTTGCTGGGCCAGTCAGTGTTGTGAATGTAGGACCTTAAAGGCTGGACCCCTGTTCCCCTCTGCCCTCCAATTCCCATTGTCTCCATTCCTTTTGGGGACCAGGGCTGTGGCCTGTTTCCCTCGAATTTCCAGGCAGGATTCACATAGGGGCAGCACTGGAAATGGGAGGGGTTTCAGAGAGCTGAGTCCTTGACGGGAAGAAAAAGGGGGAAACCTGCTGGGTCCTGAGCTGGGGCTGGGGTCCCTGGGAGAGAAGGGGATGGGGCCCCTGGAGGCCTGGGGCAAGAGCAGGGACAAGCCTGGGACAACCCAGAGGGAGCGAGGCAGCCTGGGAATCCCGAACCCCACGGGGCAGGCCTTCCCTTTTTTTCTGACGACTCAACAGTGCTGTTTCAGTCTTGGCTGCAAAGGCACCCGAGGCTCTGATTTTTGTATGAAGCCCCGTGTGTGGCCCCGTGACCCTAAAGAACTTCTGCTCCCTCAGATCCCTGGAAAGGGCCTAGTCCCAGAGCCCCTGGGCGTGACCACGCTCCCTCAAGTGTCCCCTGTGTTTCCCAGTCCCTCATCTTGGAGGCTTTCAGGGGATCCACATGCTCCACCCCATAGTCCTGAAGACCCTTCGGTGGGGTCACTTCTCTCTGGAAGCTTCCTGTAACCCCACTCCCCACAGCCTTTACCTGTGGCCATATCTGCCAGGGCTCCCCTGACCTACCCGCTCCAGACCTGAATCCACACTCTTCCTTCGCCTTCTTAGCTAACCCTTCGGTTCCCTGCAGGGCCTCGCTGCCCCTTCCCCACAGCAGGCCCCTGCACATCTGTGTGCCCCCAGCTCCCCCTCCAAGGCCTCTATCCTCCCTCCATTCCTTAAACAGCCCCGAGACATTCTTCCCTCCCAGACAGACGGACAGAGCCAGGCGCATCTCACAGAAAAAGCTTTATTGGCCTCAGGGAGGTGCCGATGTCTCCTGGTGAGGTGTGGGCTGGTGAGGTGTCGGCGGGGGCTCTTCTCCTGGGGCCTGGCCACCAGCACTGGCCCCTCCAGGGCGGCCAAGATGTTCCCCAGCCCATCGGGTGGGCACACTTATCTCTGTCCCCTATTTCTCCCTTCGCTCCATCCTCCATAAATAAATAACTTATTTTCTTCTCCTCATAAATAACCCCCCTCCCTGCCTCCAGACAGCCACCTGCTCCCAGCGTGTCCTGGCCCTCCCTGCCCCGTGGGCCGCGGCAGCACAGAGCAGAGGTGGCAGGTGGGGGGGGGGGGGGGGCGGTCCAGGCAAGCTCGGCGCGAACCCTGGGTGCCCAGAGAGCCTCCTGGAAGCCCCAGGTGACGTGCGCGGGGAGACTTGAGGCTGCTGGAAAGGTCACAGGCAAGGCGGCCTTTGAAATGGTCAGGGTGGAGGCAAGATGGGGAGAAGGCCTTGAAACCAATTTTTTTTTCTTTCTGGAATTTTCTACAGAGCGAAAGCTCCAAAGAAGACAGTACTGGGCCCGAGGAGCAGGTGGTCAATGCCGTCCGTGCTGGTGGAGAGCTGGTCACCCTGGGTGAGCAGGAACACCGCCCCCTGGTACACCGAGCGCACCCAGGGCCCCTGCGGCCCGGGGCACACGGACTTCTGAGCACTGAGCAGCGACACATGGGAGGGGTACTGGGCGGAGGAGAGCTGCACCTCGTGCGCCAGGTGGATGGGGGCCGGCGCGGCCGCGGGGCAGCAGCCCTGCCCGGAGAAGACCACCTGCGAGTAGATGAAGTAGAGGCCACTGGCGGGCACCAGCAGCGAGTTGTTGCGCAGGGAGAAGCCGTGGCGGAGGAAGGCGTGGTCGGTGCTCGCTCTCCAGCGCAGCGCATCCCGGGCGCTGGGATCTCCTAGGAAGAGCCAGAGGTGGGTGTCTGGGCCCTAGCCTCAGAGGTCTCAATCCCTGAAGAAGCAGGTGCTGGCCCAAGTTCCGGGGGTGGTTGGGAGGACAGGAGTGGGAGCCTGTTTGGGGGGGTTGGGGGAGGTGGAGTAGACAGCTGTTTGGGCCCTGAAGGGGGTAGCAGGAGGGCGAGGGGTTGTGTCTGGGGAGACAGGAGGGTGTTTACCAACAAGGTGAGCGGCAGGTTTGAAGGTGCCTTGTGCGAAGTGCTTCTGGGGGTGCTGATGGGCAGTCTGCGCGGCTGAGAGGCCAACATTGGGGAGCCCCTAGGGGAGAGCAGAGTTGGGGGCTCTGGGGCCCAAGGTTCGGCTGGGCCACCCCTGCACCCCCTTCTCCTGCTGTCTCACCTGGGCCGCCGGTGGCAGGGCCAGCAGCAGCCCCAGGAGGAGGAGGGGGGCGCCACACCCCCTCCGCAGGCAGAGGTGTCCAGGTGGTGGCATGGGAGACCTGCAGGGGGGAGACGTGAGCGGGCGGGGCAGGCGCACTGCCAAGCCGTCCTCCTCCCCAGGCGACAGCCACCACGAGACAGAGACAGGGTGACAGGCAGAGACGGGACAAGATGCAGTCGGGGAAGAGGAACCGAGGTGAGCGAGCAGGGGAGACAGAGAGACACGGAGGGGAGGGGAGCAGAGCGGGATGGAGGCAGACACAGAGGCTGTGTGACAGAGACAGAGAGAAAGAGGCCCACCCAAGCCGGGGAGTGAGAGAGAGGAACAAACCAAAGCCAAGCCGCCCAGGCCCAGGCCCAGGCAGGAGGCGCAGGAGGCGCTGGGGAGAGCCACCGAGGGGCGCGGGGAGATGGGGTGGCAGAGGCTCACCTGCTGTCGCCCCGGGGCCCTTTATAGAGGAAGCGGCAGCGGCAGGCGGTTCTAGGCTGGCTGGCTGGGGAAGCCCCCAGGGCTTAGGAGGTGCTGCCTTTCAGCCGAAGGCAGGAAGGCTGAGGCCCCGAGAGAACCAACCGCAGGCTGCGCGGACGACTGGGTTCTGGGAAAGGGTGGGGGGTCAGGGGAATTGTGGGCCGGGAGGGCCAGGGAGTGGGGTCAGGCTTAGGAGTTCCAGAGAAGGACGGTGAATTCGGGGAGCCCAGGGCAGCAGCTGGGTGTGGGCTGGAGGCCTGGCTCCCTGGAGGGCGGTTATGTGGAACAGCTCGGCATCCCTCCGACTGCAGGCTTCTCTCTGGGCCCACCCTGCTCTGGCACCCTGTCCTGTCCCAGCGGCCCAGCCTCGGTGCCCAGTGCGCACCTTCATGTCAAGGTTCACATCAAGGAGCCTGGGACGCGCGCCTTGCCTGGGGCCCTTCGTTATGGCTGCTGTCCTGGGAGACATGCATGGTCCCGACCCAGACACGATGCCGGGGCTCACTACTGTGAAGCTGCATCGCACGCCGGCACGCTGGAGGGTGCCCTCCTCACCTGGCCTTCCCTTCATGGCCCCCACAGATCAGGTTCCATAGCCCCACACAAGCACCTCCCTGGAGGAGGGGTGGCAGCGCGCCGCTGGCCTGGCGCCGCATTTGGAGCCAGCGCGGTTTCAGCGTGAAGGCCCCGGCTTGATGTTAGCTATGTGAGGGGTTCCCCCTCTCAGACAGCAGCCTGGCAGGTTTCCCGCCTGGTGGCAGCCACGCAGCCGCCACGGCAGCATATTCTCAGGTCCCTCCCAGTTAGTACCCTCAAGGCCAGCCAGCCACTCTGGCCTCTCACATCGATGAGCTCTTCCTGCTTGTGAGCGGCAGATACATGAAACCACACAGAGCGCACTCATTGGCAGGTGACTTCTTCCGGCACAGCTGCGTGAGAGCCGCCAGGACGGCTGTGATGAGATTTCTATTGTGTGAAGAGACTCTAATTGATTTATCCATTCTTCTGCTGAGGGGCCTTTGGGCTCTTCCTGGAATTGGGCCAGTTTGAAAAACATTGACGTGAACATTCTTGAACACGAGCCAGTTTTCACTTAGCTTGTAAGTTGCAGGTTAAAAACAAAGCGAGGTTTCTAAAGATGATTTTATTTATGTTTCATGAGACTGAGAACATAATCATTACTCTCACTAATGTCGTAAGCTTCCATTCTCAGAGTTTTGGAGGGGCTGGTGCTGAGGGTGGTGGTGATGGTGGCCCAACCCTCCTCCCTGGGCGCTGGGCCCTCTCCTCTGGCAGCAAGCCCCGGGGTGGGTGTCCTGTGCTCACAGTGACCTCCAGGGTGTGCACGGGTGCTCTCCGCTCCCGCCTCAGCCCTGCAGCGCTGCCTTTCCTGCCTTATAGTCTTATCTATGATTTCTTTTCATTCTCATTCCATATCCTTAGTGTTTTCTCTGTTCCACTAACATTTATTGAGCACCTTGTACAAGACCTTGAGAATGCAGATGGCGAAGGACAGGCTCCTGACCTCCTGGACCTCAAACCCAGAGTAGGAGACAGGGAAGTTACCGGGACATGACAGTAAGTGTGACAAGATCCATGATGGGATGTTCACGGCAGCCCGCGGAAAAGCATGGTGCTTGGGGAGAGGTGCTTCAGGCACTAGGCATCGAGGCAAGGATGGTGAGGAGTTCAGACGGAGGGAGTCCTGTGTGCACAGATGGCAGGCGTGTGTTGAGCGGTGCGATTGGGTGCCGGCGCAGGGGAAAGGGGCTTGGCATGTGGCTAAGAACTCCTCCTGAAGGTCTGAGACCACCGAAAGGAGCCTGCACTTCACTGATTGTGATGGGGAGCCACCAAAACTGTTAAGTGAGCAGGGCCCGCCCAGATTGGTGTTAGAAAAATGAGTCTGGCAGCTACTAGGAAGTGGATTGGGTGAGGGAGCTGGAGGGCTGGAGGGGAACCCAGAAGTGTGCAGACCAGTCAGGAGGGTTCGCAGTGACCCAGCAAGTAGGTGACAGGAGCCTGCATTTCCACGGGAGCCGCAGCAGGAGAATGGAAAGGAGAAGAGTTTCTAGGCAGAGACTACAGGCCCCAGTGACCGAGCAGGTGTGACGGAGGAAGAACCGTGGTCACAGATGCGTCTTTAAATATCGTGGTCTGCCTCTCGGGTTCTGCTCTTTGAACCTCACTGTCTCAGTTGCCGTTGGTTCCCTCGGGTTCCTGCCCTTTCCTTTTCTCTGTGCCCCTTTTTCTCCGGGGTCCTTTCTTCTTCCTGTTGTCTCTCTCTGCCTCCCTAAGGTAGGGACTGATGGACAGAGACCGCCGCTCTAGAAAAGTATAAAAGGGCCTTGCAATTACAGCGAGAAAGAGAAACCGTGAGGTCAGAGAGAAGGACGGAGCACTGATGGACAGAAAGGGGAAGGTGAGGCGTGGTGGGGAGGCGAGGGAGGCTGAAAGGAGGAGGCGAGGGCTGCTGCGAGGCCGTCATGGGGGCGCTGTGCTGAGGGCGCCTCTTCAGATGGGCCAATCTTGGTTTCGATCTCAGTTTCGAAGGAGGTTGTGTGAAATTTGGTTTCTTTCTTGGGGTGGCCAGCAGCTGGCTCGGGGCTTTCCCGAGGGGAGTGCTGGTGCCTGGAGCCTGCGCCCCAGCTGGGGGCTGGTCTCACTGTGGTCTCGGCAGAGGCCAGGGGACTCTCCGAGGCTTCCAACCTGGCTGAGACAGCACTTGCCTCAAACCTAAGCTTGGCCTCAAAATCGAAATTGGGATTTAATACCGACTTTGACTCTAACCCAAATTTAACCTCAACCCAAATCACAGCTCAAACCCAACCCTAATGTCACATCTAAACACATCTCAATAAATGAACCCCAAACAAACTGATTCTCTAAACTAACCCAACTTGTCTCTAGAGCTAATCTTGAAACCAACTATCACCATGCCCAACCCTATGGTTAAGCCTGACCCTAAGTGCAGACCCAGCCTGCGCCACCAAGCTGGAGCGAGATCTAGCCCGCTTTGCCTGGTGCTCCTCCCTCCCTCCATGGAGTCCGGGTGCTGCTGTGGGCAGAGGGGCGCAGTGGCGGCCAGTCAGCCAGGGCTGGGCTCCTGGAGCGCACAGCCCAGTGAGGTCAGGCAAGGCGAGGCGGAGGCAGCGCGCCCAGGAGGATCAGGGCCGAGGAGGGACCGGCCTGATAAGAGGGGCAGGGTTGGGAAGGGCCTCTCTGAGTAGGTGGCATTAGGCTGAGGCCCAAATGACAAGAGTGACCAGGTGAAGTTTGGAGGAAAAGCATTCCAGGCAAAGGGCCAGCTTCTGCAAAGTCCAGGAGGTGGGCGCCCCAGGGGTGCAGGGGAGCAGAAGGGAGCTGGTGTGGCTAGAGCAGAGGAAGGGGAGGGTGGGAGATGCAGTCGGAGGGAGAGGGGAGAGCGGGCCCAGACCACGCACGCACGGGGCCAGGCGAGCAGGGTAAAGCGTCTGGGTTTCATCAACCGTGGGACGCTTTGGAGGATTTAGTGAGCGTTTGCGTGTGCGTGTGTGAGACAGAGAGAAAGGAGCAGAGAGAGATGTGAGGTGGAGGTGATTAGACTTGTTTTTAAAAGATCCCTGGGGCTCCTCCGTTTAGACTGGCTTACAGGAGGCAGCACTGAGAGCAGGAACACTGGTTAGGAGGCAGTTGCTGTAATCCTGGAGAGAAGATGGGGGCAGCCATGAAGGGGTAGAATTGACAGGACTAGATGATGGATCAGATGGATGGCCAGGTGGGGGTGAAGATGGGGAGACTGGGAGAGCTGCAGGGTCCTGAGGTGGGAGAACTGGAAGTTTGAGGTTGGATTTGCTGTCTGACTCTATTGGACAGACGTCCAAATGGAGATGTCACTTGGCAGTTGGATGAGTCTGGGTGCACAGGCCAGGTCAGAGGTTGGAGGCAACCCTGGACACTGTCAGCATTAGCAGGTGTGCCGCCTGTGCATCCCGAGGCCCATCGGAGGTGTTTCTCACCACGACAGCTGTGTGCCTTCCACGCTCACTTTCTTTTTAATATATTTTAATGATTTTTTTACAGAGAGGAAGGGAGCGGGATAGAGAGCTAGAAATATCGATGAGAGAGAAACATTGATCAGCTGCCTCCTGCACAGCCCCTACTGGGGATGTGCCCGCAACCAAGGTACATGCCCTTGACCGGAATCGAACCTGGGACCCTTCAGTCCACAGGCCGATGCTCTATCCACTGAGCCAAACCGGTCAGGGCTCCACGCTCACTTTCACAAGCAGCACCTCCTGCTTCCAGAGACAAAGCCATCCTACTCCACAAGGACACGTCCACCGCCCCATTTCATGGTGTTCTGTGGACGCCTCCTATTCCAACCCTCTATTTCATTTCTGAAAGCATCCTTCTTTGGCACCTGAAACCTGGACTTCTCTTACCAATGCTCCTTCTCTCATTGGTGAAGCCTGCCCTTTCTTCTACCCCGTCACCAGGGGCAGGGGCCAGGTCAGGGTCTGGGCAGGTTCAGGGGCAGGGGCCAGGGCAGGGTCCGGGGCAGGGGCAGGGTCTGGGGCAGGGGCAGGATCAGGGGTTGGGGCCTGGGAACCTCCTCCTCCTCCGGAGGCCTTTGCCTTTGCCACACTCTTCCTGTCCACACACCAGTCTTCCTCACCAACATCTCCACCATGCTCCTAACAACTGGTATGCCTAGCTGTTTTCCTCCATCTCACCCCCCCCCACCATCTCTAGACTTTAAAGCCACAAAGAGGAGGCTTGCACTCAGCCTCAGTGCTTCAGCTCTGGAATCCCTCCCTCCCTGATGCTCTAAGAAGACCCTGACGTCATTTGGGAAATGTAACGGTCTCCCTCCCGTCTTTCTCCCGTGCAGCCAAGCATGCAGGAGTTGTGCCACCTGCCCACTGCCCCCAGAGGCCCTTCTCGCCGTCTCGGTTGGTCGGTTGGTCCCGTCCGCTGCAGGGATGTGGTCCCCGTGCTCCCCACCGCTGCTTTGCTCTCACTTGTGATGCCGTCACCTGTTTTTGTTTTTAATCCTCGCCTGAGGATGTTTTCCCATTTATGTTTAGAGAGAGTGGAAGAGAGAGGGAGAGACAGAGATAAACATCTGTGTGAGAGGGACGCATTGATTGGCTGCCTCCTGCATGAGCCCCAACCAGGGCCTGGGCAGGGGAGGAGCCTGCAACCGAGTACGTGCCCTTGATGGGATCGAACCTGGGACCCTTTGGTCCGGAGGCTGACGCTCTATCCACTGAGCCAGAGCGGCTAGGGCGTGCTGTCATCCATTTTGCTGAGCGAAGGCCACCCAGGGCGGGGCTCCTGGCTTCTTTTCCCTTCACTGTGTTTGACCTTCCCTTTCTTCCTACTCAGGGAAGCACGCCTCCTGGCAGGCGGACCCTTTGTCCTCTGTCTCCCACTTCCTCTCACTGGACCCTTTCTCCCTCTTATGTTTTCTCTTTTCTTGCTCCTCTTCATTTTACAAATTCAAGTTTTTTTTCTTGAAAATAAAAAAATCCTTCCCCGACTCTCTTTCTCCCTTCCATCTCTCACTTTCCTTTTCTGTGTGATGTCTCAAGAGACATCTAACCACCCTAACCAACCACTTTTTCGGGAACTGGTAGAATTTCCTCCTCTGTAAAATCTGTGGGTTGAACTAGAGACAATTCTTAGTTTCTTCCGTATTCACCATTCTCTGACTTTGTACTCACCACCTCCCTTTCCCTACCTCCTACTCGCTCCTCGGTCTGTGTAAGGTGACTTCTGCCCTCTGGTAAGTGGAAACTATCTTCTCAAAATTTGTAATCACCCAGTTCCTGAACCTCAACACTCTTTCCAACCCTCCCAACCCGACCTCTTTGAAGCATCAGAGGTGCTCTCTCCTCGGTGCCTCTCTGGTAGTCCTCATGCTCTGCCGTGCGCCCTCTTTTGGGGATCCTGTCCACTCAGGTTCAACCTCCACGGGAAAGGAGTGACACCCAAATTGACCCCTCCGGCCCAACACCCCTGGGGCTGCATCCCTGCTGGCTGGAAACCCCCACCTGCTGGGCCAGCACCTCCAGCTCCCAGGACCTCCTCCCAGCACTCCCCAGTCCCCGCAGGGGCACCTCCCATTATTGTGTGGTTGTTACGTGCACACGGGGTAGTGTGTTTCGGTAGATGGCAAGCGCTGAGGGCAGTGGCTTCCTCTCTCTATGCCCACTGTCTGGCTGAGCACCTGGCTCCTGTCGGCAGCTGGAAAAGGTACTGATTGTGTCTGAAACGGACTCACCTTTCCCCGCGGCCACGCATCTCCTTTGTTCAGAGCATCATCACCTTTCCGATCCCCTAGGCTTAAAACTTGGAGTCATCTAAGACTCCTCTTCCCTCACTGGTACCACCCCATCAGTTGTCTTGCCTTGACAGCCTCTTGAAGTATATAAACTCTGCTCCCTCTTTTAATACCATCTGCAGTTATTGGGACCTACGGAGTAAGTATACGAGTCTTATTACCGCAAGCGAGTCTATGATGATTCCCTTATTCTTTAGCTGTGTGGCCTCAAGCAAGACACAGGACGTTTATGAGCCTCGGTCTCCTCATCTGTACAATGGACCCCCTCCTGGATGGCCGTTGGCAGGGTTACTGGAGTTAGGAAAGGGACCAGGTCATACATAGTAGGTGTTCAAAACACCACTTTCTTCTTCCCATGGCGTGTGCCCGGCAGCGCTCCTGCCCCATAGCCGCAGTGCCACTGCACTGGGCGCAGCCCGAGCCCTCTGCTGGCATCTCAGCATGCCAGAGCCACGCCCGCCGCCAACACCTGCTCACTTGCTCCTGGGCTTCCTAACCCACACGCTCTTTTCCTCAACATACTCTGCTTTGGACTCCCTGCCTCTGCTCAAGCCATTCCGTGACCTCTGCCCCCGCCCCCCCCAATGCACACAGAAATGCTACCCATTGGCCAGCCAAGCTCAAATGCCCTCGCCTGCTCAGGGCGCTCTTCTGCACCCACCACCTCCTTCCTCCAAGGAGCTGCTCCCGGGCTGCACACTGACCCACTGGGGCTCTCTTAGGCCACTTGCTGCGTGGCTGGGTAGAGTGCCTTCTGGCCCTTTTCCTAACCAACCCAGACCTGACTCTACCCCAAACCCCAAACAGACCTTCTTCCACCTCACCAGTCTCGTTCCCAACCCTGTTTCTCTAACTCAAACCCAGACCCCTCCCCCAAGAACCGATTCCTGGCCCCATCTCCGGAGGACATGCGCTCTCTCGCTCATGGGAAGCAGGGTCACCCCAGGATCCCTGGGCCCCTCCCTGCCCCCACCGTGGTGGACAGGAAGCCTGCTGCCTGGCCCAAGGGGTCAGAGGAAGCCAGGGCCTCTGAGGCTCAGTATTTTTATCAGCCTAGGAAAAAAAGACATTGAAGCGGAAACCATGTGGTCAGAGAAAGTGAACAGCCCTCATCTCAGGGGAACCCCCAACAGGGCTGGGGGCCAGACACCAGGGAGGGACACTGGAAAGAGGGAGGTCTGGGGGCCAGGAACAGGCCTTATTGTGCTGTGGTTTATGTAACTCTTGCAAAGGGCAAGCGATGTGCATAAAAAACCAGAGAAAAATCTGGATGGAGGAGCAAATTTGGACACCAAAGTTTTCTGATACTTACCTGTCAACTCCCAGTCGGACCCTAACCACCCCCCACCCCGCCCTGTCCCCCCAAACCTGAGCTCTTTGCATGCCACTTCCGAAACCCCCAGCTGTGAGCGGAACCGGATGCCTGGGTTGCTCACAGCCCGTCTCTTCTCTGAATCACAGCAGCTTCCTCTCAGCCCTTCCTTCTCCTGCCCCAACATCTGGTGATGCCTCCAGGCCTTGGGCCTCTTGGCTGTCTCCCCGGGGTCTCCTGCTCACCCCACATCGCCATGCCACGTTCTGAGGCTGCCCCTTCCCTCCTCCAAGGCCTCCCCTTCCACTCCCGGCTTCTCCTGTCCGCGGAGACTGGGGCTCCCAACCTGAAAGATTAGCTTGATTCATGAGCGTCTTGAAGCAGACAAGCGCCCACCGCACTCACCACTCCTGCCGGTGCTGCCAGGCCTGCCTTTCTTTTCATTCCACTGCTGTGCCCTGGGGTCTGGTGCTGTCTAGTCCTACACCAGTCCAGGGTGCTGAGAGCTGAGCATGAACAGCAGGAGGGATGGTGCCCCGTCTTCCACGGAACCCCAGGCCTTCTCCCTCCACCCTCAGGACATTTATCTGGAGGGCCAGGCCTGGCTGCCAGAGATGAAATCCAGGCTTCATGGGGGCAGAAGCTATGGAGGGAGCTGAGGATTGAGCTGTTGAACAAACTCAACGTGTTTGGAGGCTTTGGCTAGAAATAATGATAATGATTTATTCGCAGGTTTGCAAACTGGAAGCACGAGGTGAAAACGCAGCAGTGTTTCCGAATAAGAGGAAAAGCTGAGCTCTCCTGGTGTGAGTGCATCTCGAGAACGTCGGTCCTGCAGGCTTAGCCAGGACCACCCGTCCAGGGTGGCGGCCAGTCAGACCCAGGAGGTCTGGAAGATGCACACCAGGTCTGGTCACACCCAGTGTCTGGGTAATGGATACCAGGTCAAGGCTTAGTGAGGCCTTCAGGGGTAATGAGGGGCTATTAGAAGGCCTGTGTACGCCCAGGCACTGACATGGGCCGGGAAAATGGAGAAGTTTAAGTTCCCAGGCTGGTTAAAACGAGCACAGAGTCGTTTCCTCAGGCCTCAACCGACCTGGCTTTAGTGACTGAGTCCATGTTACTCCTCACTCTCCACGGGTGTGGGTCCCTGGTTGCCCAAGAACAGACAACCCAGGTTACATAATTTGGCTCTTTCCGCCTACTTCCCCTGGTCCTAATTTTAGCAACCGAAATTCCACTCCCCCACAGGGCTCCTCCTCCATCCTGCTCCTGTCCCGACCTCTCACAACCTCCTCATGGTCCCCAACTCTGCTGCCCCCCACTTGGACCATTCAGTGACTCAGCAAAGGGAAAGCCCTGTCTGCTGGGGAGGCAGTGAGTGGGGAGGAGGATGTGGTTCTGGTGGGGGGCTGGGGAGGGAGAGAAACTAGTTTTGTTTCCTTTTTTGGCCAGTGTTCACATTCATCTCTTGGGCCCCGGATTACCGAGGGGAGCACGGCAGAGGGTGAGGAGAGAGGCTGGAGGGCACACTGGCCTGCTCAGGGCCGCCTGCGAGTGGGCCGGCGGCGGGCCTCTAGCGTCCAGTGCAGGCAGCCATGTGCGTGCGGGTCACAGGTGTGTAGAGCTGTGAGTTCGGCAGACGGCGGGAAAGATGTCATGGGCAAATAAAACCACCGCAGTGGAAAAAGGCAGAGCCCTGGGAGTGAGACGTGGAACCAGGTCTTATTAGGAAGTGGCGGAGTTGAGGAGCAGTGCTGGTGGCTGCCCTCCCACCCCCGCTCGTCACAAGTTTCACTCCCACCCCACATCCTCTGCTGCACAGTGCGGTCCTGCCTCGTCCTCGTCACCCCACCTCTGATCATGCCCTTCCTGCTGGCCTGTCTCCAAGGCTGCGTTCCCTGCAGTCCCGCCTGGTCTCCCGGAGGTCACTTGAGGGCCTCTGCACGGCGATTCAGGGCCTGAGAAAGGGCTGTCACAGCTCCCATCACGCGGCCCAGCTCCCAGGCCTCAATCTGGCTCCGGAATCGCTGTAGGAAGCGGTCCGGGTGCCAGCGAACCTGCTGGACCCTCAAGTACCTCCTCAGAGCCTCTTGCTCCTCCAAGGGGGGACCCCTGGCCACCAGGGCTGCTGCCATGGCCTCTGGGTCCCCTCCCCCAGGGAAGGGCCAGGGCACATCACTGAAGCGCCAGAGATTACCCCTCCCAACTCCCCTGGGTTGCTGGGCCCTGGGCCCCGGGTCCCTGTGAGCCTCCTGCGCCTGCTCCTGCGCCCACCTGGCTCTGCTCTCCTGCAGTTCCTCCTCCTTGGCCCTGGCCCGCTCTTGGAAGAGCCTCCGCTCCTCCTCCTGCCGCCGCCAGCTGAGACTGGAGTCCTCAACCCGGGTGGGCCGGCAGGCTCCCTTTGCCTCATGCTGCTGCTGGCACTTCTGGGCATGCTCCCGGGCCAGGCGATCTGACCAGGCTGAGAAGGACTCAGGTTCCTGGGCCTCATGGGAAGCATAGTCTGTTTGGGAGGGTGGGACAGGGGTGGTCAGGGAGAGGCCATGAGAAGGTCACAGGGCAAGAGAAGTGGGCGGCACAGGGGAAGGGTGCAGGAGGGGGTGCAGGCAAAGCGGCAGCTGGGAAGGGCAGCTGTGGGTGGGAACGGACTCCTCACCTTCAAGCCACCCAGTGACCTCCTGCCACTCGTCCTCCAGCTCTCCCTGCAGCTTCTGCCTCCACTGGTGCTCCTTGGATGCCTCGTCTTCCTCCTCCTCTTCAGCAGAATCCCAGGGGGGTCCCCAGCCCAGAATTTGCCCTGGGGTCTCCCCATCCTTATTCTTTATTCCCATGGCAGAGGGACAGCGACGCAGCAGCGGCAGGAAGAAGTTCGTGTAGGCTGTTGGTGGGAGAGCAGTGGGGAGTTAGCTGGGCCTCCTTGGCAGGGCGCCTCTGGGGTCCTGCCGGCCACGCACGCCCTTGTCTGCCCACCTGGACCTGACACATAGTCACTGACAGTTTATCACAGTTTAACTATTCTGGCCTGTGTCCCCATCAACTATTTTATGTTTTCCGGTCTGCCTCTAGCCACCCAGGGCAATGTCAGAAACCTCTGACTCTGTATTCCAGTTTTGGCTGGAAAATACACTGAGTGGCCAAATTGTTATGATCTCTGAACGCATAATAATCTGGCCCCTCAGTGTATATGCTATATAATAAAAGGCTAATATGCAAATTGTCCCCTCGACCAGGAGTTCAACCAGCAGGCAGGCTGGCCAACTGCCCATGTCCCCTCTCCCTGGCCAGACCCCACCCATGCATGAATTCATGCACCGGGCCTCTAATATATATATATATATTATATATATATTAGAGGCCACACACACACTGAGTGGCCAGATTATTATGCGTTCAGAGATCATAATAATCTGGCCACTTTAGCCCAGCCAGCGTGGTTCAGTGGTTGAGCGTCGACCTATGAACCAGTAAGTTTGATTCCCAGTCAGGGCACATGCCCAGGTTATGGGCTCCATTCGCAGTGTGAGGCATGCAGGAGGCAGCCAATCAACGATTCTCTCTCATCATTGATGTTTCTCTCTCTCTCTGAGATTAAAAAAAAAAAGAGAAAAGACAATATTGTCACCTTATACCTCTCACCCCACATTATACTTCAGATTGGAAAAATATTTGAACATTCTACTCTACCATTATAAATATGCAAATATCGAATAGGTATCTTTTTACTTTTCAATAAACTGCATAAAATAAATGTTTTTAGGGGAATTTCCCTCAGCCAGCCTTCCCCAGGGCATGCTGGGAGGGTGGAGGTAGAGGGCCAGATCAGCAGAGTTTGAAGCAGAGAAATGCTCCAAGCAACCAGCAAGCTCTTTCCAACAACTGCTGGCCCAGGGGAGGGGAGAGGGATGGAGAGGGGGTTCCGCCCAGGAACTCCCCTCCGAGTCCTGACTTCCCTGCATTGGCTCCCAAGTGACCATGTGTGCTCACTTCACTGGCTACCCAGGCCACCCAGCACCTCACTCCTGGGACCAGGAGGGTGCGTGAGGCTCTCTTGCTGTGGGCCTGCTTCCTCTCACCAGGGCAGGAGGAGGGGGGCTGGCGGCCCTTCCATCTTTACTCTGTGGCACTGGCTATCTAGGAAAAGCACGGGACAGAAGGGGTGTTCCCATTGCCGGGGAGGCAGGGGGACAGAACGGGCCCAGCCTTGGCCGGCCAAGGCCCACGGCCCCCACGCATCTCCTGGCATACTTGAGTAGCACCGGATCCAGACCCCATCAGGACGAGGGAGGGGCAATGCTCTCCTGACCAGGGTTCATGGCAGGGGTGAGGGTGGTAGGTGCTTAGGCTAGGACGGGAAGGTTTTAAGTTCATAGGTTTTAAGGAGTAAGGCTTCCAACCATAAAATATAAGTAAAATATGACACAGGATATTAAATAGTAACTAAAAATTATGTGTGTGTATGGAAAAAGCTGGCTACAAAACTGTTCATGGGATCTGACTGCAACTGTGTAAAAAAAGAGCAAGTGCTCTGGCTGAAAAAAGGCATAGCAATAGATAAGGCTCTGGTCTCTGGTGGTAGGACAGTGGGTGGCTTCCCCACTCTTACTCAACATTTTGAAGTGAACTGATATAACGAATGTTAAATGCCCTTTCCTCGTAAAGAATGAAGAATACATGTAATCACTCTGCCCACTTGGCTGCTGTCTTTCCCAGTCCTATCTGGGTGACATAAATCACACAGCTGACAATTTCTGTCAGCGATACATGACCTCACTATATGTTTTATTTGGCAACTTGCTCTTTTCGCTTAGCATCTCGTTTATGTTTTCCACAGGAGTACACGTGGCTGGCCTCCTTTTTCATGACTGCGTGGTGTTTCACTGTGCACGGAACAAACCACCCCCCCGCCCCCAGGCAACAGACTTTGTTTCCAAACTGTCTGGCTTCCTGCATGTCTCTGCGGGCTCCTGTGGTGTTTCTGCGGGGCTGTTTCTCAGAAGTGGAATTTCTGAGTCAAGAACATGTGAGGTTTTGACAAACAGCTCTCGTTCGCGCCAACACACACCCCTATGGAAATCTGTGTCGTCCCTTACCAAAATTGCATCTCATCAACCTTTTCATTTGGCCCATCTGACAGATTAAAAAAAGATTTTAATTATGAAATTTTCTTTTTCATATGCTTTTTGGCTCTTTGTGTTTCTGTTGTGAATGACCTGCTCTTATTCATCTGCCTTTCCCTTGGAAACGATAATGTAGAGATGCAGCCTTTATGTGGTAGAGATCAACCCTGTGTCTGTGCTACATGCATTGTAGGTATTTTCTCCCATTCCCACAAGTTTATGCCAGAGTGCTCAGTGGTTGGGTGCCGATTCTCTCTCATCATTGACCTATGAACCAGGAGGTCAAGGTTCGATTCCTGGTCAGGGCACATGCCTGGGTTGTGGGCTTGATCTCCAGTGGCAAGGGGTAGGGGGAGATGTGCAGGAGGCAGCTGATAGATGATTCTCATTATTGATGTTTCTATCTCTCTTTCCCTCTCCCTTCTCTCTGAAATCAATAAAAATATATTTGTAAAAAAAGTTTGATGTAGTTAAATCTGTATCAATAGCTTTTGACTTTATTTCATTCTTAGGAAGATTTTCTTCACTCCAAGATTATAAAACAATTCCGCTGTGTTTTTCTACTATACTTACTTTTATTTTTAGAAACCTAAAAAATTCAAAATAAGTAGAAAGTATAGTACAATAAACACCTCTATTCCTATCACAGGGTATGTTAATATATTGTCATTTTTGCAACATCATTTCATTTTACTGGTACAACTCCACCATGGATAAAGTAAAATTTTCTTCGATGTTACCTTCTAAGTTTTATTCCCCCAAGGGAACCCCTCCCATAAATTTGGTATGTGCCCTTCCTGTCATATTTAGGTGAGCTGCGGGTCCCTCAATAACTTACTTTTAAGTCAGGAATGAGGGAGGACTCTATTTTTCCTGGATGAAGCAAATGCTCCAATATCATTTGTTAAATAGCTCACCTTCCTCCGGTGACTTGCAATGCCAGCTTTATCATCAGTTTAGCAGTACAGATCAACTTTTCCCAGTGTGCTTTTCTATTGGGAAGAATATATATGAAAAAAACATTTGGAGTAAAAATAGACTTTGTCTTAGTGATGACAGCACTGCTTTTCTCCTCCCCATAAGATGATATCTACCTTAAAGCAAAGTTCACACTAACTGGTACAACTCACTCAAAAAAAAAAAAAAACACCCAATATCAGAAGCTTATCATGAGGACAGCTGACTAAGGGAGGCACAGAGGAAGAAAAGGTAGTCGTGGGCAGGGTGCTCCAAGAGGGCCTCCCGGCGGAGGTGGCTTACGTTGGTCTGGAAAGGGAGAGTAATTGAGCAAAGCAGAAATCAGGCAGACGGGAAAGCCACAGGTAAGAGAGAGGCAGGCTCGTGAAAAACATGCTGGGGGTCCTGAAGACAGAGCCATGCAGGGGAGCTGCAGCTTTCAGGCGTGCTGTGGGAAGTCAGGCTGGAAAGGCAAATGAAACGTGGACTGATGACTCAGCCACCTGTACACAGGGCCACAGGCTACTTCTGCTGTGCAGATCGAGTGGTAATGGACAGTGAATATCTGGCACACAGCAGAAGTGCAGTGAATGCCATATTAAAAATAATACATCCGGAAAAAAAATCAGGTTGGCTCTGGATTTTATTCTTTTTGCAAGGATTGTGAGAAAAACAACCCTATTTCTGTGTTCGATAATTCTTGCTGAATGCAGAGAATGGTTATTATCAGACTAAGGTTTGTGTACACAGGGGTCTCTGACAGCTGAGATAACTTCCCCATTAGGTGATGGGTCCAAAGAGAAGTTACCAAAAGCCCAAGGTGGGGGCCATTTACCAGCATCTCACTGGTGTGACAACCCAGCCCAGCCAACCCAGCAGAACAGGCAAGTCCATCCGGCCTGGGCCTGCCTGGGAGCTGAGGGGAATGCCCCTCCTCAGAGATCCAAGGTCATTTCATGTGTTCAAAGAGAACACTTGCATTTAACCAACAGTGGTTTCTAAGCAGCTGGAAAGGGAAGGAGACAGGCCTTTCTACCTAGGAGTTAGAAGGCCCCCTGGTGGCAGGACTGGCAGGGACTGGGGGGAAGGAAGGGCTTGGGTGTGACCTGAGTGTGAATCCCCCTTGGGAAGAAAGTTCCTGAACCGCGGGGCAGATGCGTTTCAGCGATTAAGGGTCCACCTATGAACCAGGACGTCCCGGTTCAATTCCCAGTCAGGACACATGTCCAGGTTGTGGGCTCGATCCCGTGAGGGGTGTGCAGGAGGCAGTAGATCAATGATTCTTTCTCATCATTGATGTTTCTATCTCTCTCCCCCTCTCTGAAATCAATAAAAATATATTTAAAAAAAAGAAAGTTCCTGAACTTTCTAGGCCCTGCTTTCCTCACCTGTGAGATAATAATATCAATCTTGCAGGCTTCTTGGGATATCAGAATATAACACTACTTCTCATTTAGTTAGTGCTAAACTGTACCAAGCGCCTGCCTCTTACTCTCACAACCTGCATTTTGGAGGCAAATCAGGCTCACAGAGGGTGAGCTGCGGGTCCCTCACTCAGCCCAGCGCAGGATCCCAGGGCCCAGGCTGGAACCTGGGTGAGGACTCAGCTTTTGCCACCTGCAATGCCGGTTGTTCAGTCAGCCACCTGCACTTTGCAAACCTCCTTTGTTTTTAAGTTTAAAACCTCCCCATGTGCTGGCCTATCTCACTTATGTTAGGAAACATTAAAGAAAGGGGGAATTTTTCTTTACTATTAGGGGAAGGTGTGGGGGTGGAGATGGGTTCCTATGCTTGGGATGCCGGGGGAGCAATCAAACTGAGTGAAGGTTGCTCATCCCAACCTAGAGGTTCTCCTCAGATGTTCTTACTCTCTAAGGAAAACCTCCTGAGGGCAAATCTGGACCTGGGAAGCACAGGGGCGGAGGCTTTGCAAATGTTCTGGGATCTGAGAGCTGACCTGAAAGTACACACTGTGTACTGGGTAGCCCGGGAGGACCTGGGCAGCCCCGGGGCCAGACACACAAATGCTTCTGAATGTTGACATCAGCATGACAAAAACACATCGTAGATGGCCTCACTCTAGTCAGGTTAGGTTTTGCCCTGAGTTTGGTGGCAGGCTGATATAAATGCTTGCCTCTCAGAGCGTTTTTGTTTCAGAATCATTGGTAAGGGAGTACGGATGTGCTGATAACAGGCAGAACAACGGTTAGTACCTACTGAGTGCTTACCATGTGTACTGTTTCCGTAGATTCTTAGCACTCACCCCAGCATGGGGTGGAGCACAGGCACCATCACTGTATATTTCCATAACAACTCTGTACCGAATCACAGGACAGCGCCCTCGCTGGGCTGCCTGGTTACAGTCACTGCTGCACCATTTTGGCAAATTACTTCTCTGTTAGTACTTACATGGTTGTTGTGAGAAGTGCCTGGCACATAGCAAGGGTTGTTATTATGTAATTTTGCACGTGGGTAAACTAAGCCTCAGGGAAGTTTGGTACCTTGCCCAAGAAGTTCCAGCTATTAATAGTGCAGCTGAGATATGAACCCAGGCAACCTATCTCTAAGCCTACCCTCTATGCTACTTTTTGCACTATAGGCAAACCACCACTCGAGACAAAGTAGCTACTAATCTAGAAAGACGTGAAATCTGAGTGTTGGGTTCTTCAGACAATGGTAGTTTAGTATTGTAATGGCACAAGTGATAGCCAATGCCAACTTGGGCATCTACTCCCTAGGTCCCAGGATGCTGGCCTCCATCTCAGACCCGGTCAGTAGCTCAGGACCTGTCCCCGCAGGCACACTCACCGTCAGGACCCTGGTGGGCGGCAGCGTGCAGCGCCGTGTTTCCGTGGCGGTCCTGGTGGGCAGGGTCAGCCCCGAGCCGAAGAAGCAGGCACAGGGCAGGGGCATCGTGGCGGGCACAGGCCCGGTGCAGTGGCGGGGGCTGCCCAGCATCTACATCAAGGCCGGGGTGTCGCTGGAGGAGGGCCTGGGCCCGGGCCAGCCGACCTGCAGACAAGTACCGCCGGAAGCGACGCTCTCGGCGCTGGCGGCGGGAAGTGGAGGCCATGGAACTCCTGGGCTGAAGAAGAAAAAGAGGCATCAGAGGGGACCCAGCCTTGGCCAGCCCCTCCCCGCCACCCCGGCCATTCCGTCCCTCCCTTCGGCCTGGGTTCTCACATCCTCAGCAAGAGATGAGGCCTGTTCTCCCCCTCCCCCTTACCAGATGATCGGTTTGAAAACATTTTAAGGGGGGGGGGGGGAGCTGGCGTCACACATTTAATTTTTAATGTAAAATTGAGAAAAGGACAAATTATCACTTTTCGGCCCATAAGCCGAGCTAAATTTTAAATAAAGAACTTTGGAAAGGGGGAATAGGGACTGATAGGGGAAATTTTTATCAACAAGTTAGAATTTTAAAGTCATGGACAATTTCAAATAATGATCTAGAAATTGAATGCACCCGGTCGAATGATGTAAAATAAAGGCTTCTCCCACTGGACCTGAGTGGGTGGGGTTATTCATCAGACCTGCCCCCGCCCCCCGAAGTACCCTCAGAGCTGCCGGCCCAAGGCCGGGGTTCAGTTGCTCGGAGCGAGGCCGGAAGGCGGAGACACTCTAGGCTGGCGGAAACGGCGCAACTGAGACGCAGGTAAAGGGCGGAAATGACCTAAGGAGCATTACCGGATGTCGTTCCTCCCCGAGGACGCGCGGTGGTGGGGGTGGGGAGGTGTGTTTCCGCGGTGTGGCCTCCGGGGGGGAAACAAGGGAACATAAGATAAAAGGTCTACCTGGAACCGGGAAAGTGGAGGGTAGGCGCAGAAAAAAGAGGGCGGCCTGGAGGTTTACCCCCAACTCCCCAGCTGGGAAGAGAGAGTAGTGGTTCCGAGATGGATGAAAAGATGAGAAAAGAGAGAAAACAGGAGAGATAAGGGGAAAAAAATCATAGTGAAAAAGAAAAAAAACCACATTGAGGCCAAGAACAGAGGCAGATCAAAAAGAGAAAAACAGGCATGAAAAGAGAAAAAGGCAAGTGAGATGGATGCCGAAGTTTGGACTTGGGAAAGATAGAGAAGAAATGGAAACGGGTGGGAGAGAAAAGGGAGGAGATGTTGGCCGAATTCAGAAGTCCAACGACCTCTTCACAACGCACCACGGATGGTGACTTCCTTACTTTCTCACCCAGTCTCAACCCCTCCATGCCTCCTTCTCTCCCAAATACGCTCCTTTCAGCCCCGGCCCCCATTCCTAGATCTCCGGACTGGGCCAGCCTTGCGCCCAACTCTAGCGGGCAGCTTTGGGCCTGGTCTCCGCTGCCCCCGAGAGGTCCTTCTCGGTACTGCCAGAGTGAGAGGTGGGCGAGGAGGACCAGCTACCATCGGGAGGATCAGTTTGGGGGAGACACCCGGTGCAGGCTAAGCGAAAAGGGGAGCACTAAGACCCAGGGATAGTGGAGGACTGCAGCAACGAGCTGGAAGAGGAGACGTAGGCGGTGGGGTGGGGGGCTGGGAGCCATTTGGTACCTTGGTAGCATCCGAAACAGAATCTGCCATAACGACAGAAATGGCCAGTCAATCCCAGGGTATCCAGCAGCTCCTGCAAGCAGAGAAACGAGCGGCTGAGAAGGTGGCAGATGCCAGAAAGAGTGAGTCTCCCCTTTCCTCCATTAGAAGTCTGGAAAGAAAATTGGGGGTGGGAGGACAGCAAACATTTGAGTCCTGAGGAATACCCAAGCCTGATGGGGAGAGAGCTGAGGGCTGGGGGGCTGGTTAGAAGGGAAGAAATGGGGGAGTGTTAGAATCTAGCACCTGGTTGGCTGAGCGCAGAATAACTTTCTGGGAAGGACTGACCCCCACTATCACATTTTATGTCGGGTTCACCCACCCCCATCCTTTGCTTCCAGGGAAGGCCCGGCGTCTGAAACAGGCAAAGGAAGAGGCACAGATGGAAGTGGAACAATACCGGCGGGAGCGAGAGCTGGAATTCCAGAGCAAACAGCAGGCGGTGAGTCTGGGGAGAATTGGGGATGGCACCCCAGAGTGCAAGTTGGTGGATGCATCTGGTGAGGGTGATTCTACGATAAAATAAGATGGTCAAGAACAGAAGGGGATCCTGGTGGGGACCATGTGACATTGGTCAAGCTTTGTGATATTTAAGAGCCTGGGCATCTGAAGGACTTGAGCAGCTTGTGGGGGAATTGCCACAGTCTGTGGGGAGTATGATGACATTTGGGTGGGGGCAGAGTGCAGTGGTCATGGGTGGTGAGGGTGGGGATTGTACAGTCTGACGTTGCATGCCAGGTCTTGGAGGAAAGGGGTTGTGTTGCTGTCCTGGTGTCTGGCTGTTTCCGTGGGATGGGCGGTTTGGAGAGGGCCTTTCTCTCTGGCCTTGCTCTAGGATCTTTTCCTCCACATGCCTGGACCCTCTTTCTCTGTCTCTTCCTTTTTCTCTTCTACCCCTTCCTCATCTTCCAGGCCATGGGCTCCCAGGGAAACCTGTCTGCAGAAGTGGAGCAGGCTACCAGGCGCCAGGTGCAGGGCATGCAGAGCTCCCAGCAGAAAAATCGAGAACGCGTCCTGGCCCAGCTCCTTGGCATGGTCTGCGATGTCAGGCCCCAGGTCCACCCCAACTACCGGATTGCTGCCTAGGACAAACCCTAGTACCTGACTCCTCTTCAAAAGAAATCCCCAAATCAGAATCACCTCTCATCCTAATCCTACTCTATTTTCCATTCCCTAGAAATTCTAGGAGGCAAGACCCAATAATTCTCCTGTGAAATATAGATATCCTGCTCAGACCTGAATCTCCTTATTGTTTTTTAACCTTCACTGAGACCTTATAAACTCCCAAGTCACCGTCACCCAATCCCCCTTTGAAATTTGTAGCATGAAAAAGCAGGGATGTAGAAAACATCCTAACTCCAGAGCCCGGCAGGCTTGGATCCCTCTCCTGACCCTGCTACTAGTTGACAGGCAACCAGAACAACCTACTTAACCTGTAGCCTCAGTGCCTCCCCCGGAACAACAATGCCCACCTTTCAGTGTTGCTGCAGTAATTAGGAATCATTCTGTACAGAGCCTAGCATGGTTTCTGGCATGTAGTAGTTATGATTCGATTAATGGCAACCCCGTGATATTATTACCACCCCATGTCCACCTACCAAAACCTAAACACAGCTGTTTCCTCCCTTCTGTCTGTGACTCTAACTCTACTCATTCATTCTGTGACCCTAGTAATTCTCTGAAGAATTGGTTCTTTCCACCTCTCTTTTCCCAGGCCTTATGATCCCTGAAAGGATAAAATGATGATTTCATTTAGCCCCTTTACTGTAGTTCCAGAAGGTGCATTTTTTAGCCTCTCCTTCATCTCTTTTAAAAAAAAATATATTTTTTATTGATTTTTTACAGAGAAGAAGGGATAGGTAGAGAAAGTTAGAAACATTGATGAGAGAGAAACATCAATCAGCTGCCTCCTGCACACCTCCTACTGGGGATGTGCCCGCAACCAAGGTACATGCCCTTGACCGGAACCGAACCTGGGACCCTTGAGTCCGCAGGCTGATGCTCTATCCACTGAGGGCCCTTCATCTCTCTTAAGTTGGTCTTTCTCTTTACTGGTTTTCTCCCATTTCTTATTACCCCAAAGACCTAGCAGATGATCGCTGCTTCCTGAGATATGAAGTGAAGCTTGTCACCGTGTATGCATGGACTTCCTTTGTAACAATAAAAACTGTCAATAAAATTATTATGGGAAAAATCCTTTTGTTTCATCATTTCTCAGTTAGCCCCTCTCTTGTGTCTTGTTTCTGTATTCTCCAAACACCCAAAAGAGCTGCCCTTTGAAACTTGTTGTAGAAACATAGCAAATAATATATTATTATTGCCTGGCCGATGTGGCTCAGTGGTTGAGTGTTGAGGTCACAGTTTGATTCCCTATCAGGGCACATGCCTGAGTTGCTGGCTTGTTCCCAAATAGGGGGCAAGCAGGAGGCAGCTGATCAATGATTCTCTCTCATCACCGATATTTCTATTTCTCTCCTCCCTTCCTCTCCCTGAAATCAATAAACATTTTTTAAAAAGAAAATCTTAAAAATCATATTTCTCTAAAGTGAGAAACATAAGTGATTCCTAGTTTGGGAAATTGAAGGCTTTAGATGGCGACTGTAGAGAAAAGCTGGGGTGTAGGAACAAGCATTTTGCCCCTTCAGTAACCAAAGAGGCTCAGGCTGCAATGAGAACAAAAGGCATTTATTTGAACAAAAACACTGCACTACCATGATGCAGATCCAGGTAACTACTCAAACTGCTCTCTGAGAGAACAAAGAAAGGCAGGATTTATAAAAGCAAAAACCACAAAGTACAATTCTTTCATGTAAATGAAGGATTGCTGGCTAGGGATTGGTTGGTTCTAACATGCAAATGAGGGAGGCAAAAACTATGAGGAGCAGGTAAAGTCCATGTGTCCCTGAAGCAGTTGTTCCAAAATGTTTATGACTCAGACTTGAACTGAGTTGTTAGCAACTTCATAGCAGCTCTGAGAACTGCTGCTTCCTCAGTGGCCTCTGACTCTATGTTAGGTGACTCTCTTAGCAGTGCCTGTTCCATTTTATTTTTTCCATTATCACCTGGCTTTATTTTTCTTCATAGCACTTACTACTACTTGACATATTTATGTTTGTGTGTTGTCCTGTTGGTGAACTCTGTAATGAGAGGGCCATTCACTGCTATGTCCCCAGATCCTAGAATAGAACTTGGGACAGAGTACGCAAGATAAATACTGTTGAATAAATTGATACATAGGGTTGGAAAAACTGCCCTTCTATGACACCATCCTGGGATCCTTGAATGGATCACTTACTGCATTTTTCTTGGCCACAGAAAACAAGCCTCTTAACCAGACTCTAAGCAGGGAGGCAGGATACATCCTCCTATATAATAAAAGGCTAATATGCAAATGGACTGAATGGTGGAACGACTGGTCACTATGATGCGCACTGACCACCAGGGGGCAGACGCTCAATGCAAAAGCTGCTCCCTGGTGGTCAGTGCGCTCCCATAGTGGGAGCGCTGCTCAGCCAGAAGCCCTGAGCCAGGCTCACAGCTGGCGAGCGCAGCAGTGATGGCGGGGAGCACTAAGGATGTCAGACTGCCACCTTATCCCCCCGAGGGCTCCCCAACTGCCAGAGGGCGCAGGATGGGCTGAGGGACACCCCCCCCCCCCCCCCCCCGCAAGAGCAGGAATTTCATGCACAAGGCCTCCAGTAGAGAATAAGAGGTGTTTGTTTATATCCTGGCTCTGTCACCTTACTAGCTGCATTACTTCCCACATGTTGCTTTATTCTCTTCAGTCTGTGCTTGTTGTTTTTTTATTTTATTTTATATATTTTTTTATCTATTTGGGAACATAGTCATTTCTTCTATTTTTAAAAAAATATATTTTATTGATTTTTTACAGAGAGGAAGAGAGAGAGAGAGTTAGAAACATCGATCAGCTGCCTCCTGCACACCCCCCAGTGGGGATGTGCCTGCAACCAAGGTACATGCCCTTGACTGGAATCGAACCCGGGACCCTTCAGTCCGCAGGCCGACGCTCTATCCACTGAGCCAAACCGGTTTCAGCCAGTCTGTGCTTGTTAATGGAATGGGAATAATGGTCTCCACTCCTCACTGTTAAATGATTGTTTAATAACAATGACAGGGCCAAACGTTTGTCATTTTTGTCAAGCAGCAGACATCAAGTCCGGTTTCTATAGCATATCAAAGACAGGGTATCAGATGCTTCATTCACGAAAAAATCCAGGCTGAACAATGGGGCTATTGGGGTGGGGCTAAGAACATTCTAGTGGCATTAACAGTACTTAGGGAATGTTGCATAACCCTCAAGCCCTATCATTTAACTTGGGGCCCAGTCTAGACCCCCTTCCCACTCTGAGTTCAGAACGCCTTGACTCGCAGCCCCTGCCCACCAGCTTAGGGCCCTTGGGACATGTGCTATATGGGCCAACACTACTTTTGGGCAAATGTCAGGCCATGGTCCCCACGGCTGCCTATCTCCAACGCGGACGCCCCAGGTCACCTTGACTACCGGGCCGAGGACCCCGTGGGAACCCGCAGCCTCGCCAGCCTCGCCAGCCTCGCTCGCCACAGAGGGGTGCCCAGAGAGAAGACCTGCGTGGCAAGAACCTAAACGAGGAAGCGAGGGGCGTGGAGAAAAGTGGAACAAGAGAAAGGGGATGCTAGTTTCCTTTATGTCTTTTGTTACGGGCAATAGCGAAGGAGTTAGAAGTGGCTTTTTAAAAAAACTTCAGACAGGCAGTTTCTAAAGGCAACCCCAGAGCCCCCGGAACTACAGAACCACGGAAGGTCCTTCTTCCGGTCCCTTGAGCCTGACGCTAGCAGCCGAGAAGGCGGGAGGCCGGGGTAGAGGGAAACTGGGAACCGGAAGTGGAAGCAGATTGCCTCCTTCGTCGCTGTTGCTGCCGCCATACGCGTTCGCCTTGCTCAGGTAAGATTTGGCCTTCGGTACCATCCATTTCCATCTGCGTTTCCCTGCAGCCATCCTACCGTATGGAGTCCTGATACCCCTTCCACAGGCGATGGCCTGGTCGCTGGGGCCTCGTTGGGTCGTTATTTTCATCACTTGCATCCCTTTCGAGAGCAAAGAGCACCTGGGGGGAGGTAGGGAAGCTAAAAAGGCTCAATCCAAGATGGTGGCCTCGCGCCATTGTGTCCCCTTAGCTCTCCGCTCCTCCGGCGGCCTCGTTTCCTAAAGGCCCTAGCGACGGGGAGAGGCGGCGCTGGGCGGGGCTCTCCTCCCCTCCGCTGGTTTCTGGGTTCTCTCGGCCGGCGTGGGACTCGGAGGAGCCCGCTTCTAGGCCTAGTTGGACTTCCTACCTCGACTGGCCCACGTTTATTGGGAGCGCTTTGCAAGTGCTTTCGGGAGATGTGTGTTTTCGGAGAGTCTCAGCTGAGGAGTGACGCAGCGGTGGTGGAGGCGCTCGGTAAAGGCTCGCCTGCAGGCCGAGGCCGTCCTCTCTGCCTCTGACACATTGTGTGATGGAGAGGTGGATATTGCTTTCGGCGGAGCCACCCCCGCCATTGACTAATTACACGGAGTTTTAAGCCGCAGGTGGGGTTACTGAGTGGGAGGTTGGTGGGCTGTGGGGGTGAACGGCAGCCACATGATGTTTTCATGTTGAGAGGTGAGCGCTCTGCGCAGTGATGACCTTCATCTATCACCCTGGACTGATGGCTGCTACGCGGGGGCTTGACAGCTTGAGGCCAGGGAAGCGCGGGTCTTCCGTGGAGGGTTTCGGAACTGCCTCCCTTCTCTCCTCTCCACTCCTGCCATCTGCTTTTCCTCACCTGTTCGTTTTCCCCGCCGTTAGGGACGAGTTCCTAAGCTGCTCTCCCACCATCTGATCCTAGTCTTGCTGGAGCCTGTGACCTGACCACCTCCCCTGGAACCCCTTTCCCAGTCCCTATTACTCTTGCCCTTTGTGTTTTGTGTTTCTTTGTTACTGTTTCACCCAGGTAAAGGTTTCATAGTTTAGGGAAAGTGGGAAGGGCGTGGAGATGGAAAAGAAGTGGCGAAGGTTCTGCTCATGACTGATGTCCTTTTTTTCCTGTTTTTTTTTTTTTTTTCTTCCCTAGCTCTTCTGTCAGAAACTAGTGTATCTTCTATTCCTTAAGCCCCACTTTCCTCCTTTGTTTTCACTTAATCTGCGTGAACCCATTCAGAGACCCTCCCTCCTCCCCCTGCCGGCCCAGTTATGGCGGAGAACGATGTGGACAATGAGCTCTTGGACTATGAAGATGACGAGGTGGAGACCGCAGCTGGGGGAGATGGGGCTGAGGCCCCTGCCAAGAAGGATGTGAAGGGCTCCTACGTCTCCATCCATAGCTCTGGCTTTCGGGACTTCCTGCTCAAGCCAGAGTTGCTCCGGGCCATTGTTGACTGTGGTTTTGAGCATCCATCAGAAGGTAAATTTTCTCTTGGGCATAGAGTACTTGTAAGGCACTTTAATGATCCTGAAACAGATGTGTTCATGGTCCCTCAGTGATACAGACCTGCATTTAGGATAGACCAGGAAGTAAGGAAGTACCAGGAGTCCCAGAAACTGTTTTAGCATTAGAAGAGGTTTATATAGGTTGTCCTTTATTCATGGTGCACGAAATTCGTTCACTGGTGGAGCCCGGCTTCTGGCTGAGCAGCGCTCCCTCTGGTAGTCAGTGCACATCATAGCGACTGGTTGTTCCACCATTTGGTCAATTTGCATATTGCCCTTTTATTATATAGGACAGGGTAGCATGAAACAAAAGCAACTTACAGGTCTGCTGTTCATTTTTGTGACTGGTTTTTCCCCTTGTCTTCTCGTTTTGAATTTTGTCACTTTAACTTGTAATTTTAAATTCCAGAGAGGAGTTGGTTGCACTTTTAGTTCTCTTTTGGGCCAGGCCAACTCTGGTCTCTGGAAACCTTTATGGCTGTTCTAAAGGTGGTTGGCTTCTGGGTCAGGTACCAAGTCCTTCATTTAGTGCAAGGTTGCAGGGTCCCATGATCCAAAGGATGGCAGTCTAAGCAGGAGATATGGCCTGTAGCAGGCGTGCAAATGCCATGGGTTAAGATGAAGGAAAATAAGGGCAGCCAGAAGCACCAAAGGTGGGCTGTTGGTAGATGCAAATGGGTGGTTGGGGGGTGGCATGGGAGGGGGTTTGGTGGGTGCTGGAGGAAGCTAAAGCTAGAAAGGACTAGGAGAGTCTGATTTGGAGATGAATTTGAAGGAGCACAGAGGTAGAAAGTGACAAAAACCACTTAATTCGGCGGCATGAAATGGGTGTGGCTGGTGAAAAATGTTATCTGGAGACTGAAGCCCAATTTATCTTTTTTCTATATTTAGTTCAGCATGAGTGCATCCCTCAGGCCATTCTGGGAATGGACGTCTTATGCCAGGCCAAGTCGGGCATGGGAAAGACGGCAGTGTTTGTGCTGGCCACACTGCAGCAGCTGGAGCCAGTTACTGGGCAGGTACAGTTGGGGAAAGTATTGGGGAGGGCGTTTGGGTTAGAAATGTTGGGGCAGAGTGTTTTTAGCTCAGCTACGTGATGTATTCACAACCATGGGTGCTTGTTGCTCAGATGACCTCTGTCGCCCTTGAGGCCCTGGGGAATATTTTGTAGTAGTCATGGGGTTAATGATTTAGATCTCAGAATTGAAGTCATTTATGATCTGCCAGGTATGTTTTTGTGATAGTCACTTCCCCAGAGGGATAGTGAAGGGAGACACTTTCTTTCTACTTACCCCTCAAGGTGTCTGTGCTGGTGATGTGTCACACCCGGGAGCTGGCTTTTCAGATTAGCAAGGAGTATGAGCGCTTCTCTAAGTACATGCCCAATGTCAAGGTAAGCCAGGGTAAGGAGCCCGGGGAGAATGAGGGTGTGGATAATTGGAGGCATTTGGGACTTACAGACCAGCAGTCTTCATGTCCCACAGATGTTAAATTCCAATACCTGTATGTGAACCTCAATTACATCTAATAGTAAGTTCCTTCAAACTTTTATTTTTATTGATTTCAGAGAGGAAGGAAGGGGGGAGAGAGAATCATTGATCGGCTGCCCCCTGCACACCCCGTACTGGGGATCGAGCTCTCAACCCAGGCATGTGCCCTGATGAATTGAACTGTGACCTCCTAGTTTATGGGTCAACTTTCAATCACTGAGCAACACCAGCTGGGTTCCTCCTGTCTTATTTTTTAACACAGTGTGTAAATATGCTTGTGCATTAGGAGACTGGGTGGTTGGACTGTGGAGGAAGTTTCCGCAGGACCACCCTTTTGCTTACTGCTTTCTTAAGCTGACACTTAGAATCATTTCAGTGTGCTTTGGGTGACAGTTTGAGAATTTGGGGGTGTATGGCAAGAGAATGCTGAAACTCCAAAATTGCTCTAGTTTGATGTGAATTTTGAGAATTATTTAAAAGTGGCAGAAGATTAAAAATGTCTGGGAGCCATAACAAAGTTGGCTTAAGTTGTTCTCCATGGTATAACCTTGATATTTATAACTTCCAATCTTCCTGGTTAGGATGGTGTGAAGAATAGTATATTTTCCTCAAAAAATTAAATATGGATCTGCCATTTACCCAGTGATCCCCCTTCTAGGAATATATCCTAAGAAACCCGAAACACCAATCTGAAAGAATGTATGCACTCTTATGTTCACAGCAGCACAATTTACAATAGCTAAGATCTGGAAACAGCCCAAGTGCCCATCAGTAGATGAGTGGATAAAATCTGTGGTACATTTATACCATGGAATACTATGCAGCAGTAAAAAAGAATCTCTTACCCTGTGAGACAGCATGGAGGGACCTGGAGAGTATCATGCTAAGTGAAAGAAGTCAGTAAGCCCTGGCCTGTTTGGCTCAGTGGATAGAGCGTCGGCCTGGGGACTGAAGGGTTCCGGGTTCGATTCCGGTCAAGGGCATGTACCTTGGTTGCGGGCACATCCCCAGGTAGGGGCGTGCAGGAGGCAGCTGATCAATGTTTCTCTCTCATCGATGTTTCTGTCTCTTTATCCCTCTCCCTTCCTCTCTGTGAAAATCAACAAAATATATTTTTTTAAAAAGAAAAAAGGAAGAAGTCAGTAAGAGAAAGACCAGTCTCACATGATCACACTCATATGTGGAATCTAAGTAACAAAATAAACTGATGAACGGAGTGGATCCAGAGACATGGAAGCATGGAACAGAGTGCGGAATCTCGGGGGGGAAGGGGCAGACAATAGGGTGATGAAAGACTGGGGTGGGGGGTGTGGGGGGAGGGGGACGTATGTAACAATAAAGAATTATTTTAAAAATTGTATCAGTACTAATAACATACTGAGTGAAGCTTAAAAAGAGAAAAAACTCTTTATGGTTGAAAATGAAAGCTACCTCCAGGTTATGGCTTTACTAACCAAAGCTTTATTTCAAAACAAAACACAACCCTGCCGGTGTGGCCCAGTGGTTGAGCATCAACCTGTGGAGGTCACAGTTTGATTCCTGGTCTGGGTTGCAGGCTGGATCCCCAGTAGGGGGTGTGCAGGAGGCAGCTGATGAACGATTCTGTCTCATTGATCTTCCTATCTCTCTCCCCCTCTCCCTTCCTCTCTTTGAAATCAACAAAAACAAAACACAAAACAAACAAAAAAGAAAACTTTTGCTCAGATTGTTATAATTTTTCCTGTTATATATTCACGTTTTTAATTGATTTTTTTTAGAGAGAGAAACATGGATGTGAGGATGAAACATTGATCAGCTGCCTCTTACATGCCCTTTACCAGGGATAGAGCCTGCAACCCTGTTACTGTGATTTAGAAATAATGTTAACAACTTAAGTGTGGTGCTGGTGGTAGCTGCCTGGTAAGAAGGCCTCAGAACTCTGCAAGGCCTCACAGTGAAAGGGTTCGTGTTCTCCCATCTCTAGCCCTGCTTCACAGAAGCGAGTCACTGTTACCCTTCTTTGAAAATTCTGCTGGTTCTGTAAAATGGAAGTATTAGGCACTATTTCCTCAGTTGACCAGTTACAGGCCTTTTTTACTCAGCTCATTTACATTTTTTTGCAACATTAATTCTAATTCTCTAAGTATGTTCTGAATGCTGTATATATATGTAGGTGTCCACATTGTGTACACCTCTGTTTTTACACTGTCTGTGTCAATAGCATTGACTTCTGTCCTTTCTCCAAGCAGTCTTGTCTGGGTTGATTCTAAAACTTGGAAACCAGGAACAAGCTTCCATTGTTAAATCTATGGAAACATTTATCGTTGAGCTCTGTGATGAGCTAGGATTGCACTTCCTCCTAGCCATTTGACTAGGTGTATAGGTCCAACTCATCACCTTTGTGCCTATATTCTTGGTGTCAAGATCAAATACAAATTGTCATGATACTTTCTTTTGCCCAAAATTATGCTACAGTGACTTGAAGAGGCTGGGCCCGTTCTACAGAATGCCCTACCTCTGGATTCCTCTAGTTAACTCTTTGAAATCCTTACCCGAGGTTATGTTTTTCATTGATGTTTTTAGTTTTATTTTTTTGAGAGGAAGTGGGGAGAGAGCCATCCGTTGTCTCCTGTAGGCGCCCTGACCCTGGCTGTAATTGAGCCTGCAACCTTTTTGGTGTATAGGACGATGCTCCAACCAACTGAGCCACTCTGCCAGGGCTTGTCTCGTTACTCCTTTATGGTAGTTAGCTTGTACTTTCCTCCCAATACTTCCTGTAAACAAATTTTTTGGCAAGAATTCTTCATGGGTATCCTGTGTATCTCCTGTTTTGCTGTAAACCTAGGTATCCCACATTTAGTGATTTTTAGATTTACTATAGGACGAGGGTTATGATAGCCTGATTCCTTGATCTTCCCCTCTTGAAACTAGAAAGCAGTTTTTGGTGTTATATTGTACTAAGGCCCAGATCCTCAACAACCATTCCCCTAATGGTTTTAATATGGAGTAATATGGTTAGCCTGAATCAGTAATTTCATAGGGCTTGTACAAAGGAGTTTAAAAATCCGGGTTGAGTTAGGAAAACTTGATGTTCCCTGAGCTTTGTGGTGGTCCTTGACCTGGTGATTCCTGCTGTTCTCGTTCTTAGAGCAAAGCCTGGTCTTAAGAGTCCTGGGAAGGAAGTGGTTAGGTTAAGGCGGAGGGCCTGGAGGCTTGTCCTGAGTGCTCAGGTCAGCCCTGTAGCCTCAGGCAAGTCACTGGTTTCTCCCTCAGTGTTGGGGATATAGTAATTTTAGGTTAGATGGCCCTTAATGTTCCTTTCAGCTCTGAAATGTTCAAGAAGTGGTTTAGATGAAACTGGAAGATTGGGGACTGTGGAGAGACTGGAATCGTCGTTTCATTGTGAGACACTCTTCTCCCTGCTGGCAGGTGGCAGTGTTTTTTGGAGGTCTGTCTATCAAGAAGGATGAAGAGGTGCTGAAGAAGAACTGCCCGCATATCGTCGTGGGGACCCCTGGCCGCATCCTAGCCTTAGCTCGAAATAAGAGCCTCAACCTCAAACACATTAAACACTTTATCTTGGATGAATGTGATAAGATGCTTGAACAACTCGGTGAGTGGCAGTGCTGGGACTGGGCCTTTGGAACCAAGTGCTGTTCGGTTGATACAGGAGCACTGTCGTGCAGGACGACCCTTCATTTGCCACCCTCACAAGGGCTCTGGCTCCCTTGGTTGGTCTTGATCGTGCTCTTTAAGCAGCTGTCGTGCTCAGGGAGAAGGGCGTTCTGTTCTTCCATTCTGTGCTGGGTGTTTATCTTCAAGAGGAGGGACTTCGCTGGCGGTGACCTCCGTCACATCACCTTTTCCTTTACAGATCCCTCTACTGGATGTCTTAGGGGAGATGCCAAACTGGAGGAGGGGACGGTCTACCCTCTGACATCCTCGCACAGCATATATCATGAGAATTTCTAGCTGAATAGATCTGTAGACTTAAGTTCTAGGATTAATGAGAGTGTTGCTGGGCGTTTGTGTGGCTTGGTATTCTAGTGTGCTAAGTGGGGTCACAGAAAATATTCTCTAAGAACTCAAATTTGGTGAAGGAGAGAATAGGGGTGGATGTAGCCTTAGGGGTAAGTCATTCCAAATGATCTTTGGCTGTTCTAGATGGCAAGCTATGAGGTGGGCTTCAGGTATAGATGTCATATTTCCTGGCTGGTAGGGAAGTGATCCAGAGGAAGCAGGGAGCAGACTCTGGCAGCTGGAATATCACAGGTGTGCCGTACTTGTAGGTAGCCGGGGCTTGGGGAGGGTAGGGAGAAGGGTCTTGTAAAGTGTTTTCAAAGGTCTTATTCTTGGGGCCTCCGTGGTGGGCTCTCTCCCTGTTTCGTTGTTATAGGCTTTGGGGCTTCCTCATATTTCTTGCCTGTTTAAAACACACAACTGGATTCTGATTCCAAATTCATTGCTTTTTTTAACGTACTAGTATTACTATGGTTGTGATTTCGTGAGGGTTAGAGGAAATAGAGTAGAGAGAGACCTGAGGCAAATCTTGCCTTGAATGGACTCTGCTTGCCCGTTTCCAATGGTCTCGACCTCATTGGGAGGTCTTTATGACATGCTGCTTTTTCCCTTTCCTTGTAGACATGCGTCGGGATGTCCAGGAAATTTTTCGCATGACCCCCCACGAGAAGCAGGTCATGATGTTCAGTGCCACCTTGAGCAAAGAGATCCGCCCCGTCTGCCGCAAGTTCATGCAAGACGTAAATACCTTCTCCCTTCTCTCCCTCCACTCCCGCCCACTGCCTCCTCCCCTGCGGGCCCGCTCCCTCCAGACTCCCTGTCCTTCAAGCACCAAGAAGGGCACGAGCCCATCTGGGAGTGATGACTCCTTGAAGAGACCACAGAGGCAGAGACAGCTAGCGTTAGGGTCTGCGCGGGTGCCAGGGAAATTCCGGAAGACTTGGTCGGGTTAACGTGAGAGCGGGTAGTGTTCGACTTTTTTTTTTTTAATCACAGCATTTTTGAACCTCTTCTCCCTTTTGGGGGAGGGCATGGTTTTCTGCCCTACCACCCACCCGTCGTCTCCTACACATCCCCTACAGCCACGCACCCTCAAGGTGGCATCAAGCATACAACTGGAGCCTTCTGCTCCCCAAAACTCGTAACCTCCCGGTGGCAGGAGAGCAAGAGAGGGACAGACAGATGGCAAGGCATGTGCAAACGAAGAGCAAACAGCACAAATGAATCCGCTCCCTCCCCACCTCCAGGGGTAGGGGCCTTTGGCACCTCAATCCCCGATCCCCTACGCCTTCCCACCCGAACCTCCTTGCACCCACGTGGAACCTCGGTTGATGTGAGCCATGAGCCAGCAGCAGAGAGAAGCACTGTGGCGCAGCGGGGGAATTCAGACGGCACCGGCGTGGATGGCGGCAGCGGAGGCCGCGGGGAAACCTGACCAGGAAGATGAGGACCAAACCAGCCTCTTTTTCTGTTCCCGGTTTTTTTCCTGAACCAAGGCGTGCCGTGCTCCTTGTTTCCACCATATGTGTGGGGTGGGGAGGAGTGTCCTGAACGGGATGGTAGATTTTCCCTTTCTATGTAATGCTCGGGAGAGGGGACAGGGAAAGGGAAGCGCTCCACTTGCTGTGACCAGGTGGGTTAGGATTGGGCTAGGCGCCCCTGTGTAAGCAGTGGAGTGTCCTTTGCCTCCCTGCTCTGCTCCTCCCATGGGTTGATAGCTCCTTGTCTGTAGCTGGACTTGGGCTGCCGTGAGTTTTGGAGGCCACAGAACTTCTTTTTGGAAAGCCTGCCTCTGCGCCCGGCTTCTGGCTGTCTCGTGTAACACACAGCCTTTCCCCTGGGTCTTAATGTTAACTATGCTCCCAAGGTAGTGAAGAGTGCTAGGAAATTTGGGCTCTGGAGTTGGGTTTTGTCTCAATTTCTATCTTTAAAATTTTTTTATTTTATTAAAAAAATGTAATTTGTCTTTTTTGATGCTACCTTCCTCCCCTTCAAGGGTAAAAACATAAGTGCATATCTGCAGCTCTGAATTTCTTTTAAAAAATATTTTACTGATTTCAGAGAGAAAGAGAGATAGAAACATTAATGATGAGAGAGAATCATTGATCAGCTGTCTGGGGATTGAGCCTGCAACCCCAGGCACGTGCCCTGACTGGGAATCGAACCGCGACCTCCTCTTTGTAGGTCGACACTCAACCCCTGAGCCAGGCAACTCTGATTTCTTAGCACCACTTACTGATGCCTTCCACGTGACACTGCCGTGGCTTGAGTCTTAGCTCAGAGACCAGTGTCATCTAGAGCTATGCCCTTGTGGTTGAGGGCAAGTTGTTTCTCATTTTGAATTGTTTTTGCTTCTCCTTTCATGGCATGTTGATCATGTCCATCGAGGGGTTCCCATCCTCTTTACGAGGAATGTGGCTCCCAGCGGAGAGAGCACTCAGATGGAGCAGTCCTCGTCCTCCCCACATTCTTACACTTGCTTGGATGGAATTATTCTGACGTCCAGGCAGTATTTTCCATGCTTTCCCAGGTGTTTGAATCGTGTTTCCCTTTGAGAATCTTCTACTGACGTTCTTTCCCCGCCTCCATTTGAGGTAATGGCATCTTGCCATGGGGTGGTTTCTCTGCTCCTGTCCCTCCCTGCAAGTTCCTTCCTCTGACAGTTTTCAGTTGGGCATTCTTAGAACTCCATTGATAGGAAATTAGGTCAAAGGTGGAAGAGACCATGTGAAAATGGGCATGCTTTTGGGAGTGGGGTGAAGTTTTCAGTCTTCTCTTCTCCCCATTCCCCCCATGGGGTGTATTGGAGATCAACTTCCTCCACCCCCCCAGGTTTAACCCCCCCACTCTGCCCTCCTCCCGTTCCCCACCCCTACTTCCCCCCTCCCCCTCAGCCAATGGAGATCTTCGTGGATGATGAGACGAAGCTGACGCTGCATGGGTTGCAGCAGTACTACGTGAAACTGAAGGACAACGAGAAGAACCGGAAGCTCTTTGACCTTTTGGATGTCCTTGAGTTCAACCAGGTCAGTTGTTCCAGGTCCAGTGGGAGAATGAGCACGTCTCCAACTGTAGCAGAGATCTGTGTTCAATACCCTGTTGTAGAGGACACCACATAGGTGATGTGAGAGGATGGTGGAGACAAGTCTCTCAAGTGAAATTTTTTTCTTTTTTTTAAAATATATTTCATTGATTTTTTACAGAGAGGAAGGGAGAGGGATAGTTAGAAACATCAATGAGAAGGAATCATCGATCAGCTGCCTCCTGCAACACCCTCTGGCGATGTGCCCTCAACCAAGGTACATGCCCTTGACCGGAATCGAACCCGGGACCCCTCGGTCCGCAGGCCGAAGCTTTATCCACTGAGCCAAACCAGTCAGGGCGTGAAATGTTTTTCTTTTCTTTAAATCTTTACCTGAGAATATTTTTGTTGACTTTAGAGAGACATCAATTTGTTGCCTCGCTGTGTGCGCTGCAACCAGGGATCGTACCTGTAACCTCCCCATGTACTCTGGGAATCGAATCACAACTTTTGGTGTACTGGACAATGCTCCACCCGACTGAGCCTCCAGGCCAGGGCTTAAGTGAAAAAAATTTTTTTAAAATATGTTTTTATTGATTTCAGAGAGGAAGGGGGAGAGAGAAACATCATGAGAGAATCATGGATGGGCTGTCTCCTGCACCCCCAACACTGAGGATTGAGCCCGCAACCTGGGCATGTGCCCTGACCAGGAATCAAACCATGACCTCCTGGTTCATAGGTCAATGCTCAACCACTGAACCACGCTGGCAGGACATGAAATTTTTTTTTTTTTTTTTTAATTGATTTTTTACAGAGAGGAAGGGAGAGGGATGGAGAGTTAGAAACATCAATGAGAGAGAAACATCGATCAGCTGCCTCCTGCACACCCCTTACTGGGGATGTACCCGCAACCAAGGTACATGCCCTTGACTGGAAGCGAACCTGGGGCCCTTCAGTCCGCAGACCGACGCTCTATCCACTGAGCCAAACCAGTGAGGGCCATGAAATTCTTTTAAAGAAGAATATAAATGTCTTGGAGCTGAGCATGAGCAAGGTGGGAACTGCTGTTCTGTTCCGTTGCTGGCACAGACAGGTACTCAGTAAATAAAAGCAAACCTCAAAATAAAATCCTTAAAAGCGTTTTAATAAGGTTGTAACGGTTCTGAAATGTGTTGATCATCCGTTTAGGTTTTTAAATTTGGTTCTCATGTACTGTTTACTGAGGAGATGTGTTTAATCACTTTACCTGTTAGGTAGGATTTTTGTGTGTGTGTTTTTTTTGGAGAGGGAGATAGATAAATCAATGATGAGAGAGAATCATTGATTGGCTGCCTCCTGCACACCCCACACTGGGGATCGAGCCTGCAACCCAGGCATGTGCCCTTGACCGGGATCGAACCCAAGACCCTTCAGTCCACAGGCCGATGCTCTATCCACTGAGCCAAACCAGCCAGGGCTATTAGTTTATTTGTAATAAAATTTATCTAGACTTGGGGTAAGGTTACATTTAGAGCAGAAGAGGAAACGTGATAGGGACTGAGGAATTCCTTTAGAACAGTGGTCGGCAAACTGCGGCTCGCGAGCCATATGCGGCTCTTTGGCCCCTTGAGTGTGGCTCTTGCACAAAATACCACGGCCTGGGCGAGTCTATTTTGAAGAAGTGGTGTTAGAAGAAGTTTAAGTTTAAAAAATTTGGCTCTCCAAAGAAATTTCAATCGTTGTACTGTTGATATTTCGCTCTGCCGACTAATGAGTTTGCCGACCACTGCTTTTAAAGAGTAATTACTAAAAACTCCTTTTTCATATAACCTCACAATTACATGGACCCACATCACCACACACACATATACACAGGTGGTGATCTTTGTGAAGTCTGTGCAGCGCTGCATCGCCCTGGCCCAGCTCCTAGTGGAGCAGAACTTCCCAGCCATCGCCATCCACCGCGGGATGCCCCAGGAGGAGAGGTGAGTTGGAAATGGGCAAGATATTTTGTGTTCTTGGGAGGAAGAGACTTAAGAGAAAGGACTCATCATTTTCTAATTTCCTTTCTCACAAAGGCTTTCTCGGTATCAGCAATTTAAAGATTTTCAACGACGAATTCTTGTGGCTACCAACCTGTTTGGCCGAGGCATGGACATCGAGAGGGTGAACATTGCCTTTAATTACGACATGCCTGAGGACTCTGACACCTACCTGCATCGGGTAAGCCCCGCACCCACGGGCCATTCAGTGACCTCGCCTGCCCCTTATTTTCTATGTCTTCATAGCATACATCTTCATTCCTCCTTTTGGGTGTTGTCTTCTTTTGGGTCTTCCTGTCCTACCTTCTGTCTCCTTCCAGGTGGCCAGAGCAGGCCGGTTTGGTACCAAGGGTTTGGCCATCACGTTTGTGTCAGATGAGAATGATGCCAAGATCCTCAATGATGTGCAGGATCGCTTTGAGGTCAATATTAGTGAGCTGCCTGATGAGATAGACATCTCCTCCTACAGTGAGTATTGATCACGTGAACCAGCTGCCCCACCTCGTGAAATTCTTGTTTCTTACTGTGTTTGGCTTAAATCTCATTATGTGGGTAAAGCCCCTAGTACATAATGGGCACCTGACTAGCTCATGCCCCCTGAACTCGACACCCTGTTGTAATGTTTAGTTCACGTCTACTTGGGATCTCTTCACTCCCCCAAGTCTGCTCTTTAGACCAGACACTACATAGACATCTGCATGCAAGAGCATGTGTTTCTGCCAACCGCACCTTTTCTTTCCATTGTCTTACTCTTTTTCTTTTCTTTTTTTAAAATATGTATTGATTTCAGAAAGGAAGGGAGGGAGGGAGAGAGAGAGAAACATCAGTGATAAGAGAGAATCATTCATCGGCTGCCTCCTGCACCACCCCCCCCCCCCCCCACACACACACACACACTGGGGATCGATCCTGCAATCCCATTGCCCTGACTGGAAATCGAACCGTGATCTCCTGGTTCATATGTCTATGCTCAACCATTGAGCCACACCGGCCGGGCTCTCATGTCTTATTCTAACCGCCACATTTTCTTTTCAGTTGAACAGACACGGTAGAGGACACATCGCCTGTTCTGGAATGTGACCGTCTGTCCCTCTTCAGGAGATGACACCAGGCGTGGGGGTGAAGGAGACACTACTGCCCCTACCCCTGACAGCCCAGCCCCACCCCAGGCCTTCCCTCTTTTGCATCACCACTTCTAAATCCCCGCTTCCTTATTTGTGAGAACTTTTTTTTAACAAAACAAAAAACATGCGTCTGTGGTGTCTAAGTGCTCCTTTTATTGGATTTGGGGTGAGGTGGTTCTAGGTTATTTATGTGAGGCCAAGGTTGTCAGCGAGAGGGGTCACAGTGGGGCACGTGGCTAAGAAGACTGCAGAGGTCATGGTTCCCGCTGCTTTCCAATCAGGCTCTCTGGAGGTGTCTTCTGTTTTTCTTAGTGGCCTGAGAGAGGCTGCTGTGTTCCTGACGTCTCGGCAGGTGGTGTGCCGTGTTTCCCATGTTGGAGGTGAAGTGGGCACCAGAGCAGCCTAGGTTCCTCCTCCCAGGCTCTCTCGGAGTCTCCTCATCTGCTCCTTCAGCTTCTGGGTCTTGAGCACCAGGGCCTGGGCCTCCCAGGCCCCCTCCTGCCCTTCCTGCAGGGCCTGGGCTAGCTCCAGCTGCTGCTCCAGCAGCTCCTCTGCCTGGGCTAGCTCAGCAGGGAGCCCAGGACCCTGGGGGAGAGGTGTGAGGAGGGAGCATCAGCCACAGCAGGGGGCTGAGGCTGTCTAGGTGTCAGAAATTCTGCCTCCAGTTTTTGACACCATTTGTTTAAGGGTAGCTTCCCTCTCTTAGGGCACAGGCCTTTTGGGAAGCACTGGCTAGGGCAGATAAGAGATCACTGGTTCAGGGGCTGTAAGGACTCCGGAGGAAGGACTGCCTGCCCCCTCCCCCATCCCCCAGAAATCATTAACTTAATGAGGGGAAATGTCTGCTCAAGGACAGTGGACTGCAAGCAGGGAGTAAGCCCTGAGGTTTGGAGGGGTGGAGGTGGGGAACCGGCTAGGAAGCTGAGAATTGGAACTAGGTAACAGACTCCAGGGGTCTGGGTTGATATCTGCTCTAGGCCTGTGGTACAGGATGAGATTGGGGATCCCCGCCCCCAGCACGAATCTCCCCTCACACCTACCCTCTCTCTTGGTGCCACTTACCTGGGTGGGGGACCTCATCTTCCCGCTGCCCGTGGAGCTGGCCTGCTCCTTTGTGCTTGTCTTGGGGCTCTGGGAGCAGCATCTCTGTGAGCCACCAGGGGCCAGTGGCCTGGAAGGCAGGAGGAGGCGATGGCTGCAACACCGCGAGAGCCAGGGCAGAAAGAGGACCATGGCGGGTGAGGCAGGGAGCTGTTAGCTGCCCAACTGCCACCAGGAACTGGCTTCTACCGGGCCTTGGCCTTCGTCTTGCTTCAGTGCCTGGCCCTGCCCCTGCACTCCCCTCCCAACCTGGCCCTAGAGAGACTCCTGTTGCTGATGTGAAAATACTGCCAGCTTAGGCAGAGCTGGCTTTAGAGCACATGCCCAGCCCACCACATCTCGTGCCTGTTTCCTTAGCTCTGGCTTTTCTTATTCCTCTCCATTCCCTAAGTAAGGAAGTACAGACCAACCTCGGTTCTCTGTCACCCATCTAGACCAGGTCACGGAACAAACTTTGGTTTTCAACCTGACAACCCTTTTATACTGATACTAGAGGCCTGGTGCATGGAATTCGTGCACAGGGGTGGGAGTGTGGGAGTGGGGGAAGTGTCCCTCAGCCCAGCCTGCACTCTCTCCAATCTGGGACCCTTGGGGGATGTCCAACTCAATCTGGGACTGCTGGCTCCTAATTGCTCACCTGCCTGCCAGCCTGATCACCCCCTAACTGCTCTGCTGCCAGCCCAATTGACACCTAACTGTTCCCTTGCCGGCCCGATAGCCCCCAACTGCCCTCCCTTGCCGGCCTGATGGCCCCCAACTGCTGTCCCCTGACAGCCTGATGGCCCCCAACTGCCCTCCCCTGCCAGCCTGGTCCCCCCCAACTGCTCTCCCCTGATGGCCCCCCAACTGCCCTCCCCTGCCGGCCTGGTCGACCCCAACTGCCCTCCCCTGCCAGCCTGGTTGCCCCCAACTGCCCTCCCCTGCCAGCCTGATGGCTCCCAACTGCCCTTCCCTGCTGGCCTGATGGCCCCTAATTGGCCTCTCCTGCCAGCCTGATGGCCCCCAACTGCCCTCTCCTGCCAGCCCGGTTGCAGCCAACTGCCCTCCCCTGCCGGCCTGATGGCCCCCAACTGCCCTCCCCTGCAGGCCTGGTCATCCCCAACTGCCCTCCCCTGCCGGCCATCTTGTGGTGGCCATATTGTGATGACGTCGTGTGAAGGTGTCACGCGATGCCACCTAGGCTTTTATTATATAGGATGTCAGGATGACAAAAATCTCAGGCCACAGAAAATATACCAGTGTGAGTCAGTTTACTGTGCTAACATCTCAGGAAATTGTGCTGTGGATATATATATATATTTTTTGCGTTTATTGCTGGCAAAATGGATGGTTAGCACAATTTTAAAACAAAGAGGCCATCAAGAGTGCTAATGTTGCTAACCTGTGAAAGAAACTGATCATAGGCGGTTTGGTTAGCTGGTGACAGCAAGTGAAGATGCCCCACGCTGAGCAGAAAGACACCCTGGACCAAATGCTGAAAGTGACTCTTGAGCAGCCGTGGGCAAACTACGGCCCGTGGGCCGGATCCGGCCTGTTCGGCTGTTTTATCTGGCCCGCGGAGCCGAAAGAGCAGAGGGTTCTCTTGCTCTCCCCTCCGCTCCTTTACTTTGAATTTATATTAGTTCACACAAACACTCCATCCATGCTTTTGTTCCGGCCCTCCGGTCCAGTTTAAGAACCCATTGTGGCCCTTGAGTCAAAAAGTTTGCCCACCCCTGCTCTTGAGGCTAGTAGGGGTGGATTGGTACATTTAAGAAGTGTTTGTTTATAGATTAGACAGCACATTTGGCAGCACTATACACAAGAAAGATTAACATGGAATCATTTGGGGGTCTGGAATGAATTCATTTTACATTATTTCTAAAGGAAATAGTTTTCAAACAGATCACTTCTTGAACAGCCTTCCGGAACGAATTAAGTTGGAGAACCGAGGTTCCACTGTGTCTGGTTTTGCAGAGGAGGAAGCTGGCTTCAAGAGTTTCATTCAGCACTCATGCATCCGGCAGGTGTCTGTGGTGTGCTCCAGGCCCCACAGCTGGAGGGTTCATACCCAGGTCTACTTGACTTGAAAACTACCCATTGGCCTGGCTCTAGTCTTTTTTTTTTTAAATATATTTTATTGATTTTTTACAGAGAGGAAGGGAGAGGGATAGAGAGTTAGAAACATCGATGAGAGAGAAACATCAATCAGCCGCCTCCCGCACACCTCCCACTGGGGATGTGCCCACAACCAAGGTACATGCCCTTGACCGGAATCGAACCTGGGACCCTTCAGTCCACAGGCTGACGGTCTATCCACTGAGCCAAACCGGTTTCGGCTTGGCTCTAGTCTTAATTTCCCTTTCCTCTTGCTGGCCCAGCATGACCTTTCCTGTCCCTGTTGCATATGATGTTGTGGGGGTTTGCCTTTGGTAGGTCTCGGCACTGTGGTTACCACTTAAAAAAAAAAGTTTTTATTGATTTCAGAGAGAGGAAGGGAGAGGGAGAGATAGAAACATCAATGATGGGAATCGTTGATCGGCTGCCTACTGCATGCCCCCTACTGTGGATTGAGCCCACAACCCAGGCATGTGCCCTGATTGGGAATCGAACCGTGACCTGGTTCATAGGTTGACACTCAACCCCTGAGCCACACCAGCTGGGTTACTAACACATTTTTAATATATTTCTGTGTTTACTGTCGGTCCCTCCTTGAGATTATAAGCTTTGTGGCCAAGGACAGGGACTTGATTTTCACAGCTGCATTTCCATTGCCCCCAAAGGGCCTGGTTGTTGATTTTAAAGCATCTGTTGAGTGAATGAATGAGTGAAGGCATCCTCAGACTGCCCCACCAACACAGACACTGTGCCCACAGGGACACATCCATGTATACACACTGACATACTGACACACATTCTCACACACACACTGTTACACACCAATACACAGATACCATACCCATGGGGACACATACGTACACACACTGACATTCTCACACACACATTCTCATACGCTCACACTAATACACATTCTGACACTTACATTCTCATACACTCACACTAATACACATTCTCACACTGACACATATTTAGATACACACACACACACACACACACGCATAATTAAAGCCTACTTTTCATTGAACATTATGTTGTGAATGTTTCCCATGTCATTATGCATTATTATTTAAAAATTTTTCTCCAAATTATCGTGAAAAATTTCAAAGATACTGAAAGTTTGAAAGAAGAACACAATGGTCACCCAGGTTTAATCATTTTAATATTTTGCCATATTTTCTTTATGTAATTATTAGAGGCCCGGTGCACAAATTCATGCACCAGTGGGGTTCCTCAGTCTGGCCTGTGGGATTGTGCCAAAACTGGCTCTCTAACATCTCCCAAGGGGTCCTGGATTGTGAGAGGGCACAGGCCAGGCCGAGGGACCCCACCAGTGCATGAAGGGGGCTGGGGAGGGATGTGGGAGTTTGGCCAGCTGGGGAGGGACCGCTGCTGGAGGGCTCCAGGGTGTGTCCAGTCCATCTCAGTCCCGATAAGCTGGACCCCAGCAGCAAGCTAACCTACCGGTTGGAGCGTCTGCCCCTTGGTGGTCAGTGCACATCATAGCAAGTGGTTGAGCGGCCTTAGCATATCATTAGCATATTACCCTTTGGTTGAACGGACAACCAGGCACTTAGCAGGAGAGAAGACAGAGGAGGGGTGTGCAGGCCTGTGGAGAGGAGCGTGCAGGGTGTTTGGGGGTTTTTATTATATAGGATTTCTATAATTTTGGCTAAAATATTTGAAAATCGCCTGCCAACTTCATGACCCTCACCCCTACACATTTCAGTATTTGTCTCTTTTAAAATAACCTTTTTTCTTCAAACACTATTATTATTAGAGTGAAGAAGATAGCGGCAATTCCCTAGTGTTATGAAATTCCAGTGACATAGACTGTCTGTGTCATCCTGCGACGCCATTCGTTTGCAGCAGAGCAGCACTCAGGAGCCCTTTCCGCTCAGGGTCCCAGCCCTCCCGGCAAGCCCTCCCTCTATCCCCTCATGGCAACACCACGGGGAACTGAAGAGTAGAAACACTTTCTTCCGCTCCCTATTTCTGTGACTTAACTCAGGCTTTGAAATAAAATCCTCTTATTTGGAAACAGCATCTCCCTGTGCACACAATCTCCCACAGTGTGGGCAGGCACTGGGCTCCCCGACCTCTGGCCCCGCAGCAGGACAAGAGGGACTGGTGAAGGGTCACGCCTGGTGCCCCAAGGTCAAACCTCCCACAGCAGATGCCACACTGACCTGGTGTGAGCACAGTCCCCCACCTCGGGGGTAAGAGAGGGCCATGCACATCCGCTAAGACCCCTCCGCCCCAGGCACTGCACCCCATAACCAGAGGTCAAGAAAGGCTCCACACACAGGAACTAAGATAACCACCCCAAACCTCATTCCCATTGCCAGAGCCTAGTGAGAGCCCCAGCCCCCTGCTCCTCCCATCTCCCTCACACACCACGATCTGCTCTGAATCCAGCAGGACTAACCTCATTCTGTCCTTTTCCCTGTTTGTCTGTCATCCCTGGCCCCTAAACACCCTGCACGCTTCTCTCCACAGGCCCGCACACCCCTCCTCTGTCTTCTCTCCTGCCCCCTCACACTGCACCCCCAGACTTCTCAGCCCAGGATCAGCCAAACCTGCGCAGCCCTCCCCAGGAGGTCCCTGAACTCGCAGCTCTGACAGACCGAGCCTCCCTGAGGGCACCCTTCCTCTGAGGTCCTCCCATGGGGTCTCCTCTCCCTCTGACCTTGTGCCTCGGGGCCTGTGGTGGGTGGGGTCCTTGCTCCTCAGCTACTTTGACCCTCCCGCTTCCCTAACACCCCCTAATCCATTGTCAGAGCCCCCACCCCCTCATTGCAGGTACCCCCATTCCTTTTAACTCCCAGCTCGCTGTCGCTCTCCCCAGAGTGCTCCCTCCTTGATGCTCGATGCTTTCAGCACAATCAGACGTGGAAGGCTGAACAGCGGTCCCCAAAGATGTCTAGGCCAATCCTTAGAGCCTGTGGGCAGTGTCCTTACATGCAGAGACTTGGGTGCTGCATTGCGGTTCAGGACCTTGGACAGGGAGACACTGGGTTAGTGGGCCGGCCAATCACCACTGGAAACCGGGAAGCGGAGCAGTTTCTCCGGCTGGAGTAGGAGATGCTGCAGGAGAGATGAGGCGCAGGTCAGAGAGGTTCCATGGGGGAGGCGGGGGGGAGGATCGGTGCTGCAGGGGCCACGTTCCAGGGCCCAAGTCGAACTCTAGGAGCTCAGGGGGGCTCCAGCTGACAGCCAGCTAGGAAATGGGGACCTCAGTCCTACTCCGCAGGAATCTGCATTCAGACAACCAAGCGGACGGGCTGGGCAGTGGGTGCCTCCAGAGCCCCCGTGAGGAGCAGAGACCTGCCCACGCCTGTTTCTGGCCCTGTGAGGACATGGGCTGTGCAGCCTACACAGCCGTGAGATAATGAAGGGCCGTGTGTAAAGCCACTGGTTTGTGGTGATTGTACAACAGGGACAGACCACGCCCCGCGGAAAGGGGGTTCTCAGCCTGCTGCTCACGCCCCTGAGCTCCTCTCCTCCCTGACCTCCCACTCGGCTCTCCCGGGCCCCCACTCCCTTGTCGTCCCCTCGACCTTGTCATTGTCAACAGCCCCGTCCTTCCACAGCGGCATTTCCTGCTCCCACGCTCTGCCACCACCTCCCCATCATCCCCGCAGGGCAGGGTGGCCTAAGCTCTGGAAACTGGTGTGATTACTGGATCGGGTCTTGTAATGTAGCATCAGCAACCCATTCATCACAAATGTGCCTGCTTCCCAGGCCAGAGTCCATCATGTGCTACACCAACCCCAACAATCCTTTGACCCCACAGGGATCCCTATTTATTATCCTGCCATCCATTCTCTGCCCGCACCCCTCGATGTCCTCTCTTCATTCCTTAAATTCCATGATGTACCATTTCAGTCCCTCCCTTGGCTCTCCCGTGTTTTGTCACCTGCTTGGAAAACTACACAGCCGGTGACTTCTACCTCTGCCTGGCCTGCACCTGCCCCACAAGCTACAGGAGGCGGAGAACCACACAGCCACGCGATGCTGCCATATTAACATCATGACCCAGACCACCCGGGGGCCACACCGCTGCCCACAGTCATCCTGGCCCTGCACGGCTCCCTCAGTCTCCCCCATCCTCTGCTAGACATCCACCCTCCTTCCCCATCTCTTACTGCTGGTGCCCTTGTTTCCTGCTTCACTGGCAAAACTAAGCACATTAGAAGACAGTTATTACAGAAATCTCCAACACCGTCTATTTGGGAACCTTCCCCACAGGCCAGCTGTCCACAGTCCTAGCCCGAGCCAGTCCCTGCTGGTGCTCAGGCCTCATCCCTCTGGTATACTTAGAGGTGTTGGTCCAGCAGTTCGTCCTCTTTGCTGTCCTTTATCATTACTTTTTGTTCGTTTTGTTAATCCTCACCTGAGGATATTTTCCCATTGATTTTTAGGGAGAGTGGAAGAGAGAGGGAAAGACAGAGAGAAGCATCAATGTGAGAGAAACACACCTGCATAGGCCCGGACCAGAGTCTGGGCCGGGGAAGAGCCTGCAACCAAGGTATGTGCCCTTGACCAGAATCGAACCCGGGACCCTTTGGTCGGCAGGCCGATGCTCTATCCACTGAGCCACACCGGCCAGGGCTATCATTATTTTTTTGTTCTCAACTATATGCATGTGGACACCATGAGAATGCACACCTCAGTCCTTAGGAGGAGGAAGCATAATTGACTGATGGTTCCAGCTGGGACCATCTGAATTCTATTGCCATATTTGTGCTGAGGCCACACTTCCGTTGGCTGATCTGGCCAGTGACTGAGAACAGCAGGGAAGCTAAGGCAGGACCATTGCTCCTCTGAAGGTTGAGTTGGGCTCCAGGCTCCCTGAACTCTCCTTACTCTGCCCTGGGTCTGGGACGCCTCCAGCCCAGCTTCCTCCTTTCTCTCCTCCACTCGGATGCAGACTTGTATTGAGATCTGATGGTTCCCCCAAGCTTTCTGGCTCTCCACATTTTCTCTTGCAGGTGTTTTCTCTAATAATATCTTGCATATTTAATACTGTATTAGTGTCTGCTCTTAGTACTAACACAGTGGTGTCAGGAGTGGTCCAATAACACAGGCCAAAGACGGGGATTTGGGCTTATTTCTCCCACTGCCTGCAGACCAAGAAGGCGTCGTCCAGGTTGATAGGTGGGGCACATGATGGCAGCTGAACAGCTAGATGTCACTGGTGGTGAGCTGAGAAAATGTCTTGGTTCAGGGGAATGCTCTGGAAAGTGTGATGATAGAAGGGTTTGTCAATCATGAGAGTGAGGCAGGGGCATGCCTGCAAAGACAGCAGAGTTGGCTGGTTACTGCGAGCTGTGTTGATGCCCTAGGAAGGATGATGAGAATCTGAAAATTGTTAACAAACCATCACTGGTGAGTGTGAGAGCCTCTGCAGCAGTTTATAGAGAGGTCTTTATCGCATGTACAAGGCAGCAGATAGAGTTGAATGGCAACTGAATACATAATTCATAGCACTCTAGATGTTTGGACACTCAGCCAAGTCAGGTCCGTCAGGTAAAAGTCAGGGCCTTAGATTCTGCAAATTGGAACAGGTGATTCTGATGGATGCTTTCTGGACCTTCTGGGCTTTTTGAGGAGGCTTGCCCTTCTCTAGGAATGCTTAGCTCTTCCACTCTGCAGGCAGATGCTGCAGCAGCCTCCCTTCTATGGATAGCCCACTCACTAGTTGCCCGCACCTCCTCTCCTTAGCTCAATAACTAGGGCTAAAACCCCAGCATCATCCAGCAGGGGAGACATAGTAGGGTAAGTAAGGGAGAGGGGAGAGGATTTACCTACAACTAATTGCAAGAACTTAGCCAGCATGTACATGTAAGAGCCCAAGGAACACTTCGAGGTTGGATTTTGAAAGGCCAGTATGCCAGGTAGAGAAGCAAAATTTGATTGGCTTTCTCAAGGCATGGGTTTATCAAGTACTGCAGGGTATGAGGCTGGGGTGCTCTATGTAGACTAGAAAAAACAATGTCCAGCTCTCAATAGTGTAGACATGACTTAATTGCCCTGATAGCTGGTAGAGAAGAGGACAGAGCCTGAGGGAAGCTTGCATATGAAGTGGGCCATCGGGTCATGCTCCACAAGAGGACCCAGAGGGCACCTTTTCACTAAAGGTATCAGGAATGTGCTGGTGAGAGGCACTGGCATCACCAGGAAGGTTGGTAGTGTTGTGCTCTGAAGGCCAGGGGTGATGGTAGGAAAGTGGTCATAGAGTTGGACTCATTATTTGTGGGAAAGGTATGACCCTGAAGAATTCAAGGCTGAGTGGTGGGTTGGTTTTGCCTATTATCTCCATTAATCCCTAGAATTCAGGAGGCCACAGTCAGTATAATAATTCTGGAGGAGTAGCCTCGAGAGCTTGGCTTGCACGCACTTGTGGAGGAGGCTTGTTGAGCATGGTGTCTCAAGGGCCCAAACCCTAGGAGAGCTGATGTTGAGGGATAGTCAACATGGTTGCTGCTTAACAGCTATGATTTTAAAAATCAAGAATTGAGGAAAAGGAGGCTGCAGATTGTTGCATCCATAAAATATCATGATCCCTTTCTCAGTTGCCAGAACTGAGCCAAATTTCATATTCAAAGTCCATTGATTGAAGAGATATTCATATTCCCAAGGGGAAGGAATTGGAGCACCATGAAAGTATATATTATGACAGTTTCCCCAGTCCTTGTGGGAAAGAGCCTAATATCATTTACTCAGGTGAAAGAATAACCATAAACTTCAAGGCCTATAAGACGTTATGTTTAAGTTGACATTGACATCCATAGCATCAATCAAGTCCCACTATTATAATGGGGGACTTCAGAGGTCAAGTAATAATGGAGTCCCGATCAAAGTCCAGCTCAAAAACGGACCATGTTTCAGAACCTCCTAGTACAGTGGTTGGCAAACCGCAGCTCACAAGCCACATGCGGCTCTTTGGCCCCTTGAGTGTGGCTCTTCCACAAAATACCACGTACCCTAATTAAGTTAATAACAATGTACCTACCTATATAAGTTTAAAAAATTTGGCTCTCAAAAGAAATTTCAATAGTTGTACTGTTGATATTTGGCTCTGTTGACTAATGAGTTTTCTGACCACTGTCCTAGTACATAATTAGGTATATTAAATACCCCGAGTCATCTCTCCATTTCCTGAGTAGATAATTGCATTGATATACTTGGCAGTTTGAGCAACCTTCATATTGGGTTCCTGGTCTGTGGAGTAAGGACTCTAACAAATGGAAGGGCTAAGGGGAAGCTTTGAAACTGGCCTCACCCTGTTCAACTCAGAAACAACAGTGTTTCAGGAGGTGGATCTTATGAAAACTAGGCTCAACGTTGGAGACATGATGCAGGGTGGTGTTGGTTTGACAGTTATCGCCATTTCATTAAGCAATCTGTCTCTGTAGAATCCTGGTGGATCCTAACAATTAATGAGATCACTTTAGACTTAACCAAGCAGAGGTACCGATTATAGCTGCTGTGCTGGGTGTGTTACCACAAGCTGGAGCAGATTGAGAAGGCCATGGCATGCAGTGAGCAGCTTTACAGTTGGTGAATATATTCTTTTACATTCCAATTAGCAAAGTGGATGTGGGGTGATTATATTCATGTGGGACAAACCACAGTATTTATTTATAGTTTATCTCAGTGTCATTTAACTCTCCTTACTTCTAAAACACAGTCCCTGGAGAATGGGTCCACTGAAAACCTGCAGAATATTACATCAGTTCATTACATTGACAACATCACATTGATTGAATTGGGTGAGCAAGAGGTGGAAAGTATGGTGGAGGCCCCGATAAACAAAACACTCTTGCCAGAACATCCTATCTAATAAAAGAGTAATATGCAAATTAACCATCACTCCAACACACAAGATGGTTGCCCCCATGTGGACACAAGATGGCCGCCACAAGATGGCCTGCAGGGGACGGCAGTTGGGAGGGACCAGGCCTGCAAGGGAGGGCAGTTGGGGGCGATCAGGCCTGCAGGGGAGGGCAGTTGGGGGGGGACCAGGTCTGCAGGGGAGGGAAGTTGGGGGTTACTGGGCCAGCAGGGAAGGGCAGTTGGGGGTTACCAATCCAGCAGGGGAGGGCAGTTAAAGTGACCAGGCCTGCAGGGGAGGACAGTTGGGGGGGGACCCAGGCCTGCAGGGGAGGGCAGTTGGGGGCAATCAGGATTGCAGGGGAGGGCAGTTAGGGGTGAACAGGCTGGCAGGGGAGGGCAGTTGGGCTGGTAGGGGAGCAGTTAGGCATCGATCAGGCTGGCAGGGAGTGGTTAGTGGGTGATCAGGCTGGCAGGCAGAAGCAGTTAGGGGCAATTAGGCAGGCAGGCAGTAGAGCAGTTGGGAGCCAGCAGTCCTGAACTGTGAGAGGGATGTCTGACTGCCAGGTGGGATCGGGCCTAAATGGGCAGTCAGACATCCCTTGAGGGGTCCCATATTGGAGATGGTTCAGGCTGGGTTGAGGGACACCCCTGCCCCCCGTGCACAAATTTCGTGCACTGGGCCTCCAGTGGAATGTAAAGCTGGCAAAGATTCAGGGTGCAGGAGAGGAGTTTTGGAAGATGGCAGAGTAGGGTATACCAGGAATCCTGTCTACACATCTAGACAGCAATTGTACTGGCAGAATTTGTCTGGTATAACTTTTTAAAAAAATATATTTTACTAGTGGCCTGGTGCACGAAATTAGTGCATGGTGGGGGGGGGTTTCCCTCATCCCAGCCTGCATCCTTTCCAATCTGGGACCCCTGTGGATTCAGGCCTAAACTGGCAGTCAGACAACACCCTTGTAATCCGGGACTGCTGGCTCCTAACCGCTCACCTGCCTGCCTGCTTGATCGCCCCTAACCACTCTGCCTGCTGACCTGCTTGCCCCCAACTGCAACCCCTGCTGGCCTGCTCATCCCCAACTGGTCCCCTCTGCTGGCCTGCTCGCCCCCATGCCCACCCCCCGCCAGCCTGATCACCCCCAACTGCCCTCCCCTCCTGGCCTGATCACCCCTAACCGCCTCTGCCTCGGCCCGCCACCATGGCTTTGTTCGGAAGGACGTCTGGAAGGTCTCATCGTCTAATTAGCATATTAACCTTTTATTTATATAGATATGACATACTGCCATAACTGTAACATATCTACCAGTATTACTCTATGAGAGTATGTACTTCATGTGATAGGAAGGTATCTAATACATTACATTGTATATGTTGTAAGTAGTAGGAAATACTGTATTTGTAGCAATAATATACACACTGTGACTTCCCTTCCTGATTTGGGAATGGTTCCCCAGTTCTTTGAACGTTTCCTGGCCCCTAATGTATTTTTTTTTTTTGTCATTCAGTGTAACTTTATTTACTGTTTATTGCACATGATTTGAGGTCTTTAATTTCTAACCACCGAAGATTCAAAAGGACTATTTTTTCCATGAAGTTTAACATTAACATTAGTGAATTCATGTATTCATGTGTTTTTATTGTAAACATCTGAATTATTCACATTGTCATAGATCCTGAACTCATAAGCATGGACCATGCACAGGCTGGCAGCAAGCTAGGAAGCCACTCTGCAAGCAAACAGATACTCTACATAAGGAGAAAAGTCATAGCACAACATTTAATGTCCAACCTGAGTCACCTCAGAATGTTATATATATTGACTTCTTAATTCATATAGTATCGGGAACTCAGCTGCTTGGTTGGTGATGGGGTTGACCTGGTTTCAGGAGGATTATTCCTGAAATAATTAAGGAAAGGGGGGCTCAATCTTTCTTCTTGGTTGCTTGCTCCTCCCCAGCACCTTCATCTTTCTTCTCATCCTCAGCTTCTTGGGCATCTTCTCTTTCACCTTCACCTCCTTCTTCCTCCTTTGCGTCCTCAAATACTTCCTTGGCACCTTCTTCCTCTTCCTCTCCTTCCTCTTCCTCAGCCACTTCCTTCTCCTTCTCCTCCTCTTCAGCTTCTCCTTCAGAGGGGGGGTTCATCCTTAGCTTCCTCGGCTTTTGCAGCCTTAATGGTCTCCTCCACCTCAATCTGCTCCTCCTGAACTTGGCTGGCGTATTAAGAAAGGAAGGAGCGAGTGGACATCAAGTAGGAGCTAGTCCAGCCGTGGGCAAACTACGGCCCGCGGGCCGGATCCGGCCTGTTCGGCTGTTCTATCCAGCCCACGGAGCCGAAAGAGCGGAGGGTTCTCTTGCTCTCCCCTCCGCTCCTTTACTTTGAATTTACATTAGTTCACACAAACACTCCATCCATGCTTTTGTTCCGGCCCTCCGGTCCAGTTTAAGAACCCATTGTGGCCCTCGAGTCAAAAAGTTTGCCCACCCCTGCTCTATCCACTGAGCCAAACCGGCTAGGCCTGGTGTAACTATTTTGGGACTGTGGAGTCTATGAGAAAGCATGTAACTTCCATGGAAAGGTTTGAACAATATCTCATGGTCAATTCCAGCTCTTTGTGTGGCAGAAGGTACCACCCACCAACCACCATCCACCAGCCTATGGCAGGCAGCCATGCTCAAGTTCTTGGAGCAGCTTGCAGATGCAGGAGCTAAGGGAGGCCATAAGGACCCTATCTTCCAAAATGAGGGCTCTATGTGCTGCCATATGATTACTGATTTGATTGCAGAGGTGTAGACACTGAGGTGGGCTACTACTATTGCAACCCTCACTGATGTTGTTCAAGTCCATCCTCTCTAGCAATTTTCAGGAAAATGAAAAGGTCAGAAATTGTCCCCTTTGGGAGCCAGACATTTAAGGACTGGAACATTAAAAAGCAAATGCATACATGGCGGAATATGGAAAGTCATCACCCACATTCAGAACGTAGGGGAAGGCCTAAGTTCAGCAAAGATATGAGAAGGAGCAGGTTTATACTTCAGGCTGATTCCTAGCACATAGCCTACAACAATAAAAATGCAAATGTCCAGTTTTCAATAAAAATTACAAGATGTACAGAGGAACAGGAATATATGGCCCATTCATAGGGGGGAAAATAGAAACTCTTCCTGTGAAAGAGCAGGTGATTGACTTACTAGGTGACATTTAAAACAACTCTCCAAGAGATGCTCAAAGAGTTAAAAAACAAATGGAGAAAATCAAGAAAATAATATATGAACAAAATTAAATTAAAATATCAATAAAGAGATAAAACATACAAAGAAATCAAAAACAAAAAGAAATTCTGGTGCTGAAATGAAAAATTCATTAGAGAGTTTTAAAATCAGCTTTGAATAGAAGAAAGAATTGGTGAACTTGAAGATAGCACAATTGAAATGATCAAGTCTGAGAAAGAGAAAAAAAATTAAAGACAGATGAACAGAGCCTAAGGGACCTGTGGGACACCGTGAGAGCCATGCTGTCTTCCTCTCCTTCTGCCTTCCGACCAACCTTGGTGCCTCCCCATGTGGCCCTGTGTGGTGTGCTGGCCCCCTCCTCTCGGGAAATGTGGTAAGACAATCTTCTGCCCATAGCATTCACCTCTCCCAGCATCACTCAATCAGCTTTATAAATAAAGGCCCTGCACAGATCATACATGGTAACAAATTATACTCGTATGTGCTTCTTTGGACTGAAGGTGTCTAAGACTCACACAAACTCAGGGCTCCGAATGAATAGTTTTAAAATACAAAAACCTGGAGTCTTGGTTTGGGAAAGTGAAACTTAAGAGCTTTGTTTAGTTATTGCAGGGCTATTTAGACACGTTTATATGCGAAGGGTAAAACCACAGCTTTACAGATTAGCTTCCTGATGTTCAGGGGTTTCGAGCTTGTGCTCCCCACTGCAGTCCACAGACAAGGAGACTGGTCCCAACAGGAGTTTCTAGTGGTGCCCCCCCGCCCCCTCCCCCCCCACACACTTTACTGTTACTTCACTGACTTTTCCAAGGCCAGGTTCCGTGTGGTCAAGTCCTCACCAAGTACTGGAACTCATTCTCCCTAGACCCTCAGGACCTGGGTCATGGGACCCCCAGCCCTCCTGCTGCTGTGGGGGGCCCTGGTCCTAACTGACCCTAGGCAGGTAAGTGCAGGGTCGGGAGGGAACCTGGGGGTGGGGGCGCGGGACCCCGGGAAGGTGCCTCTCCCTGGGTCCAGACCACAGAAGACGCCCCTGCCCCCCTGCCCCCCCACCACCACGGGGCCTTTCCGTCTCCCGCCCCTCCCCCCATCCCTTCCACCAGGTCTCAGGCCCTCCTCCCCCCAGGCCCGCACTCCCCGAGATATTCCCACCCCCCAGGCCCGCACTCCCTGAGATATCCCCCCCGCAGGCCCGCACTCCCTGAGATATTCCCACACCGCGGTGTCCCGGCCCAGCCGCGGGGAGGCTCTCTACATCTCGGTGGGTTACGTCGAGTACACGCAGTTCCTGCGGTTCAACAGCGACGCCGCGAGCCCGAGGGTGGAGCCGCGGGCGCGGTGCATGCAGCAGGAAGGGCCGCAGTTTTGGGAAGCGCAAACTGAGATCGCCCGGGTCCATGCCCAGACTTCCCGGGTGAGCCCGCAGCCGGCCCTCGGCTACGGCAACCAGAGCGACTCCGGTGAGCGACCGCGTCCCCTGGAGCAGCCGCGGTAGCTACGACAGGGCGGCCCCGAGGTGCCCCCAGGTCAGGAGACCGTCGCAGCCGAAACCCGAGAGCCCGCTCGGAATCACTGGGTTTTGTTTTCTATTTGGGCGGGCTCTGACCAATCACCGTCCGTCGATCGCGCAGAGTTAGACCACGTAGGTAGGGCTGACCGCGGGGGCGGGGCTGACCGCGGCGGCGGGGCCAGGCCCTACACTTTCCAGGGGGCGTCTGGCTGCGACCTGGACCAGACCCGCGCGTCCTCCGCGGTTCTGAGCAGTTCGCCTACGACGGCGCCGAACGAGGCCTGCGCTCCGGGACCGCCGCGGCCAGGTGGCCCGGATCACCCGGCGCCAGTGGGAGGCGGCCGAGGCAGCGGAGCGCCACCGGGACTACCCGGAGGGCGGTGCGTGGGTGGCTCCGCATTCACCGGAGACGGGGAAGGACACGCTGCAGCGCGCAGGGACCACCGGGGGATCCGAATCTCCCCTGGGGCCGGGACGGTGGCTCCAGCGGCCCAGAGACAAGGGGAGAAACATCGAATTGACACCGGAATTCTTCCCTCATCCCCTAGGTCCCGAGGGTGCGCATTTCGGTTGGTTTCAGATCCTGTACCTCGAATGACTCACCCAAAGGGCCCAATTTCCTCTCAAGACATTTAAGAGATTCAGTCTTTCTAGAGATGGAAAGGAAAATCTCTGAAATCGCTTAATGGATTTTTTGGACCCTGGCAGCACTGAGTGACTTACACTTTCAGGCCTGTTGTCTGCTCCATGCCAGCTTCCCTGGGGACCTCACTCCGTGTTTGCAGTACCAGTCTACACCTAGGCGGGGCCAGAGGCCCCTGTGTCCCATGCAGAGGCCTGGGGCCTCCCCCCCCCCCCCCCCCGGGGTTCTTACCCTCATTCTATGACTTTCCAGGGAACAGGAGGGTCTCAGACATCCGGGTCAGGCTGGAGCTTTGCCCTTCCCTGCCTTCACCCCTGCTGTCCTGTCCGTCCTCGGGATGGTCCCAGCAGTGCTGCCTCAGTGGCCCGGGGGGGGGGGGGGATAATTCAGAGTTCCTAACTTTTCACACCCTCCTCAGATCCCCAGAAGGCACACGTGACCTACCACCCCCTCTCTGACGGGGAGGTCACCCTGAGGCCCGGGGCTTCTACCCTGCGGACATCACCCTGACCTGGCAGCATGATGGGGAGGACCAGACCCAGGACATGGAGCTGGTAGAGACTAGGCCGGCAGGGGACGGGACCTTCCAGAAGTGGGTGGCTGTGGGGTGCCCCCTGAAGAGGAGCAGAGATACACGTGCCATGTGCAGCACGAGGGGCTGCCCGAGCCCCTGACCCTGAGATGGGGTGAGGAGGGGCTGTGGGCACAGAGCCTCTTTTCAGGGCAGCAGGGGCCCTGGAGGACTTCAGTGGGGTCGGGGCTCAGGCCTGGGGTCAGGGCCCTCCCCTGCCCTCCCCTGCCCTGCCCTGCCCTGCCCGCCCCTCTTCTTCCCAGAGCCACGTCTTCAGGCCTCCATCCCCATCAAGGGCATCATAGCTGTCTTGGTTCTCCTTGGAGCTGTGGTCACTGGAGCTGTGAGTGGGGGAGAAAGGGCTCAGGTAGGAAGGGGGTGGGGTCTGAGTTTTCTTGTTCCAATTTGGGATTTTCAAGTCATAGGTAGAAATTTTCCAATCTCTTTCTATGATGCTGAGAGCTACCACCCATGCACATGTGCTTACCAGTCTGGGGTCCTTTTTGCTAATACTCCTTTGAAAAAGGAAACTTTGTCACCTTGGTGAATCTGGTGGTTCCTCATCTGGTGATTCCCAGGAGGTCAGAGTGGAAGGTCCCTGCGGAAGACAGACCTCCAGGAGGGCAGTTGGCCCAGTCCCCACATGTGTACTTTCCTCAGGTTTCCTGATGCTGCCCTGGGTCTGTGGTCACAGTTCTGGAAACTTCTCTGGGGCCCAGGACTAGGGCTTCCTTTAGGACCTCATGGCCCTGCCTCCTCCCTGGTCTCACAGGTGTTTGCTTCCTGCAGGTGGAAAAGGAGGGAGCTACGCTCAGGCTGCCAGTGAGTATGGAGGGGTGACCCCTGAGGCCCTGTGACAATGCAGACGGGAGCCCCGGTGCGGGGGGGGGGGGGGAGGGGGACCTCACCCCATAGTTCCTCCTTTAGTCTCCTGTCCTGGGGGCTCTGACCACATCCTGTCTTGTTCTACCCCAGGCAATGACAGTTCCCTGGGCTCTGATATGTCTCTCAAGCTTCTAAAGGTGAGACCCTGGTGTGGGGAGGGGTTGGGCAGAGGGGGGGACTGGGTAATGGAGTTTCTCTGGATTTGGATGTTTTGAGTTAGTGAAGGGCCGTTCAGAATGTCACCACTTACAGCGACTGGCCTAAATTTGTTCTTGGCATTCTTTCCCAGTGAGACCTGCCTGATGTGGAACTGAGCGATACAAGATGTGCTGGCGCCCTGCTTTGTGACGAGGATCTCCCGACTCCCCTTTCTGCAAAGGGCATGGCGTGTCTGCGTTCCTATCAGCATAACTGAGGAGTGAGGAGGCTGGCCCAGCCCTGCCCACGTGTCCTGCCCACAACATTGTGCACACTGTACACATTCAACACATGCAGTTTTTGAAACCTCAATAAAGTTGTTTAAAAAATGATTATATTTAGAAAAACACAGTTTTAAAAAACATTTGTAGTGTTGTTTTATTCGTCAGAATTTCCAGAACCAGGTTCTCTACTGGACAAGTAGAAACAGAAAATTGTACTCCTATGAAAAGGCAACTATGACAGACACATGTACTCACAGAGGGGCTCCTTGGCCTCGAGCAAATGCAGAGTCCACTCTGGGCAGCGTAGCCCATCACGGAAAGGAACTTGTGTCCCCACATTTTGAGATCTGTGTTTCCCTCCCCTGCTCTGCTAGCCGGCCCAGGCCCGAACCGGAACCGAGCACTCGCTTGCTATCTTCCACACTGTGTTGCTAGTCGAGGCCTGGACAGTCAGAAGGAAATTCTGGTTGAGGTCCCGCTGTTCGTTGCCTTCAAACGTCACTGCTCCACAGACCACAACGAGGACTGTGGTCTAGCTGGGGGTGGCTTCCTCATGTACAGGCTGGCAGGCAACCACATCGATTTGGAGCTCACTGTAAGGCAACATTGCAAGAACTCACTCAAGGACTCTTGTCCTTAAACAGCGTTTCTGTCCACACCAGGGTGGCCGCGCCCATGCAGAGGTGGGACAGCAAACGCCTCCGCTTGTCCATGGTGGTGGAGGAGACCGACAGCCCTCAGCAGCCCTGCAGGCCTGAGTGTGCAGTCCGCGTCCACTGCAGCCGTCGCTGGCCCTCCTGAGGAGGCCCGCCCGGTGCTTCCTGCCCAGAGGCCCCGGGCGTCCAAGGCCGGTCCGCCCTTGGTCCTCCTCCGAGTCCCTCTTGGGGACCACAGCTCCAGGGAAAGTCGGCCCCGGAGGTCATGGGCTGGCAGACCCCCGCCCCCCCACCTCCCAAAAAAACACGTTTTGAAAGTGGCCGACTGGTTTCTAATTTAAGTATTACAATTTGAGATCATATGTTAGATTGACAAAGTTCTTGTAATTTTTGTTTTATTTTTTAAATGATTCACTCTAGTTTCTGATAAAATATAATGTTCAAATATTAATGTGAGCAGTTGAACACTCAATTATGTGTAACCTGTCTGCCAGAAGCCGTGCACAATGAATCTTAGAGACTATCAATAAAAAGTAAATGCCAATCTTGAACTCCTAAATTACAAGCTAAAAGGAAGTTCTACAAACCATAACAATCTTCTAGTCCTCTTGTGTTGAATGAGCTATGGAGGAACGAATGCGATCCGTGTGCAGATTTTTGTGTGAAAGTAAGTTTTCAACTCCTTTAGGCAAAGAGCAAGGAGCACAACGGCTGGATTGAATGGTACGAGTATGTTTCGTTTTGCAAGAAACCACTATGGTGTCCTCCGGGTGGCTGCACCACGTGGCACCCCCCTCCCCCACAGTGAGTGAGAGGCCTGCCGCCCGCCCCACAGCCTCATGGGGCTCAGTGTGTCAGTGTTCTGGGTTTTGGCCATTCTGATAGGGAAGCTGTGGTAGCTCCTTGTTGTTTTAATTTGCTTTTCTCTCCTGACACCGGAGGTGGAGCATCCTCTCATATGCTTATTTGCCATCTGTATATCATCTTTACTGAGGTGTCTGTTAAGGTCTTTGGCCCATCCCCCCCATCCCCCACTGATTTTAGAGAGAGGTAGAGAGAGAGAGAAATATGGATGTGAGAGAGAAACATATAAACATCAGATGCCTCCCCCACACAGCTCAACTGGAAATTGAACCCGCAACCCAGGCATGTACCCTGACCAGGAATGGAACCCACCACACCCTTGTGTACAGGATGATGCTCCAATCAACTGAGCCACACTGACCAGGGCTTGGCCCATTTTTAATCAGGTTTTTTCCCCTTACTGTTGAGTTTTTAAGTTCTCTCTGTGTGTGTATCCTATATAATAAAAGCCTAATAAGGTAAGTGTCTGGTCGTCTGGTCATCTGGTCAGCTGTTCAACCAATCAAAGCGTGATATACTAATGATATGCTAAGGCTACTCAACGGCTGGCTATGACATGCACTGACCACCAGGGGGCAGATGCTCCAACTGGTAGGTTAGCTTGCTGCTGGGGTCTGGTCTATCAGGACTGGGCAAGACAGCCTGACGCGCCCTAAAGCCCTCCTGTGGTTCCACCCCAGCTGGCCAACCTCCTGTATCCCTCCCCGGCCCTGATCATGCACAGGTGGGGTCCCTCGGCCTGGCCTGGGCCCTTTTGCAATCTGGGACCCCTCTGGGTCTAATCGGATACAAAAGAAAGCATCTTTCAAGTCTAATACTGAAAACCATGGAGTCTGAGATGGAGTTTCCCCTAAAATTGTACATGGATTTGGTACAACAGGGTGTATAGGATTTACATCCTCGCTGATGGCCTGTAAATCTTGGACTGATCTATATGTTCCGTCCTTTTTCCTGGCGGGTAAGCGGGTGTTCCAGGGGAATCAAGGAACCAGCAGCCATGACCAAGGAACCATGCCATAACCGCTGCAGGCCCCCCGGCCTCTGGAGCCCTAGGGCATGGCGCTTGCTGGACAGGGTTTGGGTCCTGTAGTTGGATCGTGGCTGGTGTGCTCTGTGGGCTCGTCCTGGCGTTCCCGCGCCCAGACCCGGAGGCTGAGCCCTGGCTTCTGTCTCCATCTATCTCAGCTGCCCTCTTGCTACAAGTCAAGTCATCACTGGGATGGGACGCTCGGTGTCTATTGAAAAACTCTGTGAGGCCCTGACTGGTTTGGCTCAGTGGATAGAGCATCCGCCTGCGGACTGAAGGGTCCCAGGTTCGATTCCGGTCAAGGGCACGTACCTTGGTTGTGGGCACATTCCCAGTAGGGGGTGTGCAGGAGGCAGCTGAGCGATGTTTCTCTCATCGATGTTTCTAACTCTCTATCGCTTTCCCTTCCTCTCTGTAAAATATCAATAAAATATATTTAAAAAAAAAAGAAAAAAAGAAAAACTCCATGAGGTTTGACTTTGCTTAGAATATCTCTCCCTGACGATGGGGGGCCAGTGCCCGCCCCCCACAGGAAGGGAAAGGTGGGGTAACGCTGTGCCTGGGGTTTCCCTCCCCCCTTGTGCGAAGCTGCTGGCGGAAGAGAGGTCCTGGGCGGAGGTTGGGAGGTTAGCACCGAGCAGGCGGCTCCGTGTCTGAAAGAAAGTCACGGGCCTTCCTGCCACTTGAGGGGTCACCCTGGGCTCCATCCCCTCAGTGACGGTGTTCTGAGCTCTGAGCGACCGGCTGGAGCCACTGTGCGCAGGTTCAGGCCTGTTGCAGAAGGCACGGTTTTCGGTTTTTGGGTCCCGAGGCGGCCCCTCCTGGGCGGTCATTCTTCCAGGGTCCGGCTGCCCGCACTATCGCCCGTGGGGGAGGAGCGCTTGGAGGCTCCCTCTCTGTGGCTCGTGGCTTCTGCCCCCGCCAGCAGCAGTGAGCTGGGCCTGCCTCTGCTCCACGGTTCTCCTCTTCCTCCTCCTCTCCATCCTTGCGGTAAGGTACTGACGATGCTGCTCTTAGCATCTCTCCCACGGGGCAGCGCTCCCCGCCCCTGATTTCTGTAGCTTCCTCCTCATACCTGGGGCCACTGGGCCATGCACTTACCTCTCAGGACCATCGCGCCAGCGGGGTCATCAGGGTCTAGATGGGATCTAATTGAGCTTAGTTTTTCCATGAAGGAGTGGGGTTTTCTTGGGGACCTTGGTCAATGGCTGCTAGCCTCTTGCAACTAGCAGATCTCCCGGGAGGGTTCACTCCCTGCAGGAGACGAAAAGCATGTGATCCAGCCCCATCTCCACCGTCTGAGTCGTAGTCCCAATTAGGATCAGAGGGGGCGGCCTCTGCTCCCCGTGGGTAGTTACCATTCTGCTTGTGGGGTTCATTTGCATTGGCTAATGCCTCCCCTGAATACTACCGCTTCCTGAGGTGGCCAGGGCTTCTTGGAGGATTAGATGAATACCCCTCCGAGACAAGTCACACCTTATGGTGAGCTTCCTCCATTCCTGGGCAAATGTGCCAGGGTCATCTGTGAAACTCCCAGCCTGTCCTGTGTGCCCATGAAGTCTTCTATGCTAAATGGAACCTGAATTCTTGTTATCCCCCCTGTCCTGGGGCTGCCCTCAAGGGAAAAGTCAAAGTGGTATTTTTGTTTTCATTTTGTATTTCCTGCTTTATCCTCCTCCCAATCAGTTGGTTCAGTATAGGGTGGCGCTAGTTCTTGGGTGGCTGGTTGTTGGGGCTCCATGGGTGGAATCGGGCATTCACTCTCAAGATGTAGTCCTTCTTCGCGATGGCTGCTGGAGTCAGGATCTGCCTTGTGTTGTGGAGCAAACGCGAGTGAACGACCACCGGAGCCCAGACCAAATTAAAATTTAGGGAGCCTTTATTAGCCAGCCAGTGACTGCTCTGCCTTTCTCCACGCAGGGAGTCCAGAGAGCAGCCCCGACCCTTTGTGCGGGACCGCTTTTAAGCACATTTACCACATCTTGTTTTTGCAGAGCAAGCAATTTGAGATAAAACAGTTTTTAATGTCAGGGTCATATTATTGATGACCATGTTATTTACAGGGTCATCCTGTTCTTCAGAAAGCTGACAGTGTTCTCTCTTGCAAGGCTATTTTGTGAGGTGCAGCTGGGATTCAAGGCTAAGTTGACTAGGAGGAAGCATGCTCAAAAATTTCTACTCTCTAACATTCCCCACTGGTTTTATGTACGAGTCAAATCATTGACTCTTTTGGGTCATTGTTGGTGAGGGAGTTATATTGACCCATGAGGATTATAAGCTTGATAGAATTAATTCTCTGCTGAATAAAGTCAGTGGGCCTGTTTATAAGATAAGGGCCCGGAATGAGGGCCAGGACTAATCTTTAGAGGGTCCGAAGAGTCTCTGTTTTGTCTGGGCTGTCTTAAGCCAGGTGTGATGAAGCCACATCGGGATCCTGTTGACCTTGACTGCTGTGGAGGTGGTCCTTTCCAGGTAGGAGTCAATCCTTGTGTGGCAAATTTCTTTACCCAAACAGAGTCACCAGGGTGGAAGGATAGACTGGATCAGAAGTTGGTATAGGCAGAGTACCTTGGACATGCTTCTGGACTGCTTTCTGGGCAGACTGTAAAGCCTATAAGAACTTGAGTAAAGATTGGTTATGGATTTCAGCTTTTCTAGATTGGGTTTCCATGTAAGCTGGTGAGGTGGGTAGATCAGGGTCTGGAAGAGTCACTAGAATCTGTAGAGGCCCCACTGGTTTTAGGGCAGCCTCCCGGGCTGCTTCATTTGCAGCCTCGTTTCCTCTTGCTTCTGGGAAGTCCCCTTATCTCACATAGGTAGAGATGGAAAGACTTAATTACATCTGGTAGTGCTAGTTGGCCCATCATCCTTGCTCTGCTCATATCTGTCTAACTGCCTAATATATTACCTCAAGGATCCTGGCTCTGAATTCTTTTAGGGAAAATGGACGTCAGTGGGCTCTTCTAGCTACTTCCTGCTGAAGTGGGTCAGAGGTTTCTCTCAGAGTCAAGAGATCCTTGCTGTCTGTCAGAGGGACAATGAGGCCTGGGCACAGAAGGAGGTGGGCTTGTGACCTGGCGGAGACAAACTGTAACAAATGGTCTGGTGAAAGGGAAAGAAAACCTTTCAGTTTTAATAACTTCTATTGAAATAGAATTTTTCTCCTCAAAATTAGCCCCATGTTTATCAAAAGAGCCAAATCAAGACTAATTTATCTATTGTATTTAATTTGGCCTGATGTTTTGCATAAACATAACAAGAATGGTAACTGACTACCTTTGCCGGAATTTCATGATTGAATCTTAATGTCCCCGTAGGGCCAGGAAGGCAAGCCATCCAGCTGCCATCAGGCCTGCCTGTAGTATCTGCTGAGTTAGGTGAAGTCCTCACCTGTAGTGGCTCTACCCGGGCCCATGCCCTAGGCTTCAAGGCCCATCTCAGCCCTTCTACTCGTTGTGGCTCAGAGTGTGTGGGGGTCCCGCAGGGACACAGAGGTGTCCTTATTGCTCCCCTTGTACTCTGACCAACTGCCAGTGATGGTAGGGTATGGGCCTGATGCTCCAGAACCAGCTATTTTCAGGGCTACCAAGCAGGATACCAGGCTTTCTCCATGGCACTCTTACTGGCTTCAAGTCTTCAGAGTTCGAGCAGGGCTCTTTAAAACATGATATTCCAGTCAAAGTTTCTGGTTAATAAAACTACTATTGGAAACCGGTCTTATTGAATTTATGCAAAGAAATGTATTGCCATGATTTATTAAGTATTGCCAAATTTCGGAGGAATTGTATAAGGAGAAAAATATACTGACCTGCTTTAAGATAGAATTTTCCTTGCCAATCCTTTTTATGGACACTTTCCAAAGTAATATTTTCTGAACAAACAGTAACTGTTAGATTTCTTTTATCAGTCCCCCCGCCCAAGTATTTTGGCATAGCTATTTATCCTCTGTTTAGGGAGGCAGAATGTAAATTATTTACTCTTCCTGGCTTACTGGCCTGTATTATTTGATTTCCTTTCAACATTTCTCTTCTCCTTCTTATTACATACACAACCTTTATAAATTTTACACTTCCAAATTAGCCTTCAAACCTTCTTTCTATGTCCTTTAAAAATGCATAACCATGCCTCAGACCTTCTACTCAGTATTCCTTATTCTTTGAAACCTCAATTCTTTAATGATTCCTAAAAAGTAAACAGATAGAATTTCTTAGATTAACATTTATGACTTAGACCTTCTGTGATAAAACTAAGAGTAGGTAAAAATATTTCTTTTTGAGAGACAGAGATTTTTAAAACTTAAACTAGTTGTAACATTAAATATATTATATCTTCAAGTTCTTCTGCTGAATATTCCACCACCACCCAAGAAGTACCCAGTAACCCCACCCTGCCAGGCTCGGACAATGAGATTTTCTTTATGTGTATTGGAAGGGTTAAAAAGAAGATCCACTGTGTTCTGCCAGCATAATTCAGATAAGCAAGAAACCAAGGATGCCAGCAGAGCGGGTTGTAGCCAGAAAAATCAACAAAAACCTATCTCTCCCTGCTCTCCCCACCGACGTCCCCCCTTTTCTGCATTAACCATTTACTCTGTCCTTAGCAGGGGAAATAAGGCAAGCGATCTGAGATCCTGTATAATCAGGCTTTTTACACTTAAGAAACAGCTGCTCTCCCTCCCAGATTTTCCTTCTTTATTCCAAGGCCCCCAAAAGATCTCAACCTTCACCACTTCTGATATCTCCAACCATCCCCTGTCCCCCAGCCTAGGGCTTCTCTATCTCAGCAGGCTGAGAGTGAATTCCACCACCTCTACCCTTTCTCACACCTGTTCCAGAGCAGTTTTTGGCTCTTTCCTTCTCCCCCAGAGAGAGACCCACTGTAAATCTATCAGGAAGGGCAGGCAGGTCGCAGTTCTTGGGACCACATGATTCTCTGTTTGCTAGGAGGACTGAAAAAGGGAGTCTACAAAGCAGTTAATTATGACTAATCTTAACCCAACAAGCCTTTGTTTAAACCTCTCTGGATTGGCAACCTTCCCAAATTAACCCTAGAATTCCAAAATTTTAAACTAACAGCAAATTATAAATCAAGGAAAAGCAATTAAAAGTTCTCTACTGTCTTCCCCCTAAAGCAGGGTTTGCACTATCTTTCACACAGACTCTCACACTTACATTTATACACCAGACAGTCTGAGTTTTTGATCTCTACCAGATATTTACTCAGAGTTTAAACAGTTCACCTGATTCCTGATTAATTGCCTGAGGAAGTCCTTGATTTCTGGGGAGGTTTTTGGCAGTCCTGGAGCCACTTGGGATTGTCAGTCAAGATGTCTATTCAAATTTGGATAGAAGGAATTTGGTCCGGGTGGCTGGGATTGTCAAAAATGGCATGTTGGACGTTATATGCCAGCCCTAGATTGGTGGATCGCTCCGGGGGCCACTCACTGGGATATGGGAAAGTTGACCATTCCCGCTCACAAAATTTCTGTAAATCAAAAGCGTTAACGGAGGCTCCATAGTCATCCACTTGCTGCTTGAATTCCTGAAAATTTTTCAAAAAACATTGCAGGGCAGTACAGACAGAACATGAAGCAGACTGACCCATTCTAATGATAGAGACAATTAGACCACAATAACACAGAATAACAAAGACAATGACAACCAACTGAGGATGCTGGGCACTGTCATGCGCCGGAATCTGGTCTCGGAAGTAGCGCTGCGTCCATCCTTCCAGAGACCCTAGATGGGCGCCCACAGAACCAGAAATAAGTTTCTTACTGGTAAGAACCAGATCCAGGCGGCTCTGATCACAGTCAATCAGGAAATTTAGCAGGCGGGGTCACCGACCTCTACCAGTCCCCGGGGCTGAGGAACGTCTCTCAGAGATCTCCCCCTGGGTCTGAGAGTCTGGGGACCCCAGTGGGCTCCAGTCACAGGACCAGTCAAAGGCTGGTTATCTTGCTGGGGCCTCCAAATGTTGTGGAGCGAATGTGAGTGAACGACCACTGGAGTCCAGACCAAATTAAAATTTAGGGAGCCTTTATTAGCCGGCTAGCGACTGCTCTGCCTTTCTCCAAGCAGGGAGTCCAGAGAGCAGCCCCCACCCTTTGTGTGGGACTGCTTTTAAGCACATTTACCACATCTTATTTTTGCAGAGCAAGCAATTTGAGACAAAACAGTTTTTATTTGTTTTTATTTTATTTTTTTTTAATTTAATAAATCTTTATTGTTCAGATTATTACAATTGTTTCTCCTTTCCCCCCCATAGCTCCCCTCCACCTGGTTCCCACCCCACACTCTGCCCTTACCTCCCTCCCACTGTCCTCATCCATAGGTGTATGATTTTTGTCCAGTCTCTTCCCGTACCCCCCACACCCCTTTCCCCCTGAGAATTATCAATCCACTCCCATTCTATGCCCCTGATTTTATTATATTCACCAGTTTATTCTGTTCCTCAGATTTTTAATTCACTTGAATTTTAGATTCACTTGTTGATAGATATGTATTTGTTGTTCATCATTTTTATCTTTACTTTTTTCTTCTTCTTCCTCTTCTTAAAGAATACCTTTCAGCATTTCATATAATACTGGTTTGGTGGTGATGAACTCCTTTAGCTTTTTCTTGTCTGTGAAGCTCTTTATCTGACCTTCCATTCTGAATGATAACTTTGCTGGGTAGAGTAATCTTGGTTGTAGGTTCTTGCTATTCATCACTTTGAATATTTCTTGCCACTCCCGTGTGGCCTGCATAGTTTCTGTTGAGAAATCAGTTGACAATCGTATGGGTGCTCCCTTGTAGGTAATTAACTGTTTTTCTCTTGCTGCTTTTAATATTCTCTCTTTGTCTTTTGCCCTTGGCATTTTAATTATGATGTGTCTTGGTGTGGTCCTCTTTGAATTCCTCTTGTTTGGGGTTCTGTGTGCTTCCTGGACTTGTAAGTCTATTTCTTTCACCAGGTTGGGGAAGTTTTCAGTCATTATTTCTTCAAATAGGTTTTCAGTATCTTGCTTTCTCTCTTCTTCTGGCACCCCCATAATTCTGATGTTGGTACGCTTGAAGTTGTCCCAGAGGTTTCTTATACTATCTTCAAATTTTTGGATTCTTTTTTCTTTTTGCTTTTCCTGCTGAGTGTTTTTTGCTTCTTTGTATTTCAAATCTTTGACTTGATTCTTGAGTTCCTCTAGTCTGCTGTTAGGTCTCTGTATAATATTTTTTATTTCAGTCAGTGTATGTTTAATTTCTAGTTGGTCCTTTTTCATATCCTCGAGGGTCAAAACAGTTTTTAATGTCAGGGTCATATTATTGATGACCATGTTATTTACAGGGTCATCCTGTTCTTCAGAAAGCTGACAGTGTTCTCTCTTGCAAGGCTGTTTTGTGAGGTGCAGCTGAAATTCAAGGCTAAGTTGACTAGGAGGAAGCATGCTCAAAAATTTCTACTCTCTAACACCTTGCAGCTCTGGTATAAGTTGGAGTTATTTCTCAGGGCCATAAGGACCGGGACATAAGGTATTTCAGTCCCCTTGCCCTGCCTTCGACAGAGCAAATCTAATTGCAAGATTGTGTTATAATGTACGCTCCCATCCCCAGGCCACACTTCCTCATCTCCTCGTTTATACCGGGGCCATGCTGTATTGAAAAGAAAATCACTTTTCTTCTCCTTAAGGTCTGAGGGTCAAAGCTGTCCTGGCTCTTTAGGCCGCACCCACAGGAGGGGCTTGTGGTGCTGAATGCTGTTTCCCATCTGAAGAGAATGGAAGAGATCATAGGAGAGAAGGGCGTCCCTGCTCCATCTCCGGTGTTACCCTGGAGAAGGCGGCCCTTCTCAGGTGCAAGTTTCTAGCCTTAACCCGTCCTTACTATGTACACCCTGGTCTTCCAGGCTTAAGAAGTCCCCACTGTGTAACGCCCTGGTCTTCCAGGCTTAACCAGTCCCCACTGTGTAACGCCCTGGTCTTCCAGGCTTAACCAGTCCCCACTGTGTAACCCCCTGGTCTTCCAGGCTTAACCAGTCCCCACTGTGTAACCCACTGGTCTTTCAGGCTTAACCAGTCCCCACTGTGTAACCCCTTGGTCTTCCAGGCTTAACCAGTCCCCACTGTGTAACCCCTTGGTCTTCTAGGCTTAACCAGTCCTTACTATGTACCCCCTGCTCTTCCAGGCTTAACCAGTCCCCACTGTGTAACCCCCTGGTCTTCCAGGCTTAACCAGTCCTTACTATGTACCCCCTGGTCTTCCAGGCTTAACCAGTCCCCACTGTGTAACCCCTTGGTCTTCTAGGCTTAACCAGTCCTTACTATGTACCCCCTGGTCTTCCAGGCTTAACCAGTCCTTACTATGTACCCCCTGGTCTTCCAGGCTTAACCAGTCCTTACTATGTACCCCCTGGTCTTCCAGGCTTAACCAGTCCCCACTGTGTAACCCCTTGGTCTTCTAGGCTTAACCAGTCCTTACTATGTACCCCCTGGTCTTCCAGGCTTAACCAGTCCCCACTGTGTACCCTCCTGGTCTTCCAGGCTTAACCAGTCCTCACTGTGTAACGCCCTGGTCTTCCAGGCTTAACCAGTTCCCACTGTGTAACCCCCTGCTCTTCCAGGCTTAACCAGTCCCCACTGTGTAACTCCTTGGTCTTCCAGGCTTAACCAGTCCTTACTATGTACCCCCTGCTCTTCCAGGCTTAACCAGTCCCCACTGTTTAACCCCTTTGTCTTCCAGGCTTAACCATTCCTTACTATGTACCCCCTGGTCTTCCAGGCTTAACCAGTCCCCACTGTGTAACCACCTGGTCTTCCAGGCTTACCCATTCCCCACTGTGTAACCCCTTGGTCTTCCAGGCTTAACCAGTCCCCACTGTGTAACCACCTGCTCTTCCAGGCTTAACCATTCCCCACTGTGTAACCCCTTGGTCTTCCAGGCTTAACCAGTCCCCACTGTGTAACCCCCTGCTCTTCCAGGCTTAACCAGTTCCCACTGTGTAACCCCCTGGTCTTCCAGGCTTAACCAGTTCCCACTGTGTAACGCCCTGGTCTTCCAGGCTTAACCAGTTCCCACTGTGTAACGCCCTGGTCTTCCAGGCTTAACCAGTCCCCACTGTGTAACCCCCTGGTCTTCCAGGCTTAACCAGTCCCCACTGTGTAACCCCCTGCTCTTCCAGGCTTAACCAGTCCCCACTGTGTAACCCCCTGGTCTTCCAGGCTTAACCAGTCCCCACTGTGTAACCCCTGGTCTTCCAGGCTTAACCAGTCCCCACTGTGTAACCCCCTGGTCTTCCAGGCTTAACCAGTCCCCACTGTGTAACCCCTGGTCTTCCAGGCTTAACCAGTCCCCACTGTGTACCCCCCTTGGTTTCCAGGCTTAACTAGTGCTTCTGGTGTAGTATGCCCTGGTGTCTGTATTCTCATTGATCTAAAGCCTCCTCTGCCTCCACCGCTCCTTCTGTGCCGGGGGAGGCCTCAGACCTCTGGGCGCACTCCGATTCCATGCAGGCGGCAATGCCACCAGTTACCGACGCTGCTCTCCTGCCAGAGGCCCTGCTGGAGTAAGAATTGCAGTATCGCTAGCCCTGCCAGCCATCGTAAAGATAGCACTCCTCCAACTTCCTGTACTGTTTTCATTCCCTAGGAAAGTTTGCTATTTAGCATATCTGTCTTCCGGGGTGTCTGGAAAAACCAGCTCCTCTTGTCCACACCCCCTACCTCGTGGGTCCTGTGGAGCTATTCGGAACAGGGGCTGATCAGCGTGGGAATACCTTCTTTGTCTGTGTCTAAGCAGGTAGTTGACTGGCATCGCATTCCCTGCTGTGTCTGTCAGCTTTTTCAAGATGCATCACAAACTGGTTTTGAGCCTCAAAGCCCAGAGTGCACGCGTGAGGAAGGTCCCTTTATTCCACAGCCCACAGCTGGCATGGAACTAGTCCCTAATTAGTGAAGAGCCCTCATCAGCCTGTTGAACAGTTTTAGGATCTTAGCCTCCATGTTTCTAACTAGAGCGGCTCATCAACGCTTTCGTCACATATTAGCGTCTCCCTGGACAGCTGCTGCCCCGGGCCCTTTTCTGACCATGTCTGTAAGGCAACCTAAGGGAGAAACTTCCTCTGGGTTGTAAATAATAGCTCCGAGACTTGAGGGGTCCCCCTTGATTCTTCTCTTGCCACCCCACAGATGCCACACTCTCCCTGTGTGCGTTTTCCACAAGGGGGTGCAAATGTAAACAGAGCCAAGGAGGGCAGAGAGGTGCAGACTGACAGCTGGCTGGTGAGCTACGTTTATGTTCTCTTGGCCCTGCTCCAGAGGCAGGAGAGCTGAGGGTTTGATGTAGTGGGTCAAGGTGAGCCGCTGTCATCTCCACTCCTTTTACCTGCTGAGTTTCTCTCCCTGGCTGGCTAGAACAGGGGTGGGCAAACTTTTTGACTCGAGGGCCACAATGGGTTCTTAAACTGGACCGGAGGGCCGGAACAGAAGCATGGATGGAGTGTTTGTGTGAACTAATATAAATTCAAAGTAAACATCATTACATAAAAGGGTACGGTCTTTTTTTTTTTTATTTCAATAGTTTTATTCATTTCAAACATTTTAACAAGAAGAATGTAAACACTAATTATTATAATTTGAAACTTCAAAAAATGGAGGAATCATAGCACAATAACATACCTTATATTGAGGATGGCAAAGGCAAAATAAAATTGCCTAACAAAGGAAAGGTACAAAAGCCTTTCAAATTAAACTTAAATATAATAAAATAATTTAAAACTAAAACAAATAGAAAAGAACAAAATGTGTAAACAGTAAATTAAACATTTTCTTAGTGCAACTTCCAAATTATGCCCGGGACGTAGATGTAGATGGCAATGTAGACTGGGTTGAAAGGTTTTTGGTCTTTAAAACATCAACTTCAGTGGGAACAGTGTTGTTGGTCTCCTTTTTAGCTAATGCTCTGATACTGTGCTCTCCAGGGGCGTGTCTCCCTACATCACCACGATAATGTGTCTACGCATTCCCAGGGTGATGTCGGGGGACGTGTCCGCGGGCATTACAAGGAGCCTCTGGAAGACTGAGAGGTTGTTCCTTCTACTGAATGGGCGGATATAAATCCGCCCACTCAGAAGAAGGAGCTGCAGCCGTGTTTCCCAACGTTGCCATGTTAACACTGCTACTGGTGAAGGAGCGGAGGGGAGAGCAAGAGAACCCTCTACTCTTTCGGCTCCGCGGGCCGGATAGAACAGCCAAACGGGCCAGATCCGGCCCGCGGGCTGTAGTTTGCCCACGGCTGGGCTAGAACAACCATGAGGACCTGCAGTGCTGGGGGAGGACGCGGGCGTTCTGCCCCACCCCAGTCTCTCAGGGCCTCTGGCAGCGTGGGAAGGCGGGCCGGAGCGGAAAGAGGAGGTTCTGGGGCAGAAAGGGGCTGGGCCGGAGTGGAAAGGCGTGCGGGCAGCCAGGGAAAGGAAAGCCCATTCTAGAACGAATCTTTGTGCATCAGGCTTCTAGTATGAAATAATGCTCATCATAAGAGAGGTGTAAATAATGCTAATCATAAGAGAGGTGTAATTAAAACTATAATGAGGGAGAACCAAGATGGTGGCATAGGTAAATGCCTGTACTCGCCGCCTCCCACAACCACATCAAAATTTCAGAACAACTAAAATACAGAACAACTATCATTCAGAAATGCCTGAAAGCTGGCTGAATGGAAGTCCTACAATTAGAGAAGTAAAGAAGAAAGCACACTGAGACTGGTAGGAGGGGCAAAAGTACGGAACAGACTATACCAACACGCACGTGTGTCGCTTTTTTAATCAGGAGGGAGATCATCTCTGTGGAGGCCACCTGGAGGAGCAAGGGGTCCCAGACTCACACCAGACCCCCAGCCCAGGGTTCCAGAGCTGGGAAGAGAAGTCCCCATAGCCAAGCACTGTAAAATCCAGCGGGGCCCTAGCCAGTTTGGCTCAGTGGATAGATCGTAGGCCTGCGGACTGAAGGGTCCCAGGTTCAATTCTGGTCAAGGCCACATGCCCGGGTTGCGGGCTTGATCCCCAGTAGGGGGCTTGCAAGAGGCAGCTGATCAATGATTCTCTCTCATCATTGATGTTTCTCTCTCTCCCTCTCCCTTCCTCTCTGAAATCAATAAAAAAATATATTTAAAAATAAAATAAAATAAATAAAAATGTAAACTAAAAAAAGCAAAAACAAAACCCCCCAAAAACTAAGGCCAACCAGTGTGGGCAGTTTGCAGTCACCTTGTGACTAACCAGCCGAGAAGCAAATGGCTAAGAAGCTCCCTGCGGAGTGGAGAGAGTGTGGAAAGGGAGGGGAGGGAAGCCCTACTCAGAGAAGCCGGCAGTCTCAGGTTTGTCAGGATAAAGTTGCCAGGTGTTACTCATGAATTCTGGGAAGGCCACAACAAAGAGAAAGGGACCTTGAGAATTACTCTGCACCAGTATAGTCAGTAGAGGAATTTTGAGACCTATAGACAGGAGGGTGTATAACGCCCCGGGCCCCCACCCAACTCGCTCTTCAGATCAGCTGAGTGCCGGCCGCCTTTCTAAGCCAGATGCATAGGTGCACGCTTTACTTGCTTTAATACATTGGCTTTTCACAGCACAGGCAAGGTCTCCCGTATGAATTCATCTACATGAGAACACAAGGATCAGTTTGGGGACAGCCTCTCCCACGGCCTCAGTGGGCTGTCCTGTCCCATAACACCTCCCTGGTGTCGGTGTGTGGTGCCTATAACAGTTTGATATGAGGTAGCATGATTCCTCCAACTTTGTTCTTTCTCAGGATGGCTGTGGTTGTTTGAGGCCTTTTGTGGTTGCATATAAAATTTTGGATTATTTTTGGATTATCTAGTTCTGTGAAATACACCATTGTTTATTTGGAAAGAAATTGCATTGAATCACACATTGCTTTAGGTAGTGTGGATATCTTAATAATGTTAATTCTATTTGTGAGCACACTATATGCTTCCATTTATTTGTATCTTCAATTTCTTTCTTTTGTATCTTATACTTTTTTTATGGGTCTTTTACCTTCTTGGTTAAATTTTTTCCTAAGTAATTTTTTTTATGCCTTTGTAAATGGGATGTTTTCTCAATTGCCCTTTGTGATAGTTCTTTATTGGTGTATAAAATGCAATTGATGCCCTAGCCAGTTTGACTCAGTGGATAGAGCGTCGGCCTGTGGACCGAAGGGTCCCAGGTTTGATTCCAATTGAGGGCATGTACCTCGGTTGCAGGCTCCTCCCTGGCTCGAGCCCTGGTCAGGGCTCGTGCAGGAGGCAACAAATCAATGTGTTTCTCTCACATCGATATTTCTCTCTGTCTTTCCCTCTCTCTTCCACTCTCTTTAAAATCAATGGAAAAATACCCTCGGGTGAGGATTAAAAAAAAAAAAAGCAATTGATTTTTGAATATTTTGTATCTTGCTACTTTACTGAATTTACTTATCAGTGTTAGTAGTTTTCTGGTGGAATCTTTAGGATTCTTTTATTTTATTTGTTTTTAAAATATATTTTTATTGATTTCAGAGAGGAAGGGAGAGGGAGAGTGAGAAACATCAATGATGAAAGAGAATCATGGATCAGCTGCCTCCTGCAGGACCCCCACTGGGGATCAATCCCATAACTGGGGCATGTGCCATGATCAGGAATTGAACTGTGACCTCCTGGTTCATGGGTCAATGCTCAACCACTGAGCCACGACGGCTGGGCCACTGTGCTAATATTTTGTTGAGGATTTTTACATCCATGTTCATTAGGAATATTAGCTTATAATGTTCTTTGTAGTATCTTTATGTGGTTTTGAAATTAGTTTAACGCTGGCCTCTTCAAAAGAGCTTGGGAGTCTTCCCTCTGCTTGAATTTTTTGGAACTGTTTGAGAAGTATTTGTTTTGTTCTTTTTTGAATGTTTGGTAAGATTCATTTGTGAAGTCATTTGGTCCAGGACTCTTGTTTGTTGGGAGTTTTTTGAAGGAAAAATTAAACCTTATTTTTTTAAACCAGACCATTAGGGACATACATGACAGTCCTGAACAGCAGCCAGACAGGCCATCTTGTCATTCAAGTAATAAGTGGGTAAAGGACAAAGTCTTATAAATAGCAGAGGAGCCAGAGCTGCGGCGGGCACTGCCTGCTGCTAAGGCCTCAGGCAAAGTGGTATTTGCTCCTGGGCTGCCTCTCTTTTGCTCTAAAAAAGCCAGAGCTCCCCCAGGTTGCTTACTTCCCCCTCGTCCTCTGTTGCCATGGGATGGTCTCCATAGGGCTCTGTGATTTCAGGGGCTGAGTGAGTGGCACTGGGTTTAGGTTTCATTCCTGAAAACCAGGTTTTCCCCAACGTGGTGCTTCCCACTCTCTCAGTTATGCAGCCACCAGTTCCTTTTTCACTGCTCACTCCTGGATACTGGCACACAGAGCTCAGGGAGGGCGCCAGGCAAGGCTGTCCTGTCACTCTGCTGTGCACAGGCTCAGTGCAGCCACGAGGACACCTGCTTCCTGTACCTGGTGTGGCATCACCTGTCCTGTGATGGAGGGTCTCAGGGCTTAATGATGTAATGTGTGAGACTCAAGAAATGCACATCCCCGCCCCAATGGAAACTGTCAAAGTTCTTACCCAAACGACCTCTCCCCACTCCACATCTTAAATCATATTCACGCTCTTGCATGTAGAACAAAACCAGCAAAACAAACACCCGGAACCGGTTTCCCTTCTAAGTAGTGACCTTGTGGGTTTTGTTGTACAGCGTATGGGAACCGGTGTGACTCTGCCTCTGGTGAGCAGGAGCTGGCAGCACATGCAAACCTCTCTCCCCCCTCCCCAGGGCACGGGCAGGGTTGGAGCCAGCCAGCCTGCCAGGACCTCAGAGGGCTCTGGCTGGGTTTGAGGGAGCTGCCAGCTGCCAAAACAAGCTCTTGCCACATAACATGTAGGCTCTCAAAAGTCTCTGATCCAAATTTTAGCACCAATATTTTTCTGTTTCACTTCCTAGGATTAAAACACAGGAACCAGTGTCCAGAGGCAAATGACATCTTTAAACGTGCTGCCATCCTCTATTTCTCGTTCATAAACCCCACTTAAAAGACCAAAATTCTCATTCTTCTTTTTAAAGTTTCCTGACCGCAGTCCCAATGGCCAATGGCAAAGGCTTCTGTTTCTGAAAGGAAGGGGGAGCCACCTTCATCTCTGGTCATGTGGTCATCCACACACTTGTTCACACAGCTGCCTCCCCTGGCTCTACTCCCGGCATCTATTGAACCTTTGGCTTTGTCGATGCCGCACGGTGCACCATGCACCAGGTCGGGAGGTCCTGCCACTTCTCCAGCTCGCCAGTCACCAGGGCCTGGGCTTGAGCCAGGAGCGCGGCAGCGTTCAGTACACCGTTTGTCCTCACAACAGCCGCACTGCACTGGGACACGGGCCCTGCCGATGTCCTCTCTCTCTCTCCAGACTCTTCACGGAGTCCACTGCCTCCTGCACCGGAGCTGCTGCAGGTCTGCCACGGGGCTCCATGCTGTCCCGCTTGGCACTATGCCCACCTATGGGAGGTTTTTGATTACTGCTTTGATTTCATTAGTTGTAATTGGTCTGTTCAGATTTTCTCTTTCTTCTTGACTCAGTTTTGGAAGATAGTATGTTTCTAGGAGTATATCCATTACTTCCAGATTATCCAATTTGTTAGCATATAGATGTCCATAATATCTATATATATAAAAGCCAAGCGACCGGAACAAGAGAACGACTGGATGACCGGTCATTATGATGCACACTGCGGTGGCCAACCGGCCCAATTGGCCCCGATCAGCCCCCTGCAGCCTCCCACAGCCCTTCCCTCTGGCTGGCCCTGCCCCTGATTGGCCCCCATCGGGGCGGGCCAGCCGGACCCCACCTGTGCACAAATTCGTATAATTCTTTGTATTTCTGTGGTGTTAGTTGTTACTTTTCCCCTTTCATTTCTGATTTTATTTGTGTTTTTTTTTTATGTGTCTGATTAAAGGTTTGTCAATCTTGTTTATCTTTATTAAGAACCAGCTCCTGGTTTCATTGCTCTTTTGTATTTTTTAAGACTCTATTGTGTTTATTGTTGCTTTGATCTTTGATCTTTATTATTTCCTTCCTTCTACTCACTTTGGGCTTTGTTTGTTGTTGTTCTTCTAGTTCCTTTAGGTGTAAGTTTAAATTGTTTATTTGAGAATTTTCTTGTTTTTTGAGGTGGTATGTACTGCTCTAACTTGGCCCATAGATTTTGTGTTTATTTTCATTTGTCTCAAGGTATCTTTTGATTTCTTCCTTGATCTCATTGTTAACCCATTTTTTGTTCAGTAACAAGTTATTTAGCCTTGATGTGTTTGTGTTTTCTTGATTTTTTTAAAAATTCATTTCTAGTGTCATACCACTGTGGTCAGAGAAGATGCTTGATATGATTTCAATCTATATATATATAAAAGCCCAGCGACCAGAACGGTGGAACGACCAGAACACGCACTGCAGCAGCCAACCAGCCTGATCCGGGCCCCCATTGGCCCCACTGCCCCTGGCTGGCCCAGTCCCCGATCAGACCCCAAAACACCAATTGGGGGCAGGGCCAGCCAGCCAACTGCCTATGGCCCTTCTCCCCGCACCGGCCTGGCCCAATGGGCCCCCACTGAGGCAGGCCGGCCAGACTCCACCCATGCATGAATTTGTGCACTGAGCCTCTAGTATTTTATAATTTATTGACACTAATGTTTTGTGTCCTAACATGTACACTTAAAAAGAATGCATTTCTGCTGCTTTGGGGTAAAATGCTCTGAAAATATCAATAAAATCCATCTTGTCTAGTGTGTCATTTAAGGCCATGATTTCCTTGTTGATTTTCTGTCTGGAAGATCTATACATTGATGTCAGTGGGGTGATAAAATTCCCTAATAGGGCTGTATTACTGTTGATCTCTCCTTTTATGTCCAACAGAATTTGCTTTATATATTTAGGAGCTCCTATGTTGGGTGCATAAATGTTTACAATCCTCTTGTTGGATTGATCCCTTTATCATCATATAATATCATCCTTTGTCTCTTATTATAGCCCTGTTTTAAAGTCTAGTTTTGTCTGATATAAGTATTGCTACCCAGCTTTTTTTTCTGCTTCCATTTGCATGAAATATCTTTTCCATCCCTTTACTTTCAGCCAGTATGTACCTTTCATTCTGAGGTGAGTCTTTTGTTCTGTCTCAAATGTTAAAAAAATTTTTTTAGCTATACTTTATATATTTTTATTTTATTTAAAAAATATTTATTGTTGCCCTAGATGGTTTAGCTCAGTGGATAGAGCATTGGTCTGTGGTTGGAAGGGTCCTGGGTTCGATTCCAGTCAAGGGCACATGCCCGAGTTGCGGGCTTGATCCCCAGTAGGCAGGAGGCAGCCAATCAATGATTCTCTCTCATCATTGATATTTCTATCTATCTTTCCCCTCACTCCCTTCTTCTCTGCAATCAATAAAAATATATATATTTATGGTTGAAAGTATTACATAGGTCCTCCTTTCCCCATTAACCTCTTTCAGCCCACCCCTGCCCCCTCTTGCCCTGTCTCAAACTTTACTCATTTCTTCCCAAAGGTGAAATTTAAAGCATTAAAGAAAAATAATCAGATACAAAAGCATTTGATTTACAAAATTCTGAAACAATATTTAATTATCATTTTTGTCTTTACATTTAGGTAAAATTTTATACTCCTCCCTTTAAGAGATGGAGTAATTTTCTCCTCTTGAGTATGGGCTGGATTTGATGACTCACTGTTGATAGAGTAAGGCTGATGTAATGATATGTGACTCAGTCTAGGGCAAGAGATTCACTGCAGCTTCTATCTTGGTTGCTCTCTTTCTGATCACTTGCTCTGTGGGAAGAAGCTCTAGTATTCACTGCCTTATAGCAAGCCCACATGGTTAGGGACTGAGGGCTCCTGGGACCAGCCAGGAAGGAAATCGGGCCTCTTTCAACAGCCCTGTGGGTGAGCCATGTTTCATGCGAGTCCTCCAGCCCAGCCAGCCTTCCGACCACGCAGCCCAGGTGGCAACTTGATTGCAACCTTGAGAGACGCCTGAGCCAGAAGCACTCGGGAACCTGCCCTGGCTTCCTGACCCTGGGAAACCGCAAGCGATAGCCCATGTTTGCTGCTGTGCGCTGCTAAGTTTTGGGTAATTTGTTCGGCTGCAGTACATAACTAATACAGTATCCAAAGAGAGAATGAATGATTGCATTTAACTTTTACTTGCTTTAAATTGTTGATGGTATTAAACATGTAATTTGAATTTGAGATTTAGGAATTTTGGGGGCTAATAGGCAGGATGTGTATTTTATTATCATTCACAAAAATCTATTTCTTTGAATTTTAATTGACACCATGACCCAAATAAACATAAAAGGAAAAACAGGTGGTACTAGGCTGATTCTATGATGGCCCCAAATAACCACCCTAATTATTTATCTTCCCCAGTTATTCAAGCAAACACTAATGTAGGTTAGGGATTTTATAGACATTACTACAGTCTCAAATCAGTTGACCTTAAGACTACTCTGGGTGGGACTGTCCTAATCAGGTTAGTGCTGACTGGGGTTCCTCCTGGGCAAAGAGGTTCCAAGTGAGAGAGGAATTCAATGTGAGGGATTTTCTCTACTGAGGGCTTTGAGAATGGAGGGCCACATAAAGACTATGGTGGGAACTTGGTCTTGGAAGCAGCTCTCCCACCCTTCAGCTCTTCTTTGCTGACTTGTCAAGGAAACAGGGACCTCATACCTACAACAGGATAAAGCTGAATTCTGCCAACAATCCTATCTAATAAAAGAGTAATATGCAAATTGACCACACTTCCGCTACACCCACCAGCCACACCCACCAGCCAATCAGGAGCGAGTATGCAAATTAACCCAACCAAGATGGCTGCAGCCACAGAGCGAACAGGAGGCTTGGGTTTCCCCAGCAATGGAGGAAGACAAGCTTCCTGCATACTCTGGCTGGCCCAGGCCTCTGCTCAAGGCTACAAAGTTTCAATTATAGAAGATAAATAAATCCCAGATACCAGGGCCTCCGCTTGGGTCGCCGGGGGGTGTGGCCAGCCTGCAAACCACCACAGGCCCTTCGCCCAGGCCACCCCATGCCCCAAGGGAACCCCCACCCTGATCCAGGACATCCTTCAGGGCAAACCAGCTGGCCCCCACCCGTGCACCAGGCCTCTATCCTTTCTAATAAAAAAGTAATATGCAAATTGACCATCACTCCAACACACAAGATGGCTGCCCCCATGTGGTCAAAGATGGCTGCCCCCATGTGGACACAAGATGGGCGCCACAAGATGGCCAGCAGGGGAGGGCAGTTGGGAGGGACCAGGCCTGCAAGGGAGGGCAGTTGGGGGCGATCAAGCCTGCAGGGGAGGGCAGTTAGGGGTGACCAGGCCGGCAGAGGAGGGAAGTTGGGGGCAACCAGGCCTGCAGGAAAGGGCAGTTGGGAGGGACCCAGGTCTGTAGGGGAGAGCAGTTGGGGGGTACCAGGCCTGCAGGGGAGGGCAGTTAGGGCAATTAGGCTGGTAGGGGAGCAGTTAGGCATCAATCAGGCTGGCACGGGAGTGGTTAGGGAATTATCAGGCTGGCAGGCAGAAGTGGTTAGGGGCAATCAGGAAGGCAGGCAGGTGAGCAGTTGGGAGCCAGCAGTCCTGGATTGTGAGAGGGATGTCTGGCTGCCTGTTTAGGCCCGATCCTACCAGGGCCTAAACGGGCAGTTGGGAATCCCTCGAGGGGTCCCACATTGGAGAGGGTGCAGGCTGGGCTGAGGGACACCTGCCCCCGTGCACGAATTTCATGCACCAGGCCTCTAGTCTCTCTATAAGCTCCAAGGAGGTCCTGAGCTTGGGATGAGGACACAGCTTGTGGCCCTGACCAGAGGACCCACCACACTGCACCTGCATTTCTCACTAAGCAACTGTGAGCAAATAAATGGGGGCTGTTTTCAGCCACTAAGTTGCGGTAATTTTTATATAGTAACTAGAGGCCTGGTGCACTAATTCATGCACCAGTGGGGTCCCTCGGTCTGGCCTGTGGGATTGGGCTGAAACCGGCTCTCCAACATCCCCTGAGGGCGCAGGCCAGGCCAAGGGACCCCACCAGTGCATGATTGGGGCCGGGGAGGGATGCAGGAGGTTGGCCAGCTGGGGAGGGACTGCAGGAGGGCTCCAGGGTGTGTCCAGCCCATCTTGCTCAGTCCCAATCGGTTGGACCCCAGCAGCAAGCTAACCTACCAGTCGGAGTGTCTGTCCCCTGGTGGTCAGTGAACGTTATAGCTATTGGTAGACTGCCCCCTGGTCATCAGTTCACATCATAGCGAGTGGTTGAGTGGCCTTAGCATATTACTCTTTGATTGATCAAATGGCCGTCTGGTTGACCAGACACTTAGCATATTAGGCTTTTATTATATAGGATAGAAAACTAATACACAGGCTCAACTGTGCAACAAGCACACACACAACATTTTTTCCCACTGGAATAAATTTATGAACTGACATGTACAGTAGTTACATGTAATAAAATATTTCCTAACTTTTTTTTATGGCTTTTATGTAATGTAATTAAATTTTAACACAATTATCTTTCATTCATTCATTTGATAATAATTAATTTAATCCCTAGAATGTACCAGGAAATAGCTTCATGTGCTGGAGATACAGTTTTGACCTAAACAGTCCGAAGTCCCTGTGGTCATGTGTCTTGAATTCTTCAGCCTTTATATGAGTGACATGAGAGCCATTAGAGTCTTATAAGTGAATAAATGACACAAGCTGACAAATTAGCAGGATTCCTGACCCCTGTGGGGAGAATAGTCTCAGGGTGACAGGTGAGGTAGTGGCACTAGTGCCATAACCAGAGAGGGTGATAGAGACAAAGGGGAGAAGAGGCCTGAGCGATGGAGAACTGGAGAAGCAGACAGTGAGGAAAAGCAGCAGAGGTAGACATTCTAAAACAGTGGCACTCTCAGGTTTAAATATGTGTTTTATAGATCTACTGGAGGCCTGGTGCACGAATTTGTGCATGGGTGGGGTCTGGCTGGCCTGCCCCAATGGGGGCCGATCAAGTCGGGCAGTGGGGGGGAGGGGTCAGGGGAGGTTGTGGGGGGCTATCGGGGCCCTGATCAGGCTGGTTGGCCACTGCAGTGTGCGTCATTGCGACTGGTCGTTCTGGTCATCCCATCATTCTGGTTGCTTGGCTTTTATATATGTAGACTAGAGGCCCAGTGCATAAAATTCGTGCACGAGTGCAGTCCCTGGGCCTGACCGGCAATTGAAGCAGGATCGTCTGGTGTGGAAGGGCAGGTCCCAGCTGACCTCTGGGCCCTGGGCAGCACCTGGGCTCCCGGGCCCCCACAGCCCCCCCACCCCCGCCTGAGTCATGGCGCCTGAGTCCCCACGTAGAGATGCAGTGAGCACGGCTGGACGCCATGGGCTGGGGCATAGTGTGGGCCTCTGGGCCACCCAGCCGCACCGCACGGAAGCCGGGCGTGCATTGTGCTCTCACCCGGCTGGCCTCACAGACTGGCTCCTGCGCGAACCCACGGGGAGCCCAGCCGGCCCCTGTGGTCCCAGTGGCTGTGGCCCGGCTCACCTGGAAGAGGCCGCCCAGGTGCAGGTTGGGCTCCTCACAGGTGCCAGGCACCTGAGTGCGGGGGCTTCCCTAGCACGTGAGCCCTGGTGTCCGGGGGAGGGTAGCAGTGGGAGTGAGAGCGAGCTCGGCAAACACCCCACATTCTCACCGCACCTCCATCCCTGTCACCCCTGCCCCCAGGTAGCCAGTGAGAGGTTGCAGCTCCTGGACCGAGCGCCAGGGGAGGTTAGTCGCTGCCACCCACCCCCAGATCCCCATCCCAGCCTGGGGTCTGTCCCCAATCAGGTGATCAGGGCCTGCTGGCCACTGGTTGCCATCTGCGGGGAGATCAATCGGGGCTGCCCCTCCCCCCGCCCAGTTCCCTCAGTGCCCCAAGTCAAGTCTCATCCATCACCATTTATCCCCCTATACCAGCCTTGGGCAAACTACGGCCCGCGGGCCGGATCCGGCTGTTCTATCCGGTTCTCTTGCTCTCCCCTCCGCTCCTTTACTTTGAATTTATATTAGTTCACACAAACACTCCATCCATGCTTTTGTTCCGGCCCTCCGGTCCAGTTTAAGAACCCATTGTGGCCCTCGAGTCAAAAAGTTTGCCCACCCCTGCTATACCCTTCACTTTCCCCCGTCCTCCTCCACCTGCAATCACTACATGGTTGTCCATGTCCACGAGTTCTGCCCCCCCCCCACCCCGCTCTTTTTCCTTTTTTGCTCAGTCGCTCCACATCACCCCCCTCCCAAACCCCTGACCCACAGCTGTCAGGGAGCTATCTATGACTCCATCTCTCTTTTGCTTGTTAGTTCATTTTGCACTGTTGCTGCCAACCCAGCCAACTCTGGAATCCCCTTTCAGCCAATAGGACTGAAGCTTTCCTCATCCAATAGGAGGTGCACAACTCCGACCAACCAGAGTGGCTCTATCCTGATCATTCAACATGGGAGGATTTGGAGTCCTCATGCAAATCAGGGACCAAGGACGGGGACTTTTGTCCATACAGGCCAGCTCTGCTTTAGCTCTGACAGCTCACGTTCTCTCTCCATGGAGACTAAGTTTCACTAGAGCAGAGCTAAGCCTACTGCCCAGGTCAGAGTAGAATGGTCACAATTGAGCTGTTTTGTGCTGAAAGTTTCTTTCTTCACGGTGCCCCAAATTGGGGTTTCCTGTTGGTGTTAAATGTGCGCCAACCACCTGGGGAAGCGAAGGAAAAGGGGTTGAGCCCAGCTGCAGTCTCTCTGGCTGGCTTCCTCAGACAAACCCTGCGGTCACGACTCCAGGAGACAAGGCGACAGAGAGCTCTCCGTGCTGGAGAGGGGTCAGGCCCCAGTCCCAGGTGCCCAGGCCTGGCTCTCGGCGTCTCAGTCCGAGGATGGAGTCTGGGGCCCCAAAGGTCCCTGGTGTTTCACTTCCTCTCACAACCCGTGTCGCGTCTTCCTTCCTGGAAACTCATGAGGCGTCCCCAGCTCTCACTCCTATTGGCTGTCCGGTTTCTAAAGAAGGCAGCCTCACCGCGATTCCGGTTACTGAGCCCCGCCGGCCCGCCCGGACAAGTCTCCCTGCACCCGGAGAATGCGGATCCAGAGGTCCCAAACCCTCCTCCTGCTGCTCTCGGGGGCCCTCGTCCTGACAGAGACCTGGGCCGGTGAGTGCGGGTCGGGAGGAAGCCGCCTCTGCGGGGAGGAGCGAGGGGGCTCGGCTGGGACGCAGGACCCCGGCTAAGGCGCCTGTCCCCCTGCCACCGCCCAGACCCCAGATGCCCCAACTTGAGCCCCGCCCACGCCCCCTCTCTTCTCTGCCCCGCCCCGTTCCGTCTCTCCGGCCCCTCGCCCCCAGCCCAGGCCCGCACTCCCTGAGATATTCCCCGCCCGCAGGCCCGCACTTCCTGAGCTATTTCTACACCGCTGTGTCCCGGCCCGGCCGCGGGGAGCCCCGCTTCATCGCCGTCGGCTACGTGGACGACACGCAGTTCGTGCGGTTCGATAGCGACGCAGCGAGCCCGAGGATGGAGCCGCGGGAGCCGTGGATGCAGGAGCCGTGGGTGGAGCAGGAGGACCCGCGGTATTGGGACGTAGAGACGGGGAACATCAAGGAAACCGCACAGGCTTTCCGCGCGAACCTGAAGAACCTGCGCGGCTACTACAACCAGAGCGAGGACGGTGAGCCACGCGGCTGCCCCCACCCATCCCCTCCGACGGGCCGGGGTCGCCCCGAGAATCCGGGTCCGAGCTTCACCCGGAGGCTGCGGGACCCTCTCCCCCAACTCCCTACCCCCCCCTCCCCACACCCCCACCCGGGAGGAGCCTGCGGGGAATTTGACCCGACTTCACTTTCAGTTTAGGTTTAATCCTCGCGGGGCGGGGCGGCTGGGCGGGGCGGCTGGGCGGGGCTGACTGCGGGGGCGGGGCGGGGAGGCGGGGAGGCGGGGAGGCGGGGTGGGGCTGACTGCGTGCTGACCGCGGGGGCGGGGCCAGAGTCTCACACTTTCCAGTGGATGTACGGCTGCGAAATGGGGTCAGACGGCAGCTTCCTCCGCGGTTATGACCAGTTTGCTTACGACGGCGCCGACTACATCGCCCTGAACGAGGACCTGCGCTCCTGGACCGCCGCCAACGAGGCGGCTCAGCATTCCCGGCGCAGATATGAGGATGTGGATGAGGCGGAGGTGCAGAGGAACTACCTGGAGAGGGTGTGCATGGAGTGGCTCCACAGATACCTGGAGAAAGGGAAGGACATTCTGCAGCGCACAGGTACCTGGGGCGAAGGGCCTCCATCTCCCCTCGGGCTGGGGCCTGCGAAGAGGAGAGGAGGAAATGGGGTCAGCCTCAAAATAAGGCCCTCCTTGCGCGGGGAGACCGAATATCCGGTAGCAAAGAGTGAACCCCAGCTTTCTCTCCTGGAAAGTTAGGGTGCAGTCTCTCCGGGAACGGAGGGGGGACCACTCCTGAAATAATCGATCAGGCTTCGTATGGGCCCTGCGGTGGTTCTGGGACCCACGGGGACCTTCTCTCTCAGGCCTTGCTCTCTGCCTCTCGCCCACTGTGTCTGAGATCTGACCTCGGCTTTTCTGAGTCATGTGGCCTCCACCCAGGTCAGGACCAGAAATCCCTTTTCTCCCCTCAGAGACCTGCCTCCTGCCCTGGGCTGTCACTCTGATTCTAGAGCTTTCTGAAGACTAGGAGGTCCTTCCAGCTGCCTCAGTCCAGGCTGGTGTGTGGGCTGCGTGCTCCCTCCCCTACCACAGGGGTCCTGTCCAAGGATGGTCACGGGCGCTGCTGGAGTGGCCCATGATCGATGCCAAGTTTCTGAATATCCTCACCCTTCCCTCAGACCCTCCAAAGACACACGTGACCCATCACCCCATCTCTGACCGGGAGGTCACCCTGAGGTGCTGGGCCCAGGGCTTCTACCCTGCGGACATCACCCTGACCTGGCAGCGTGACGGGGAGGACCAGACCCAGGACATGGAACTGGTGGAGACCAGGCCTGCAGGGGATGGGACCTTCCAGAAGTGGGCGGCCCTGGTAGTGCCCCCTGGAGAGGAGCAGAGATACACGTGCCATGTGCAGCACGAGGGGCTGCCCGAGCCCCTGACCCTGAGATGGGGTGAGGAGGGGAGTGGGCACAGAGCCTCTTCTCAGGGGAGCAGGGGCCCTGGAGGACTTCAGTGGGGTTGGGGCTGAGGCCTGGGGTCACGGCCCTCACCCTCCCTTCCCTTCTCCTCCCAGAGCCGCCTTCTCAGACCTTCATCTTCATCATCATGGGCATCACTGGGGGCCTGGTTCTGCTGGGAGCTGTGGCTGGAGCTGTGAAGTGGGGGAGGAGGCGCTCAGGTGGGGAAGGGGTGGGGTCTGAGTCTCTTGTCCCAGTGAGGGGTTCAAGCCCAGGAAGAAGTGTGTCCCACTTCATTCATGGGAAGCACCAGCCCCACACTGTGCTTGCCCAGTGTGGGGCCCTATTTGCTCACACTAACTCCTTAGTAAGGCACGTGTGAAAATGAGGCACAGATTTATCACCTGGTAATTCTATTGATGGAGACCAGGTCAGAGTGGAAGGTCCCTGCAGAGGACAGACCTCCAGGAGGGCAGTTGGTCCAGTCCCCACATGTGTACTTTCCTGATCCTGCCCTGGGTCTGTGGTCACAGTTCTGGAAACTTTTCTGGGGCCCAGGACTAGGGCTTCCTTTAGGACCTCATGGCCCTGCCTCCTCCCTGGTCTCACAGGTGTTTGCTTCCTGCAGGTGGAAAAGGAGGGAGCTACGCTCAGGCTGCCAGTGAGTATGGAGGGGTGACCCCTGAGGCCCTGTGACAATGCAGACGGGAGCCTGGTGCGGGGGACCTCACCCCATAGTTCCTCCTTTAGTCTCCTGTCCTGGGGGCTCTGACCACATCCTGTCTTGTTCTACCCCAGGCAGTGACAGTTCCCTGGACTCTGATGTGTCTCTCAAGGCTTCTAAAGGTGAGACCCTGGTGTGGGGAGGGGTTGGGCAGAGGGGGGGACTGGGTAATGGGAGTTTCTCTGGGACATTTTGAGCATGAAGTAGACTTTGGAGAATGTCACCAGTTACAGCGCCTGACCTGAATTTGTTCATGATTATTTTCTTCTACAGCCTGAGGCATGTGCCTTGTGGGGACTGAGTGATGAAAGATTTGCTCAAGCCCTGACTTCCTGCCTCAAGAACCTCTGCTTAGCCCTAACTGGTTTGGCTCAGTGGATAGACTGTTGGCCTGTGGACTGAAGGGTCCCAGGTTCCATTCTGATCAAGGGCATGTGCCTTGGTTGGGGGCACATCCCCAGTTGCGTGTATGAAGGAGCAGCTGATCAGTGTTTCTCGCTCATCGATGTTTCTAACTCTATCCCTCTCCCTTCCTCTCTATATAAAAAATCAATAAAATATATTTAAAAAAAAAAGAACCTCTGCTTAGCCCTAGCCAGTTTGGCTCAGTGGATAGAGCGTCGGCCTACGAACTGAAGAGTTCTGGGTTCCATTCCTGTCAAGGGCACATGCCTGGGTTACAGGCTCGATCCCCAGTATGGGGCATGCAGGAGGCAGCCAGTCAATGATTTTCTCTCATCATTGATGTTTCTATCTCCCCCCCGTTTTCCTTCCTCTCTGAAATTAAAAAAAAAAAAAAAAAAAAAAAAAAAATATATATATATATATATATATATGTATATGTGTGTGTGTGTATATATATATATATATATATATATATATATATATATATATATTTATTAGAGGCCCATTGCATAAGATTTGTGCAATAGGCCTTCCTTCCCCTGGCTGCCGGCACCAGTTTTTCTCTGGCACCCGGGGCCCAGGCCTTCGCTCTGGCCACGGTGGAGAAGCCAAGCCTCGAGGCTTCTCCGCTCTGGCCACAGCGGAGAAGCCAAGCCTCTTCAGTCTTAAGTCTTCATTTGTCTTCGGTCTTCAGTCAGGCCGGAGCCTTCAGTCTTTGCTCCGCACCTGCATATGCAAATTAACCCGCAATCTTTGTTGGGTTAATTTGCATACTCACTTCTGATTGGTTGGGTGTGGTGGAGGTACGGTCAATTTGCATCTTTCTCTTATTAGTGTAGATATATAAAGAACCTCTGCTTAGGCCCAGCCAGTGTGGCTCAGTGGTTGAGCATCAACCTATGAACCAGGAGGTTAGGGTTCGATTCCTGGTCAGGGCACATGCCCAGGTTGCAGGCTCGATCCTCAGTGGGGGGCCTGCAGGAGGCAGCAGATCAATGATTCTCATCATTGATGCTTCTATCTCAACTCCCTCTCCCTTCCTGTCTGAAATCAATCTATATATATATAAAAGGCTAATATGCTAAGTGTCCTTCCCACTGTCTGCGCACTGACCACCAGGGAGCAGACGCTCAACGCAGGAGCTGCCGAGCTGCAGTGACTTGGCAGCGGCGGTTCTCAGGTGATGCACCCTGAAACCAGAGAGGAGGGAGCCAGATTCCTCCTGGGCCCGCGAGATTCCACCTTGGGGTGTGGGTTATGTTGTTGCTGGGGCACTGTCGGCCTGAATCTGGTTTACTGCACACTGTGTTTGCGTTCCACACCCTATATGATCGCAACTTTGCAGAGTGCTCTCTTGCAATCCAGGACTCCTCAGGGGATGTTGGAGAGCTGGTTTCAGCCTGATCCCCGCAGAGCAAGCCGAGGGATTTCACCTGCCAGAGGGACCTCACTCACTCCACGGCTGCCTTTCGAGCCACGGTGCCATCCCAGGTGTGGCTGGCCTGGGAGGGACTGTGGGAGGTTGGCTCCAGGGTGTGTCCCTCCCATCTCTCCCAGTCCTGCCCCACCAGCCACCTTCTAATTTCCTTTCAATGTGCACAAATTCATGCACCGGTCCACTAGAATGCTGGCACAGATGCCACTGCCTACACTGCCGAGCCCTCTGACCTGGGCCTGGGGCTAGGACTGTGCCTCTGCTACTCTGGGCACCTGGACACTGTTCCTGCCACTCCCGTCTCCCCTGCCAGTGCATTCTGCATGGCCCCAGCCCCTCTGTGTCACCTCGTCCTGAGCCAGAGTTGGGCATGTGGTCTCCTGGCTGGTGGAGCTGCATGCTGTGTGCAGACGCAGGAACGTTGGTGGAGGTGGGTTTCCCTCTTTTATGGTGGGGCGTGGTCTCCCACCAGGACTCTACACATGGAATTCTCATGTAGGAAGAGAGTTGGGTACTGTGGTGAGGGATGGAAAAGAAGACCAATTTCAGCTCTTGGAGAACAGACTGAGTGGAGCTGTCTCAGGACTTGGCAGGCGCTCAGGTTTGGTGGGAAGAACGGAGTAATAAATGACATCTTTCTGCTCATTTCCTTGCGTCTGTGTCCTGAATCCAGCTTTTCTCTACTCCAGTTTCCACTCTCAGGTGAGAGGGTGGGGTCGTGAAGTGGTTACACAAACGTCTTCTCCCTGCCTTTGTCTCTTTCTGGGGTAGAGCACCCAGGTCAGGGAGACTGCAGTGGCTCTGTGTGCACCGATGTCATCATATTTATATCTCCTAGTATGTGTAAATGTTTCTGGGGAGAGAATCTCTCACATCACTTCTTATTGGACTGGCTCAAAGACTAAAAACCAAAACCTAAAACATGTTCCTTGTTTCAGCGTAGTTGTACTCAACGTCTGGACCATGATCAGCTTGGAGACCCAAGGACATGGTGTAAATGCTTGTATTTGGATCTTGTGCTCTGGGATGAGATGAGGTAGAGCAGTACTTGCTTACTCTTTCTCGGTTTCTGTTGGGGACCTTTCCAAACAAGTCTGTGCACGTGCAGACCCCTGCATGTTTACTGGAATCCTCATGCTCAATTCCTGGATGCCCTTGTCTAGAGGACAATGTGAACTCGTGTCCTCCCGAAATTACTCACCCTGCTGATTGTATCTGAAGATAAACATTCCAATAAAAGCCTAACGAGGCAGGCAATCAAGGCTGCTTGGCTGCTATCAGCCAGGCCATCCCTTAGCTGTCTCCCCCACAGTGAAACTGTGTTTGAGTAATCTGTTCATCCGTCGTTCAGGGGCTGCTGGTTAGCCCCAGCAAGTTTCTCTGTGGGATGGTGAGGGATGCTTTCCACCACCCAACCAGCTGGGTGTCCTGCAACACAGGGTCAGGGATCCTACTTAGGGTACAAGCCACAGCTTCAGGTCCCCATGGTACCAGCACTTGTATCTGACTTTGGTACTGAGCTGGGGATTCCCCCTCTTCCAAGTTCATTAAGTTGCTGGAACAACTTGCAGAACTCAGGAAAATGCTGTACTTTCTGTTACAGTTTATCATAAAAGATGCAGTTGCGCAGCCAGATGAAGAGGGACCTGGGAGAGGTGGGGAGGGCCCTGAGCGCAGGAGCCTCTGTCGCGTGGCGTTGGGTGTGTCCCACCCCCCAGCGTGTGGGTATGGGCTCTGCTTCAGAGGCCCTCTGAGCCGGTTGCTGGGGGTTTGCTATGGAAGGTTCATGGTGCAGGCAGGGTTGATGAATCACTGGCCATTGGGGAGGAACTCTGCTGCTCTCCCGGAGGGTGGGCATGAGGCTGAAGGTTCCAGCCCTCTGGTCAAGCTTGGCCTCTGGTGCCAGCCCCAGCCAGAGGGAACCAGGACCCTCAGCCAAGAGCCATCTCATTAGCATCTCAAAGGCCCTCTTCCACTCAGGGAAGTCCCAGGGTTTCAGGAGCTCTGTGCCAGCAACGGACAAAGACCCGATATTCTCTATTATACCACAGGGCTTTACCACAGAGCCACTAATAGCAAAAATGTCATAACCATGTACAGATGCTCCAACAAACGGGATGATGCGCCAACAAATGAAGCCACTCCAGAGAGGGCCACTTTATTTTTTTGGCACCTGCTGTTGAAGGAAACCTGTAAAACTGCTAGCTAACGACTGAGCTAATGCAATAGAGATTTTAGTTACCAATCATGACAAAAGCAGTCTTTAAAATATTAGCTAACATAGGTCACTAAGCAGAGAAACAACTATAACCCACAACAAACAGCAAGAAGAGACTCTGGGAGAGGAAGCGATGAGATTTTCAGTTACCACATTATAATATTCCAAGTGTCCAGTTTACAACAACAAATTATTAGGTTTACAAAGAAATAAGAGAGCATCTCTTAACAGGAAAAAATAGACTCTGTCCCTGAGGAAGTCAAGACATTGGATGTATTAGACAAAGACTTTACATCAATAATCATAACTATTTCAAAGAGCTAAAGGAAACCAAGAGAGCAATATCTCAACAAATAAAAACTATCAAACGAGATACAAATTACAGTAGGAAACTGATAGAAGTTTTAGAGCTGAAAAGTATAATAAATAAAATTTATAACTCACTAAAGGGGTTCAACATATTCAAAGTCAGAAGAAAGATGCAGTGAACTAGAAGATGGGTGATTTAAATTACCAAGTCTGAGAAGCAAAGAAGAAAAAATTTTAAGTAAACAGAACCTGCCCTCTCTGATAGCTCAGTTGGTTGGAGTGTCATCCTGTGCACCAATGGTTGTGGTTTTGATCCCAGGTTGGGGTGCATACGGGAGGCAACTGATCAATGTTTCTTTCTCACATTAATGTTTTTCTCTCTTCTCTCCCTTCCACTCTCTCTGAAAGCAATGGAAAAAAATATCCTCTGGTGTAGTAAACAAAACCTAAGGTACATATGAGACATCACAAAGGCATCACATCATATAGGTAGAATTTATCAGGGAGAAGAATCAGTGAATCAAAGATAGGTCAATTAAAATTTTCCACTGAGCATAAGAAATGAAAAGGGATGAGACAATGGGATTGAGGGGGAATTAATGGGGGGGGGAGGGGAACATCTGTAATACTTTCAACAATAAAAATAAATTAAAAAAAAAGAATGGAGACAAATCCTATGAAACCTTTGGGCACCATAAAATATCTCTCTATATAAAAGGCTAATATGCTAAGTGTCCAACCATCTGACCGGTCACTATGTTGCGCACTGACCACCAGGGGACAAATGCTCAACACAGGAGCTGCCGTGATGCTCAATGGTCATTTACTGAGAAATGGCACCGTAGACCTGGTGCCCACAAAGCAACACTTGGCTTCCCCCAAGTGGAACACAGGCCCCACCACCACCCCAGAGTGACACCCCATCAAATCACAGCCGATGCTGCTGAGACCCCATGGTGCAAAATGCAGCCCACAGCCCAGCCCAGCCTGGAAATGGTTGCTGTGGGCTCCAGGTAATAATGTCACATAGCAACGCTTGGCTTCCTCTCCCTAGTAACTAGCCTCCTTGGAGTTTCTTCATCCCAGGAACACAATTTGCTTTATAGCCAGGTGGAAACATTTTACACTTTAACCAAATGTCTGTGAAGCATCTCCCCGTGCCTCATCTCATTTGATCCTCACAGAAGTCCTGGAGTAGGTAGATAGGAGACTCAGTGGAATCCTATTTTCTTTTCATTAGCTGGAAAACGGAGATTTAGAAAGCTTAGAAATTTGATCCAACTGAAAGAAGTAAGAAATGGTAGACCTTGAAAATGACTTCAGGTTTTCTCACTGCGTAGAATATAGTCAGACACTGCTGCAGTTAAATATTTTACCCTTTGTCCCTCTGCCTGATCTACAATAATAATCTGCTTTGTGTTGATATTTACTGCTCTGTTGCTGACAATTACCTGAAAGAGAAGTTGGGGTGCTTCACTGGGCTGGAAAAAGTTTAGCTAAATCAGAAAGCAGGTCTAATTAAACAAGTTTATCTATATATATAAAGCTCTCACTGGTGCCAATCACACGTGTGTGTTTCCATCTGTCATTGTTGATCATGAATTTCGTTGACACCTCTATTATAGAGAAAGGGCAAATAGCGATATTAAAATATTTCTTCTAATTACTTTCAGTGTGCACAAATTTGTGCACTGGGCCACTAGTAATAATATATGTATAATAGGAATCACCAAAGGAGAGGAGAAATAATAATATTTGGAGAAATAATGGGTGCAAACTTCCTAAATTTGATAAAAGACATGAATCTAAACATTGAGGAAGCACAGTAAACTTCAAGAAGAATACATTCAAAGAAATCTATACCAAGACACATAATATTCACACTGTTGTAAGAGAAAGACAGAATCTTGATAGCAGCAAGTGGGAAACAACTCATCATCTACATCAAACTATCCTTAAGATTAATAGCTGATTTCTCTTCAGAAACTATTGAGGTGGTGGGCAAAATTGGTAAATTGGTAAAAGGGCACAAAATTCCAGTTATGAAATAAGTCCTGGGAATATAACGTGCAGAATAGTGACTATAGTTAATAATACTATACTGTATATTTAAATTTTACTAAGAGAGTAGATCTTAAAAGTTCTCATCATGAGAAAAATAATTGTAACTATGTGTGGTGATGGTAACTAGGATTATTGTGGTGATCATTTTTCAATATATACAAATATCAAATTATTATATTGTACAACTGAAACTAATGTGATATTATATGTCAATTATATGTCAAAGAAAGGAACCACTGAGGCAAGAAAGCAGTGCGATAACATCTTTAAAGTGCCAAAAGAATAACACTGTCAACTGAAACTTCTAGTTCTAGAAAAATCTAGCCTTTAAAAAGAAAAAACAAAGATGGAATCATAGGTAAACACCTGAAATTGCTGCCTTGCACATCCACTTCAAAACTACAACTAAAAGATGAAACGGACATCATCCAGAACGACAGGAAGGCTGGCTGAGTGGAAATTCTACAACTAGAAGGAAAGAGAAAAGCACACTGAGACTCAGAGGAGCTGTGGAAGTAAAGTGCAGAGGTACGGAGGCGCACATGCAGAAAGGGCTGGCAACTGAGTATGCTGTTGTCGTTTTCAATCAGGAGGGAGACACAAGCTCCCGACTGCTCTGAACTCCAGTTCCGGGTGAGACTCTGGGGACCCAGACTCATACGGGGAGAAACTGGACTATCTGGCATCGGGTGGAACTCGAGGGCGGCTTTCTCTCAGAGGTGCTTGCAGTGATTACCACAGGACACTAAGACCCAGGGGCCTCTTAGGGCAGGGCTGAGGATCAGCCATAGCTGTTTGCTCCGCCCTGTTGATTCCCTGAGACCCCGCCCCACCCAAGCTGTGCACAGAGGCTTTTGCATATGAATGGCCTGGCCCTTTGCAATCTAAAATTACCTAACAAACTGCAGCTGGGTCAGAGAGCCCCAGAACTTCCAAAAGAAGGCCCAAGGCTCGACAGCAGCTTGCATTGCTTCACAGCTGGGCCTCATCTGGGCACCACCAAACCCCAAACAAAGAAGAGGAATCTGCAGATCTCTCCATAGCTCCTGCTGGGTGGCCTCAGGCAGAGGCTAAATTTGCACCTCCTTGGAGATCCAAGAGCCAGTGTACCCCGTGGTCAGAGTGGGACCATCCAGATTACAACTCCTCAGATCCATAAGGGACACACTCAAGGGGCAGACTCAGTGATCACCAAAGCCCCACTGAAGCAAATCTTGTCCTATAAGGGTGTCTCCAGCACAGAAGTTCTCCCATCGTAGACACAGCTGATCCAATTGGCCTGGAGGTCAATTCCTCCCAGTGATACCAACAACAATCAAGGCTTAACTACAACAAGACTGTGCACACAGCCCACAAAGGGGTGCACCAAGAGTGTCCATCTCAAGTAACTGGGGAGGCTGAGCCACTGGGCCCTACAGGACACCTAGCACACAAAGCCAGGCTATCAACACAGGGAAGTAGCCAAAATGCGGAGACAAAGAAACAGGCCACAAATGAAAGAAATGGAGGAAAGCAAATGACTGGATATAGAGTTCAAAACCACGGTTATAAGGTTACTCAAGAATCTTCTAGAAACCGCCGATAAATTTAGTGAGACCCTTGAGGATATGAAAAAGGACCAACCAGAAATTAAGCATACACTGACTGAAATAAAAAATAATATACAGAGATCCAACAGCAGCCTAGAGGATCCCAAGAATCAAGTCAAAGATTTGAAATATGAAGAAGCAAAAAACACCCAACAGAAAAGCAAAAAGAAAAAAGAATCCAAAAATATGAAGATAGTGTAAAGAGCCTCTGGGACAACTTCAAGCATACCAATATCCGAATTATGGGGGTGCCAGAAGAAGAGAGAGAGCAAGATATTGAAAACCTATTTGAAGAAATAATGACAGAAAAATTCCCCCACCTAGTGAAAGAAATAGACTTACAAGTCCAGGAAGCACAGAGAACCCTGAACTAAAGGAATCCAAAGAGGACAACAACAAGACACATCATAATTAAAATGCCAAGGGCAAAAGACAAAGAGAGAATATTAAAAGCAGCAAGAGAAAAACAGTTAATTACCTACAAGGGAGCACCCATACGATTGTCAACTGATTTCTCAACAGAAACTATGCAGGCCACACGGGAGTGGCAAGAAATATTCAAAGTGATGAATAGCAAGAACCTACAACCAAGATTACTCTACCCAGCAAAGTTATCATTCAGAATTGAAGGTCAGATAAAGAGCTTCACAGACAAGAAAAAGCTAAAGGAGTTCATCAACACCAAACCAGTATTATATGAAATGCTGAAAGGTATTCTTTAGGAAGAGGAAGAAGAAGAAAAAGGTAAAGATAAAAATTATGAACAACAAATACATATCTATCAACAAGTGAATCTAAAAATCAAGTGAATAAAAAATCTGATGAACAGAATAAACTGGTGAATATAATAGAATCAGGGGCATAGAAAGGGAGTGTACTGACAATTCTCTGGGGGAAAAGGGTGTTGGGGGTGCGGGAAGAGACTGGACAAAAATTGTACACCTATGGATGAGGACAGTGAGGGGGAGTAAGGGCAGAGTGTGGGGTGGGAACCGGGTGGAGAGGAGCTATGGCGGGAAAAAAGAGGAACAACTGTGATAATCTGAACAGTAAAGATTTATTTTTTTAATTTTTAATTTTTAATTTTTTAAATATATTTTATTGATTTTTTACAGAGAGGATGGAAGAGTGATAGATAGTCAGAAACATCGATGAGAGAGAAACATCGACCAGCTGCCTCCTGCACACCTCCCACTGGGGATGTGCCCGCAACCAAGTTACATGCCCTTGACCGGAATTGAACCTGGGACCTTTCAGTCCGCAGGCTGACGCTCTATCCACTGAGCCAAACCGGTTTTGGCAAGATTTATTTTTTTTTAAAAAAGGAAAAAGATATATAGCTTCAAACTTGCAAAACAAAATAGTTCTGGAAAGAGAATGGTGTTGACCACATCAAAATCGCAACTAAATTATAGAACAATCAACCTGGAGAACTATCTGCAGACTAGCTGAACAGAACTCCTATAATTTAAGTTATAAAGAAGCCATGTCAAGATTGGTAGCAAAAACAAAGATGCAAAATGAGCTGGCCCCACACTCAGGTGTGGTGGTTAAGAATCAAGAAGAGTATCTCGACCGCAGAGGTCCGGACAGAAGCCCGGTGCGGGTGCAAACCCCACACAGGCCTCTCCAGCCCAGAGCACCAGTGCCAGGAAGAGAAGACACCAACAACATCTGGCTGTGAAAATCAGTAAGGATTTCATCTGTCCAGGTGAGTTGAAAGGCTGCTAGAAACCCAGGCATCCTCTTAAAAAGCCCACACACAGACTCACTCCAAATCTGGATTTGCATTAAGCAAGTGAACACCACTCACCCTACCTTGGTGAGTCCCTGATACCAAACCTTACCCAGCTCCTAACACCTGAGGCTCTGTTAGTGGAGGCAGGCTTAGGAGTACCCTGTGCCTTTTGCTGAGCTTCCCCAGGCCTGGTAGTGGTGGTAGTCAGTCTTGGTTAACAGCATAGCCTCTCCCACATGTCCCCAGGTTCAGCACAGACAGCTGCCAACCATGAATCGCTATGTACCTTCTACCATGCAGCCCCAGGCCAGTCACAAGTAATGACTGACCTTTATCTATTCTGGAGCTCCTCTGAAGAGGTGCCAGAAACAACACACCCAGTGGCCAGTTTCAGACCACAACAGAGCACAACCTGATTAACGCCACAAGTGGTATCTAAAAGGTGGTCTTGGTAGGCCCCAGAGCACACTGGGGCAAACCCCATACCCTGGGTCAGCCCCCATAAGGTAGCTCATGTGCTGTGATTCCGACCAATTTTCACTCAGCAGTCAAACTGAAGGTCAACCCCACCCACTGAAGTGCCAACAGTAATCAAGGCTCAACTAAACAGGGAGCAGACACAATCCACAGAAGGGACACCCCTGGAGCACCTGTCTCAAGTGATCAGAGAGTCTGAACCACTGGGCCGCACAGAACTTCTAGTATATAAGGCCTCTCTGCCAAGACTGGAGACATTGCAGACCTAATAAATAGAAACAAACACAGAAAGGCAGCCAAAATGGGAAAATGAAGAAACATGTCTCAAATGAAAGAACAAAAAAACTCTCCAGAAAAAGAACTAGATGAAATAGAAGCAAGCAATTTACCAGATACAGAGTTCAAAGCACTGGTTATAAGGATTTTCAAGGAACTTAGTGATAACTTTAATAAAGAGATTGTAAGCTTAAAATAGGACAAAGAAACTATAAAAAAAGAATAAGTCAGACTGGAGAATATAAAAACTTAAATAAAGAATACACTGGAAGGGCCCTTACTGCTGTGGCTGAGTTGGCTGGAGCATTGTACCATTCACCAAAAGGTTGCAGGTTCAGCCGAAACCGGTTTGGCTCAGTGGATAGAGCGTCGGCCTGCAGACTGAAGGGTCCCGGGTTCGATTCCGGTCAAGGGCACGTACCTTGGTTGCGGGCACATCCCCAGAAGGGGGTGTGCAGGAGGCAGCTGATCGATGTTTCTCTCTCATCGATGTTTCTAGCTCTCTATCCCTCTCCCTTCCTCTGTAAAATATCAATAAAATATATTAAAAAAAAAAAAAAGGTTGCAGGTTCAATTCCTGGTCAGGGCACATATCTAGGTCTCTGGTTGGGTCTCTGGTTGGGGCTTGTATGACAGGCAGCCAATTGATATTTCCCTCTCAAATCAATGTCCCCCCCCCCCATTCCTCTCTCTCAAATCAGTAAAAATATCTTCAGGTGAAGATTAAAAAAAAAAAAGAATACACTAGAAGGAATCAGTAGCAGATTAGATAAAGCAGAAAAATCGAATCAGTGATTGGAAGACAGGGCAGCAAAAGACATTCAATAAAACAGAAAAAAAGAAAAGAGAATCAGCACTGGCTGGGTGGCTAAGTTAGTTAGAGCATAGTTCTGATACACCAAGGTTGGAGGTTTGACCCTTGGTCAGGGCACATACAAGAAAAACCAATGAATGCATATATAAATGGAACAACAAATTTATATTTCTCTCTCTCTCCCTCTCCCTTCCTCTCTTTTAATCAATAAATATTTTTAGGAAAAAGTATTTAAAAAATGAGGATAACTTAAGGGATCTCTGGGAGAGTACCAAGCATAACATTTCCATCACGGGAGTACTAGAAGGAGAAGAGAGAGAGTAAGGGATTGACAACCTATGAAGAAATAATGACCTACAACCAAGACTACTCTACCCAGCAAGGCAATAATTTAAAATAAAGGACAGATAAAGAGTTTCTCAAACAAGAAAAATCTAAAGGAGTTCAACATCACCAAATCAGTATTACAAAATATGTTAAAGGGTTTTCTTTAATAAGAAAGAGGAAAAACAGGTAAATATAAATAATAAAATGGCAATAACTACATACCAATAGATAATCACTTTAAATATAAGTGGATTAAGTATTCTAATCAAAAGACACCTTCTGGAGCCCCTGGGGCACAACCAAATGTGGTGAGCGCCAGGACAGATGCCACAAATTCCTTCATTATCATGTTAATTGTTCCTGCACCCAACTAAGTATGTGTCCATCATTTTACTTTTTATCCAACCCCAGGGGTTTCCTAAAGGGATTGAACCAACAAGAGGATATAACCCTGGTAAACATACTGTATATGCACCCAATATAGGAGCACCTAAATATAAAAAACAACAACTCTTGGAGGATTTTAAGGTAAAGATTGACAGCAATACAGTCATATTAGGGGACTTTAACATTGCAGTAACATCACTGGGTAGATCTTCCAGGCAAAACTCAACAAGGAAACAGTGACATTAAGTGAAACACTAGATCAGATGAATGTACTTAACATTTACAGAACATTTCACCACAAAGCTGCAGAATATACAAACTTCTCAAGAGCATGTGGGACATTCTCAAAACAAACAAACAAACAAACATGTTAGGACACAAAACAAGTCTCTACAAGTTCAAGAAGACTGAAATGATATCAAGCATTTTCTTGGACCACAATGGCATAAAATTAGAAATAAAATACAATAAAAATACTAAAAACCATTCAAATACATGGAGGCTAAATAGCATGTTATTAAACAATGAATGGGTTACCAATGAGATCAAGGAAGACATAAAACACTTCTTGGAAACAAATGAAAATGAACACGCAACAAGTTCAAATCTATGGTTCAAAGCGAAAACAGTCCTGTGAGGGAAGTTCATAGAACTACAGGCCTACCTCAAAGAACAAGAAAAACCTCTAATAAACTAGCTAATGCTACAACTAAAAGAACTGAAAAGAGAACAACAAGAAAACCCAGAGTAAGTAGCAGGATGGAAATAATAAAGATCAGAACAGAAATAAATGACATAGAGACTGAAAAACAATATGAAAGATCAGTAAAACCAAGAGCTGGAAAATTTGAAAAGATAAACAAGATTGATGAACCTTTAGCCAGACTCTCAAGAAACAAAGTGAGAGGACACAAATAAATGAAATCAGAAATGAAAGGTGAAGTAACAATTGACACCACAGAAATACAAAGGATTGTAAGAAAATCCTCAACAAAATATTAGCAAATCAGACCCAAAAGGCATCTAAATTAGAAAGGATGAAGTAAAACTTTCTTTATTAAGATGACAAAATGTTGTACATAGAAAATCATAAAGACTCCACTCCAAAACTACTAGATTTAATAAGTAAATTCAGAAAAATAGCAGGATAAAAAATAACATCTGAAATTTGATGTCATTTTTATACACAAATAATGAACTCTCAGAAAGAGAAACTAAAAAACCAATCCCATTCACCATTGCAACAACAACAAAATAAGATACCTAGGAATAAACTTAACCAGGGAGGCAAAAGATCTATATGCAGAAAACTGTAGGGCATTGAAAAAAAGAAACAGAGGAATATAGAAACAAGTGGAAGCATATACCATGTTCATGATTGGAAGAATTAACATCATTAAAATGTCCACACTACCCAAAACAATCTACAGATTCAATGCAATCCCTATTAAAGTACCATTGGGATATTTCACAGATCTAGTGTAAATATCCCCAAATTTTATAAGGACCATAAAAGATCCAGAATAGCCTCAGCAATCTTGAGAAAGAAAAACAAAGGTGGCCTCAGCCACGTGGCTCAGTGGTTGAGCGTCGACCTATGAACCAGGAGGTCATGGTTCGCTTCTTGGTCAGGGCACATGCCCAGGTTGCAGGCTCGATTCCCAATGTGGGGCATGCAGGAGGCAGCCAATCAATGATTCTCTGTCATCATTAATGTTTCTATCTCTCTCCCTCTCCCTTCCTCTCTGAAATCAATAAAAAAATATTTGAAAAAAGAAATACAAAGGTGGCGGTATCACAATTCCAGATATCAAATTTTACTACAAAGCTATTGTAATCAAAACAGCCTGGGACTGACATGAGAACAGGCATAAAGACCTATGGAACAGAACAGAGACCCCAGAAATTGACCTAAGCCATTACATTCAATTAATATTTGACAAAGTATGCAAGAGTATACAATGGAGTTAAGATAGTCTTTTCAATAAATGGTGCTGGGAAAATTGGAGAGGTATATACAGAAAAAGGAAACTAGACTACCAACGTACACCATACATAAAATAAACTCAAAATGGATAAAAGACTTAAATGTAAGTCATGAAACCATAAATCCTATAAGGAAACATAGGCAGTAAAATCTCAGACGTCTCATATAATGCTATTTTCACCAATACATCACCTAGGGCAAGGGAAACAGTGGAAAGAAATTAACAAATAAGATCACACCAAACTAAAAGGTGTTTGTCTAGTAAATAAAACCTACTATATACGAAAACATATTTGCCAATGATATATCTGATAGGGATTTAATTTACAAAATATACAAAGTACTCATATACCTCAACACCAGAGAGACAAACAATCCAATTAAAAAAACAGGCTAAGGACATAAATAGACATCTCTCCAAAAAGGACATACAAATGGCCAAGAGCTATGTGAAAAAAATGCTCAATGTCACTAATCATCAGAGAGATGTAAATTAAAACTACAATGAGGTATCACCTCACAACTTCCAGAATGGCTACCATCAATAAATGAAGCAACAAGTGCTGTTGAGGATGTGGAGAAAAGGGAATCCTAGTACACTGCTGGTGGGAATGCAGACTGGTACAGCCACTGTGGAGTTTCCTCAAAAAATTAAAAATGAAACTGCAGTTTGACCCAGTAATCCCACTTCTGGGAATATATCCTAAGAATCCCAAAACACCAATCAGAAAGAATGTATGCACCCCTATGTTCATAGCAGCACAATTTACAATAGCTAAGATCTTGAAACAGCCCAAGAGCCCATTCGTAGGTGAGTGGATTAAAAAGCTGAGGTACATTTACACCTTGGAATGCTATACAGCTGTAAAACAGAAGGATCTCATACCTTTTGAGACAGCATGGATGGACTTGCAGACCATCATGCCAAGTGAAATAGGCCTGTTAGAGAAAGTCAAATATCACATGATGTCACTTATAAATGGAATCTAAAGAACAAAATATACTGACAAACATAATAAGGCCAGAGGTATGGAAGCAGGGAACAGAATAACAGATCTTAGGAGGGATTAGGAGGAGAGGGGACATGGACACAGACAATAGCATGGAGGAAGAACTGGAGTGGGCTGGGGGTTGTGTGGATGGGGACAAAAAGAGAGAAAATGGGAGACATCTGTAATATTGTCAACAATAAAATAAAATATTACTTAAAATTTTAAAAAAAAATGTTTTTATTTATTTCAGAGAGGAAGAAAGAGGGAGAGAGAGATAGAAACATCAATGATGAGAGAGAATCATTGATCGGCTGCCTCCTGTATGCCCCCAATTCCCAGGGAATGGATCCCACAACCTGGGCATATACCCTGACCAGGAATCAAACAGTGGTCTCCTGGTTCATAGGTTGACACTCAACCACTGAGCCACACTGGCCAGGCAAAAATAATATATATATCCTATCTAATAAAGAGGGAATATGCTAATTGACCCTCATGCCATTGCAAAGATGGTGGCGCCCACAGCCAATAAGGAGGGAATATGCTAATTGACTGCCATGCCCTCAAAGATGGGAGCGCCCACAACCAATAAGGAGGGAATATGCTAATTGATTGCTCTGCCCTCAAAGATGGCAGCGCCCACAGCCACAAGATGGCGGCGCCCAGTCCCCTCAGCCCCGCCAGAGTGGCAGGCACATGGCCCGGCCTTGCCACGCTCTTGTCTCTGGAGTACCTCAGTCCCCTCAGCCCCCCCGCCACCCAGGCCAGCCTGAGGTGCAGGCAAGCCTCAGATGGTGGCTGCCCAGCTGCCCAGGGCCGCCTGAGGCTTGCGCTTCCGGCAGTGGCAGCAGCAGAGGTGTGATGGGACATTGTCTTCCCCTGATCGCTGGTCACCACCCGCCCGGACTGTGAGAGGGGGCAGGCTGGGCTGAGGGACCCCCCTCCAGTGCATGGATTTTCATGCACCGGGCCTCTAGTATATTTATCTCCTATATAATAAAGAGATGATATGAAAATTGACCCTCACGCCCTTGCACAAGATGGCCGCCCCTATGTGGTCAAAGATGGCCGCCCCCATGTGGTCAAAGATGGCTGCCACAAGATGGCCAGCAGGGGAGGGCAGTTGGGGCAACCAGGTCAGCAGGGGAGGGCAGTTGGGGGTGACCAGGCCAGCTGGGGAAGGCAGTTGGGGGCAACCAGGCCGGCAGGGGAGGGCAGTTAGGGTCTACCAGATTGGCAGGGGAGGGCAGTTGGGGCAACCAGGCCTGCAGGAGAGGGCAGTTTGAGTGACCAGGCCTGCAGGGGAGGGCAGTTTGGGGTGACTCAGTTGGCAGGGGAGGGCAGTTGGGGGTTACTGGGCCAGCAGGGGAGGGCAGTTGGGGGCAATTGGGCCAGGAGGGGAACAGTTAGGCGTCGATCAGGCTGGCAGGAGAGTGGTTAGGGGTGATCAGGCTGGCAGGCAGAAGCGGTTAGGGGCAATCAGGCAGGCAGGCAGGCGAGCAGTTGGGAGCCAGCAATCCCGAATTGTGAGAGGGATGTCCGACTGCCAGTTTAGGCCCGATGGCAGTCGGACATCCCCCAAGGGGTCCCAGATTGGAGAGGGTGCAGGCTGGGCTGAGGGACACCCCCCCCTCAGTGCACGAATTATATATATATATATACTGTCTACCAGAAACCTACCTCAGAACAAAACATACACACAGACTAAAAATAAAGGGATGGAAAAAGATATTCCAGGAAATGGAAATGAAAAAAGCTAGGGTAGCTATATATATATCTGACAAAATAGACTTTAAAACAAAGGCTATGGTAAGAGATAAAGAAGGATGCTACACCTCTGTAGATGCATTCCTCATTTAAGTATGCTTCACTTCCATCTCTGGCCCAGGAATACCTCTTGGTGATATGATTGTGATGACTGTATAGGAACTCATGCCATTGCTTCTGCCACCATCTTAAAAACCTAAAGACAGTTTTCATAATGTGTGGAGACTCCTCTTTTATGCTTTTCCATGGACACTCCCTGCAGGTCAGAACCTCAAGGCTGAGAAAGCTCATGTTTGAAGATGACCTAAAGGGTGACATGGAGAGCATTGTAAGCAGGCATGCTGGCTGTTTCCATTGTTGTTGGACTGAATCCCAGGAGATGGAATGCTGGAGAAGCCTAGGACATGCCATTGTGAGGCCTTCCTTTAGTGCTCCCATGAGTAATACTAAGTGCTTACATTTAAAATTTTACTTATCATAGGGTAAATTTAAAATGTATTCATTAAAAATCATCATTTTGTGATTTTAGAGGACATAGACATTTGTTAAGTATATAGTTATTGCTTTATGTGCCTTTGTTTTCCTTTTAATTTTACCCCCCAGTGTTATATACTGTCTCTTTTTATTTTTCAGTTACACTCTACATTCAGTATTGATTTTTATTAATTTCAGATGTACTGCACAGTGGTTAGACAATCATATACTTTATAAAGTGCTACCTCCATATTTCCAGTACCCACCTGATCCCATACATAGTTATCACAGTATTAGTGACTATATTCCCTATGCTGTTATCTACTATTAATGGATTTTGGGCACATCCTTTTGGGTTGTGTTGATAAATTGATAGACAAGTAGTGTTTGGGGGACCATATACTGGCTGCATATTTTCTCTGCATTAAACATGCTTTTATATAACTCATTTTGAATTTGTTCAACTAATTTGTTGAAATAATTTCAATGAATTGGAATTGCTAGGGCTAAGGATATTCAAAATTTATATATTGAGTCAAAAATAGCTTTTCCCCTAATTGTAGATACTCCTTATCAACCTCTCTCCCAATGTGCATCATGAGAGTTCAAACTGTACAACACTGTTAGAAACTGTAAAAAACATCAGATATTAGTGTCTTTATTTGACAGTGTGATATTACAGAGAAATTATTCTTCTGTCACTGTTCAGTTTAATCATCATTTATTCTTAATCCATAATCGTCATTTGTGTTATTTTTTCCCCCATTCCCTTGGACTATATAGTGTCTCTGTTACTGGTTTCTAAGAGTTTGTTTATGACTAAAGATATTAACCATTTCCTATGCACTGCAAATGAAATACCCTGCTTTTTTGTTGTTATTGTTCTACTGTTGTGTTTTATTTTTTAATTATACTTAAGTTTTGTATTAAATATCATCATATTCTCTTTTTTTAAAGAAGGATGCTACATAATGATAAAAGGAACAGTCCAAAAAGAGGATGTAACTCTGGTAAATATTTATGCACCCAACAAAGGAGGATCTAAATATAGAAAGCAAATCTTGATGGATATAAAGGGAAAGATCAACAGTAATGAGATTTTATCAATGGATAAATTCCCTGAGACAGGATATCAACAAGGAAAAGGTGGTCTTAAATGACACACTAGATCAGATGGATTTAACTGACATCTTCAGAGCATTTCACCCCAAAGCAGTAGAATATATATTCTTTGCAAGTGCACATTTTCTAGGAGAAACATTTTCTAGGAAAGAACACATGTTAGGACACAAATCAAGTCTCAATAAATTTAAGAAGACTGAAATCATAGCAAGCATCTTCTCTGATCATAATTGTATGAAACTATAAATCAACAACAACTAAAAACTGAAAACTGCACAAAGGCATGCAGGCTAAATAACATGTTAGTAAACAATGAATGGGTTAACAATGAGATCAAGGGAGAAATCAAAAGATACTTTGAAACGAATGAAAATGAGAACACAACCCCAAATCTATGAACACAGCAACAGCAGTCCTAAGAGGGAAATTCATAGCATTACAGGCATACCTCAAGAAATAAGAAAAATCTCAAATAAACAATCTAACTTTATACTTAAAGAAACTTGAGCCAAAACCGGTTTGGCTCAGTGGATAGAGCGTCAGCCTGTGGACTGAAAGGTCCCAGGTTCGATTCCGGTCAAGGGCATGTAACTTGGTTGCAGGCACATCCCCAGTAGGAGGTGTGCAGGAGGCAGCTGATCGATGTTTCTCTCTCATCGATGTTTCTGACTATCTATCACTCTTCCTTCCTCTCTGTAAAAAATCAATAAAATATGTTAAAAAAAAAAAAAAAAAAAAAAAAAAAAGAAACTTGAAAAAGAACAACAAACAAAGCCGGAAGTGGGTAGAAGGAGAGAAATAATAAAGATAAGAGCAGAAATAAACAAAATAGAGTCTAAAAAAATAATACAAAAGATCGATGAAACCAAGAGCTGGCTCTTTGAAAAGGTAAATAAGATTAACAAACCTTTAACCAGACTCAGCAAGAAACCAAAAGATAGAACCTAAATAAATGAAATCAGAGAGAAAAGAGTAGAAGTAACAAATGACACACAAAAAAATACAAATAATTATAAAAAAATGTTACCCACAACTATCCTATCTAATAAAGAGGGAATATGCTAATTGACTGCCACGCCCTCAAAGATGGCAGCACCGTCTCCTCAGCCCACCAGGGTGCCTGCCTCCAGAGTCCCCCAGTTGCCTCAGCTCCCAAGCCACCCAAGGCCAGCCTGAGGTGCAGGCAAGCCTCAGATGGTGGCTGCCTAGCTGCCCAGGGCTGGCCTAAGGTGCAGGCAAACCTCGGATAGCAGCTGCCCAGCTGCCCAGGGTCTCCCGAGGCTCAGGTAACCAAGGCTGGCTGAGGCTTGCGCTGCTGGCAGTGGTAGCAGCAGAGGTGTGATGGGGCGTTGCCTTCCCCTGATCGCCGGGTCACCTCCTGCCCCTGAGGGCTCCTGGACTGTGAGAGGGGGCAGGCTGGGCTGAGGGAACCCCCCTCCAGTGCATGAATTTTCATGCACTGGGCCTCTAGTATGCCAATAAGTTGGACAAGCTGGGTGAAATGGGCAAATTCTTAGAAACATACAATCTTCCAAAATGAAAACAGGAAGAATTAGAGAACCTGAATAGACAGATTACAACTAGTAAAATTGAAGCATTAAGTTAAAAATCTCACAGCAAACCAAAGTCCTGGACTGGATGGCTTCACAGGAAAGTTTTACCAAACATTCAAAGAAGAGGTAACACCTATCCTCTTCAAACTAAGCCAAAAAATTCAAGAAGAAGGAAGACTCCCAAGCTCTTTTTATGAGGCCAGCATTATCCTAATTTCAAAACAAGATAAAGACACTATAAAGAAAGAAAACTAGTGGCCAGTATCCCTGATGAACATAGTTACTAAAATCCTCAACAAAATAGCAATACATTAAAAAGATCATACACCATGATCAAGTGGGATTTATCCTGTGGATGCAAGGTTGGTACAATATCTACAAAGCAATAAATGTGGCAAACCACATAAACAAAATGAAGGATAAAAATCACATGCTCATATCAATAGATGCAGAAAAAGCATTTGATAAAATCCAGCACCCATTTATGATAAAACTGTCAGCAAAGTGGGAATAGAGGGAACATATCTCAATATAATAAAGGCCATATATGACAAACCTACAGCCAACATCATACTCAATGGGCAAAAACTGAAAGCTTTTTCCTTAAGATCAGGAACAAGACAGGGATGTCTGTTTTCACCACTCTGACTCAATGTAGTACTGGAAGTCCTAGCCAAAGAAATTTGAGAAAAAGAAGAAATAAAAGTGGAAAGGAGGAAGCAAAACTGTCATTTGAAGATGAAATGATATAGTACATAGACAACCCTAAAGACTCCACTAAGAGAAACTATTATATCTAATAAATGAATTTGGCAAAGTAGCAGTATACAAAGTGAATATCCAGAAATTCGTGGCATTTTGTTTTCTTTCTTTCTTTCTTTCTTTCTTTCTTTCTTTCTTTCTTTCTTTCTTTCATCATTCAGATTTTTAAATTTTTTATTTTAAGAAAACGCAGAGCTGGGAATCATTTTACTTCTAGAGTAGTAGATATAACATATCTTGAAAACCTAAATAAGCTTACTGACCTCTGAATCTTTCACATTAATTAACTGTGCTTCATTTTCACATTACCAATTGTTTTTATGGCTTATATTCCCACTGAACAATTTTTCGACATCATTTAAAATGACTGAAAGAGAGAAACCAAGATGGAGGCATAGGTAAACACCTGAACTTGCTGCCTTGCACATCCACTTCAAAACTACAACTAAAAAACAAAAACAGGTATCATCCAGAACCATGGGAAGGCTGGCTGAGTGGAAATTCTACAACTAGAAGGAAAGAGAAAAGCACACTGAGACTCAGAGGAGGAGCGGAGGTGCAGAAGTGAAGTGCAGAGGTATGGAGGCATGTGCGCAGAAAGGGTTGGCAACTGAGTATGCTGTTGTCTTTTTCAATCGGGAGGGAGACACAAGCTCCCGACTGCTCTGAACTCCAGTTCCGGGTGGGACTCTGGGGACCCAGACTCATACGGGGTGAAACTGGACTGTCTGGCAGCGGGCGGAACTCGAGGGTGGCATTCTCTTAGATGTGCTTGCAGCGATCACTGTTCCTGAATGGTGCCATGGGACACAGAGACACAGGACCTCTTCCAGGCAGGGCTGATGGTCAGCCATTGCTGTTTGCTTCACCTTGGTGACTCCCTGAGACCCCGCCCTACCCAATTTGTGCACAGAGGCTTTTGCATATTAATAGCTTGGCCCTTTGCAATCTGAAACCTAACATACTGCAGCTGGATTAAAGAGCCCCAGAGCCTCCAAAAGAAGACCCAAGGCTCGACAGCAGCTTGCATTGCTTCGCAGCTGGGCCTCATCTGGGCACCTCCAAAACCCAAACAAAGAAAAGGAATCTGCACATCTCTCTGTAGCTCCTGCTGGGTAGCCTCTCTCCTTGGAGATCCAAGAGCCAGTGTACCCAGTTGTCAGAGAGAGACCATCCAGACTACAACTCTTCACATCCATAAGAGACACACTCAGGGGGCAGACTCAGTGAGTGCCAAAGCCCCACTGAAGTAAGTCTTGCCCTATAAGGGTGTCTCCAGCACAGACATTTTCCCATCATAGACACAACCGATCCTCACAGCCAATTGTCCTGGAGGTCAATTCCTCTCAGTGATACCAACAATCAAGGCTTAACTACAACAAGACTGTGCACACAGCCCACAAGGGGTGCACCAAGAGTTTCTACCTCAGGTAATTGGGGAGGCTGAGCCACTGGGCCCTATAGGACACCTAGCACACAAAGCCAGGCTATCAACACAGGGAAGCAGCCAAAATGTAGAGACAAAGAAACAGGTCACAAATGAAAGAAATGGAAGAAAGTAAACTATTGGATATAGAGTTCAAAACCACGGTTATAAGGTTACTCAAGAATCTTCTAGAAACCGCCGATAAATTTAGTGAGACCCTTGAGTATATGAAAAAGGACCAACTAGAAATTAAGCATACACTGACTGAAATAAAGAATAATTTACAGAGGTCCAACAGCAGACTAGAGGATCCCAAGTATCAAGTCAAAGATTTGAAATACGAAGAAGCAAAAAACACCCAACAAGAAAAGCATAAAGAAAAAAGAATCCAAAAATATGAAGATAGTGTAAGGAGCCTCTGGGACAACTTCAAGCATACTCATCTTTCTCACACAGACAACTGCTATACAGGCAGCATTGCCTGGGGGGAAGACAGCTGACCCACCCTATTGGAAAACACCTTGCCCCACAGTGCAGAGTTTCAGAGACCCATTAAGAGACTGAGAATAACAATTAGCCTCCAGGCAGAAGCAATTGCCCCACACTGTTGAAAGAAACTCTTGCTACACCAGTGGACCATTGCCTGAAAGCAATTCAAGACAGAACCTTATCAGTCTATAAGACAGAGGTGGTATCTAGAAGATTTGCGTCTCTGCCTGATCTAATTAGTCAGAAACAGCATTTGGCACTGTCCTGCACAAGTGATTAAGAGGCGTAGCAGATCTACCTAATACATAGTCACAAAACCAAACAGGCCCCCAAATGAAGAGACAAAGAAACTATCTCCAAATTGAAGAAAAAGAGAATTATCCAGAAAAGGAGATAAATGAAATGGAGATAAGAAATTTATTTGATATAGAGTTCAGAATAATGATGGTAAAGATGCTCAACAGCATGAAGAATATAGTAACTATGAAAACAGAAATAAAGAATGACATAGCACAAATGAAGAACACATTGGAAGGAATACACAGCAGGTTAGGGGAAGGTGAGGATCAAATCAGTGAATTAGAAGACAAGGTAGAAAAAATCACTCAAGAACCAAAAAGAGAAAACAATTAAAAAACAGGAGGTCAGCTTAAGGAAACTGTGGGACAACATGAAACGTAACAATATTAGAATAGCAGGTGTGCCAGAAGAGGCAGAAATGGAGAAAGGCATAGAGAAGGTGTTTGAAGAAATAATGGCAGAAAACTTCCCTAATTTTATAAAGGAAAAAGTCACATAAGTTCAGGAGGCACAGAGAACCCCTGAATAAGAAGAACTCAAATAGGCTCATGCCCAGAGATATCATAATTAAAATGCCAAAAATTATAGACAAAAAGAGAATCTTAAAGGCAGCAAACTGTTACCTACAAAGGAGCTCCCATAAGGCTGTCACCTGATTTCTCATTAGAAACTCTACAGGCCAAAAGGGAATGGCACGAAGTACTCAAGGTAAAGGAAAGCAAGGATCTGAAACCAAGATTACTATGTCCAGCAAGGCTATCATTCAAAATAGACGGTCAAATAAAGAGATTCCCAGACAAAAAGAGGCTAAAAGAGTACATCACCACCAAGTCAGCATTACAAGAAATACTAAAGGGACTGCTGTAATGAGAAGAAGAAATGGAGAGAGAAACCTGGGCATACAGAATTAAAATGACAATAAATAAGTACCTATCAATAATAACCCTAAATGTAAATGGATGAAATGCTCTCATCAAAAGACATAGGGCAGCTGAATGCATACAAAAACATGACCCAACTATATGCTGTCTACAAGAGACCCATATCAGAACAAAAGACTCACACAGTATGAAAGTGAAGGGATGGAAAAAGTTTTCCATGCAAACGGAAAAGAAAAATAGTTGGAGTAGCAATACTCATATCTGACAAAATAGACTTCAAAATGAAGGCCATCACAAGAGACAACAAAGGTTACTACATAATGCTAAAGGGATTGATCCAATAAGAGGGCATAACCCTGGTAAACATATATGCAACCAACATAGGAGCACCTATTTTTATATAAAAATAACTTGTAGAGAACTTTAAGGGAGAGATCAACAACAATACAGTTATAGTAGGGGACTTTAACATCCTGCTGACTTCACTGGATAGATCTTCCAGACAAAAAGTTAACAAGGAAACAGTGACTCTAAAGGACACACTGGATCAGATGAATTTAATTGACATTTATAGAACATTTCACCCCAAAGCTGCAGAATATACATTATTCTCAAGTACACATGGATCATTCAAAAAGATAGACCACATGTTAGGTCACAAAACAAGTCTCTACAAGTTCGATTTCATATCAAGCATCTTCTCAGATCACAGTGGAATGAAATTACAAATCAACTACAGCAAAATCACACAAAAACATTCAAACACATGGAGGCTAAATAGCATGTTATTAACAATGAATGGGTTATCAACAAGATCAAGAAAGATATCAAAAAATTTCTGCAAACAAAGGAAAATGAACACACAACATTCCAAAATCCCTGGGACACAGCAAAAGCAGTCCTGAGAGGGAAGTTCATAGCACTACAGGCCTACCTCAAACAACAAGAAAAAGCAACAATAAGCTATTTAACCCCACAATTTAAAGAACTAGCAAGAGAACAACAAGAAAAACCCAGAGTAAGTACAAGGAAGAAAATAATAAAGATTAGAGCAAAAATAAATGACATAGAGACTACAAAAACAATAAAAAAAAATCAATGAAACAAAGAGCTGGTTCTCTGAAAGGATAAACAAAATTGATGAACTGTTAGCCAGACTCATCAAGAAACAGAGAGGACCCAAATAAATAAAATCAGAAATGAAAGCAGAGAAGTAACCACTGACAGCACAGAAATACAAAGAATTGTAAGAAAATACTATGAACAATTATATGCCAACAAGCTGGACAATGTGGATGAAATGTACAAATTCCTACAAAAATACAATCTCCCAAAACTCAATCAGGAAGAATCAGAAAACCTAAACAGGCCAATAACAATTGATGAAATAGAAACAGTATTAAAAAAAACTCCCAGCAAACAAAAGCCCGGGTCTGAACAGCTGCTACACAAGGGAGTTTTATGAGACCTTCCCCTCAAACTATTCCAAAAATCCAAGAGGAAGAAGTACTTCCAAGCTCTATTTATGAGGCCAGTATTATCCTAATTCCAAAACCAGATAAAGATATTACAAAGAAAGAGAATTACAGGCTGGCCAATATCCTGGATAAACATAGATGCTAAAATCCTCAACAAAATATTAGCAAATCAGATCCAGCAACATATTAAAAAGATAATACACCATGACCAAGTGGGATTCATTCCAGGATGCAAGGCTGGTACAATATTCACAAATCAATACACATGATACATCACATAAACAAATTAAAAGGCAAAAACCACATAATCATATCAATAGACACAGAGAAAGCATTTGACAAAATTTAACAGCTATCTATACTAATAAAAGGGTAATATGCTAATTAGACTGGATAGACCAGACGTCTTCCAGACATCATTCTAGATGTCCTTCCTGACAAAGCTGGGGCCCTGGTGAAGCCGCCTGGGGTCCTGGGTGCCTGTGACCAGCCTGGGCGAAGCTAGCCCGGGTCCTGGGTGCCTGCAGCCGGCCAGAGGGAGGGAAGCCTGGGTCCTGGGTGCAGGGGCTGAGGCAGAGGCAGTTAGGGGTGATCAGGCAGGCAGGCGAGTGGTTAGAAGCCAGCAGTCCCGGATTGCAAGAGGGTGCAGGCTGGGCTGAGGGATCCCCCACCCCTGCACGATTTTCATGCACCAGGCCTCTAGTTTTTGATTAAAACTCTCAGCAAAGGGAGCAGATGTCAACACGATAAAGGCCATATATGACAAATGTATAGCAAACATCATACTCAATGGGCAAAAACTAAAACCTTTTCCCCTAAGAACAGGTACAAGACAGGGATGTCCACTTTCACCACTCTTATTCAACATAGTAGTGGAAGTCCTAGCCACAGCAATCAAACAAAAAAATATATAAAAGGCATCCAAATTGTAAAGAAGGAAGTAAAACTCTCATTATTCACAGATGACATGGTATTGCACATAGAAAACCCTAAAGACTCCACCAAAAAACTACTAGATTTAATAAATGAATTTGGCAATGTGGCAGGAATCAAAATCAACACCCATAAATTTATGGCTTTTTTAATTTTTAAATTAATTTATTTTTTATTGACTTCAGAGAGGAAGGAAGAGCGAGAGATAGAAACATCAATGATGAGAGAGGATCATTGATAGGCTGCCTCTTGCACACTCCCTACTGGGAACCGAGCCCACAACCCAAGCATGTGCCCCTGACTGGAATCGAACCCAGGATTCCATGTGCCCCCCAGTCTGCAGGCCAAGGATCTATCCACTGAGCCAAGCCAGTCAGGGCTGATGGCGTTTTTTATACACCAACTAGGTGTGGGAACCCCTTTCACATCCCGCGTGGTTCAGGGCCCACTCAGGGTCCGGTTTCTGGAGAAGGCCGCACACAAATGAAAAGAGACTTGGAAAAGAGTTAATTTGGAGATATTGGGGGGCCAGGCGGGAGCCCACCTCTAGTGGGAGGACTACCGCTAGGCTCTGGCCTTGCTATCCCTTTTATTGAGGCTATGGGATACACCCATTACCCTTAAGCAGCTTTGGGAAACACCCATAGCCCTTAAGCAGGTAATAAGCGGATTATCATATCAGTAAGGATTTACATGATTACAAGATGGGGAAGTTGCCTCAATTACCATTGTCTCAATTAGATAGGGAGTGGTTGGCTCTGACCTTTCAGAGCTTCAAGGTTGACCAGCCTTCCAAGGTTCCTTGTCCACACCTTTCTAATTAGTGAGACAATGATCGGTTTCCGGCAACTAGGGGCCCAGTGTACGAATTTGTGCACCTTGAAAGGAACTGTGGTCTGCGAGGCTGTGGTGGGCACGGGGCAGGTCTTGGCTCATCTTCCACGCCCTGGCCTGGCCCCTCCCACCATGGGCCCCAGTCCCCTATGTGCTGGCAGCCCCACTCCTGCTGCTGCCTCTTCCACACGCTGACGGTGCCAGCCCCGCTTGCACCTGCTGACAGCACAAAGTGATTGGGGCCAGTGTCAGCAATGGGTGTGAGTGAGGCTGGTGTCAGCAGTGGGTGCGAGCAGTGGCTCCGATGCCAGCAGTGGGTGCAAGCGGGGCCATTGCTGGTAGAGGGTGCAAGCGGTGGCTGCCGGCCCTGATTACCCCTCAGGAGCAGGGGGAAGTGGACAAGCCCTGAGGGGTGATCAGGGCCAGCAGCCGTCGCTTGCACCCGCTGACGGTGCTGAGCGATTGGGGCTGACGCCGGGCGCCTGCAGTGGGTGCGAGCGGTGACTTCAGCGTTGGCACTGGGTGCGAATGGGGCCGGTGCTGGCAGAGGTGCGAGCACTGGGTGAGACCATGGCACATGGGAGCAAAGAATTTTCAGTAACCACCAGAGGCTCACCCCAATGACAGCGACCGGCACCCTGCCTTGGTCTGGTGCCCTCCCCGCCCCTCACCTGCTCCACCATCCTGGCACGGCCTATGCCTGCCATGTTCCGTGTGTGCCACCTGGTGGTCAGCGCACTTCATAGCGACCAGTTGTTTGGTTGTTCTGCCGTTCAGTCTATTTGCATATTAGAGTTTTATATATGTAGATGTGAGGCCCAGTGCACAAAATTTGTGCATGGGGTGGGGCCCTCAGCCCGGCCTGCACGCTCTCCAATCTGGGACCCACAGGTATCAGGCCTAAACCGGCCGTTGGACATCCCTCTCGCAATTCGGGACTACTAGCTCCTAACTGCTCACTTGCCTGCCTGCCTGATCATCCCTAACCACTCTGCCTGCCTGACTGATCACCCCTAACTGATCGCCTGGTGCCCCCTAATCACCTCTGCCTCAGCCCCCACACCCGGGACCCAAGCTTCCCTCCTCTGGCTGGCCCCAGGCACCCAGGACCTGGGCTTCCCTCCCTCTGGCCAGCTGCAGGCACCCGGGACCCCGGCCAGCTTCGCCTGGGGCCCTGGCTTGTCAGGAAGGATGTCTGAAAGATGTCCAGTCTATCCAGTCTAATTAGCACATTACCCTTTTATTAGTATAGATAATGAATTCTCAGAAAGATAAATTAAACAAACAATCCCATTTAGCATTGCAATAAAAAATTAAGATACTTAGAAATAAAGTTATCAAAGGTGGTCAAAGACTTGTACTCAGGAAACTACACGACATTAAAAAAAGAGATAGAAGAAGATATAAACAAGTGAAAGAATATACCATGTTCATGGATTGGTAGAATCAACATCATTAAAATATCCATATACCCAAGGCAATCTACAGATTCAATGCAATCCCTATTATAATATCAACAGCATATTTCACAGATCTAGAACAAATACTCCAAAAATGTATATGGAACCAAAAAAGAATCCAAATAATAGTTGCAGCAATCTTGAGAAAGAACAAAATTGGAGGAATCACAATACCAGAAATCAAGTTATACTACAAAGCCATAGTAATCAAAACAGCCTGGTACTGGCACAAGAACAGGCATGTAGGTCAATGAAACAGAACAGAAACCCCAGAAATTGACCCAAGCCATTTTTTAAAAAAAATATATTTTATTGATTTTTTACAGAGAGGAAGGAAGAGGGATAGATAGCCAGAAACATCGATGAGAGAGAAACATCGATCAGCTGCCTTCTGCACACCTCCCACTGGGGATGTGCCCGCAACCAAGTTACATGCCCTTGACCGGAATCGAACCCAGGACCCTTCAGTCCGCAGGCTGACGCTCTATCCACCGAGCCAAACCGGTTTTGGCTGACCCAAGCCATTATGCTCAATTAATATTCAACAAAGAAGGCAAGAGCATAAAATGAAGTCAAGACAGTCTCTTGAATAAATGGTGTTTGGAAAATTGGACAGATACATGCAAAAAAAAAAAAAATAAAACTAGACCACCAACTCACACTATACACAAGAATAAACTCAAAAAGACTTAAATGTAAGTCAGGAAACCATAAAAGTCTTAGAAGAAACCATAAGCAGCAAAATCTCAGTCATCTCTTACAGCAATTTGTTTATAGATACATCTCCTGGGGCAAAGGAAACTAAGGAGAAAATAAACAAATGGGACTACATCAAAATAAAAAGCTTCTGCACAGCAAAAAAAACCATCAACAAAATGAAAATGGAGCCCACTGCATGGGAGAACATATTTGGCAATGATATGTCTGATAAAGGGTTAATATCCAAAATATATAAGGAACTCGTACAACTTGACAAAAGGAAGACAGACAATCCAATTTAAAAATGAGAAATGGACCTAAATAGACACTTCTCCAAAGTGGACATACAGATGGACAAGAGACTATGAAAGAAATGCTCAAAGTCACTGATCATCAAAGAAATGCAAATTAAAATGACATGAGATATCACCTCACACTGACAGAATGACTATCATCAACAAATGACAAGTGCTGGTGAGAATGTGGAGTAAAGAGAACCTTAGTACACTGCTGGTGGGATTACAGACTGGTGCAGCCATTATGGAAAACAGTATGGAGTTTCCTCAAAAAATTAAATATGCAACTGCCATTTGCCCAGTGATCCCACTTCTGGGAATATATCCTAAGAAACTGGAAACACCACTCAGAAAGAATGTATGCACCCCTATATCCATAGCAGCACAACTTACAATAGCTAAGATCTGGAAACAGCCCAAGTGCCCATCAGTAGATGAGTGGATAAAAAAGCTGTGGAACATTTATACCATGGAAAAAGAAGAATCTCTTTTCCTGTGAGACAGCATGGAGGGGCCTGGAGATTATTATGTTAAGTGAAATAAGCCAGTTAGAGAAAGACAAATACCACATTATCTCACTTTTATGTGGAATCTAATGAACAAAATAAACTGGTAAACAAAATAGAAACAAAGGCATGGATATACAGAACAGACTGACAGCTGTCAGAGCAGGGTGGGGGCTGGATGAAAGAAGGTGAAGGTATTAGCTGAAGAACATATATGCAAAACCCATAGACCCAGACAACAGTGTGGTGATGTCCAAAGGGAAGGTGGAGTTGAGACTGGGTAGAGGTGGACAAAGTTGGGGAAAAATGGGAACATGGGTAATAGTGTTAATTGCCAGGACTGACCATCAGACCCTGAGCGACGGATGAATGGATTACTCTGACACATGTTTCTGTGGAAGAGAGGCTAAGGGATTGCTTGGCTATAGGAACGAAACAGCCCCATTTGCTTGCCTCCTCAGGCTTTTATTGCAACAACAGCTTGAACTAAAATTAACGATTAGACCCAATCAGCAGGGTAAGCATCCTTGAGAAGGCACATGCGTCTGTAGTGTCCTTTAAGCAAAGACGTCTGAAGACTAACCACACATATTCCAGTAAACACCCAGGGGCTCAGACTTGTTTGAAAAAGTCAAGGCAGGGGTGGCTGCCTTCAGCCAACTCCTGTCCTGTGCCTCCCCACAGTCAATAATAAAAATCTAGTTAAAAATAAATTAAAACAATGAGGTCAAGAAAGAAATAAAAAATTACCTGGAAACAAATGAAAACAAACACACAACCACCCAAAATCTATGGGACACAGTCAAAGCAGTCCTGAGTGGGAAGGCCAAAGCATTATAGGCCTACCTCAAAAAGCAGGGGGAAAAAACAACCCTCAAAAAACAATCTAACTCTACACCTAAAAGAGCCAGAAAAAGAGCAATAAACAAAACCCAGATTAAGTAGAAGGAAGAAAATAATAAAGATTAGAGTGGAAATCAGTGACATAGAGACTAAAATTAACTGACAAACAAAACAGAAACAGAGGCATGGATACTTGAAACAGACTGATAGCTGTCAGGGGAGAGAGTGATTGGAAGTGGGGACTGAATGAAAGAAGGTGAAGGATTAGCATTAGACACAGACAACAGTGTGGTGGATGGAGTTGGGCAAAGGGAGAGAAATGGGGGCATCTCTAATAGTGTCCACAATAAAAAAAAGGAAAGAAAAAAAAAGGGAGGCCTCCTTCAGATGGAAAGGCACACAAAGACTGAAAGTAAAGGGCTGGAAAAATATATTTATTTCGAATAGAAATGAAAAAAAAAAAGCTGGGTTAGCAATACTTATATCAGAAAAAAAGCATAACCAATGGACACACACTACGGGGGTGAGGGCATGTGCTGGGGGGCAGCGGGTGGGGGGCAAGAGTGGCTGGGGAGAGGCCAATGGGGGGAAAAGGAGACATATGTAATACTTTAATCAATAAAGAATAATAAAAAAAATAAAACAAAGGCTAGGAGGAGGATCCAAGATGGCGGCGTAGGTAAACACCTAAACTGCTGCCTCGCACAACAATTTCAAAACTACAACTAAAAGACAAAATGTCTGTCACCCAGAACCACGGGAAAGCTGGCTGAGTGGAAGTTCTACAACTAGAAGGAAAGAGAAAACAGCATTGAGAAGTGCACAAGCGCTGAAAAGCTGAGGTATGGAGGCGCGAGAATCGGGCTGGCGACGGGCAACTGGGAGAGCTGCTTTTTTCAACCCGAAGGGAGACAAGCTCTCGATTACTCCGAACTCCAGTTTCTTGGGAGACGCGGGGAACCCTAACTCCTATGGGGAGAAGCTGGACTGTCTGCCATCGGGTCGGAAAGTGAGGGAGGCTTGCTTGCAGGACTGCGCGCAGGAATAATTGTTTACTGTGCTGGGGCCCCGGGACGCGGGGACGTGGGGACACGGTTGGAGACGCAGAGCTGGCTAACTGGCAGCCATTGCTGTTTGCCATGCCCTAGCCTAGTGCCACCTTGAGACCCCGCCCTGCACAATCTACAAACCCACCCAAGCTCCAAGCAGCGGCTTTAGCATATGAATGGCCTGCCCTATCGCAGCTTAACCTAGCAAACTTGCAGCCCAGGTCAGACAGCTCCAAAACCTCCAAACCACAAGCAAAGAGGAGAAAACTGTATTTCTCGCTGTAGCTCCTGCTGGGTGGCCTCAGACAGTAGCTGACCAGCACCCCATTGGAGATCCAGAAACCAGTGTACCTAGTGGTCGGTGTGAGACACCAGATTTCAACTCCTCACATCCATAAGTGACACATTCAAGAGGCAGACTCAGTGAGCACCAAAGCCCCACTGAAACAAGTCCTGCACCATAAGCATGTCTCCAGCGCAGCAGTTCTTCCATTATAGACACAGCGGGTCCTCACAGCCAATTGGCCTGGAGGTCAATTCCTCCCAGTGTACCAACAGCAATCAAGGCTTAACTACACCAAGACTTTGCACTCAGCCCACAAAGGGGTGTACCAAGAGCGTCCACCTCAGGTGATTGGGGAGGCTGAGCTACTGGCCCCTATAGGTCACCTACCACACAAAGCCACTCCATCAACACAGGGAAGCAGCAAAATGTGGAGACAAAGAAACATGTCACGAATGAAAGAAATGGAGGAAAGCAAACTACTGGATGACATAGAGTTCAGAACCACATTTATAAGGTTACTCAAGAATCTTCTAAAAACTGCCGAGAAACTTGATGAGACCTTCAAGGACCTTAATGAGAATGCCAAAAAAATGGAAAAGGACCAGTCAGAAATTAAGCATACACTGTCTAAAATAAAGAATATACAGAAACTCAACTGTAGATCAACATACCTCAAGAATCAAACCAAAGATCTGATATATGAGAAAACAAAAAACACCCAACCAGAAAAACAAAAAGGAAAAAGAATCCAAAAATATGAAGATAGTGTAAGGAGCCTCTGGGACAACTTTAAGCATACAAACATCCGAATTTTTGGGGTGCCAGAAGAAGACAGAGAGCAAAATATTGAAAACCTATTAGAAGAAATAATGACAGAAAACTTTTCCTACCTGGTGAAAGAAATAGACTTACAAGTTCAGGAAGCACACAGAACCCCGTACAAGAGGAATCCAAAGAGGACCACACCAAGACACATCATAATTAAAATGCCAAGGGCAAAAGACAAAGAGAGAATCTTGAAAGCAGCAAGAGAAAAACGGTTAGTTACCTACAAGGGAGTACCCATACGACTGTCAGCTGATTTCTCAGCAGAAACTATGCAGGCCAGAAGGGAGTAGCAAGAAATATTCAAAGTGATGAACAGCAAGAACCTACAACCAAGATTACTCTACCCAGCAAAGCTATCATTCAGAGTTGAAGGTCAGATAAAGAGCTTCACAGACAAGAAAAAGCTAAAGGAGTTCATCACCACCAAACCAAGATTACATGAAATGCTGAAGGGTATTTTTTAAGAAGAGGAAGAAGAAAAAGGTAAAGATAAAAATTATGAACAACAAAATGACATCAAATACATACCTATCAACAAGTGAATCTAAAAATTAAGTGGATAAAAAATCTGAAGAACAGAATGGACTGGTGAATATAATAGAATCAGGGACATAGAAAGGGAGTGGACTGACAATTCTCAGGGGGAAGGGAGTGTGAGGGGTGCGGGAAGAGATTGGACAAAAATCTTACACCTATGGATGAAGACAGTGGCGGGGGGTAAGGGCATGGGGTGGGGTGGGGAATCAAGTGGAGGGGAGGTATGGGGGAAAAAAAGAGGAACACCTGTAATAATCTGAACAATAAAGATTTATTTTTTAAAAAAGAAAATCACCAACTATAATTTAGCTATATACATATTAAATATGTACCATTTCTTAGCATATTATTAAATTAATAGCATTTATTTTATTTCTAATGGTAAAAACCAACCTAATTATTATAGAATATTTTAAAATAAAAGGTATAAAAGAGAAAAAAAAACAAAAACAAAAAACAAAGGCTATAAAAAGAGACAAAGAAGGACATGTCATAATGATAAAGGGATCAGTCCAACAAGAAGTTGTAACTCATAAACATTTATGCACTCAACATAGGAGCACCTAAATATATAAAACAAATATTGAGAGGCAAAAGGGGAGAGACCAGCAGTAATACAGTCATAGTAGGGGATTCTAACATCCCTTTGTCAAAAATGGATAGACCTTCCAGACAGAAATTCAACAAGGAAACACTGACCTTAAATTACACAATTGACAACATTTTTAAATTGACATTTTCAGAGAATTTAACCTCAAAGCAGTAGAATATACATTCTTTTCAAGTGAATATGGAACATTTTCCAGGATATGCCAGATGTTAGGCCAAAAAACAAATCTCGATATATTTAAAACTGAAATCAGATCAAGCATCTTTTCTGATCACAATGGTATGATAATAAAAATCAATTACAAGAGAAAAACTGAAAAACACACAACAATATGGTGCTAAATACTACTAAACAATGAATAGACTAACAATGAGATCAAGGAAGAAATCAAAAGATACCTTGAGCCCTAACTGGTTTGGCTCAGTGGATAGGGTGTCGGACTGCAGACTGAAAGGTCCCAGGTTCAATTCTGGTCAAGGGCATGTACCTTGGTTGCAGGCACATCCCCAGTAGGAGGTGTGCAGGAAGCAGCTGATTGATGTTTCTCTCTCATCAATGTTTCTAACTCTCTATCCCTCTCTGTAAAAAATCATTAAAATATATTTTTAAAAAAGATACCTTCAGACAAATGGTAATGAAAACATGATGACCCAAAATCTATGTGACACAGTAAAACAGCCTTAAGAGGGAAATTCATAGTATTACAGGCCTACCTTATAAAACAAGAAAAATCTCAAATAAACAATCTCACTTTACACCTAAAGGAACTTATTTTTTAAAAGCCCATCGTGAGTAGAAGAAAGGAAATAATAAACATCAATGGGAAAAACTAAATAGAGTTTAAAAATAAATATAAAAGATCAATAAAATGAAGAGCACATTCTTTGTAAAGCTATACAATTTGCTAAGCCTTTAACTGGCTTCATCAAGAAAAAAGAGAGAACTCAAATAAATAAAAACAGAAATAAGAGAGGGTAAGTGACAGCACCACAGAAATACAAAGAATCAAAAGAAAATGCTGTGAACAATTATATGCTAACAATTTAGACAATATGAAAAATGGGTACATTCCTAGAAACATACAAACTTCAAAGACTGAATCATCATGAAACATAAAATCTAAACAAAATTGACACAGTAATGAAAATCTTCTAATAAACAAAAGTCCTGGACCAGTTGGCTTCACAAGTGAATTTTATCCAACAATCAAGTAAGAACTAACACTTATCCTCCTCAAACTATTCCAATAATTTCAAGAAGACCATAGACTCCCAAGATCATTTTATGGGGCCACCATTACCTTGATTCCAAAACCAGATAAAGACACTACATAGAAAGATAGTGGCATAGGTAAACAACATATCAAAATGATAAGGGGATCCTCCTCCCACAACCACATCAAAATTACAACTAAACTACAGAACAGCCATCATTCAGAACCACCTGAAATCTGGCTGACTGGAAGTCCTACAACTGGAGAAATAAAGAAGAAATCACATTAAGACTGTTAGGAGGGGTGGAGGTGTGCAACAGGCTGGTCTGACACCCATGTGTGGCATTTTTTAATTGGTAGAAATATCTTGGCTGTTGAAGGCTCACCATGAGGAACAAGGGGTCCCAACTCCACACCAGACCTCTGAGCTCAGGGTTACAGAGCTAGGAAGAGAAGTCCCCTAACTTTGGGCTGTAAAAAACCAGCAGGGATTGTGGCTAAGTGACACTGGGGATTGCTGGAGTCCCAGGCAGTTCCTCTTAAAGGGCTGGAGCACCAACTTACTCGAACTCACTCCCTCTGAGCTCCAGCGCTGGGGAAGTAGCTTGAAAGGATCCAGGGACATACAGGGAGGAACTGGATTGTCTGGCATCAGAGCAAAAACTGGGGAGGGGCGCTTATTCCCAGACAAAAGTGCTGGCAGAGGCCACTGTTTCTTTGCTGGAACCTCCCTGCCACAGTGCTGACAGGCAGTCACCATCTGAGTCTCCATCAACTTGGTCCACACTGTTCACCCCACGTGACTCCCTGAGACCCTGCCTCACCTAGTTTGCTGTCCCAAACAAACTGTTTGCAGTAGCTTTTCCATATGAATGGACTGTCCTGGCTCAGGCTTCAGACTTTCCTAAAATCTCTTAAACAGGCAGCAACTGGAATCAGTGTGCCCCATTCCTCTCAATAAGAGGCCCCTTCCTTTCTCCAGCTGCCGGCACCAGCTTCCCTCCAGCACCCGGGACCTGGGCTTTCCTCTGGCCGCCAGCAGGCACCTGGGATCCGGGCTTCCCTCACAGCCCCAGCTTCGTCCGGAAGGATGTCTGGAAAAACAACCGGTCTAATTAGCAATTATGTCTTATTATTATAGATAAATCTATTACCAGATTGTAGATACAAAATAATTAGCCATTTACATACAATAAACATTAATATTTCAAGAAAAACAATTTTAAATATAATAATGTTACATGCAATAAACATTAATACTTCAAGAAACACAATTCAAGAAAAAAGGATTTTAAATATAATAATATTACCAAAACTATATAACACAGTATAATATCACAAAAGTTGTAGAAAATATTAAAAATCTGCAAATAATAGGATTATTTATTATATTCTAAAAATTTTTTTCTCTGGCTTTATTTTTCTTCATCAGTTTATGTTCATTATATTCCAAAAATGAGTGAGGTCATGTGATATTAATCTTTCTCCGACTGGCTTATTTCGCTTAGTATAATGCTCTCCAGGTCCATCCATGTTGTTGCAAATGAGAAGAGTTCCTTCTTTTTTATAGCAGCGTAGTATTCCATTGTGTAGATGTACCACAGTTTTCTAATCCACTCATCTGCTGATGGGCACTTAGGCTGTTTCCAAATCTTAGCTATTGTAAATTGTGCTGCTATGAACATAGGAGTGCATATATCCTTTCTGATTGGTGTTTCTGATTACTTGGGATATATTCCTAGAAGTGGTATTACTGGGTCAAATGGGAGTTCCCTTATTAATATTTTAAAACTCTCTACTGTTTTCCACAGTGGTTACACCAGTCTGCATTCCCACCAGCAGTGGAGGAGGGTTCCTTTTTCTCTGCATCCTCACCAGCACTTGTCTTTTGTTGATTTGTTGATGATAGCCATTCTGACAGGTGTGAGATGGTACCTCACTGTTGTTTTGATTTGCATCTCTCGGATGATTAGTGACTTTGAGCATGTTTTCATATGTCTTTTGGCCTTCCTTCTGTCTTCTTTCGAAAAGTGTCTATTTAGGTCCTTTTCCCATTTTTTGATTGGATTGTTTATCTTCCTTTTGTTAAGTTGTATGAGTTCCCTGTAAATGTTGGAGATTAAACCCTTATCGGAGATAACATTGGCAAATATGTCCTCCCATGCTGTGGCTTTCTTGTTGTTTTGTTGATGGTTTCTTTTGCTGTGCAGAAGCTTTTTATTTTGATGTAGTCCCATTTGTTTATTTTCTCCTTAGTCTCCAATGCCCTAGGACCTATGTCTGTAAAGATATTGCTATGAGATATGTCTGATATTTTGCTGCCTATGGCTTCTTCTAAGATTTTTATTGTTTCCCATCTTACGTTTAAGTCCTTTATCCATTTTGAGTTTATTTTTGTGTATGGTGTAAGTTGGTGGTCTAGTTTCATTTTTTTGCACGTATCTGTCCAATTTTCCCAACACCATTTATTAAAGAGACTGTCGTGACTCCATTGTATGCTCTTGCTTCCTTTGTCAAATATTAATTGAGCATAATGGCTGGGGTCAATTTCTGGGTTCTATGTTCTGTTCCATTGGTCTATATGTCTGTTCTTGTGTCAGTACCAGGCAGTTTTGAGAGCCGTGGCTTGGTAATATAGCTTATCTGGTACTGTGATCCCTCCAACTTTGTTCTTCTTTCTCAGGATTGCTGAGGCTTTTCGGGGTCTTTTTTTTATTCCAGATGAATTTTTGGAGGGTTTGTTCTAGGTCTGTGAAATATTCTGTTGGTATCTTGAAGGGGATTGCATTGAATCTATAGATTGCTTTGAGTAGTATGGACATTTTAATGATGTTGATTCTACCAATCCATGAACATGGTATGTTCTTCCATTTGTTTATGTTTTCCTCCATCTCTTTTTTCAATGTCCTGTAGTTTTCCGAGTACAGGTCTTTACCTCCTTAGTTAGGTTTATTCCTAGGTATCTTAATTTTTTTGTTGCAATGGTAAATGGGATTGTTTTTAAAAAAATTTTTTCGCCGAAACCGGTTTGGCTCAGTGGATAGAGCGTCGGCCTGTGGACTGAAGGGTCCCGGGTTTGATTCTGGTCAGGGGCACGTACCTTTGTTGCGGGCACATCCCCGGTAGGAGGTGTGCAGGAGGCAGCTGATCGATGTTTCTAACTCTCTATCCCTCTCCCTTCCTCTCTGTAAAGTATCAATAAAATATTTTTTAAAAAATGTTTTTTTTCTGTGAGTTCATTATTGGTGTGTAAAAAAGCCATAGATTTCTGGGTGTTAATTTTGTATCCTGCTACATTGCAAAATTCATTTATTAAGTCTAGTTTTTAAAAATATATTTTTAATTGATTTCAGAGAGGAAGGGAGAGGGAAAGAGAGTTAGAAACATTAATGATGAGAGAGAGAGAATCATTGATCTGCTGCCTCCTGCACACCCCCTACTGGGGATTGAGCCTGCAACCTGGGCATTGCCCTTGGTTGGAATCGAACCCGGGACCCTTCAGTCTGCAGGCTGACACTCTATCCACTGTGCCAAACCGGCTAGGACAAGTTTAGTAGTTTTTTTTATGGAGTCTTTGGGTTTGTTTTTTTTTTTATGTACAATATCATGTCATCTGCGAATAATGACAGTTTTACTTCTCCTTTTCCAATTCGGATGCCTTTTATTTCTTCTTCTTATCTGAGCGCTATGGCTAGTACTTCCAGTACTATGTCGAACAGGAGTGGTGAGAGTGGGCAGCCCTGTCTTGTTCCTGTTCTTAGAGGAAATGGTTTTAGTTTTTGTCCATTGAGTATGATGTTCGCTGTAGGTTTGTCATATATGGCCTTTATCATGTTGAGATATGCTCCCTCTATTCCCACTTTGCTGAGAGTTTTTATAAAAAATGGGTGTTGGATTTTGTCGAATGCTTTTTCTGCGTTTATTGATATGATCATGTGATTTTTATCTCTCAATTTGTTTATGTGATGTATCACGTTTATTGATTTGCAAATATTGTACCATCCTTGCATACCTGGGATAAATTCTACTTGGTCATGGTGTATGATCTTTCTGATGTACTGCTGGATCCGATTTGCTAGAATTTTATTGAGGATTTTGGCATCTATTGTTCATGAGGGATATTGGCCTGTAATTCTCTCTCATTGTGTTGTCTTTATCTGGTTTTGGTATTAGGATGATGCTGGCTTCATAGAATGAGCTTGGAAGTGTTCCTTCCTCTTGAATTTTTTGGAATAGTCTGAGGAAGATAGGTTTTAGTTCTTCCTTGAATGTTTGGTAAAACTCCCCTGTGAAGCCGTCTGGCCCCGGGGTTTTGTTTGCTGGAGGCTTTTTGATGACTGCTTCAATTTCTTCCATAGTTATTGGCCTATTGAGATTTTTAGATTCTTCCTGATTGAGTTTTGGAAGGTTGTATTTTTCTAGGAATATGTCCATTTCCTCCAGGTTGTCCAGTTTGTTGGAATAGAATTGTTCATAGTATTTTTTAACAATCCTTTGTATTTCTGTGGGGTCTTTTGTTATTTCTCCTCTTTCATTTCTGATTTTGTTTATTTGGGTCCTCTCTCTTTGCTTCTTGGTGAGTCTGGCTAGAGGTTCATCAATCTTGTTTATCCTTTCAAAGAACCATCTCTTGGTTTTGTTGATCTTTTGTATTGTTTTTTTGGTCTCTATGTCATTTATCTCCATTCTGATCTTTATTATTTCCTTCCTTCTGCTTACACTTGTTGCTCTCTTTCTAACTCTTTGAGTTGTAGGATTAGGTAATTTATTACCATTGTTTCTTGTTTTTTGCAGTAGGCTTGTAGAGCAGTAGGCTTGTAGAGCTATGAACTTTCCTCTCAAGACTGCTTTCGCTGTGTCCCATAGATTTTGGGTTGTTGTGTTTTCATTGTTGTTTGTTGCCATGATGTTTTTTATTTCTTCTTTGATCTCTCTGATAACCCAGTCATTGTTTAATAGCATTCTATTTAGTCTCCAGGTGTTTGATTTTTTTAGATTGTTTTTATTGTGGTTGATTTCCAGTTACATGCCATTGTGATCTGAGAAGATGCTTGATATGACTTCTATCTTCTTGAATTTGAAGAGACTTTGCCTGTGACCCAATATATGGTTTATCTTTGAAAATGACCCATGTGCACTTGAGAAGAATGTATATTCCGTGGCTTTGGGGTGAAATGTTCTGAAGATGTCAATTAATTCCATCTGATCTAGTGAGTCATTTAGGATTGATGTTTCTTTGCTGATTTTTTGTTTAGAGGATTTATCCAATGGTGATAGTGGGGTATTAAAGTCCCCTACTATGGTTGTATTGCTGTCAATCTCTCCCTTGATATCCTCCAGAAGTGTTTTTATGTATTTGGGTGCTCCTGTATTGGGTGCGTATATGTTTACCAGAGTTATTTTTTCTTGTTGGATTGCTCCCTTTAGTATTATGAAGTGACCTTTCTTATCTCTTTTTATGTCCTTCACTTTGAGATCTAATTTGTCAGATATAAGTATTGCTACCCCAGCTTTTTTTCATTTCCATTCACCTGAAAAACCTTTTCCCATCCCTTCACCAGCAGTCTGTGTGCGTTTTTTTTTTTTTTTTTTCCTGAGGTGGGTTTCCTGTAGACAGCAAATATATGGGTCATGATTTCTTATCCACTCATTTACCCTATGTCTTTTGATTGGGGCATTTAATCCATTTACATTTAAAGTTATTATTGATAGGTACTTGTTTGTCGACATTTTTATTCTTTACCCCTGTGTTCCTTCTTCGCTTTCTATTTCTTCTTTTTATAGCAGACCCTTTAGCATTTCTTGCATTGCTGGTTTGGTGGTAATAAACTCCCTTAGTCCTTTTTTGTCTGTGATGCTCCTGATTTCAGCCTCAATTTTGATTGATAGCCTTGCTGGGTACAGTATTCTTGGATTCAGACCCTTCCTTTGCATGACTTTGTATATTTCATTTCATTCCCTTCTTGCCTGATGTGTTTCTGTTGAGTAATCAGTCACTAGTCTGATGGGGGATCCTTTGTAGGTAACTTTCTGTCTCTCTCTGGCCACTTTTAAGATTCTTACTTTGTCATTGGTGTTTGCCAATTTAATTATGTGCCATGGTGTCAGTCTTTTGGGGTTCATTTTGCTTGGGACTCTGTGAGCTTCTTGGATTAGTGTGGGTTTTTTCTCCCCTATATCAGGGAAGTTTTCTGTCATTATTTCTTCAAACAGGTTTTCTATTCCTTGCTCAGTTTCCTCTCCTTCTGGCACCCCTATTATGTGGATGTTGTTTTGTTTCCTGTTGTCCCAAAGATCCTTTAGGCTCTCCTCCTGTTTTTTAATTTTTTTCTAGAAGCTGCTCTGCTTGGGTAGTTTTTCCTACCTTGTCTTCTAGCTCACTGATGCAGTCCTCTGCTTCTTCTAGTCTACTCTTGATGCTTTCTATTGAGTTTTTTTTTTTTTCCAAATATATATTTTATTGATTTTTTACAGAGAGGAAGGGAGAGAGATAGAGAGTTAGAAACATCTATGAGAGAGAAACATTGATCAGCTGTCTCCTGCACACCTCCTACTGGGGATGTGCCCGCAACTAAGGTACATGCCTTTCAGTTCACAGGCCGACACTCTATCCACTAAGCCAAACCAGTTAGGGCTCTATTTTTTTTAATAAATCTTTATTCAGATTATTACAATTGTTTCTCCTTTTTCCCCCCATAGCTCCCCTCCACCTAGTTCCCATCTCACCTTCTGCCCTTACCTCCCCCCCACTGTCCTCATCCATAGGTGTATGATTTTTGTCCAGTCTCTTCATGAACCCCCCATACCCCTTTCCCCCTGAGAATTATCAGTCCACTCCCTTTCTATGCCCCTGATTCTATTATATTCACCAGATTATTCTGTTCCTCAGGTTTTTAATTCACTTGATTTTTAGGTTCACTTGTTGAGAGATATGTATTTGTTGTTCATCATTTTTATCTTTACTTTTTTCTTCTTCCTCTTCTTTAAGAATACCTTTCAGCATTTCATATAATACTGGTTTGGTGGTGATGAACTCCTTTAGCTTTTTCTTATCTGTGAAGCTCTTTATCTGCCCTTCAATTCTGAATGATAGCTTTGCTGGGTAGAGTAATCTTGGTTGTAGGTTCTTGCTATTCATCACTTTGAAAATTTCTTGCCACTCCCGTCTGGCCTGCATAGTTTCTGTTGAGAAATCAGCTGACAGTCGTATGGGTGCTCCCTTGTAGGTAATTAACTGTTTTTCTCTTGCTGCTTTTAATATTCTCTCTTTGTCTTTTGCTCTTGGCATTTTAATTATGATGTGTCTTGGTGTGGTCCTCTTTGGATTCCTTTTGTGTGGGGTTCTGTGTGCTTCCTGGACTTGTAAGTCTATTTCATTCACCAGGTGGGGGAAGTTTTCTGTCATTATTTCTTCCAATAGGTTTTCAGTATCTTGCTCTCTCTCTTCTTCTGGCACCCCCATAATTCTGATGTTGGTACGCTTGAAGTTGTCCCAGAGTCTTCATACACTATCTTCAACTTTTTGGATTTTTTTTTTTTTTGCTTTTTGCTTTTTCGGTTGAGTGTTTTTTGCTTCTTTGTATTTCAATTCTTTGACTTGGTTTTTGTGTTCCTCTAGTCTGTTGTTGGGTCTCTGTATAATATTTTTTATTTCAGTCAGTGTATGTTTAATTTCTAGTTGGTCCTTTTTCATATCCTCGAGGGTCTCATTGAATTTATCGGCCTTTTCTAGGATATTCTTGAAAAGCCTTATAACCGTGGTTTTGAATTCTATATCCAGTCGTTTGTTTTCCTCCATTTCTTTCGTTTGTGATCTGATTCTTTGACGCCGCATTTTCACTGCTTCCCTGAGTTGGTAGGGTAGATTTGTGTGCTAGGTTTCCAATATGGCCCAGTGGGTCGGCCTCCCCAGTTAACCTGAGGTGGACACTCTTGGTGCACCCCTTTGTGGACTGTGTGTACAGCCTTGTTGTAGTTAAGTCTTGATTGTTGTTGGTATCACTGGGAAGAATTGACCTCCAGGCCAGTTGGCTGTAAGGATCAGCTGTGTCTATGCTGGGAGAAGTTAGGTGCTGGAGACAGCCTTATAGGATTAGACTTGCCATATTGCAATAGCCTCTGTGCTCAGCTTGGATGGGGTGGAGTCTCAGTCTTGGCTTCCCGTCAGCCTTGCCCTTGCGCGCACGTGCGCGCCTTCAGACCTCTGCCTTCCCCGGCTCCCGAGTCTCTGCCCGAGAGTCCAGACTCCCCCCACAAGAGCGTGGGTCCCCAGGGGCTGATTTTTCTTGTTTATTGAGGTAGGCCTGTAGTGCTATGAACTTCCCTCTCAGGACTGCTTTTGCTATGTCCCAGAGATTTTGGTTTATTTTGTGTTTATTTTCATTTGTTTCCAGGAAGTTTTTTATTTCTTTCTGGATCTTGTTGGTAACCCATTCATCTATATTTATAATAGGTTAAGTGATCCAGACACCTGTGCACTCCTCCACAAAGCCCTCCCTGCACATAGGCGCTGGGACCACTGTGAGAGCTGCCTGTCCCACGATAGCTCGGGGTCCACACCCAAGGGCCAAGTGAGGGCCAGGCACTGTCCATCCATGAGGAAGGGTTGCCTCATGGTGGAAACACCTGAAGCCCCATGCACTGCTGTCTTCCTGGGTCTCCCAGCCCTGATCCTGCACCCAGAGCACACCTGCCCCACTCAGCAGTGACCTCCGGGCCCTGTACTCCAAGAAAGGGACTCCATCTAGAGCCTCTCCACCCCTGCTGAGTGGGGGTCACTTCTGCACGGAAGTGCCCAGGCCCCACCCCTCACCCCCACCCCTGCCAATGCCAGTGGAGAGAGACCCTGCTCTTTGCCCTAAACTGGAAAAGCCTCAGCCACTCCTCCTGCCCCACTCCCCCTTCCTGGGCCTGCAGCCTGAAGCCCTGAAGCCCTCTGTCCTGTCAGGCTTGGTCCCTGTGTCCCCCTCTCAGCTCCCAGGACTGTGTCTGCCCCTCCCCTGCCCCAGCCCCTGGGCCACAGTGCAGGAAGTGCCGACCATCCCGGTGTCCCTTAGTCCCAAATCTCAATGGACCAGTCCATCCTGGGACCGCTTCCTGGAAATGACTGCTGGTCCCGTTCTGACGGGAAGGCTCTGCTGTCCTACTGCAGAGGTTGAGTATTTCCAGGGCTGGGAAGTAGGAGAGGGGAAGGGAGGAATGGGAGATGGGACGAGATGGCCCAACATGCAGGACAGGTGCCACAGAGGGAGGCTGGGGACAGGGCCCCTAAGGGTACAGGTAGGAGGAAAGGAGAGCTTGCCAGCAGGGGCAAGAAAGTCATGGTGAAGGGGGTCTTGCCCATGGAGTCGGGGGGGGGGGATGTGAAGGGTCCAGGATGGGAAGGATCATGGCTGGAGGGGCTGTGGTACAGAGGCGGTGGGTGGAGGCGCGGTGAGAGGCTGCTGCCTGTGGCACAGGGTCATCAGCTCAGGGTGGGGCAGGAAGGGTATGGCAGTGAGGAGAGGGGTGCCAGGGGCTGCACTATGGCCCTAAGGGGTTTAGGGTGGACAGGTACCCCTGGGAGGTGAGGGTGTCAGCCTGGGCCCAGGTGAAGAGGTGGATGGACCTGCCAGTGTCCCTGGGGACAGGCAGGTGGCAGGGGTCTCAGGGAGGCATTGCAGTGTGCCCAAGGGTAGTTTAGGGCTAGAAAGCATGAGGGTAGCAAGAGAAACTGGAACTTACATGCCCAAGTCAGGCATGCACGGTGCACGGTGCATGGTGCACGGTGCATGGTGCACGGTGCATGGTGCACGGTGCATGGTACACGGTGGGGGCAGGCCCTACGTGGTGGGAGTGGTTCAGGGTGGGGCAGGTCACACCCACGCAGAGGCTTAGGGTTGGCCATGCAGCACAGGAGGCAGAGTGTGGGGAGCAGGCCTGCGGCAGGAGAAAGCCAGAGCTGACCAAGTGGCATAAACAAGGATTTTGGATACTTGGTGTAAGGAGTGAGGCCACTGGTCAAGGAACCGATGGGTGAGTGGGGGAGGGTTAGGGCCAAAGAAGCATTGGACCAAGAACAGTTTGCAGGTCAGCGTGTAAATGGAGAGCCAAGGTCCTAACCTGGCATCTGGGACCTCCCATCGTGGCATTGCAAGCACAGGTGTTATCTGCACATGTGCCTTTATTTCAGGAGATGGGATCGCGCTCTTCATCAGATCAGCAGACTGCAAAGACTTCGCCCTAAACTGTGAAAAGGCTCTGCATCAGGGAGAGGGCAAGATTGGGGGAGCTCAAACTCCTAGCCTACGATCACTCCTGCACAATGGGGTACTGAGAAGTGGGGCAGGCCAGTCCATTCCCTCTGGGAGCAGGCAGAGAAGTCAGAGCCACGGTGGATGGGTGTCCAATACAATCAAAGGACTACCATTCTCAGAAAACCCACGTCACACTTCTAAACCCACACACATGCTCAAACAGAACCACACCAGAAAACCTACCCTAGCTCAGGTGAGAATACTGAAGTTGTCTGAGGCAAAAAAGACAATTCTATTTAGGGCTGCAGCCCAACACCCCTCTGCCCGGGGACCCCAGGAAGGACCCCGCCTCAGCACTGCACCAGGAGGTCATTTCTGGGGAGAAATGTAGAATCTCCCTGGATTCCCAAGGTTTTACACTTACTTGCTGTCTTTGCAGAGTTGAGTTCATCTTTGAATATGTTAAAACTAATCTGCTGGGAGGTGTGCCTGAAGCAGGACGCAAGGGACTGGCCTGAGCTGCGCCCTCCTCGAGGTTCTGTTAGGCAATAATTATAAGAGATGTGGGCCCAGGAAAGTCATGGCTAGGTCAACAGTAAACTCCCCATTTCAGCAACTGTTTCAGATATCCCAGCTTGCCCAGCAATGGCCTCGCTTTACCCGAGTCTAACATTTGATAATGTAGATTTTCCTAGCTGTTGAGTTTTAAATGTTCATGGATCTTACTTTGTGTTTTTGGCAGTAAGCCCCCTGGAATCCACTATGGACTTAAGTACAGGTGTGGTTCTCCCTTTAATTACTGCTAACAGCATCTTCCAGGGGTGGGCAAACTTTTTGACTCGAGGGCCACAATGGGTTCTTAAACTGGACCGGAGGGCCGGAACAAAAGCATGGATGGAGTGTTTGTGTGAACTAATATAAATTCAAAGTAAAGGAGCGGAGGGGAGAGCAAGAGAACCCTCCGCTCTTTCGGCTCCGCAGGCCGGATAGAACAGCTGAATGGGCCGGATCCGGCCCGCTTGCCGTAGTTTGCCCATGGCTGTCTTAGACTGTACCAATCCTGAATCCGGTCACTCCTCACTCCCCACCCCTTTCCCAACTCAGCATGAAGCAAAACCTCTCCTTTGGACTTCACTGGTCAGAAATCCCTACTCATGGCTCCACGATCCTATGCCTCCTTGGGGTCAGCAGTACAGGCAACACAGAGAATAGCCCCAATGCACAGATTACTGGGTGTCATGTAATCTCCATTGCACCACAGTGAGAGTGGGGTGGATTCGTTCATTTTCACAGCTCAAGAATCTGAGGCCCTGAGATTCTGAATGTCTGGCCTAGGTTCTCCAAAAATGTTGGCCTTGAGGCTTAGAGGACACCTGACCTCCTGGGAAGCCCACATGGGACTGAGCCACACCAAGGAGGCTCCACACAGGAGGAAGAGCCATGAGGGGCCGGACCCCAGGGACGCTCTCACTTACACGGTCCACAGCCAGTGGGATGCAGACAGGGGAGAGCACGTTTTATTAACCAGAGACTCCTTGGTGTGAATCATTCTTGAGTTGTTAAAACAGCAGAGAGGAGGGGATGGAAGAGTGTAGCCTTGAGAGTAGCTTTGTACCAGTTTGAACAGAGGAGCCAATAATTTGGGATTTTAATTAACAGGTGCTTCTCATAAATTGTGGGAGGTCACAGCAAAGAAAAAGAAAGGCCTTTTTCTGTCCTTACACCCACCACAGTGCAAAGCCCTGGTCACAGAGGGGATAACCACCATCCCGGGTTACACAGCATTTTTCTTAACCCAACAGAGGTGTAAGTACTGTGGATAAGAGAAAACAAAAACTTGTGCTATAGCGCCATCTACTGGAAAAGAAAAGACAGTACCTACCTATGGACTACTGAATTGTTGACAGTAGAAAGTAAAACAGTGCCTAAATGGGATGGTGAGAAACAATCCATCAAACACTAAGAACGCCAAGGTAACATGGGAGCACAGAAAGAAAATGAAGTCTCCAGAAACCACACTCAAAGACTGTGACATAAATGGCAGGGAATTTAAGATTGCAGTTATACTGTAAAGAAGCCCAATGAGATACAAGAGAACTCAGAAAGGCAGTTCAGTGATCTCAGGAAGAAAATTAATTAACAAAAAGAGTTCTTTAACAAAAAGACTAAAATTATAAAAAAGAACCAAATGAGGTTCTGGAGCTGCAGAGCTCAGTAAGTGATATGAGGAATGCATCAGAGAGCACTGGGAACTGAGCAGACCAGATGGAAGAGAGAATTAGCAAGTTCAAAGATAGCAAACCAGAAATGACCCAGGAGTAAGAAGAGAAAGAGCTAAGAGTTATAAACAACAACAACAAAAAGTGGGGCCCTGGCCAGTGTGGCTCAGTTGGTTGGAGCGTCATCCTGAGGAATGAAAGATCACAGGCTTGATCCCCAGTCCAGGAATGTGCAGGATGCAGCCAATCACTATTTCTCTTTCACATCAGTGTTTCTCTCTCCACCCCACTCTCTAAAATAAATAAACATATTTTTAAAGTTTTTTTAAAAGTTTGTGTGAGGTGGGGAGGGGATGAAAAACTCTATGGGAACTGACTCCATTAGAAAGAGCAACCTAAGGATAATAGGTATACCAGAAAGAGAAGAGAGCAAGAGGGAAACAGAGAGCTGACTCAAAGGAATTATTGATAAGAATTTCCCAAGCCAATGAGACGAGCTGCACATTAGAATAGAGGAAGCTGAAGATAATGATGTAGCTAAACGTGGTACTCGCTGCCTCCCACAGCCACATCAAAATTACAACTAAAATACAGAACTGTCATCATTCAGAACCACCTGAAATCTAGCTGAATGAAAGTCCTACAACTGGGAAATTAAAGAAGCACATCAAGACTGCTAGGAGGGGACATGGGGCAGAATTGTGGAACCAGCTGGTCCCACATCTATGTGTGGCAGTTTAAAATTGTCAGGGATATCTTGGCTGTGGAGGTTTCCCTGAGGAGTGAGGGGTCCCAGCCCAGGATTCCAGTGCCAGAAAGAGAAGTCCCCACAAGTTCTGACTGTAAAAACCAGCAGGACTCGGCCAGTGTGGCTCAGAGGTTGAGCATCGACCAGTGAACCAAAAGGTCACAATTTGATCCCTAGTTGGGGCACATGCCCAGGTTGCAGGCTCAATCCCCAGTAGGAGGCATGCAGGAGACAGCTGGTCAATGATTCTCTCTCATCATTGATGTTTCTATCTCCTTCTCCCTTCCCCTTCCTCTCTCTGAAATCAATAAAAACATATTTAAAAAAACAAACAGTGGGGATTGTGGCTAAGTGACATGGAGGCTGCTGGCCCAGGCAGTTCCTCTTAAAGGACCCATGCATGAACTTACTCAGACTCACTCTCTCTGAGATCCAGTGCTAGGGCAGCAGATTGAAAGGAACCTAGGACATTCATGGAGGAACTAACTTGCCTGGAATTAGAGGGAGAGCGGGAGGGGCAGCTTTCTCCCAGACAAAGTGCTGGTAGCACCCACCACAGAGCCAGCAGGCAGGGCACACTATCTGAATCTCCATCAGCCTGGCTCACACTTTTTACTCCACCCTGGTGATTCCCTGAGACCCTGCCCCACCCTACTTGTAGCTCATCCTAGCCATTTCCAGTGGCTTTTCCATAAAACAGGCTTCTATTGTCTGTCTCATGCTTTGGACTTTCCTAAAATCTTTCAAACAAGCAGCAGCTGGCCTCAGCATGCCCAGTAACCCTCAATAAGTGTCCCCAGGCCTGGTACTAGCAGCAGCCTGACTTGGTTCACAGCTTGGCTTCTCCTGGGCACCTCCAAGCCCAACACAAGTAGCATTGATCTACAGATTGCTTTGTAGCTCATGCTGGGTGGCCCCAGGCAGGACAGAGGCGGTGATTGATTTTGCACCTCCCGGGATGCTCAAGAACCAGTGCACCTGGGGTTCAGCTTCAGACCACACCAGATTACAACCTTACCACCTCCACGAGTGATATTCTCAAGGAGCAGACTCAGTGAGCACCAAAGCCCCACTGAAGCAAGTCCTGGTCCACAGGGGCATCTCTTGCACAGCAGCTCTTCCACTGTAGTTGCAGCTGGTCCGCACAGCCAATTGGCCTGGGGTTCAATTCCTCCCAGTGACGCCAACAGCAAGCAAGGCTCAACTACAATGGGATAGTGTACACAGCCCACACAGGGGCTCACTTAGAGTGCCCAGCTCATATGACTGGGAAGCTGAGCCACTAAACCCTTCAAGACACCTACTACACAAGGCCATTCTACCAAGTTTGGGAAACATAGCAGATCTACCTAATACATAGACAAAAACAGAGAGAGTGGAAGGGACAGGGAGAGACAGCCAAAATGCGGAGACAAAGAAACATGTCACAAATGAAAGAACAGGAGAAATCTCCAGAAAAATAAACAAATAAAATGGAAGCAAAAACTACCAGAACTTGAGGGGATGACTCAGCACAGGAAACTGGGGTGTCTGCCTTCTGAGTTCTAACCCCAGAGCCCCCGATCCTGACTTCTGCTCACATAGCTCCAGTCCACTCTGTCCCCCTCTGCCAGAGCACAAGGTGGGTGGCTCCACAGAGAATTTTGTGCATTGGCCCTTTGAGAGGGTGCCTGAATTTCCAGCTATCTCTCCTGGCAGATAGCAACCCTGCTGCTTTTCACAGCCAGATGTTATGTGGGTACCCTTCTCAGTTCTGGTGCTCTCTGAGACCCCAGAGTTCTCAGTGGCAAACCCTCACAGCTGAGCTATCTCTCTGGAACTTCAGCTGCTGTCTGTGGGAGCCCGGCCAGCCCTTTAGTGCCTCCGGCCCTCCCATCAGTCTCTATGACAGGTGTCCTGAAACTTTTTAAACAGGGGGCCAGTTCACTGACCCTCAGACGGTTGGAGGGCCAGACTATAGTTAAAAAAAAACAACAACTATGAACAAATTCCTATGTGCACTGCGGGCCCGGGACGAGTCGGCTGCTAAGCAGGACAGGCAGCGGCACCCGGCGGGCCGGATAAATGTCCTCGGCGGGCCGCATGTGGCCCGTGGGCTGTAGTTTGAGGACGCCTGCTCTATGAGGTCTCCATTTTCTGTCCTCAGTTATCAGGGTTTTCTCCAGTAGGTCTTCAGTTGAGTATTTCCCTTTGTCTTTAATTTTTGGCATTTTAACTATGATGTGTCTGGGCATGGGCCTGTTTGGGTTCTTCTTGTGTGGGACTCTCCATGCCTCCTGGACTTATGTGACTTTTTCCTTCACCAGATTAGGGAAGTTTTCTGCCATTATTTCTTCAAACACGTTCTCTATCCCTTGCTCACTTTCTCCACCTTCTGACATACCTATTATGTGAATATTGTTATGTTTCATGTTGTCTCACAGCTCCCTTAAACTGTCCTCCTGTTTTTTAATTGTTTTCTCTTTTTGGTTCTCTATTGAGTGTGTGTTTTTTTTGCTACCCTGTCTTCTAATTCACTGATGTGATCCTCAGCTTCTCCTAATCCTCTGTGTATTCTTTCCACTGTGTTCATTAGTGCTATGTCATTCTTCATAGTTACTATGTCTTTTCCCATGCTGTTGAGCATCTTTGCCATCATTATTATGAACTCTATGTCTGATAAATTTATCTCCATTTCATTTAGTTCTTCTTCTGAATAATTCTCTTGTCTTTTCGTTTGGGATATTTATTTATTTATTTATTTTTTTGTCTCCACATTTTGGCTGCCTGTTTGGGTTTATGACTATGTATTAGATCTTCTATGCCTCCCAATCTCTAGTGCAGGAGAGTGTCAAATGCTGTTTCTGGCCAAATAGGTCAGGCAAAGACTCAACACCTCCAGAAACTCACCTCTGCCTTCAAATTGATTGGATTCAGTCTTGAGTACCTTCAGATGGGGTGAGAGATTTTCCAACATGGTGTGACCAATGCTTCTGCCTGAATGCTAATTGCTATTCTCAATCCCTTAATGGGCCTCAGAAATTCCAAAGGGTGGGGCAAAGGGTTTTCCAATAGGGTGCGTCAACTGTCATTTTCCCCCATGCAAAATCTGTCGGGATAGCAAAAGTCTGCCTGAGAAAGATGTACTCTGCAGCACGAGGGAATGACTCAGCACAGGAAACTGGGGTGTCTGCCTTACCACCTCTAACCCTAGAGCCCCAAATCCTGGCTTTTGCTCACACAGCTCCAGTTACTCTGCCCTCCCTCTGCTGGATCCTAAATGTGAGTGGCTGCACACGAAATTTTGTGCATTGGTCCTTAAAGAGGGTGCCTGCTTTTCTAGCTGTCTCTCCCTGATAGACAGCAATCCCGCTGCTTTTCACAGCAGATGTTATGTTGGCACATTTCTCAGTTATTGTGTGCTCTGCTGGTGGGCCCAGCTTAGGATTTAGACCCAAGAATTCTCAGTGGCAACCCCCCCCCTCCCCCCGCCACTTTTGCGCCTCTACTCTTCCTACCAGTCACTATGAGCTCTTCACTTTTTGTCCTTGGTTATCAGTGTTCTCTCCAGCTGGTCTTCAGTTCTAATTTTGCCCTTATTTTCTATGTTTCTGCACAAAAATTGTTTTAGGTAATTATTACTAATTTATTTTATATGGAAAACTAAAACCAATAATGGCTAAGGAGTGTATCGTAAGTCACAAACAAACAAACAACAACAACAAAAAAACATACACACAAAAAAACTACCAGACACAGGGTTCAAAACAATGGTTATAGCGATGCTCAAGAAACTTACTGACAACTTCAAGGAACTTGGTGAGAAAATCAACAACATTAAAAAGGACCAGTCAGCCCTAACTGGTTTGGCTCAGTGGATAGAGAGTTGGCCTGCGGACTGAAGGGTCTCAGGTTTGATTCTGGTCAAGGGCATGTACCTTGGTTGTGGGCACATCCCCAGTTGGGGGTGTGCAGGAGGCAGCTGATAAATGTTTCTCTCTCATCGACGTTTCTAACTCTCTATCCCTTTCCCTTCTTCTCTGTAAAAAAAAAAAATCAATAAAATATATTTTTAAAAAATAATCTATTAAATAAATAAATAAATAAATAATAAAAACAACCAGTCAGAAATTAAGCATACACTAACTGAAATAAAGAATAATTTATAGGGAATCAAAAGTAGAGTAGAGGATGCTGAAAATCCAATAAAGAAGTTGGAATATAAGGAAACAAAAAGCAGACAATCAGAGCAGCAAAAAGAAAAAATAATCCAAAAATATGAAGGAGCCTCTGGAACAACATCAAGAATACCAACATTTATATCATGGGGGTGGAGAAGGAGAAGAGAAGCAGCAAGAAATTGAAAACCTATTTGAAAAAGTAATGACAGAAAACTTCCCTTACCTGGTGAAAGAAATAGACATACAAGTTCAAGAAGCAGAGCAAGTCCCAAATAAGATGAACCCAAAGAGGCCTGCATCAAGACATATCATAACTAAAATGCCAAAGGTTAAAGACAAAGAGAGAATATTAAAAGCAGCAAAAGAAAAGCAGTTAGTTACCTACAAGGGAGTGCCCACATGACTGTCAGCTGATTTCTCAAGAGAAACTTTGCAGGCCAGAAGGAAGTGGCAAGAAATATTCAAAGTGATGAAAAGTGCCCTAGTTGGTTTGGCTCAGTGGATAGAGAATCAGCCTGAGGACTGAAGAGTCCCAGGTTTGATTCCGATCAAGGGCACGTACCTCAGTTGCAGGTTTGTTACCCAGCCCTGTTCAGGGCCTTCGTGGGAGGCAACCAATCGATGTGTCTTCTCACATTGATGTTTCTCTGTCTCTCCCTTTCCCTTCCACTCTCTCTGAAAATCAATGGAAAAATGTCCTCAGGTGAGGATTAACAAAAAAAGGAAACATACACACACAAAAACAAAGTGATGAAAAGCAAGTACCTACAGGCAAGATTACTCTACCCAGCAAAGCTACCGTGTTTTCCCGAAAATAAGACAGTGTCTTATATTAATTTTTGCCCCCAAAGACATGCTAGGTCTTATTTTCAGGGGATGTCTTATTTTTCCATGAAGAAGAATACGGTACACATTTATTGTTAAATGAAAATAAAGGAAATTTATTACCTGTATACGGTATGGTAGTACGGTAGTTGTCAACACAAACCAGACAAACTGTGAATCCTACAGTATCAAGAATTTACTCATTTATTCAATGACAATCATGTCATCATCTTCTGGAACATCATCATAACAATCCAATTCCTGAATTTCCTGGTGAATTTCTTGTGACTCCATTTCTTTCAGAATCAGTGGACCAAATCTCTCATGTTTAGCAATAGCACTGTCTTTAAATGAGTACTTCTTGTCAAGGTAACCTGCTCGCAGTGCATTTGCAATGCAACTGTCAGTGATTTTCTCCCATGAATTCTTCACCCAAGTCACAACTTCTTGCAGTTTAGGTTTCACAAAGTTTCCACGCTGATTTCTCTCCATTCTATTTTCAATGTAGTCATTAATTTCCATGCGCAAATTGTCTTCGAATGGCTTGTTTATTGCAATATTAAGAGTCTGGAGATAGGCCGTCATTCCTGCAGGAATCATTATCTGATCTATTTTTCTTTCGTGAAGAAATGTCTTCATGTCTTTAGCGCGGTGAGTGCTGGCTGCATCCCAGACTAGCAGACCTCTTTGGCTCCCTCGCATAACAAGCGGCAGCATTAAATCGACCCACTTCCTTATAACTGCTTGTGTGGCCCAGGCTTTTTCAGTTTCAAGAATAAAAACGCCCAAAACACGTTCAATCTTTTCCTTCTTGCCCTTAGAAATGATTAAAGGTGGGATTTTAGTGCCATCCAGACGAATTGCCAAAATACAGAAAACATGTGCACTTTCATAAGCAGTGGAGGGAAGGTACGCTAAGGAGGCACCCCGCTGTTCAATTGCTGTTTGAGATGATTGGCCCATAAACACTGCAGTTGTATCCATAGCAATCATGTTGGAAAGATTGTATTTAGAGAAGTCAGCATCATCAATAAAGGACTTGAATGCAAGTTCTTGCTTAATAACTTGAGTGTCTTCCAACCTAAACAATGTTGTAGATCTTCTTAAAGACAGTTCACTTCGCTGAAGGAAATTATCCAGCCAGTGTTGTAATGCTTTGAAGTCTTCGGGGGCTATGTCAAACTGTGGTGCCATTGCAAGGGCAAATTCTTGAATCTGAGCCCTACTCACAACCAAAGCCTTTGCTCTCCTGTCAACAACCCATTCACAGATCAGGTCTTCCAGCTTGGAAAATAATGGTCGCCGACCTGATCCACACTTGCACTTTTTAGCATTTCCCTTGTCCACTTGTTCAATGAGGTTACCATATTCTGCTCGCCATTTTCGGACCAATCGGATACTCAACATCTTCTCTTTGCAGAAAGCAGTAAGATTTTGGCCCCAAGAGTCTTCCACGATTCCTTTCTTGTACTCCACGGAGTAGCTTTTTCTTTTTGCGCTCATTTCTAGGGGTAAAAAAAAAGGAATTGGGTATCAAGGTGGGGGGAGGGGGATCACTCAAAATGACACGGGGGATCAGAGGGGGGAATCAAAATGGCACAGGAGAATCAGAGGGGGGATTACCATTTTAGTAACCCCTTTTGATCCTCCTGTGTCATTTTGATTGTCCCCTCTGATCCTCCTGTGTCATTTTGATTGCCCCCTCTGATCCTCCTGTGTCATTTTAAGTGATCCCCCTCCCCCCACCCCTGTGCCACTGAACACCTTCACCAGTATCCCCCCTACCTTTTTATCAGACATTTACCCCCTGGGGCCTGCCTGGGGACTGTCACTGGGCTTGCTGGGGCCTGGATCTGGGCTGGAGCAGGGTCTGCCACTGACTGAGAACCTTCAGTCATCATGAAGGCGGCCATGAGCATCAGGTAGTGTCACCAGAGACAGACCGGCACTCTCCACCTTCGCCGCGTCCCGTCCGCTCTAATCCTCCTGTTTTTCTACACGCATCTGCGAAAGTCTCCTCCTCTCTCCCGCCCCGTGCTCACCGCTCACTCCGACCTCCGCTCCGCCTCCACACAGCAGTGACATCAGGACTCCGCGTAACGTCACTGGTTGCTAGACGCCAGTCGGGGTGGCCCTAGCAACCAGTTTACGGTAAATTAATTTTCATTCTGAGACAGAGCCTGGGGCCTTATTTTCGGGGGATGCCTTATATTTCACTCAGAAGGAAACCTGTAAGTAGGTCTTATTTTCAGAGGATGTTTTACTTTCAGGGAAACACGGTATCATTTAGAATTGAAGGTAAGATAAAGAGCTTCTCAGACAAGAAGAAGCTAAAGGAGTTCATCACCACCAAAACAGTATTACATGAAATGTTAAAAGGTCTTTGTTTTTAAACCCTTATCCAAGGATAATTCTCTCCTTCCCCCATTGATTTCTAGAAAGAATGGAAGGGACCAGAGGGAAAGAGAGAGAGAGAAACAACTATGTGAGAGAGACACATTAATTGGTTCCCTCCCACATACACACCCACTGGGGCTGGGGAACCAGCAACTAAGGTATATATCCTTGACCTGGAATCGAATCCATGACCCTCAGTCCATGGGCCGACCTTCTAACCACTGAGAAAAACCAGTCAGGGCAAAAGGTTTTCTTTAAGAATAAGGAGGAGATAAAGAATGGCAGCAGAGTAAGTGGATGCTACATGGACATGCTCCCAGGATCAAACTGGAAATACAACTAAATTACAAGAAAACTTCCTGAAAAAACAACAGAAGACTTGCTGGAGAGAACCCTGATAACTGAGGACAGAAAATGGAGACCACAAAGAGACTTGGAGGAGGGGCAGAGGCATGAAAGGGCTGGCTGAGCACCCACAGATAGCAGCTGAAGTTCTGGAGAGATATCTCAGCTGTGGGGGTTTGCCACTGAAAACTCTGGGGTCTAATCCCAAAGCTGGCCTCCCCAGCAGAGAGCACCAGAACTGAGAAGGGTGCCCACATAACTTCTGGCTGTGAAAAGCAACAGGGTTGCTATCTGCCAGAGAGAGATGTCTGGAAATGCAGGCACCCTTTAAGAGGGCCAATGCACAAAAGTCCCTGTGCAGCCACTCTCCTTGTGATCCGGCAGAGGGAGGACAGATGGATTGGAGTTGTGGGAGCAGAAGCCAGAACCAGGGGCTCTGGGGTTAGAGCTCAGAAGGCAGACAACCTGGTTTCCTGTGCTGAGTCATTCCCTCACTCTATGGAAGTCATCTTTCTCAGGCAGTCATTGGTTATCCAAGTGATTTCACCTGGGGGAAGACAGTTGACTCACCCTATTGGAAAACATCTTGCCCCACAATGTGGAGTTTCTGAGGCCCATTAAAAGACTGGGAATAACAATTAGCTTCCAAGCAGAAGCAATTGCTGCACACTGTTGGAAAAACTCACCCCACACCTGTGGATGTCTGCCTTGAGAGTTATTCAAGACTGAATCCAATCAGTCTGCAGGCAGAGGTGGTCTCTAGAGGCTTTGAGTCTTTGCCTGACCTAATTAGTCAGAAACAGCATTTGACACTTGCACTAGAAATTGAGAGGCATAGCAGATCTACCTAATACATAGTCACAAACCCAAATAGACAGCCAATATGAGGAGACAAAACAAAAAACAAACAAACAAACGAACAACAACAACAAAAAAACAATCCCCAAATGAATGAATGAGAGAATTCTCCAGAAAAAGAGATAAATGAAATGGAGATAAAAAATTTCTCTGTTATAGAGTTCAGAATAATGATGGTAAAGATGCTCAACAGCATGAGAAAAGACACAGTAACTATGAAAACAGAAATAAGAATGACATAGCACAAATAAAGAACATGTAGGAAGGAATACACAGCAGATTAGGGAAGCTGATGTAGCGAGTGCCTGGGAAGGCACATTGAGCATTTCTTTAATTATTGTTAGCTGAGTCCAGTGGTGTTGGCAGAGCCACGTCCTGGAAACGTACTATGCCAGAGGCAGGTACGTTGTCAGCCTGACCCTTAGCTCAGGTGCCAGGGGGTGGGTTTCATTATTTAAGTTCAGCCAGGTTCAAGGAATGGATGCAATTATCCAGGCTTAGCCAGGAGTGATGATTACAAAGAAGCCACAAGAATAAAAAATTATAGCTTGATCTTTAACCATGATATCTCATAATTTCCTTTGTTTTAAACTCTAGTAAAACTTCCTGGAATCATGCTGTATATATTATATACATATTATATAAACATATTATATACATATTATATATATACATATTATATAAACGTGCTGCACCGGCTCTGGGTCACTGTCTCTCCATCAGAGGACAGCTGTCCCACCTGGTCCAAGCTTTTCCTACTGTTTCTGCATCTGTCTCTTTCATTTTCTCAATCCCCCGTCACCCCTACTCAGGATTCGTGTCTGCTCTCTAGCCATGCTGGTTGTGGTCCAAGAGAGAAATGCTTAATAAGCTGAGAATCAGACCAGCGAATTAGAAGACGGTAGAAAAAAAACACTCAATCAGAGAACCAGAGAGAAAAAACAATGAAAAAACAGGAGGACTGCCTTAGCTGGTTTGGCTCAGTGGATAGAGCACTGGCCTGTGGACTGAAGGGTCCTGGGTTCTATTCCAGTCAAGGGCACATGGCTGGGTTGTGGGCTCCATCCCCAGTAAGGGGTATGCAGGAGGCAGCCAATCAATGATTCTCTCTCATCATGGATGCTTCTATTTCTCTCTCTCCTTCTCCCTTCCTCTCTGAAATCAATAAAAATATATAAAAAACAAACAAACATGAGGACAGCTTAAGGGAGCTGTGGGACAATGTGAAACATAACAATATTTGAATAGTAGGTGTGCCTGAAGAGGCTAATGGGAGAAAGTGATAGAGAATGTATTTGAAGAAATAAGGCCAGAAAACTTCCCTAACCTGGTGAAGGAAAAAGTCACACAACTTCAGGAGGTACAGAGAGTCTCAAGCAAGACGAACCCAAATAGGCCCACGCCCAGCCATGTCATAATTACAATGCAAAAAATTAAAGACAAAGAGAGAATCTTAATGGCAGCAAGAGAAAAGAAAACTGTTACCTACAAAGGAGCTCCCAGAAGGCTGTCATCTGATTTCTCATCAGAAACTCTACCGGCCAGAAGGGAATAGCATGAAGTACTCAAGGTAATGGAAAGCAAGGATCTGAAACAAAGATTACTATATCCAGCAAGGCTATCATTCAAAATGGAAGGTGAAATAAAGAGCTCCCCAGACAAAAACAAACAAACAAACAAACAAAAAACACTAAAGGAGTTCATCACCATCAAGCCAGCATTACAAGAAAGACACAGTAACTATGAAAACAGAAATAAAGCGACTGCTGTAATGAGAAGAAACAGAGAAACCTGGGCATACAGAATTAAAATGGCAATAAATAGCCCTAACCGGTTTGGCTCAGTGGATAGAGCATTGGCCTACGGACTGAAGGGTCTTGAGTTCGATTCCAGTCAAGGGCATGTACCTTGGTTGCAGGATCGATCCCCAGTAGGGGTTGTGCAGGAGGCAGCTGATCAATGTTTCTCTCCCATCCATATTTCTAACTTTCTATTCCTCTCCCTTCCTCTCTGTAAAAATCAATAAAGTATATTTTTAAATGTCAATAAATAAGTACCTATCAATAATAACCTTAAATGTAAAAGGGTTAAATGCTCTAATCAAAAGACATAGGGTAGCTGAATGAATGCAAAAACATGACCCACCTATATGCTATCTACAAGACACCCACCTCAGAACAAAAGACTCACACAGGATGAGAGTGAAGGGATGGAAAGAATTTTTCCATGCAAATGGAAAAGAAAAATAAGCTGGGATAGCAATACTCATATCAGTCAAAATACTAGTAGACTTCAAAATGAAGGCCATCACAAGAGACAACAAAGGTCACTACATAATACTAAAGGGATTGATCCAACAAGAGGATATAACCATTGTAAACATATGCACCCAATATAGGAGCACCTAAATTTATTTAAAAACACTTCTAGAGGACTTCAGGGGAGATCAACAACAAATCAGTCATAGTAAGGGATTTTCAAAAATATATATTTTTATTAATATCAGAAAGGAAGGGAGAGGGAGAGAGAGAGAGATAGAAACATCAATGATGAGAGAGAATCATTGATCGGCTGCCTCCTGCACACACCACACTGGGGATCAAGCCCACAACCTGGGCATGTACCCTGACAGGAAATCAAACTGTGACCTCCTGGCTCATAGATCAACCCTCAACCACTGAGCCATGCCAGCCGAGCCATAGTAGGGGATTTTAACACCCTGTTGACTTCACTGGATAGATATTCCAAACAAAAAATTAACTAGGAGCCCTAGCTGGTTTTGCTCAGTGGATAGAGCATTGGCCTGCGGTACATGCCCTTGATTGGCCTGGGTTCGATTCTGGTCAAGGGCATGTACCTCGGTGGCAGGCTTCTCCCCGGGCTGGGCCCTGGTCGCAGCATGTATGGGAGGCAACCAATCTACGTGTTTCTTTCACATTGATATTTCTCTGTTTTTCTCTCTCTTTTCCACTCTCTCTAAAAATCAATGGAAAAATACCCTTGGGTGAGGATTAAAAGAACCCAAAAATATTAACAAGAAAACAGTGAGCCGAAACCGGTTTGGCTTAGTGGATAGAGCGTCGGCCTGCGGACTGAGGGGTCCCGGGTTCGATTCCGGTCAAGGGCATGTACCTTGGTTGTGGGCACATCCCCGGTGGGAGGTGTGCAGGAGGCGGCTGATCGATGTTTCTCTCTCATCGATGTTTCTAACTCTCTATCCCTCTCCCTTCCTCTCTGTAAGAAATCAATAAAATATATTTAAAAAAAAAAAAAAAAAAAGAAAACAGTGACTCTAAAGGTCACAATATATCAGTTGGATTTAACTGACATTTATAGAACATTTCATCCCAAAGCTGTAGACAATACATTCTTCTCAAGTTCACATGGGCCATCTCAAAGATAGACCACATGTTAGGACACAAAAAAGTCTCTACAAGTTCAAGAAGATTGAAATCATATCAAGCATCTTCTTAGATCACAGTGGAATGAAATTACAAATCAACTACAGTAAAAACACCCCAAACCATTCAAACACATGGAAGCTAAATAGCATGTTATTAAACAATGAATGGGTTACCAATGAGATCAAGAAAAAATTTAAAAATTCCTGAAAACAAATGAAAATGAACATACAACACCCCAAAATCTCTGGGACACAGCAAAAGCAGTCCTGAGAGGGAAGTTCATACTACTACCGGCCTACCTCAACAACAAGAAAAATTGATAATAAACTATTTAACCCTAAATTTAAAGAACTAGAAAGAGAGCAATAAGAAAAGCCCAAAGTAAGTAGAAGGAAGGAAATAATAAGATTAGAACAAAAAGAAATGACATAGAGATTAAAAGAACAATACAAAAAAATCAATGAAACCAAGAGCTGCTTCTTTGAAATAATAAACAAAATCGATTAACCATTAGCCAGACTCATCAAGAAACAGAGAGAGAGGACCCAAATAAATAAAATCAGAAATGAAAGCAGATAAGTAACCACTGACACCACAGAAATACAAAGGATTGTAAGAAAATCCTATGAACAACTATATATCAACAAGCTGGATAATGTGGATGAAAAAGACAAATTCCTACAAAAATACAATCTCCCAAAACTGAATCAGGAAGAATCAGAAAATTTGAATAGGCCAATAAAAACTGATGAAATTGAAACAGTAATAATAATAATAATAATAAAAAAGAAAACTCCCAGCAAACAAAAGCCTGGGTCCGCGATGGCTTCTCAAAGAAGAACTAACACCTATATTCCTCTAACTATCCCAAAAATCCAAGAGGAAGGAACACTTCCAAGCTCTTTTTATGAGGCCAGCATTATCTTAATTCCAAAATCAGATAAAGACACTACAAAGAAAGAGAATTACAAGCCGGCCAATATTCCTGATAAACACAGATGCATAAATCCTCAACAATATATTAGCAAATCGGATCCAGCAATATATTAAAAAGATCATACACCATGACCAAGTGGGATTTATTCCAGGGATGCAAGGCCGGTACAATATTTGCAAATCAATAAATGTGATACATTACATAAGCAAATTGAAAGACAAAAATCACATGATCAACTTAATAGATGCAGAAAAAGCATTTGACAAAATCCAATACCCATTTTTGATAAAAATTCTCAGCAAAGTGAATAGAGGGAGCATATCTCAACATGATAAAGGCCATATATGACAAACCTACAGCAAACATCATACTCAATGGGCAAAAACTAAAACCATTTTCGCTAAGAACAGGAACAAGACAGGATGTCCTCTTTCTCCACTCTTATTCAATATAGTACTGGAAGTCCTAGACACAGCAATCAGACAAGAAGAAGAAATAAAAGCATCCAAATTGGAAAGGAAGAAGTAAAACTCTCATTATTTGCCGATGACATGATATTGTACATAAAAAACCCCAAAGACTCCACCAAAAACCTACTGGATTTAATAAATGAATTTGGCAATGTAGCAGGGTACAAAATCAACACCCAAAAGTTGACAGCTTTTTTTTTATACACCAACAATGAATTCTCAGAAAGAGAAACTAAATAAACAATCCCATTTATTACTGCAACAAAATATTAAGATATTTAGGAATAAACTTAACCAACAATGTAAAAGACTTGTACCGAAAACTACATGACATTGAAAAAAAGAGATCAAGGAAGATATAAACAAGTGAAAGAATATACTATGTTCATGGATTGGTAGAATCAACATCATTAAAATCTCCATACTACCCACGGATATCTACAAATTCAATGCAATCCCTATGAAAATACAAATGGCATATTTCACAGATCTAGAACCAATACTCCAAAAATTTATATGAAACCAAAAAAGACCCCTAATAGCTGTAGCAATCTTCAGAAAGAACAGCAAAGTTGGAGGAATCACAATATGAGATATCACGTTATACTACAAAGCCACCATAATCAAAACAGCCTGTGACTGGCATAAAAACAGGCATATAGATCAATGGAACAGAACAGAAATCCAATATTTTATAAAGGAGGCAAGAGCATACAATGAAGTCAAGACAGTCCCTTCAATAAATGGTGTTGGAAAAATTGGACAGATACATGCAAAAAAGTGACACTAGATCACTAACTTACACCATACAGAAGAATAAACTCAAAGTGGATAAAAGACCTAAATGTAAGTTGAGAAACAATAAAAATCCTAGAAGAAACCATAGGCAGGAAAATCTCAGACATCTCTCATAGCAATATGTTTAGGATACATCTCCTAGGGCAAAGGAAACTAAGGAGAAAATAAACCAATGGAACTACATCAAAATAAAAAGCTTCTGCACAGCAAAAGAAACCATCAAACAAAACAAAAAGGGAGCCCGCTGTATGGGAAAACATATTTGGTAATGAAGAAGAAGGAGGAAGAAGAGAAGGAGGAGGAGGGTAGGGAAGAAGGAGGATGATAAACAAGAATAGGAACAATAAACTGGCAGTAAATATATATCTATCAACAATTAAATCTAAAAATCAAAATGGATGAAGAAGCAGAACAGAAACAGACTCATAGACATAGAGGACATATTGAGAGCTGCCAGATGGGAGGAGGTGGGGGGAATGGGTGAAAAAGTGAAGGGATTTAGAAGCACAAATTAGTCATTGCTCATGGACACAGACAATAGACAGGTGAAGTCCTGGGATGGGGGTGAAGGGGATCAAAGGGGGTAAAATGGGGGATATCTGTAACACTCTCAACAATAAAATAATTTTAAAAAATATATGGGAGACTAAGAAACTACCTAATTATATCAATGCAAAAACATCTTCTCCAGGACACATTTTATTCAACCTGTCAAAATTGATGACAGCCTGGCCTGTGTGCCTCACTGGTTGAGCATCTACCCATGAACCAGGAGGTCACGGTTCAGTTCCTGGTAAGGGCACATGCATGCGTTGTGGGCTTGAGCCCCAGTAGGGGGCATGCAGGAGGCAGCCAATCAATGATTCTCTCTCATCATGATGTTTCTATATCTGTCCCTCTCCCTTCCTCTTTCTGGAATCATTGAAAATATATCTTTAAAAATAAATAAATAACTTTACTGCAATTGTTAATTAATGAATAAACAACATAAAATGGAATAATTGTGCACTGGCTGGTGTTGCTACATGGTTAGAATGTTGGCCCATGCACCAAAAGGTTGCAGGTTTGATTTCCAGTCAAGGGCACGCACAGGGGTTGCAGGTTCCATCCCCGGCCCCATGCAGGGTGCTTGCAGGAAGCAGCCATTTGATGTTTCTCCAAAATAAATGGAAAACATGTCCTTGGGTGAGAGGAGGAAAAGGACTGAACAGGTACAGGTGAATGAAGATAAGAGGAAATCAGAAAAAAAAAGACTACTGTATGTATGAAACATTATACATAAACCTAATGGTAACCACACAAAAATAATTCAGTGCTGACACAAAACATTAAAAAAGATAAAACTGACAAATTAAAATGGAAAGAATCATAAGGAGAAACAATGGACATAAAGAAAACAAAGGAAAAAATGGCTGTAGTAAGTTCTCATATATTAACAAATATCCTAAATGTAGATAGACTGAACTCACCGACCAAAAGTCACAGAGCAGCTGGATGGATTTAAAAATAAGACCCAACCAGCCCAGCCAGTGTGGCTCAGTGGTTGAGTGTCGACCTATGAACCAGGAGGTCATGGTTCAATTCCTGGTCAGGACACATGCCTGGGTTGTGGACTTGATCCCCAATAGGGGAGTGTGCAGGAGGCAGCTAATTAATGATTCTCTCTCTTCATTGATGTTTCTATCTCTCCTTCTCCCTTCTCTGAAATCAGAGCACCCAAGTATACAAAGCAACTACCAGCAGACCTCAAAGAGGAAGCTGACAATAGTACAGTTATAGAAGGGGACATGGATACCCCACTGACAGCAGTGGACAGATTATCCAGACAGAAATAAGGAAATATCAGACTTAAATGACTCACTAGATCAAATGGATTGATTAATTAATACTTTTAGAACTTTCCATCTCAAAATGACAGAATACACATTTTTCTAAAGTGCATACAGAACATTCTAAAGGATTAACCATATGTTGGGGCACAAAACGAGCCACAATAAAATTTAAAGATTGAAATCATATACTACAGAACCAAGATGGTGGTGTAATTAAATGCCAGTATTTGTGGCCTCCCACAACCAAATCAAATTAAAACTAAAATATAGAACAACCATCATTCAGAACCACCTGAAATCTGGCTGAATAGAAGTCCTACAACTAGAGAAGTAAAGAAGAAAGCACATTCAGAATGGTAGAAGGGGCAGAGGCACGGAACAAGCTGATATGACACCCATGTGTAGTGTTTTCTTCAATCAGGAGGAATAGCTTGCCTGTGGAGGCCTCCTGTGATGATCAATGTGTCCCAGCCTCACACCAGACCCACAGCCTAGGATTCCAGAGTTGAGAAGAGAAGTCCCTGTAACTTCAGGCTGTAAAAATTAGTGGGAATTGTGGCTGAGGAGATACTGAGTCTTCTGGAGACCCAGGCAGTTCCTCTTAAAGAACTGGCGCTGGGGCAACAGCTTAGGGGGATCCAGGAACATACAGGGAGGAACTGGGTAGTCTGGCATCAGAGCAAGAACCTGGGGCAGCTTTCTCCCAGATGGGTGCTTGCAGGGGTCATTGTTCCTATGCTGAGATGTCCCTTGTTGCAGAGCTGACTGGCAGCCATATCTGAGTTTTCATCATTATGGCTCACACTGTTCATTCTGTCCTTGTGACTACCTGACACCCAGCCTCATTCTATTTGAAGCCTAAACAAGCTGTTTGCAGTGGCTTTTCCATGTGAATGGCCTGCCTGGCTCAGGCTTCAGAAATTTCCTAAAATCTCACAAACAAACAGCAGCTGGGGTCAGTGTGCCCCATAATGATAAATAAGAGGCCCAAGATCCATCACTAGCAGCCTGCCTTGCTTCTCAGCTTGAGCATTTCCAAGCCCAACACAAGTAGCAGCCATCTGCAGATCGCTGATTTTTCACCTCCCAGGAGGCCCCAGAGCCAGTACACCAGGTGGACAGCTTGAGACCATCCAGACTACAACTCTACACATCCATAAGCAACACACTCAAGGGGAAGACTCAGTGAGTACCAAAGCCCCAGTGAAGCAAGTCCTGCTCCATACGGGTGTCTCCTGCACAGTAGCTCTTCCACTGTAGTGGCGACTGGTCCTCACAGCTAATTGGCCTGGAGGTCAATTCCTCCCTTTGATACCAACAGCAATCCAGGCTCAACTACAACATGACAGTGCTCACAGCCCACACAAGGCCGAATCTAAAGTGCCCAGCTCAGGTGACTGGGGAGGCTGAGCCACTGGGCCCTACAGGACACCTACTACACAAAGCCACTCTACTCATTCCAGGAGACATAGCAGCTCTACCTAGTACATAGAAACGAACCAGGGAAGCCCTGCAGGCATGGCTCAGTGGTTGAGTGCCGACCTGTGAACCAGGAGGTTACCATTTGATTCCTGGTCAGGGCACATGCCCAGGTTGTGGTCTCAATCCCCAATGGGGAATGTGCAGGAGGCAGCTGATCAATGGTTCTCTCCCATCACTGATGTTTCTATCTCTCTCTACCTTTCCCTTCCTCGCTGAAATCAATTTAAAAAATAATTTTTTTTTAAAGAAACAAATACAGGGAAGCAGCCAAAATGTGGAGACAAAGAAACATGTCACAAATAAAAGAACAGAAGAAATCTCCAGAAAAAGTACTAAATGGAATGGAAGGAAGCAAACTACTAGATACAGAGTTCAAAACAATGGTTATAAGGTTGCTCAAGGATTTCAATGAGAGCTTCAAGGGACTTAGTGAGAATTTCAAGAACCTTAGTGAGAACATCAAAGACATGAAAAAGAATCAGCCAGAAACTAAGCATACACTAACTGAAATAAAGAATAATTTACAGGGCCCTGACCGGTTTGGCTCAGTGGATAGAGCGTTGGCCTGCGGACTAAAGGGTCCCAGGTTCGAATCCGGTCAAGGGCATGTACCTTGGTTGCGGGCACATCCCCGGTAGAGGGTGTGCAAGAGGCAGCTGATAGATGTTTCTCTCCCATCGATGTTTCTAACTGTCTATCTCTCTCCCTTCCTCTCTGTAAAAAATCAATAAAATATATTTTTAAAAAAAGAATAATTTACAGGGATTCAACAGTAGAGAGTAGAGAATTCTGAGAATCAAACCAATAATTTGGAATATGAGGAAGCAAAAATATTCAATCAGAACAGAAAAAAAAAAAAAAGAATCCAAAAATATGAAGGTAGTGTTGGAAAACTTCCCTTATCTTGTGAAAGAAATAGACTTATAAGTGCAGGAAGCCCAGAGAGTCCCAAACAAGAGGAACCAAAGAGGCCCACATCAAGATACATCATAATTAGAATGCCAAAGGTTAAAGACAAAGGGAGGATCTTAAAAGCAGCAAGAGAAAAGCAGTTACTAAGAAGAAGAAGGAGGAGGGAAAAAAGGTTAAAAATATGAACAATAAAATGTCAATAAATACATATCTATCAACAATTGAATCTAAAAATCAAAATAAATGAACAAGGAATCTAAAGAACAAAATAAACTAGAATAAAATAGAACCATAGACATGAAATGAACTGATGAATCTCAGACGGAAGGGGGCAAGGGGAGGTGGGAAGAGATTAACCAAAAAACTTGCATATATGCATTACCTATAGACATAGACAATAGGGTGGTAAAGGCCTGGGGCGGGGCAGGAACTGGGTGGAAGTGGGCAATGAGGGGAGCAAAAGGGGGAAATCTGTAATACTCTCATCAATAAAGATTTTTAAAAAAGAAATCATACCACCATGTTTTTTTACCACAATGATATTAAACTGGAAATTAACTACAAGAAGAAAGCTGGGGGCAAACACTCACAAATATGAGGTGATTAAACAACAACATGTTACTGAACGACTATAGAGTCAAAGAAGAAAAAGAGGGGATCACAAGATACATAGACAAATGAAATGAAAACATGACTTAAAATATTTGGGATGCAGCAAAAGCAGTACTAAGAATGGAGCTGATACTTTTACAGACCTACCTCAAAAGACAAAAAATAAGATAAAATCCCAAATATACAATCTAATGTTACACCTTAAAGAAATAGAACAAGAAAAACAAATGAAACCCGAAGTCACTAGAAAGAAAGAAATACTAAAGTTCAGAAGAGAAATTAGTGAAATAGAGAACAAAAAGACAATGAAAAATGTAACAAAACAGAGCTGGTTCACCCTGGCTAGTGTGGCTCAATTGGTTGAGCATCATCCCATGTACTGAGAGGTCACCAGTTCGATTTCCAGTCAGGGTACATGCCTGGGTTGCAGGCTCAATCCCCATTAGGTGGTGAGCAGGAGACATGTTTCTCTCTCTCTCATCAATGTTCCTCTCTTTCTCTCTCCCTCTCCCTTCCTCTTGCTCTAAAATCAATAAAAAGTATTTTTAAAAACCCAGAGCTGGTTCTTATAGACAAACAAAATTGACAAATCTCTGGCTAGACTCACTAAGGAGAAAAGAGAGAAGATAAATAAAATCAAATAAATAAAATCAAATGAAAGGAGAGAAGTTAAAATAAACAACATAGGAATACAAAGGACTATACAAGAATATTATGGGAGAAACCAAGATGGCGGCATAGGTAAGCACCTAAACTGCTGCCTCGCACAACAATTCCAAAACTACAACTAAAAGACAGAACGGACACCATCCAGAACCACAGGAAAGCTGGCTGAGTGAAAATTCTACAACTAGAAGAAAAGAGAAAAGCTCACAGAGAATTGGAGGTACGGCAAAGGGTCTTTGTGCGTGCAGAGAGGAAGGGCGGCTGAGAGCCTGGCTGACTTTCTCTGGCGGAAGGGGGAAGGAAGCCCCCGACCGTACTGAACCCCAGTTCTGACTGCACTGAACCCCAGTCCCGGGTGAAACCCCATGGACCCAGGCTCATACAGGGGAAGTCTGGACTGTCAGGTAGAGAGAAAGGCACCCCGAGACTCGGAGACCCAGGGGAGACCCAGGGGAGCCCCGGCGGGCAGGGTTCTGGAGGCGCGCGCACCCATGTGCACAAAGGCTGCGGAGGTTGCCACAGGCTTTCCCTAGCAGAAGGGAGTCCGAAGCTCCTGACTGCACTGAACCCCAATTCTGACTGCACTGAACCCCAGTTCCAGGCGAGCCCCTGGGGACCCGCGCTCTTGTCGGGGGAGTCTGGACTCTCGGGCGGAGACTCGGGAGCCGGGGAAGGCAGAGGTCTGCAGGCGCGCGCATGCCAGTGTGCACAAAGGCTGCGGAGGTTGCCACAGGCTTTCCCTAGTGGAAGGGAGTCAGAAGCTCCTGACTGCACTGAGCCCCAGTTCTGACTGCACTGAACCCCAGTTCCAGGCAAGCCCTGACTGCACTGAACCCCAGTTCCAGGAGAGCCCCTGGGGACCCACGCTCTTGTGGGGGGAATCTGGACTCTCGGGCGGAGACTCGGGAGCCAGGAAAGGCAGAGGTCTGGAGGCGCGCACGCGTGCAAGGGCAAGGCTGACCGGAAGCCAAGACTGTCTGCTCCACCCTGAGACTCCACCCCATCCAAGCTGAGCACAGAGGCTATTGCAATTTGGCAAGTCTAATCCTATAAGGCTGTCTCTAGCACCGAACTTCTCCCAGCGTAGACACAGCTGATCCTTACAGCCAACTGGCCTGGAGGTCAATTCCTCCCAGTGATACCAACAACAATCAAGACTTAACTACAACAAGGCTGTACACACAGTCCACAAAGGGGTGCACCAAGAGTGTCCACCTCAGGTTAACTGGGGAGGCCGACCCACTGGGCCATATAGGAAACCTAGCACACAAATCTACCCTACCAACTCAGGGAAGCAGTGAAAATGCGGCGTCAAAGAAACAGATCACAAACGAAAGAAATGGAGGAAAACAAACGACTGGATATAGAATTCAAAACCACGGTTATAAGGCTTTTCAAGAATATCCTAGAAAAGGCCGATAAATATAACGAGACCCTCGAAGATATAAAAAAGGACCAACTAGAAATTAAACATACACTGACTGAAATAAAAAATATTATACAGAGACCCAACAACAGACTAGAGGAACACAAGAATCTAGTCAAAGAATTGAAATACAAAGAAGCAAAAAACACTCAACCGAAAAAGCAAAAAGAAAAAAAAAATCCAAAAAGTTGAAGATAGTGTACGAAGACTCTGGGACAACTTCAAGCGTACCAACATCAGAATTATGGGGGTGCCAGAAGAAGAGAGAGAGCAAGATACTGAAAACCTATTGGAAGAAATAATGACAGAAAACTTCCCCCACCTGGTGAAAGAAATAGACTTACAAGTCCAGGAAGCGCACAGAACCCCAAACAAAAGGAATCCAAAGAGGACCACACCAAGACACATCATAATTAAAATGCCAAGAGCAAAAGACAAAGAGAGAATCTTAAAAGCAGCAAGAGAAAAACAGTTAATTACCTACAAGGGAGCACCCATACGATTGTCAGCTGATTTCTCAACAGAAACTATGCAGGCCAGATGGGAGTGGCAAGAAATTTTCAAAGTGATGAATAGCAAGAACTTACAACCAAGATTACTCTACCCAGAAAAGCTATCATTCAGAATTGAAGGGCAGATAAAGAGCTTCACAGATAAGAAAAAGCTAAAGGAGTTCATCACCACCAAACCAGTATTTTTTTTTAATTTTTTTTTCAAATTTTTATTAAGGTATTATATGTGTACATATCTTACCATTGCCCCCCCCACCCCACTCCCATACCTGCCCTCACCCCCCAATGTTTTGCATCCGTTGGTTACTCTTATATGCATGCATACAAGTCCTTCAGTTGATCTCTTATTTCCCCCACCTCTCCCTAACCTTACCGCTGTAATTAGACACTCTGTTTGATGCTTTACTGCCTCTGTAACTATCTTTTGGTTCATCAGTTTATAATGTTTTTCATTATCCCTAAATGAGTGAGATCATGTGGTATTTTTCTTTCATTGACTGGCTTATTTCACTTAGCATAATGTTCTCTAATTCCATCCAGGTGTCTACAAATGGTAGTAATTCCTTCTTTTTTATGGCAGCATAGTATTCCATTGTGTAGATGTACCATAGTTTTCTGATCCAGTCATCTGCTGACGGGCACCTAGGCTGTTTCCAAATCTTAGCTATTGTAAATTGTGCTGCTATGAACATAGGGGTGCATATATCCTTTCTGATTGGTGTTTCTGGTTTCTTAGGATATATTCCTAGGAGTGGGATTACTGGGTCAAATGGGAGTTCCATTTTCAGTTTTTTGAGGAAACTCCATACTGTTCTCCACAGTGGCTGCACCAGTCTGCATTCCCACCAGCAGTGCACGAGGGTTCCTTTTTCTCCGCATCCTCGCCAACACTTGTCGTTTGTTGATTTGTTGATGATAGCCATTCTGACAGGTGTGAGATGGTATCGCATTGTCGTTTTGATTTGCATCTCTCGGATAATTAGTGACTTTGAGCATGTTTTCATGTGTCTCTTGGCCTTCCTTCTGTCTTCTTTCGAAAAGATTCTATTTAGGTCCGTTGCCCATTTTTTTATTGGATCATTTATCTTCCTTTTATTAAGTTGTATAAGCTGCCTGTAGATGTTGGAAATTAAACCTTTATCAGTGATACCATTTGCAAATATGTTCTCCCATACAGTGGGGTTTCTTGTTGTTTTGTTGATGGTTTCTTTTGCTGTGCAAAAGCTTTTTATTTTGATGTAGTCCCATTTGTTTATTTTCTGTTTGGCTTCCATTGCCCTAGGGGCAGTATCACTGAAAAAGTTCTTTTGGCATATGTCTGAGATTTTGCTGCCTGTGGATTCCTCTAGTATTTTTATGGTTTCCCGTCTTATATTTAAGTCCTGTACCCATTTTGAGTTTATTTTTGTGTATGGTGTAAGTTGGTGATCTAGTTTCATTTTTTTGCATGTATCTGTCCAATTTTCCCAACACCATTTATTGAAGAGACTGTCTTGACTCCATTGTATGCTCATGCCTCCTTTGTCAAATATTAATTGCGCATATTGGTTTGGGTCGATATCTGGATTCTCTATTCTATTCCATTGATCTATATGTCTGTTCTTGTGCCAGTACCAGGCTGTTTTGAGGACAGTGGCTTTGTAATACAGCTTGAAATCTGGTATTGAGATCCCTCCTACTTTATTCTTCTTTCTCAGGATTGCTGTGGCTATTCGGGGTCTTTTTTTATTCCAGATGAATTTTTGGAGAGTTCTTTCTAGGTCTGTGAAATATGCTGTTGGTATTTTAATGGGGAGTGCATTGAATCTATAGATTGCTTTGGGTAGTATGGACATTTTGATGATGTTGATTCTACCAATCCATGAACATGGTATGTTCTTCCATCTGTTTACATCTTCCTCTATCTCTTTTTTCAGTGTCCTGTAGTTTTCCGCATATAGGTCTTTTACCTCCTTGGTTAGGTTTATTCCTAAGTATCTTAATTTTTTTGGTGCGATGGAAAATGGGATTGCTTTTTTAGTCTCTCTTTCTGTAAGTTCACTGTTGGTGTATAGAAATGCCATAGATTTCTTGGCGTTAATTTTGTATCCTGCTACCTTGCCGAATTCATTTATTAAGTCTGTTAGTTTTTTGATAGAGTCTTTCGGGTTTTTTATGTACAATATCATGTCATCTGCAAATAAGGACAGCTTTACTTCTTCTTTTCCAATTTGGATGCCTTTTATTTCTTCTTCTTGTCTAATTGCAATGGCTAATACTTCCAGTACTATGTCAAACAGGAGTGGTGAGAGTGGGCATCCTTGTCTTGTTCCTGTTCTTAGGGGAAATGGTTTTAGTTTTTGCCCATTGAGTATGATGTTAGCTGTGGGTTTATCATATATAGCTTTTATTATGTTGAGGTATGATCCTTCTATTCCCACCTTGTTGAGAGTTTTTATCAAGAAAGGGTGTTGGATTTTGTCAAATGCTTTTTCTGCATCAATTGATATGACTATGTGATTTTTATCTTTCAATTTGTTTATGTGATGTATCACATTTATTGATTTTCGGATATTGAACCATCCTTGCATTCCTGGGATAAACCCTACTTGGTCATGGTGTATGATCTTTCTGATGTACTGCTGGATCCGATTTGCTAGAATTTTGTTGAGGATTTTGGCATCTACATTCATGAGGGATATTGGCCTGTAATTCTCTTTCATTGTGTTGTCTTTATCTGGTTTTGGTATTAGGGTGATGCTGGCTTCATAGAAGGAGCTTGGAAGTGTTCCTTCCTCTTGAATTTTTTGGAATAGTATGAGGAAGATAGGTTTTAGTTCTTCCTTGAATGTTTGGTAAAACTCTCCCGTGAAGCCGTCTGGCCCCGGGCTTTTGTTTGCCGGAAGCTCTTTGATGACTGCTTCAATTTCTTCCATAGTTACTGGCATATTGAGCTGTTTAGATTCTTCCTGATTGAGTTTTGGAAGGTTATATTTTTCTAGGAATATGTCCATTTCCTCCAGGTTGTCCAGTTTGTTGGAATAGAGTTGTTCGTAGTATTTTTTTTTTTAAATACATTTTTTTTTATTGGTATTTTACAGAGAGGAAAGGAGAGGGATAGAAAGCTAGAAACATCGATGAGAGAGAAACATCGATCAGCTGCCTCCTGCACACCTCCCACTGGGGATGTGCCCGCAACCAAGGTACATGCCCTTGACCGGAATCGAACCCGGGACCCTTCAGTCCGCAGGCCGACGCTCTATCCACTGAGCCAAACCGGTTTCGGCTGTTCGTAGTATTTTTTAACAATCCTTTGTATTTCGGTGGGATCTGTTGTTATTTCACCTCTTTCATTTCTGATTTTGTTTATTTGGGTCCTCTCTCTTTGCTTCTTGGTGAGTCTGGCTAGAGGTTCATCAATCTTGTTTATCCTTTCAAAGAACCTTTTGTATTGTTGATCTTTTGTATTGTTTCTTTGGTCTCTGTGTCGTTTATCTGTGCTCTGATCTTTATTATTTCCTTCCTTCTGCTTACACTGGGCTTTTCTTGTTGCTCTTTTTCTAACTCTTTGAGTTGTTGGGTTAGGTAATTTATTACCCCTGTTTCTTGTTTTTTGCAGTAGGCTTGTAGAACTATGAACTTCCCTCTCAAGACTGCTTTCGCTGTGTCCCATAGATTTTGGATTGTAGTGTTTTCATTGTCATTTGTTGTCATGATGTTTTTTATTTCTTCTTTGATCTCTCTGGTAACCCAGTCATAGTTTAATAGCATGCTGTTTAGTCTCCATGTGTTTGATTTCTTTGGGTTGTTTTTATTGTAGTTGATTTCCAGTTTTATGCCACTGTGGTCTGAGAAGATGCTTGATATGATTTCTATCTTCTTGAATTTGAAGAGACTTTGCCTATGTCCCAACATATGGTCTATCTTTGAAAATGACCCATGTGCACTTGAGACGAATGTATATTCTGTGGCTTTGGGGTGCAATGTTCTGAAGATGTCAATTAATTCCATCTGATCTAGTGAGTCATTTAGGATTGATGTTTCTTTGCTGATTTTTTGTTTAGAGGATTTATCCAATGGTGATAGTGGGGTATTAAAGTCTCCTACTATGATTGTATTGCTGTCAATCTCTCCCTTGATATCCTCCAGGAGTTTTTTTATGTATTTGGGTGCTCCTGTATTGGGTGCATATATGTTTACCAGAGTTATTTCTTCTTGTTGGATTGCTCCCTTTAGTATTATGAAGTGGCCTTCCTTATCTCTTGTTATGTCCTTCAGTTTGAGATCTAATTTGTCAGATATAAGTATTGCTACCCCAGCTTTTTTTTCAGTTCCATTTGCCTGGAAAACCTTTTTCCATCCCTTCACCCTCAGTCTGTGTGCGTCTTTTTTTCTGAGGTGGGTTTCTTGTAGACAGCAGATATATGGGTCATGTTTTCTTATCCAATCCATTACCCTATGTCTTTTGATTGGGGCATTTAATCCGTTTACATTTAAAGTTATTATTGATAGGTACTTATTTGTCGCCATTCCTATTCTTTACACCTGTGTTCCTTCTTCGCTTCCTATTTCTTTTTTTTTTTTTTTTTTTTACAGCAGACCCTTTAGCATTTCTTGCATTGCTGGTTTGGTGGTAATAAATTCCCTTAGTCCTTTTTTGTCTGTGAAGCTCCTGATTTCACCTTCAATTTTGATTGACAGCCTTGCTGGGTACAGTATTCTTGGATTCAGACCCTTCCTTTGCATGACTTTGTATATTTCATTCCATTCCCTTCTGGCCTGATGAGTTTCTGTTGAGAAATCAGTTGCTAGTCTGATGGGGGTTCCTTTGTATGTAACTTTCTGTCTCTCTCTGGCCGCTTTTAAGATTCTTACTTTGTCGTTGGTGTTTGCCAATTTAATTATAATGTGCCTTGGCGTCGGTCTTTTGGGGTTCATTTTGCTTGGGACTCTGTGAGCTTCTTGGATTTGTGTGGGTTTTTTCTTCTCTATATCAGGGAAATTTTCTGTCATTATTTCTTCAAATAGGTTTTCTATTCCTTGCTCAGCTTCCTTTCCTTCTGGAACCCCTATTATGCGGATGTTGTTTGGTTTCGTGTTGTCCCAAAGTTCCCTTAGGCTCTCCTCCTGCCTTTTAATTTTTTTTTCTAGAAGTTGCTCTACTTGGGTATTTTTTCCCATCTTGTCTTCTAGCTCACTGATGCGGTCCTCTGCTTCTTCTAGTCTACTCTTGATGCTTTCTATTGAGTTCTTTACAGCAGCGATGTCATTTTTCATTTCTTCTTGGTTCTTCTTCATTTCCTCTTGGTTCTTGCTCATATTGTCGAATTTGTCTTCCATTCTTTTCAGCCACCTTATGACCATTTCTCTGAATTCTTTTTATGGAAGGTTGCTTGCTTCCATTTCGTTTACTTCCTTTTCTGGTGATGCCTGCTTTTCTTTCATATGCGGGCTGTGTCTTTGTCTCCCCATGGTCTCTCTTCTCTGGGTGTCTGGTTATGTAGTTCTCTCTCTCCTGCGTCGATTTAAAGGCACAAAATACAGCACTACCAGGTACAACACACAAGGCACTGAACAGAAATGTATTCACGATATTAATAACCTCCAATAAAGGTGACCACCAAAGAAAGGCAAATTAGGGGATAGTAGAGAAAGAAGAAGAGGAAAAAGAAAGAAAGAAGAAGAAGAAAAAAAGGGGTGTCAAAATGAAATTGGGAAAAGGGAAAAAAAGAAGAAAAAAAGTAAGAGAGACAAGAAAGAGACTAAGAGAGAAAGGGAAACAGACTATATATATTGGGGATAAAACTCCAATAGAACAATCACTTATCCCAGCAAATGCCAGCAACAAGTACCTGGGGATTAATACAAACTACAACACCAACTAATATTGAGTGAGGCAAGGGAAAACAGAAGCACTAAACAAACAAAAAAATAAACAAAAGAAGAATAAGCAAAACAATCTCACAAAAAAGCATAAAAATTCGATATAATCTACATTCAAGCGAACAACAACAAAAGGACAGAGAGAAAAACAATTTTTTGGATAGTTAAGACAGCGAAGAGAGAGGTGTGTATGGACTTGGAGCAGGGGATTGGAGATTAGATATATAAGTAGAGTGAAATTTTAAAAGGGGGTAAACAGAAAGAATAGGGAAAATCTAAAGCAGGAAAGGGGTAAGATAAACAGGACACTGAAAAGGGAAAAGTGAGGAAGAGAGTGATGGCATAAAGGTAGATTTGAGATAGAGTAAAATGATGCTAAAGGAAAGATAAAAATAGAATGTAGAACATTAATCCCAAAACAAAATGAAGAGAAAATAAAATGACACTTAAAAAAAAAAAAAAGATAAAATAGCAGCAGTAATAATACGGATTGAAAATAAAAATGTAATAATTAAAAAGGTAAAATCAAGTGAGGAAAAAAATTAGTTTCTTGAGTAAAAGATGCAAAAAATGAAAATAAAAAAAATAAAAAATAAAAATAAAATGTGGAGTAGTGAAGGTCATTCACTTCCTCTGTTGTTCTGTTTGACACGCCTGTTTCTCAGTCCGGACAGTATTGCAGTTCCCTGCGTTCCACTGCTCTTCAGTGATGTAAGCCAGTCCTGATTTTAAGCAGGCGGTGTGTCTTAATTCGTATTCCTTTATTTTTGATTACACAAGAGTCAATTTGTGATTCAGCCCCTGGGTGGCAGTGTTTCTGGATTGACTTCCGGGTCTATGTATGGCCTCTCTAGGGAGTGTTAGAGCCTTCTTTCCCTGTGGCACTCACTACCGGTTTGTGGGAGTGGGCTGCCTCAGAGCTGGCTCTCCGATGGTCACTCCCCGCTCCGATCCCCAGGTTCCAGAAAAACAACTTTCCCCTGCAGTCTCCCAGGGTGTCCCCAACTGGGTGAACCTATGAATTGGGCTTAGTAATCAGAAGCAAGAATTTCAAGAGGAAAAAGCCCAAGTGTGCGCACTCCGTGGCTGCGCGTAAGTCTAGCACACCCCTGAAATTCTTAGGGTGTCCCTGCACTTCAGATCAAAATGGGTTGCTTTTTAGAGAGCCCTTCTGTTAGCAGCTCTGAGGACCCCCTTCCACATTCACAGATCACGCCAGCCCCAGCAGCCACCGATTTTTCTAGGCACAGACTTCCCTGGTCCTCCAGCTCCCGCAAAACGCGCGTTCCTCTCTCGCGCTGGGACCAGAGACCTCACCTTATCCTAGGCGAAATCTGACCTTTCCGTGGTGGAGTGTAGAGCTCCTCTGAACCCGTGTGTTTGCGCCAATTGGGGAGCGTTGTTCTGGGGCTCGCAGCTGTTCCGTGGGTGCCGCAGTTGTGGATTCTCAGGCTTCCGATAAGCTCCACTTTCCGGTTCCAGATGGCAGCGACTCCGCGTCCAAGCCCGCAGCTCCGGGAGGGGACCCAGCCGCAGTGGGAGCTGCCAGGTCAGGGGAACCCCATCTAGCAGTCTCCCACCTTCTTCTGGAGTTCAGCTGTCCCCCAACTTGCCAACAAACACTCCTAGTGCGACCCTCAGCTGTTCTTTCTTTCTGCTCCGGGACAAGGCTCGGAACACGTCTGTCTATTCCGCCGCCATTTTTCTCCCCCCCCAAACCAGTATTATATGAAATGCTGAAAGGTATTCTTAAAGAAGAGGAAGAAGAAAAAAGTAAAGATAAAAATTATGAACAACAAATACATATCTCTCAACAAGTGAACCTAAAAATCAAGTGAATTAAAAACCTGAGGAACAGAACAATCTGGTGAATATAATAGAATCAGGGGCATAGAAAGGGAGTGGACTAATAATTCTCAGGGGGAAAGGGTATGGGGGGGTTCAGGAAGAGACTGGACAAAAATCATACACCCATGGATGAGGACAGTGTGGAGGAGGTAAGGGCAGAAGGTGGGGTGGGAACCGGGTGGAGGGGAGCTATGGGGGTAAAAAGGAGAAACAATTGTAATATTGTAATAATCTGAATAAAGATTTATTAAAAAAAAAAGAAACATCAAAAAAAAAAAGAATACTATGAAAGGCTGTATATCACCAAATTTGATAACCTGAAATTAATGAACAAACTCCTAAACATACACAACCTTTCTAGACTGAACCAGGAAGAAATGGAAACCCTAATAGACTAGTCACACTCAGCTGGTATGGATCAGGCAGTAACGGGTTCGATTCGGTCAGGGCACATTCCCAGGTTTCAGTCTCCATCCCCAGTAGGAGGCATGCAGGAGGCAATTAATCAGTGATTCTCTCTCACCAGCTAGGCAGGAGTTGCTAAGGAAACCTGGCTGGGCTGGGGGAGTGCGGGGTGGGGGGGGACTAGACCTGGCTAGGTGGGAACAGTGACCTCACCTCAGACCTGAAGTGGCAGTCCTCAATCAGGTCCTCACGCCTGCAGGAACTTGAGTTTTAAAATGTATAGATGTTGCTAAGGCAGAATTCTTTTTTTTATATATATATTTTATTGATATTTTTTACGGAGAGGAAGGGAGAGGGATAGAGAGCCAGAAACATCGATGAGAGAGAAACATCGATCAGCTGCCTCCTGCACATCTCCCACTGGGGATGTGCCCGCAACCAAGGTACATGCCCTTGACCGGAATCAAACCCGGGACCCTTCAGTCCGCAGGTCGACGCTCTATCCACTGATCCAAACCAGTTTCGGCAAGGCAGAATTCTTTGAAAGAACGAATCATGCCTGACTGGTGTGCCTCAGTGGTTGAGTTTCAACCTATGGATAAAGAGGTCATGGTTTGATTCCTGGTCAGGCCACAGGCGGGTTGATCCCCAGTGTGGGGTGTGCAGGAGGCAGCCCATCAATGATTCTCTCTCATCATTGATGTTTCTCTCTCTCCCTCTCCCTTCCTCTCGGAAATCTATCTATCTATCATCTATCTATCTATCTATCTATCTATCTATCTATCTATCTATCTATTTTAAAGAACCAATCAGAAGCCAACAATACATATTATCTACCCCTAGACAAAGAATCTTAACTGGAACCTTCTTTGGGCCCCCTCCCTGCTGCTCCCTGCTACAGGGAGTACATATATCTCTCAATAAATTTTGCTTTCACTTACCATTTTTTTCCGTGAACTCATTCTTCGATTTTGCAAGACAATGAACATGGATTGACTAGAAATTTTGGCATTGCCTTGGAGGTCCCACTGAGATCTACGGAATGGTATGAGATCTACGGAACAGTAAGCAAAACAGTGTCTCTCTCTCTCTTTCTTAATAGGAGCAGAAACACCGGGCTCCTGTCGGCCAGTTAAAGGCGATTAGCGGCCCTAACAGGTTTGGCTCAGTGGATAGAGCGTCGGCCTGGGGACTCAAGGGTCCCAGGTTCGATTCTGGTTAAGGGCATGTACCTTGGTTGCGGGCACATCCCCAGTAGGGGGTGTGCAGGAGGCAGCTGATTGATGTTCCTCTCTCATCGATGTTTCTAACTCTCTTTCCCTCTCCCTTCCTCTCTGTAAAAAGTCAATAAAATATATTTAAAAAATAAAAATAAAGGCGATTAGCGTGGCCACCAGTCTTAAAACTCAGGAAATAGGCTTCTCAGGGAAAGGCGGTCTAATCTCTCCTTTCTGAGGAGAATGTTGGACTGGCTCTGACCTGGTTTCCCTTTTTCTCTGTCCTTTATTGGGTGGAAGGTGGAGACCAGAGTCCCTTGGGTCCTGACTTTGGTCAGTTGACCTGATGGCTGCGGGAGTCCCTTCTTGTAGGTACCCAGTTGAGCATGAGCGATGACTCTTCCACATGGCGGCACCTCCTCGGCCCAGACTCCAAGGCTTAGACCTCTTTACCTCTCTCTTTGGGAGTTACTGGGGAAGGATAGTGTCCAGATTTAACGCATGTTGATAGGCAGATTCCCCCATTACTGCCCATGGTGTCCCATGAGTTTTGTTATTTCCACTGGAGGACACAGGGGACCTGTTCCATTTGTCAGAAGAGGCCCTATGCACCCCAATGGGCTCAGGCCCTCCGACATTTTCTCTTTTGTTTCCTTAGACCTCCCTTTTGAGTCTGGATGAGCGAGCCCTTTTGTCCTTGGGAGCCAGAATTTTGGCCCTCCTAGGGGTGGACTATTGTCCGTGGCACCTCGGTTTGTCATCATTAGATTTTCACTTTCTCAATGAGCCCCAAGGACAGGCATATTCTTTGGATGGACTGTAGGGACACAGGCAACTCTTGAGGCTTGTCACCAGCCCTCCCTGGAATCCAGGGAGGTGCGCACCTTCCCTCCAGACCCTTTGTTCTCAGACCCTCCTAATGGTCCTACAAGAGCCGAAGTGGGCCTTACAGAGTATTTTAATCATCTAGAGCACTCTAGAAATCAGACCAGGGTTTGTTCATCTCCCATTAAGGAAAATTCACACAGGCAGCATGGAAGTTCTCGTTGATAAGCACGACTAGTCTGACAGACACTTGCATATGGTCACCCACATGTGAGCCCAGTAGAAGGGGGTGGATTAGATAGGACCTCGCCGGTCAGCACGTATAAGCTGGCCGGTCGGCTCTGTTAGTGGACGTGCACTAGCAGACACTCTTCCTTTCGCCTCACACAAGGGACGCCTAGTGGGGGGCCCAACCAGGATGATGCTGGTTGCCTCATGGTTCTTTTTGTCTTTTTAGATGGGGAACTCCTCATCTACCACTGAGGACAGCACCCCCCTCGATTGCATTTTGCAGAACTGGGACTCATTTGACCCACAAACACTGAAGAAAAAGTGCCTGATCTTCTTCTGTACTCAAGCATGGCCTCAACATAAGCTTGCAGATGGGGAGGCCTGGCCCCCAGAGGGAAATATTAACTATAATGCCATCTTGCAATTAGACCTTTTCTGTAGGAGGGAAGGGAAGTGGTCTGAGGTCCTATGTGTTCAGGCCTGCTTTGCTTTAAGAGACAATCAGGAATTGGGTCAGCAGTGCAAAATTGATCTTTGCTCCAGGCAGCATTGACCCAAAGCAGTACCGGAGAGTCAGAATCCCTTAAGGAGGTGACGGGGCCTAGTGCTCCACCGGGTGCATCTGAACCATCTTGTCCTCCTTATCCAGAACTTCCGGGAGGACTGGTCCCACATAAACCCAAGGAGACTCGGCCACTCAGACCTCTGGCCACTCTTTACCCTCTCCAGGCGGTGGCTGGGGGAGATTTTGGACCAGCCCGGGTCCAGGTACCATTTTCCCTACAGGACTTACAACCTTAAAATGGGTTTGGGAAAGTTTTCGGATGACCCTGACAAGTACATAGATGTTTTTCAGGGACTGACACAAACCTCTGATTTATCAGGAAAGGAGGTAATGCTTCTCCTGAGTCAGACTCTCTCGGGGTCAGAAAAGTGGCCAGTCCTAGATGCAGCTCAGCAGTTTGGGGACGAATACTTAGCAAATGCCAGTGGGGCCCCCCATGATCAGATTGATTGCTACCCCACTGCCAATAGGCCGGCTTGGTGATGAGCTGCAAGACTGGAATGGAAAACATTTCCAGACTTGTGTGATTCAAGGGTTAAGAGGGTGTCACTCCAAGCCCCTGAACTATCCTAAATGATCAACTATAGATCAAGGAAGGATGAGAATCCCTTGGCCTTTATGGACAGACTCAGGGAGGCACTGACGAAACACACTTCTATGTTCCTATATTCTTTTGAGGGCCAACTTACTAGTATTTTGAAAGACAAATTTGTAATTCAATCGACTCCAGATATTAGGAGGAAACTACAGAAATTGGCAATTGGCTCTGATAGTACCTTAGACCACCTCCTGAGAGTAGCCACTTTGGCCTTTTACAACTGGGACCAAGAGGAGGCTGAGAAGCGGAAGGCCAAGGGAAGGGAGAAAGCAGCAGCCCTGGTGCTGCGCTCCAAGGTGTTAATGTCATCAGTCAGGGTTGGGGGGTGTGGCTCTCCCACAGTTACTTGCTACAACTGTGGCCAGCAAGGCCATGTCAGGAGGGACTGCTTGCAGGGAAACAGGAAGCCATCCCCCAAGCCTTGTCCTATCTGCAAGGGGGACCACTGAAAGGCAGACTGCCCAAAGGGCGCAGGCACCCATGGGCTGATCGGCATCTCAGATGGTCCAGCAGCAGGACTGACAGGCCCGGGGTCTTCCCACCTGGCTCCGACTCGGACTGTCATCTCCACCCAGGAGCCCTGGGTGACCCTGACTGTCGAGGGCAAGGAAATTAGTTTCCTCCTTGACACTGGAGCCGCCTTCTCTGTCCTTTCCAACCCTAGCCTACCCTCTTCCCATAGTGACCATTAAGGGTGTGTCGGAAAGCTGGTGATGAGGCATTTTTCTCAGCCTTTGAGCTGTAATTGGGACAGTTTGTTGTTCTCATATGCCTTCCTGATTATGCCAGAAAGTCCGACTCCCCTGTTGGGGTGAGACATCTTGGCCCGTTTTGGCACCACTATATGCATGGCGCCAGAACAAGTACTTGGCCTACTTCTAGTAGAGACTGAAATTGACCCCAAAGTATGGGCCACACAAGGGAAAGTTGGCAGAGCAGTTAGGGCAGCCCCGGTTCAGATGCATTTCAGGGATTCAGCTTCCTTTCCCCATCAGAAATAGTATCCCCTCAAGCCAGAGGCAAGACAGGGATTACAAGCTATAATAGATAATTTGAAGGCCCAAGGCCTGGTAAGACCTTGCAACAACCCATGTAACACACCTATTCTGGATGTCCAGAAGCCTAATGGGGAATGGGGACTTGTCCAAGACCTCTGATTAATAAATGAGGCAGTTATCCCTATACATCTGTGCTTTCTAACCCTTATACTTTATTGGCCCAAATTCCAGAAGATACTGAATGGTTTACTGTATTAGACCTCAAGGATGCCTTCTTTTGCATACCATTACATCCTGACTCACAGTTCCTTTTTGCATTCAAAGATCCCTCAGACCAGTCCACCCAATTGACTTGGACTGTTTTAGCCCAGGGCTTTAGAGATAGCCCTCTTCTATTGATCAAGCCTTAGCTCAGGATTTATGTCAGTTTGTCCACCTGCAGACCAAAGTATACGGAGGTCACTAAGTTCACTGGCTCACATGGTTCTAGATCATAGAATGGCCCTAGACTACCTCCTCACCAAGCAGGGCAGCATATGTGCTATTGCCAATACTTCCTGCTATATATATGCCAATAACTCTTTTGAAATAGAAACTGAACACAAGATATTCTTAAACAGGCTATATAGTTAAGGGAACAAGCATCATGTTCTCTGTCTCCTAAAATTTAGGCCCAAATCCATAGTATACTTCCCTTGTTAACCTTGTGGCTTTTATCCCTTTTAGGGCTGCTGGCCTGCCTATTCTTAGCATTATTGTTTGGCCCTTGTATACTCAATTGTCTAACTCAATTCATACTTTCTCACCTAGAATCTGTCAAACTACAAATGGTCATGAACCCTGAATAACATTACCCATCTTTAGTGGTCCCATAGATTGTCCACCTCTGATGGAGCCCTGTTACATCCCTCTTCAGTAGGAAGTAGCCAGAGTGGTCATTGCTCCTATTCCCAACATCAGTTGGGGTCTCCAAATTGGAGAGGGTAATGAGGAGATGGAAGAGGCTTGGCAGTCAGGGACAGGACCACGGGGCATGGTGGGGGGTGAGTGGAGCATTGCAGATGTGGACAGAATGCAGCTTGCTGACTGTGGCCTATACTGGAAAAACACACAAAACTACAGAGGAAAACAAAGTAACCTAGAATTGAACCCAGCTAGTCAGGAGTTGCTAAGGCAAACCGGCTGGCAGGGGGAGGTGCTAGATCCCGCTAGGTGGGAACAGTGACCTCACCGCGGACCTGAAGGGGCAGTCCTCAATCACATCCTCCCACCAGCAGGAACTTGAGCTTTAAAATGTATGGATGTTGCTAAGGCAGAATTCCTTGAAAGAACCAATCAGAAGCCAACAAAACATGTATCTACCCATAGACAAAGAATCTTAACTGGCAACCCACTTTGTGACCCCTCCCTGCTATTTCCTGCTGCAGGGAGTCTGTCTATCTCTCAATAAACTTTGCTTTCGCTTCCCATCTTTGACCGTGAACTCATTCTTTGCTTTTGTGAGACAAGGAACTTGGACCTGACTGGAAATTTTGGCATCATATCTGTTTTTAAAAAATAATTAGAGCGCCCTGACCGGTTTGGCTCAGTGGATAGAGCGTCGGCCTGCGGACTGAATGGTCCCAGGTACGATTCCGGTCAAGGGCATGTACCTTGGTTGCGGGCATATCCCCAGTAGGAGGTGTGCAGGAGGCAGCTGATCGATGTTTCTCTCCCATCGATGTTTCTAACTCTCTATCCCTCTTCCTTCCTCTCTGTAACAAATCAATAAAATATATTAAAAAAAATAATAATAATTAGAGCTCTCAGAAGTAACATTAAAAAACAAACAAAACAAAAAAACAAAAAAAAAGGCAACTAACCAAATGGGAGAAGGTGTTTGAAGCAATACCTCTGATAAGGGACTAATAGCCAAAGAACTCATACAACTCAACAACAACAAAACAAATAATTCAATTTAAAAATGGGCAGAGAGGGGGTTAATGGGGGAAAAGGGGGGACATATGTAATACTTTCAACAATAAAGATTTTTAAAAATGGGCAGAGGACCTGAATAGACAGTTTTCCAAGGAAGATGTACAGATGGCCAACAGATATATGAAAAGATGTTCAACTTCACTAGCTATAAGGAAAATGCAAATCAAAACCACAATGAGCCAAGCTGCCGTGGCTTAGTGGTTGAGCATTGACCTATGAACCAGGAGGTCACAGTTTGATTCCTGGTCAGGGCATATGCCTGGGTTTTGGGCTCGATCCCCAGTGAGGGGCATGCAGGAGGCAGCCCATCAATGATTATCTCTCATCAGTGATGTTTCTCTTTCTCTGTGCATCTCCCTTCCTCTCTGAAATCAATAAAAAGATATTAACACGTTAAGTGCCATGTCAGTCACCGGTGACTGACACTATACTTTCCGTCTGGACCTCGTCAGTCACTGGTGCAGCCAGCATATCGGTGAAATCGAATATCGCAGGCAAAACGGAAAGGAAGAAAAAACAGGCTTGGCGCTTAACCTGTTAAAACAAGCAAACAAACAAACAAACAAACAAACAAACAAACACAATGAGCCCTGGCTGGTTTGGCTCAGGGGTTAGAGTACTGGCCCTTGGATGAAGGGTTGCCAGTTTGATTCCAGTCAGGGGTACGTACCTCCGTGGCAGGCTCGATCTCTGGTCCTGGTTGGGGCACATGCAGGAGGCAACTAATTGATGTCTCTCTCTCTCTCTCCCCCTGCTTCCCTTCCATTCTCTCTAAAAATCAATGGAAAAAATATCCTCAGGTGAGGATTAATAAAACAAACAAACAAAAACACAATGAGATACCACCACACACCTGTCAGAATGGCTATTATCATAAGACTTGTAATAACGAGTCTGGAGAGGATGTGGAGGAAAGGGAGCCCATGTACACTGTTGGTGGGAATGTAAGCTGGTGCAACCGCTATGGAAAACAGTATGCAGGTTCCTCAAAAAAGTAAGAATAGAGCTACCGATGACTCAGTTATTCCTTTTCTGGGTATCTACCTCCCAGATTTGCAAATACTTATTTGTAAAGACATATGGACAGTACTCCTGTGTTCATGTTAGCATTATTCAAATAGGCAAGACGTGGAAACAATCTAGGTGTCCTGATTTAGCTTCCTGAGAGCCACAGCGAGCTGGACAGACGCCCTCTCCTGCATTGAGACCTTTGAGACCTCTAACTGTCCTGGCCTGCTCACTGTGGTGGCTGATGAGAGAACCCTTGTTCTGAAGATCTCTGAGAGGATGAGCTAGCCACCAAGCTAACCGGATCCTTAGTGGCAGCCCTCAGCCCTCGGAGGAAGAGCTCACCACATTGGCTCTCCACCTAAGAAAGCCTGAGCCAGGGGAGGTGGGAGGGAGTTGGACCACTCCCTTCCCCTTCCCTCCAGGGGAGGGGCAAGAACAACACCCCAGATCTACCCACTTACTTACCTGTGTGCGTGGGCACGTGTGTGCATGTGTGCTTGTGCGCACACTCTGGCTGCCTGTCATATGTCTGGCTCATCTGGCTCCTCTTCCTGGTGAGGGGTGGGGGTTGAGGCTGGGGCTGGCTGCATCTCCCCGCTCTAGGGGAGGTGGGGCTACTTCTATGCATAGAGAATGGGCACACCCCTCCTACTTCCTCTCCCTCACTCTTCCCCACATCTCTCACTGTGGGAGCAGAAAGGACCTTTAGGTGGTATGTTGAGGAGCCAAGGTGGGCCTGAGGCACAGGAGAGAAAGGCGATCTACCGAGAGGCAGTGGGAGAGAAGGGGGCTGGCTGGGAGTTGTTTCCTGCTAGCCCTCAGGTGCAGGGTCTGGGCACCAGCAGGTCCCCTTCTGTCCCCTCTTATGGGCCTAGGATGGGTGTGAGCCAGGAATGCAAGGACAGAGGACCATGGATCCTTTCCTGGCCCCAAAGTTCAAACCCAACAGAGCACCCAGCATTAGACCCCCTCCCCGGCCCATACCCCCACACCCTTGTGTGCGGGGGAGACTGCGGGGAGGGACTGCGGGAGCGTGCCCAGTGAGCAGGGGGCAGTGGAAGGGCAGAGAGGGCCCTTTTCCACTCCTTCATTCCTAGTCAGACTGTCCCCACCCTGAGCCTAGGCAGGTTGGGGAGGAATGAGATCCTTAGGTCTTAACTCCAATTCTGCTCCCACCTACAGGATCCCGCGTGGTTACTGTAGGCAGCCTCCGGCTCTCCCTGGCCTAGGACACCCAAGCCTGAAAAGGGAAAGGCTAAGTACAGTGTTTTCCTTTGCACTGTTCCCTGATTCCATCAGGGTGCTTGGTAACCCCTCTCCCTCAGTACCCTGTCCTCAGGCTTGCGAAGGCCACCTGGCCAATGTCCTCAAGTGCACTGACCCCAGCCTCCCGCGATCCAAGATGCCCCTCCCCACTCTGCCGCTAGCTGTGTGCACATAGGCATTCTGCGTGTACACTGATGTGCCTGCCCTTTCTTGTGGGATCCAGCACTCACTTATGGGCTAGGCCAGAGCAGGGGTGGCAGGGAAGTGAAATTGTTCCATAGTCAAAAGAAAACTTTTTTTAAACTTCAAATTCATATGCAGTCTCCAGAGAAACTTCAGAGAAAGTTTAAAGTGAGGAGCTTTCAGGATGTGGGAGCAAAACTCTAGTGGGAGGGGCAGGCTGGCTGAGGAGGGGGAAGGAGGCAGACTGCTCGGAGTTCCCCGGACTCCCAGCCCAGCCCAGCCCAGCCCAGCCCAGCCCAGCGTGCCTGTGCCCTCCCTCCGGCCACCGCCTGGAGCCCTCCATAGTTCTGTCTTAAAGGACTTTTCTGGGTGCCCCAGCCTTGTCTGCTTCTCCCTCCAGGGCAGGGGGAGAAGCAGCATTGGGAGGGGCATTAAACATGAATTGTCTTCACGGTCATGGTATGTTACATGACAGCAAGAGGAGGTGGAGAGAGAGAGAGAGAGAGAGAGAGAGAGAGAGAGAGAGAGAGAGAGAGAGAGAGAGAGAGAGAGAGAGAGAGAAGGAGAGGGGAGGGGAGGGGAGGGGAGGGGAGAGCACAAATGAGATGAAAGATGAATAAGGACCTTCCTTTGCAGAGGAGAGGAGAGGCGGGAGGAGGGAGGCCCCTGTTGTGCGACAGTGAATTCTCTGAGGCAAAGCCACCTGAAGGGCCGGCACTGCCCTCCCACTCGAGGCCCTGTCCTGCGCTCTTCTGTGCGAGTGCGCCTTGTTCTAACCCGGAAGAAAGGTGACTCACTGTATTAAAAAAAAGGGAAAAGAAAGAAATGCCTAAGCACTTCTCTGACGTCAAGTCAAGGCCGACCATCTTCCCGCTGGGACTCCCAGCTCGGTCATCCAAACTCCACTGGAATGCACCTGTGTCTCGGCTGGGGCACCAGGCTCCAGGGCAGGCAGACATTCTCCCTATCCACCCATCCTCCCCATCCTCCCATCCTCCCCATCCTCCCCATCCTCCCATCCTCCCATCCTCCCCCATCCTCCCCATCCCCCCATCCTCCCATCCTCCCATCCTCCCCATCCTCCCCATCCTCCCCATCCTCCCCATCCTCTCCCCATCCTCCCCATCCTCCCCATCCTCCCCATCCTCCCCATCCTCCCCATCCTCCCCATCCTCCCCATCCTCCCATCCTCCCCATCCTCCCCATCCTCACATCCTCCCCATCCTCCCATCCTCCCCATCCTCCCCATCCTCCCCATCCCCATCCCCATCCCCATCCTCCCCATCCTCCCATCCTCCCCATCATCCCCATCTCCCCATCCTTCCCATCTTCCCCATCCTCCCCATCTCCCATCCTCCCCATCATCCCCATCATCCCCATCTTCCCCATCCTCCATCCTCCCCATCCTCCCATCCTCCCCATCCTCCCCCATCCTCCCCCTCATCCTCCCCATCCTCCCCATCCTCCCATCCTCCCCATCCTCCCCATCATCCCCATATTCCCCATCCTCCCATCCTCCCCCTCCTCCCATCCTCCCCATCCTCCCCATCCTCCCCATCCTCCCCATCATCCCATCCTCCCCATCCTCCCCATCCTCCCCATCTCCCCATCCTCCCATCCTCCCCATCCTCCCATCCTCCCATCCTCCCCATCCTCCCCATCCTCCATCTCCCCATCCTCCCCATCCTCCCCATCCCTCCCCATCCTCCATCCTCCCCATCCTCCCCATCCTCCCCATCCTCCCATCCTCCCATCCTCCCCATCCTCCCCATCCTCCCATCCTCCCCCATCTCCCATCCTCCCATCCTCCCCATCCTCCCATCCTCCCCATCCTCCCATCCTCCCCATCCTCCATCCTCCCCATCCTCCCCATCCTCCCCATCATCCCCATCTCCCCATCATCCCCATCCTCCCCATCCTCCCCATCCTCCCCATCCTCCCATCCTCCCCATCATCCCCATCATCCCCCATCTTCCCATCATCCCATCCTCCCCCATCCTCCCCATCCTCCCCATCCCCTCCCCCAATCCTCCCCATCCTCCCCATCCTCCCCATCCCTCCCCATCCTCCCCATCCTCCCCATCCTCCCCACTCCTCCCATCCTCACCCATCCTCCCCATCCTCCCATCCTCCCCATCCTCCCCATTCCCACCATTCTCCCATCCTCCCCATCCTCCACATCCTCCCCATCCTCCCCATCCTCCCATCCTCCCATCCTCCCATCCTCCCCATCCTCCCCATCCTCCCCTACTCACTCCTCCCATCCTCCCCATCCTCCCCATCCTCCCATCCACTCCCATCCTCTCATCCTCCCCATCCTCCCCATCCTCCCCATCATCCATCTTCCCCATCTTCCCATCCTCCCCATCCTCCCCATCCTCCCCATCCACCCCATCCTCCCATCATCCCCATCATCCCCATCTTCCCCATCCTCCCATCCTCCCCCTCCTCCCCATCCTCCCATCCTCCCCATCCTCCCATTCCTCCCCATCATCCCCATCCTCCCCATCCTCCCCCATCCTCCCCATCCTCCCCATCTCCCCATCCTCCCATCCTCCCCATCCTCCCATCCACCCATCCTCCCCATCCTCCCCATCCTCCCATCCTCCCCATCCTCCCCATCCTCCCCATCCTCCCATCCTCACCATCCCCCCATCCTCCCATCCTCCCATCCTCCCATCCTCCCATCCTCCCCATCCTCCCATCCTCCTCGCCCATCCTCCCCATCCTCCCATCCTCCCCATCCTCTCATCCTCCCCATCCTCCCCATCCTCCCCATCATCCCATCTTCCCCATCTTCCCCATCCTCCCCATCCTCCCCATCCTCCCCATCCTCCCATCATCCCATCATCCCCATCATCCCCATCTTCCCCATCCTCCCATCCTCCCCCTCCTCCCATCCTCCCCCATCCTCCCCATCCTCCCCATCCTCCCCATCATCCCCATCCTCCCCATCCTCCCCATCCTCCCCATCCTCCCATCCTCCCCATCCTCCCATCTCCCCATCCTCCCATCCTCCCATCCTCCATCCTCCCCATCCTCCCCATCCTCCCCATCCTCCCCATCCTCCCCATCATCGCCATCCTCCCCATCTTCCCCATCCTCCATCCTCCCATCCTCTCATCCTCCCAACCTCCCCATCCTCTCATCCTCCCCATCCTCCCCATCCTCCCCATCATCGCCATCTTCCCCATCTCCCCATCCTCCCCATCCTCCCATCCTAACCATCCTCCCATCATCCCCATCATCCCCATCATCCCCATCTCCCCATCCTCCCATCCTCCCCCTCATCCCATCCTCCCATCCTCCCCCATCCTCCCCATCCTCCCCATCATCCCCATCCTCCCCATCCTCCCCATCTTCCCCATACCTCCAATCCTCCCCATCCTCCCATCCACCCATTCCTCCCATCCTCCCCCATCCTCCCATCCTCCCATCCTCCCCATCCTCCCATCCTCCCATCCTCCCCATCCTCCCATCCTCCCATCCTCCCATCCTCCCCATCCTCCCCATCCTCCCCATCCTCCAATCCTCCCCATCCTCCCATCCTCCCATCCTCCCCATCCTCTCATCCTCCCCATCCTCCCCATCCTCCCCATCATCCCCATCTTCCCATCTTCCCATCCTCCCCATCCTCCCCATCCTCCCCATCCTCCCATCATCCCCATCATCCCCATCATCCCCATCTTCCCCATCCTCCCATCCTCCCTCCTCCTCCATCCTCCCCATCCTCCCCATCCTCCCCATCCTCCCCATCATCCCCATCCTCCCATCCTCCCCATCCTCCATCCTCCCATTCCTCCCTCATCCTCCCCATCCTCCCATCCTCCATCCCGCCCATCCTCCCCATCCTCCCATCCTCCCCATCCTCCCCATCCTCCCATCCTCCCATCCTCCATCCTCCCCATCCTCCCCATCCTCCCATCCTCCCATCCTCCCATCCTCCCCATCCTCCCATCCTCCCCATCCTCCCCATCCTCCCCATCCTCCCATCCTCCCCATCCTCCCATCCTCCCATCCTCCCCATCCTCTCCTCCCCATCCTCCCCATCCTCCCCATCATCCCCATCTTCCCATTCTTCCCCATCCTCCCATCCTCCCCATCCTCCCCATCCTCCCCATCTTCCCATCCTCCCATCCTCCCCCTCCTCCCATCCTCCCCATCCTCCCCATCCTCCCCATCCTCCCCATCCTCCCCATCCTCCCCATCCTCCCCATCTTCCCCATCCTCCATCCTCCCCATCCTCCCATCCTCCCCATCCTCCCATCCTCCCATCCTCCCATCCTCCCATCCTCCCCATCCTCCCATCCTCCCCATCCTCCCCATCCTCCATCCTCCCATCCTCCCATCATCCCCATCCTCCCATCCTCCCCATCCTCCCATCCTCCCCATCTCCCCATCCTCCCATCCACCCATCCTCTCATCCTCCCCATCCTCCCCATCCTCCCCATCATCCCCATCTTCCCCATCTTCCCCATCCTCCCCATCCTCCCCATCCTCCCCATCCTCCCATCATACCCATCATCCCCATCATCCCCATCTTCCCCATCCTCCCATCCTCCCCCTCCTCCCATCCTCCCCATCCTCCCCATCCTCCCCATCCTCCCTATCCTCCCCATCCTCCCATCCTCCCATCTCCCCATCCTCCATCCTCCCCATCCTCCCAGCCTCCCATCCTCCCCATCCTCCCCATCCTCCCATCCTCCATCCTCCCCATCCTCCCATCCTCCCATCCTCCCCATCCTCCCATCCCATCCTCCCATCCTCCCCATCCTCCCCATCCTCCCCATCCTCCCATCCTCCCCATCCTCCCCATCCTCCCATCCTCCCCATCCTCTCATCCTCCCCATCTCCCCATCCTCCCCATCATCCCCATCTTCCCCATCTTCCCCATCCTCCCCATCCTCCCCATCCTCCCCATCCTCCAGCATCCCATCATCCCCATCACCCCATCATCCCCATTTTCCCCATCCTCCCATCCTCCCCCTCCTCCCATCCTCCCCATCCTCCCATCTCCCCATCCTCCCCATCCTCCCATCCTCCCATCCTCCCCATCCTCCCATCCTCCCATCCTCCCATCCTCCCATCCTCCCATCCTCCCATCCTCCCCATCCTCCCCATCCTCCCCATCCTCCCATCCTCCCCATCCTCCCCATCCTCCCCATCCTCCCCATCCTCTCATCCTCCCATCCTCCCCATCATCCCCATCTTCCCCATCTTCCCCATCCTCCCCATCCTCCCCATCCTCCCCCATCCTCCCATCATCCCCATCATCCCCATCATCCCCATTTTCCCCATCCTCCCATCCTCCCCCTCCTCCATCCTCCCCATCCTCCCCATCCTCCCATCATCCCCATCCTCCCCATCCTCCCCATCCTCCCCATCCTCCCCATCTTCCCCATCCTCCCCATCCTCCCATCCTCCCATCCTCCCATCCTCCCCCATCCTCCCATCCTCCCCATCCTCCCATCCTCCCCATCCTCCCCATCCTCCCATCCTCCCCATCCTCTCATCCTCCCCATCCTCCCCAATCCTCCCCATCATCCCCATCTTCCCCCATCTTCCCCATCCTCCCCATCCTCCCCATCCTCCCCATCCTCCCATCATCCCCATCATCCCCATCATCCCCATCTTCCCTATCCTCCCATCCTCCCCCCTCCTCCCATCCTCCCCATCCTCCCCATCCTCCCCATCCTCCCCCATCATCCCCATCCTCCCCATCCACCCATTCTCCCCATCCTCCCCATCCTCCCATCCTCCCCATCCTCCCCATCCTCCCATCCTCCCCATCCTCCCATCCTCCAATCCTCCCATCCTCCCCATCCTCCCCATCCCTCCCCATCCTCCCCATCCTCCCCATCCTCCCATCCTCCCATCCTCTCATCCTCCTCATCCTCCCCATCCTCCCCATCATCCCCATCTTCCCCATCTCCCCATCCTCCCCATTCCTCCCCATCCTCCCCATCCCCCATCATCCCCATCATCCCCATCATCCCACATCTCCCATCTCCCCATCCTCCCATCCTCCCCCTCCTCCCATCCTCCCCATCCTCCCCATCCTCCCCATCCTCCCCATCATCCCCATCCTCCCCCATCCTCCCCATCCTCCCCATCCTCCCCATCTTCCCCATCCTCCCATCCTCCCCATCCTCCATCCTCCCATCCTCCCCATCCTCCCCATCCTCCCATCCTCCCATCCTCCCATCCTCCTCCCCATCCTCCCCCATCCTCCCCATCCTCCCATCCTCCATCCTCCCATCCTCCCATCCTCCCCATCCTCCCATCCTCCCCATCCTCCCCATCCTCCCCATCCTCCCATCCTCCCCATCCTCCCCATCCTCCCATCCTCCCCATCCTCTCATCCTCCCCATCCTCCCTATCCTCCCCATCCTCCCCATCCTCCCCATCCTCCCATCCTCCCCATCCTCCCCATCCTCCCATCCTCCCCATCCTCTCATCCTCCCCATCCTCCCCATCCTCCCCATCCTCCCCATCCTCCCCATCTTCCCCATCCTCCCATCCTCACCATCCTCCCCATCCTCCCCATCCTCCCCTTCCTCCCCATCCTCCCATCCTCCCCATCCTCCCCATCCTCCCATCCTCCCCATCCTCCCATCCTCCCATCCTCCCCATCCTCCCCATCCTCCCATCCTCCCATCCTCCCCATCCTCCCATCCTCCCCATCCTCCCATCCTCCCCATCCTCCACATCCTCCCATCCTCCCCATCCTCCCCATTATCCCCATCCTCCCATCCTCCCCATCCTCTCATCCTCCCCATCCTCCCGATCGTCCCCATCCTCCCCATCATCCCCATCTTCCCATCTTCCCCATCCTCCCCATCCTCCCCATCCTCCCCATCCTCCCATCCTCCCATCCTCCCATCCTCCCATCCTCCCATCCTCCCCATCCTCCCATCCTCCCATCCTCCCCATCCTCCCCATCCTCCCCATCCTCCCATCCTCCCCATCCTCCCCATCCTCACCTCCTCCATCCTCCCCATCCTCCCCATCCTCCCATCCTCCCAATCCTCCCATCCTCCCCATCCTCCCATCCTCCCATCCTCCCCATCCTCCCATCCTCCCCATCCTCCCCATCCTCCCATCCTCCCATCCTCCCCATCCTCCCCATCCTCCCCATCCTCCCATCCTCCCATCCTCCCCATCCTCCCCATCCTCCCATCCTCCCATCCTCCCCATCCTCCCCATCCTCCCATCCTCCCATCCTCCCATCCTCCCCATCCTCCCCATCCTCCCATCCTCCCATCCTCCCCATCCTCCCCATCCTCCCCATCCTCCCATCCTCCCCATCCTCCCCATCCTCCCCATCCTCACCATCTTCCCCATCTTCCCCATCCTCCCCATCCTCCCCATCCTCCCATCATCCCCATCATCCCCATCTTCCCCATCCTCCCCATCTTCCCCATCCTCCCCATCCTCCCATCCTCCCATCATCCCCATCATCCCCATCTTCCCCATCCTCCCATCCTCCCGATCCTCCATCCCTCCCCATCCTCCCCATCCTCCCCATCCTCCCCATCCTCCCCATCCTCCCATCCTCCCCATCCGCCCCATCATCCCCATATTCCCCATCCTCCCATCTCCCCTCCTCCCATCCTCCCCATCCTCCCCATCCTCCCCATCCTCCCCATCATCCCCATCCTCCCCATCCTCCCCATCCTCCCCATCCTCCCCATCTTCCCCATCCTCCCATCCTCCCCATCCTCCCATCCTCCCCATCCTCCCCATCCTCCCCATCCTCCCATCCTCCCATCCTCCCCATCCTCCCCATCCTCCCATCCTCCCCATCCTCCCATCCTCCCATCCTCCCCATCCTCCCCATCCTCCCATCCTCCCATCCTCCCATCCTCCCCATCCTCCCATCCTCCCCATCCTCCCCATCCTCCCCATCCTCCCATCCTCCCCATCCTCCCCATCCTCCCATCCTCCCCATCCTCTCATCCTCCCCATCCTCCCCATCCTCCCATCATCCCCATCTTCCCCATCTTCCCATCCCCATCCTCCCCCATCCTCCCCATCCTCCCCATCATCCCCATCATTACCATCATCCCCATCTTCCCCATCCTCCCATCCTCCCCCTCCTCCCATCCTCCCCATCCTCCCCATCCTCCAAATCCTCCCCATCATCCCCATCCTCCCCATCCTCCCCATCCTCCCCATCCTCCCCATCTTCCCCATCCTCCATCCTCCCATCCTCCTCCCCATCCTCCCATCCTCCCCATCCTCCCCATCCTCCCATCCTCCCATCCTCCCCATCCTCCCCATCCCTCCCCATCCTCCCATCCTCCCCCATCCTCCCCATCCTCCCATCCTCCCATCCTCCCCATCCTCCCCATCCTCCACATCCTCCCATCCTCCCCATCCTCACCCCATCCTCCCCATCCTCCCTACCATCCTCTCATCCTCCCCATCCTCCCCATCATCCCCATCCTTCCCCATCTTCCCCATCCTCCCCATCCTCCCCATCCTCCCCATCCTCCCATCATCCCCATCATCCCCATCATCCCCATCTTCCCCATCCTCCCATCCTCCCCCTCCTCCCCATCCTCCCCATCCTCCCCATCCTCCCCATCCTCCCCCATCCTCCCCATCCTCCCCATTCTTCCCCATCCTCCCATCCTCCCCATCCTCCCATCCTCCCATCCTCCCCATCCTCCCCATCCTCCCCATCCTCCCATCCTCCCATCCTCCCCATCCTCCCCATCCTCCCCATCCTCCCCATCCTCCCATCCTCCCATCCTCCCCATCCTCCCCATCCTCCATCCTCCCATCCTCCCATCCTCCCCATCCTCCCATCCTCCCCATCCTCCCCCATCCTCCCCATCCTCCCATCCTCCCCATCCTCCCCATCCTCCCCATCCTCCCCATCCTCTCATCCTCCCCATCCTCCCCATCCTCCCCATCATCCCCATCTCATCCCCATCTCTCCCCCATCCTCCCCATCCTCCCCATCCTCCCCATCCTCCCCATCCTCCCCATCCATCCTCCCATCCTCCCCATCATCCCCATCCTCCCCATCCTCCCCATCCTCCCCATCCTCCCCATCCTCCCCATCCTCCCCATCTCTCCCCATCCTCCCCATCCTCCCCATCCTCCCATCCTCCCCATCCTCCCCATCCTCCCCATCCTCCCCATCCTCCCATCCTCCCATCCTCCCCATCCTCCCATCCTCCCATCCTCCCCATCCTCCCATCCTCCCCATCCTCCCATCCTCCATCCTCCCCTTCCTCCCCATCCTCCCCTCCTCCCCATCCTCCCCATCCTCCCCATCCTCCCCATCCTCCCATCCTCCCCATCCTCCCCATCCTCCCATCCTCCCATCCTCCCCATCCTCCCATCCTCCCCATCCTCCCCATCCTCCCATCCTCCCCATCCTCCCCATCCTCCCATCCTCCCCATCCTCTCATCCTCCCCATCCTCCCCATCCTCCCCATCCTCCCCATCCTCCCCATCCTCCCCATCTTCCCCATCCTCCCCATCCTCCCCATCCTCCCATCTCCCATCCTCCCCATCCTCC